>NC_138551.1:105649498-106861998 GCF_964273705.1 Natrix helvetica | reverse complement strand
CCCTCCCCTCATTACTTAGAGCATCACAGAATGTGTAGACCAAGAAAGTATGGAGACTTTTTTGATTGTTTGAAGGTTTGGGAGGTATATGTCTAGGGATTTCCTTATGTTTACAGAGATTTAAGACACCAACTGCATTCCTTAAAAAAGCTCAAAACCTTCCCAAATTAAGCCAATTCATTCCTTCCAAGCTGTAGTAACATAAGCAAGCAGGCTTTCAATGCCACCTCTGGCGACTCCTCTGCTCAACTTCTCCTTGCTATAAAAAAGGCTGCAATACTGTTTTTTTTTTCTTCCTCAGCTGAGGGAGCTTTAACTCTGAAATAGTCTCAATGTCATTGTGCCCTCTGCTGGGGAGCGGGAAAAACAGCAGCTTTTGGGAGGGAAGAATTTTGCTATTATCAAACTCCTGTGAAAAAAAATGCAATTAAATATTTCAAGAGCATAATAGTAAAAGGGGTGGGAAGAAATAATTATAATGGATCTCCCCACATTTGGAATGCAGCTGGCAGAATAATATGCAACCTTAGACTCTCTTCCACCTGGGAGTAATAATACTCAACATATTGGTGGGGACTAAATATGTAGATCAACATGCCCAGCACCAAGTGGAAGACTCAGAATCCACCTGCAGATTCTAACCCAGTGTGGACTCTTCCTACAGGATTTTATGAATCTCAAAAACTTGCAACCTCCTTGTTTATTGCTGTCAGAGGTTTTGCAGAATTGGCATTCGAGGGAAGTGTGGTTGCTGGAACTCCCTGGCCTGCAAGGCAGGCCTCTGAGATGGACTTCATTTGAACCTTCATAGGAAGTTAGCACCCACCCCTCTCCTAGAAGAATGAAATATCCTAGGAAATATTGAAAAGGCAGAATATTATTCTTCCCTGGATGAGAAATGGAGAAACATGTTTTTGAGGCAGGAAGCAGACTCTCTCTTAATAGTCCCCACCCTCCTCAATAGTCCACAGCAGATGTCAGCACCTAAGAGATAAAGAGCTAGCTGGGTCTATTCATAAGCAAATACCCAAGATCCAACAAAGGCAGGATTAGCCCTCTGCCCATCTAGCAACAGAACTCACCACATGGCACCTGGGAAAATTACATCACCCAGCCAGATTCAACCAAGCTTGAAACTCAAGACACTACAAAGTTGCCCCTGCATGGCCCCATGGGGGTCTGACAACCAATCAGAATACATTTCTTACTCAGAAACAGGAAGCTCCAAGGCAGGGCCCAAGAGAGAGTATAAATCTCTCTCTCTCACACACACACCCTTGTGCTCATTTGCCCAAGACCCCCAAAACCCATGTGGTCCTGTCCATCATTAAACCATCTTTCCAAGCAGTCTCCATGTTTCCAGTGTCTTTCTCCCCACTTGGAACTGAACCCAGATGGACATTTCTTCCAACACCTTACTAATTGATTAAAAAGCCACTGGCAACATTCAAGGGAGATGCTCAGGTCTTTGCACATACAGGCCACATTCCAGAAGGCAGCAGCAGCTGTTTCTGAGGACAATCTTTTGGGAAATAGAGCTAGCAGGCTGCATTAAAAATGCATAAGGTTTCTCAGATTTGACAACTTTAAGATGTGTGGACCTCAGTTCCCAGAATTCCCCAGCCAGCATGTTGAGAGTTGAAGTTCACACATCTTAAAGTTGCCATGTTTGAGAAACGCTGCATTAAGACTGCCAGAAGTGGGGTGCAAGAATGCAGATGAAAACCAATGGCAGCAAAAACTAGAATTCCCGTGTTCCTTTGCTGCCATCTAGTGGCTTCCCACTTCACTACCCAGGGAAGCAATCGTTCAACCTTGCCAGAGCCAGTTTCTGGGTTGTATTTCTTGCCCACCATTGGGGATGTCCGGGTTTTTTAAAGATTGGAATTCCTGCTGGGCCTCCCCATGCCTGCAAGCCCAAAGGTGGCTGCAACACCTGGGTTAATGGCATTTGTTAGAATCTCATGTAGTTACCCACAGATACAGTCAGATACATTCAGCTTCATTAATGTGATGTCAGCTTTACAAATTAGGCCAGGCCAAGAAACAGATGCTTCCTGTGCCTAAAAGGACTTTTGTTAAGACTGGCTACAGTAAGGGGATCTTGCAAGTCAGAATGTGCTTCTCTTTCACCCGCTTTTATAGTCCTGTGAATGTGCACATCTGCCAACTGGGATTCTTCCAAGTGCATAGACGTCTCCCTCTTGTGTGCAACGGCAACACTTTTGACTATGTAAGCAGTTGGATGCAAGAAAGGCTTTTAAAATCAGTAAGTGGGTTAGAAATATTTTTCAACAAAGTGACCTAAAATAGAAACAAGTAGAAAGCATCCACCATGCTTTTATATTTAAGCAAACGCCAATGCATTTCTGTCAGGGTAATGGAGGAAAGGCTGCATCAGTGCCTACCTAGGGAGAGTCCAGTTACACAACCAAAGCCCTCCATTATGTCAAGGTGGGATTGGTTTTCATTGCATTGCTTCTTGCTCACTGGGTCTGGGAGTGGGGTAATGCTCCGTGTTGAGATGGTTTCTGCCCATAATTTATGACCTGCTCACTCGCTCTTTCTCTCCCTCTCCCTCTCCCTCTCCCTCTCCCTCTCCCTCTCTGTCTGTCTGTCTGTCTGTCTGTCTGTCTGTCTGTCTTCCCTTGAAAAGAGGAACAGAAAGAATCAAAACAGATTCTCTGGAGCCACTAAATCAATGCCCTTTAGCAAAATTAGAACTTATCCACTTCTATCTGTAGTTGGTAATGCACCTTCTCACTCTTAAGACTGGGTTCATTCCATGTAACTTTTGTGATTCTTCTGCTGTGGATCCTTTCAGATCACTCACTACGTAGGAGAAATAGGGCTGCCCATCGGGCATAGGATTTTTTTTTTGCCATGTTTGTTTATTTAATTGTAGCTGTACAACAAGGCATTAGATGATTTGGCCAAAAGGCGCTTTGGAGCTGTTAGACAGAGCTCTTCTCTTTCATTCCACCATGTGTTTCCCGGAATAGATGTTTGGCTTAAGCCAGGGTTGGATCCTTTTGGCTCTTTTATGACTTGTGGACTTCAACTGGGAGTTGAAACCTACAGGTTGTAAAGGTGAATAGCTACCTATTCCTGCCTTAAGCTGTAGCTTGCAGGTGCTAAGCATGAAATATGTGGCATCTTTGTGCTTTTCAATCCAAATAAAAATCTATTTCTGTCTTCAAGATCTGTTATCTCTCAGGTCTTGTCAGAAGGATGCTAAGAGTGAATGAATTGGAAGAATCACTGTTCTGAGGGCAGATCTGTGGACTTTTAATGCAAAATTCCTTCCCTCTGCCTTTTCCTAAATAATGAAACTTGGACCTTCAATATGTTCTGTAACAAAGATTTCACGTTTATTTTTAAACAGTTTATTTGTTCTAAGCTACATTAAGCATCAGGCCTGTCAGAGTGTGCACAGTGTAATTATGTGAGACAACCCAAGAGCAAATACAATAAACAGAGGTTTGTATTTGAATAGTGGCTTTATCTACAAAGAATATATACATACAAGTAATTTAGTCAGACCTCAAACAAACAGCATTCAGCAATTACAGTACAGAAGCACACACACACAAACAGAGATATGCCCCAACAGGGCCTCTTCTTATTACAGCCTCTTAAAGTGATATCAGCCCAAAAACTTTGCTGACTCATTCCCAGCATTACATCATCATAGCAGCTGGTCAGCTCTTAAATCATTACCCTGAGAAAGCCATAATATAGCATGCTTGGATTTGGGGCATAATGCAATGTGTGAATGTCCTGTGATTTATTGGTTAGCATTACAAATGAATGCCGAGGTGGTGCAGAGTGTAGTACTTCAGGCTACTTCAGCTGACTGCTAGCTGCAGTTCGGCAATTCAAATCTCATCGGCTCAAGGTTGATTCAGCCTTCCATCCTTCCCAGGTGGGTAAAATGAGGACCCAACATGCTGGCTCTGTAAATCGCTTAGAGAGGGCTGTGAAGCACTGTGAAGCGGTATATAAGTCTAAGTGCTATTGCTATTGGGTGACAATGGCTCATTTTACAACAAACTGCAGCTAAAAAAAACCGTTGCAAAACACAGGCTGTAACTCAGCTGGCAATGTGGTACACTGTGTCTATTTCTGTTCATATCTGTCATTGACTTTACAGTCAATGTAAACCTGAGCCTCAAAACTTAAATTATGTCTGTGCATAAAAGTGGCCTACTGTAATATAAACTAACCACTCATTAAACCAGCCTTTAGATCTGGACAGAGTTTCTTCCTTAACTTAAGTTTTGAGGCTCAGGTTTAAATTTACTGTAGAATCCATTTGGTTTCTCGAAGAGGCTAGCAAATTCCAGCTGTGGCTAATTAGCCACCAAGAGGACCCCAGGAAGTATCCAGCCCTTCCCATCCTTGGTGCAGGGGTCCTTTCCTAACTATGGGAACCAAAATAGGCTAAAACATCCCTTCTTAAAGAAAAAAAAAGCCTTGATTAATTAATTCTAGAGTAGCGTCTCTTGGGGAAAAGGGAGGGGAGGAACAACAGTAGGTAAGTAGGCATGGCAAAATTGTGTTGGAGTTCCCCACTGGAGGTTAAAAGGCCAACCAGTTGCACTTTTAAATGTTCAGCATTAGAATTGCACCTTCTGTGCATGCGCCCAGCACTCCACGCATGTGCCTTGCTCACACGCGTGTCTTCCACACAGGCGCCCGGCCTCAAAAACATGCCTAAATAGGATGGCATAGAACTGGGGCAGGTGGGTGGACCCATCTGCGATTTCCGCTATTGGTTCGGGCAAACCAGTCCGAACTTGCTGAATACCACGTCGGCTTACAACCGGTCCTTGTGCTTATGACCATCTTAACATCCCCATGGTCATGTGATCCAAATCTGTGTGCTTGGTGACTGGCACGTATTGATGTCAGTTGCAGCATTCTGGGTCATGAGATTTCCATTTGAGACCTTCTCCGCCAGCTTCCCCCAAACAAAGTCAACTGGAGAAGCCAGATTCCCTTAACAATCATGTGATTCACTTAACACCCAGTGTGATTCACTTAACAATGATGGCAAAGAAGTTCATAAAACCAGTCATGACTCGTTTAACAACTGCCTCACTAAGCAACAGATGTTCTGGTCCCTGTTGTAGTCATAAGTCAAGGATTACCTATATTGAGATGCCTGTACACACACCCCCCCCCCACACACAGAGTGATTGGTATGATTGCCCTTTAGCTCTTGATACCTTCATGTGAGTTGTTGGGGGTCTCAAAAGCCCCCTTCCAGGGAATGGTGTCCAGCACAGAGAGAGGAAGGGTCCACCTGGGACAGCAGTGCAACTGGCAGCCATGAGCATCAGCAAGTGAAAAGCAACTTTTTATAAAAAGAAATGATAAAAGAGCTTTTCGTTTTGAAAGCTGGGATAGGTGCCAGAAGTGCAGTCATTTTTCTGCCTCTTTGTTCTGTGAAAGAAAATGCCTCTCCTTGTTTTTCTAGTGCTTTTAGCCAACTGACATCCCTTTGGAAAAGAAAGTTCCTCTAAGATCCTTTTCTGAAACTTTCCTGGTGGGAAATATTTGCTGCCCCATTAAACACAAAGGAAGGGGCTCTCCCCCTCCCCCTCCCCTCCCCCCTCCCTTCCCAATTATAGTAGTTCAATAAGAAGGGAGCCTATTCACCAAACACAAGTTGTTGTCTGTGTGGTTGTTGGAGGGGAAATTGAAAATAGGAGCTAGAAAGAAGTTGCTGATGAGCTTTTAGTGGCCAAAGGAAAAACTTTATCTGTTGAGATTCATACAGGGGAGTCCTCGAGAACTTCCTCGGAATCAGATGGCCACCCCCTCCCCCCCCGGCAGTCATGAGATCGTATTTTGGGCGCTCGGCAACCAGCACGCCTTTATGGCTGTTTGCAGTGTCCCATGGTCACATGACCACGATTTATGACTGTTTTGCCAGAAACCAGCACTTATTCCCATTTTCTGGCAAAAAAAATGCCCATTGCAGACAATGGACCTGCTTAACAACTGCCACATTTGTTCAATGACAGCAGTGATTCACTTAACCGTAGCCACAAAAAGGATGTAAAATCAGGTTCAGTCACTTAGTGATCTATTTAAGGACCAATACAACTTATGTGGGCCTTAAAGGTCAAAACCAACCCTGTGAACTGGACCCAGAAGCAAATTGGCAACCAATGCAGCTCACACAGCAGAGGCTGAAACACGTGTCATTTGGGCACGGGGGGGGGGGGGGAGACATAACTGCTTGTACCGCCACACTCTGCACCAGCTGAAGCTTCCAAATACTCTTGGAAGGACAGCCCCTTGAAGAGCGTATTTGTTGTGCCCCACCAGCTGCTGGCAGATCTGGCAACAGACTCGGCCGATGAGGAGGTTGGGGAAGAACCTGGGCCAGTTCTGGAGCCTGGGGAAGGCGCTGATGAATGCTCAACATTGGGCACAGGGATAGAGCCAGGGCCGTCTGACATTTCCCAGCCACCGGAGAGGCAGCTGCCTTTGGAGTCAGAGATGAGTGAGGAGGAGATGTGCCTATGTGCAGATCAGTTAGGAGAGGTGAACAGCAGAGGACAATGAGCTGGCTCAGGAAGCAAAACAAACATGGACATTGACTGGCCCCTCCCTGGCTGGGGAATAAATAGGAGGAAAGAGGGTAGTTTGGTTGTCACAAACAATCATTCTCATTTCTAGAAAGTTTGCTCCTTGTGCGTTTTGTGTGGCACACAACTTGGCTGCCTTGCCTGAACTGAGGTTTGTCTACTTCTCTGATGTAATTTGCAGCCTGTCGGCTGGCAGCTCACACCTTACATTTAGCATGATGAGCTGATAAGGACTCCTTGCAGGACTCTTGCTTGGACTTTCTGTTGGTGAATGCAGTTGATTCCCAATGTGTAAATAAAGAGAGGGTTTTCTTTGCAGGGGAGTCTGTTTCTTGATTCTATGGAGGTTGGGTCAGAACAGTATTATAGTAGACCATCTGGGAGGTAAACAGGGCATGGCTTCCCAGTCCAGGAACAGGTGCAACTGGCATGCATGAAGCTGTGCAATGAAGCTGTGCAAAGGCCTTCCTAGCCACAACTGCCATTTTTGTTGCACGCACAGCCTGATCTGAGATTCAAATACATATTTTTATGCAATAATCCACTGTGAATATTTGTACAAGGAATTATACAATACAAAATGTTCTCCAGAAAGTAATGTGCTTAACAGAGACTGAATGGACTTCAACTCCCAACAATCTGGCTGAGGAATTATCATTGCAACATGCAGATATAAATTAAATGCACACAGATAAATTATTAAAATAAAGCAAAACAATATGAGAATAATCTAACTTAAAAGCTGCTTGAAAAGGCAATGAATATTTCTATTAGGGGCGAGTACTCCTGCTCTGACACTTTTCTAAATCTTTTGTTTTGACAACCTGCAGAAGGATTAATGTGGATTTGTGTAATCATGTAAGCAACTGGACTCTTAGCCATGTTTAATACATGCTGTCATGTTTGCATCACTTAACCCTAGAAAGTCAAAACACAGGTTTTATTTGCAGATTAACCTTTGCAGGACCTCTCAAAATACTCTTCTTAGAGATCCACTCACCAGGATGCTTACAAGTAGTTCTTGACTTGTGACTGTTTGTTCAATGACCAATTGAAACTATGATTCCTGAACAGGTCAAAGCCCTGACAAAGGACTTATGCCCTGAACCCCTAGTACTCTACAGTCACTTTCACACAATTTGGGCACCTGGCAATCTGCCCTTCTGCAGGGATGCTGCAGTGCCGCCCCACCTACCCTTACCATTCCCGCCCAAGGGGAGCGTAACATGAACGTTGTAACTTGTTAACTAACATAGTTACTTTGTATTTTAATTTAACTTATTTTTCTCTCTTTCAAAATGATGTTAAGGCTCTTTACAGACTGGAACGTGGGAAAAGTTTTTTGTCCTATTTTTGTATGGATTGATTGACAGCTGCTAACATTCCTAAACTGAAAAGATAAACCCTAGAAGGGATGTCTGGAGACTGATAAGAAAAAGGTTGTTAGTGCTAATTGGCATTTAGATTGTTTCTTGGTGACCTCCAACCTTAAATGTTATGCCCCTTCTGATATCAGACCTCATTTTAATGAACATGCCTGATATTATGGAATGCAAATATGTCACATGTTTGACTACGTGTAACTGATTGACTGTGGAAAGGGGAAGTTACCATATTTTTCGGAGTATAAGATGCACCTTTTCCCCCTCAAAAAAAAAGAGGCTGAAAGTCTGGGTGCATCTTATACACTGAATACAGCATTTTTGGCCTAACGAAACCCCGCCCCTTCGCCAAAATGGCCGTGCATAGCCTTATGGAGGCTTTCAGAGAGCTCCTGGGGGCTGGGGAGAGCAGAAATGAGCAAAAAACGGGCCATATATTTTTGCTTGTTTTTGCCCCCCCCCCTCCCCAGGAACACTCTACAAGCCTCCTAAGGGCTATTCATGCCCTTTAAAAAAAAAAAAAAGCACGGGCCGTTTTTGTGAAAAAAAATATTTTTAAAAAATTTGCCTTTTCAAAACCTTGGTGCATTTTATACTCCGAAAAATGCGGTACTTTTCTCCTGTCCAATCAAATTTCCTCTTGCATTTTCTTTGATGTCTTAAGTATAAAAGGGAATGTAAGATAGGTCTCCAGGTTCTCACTTTTCATAGGGAGATCCCACTTTATCAGAGTACCCTAATAAACTGCTATTAAGTGACCTGTTTGCTTATTGGCGAAGGTAAACTGAGGGCAAGATTTGGCTGTCATTAATGACTGTTCGAAGTTAAAATGGCACTGAAAAAAAGTGATTCATAACCAGTTTTCACGCTTATGACGGTTGCAGCATCTTCTTGATTACATGATCAAAATGCAGACTTTGGCAACTGGCATCTATTTATGACAGTTGCAGCATCCCGGGGTTATGTGGTCACCATTTGAGATTTTCCCAAATGGAAATTTCCCCCAAATTGTGGCAAGCAAAGTCAATGGGGGAAGCCAGTTTCTCTAAAGACCGCATTATGCCCATAACCACCAAAATGATTTGATTAACAACTATGGCAAAAAAAAAGGTTGTAAAATTGGGCGCAGTTCACTTAACAACGGCCTTGCTTAGCAACAAAATTTTGGGGCTCAAGTGTATTGAGGACATTGTGAAAATATGTGCTTTAAATAAGTTTTATATTCCAACAAAATATTGTCCTATGTAATCCTTTTCTACACAAACATAGTGGAATCCAATAAATTCTAAATATTAATTTTAGTTGTATAAATTGATGGTTAGGTCCATTGACTAGGTATAGAAATTAAGACACTTTCCCAATGTGTACCATAGACAATATAGGAAATGCTAATTCTTCATTCCACTCATTTCTTACTATCTGCATATTAAATTCATTCAGTGATAACAAATACTTGAACTAATAGTAGGTTTTTTTTAGTTTTTAAAGATTTAATCAGTTATTCTGGTATGTTTGGTGTCTGAGAAACTGAACATGCTGCTGGTTAATAACATCTGATGTTGTTATTAACAGATGTAGCTATAAAATCTGATAGATGATATTTGTACCTTAGAACAACAAATATTAAAAATTCAACCTCATACGATACTGAGTTTAAACATATATTTAAAATACTTCTTTCTGAAATACTTTGATTTCTTACTTGTGTATGTTGAGTGTTACTGCTTTTACAATGCAGGTAGTCCTCAAGTTACAACAGTTGTTCAGCAAATGTGCTGAAGGAAGAAACCTATGACTGGTCCTCAATATAAGTGTATAAAACAGGGGTCACTGATCCCATTACTGGGCTGCACCTATTCCAAACTGGACCATGGGAGAGGTGGCCAAACATCCGTGCCCATGAAGTCCCACTCACAGGAGTGGAGGGCACTTGCATGAGTGGTGCTTCATGCACAAACTCCCCTGGCTCAGGTACGAGTGGAGGACTCATGCAAGTGGAGCTACCCACATGAGCACAAGCATCCTCTGCTCATGTGGGAAGCTCCATTTGTGCAAGGGGAGGGCGTGTGTGCCTGCTACTCCTCAGATGGAGTGGTGCACATGTGCGCATCAGCCTGCCGCTCTTCCCGTGCCATGCCACCAAGCTGGAAAGGTTGGGGACCGCTGGCATGTAGCATATAAGTGACGCTGGAGCCAGGTCTGCAGGATTGCCTGGGACTCTACCCATCCTCTTCATGAACTGTTTTCCTGGCTAACTTCTGGGCGGGGGGCTTTGTGGTATCCGAAGCAGAAAACCCAGATACAGTCACAGTTTTGATCCATATAGTATCAACCTTGTAAACTCCCAAGATGCCTCTTTCTGTTATGTATTCAAAATGGACAGTGATTAATATATGTACGTCTAGGAGAGCAAATGTTTTGGAAAGGCCTGCCATAATGCTTTCTGTCTAAGCATCTCTCCAGATGGACATCCACCCAAAAGATGGGGAAGGGGAAACGAGATGTCTTGATGGCAGCTATTGATGACAGAATATCAAAAGACAGCTGAGAAAGGGTGTGTGTGTGTTTGTGTGTGTGTTTGTGTGTGGAAATGCTTTAAAAAGATCTTTCCTTGGATTGTAAATAAAGTTTTCTGTGCCCAAATCAATTGAGGCTCTGAGACAAAGTTCTCAAAGAGAGCACAATTGCCATTCCTGCCAACGATTGGCAATTTCCCTTGTGCTGCCCTTCTCCTTTGTGGGACTCGTAAAAGCAAAGTTACGAGGTGGGAAGCTGGTAGACTAAACCCTTCGGAAATCACAGCCCTCCTCATCCTTTTCCTGGGAGAGGAGGGGAAATACTTAAAAGAAATGCACTTTGTTTATGTAGGCCTTAAATCTGTATGTCAGTAATCTACATTTAGCTGGCATTACATCTGTTGAGACAGGGCTCAATATTATCTGCACACTAGATAGTTCAACTTAAAGTGAAGACTCTATCAGGGTTAAGGAGAAAGTGGGGGCTGGGGGGGAAGTGTTGGAAGCGCAACAACTGAGAAGATGGAGACTGGCACTCCGTTGACCAGAGTCAATGGGTCAATTGGCTCATTAGTGTGGCTAATGGAGGGGCGTTTGCTCAGCCTTCCTGGGTTGGTTGGCATCCTGCAAATTAATGAAGTCACCACAGGCCCAGTGACTTTTGAGGATGATGGGATTGCACTTCAGGGCATTTGCAGGGCAACAGCCTGGGAAACGTAGTATTTGAGGTACTTTTTCAACTTTACAATAGGGTTGGAATTAGTAGTTGTGTGACACTCCCAAGCTTCAGCCTGTTCCCAGTTGAGGATAAAGTAATTTCACAGTTAAAAGTGTTCGTATCTTTGTAACTCTGAGATATTGGTTAACATGTTCTCTTTGTTACTAAAACGTTTACAGTCTTGTTTTCTAAACTAAACTAAACTTAGAGTGTCTCTGAGTCTGTACGGCCCAGTAGTCCATCATTTTAACCAGTGCAGGTTTTTCCTCTGTTCCTTAAGCTTTCACACCAACATTTCTCCTTATCCAAAGGTATTTGAAAAGTAAAATAAAACCAGGGGGATTTTGTGTTCCTTTTCTTTCACAAAGAAATAAAATGGGTCTCCTCCGTCTCTAGATATCTATGGAGATTATCAGTCACCCAGGTCACATTTCCATTAGCTGCATCTCTGGATGTTTCTTTAAGGATGCTTCCATAGAGAACCAGAGGCCTTTTCTTCCTCCTTTGAAGGAAGGTCTGGGAAACGTGTCCTCAATCTGGGCCTGGACTGTGGATTCACCTCGCTGGGGCTTTGAGTGGAGCTGTGGGCTGAACCAAGGAAGAAAGCCTTCTTTTTTTTCAAAGGTGGCTTGCACTCCTTGGCCTCTTGGGTTGCTGTGTGGATTGTGTGTGTTGTTTTGTTGCTCAAGGTAAACAAAAATGCACACAGTGCCATCTTGTGGTGGCCAAATGCTTGTGCCTTTATTTATTGTAAAAAGAAGAATAGGCATCCAAACGATTCTGCACAACCAAATTTCATCAAGAAAGCCCCCCTCCCACACAGAGTGAGAGCAGAGAGAGCCACTAATTTTAATGCCCACAAGGGTTTAGTCTGCAAATCTCTGGAGGGCCATTAATGAGATGTCTGCAAAAAAAATATCAGCAGTCCCTCAGGATGCCTTCCAGAGGTGGGCTGTGTGTCCATGCCGCTGACCCTCTCCTAAATCAAGGGGGCTTGTCATGTCAGATGCTGTCACCAGCACTGGGCAATTGATAAGTACTTCCTCCTGTATTAGTGCTCAGGATGCTGGCCCAGAACCTTAGATATTATGCCCCTCGCCACCTCAACTCTCTTGTCTTCTTTGGTGATCAAGCCAGTATTTATGAAGGTGGCTATGATAATGGCAGCATTAGCACATAGACCAATGCCATATCTTATGCTCTGCATAGCAACATTTGTTATTTCTAATCTATTGTATTCTGTCTTTTCCTTTGAAATAGAGCACACGTGTGCTTGGCAGTGATGGCAAATCTTTCCAACACCAAGTGCCCAAACCGGAACAGGTGAGCATGCCCTGGAGCACCAGAAAGACAAAGGCCAGGTGGCCAATGCACATGGGCACACTGGCCAGCTGGTCTTCACTCGTGCCGGAGCCCTGGAAATCCAAAGACCAGCTGGCAAGGGCACATGTGACCACAGAGAAGGCCCTGCGTGCCACCACTGGCATGCGTGCCATGGGTTCGCCATCACGAATTTAAGGCCTCTTGGTAACTTTCATCACATTCCTCTTCATCAGTCGTCTGTCCTTCATTTTCATCATAAGAGATAATTACTTCATTTGTCAGTATAGAAATGTCTGGACTATTTCTCTGCTTATACTTAGCAAGCCTTTGTCGCTCATTGTCTTGCCATTTTTGCCTTTTGCCTAGCCGTTTCTGCTCAGGCACATCTGGCAACCCAATCTGGTGCGATCCAAAAGAACCAATCTTCTCTCTCTGAGCTTTAACGAAAGCAATGAGTATCTTTGTCTCCTTATGGCAGGTGCAGCTAATGTGACCTTCTTTTTTGAAGCCAGTAGGGCAGCCGATTTCGGCATGCAGAACAATTTGACACTTGCAATTGAGGATGTCAAACAGTTTGTCAAGTTTCACAGTGAAAGTCTCTTTGACATCTCGCTTTCCTCTACCAAGATATATATAGAGAGCTTGGTCCCAGTTCTCTTGGATCTTGATCAAGATTGTCACTTGTGAATTTACAACTGGGGCCACAAAAGAACTGTTCGCTTGTTCCCACTTTTCAAGCACTTTTGGATATATGTCTCTTGCATGACTGGCTGCTGGTTAGTTTCTAGCATCAACACTACTTTGTTCTCTTAACAGTAAGCCTTATCTGAGAATGTCTCACAGTGTTAGGAGTTCAATTGGCAACAAGTCTCTGCCAATCGCAATTAGGTTGCTCATGTGAGTGAACGTTTCCAGTCTTCTTCTTCTTCTTTTAGAAGCCATTACAGATCAGCTATGACATTCACAGGAAACGAGGCCAGTAGTATTAGCACTCTCATACAAAATAACATTTAACAAAAAGAGAAAGACAGCTGCACCTGTGAAATGAAACAAAAAAAATGTTAAAAAGCTATGATATTTTTGTAGCTACTTATGAAGCATATCTAAATTATATTAAAGTAACCAAAAAATCTTTACAATCCCCAAGGCATGTCATAACTTTTGAGCACCTCTAATATTTGGAAATTGAAAGTTGAAAAACTTGACACGCCCTATACATAACCCCTCCCCCCTCTCTCCCTGTTTTTCTCCCTCTCTTTTTTTCTCATGAAAAGCATGACATGAAGACCTTCATGTCTGAAGATCACACCTTCAGACATGAACATGTGATTGGCCAAAGCTGTGAGGGACAGCAGGATCTTTCCCCACAACCAAATTAGTCAGCCTAGGCTTTTACATAATATTTAGCATGACGGAACTGGTGAAGCTTTTATCAACCTTAGCTGTACTTGTGCATCAGATGATGATGGCAATGATGATGACGCAGCCATCAGAGCCCTCCTTCCTGCCTATTTTTCCACCATCACAATCCTGGGTGATAGGCTAGGCTAAGTACTAAGGAGTGGCTCAAAGCCACCCAGTGAGGAATGAACAGAAGTTGCCTCTCCCTAGTTCTTGTCCAGCCCTTCTCTATATCACACCGGCTTTCTTGATTTAATGTGGGCTTGCATTCACTTACTTTTCTTGAGCTCTTCTGTGAAAACAGTGACTTTCTTCTGTCAGGTAGCGGTCCACTAATCAGCAGTTTTCTGTGATGGTCACATGGGGTCCTTCCCTTAGTTACAAAAGTTTTCCCCATTAATTCTGCTGAATGCCAACTGCCAGCAGTTCGAATCCCACCAGGCTCAAGGTTAACTCAGCCTTCCATCCTTCCAAGGTGGGTAAAGGACCCAGACTGTTGGGGGCAAGAGGCTGACTCTGTAAACTGCTGTTGGTGCTCTTTTTGAACCAACTTACAATGCTCCTCTGCTCTTCAGCTGCCTCAGAAGAAACCATCGTGGGCAGTGCTGGGTGCAACTTCTCCACATCTCCTTCACAGACTCAGACTGCAGAGAGATGAACTTCCTGGGAGTGGAAACCTAAACTTCCTTGCACCCCCTCAGTCCACCTCCCAGTCAGGACTCCTCTGCAGTGGACTCAGAGTCGGGAGTCCTCCATTGCTTACAGGAGCCGTGAAAGTAGATTTTGGGGCTTGTGTGGGCAAACGCTTGGTATTCCTACTAAGTGAACCAAGTGACAATCTTGTGTAAAATAGTAAATACATAGAATGTGCAAAATACTCCATAGATTTATCTAATGCATTTAATTATAGAATTCTTTTTTATTTCATTTTCTTGGATTTGAAAAACGACTGAGACAAACAAACCTTAATTCAACATCTCTATCCACTCCCATTCTTTAATTTGCAAAGACGTAGCTGCCTATCTGGAGATATTTTTGATGCCTGAATGGTACTTACATTATTTTCATTTGTTACAGATTGTGTGAGTATATGTGTGTGTCCATGTATGCGGTTATGCTGCTTTCAGATAAATTGCTTTTAAGAGGCTAATAAAAGCATTAGTAGAGCAATTCTCTCTGAGAAGAACTAAGGAAATTAAATTTAATGTATGTATAAACACAAAAAGAGGCAGATAGTAACATTTTTATTAAATATTACAGTGGATCAAAAAGTAAAAAATATCTTCTGCTTGCTATGTGTTTGGGAAACTATTGGCACATAATACAGTATCAAAAGCAATACATACAATTTGGAAAACATACAAAAATTGAGTGTTTATACTTGGCTCAGCTTTTATTTCTTTCTCGTAGTGTTAAATTTAATCAATGTGAAAGGTTACTCAATAACCCTTTAACTTTTTTTTGAAAAATGAGGAACACTGTGATATTATTGGGCCTTCCCCCCCCCCCCCATTTACAGATAATCACTTTATCGGGCATATAACCTACAGTAACATAAAAGACAAAAATATGTACACTATCTACAAACAAAAGAATGCTTAAAACAAGGTATGAACAGCCTGTAGATTATGCTGCCTTTAGGTCATATTTATAATATTGGGGAGGAGGAAATACATGTAAAATATCAAATATATTTACAGCAAACATCAGTTAACTGCTCAAGATAAGCTTTCGTTCTGCAGGCATTTTGGAGACATATTTTCCACCATTCTAAATGATATAAATCATGAAAAGGGGCAAATTCGACCATCCCTATTGCAATGTATTCTGACCAGATCTATTTAAGATTGAAGAAAAATAGATTGTGCATGCTCTTAAAACTACTTGGGAGAAATGTTTCAGAGAATTGAAGGTGCACATTAAAGATGCAGCTGCTTCAATGGGTCAACACAAGAAAGCAGCTGTATTTTCCAAGTTCATGTGAAAAAACACAACTTCTCCTTTGAAAAGGTGAGAATGTTCCGGAGAAGCCATTTCTTCCACATCCTTTTGAAGCTAAAGGATGTCCCCACACATCGAGGCAAACCACACCCATCTTCTGCCCACCTCCAACCTTGGAGCCAAAGGAGAGTAAGCAATGGGAGACCCCAGTAAGCACCTCATGCCAGGGAAGGGATTGCGACCCACACAGCCAGATCTTCCCCTGAAGGGCAGGGGGTGCCATCACCCAGGGGCACTCATACCAACATCTCTAGAGCTGCCCTGGAATCCTGTTGCCCAGTCCTCTAACAAGGGCTGCCTGCCTGAGGTCTTTCATTCATGCAGTGGTCCAACAAGCCAGGAGGTGTATGGGTTTTATTTGGGAGCTTTATTAAAATGGCAAACTGCTCTCTGTTCTAATTATTACCATAACTATCCAACTGCAACATGCCTTGCCCAGTATAGGGCCTTTAGTTTTTAACAGGATTTTATATGAAAAGCATTTTTCTTCATCTTTGATCTTACCAGCTTTCAAAATCTTTAAATCCCAAGCAGGGTGCACCGGAATTGCAACGTTTGTGGAAAGCAAAGTCCACTCAAGTCATTTCTCTCTTCCTGCTGCCAATTAGATTTTGCTCATTCCGTTGTCTGTCTACTAATAACAATGGCTTGATTGCACAAAGAGAAACATGTGCAATTGGATTCAGTCACAAGGCCTCTTGAACTCAAACAAACCCCCCATTTAAGACACAAAAAGTGGACATCTGCCAGTAGAAAATGTAAGACTTAATAGAAATTGAATCTTAAAACAAAGAAGAGAAGTTGTGTTTTTCCTGCTCCCCACAAGGGAGCCCATCATGCCATTGCCACTTCCCGTTTGTCCTCAAAATGGCCAAGATATCGTGAGTTTTCTAAAAAATAAATGCATTTTTCTGAACCAAAGATGGAAATAACTCTCCACCAGGATGCTTTAAAAGTCTGAATTGTTTCCAAAATAGTGCAGGGAAAGAAAGATGGTGATGGGCGAAGTCAGCCCATTGGTTACCCAGTCCAACTTTCACAAACCAGCTCCATCCCCAATGGGAGACAAGGCCCTTGGCCAGCAGAAACCCCACCTGGCCCTGGCAGAGAAGAGCAGCTGTGAACACCCCCAAAGCATCGGGCAGGCTGTGGGAGTGGAAGGGGAGATGGTTGTGGCTGATGGGCCCCTGAGGGACAAAGAACAAGGACAAAGAGGCGCCTGCAAGCAGCCTCTCTGAAAATTATCCCAGTTCCAAAACCAGCCACAGCTCCTCTGATTCCCCAGCCTGGGCAGCACTCCCCCCGCCTCCTCCCCACCTTGAATGGGATTGCTTGGGGGTAGTGCAAATGAACAAGCCTTTTGACTGGGATGAGGATGGTCTTTGCCTTCACTATTCAGCCAATAGGAACACCAACCCCCTCCCCTCACACCCACACATCCACACCCCAGCAGAGTTATGCACTGTGTTCTACAAGGCTGTTTATGCAACGTCACTTAGTATAATTATGCACAAGAGCGTTTAACTCTTAGATAACAATAGCTGTCTATTACTGTGTTCCATATATGTGTGTGCGTGTGCGTGTGCGTGTGTATTTGTGTTACAACCCCTGGTATGCCCAAATACACACCTATTTCCCTGGCCTAGCTGATAAGGAAGAGAGCCTGTGGCTTAGTGGCAATTACATCGGCCTAATATGCAATACAGCCCTGGTTCGATTCCCAGTAAGGGTATGGCTAGCTGATGAGAGCTAAATAGCTTGAAATAGATCTATACTAGTCTCCCTTTATTTATTTATCAGCACAAATACAACACACACACACACACACACACATATGTATGTATGTACATACGTACGTACATACACACACACACACACACACACACGTATAAGACGCACCCAGATTTTCAGGCTCTTTTTTGAGGGAAAAAGGTGTGTCGAAAATCTGGGTGCATCTTATACACTGAATACAGCATTTTTTGCCTCCAGAAACTCCGCCCCCTTCACCAAAATGGCCATGTATAGCCTTTAGAAGGCTTTCAGAGAGCTTCTGGGGGCTGGGGAGGGCAGAAATGAGCAAGAAATGGGCCGTTTTTTGCTCAATTTTGCCCCCCCCCAGCCTCCCAGAGCACTCTATAAAATTCCTAATGCCCTTTTTTTGACAAAAAACGGGCCCATTTTCACGAAAAATGGGCCATTTTTTGCTAGTTTTTGCCCCCCCACCAGGAACACTCTACAAGCCTCCTAAGGGCTATTCATGTCCTTTTTGTGAAAAAAAACAGGCACATTGTCGTGAAAAACGGGCCGTTTTGGGAGGTTTGCAGTGTGCAAAAACTTTTTTAAAAAATTTGTCTCTTCAAAATCTTGGTACGTCTTATACTCCAAAAAATGCAGTATATTAAGTGTTATGTCAAAGCAACTGGTATGCCCAAATAACACTTAATCATTGACATAACACTTAATCATTTCCTTGGCTCAGCTGATAAGGGAGGAAAACTTAGAGGTTAATATAACTGTGGCTTAGAGGTTAATATATCTGCCTAATGTGTAAAAACAGCCCAGGTTCGAATCCCAGCAGTGACGTGCGGTGAGGTTTATGGCTGGTGAGGCTGGTGACGTCATCAGGGAGGCGGGGAATGGGACCATGTGTGCTGGAGGCTGAGGCTGCCTCAGCCTCCTGCATACGTGGTCCCATTCCCCGCCTTCCTGAGTCAACATGAAGGGGACCGCCTAGTGCGCTCCTCCTGCACACATGGTCCCATTCCCCGCCTTCCTGAGTCAACATGAAGGGGACCGCAGAGCACGAGCCGCGGGACAGCGGAGCGTGCTCCTCCTGCACACGTGGTCCCATTCCCCGCCTTCCTGAGTCAAAATGAAGGGGACCGTGGAGCGCGCTCCGCGGTCCCCTTAATGTTGTCTCAGAAAGGCAGGGAATCGGACTACATGTGCCTTTTCCCTTTTCCCTTTTTTTTTCTCTTCATGATGAGAGCGGTGAGGCTCTGCCTCCCCTGCCTCCCCTGACCGCACGTCCCTGAATCCCAGTAAGGGTATGGCTAGCTAATGACAGCTAAATAGCTTGAAATAGATCTATGCTAGTCCCCCTTTATTTATTTATCAGCACAAATGTAACATACTGTGTGTGTGTGTGTGTGTATGTATGTATGTGTATATATATATATACATACACACACACACACACACACACACACACATATATATATAATTTACATTATGTACCGTGAGAAAGTAGCTTACATTTTGTACCGTGAGAGGGTCTGAATCACAGTCAGTTTTAATATAAGCTGTTGGGCCTGCAGGCAACTTGCATTTTAAGTAGTTTCCACTAGATCCTGTTGGTTGGGTGATTTACTGCCCTGGAACCAGGGCAGATTTGGATCCTGGCATTGCTGGGGGCTTCCTTCAACCTCGGTCTTTCTGCACAGAGGTCCAGGGCAAAGGCTCAGAAGCCACCACTTTCTGGGGTTGGGGGGACTGCGCCAGGCAGGGGAAAGAGCATTAGCAGCCCATTGGTGGGGTCAGGCTTGCCCTCTCTGCCTGGAGTCTGAGAGCTGCTGCTGTGTACCTGGTCTCAGCTGCTCTCCAAAAGAAGCGATGCCCGGCCTGGGACTTCTGGTCCGGCTTGAGGCAAGCGAGATTTGGGTGTCTTCCAGCCACACTGCAGTTCCAAAGAGGGTAAGCTGGGAGTGTCCCTCGTCCTGAAAGGCAAGTCCTGCCCCAGCCCTTGGGATCCCAATCTCACAGGGAAACCTCCCGCAACAGCTGGAGAGAGGCTGGATGTGGTCCCGAGAAGGAGGTTTTCTGCTGCCAGAGTCAAGAGGGCTGGCACAACACACACACCCCTTTGGACCTTGATCTGGACCCTGACCTGAAGAGCTCCAGAGATTGCGGCTCTTGGCTCTTTCAGGGAGGAAGAACTGGCTCCTTGCAAATTTTAATACAAAACTTTGATTCCTGGTCTAGGAGTGGGCAGTTATTTTTTTGGTTTTTACACTTTGCTATTCTTTTATGCAGTTTATGATGAAAATGTTTTTAAGATAAAATTTGTTGAGATTTACAGTATGTACTTTGAAAGTATGTTAGAAATATATCAAAACGGATGTTTAAATACATTGTTGTGGGGGTGTGGTTTATTCTTTTTATTCTGTTTCATCGCAATGGAATGCTGAAATGGAATGGGGAAGACTCATGAACAGCATAGGGCAGGGGTGTCCAAACTTGGGAACTTTAAGACTTGTGGACTTCAACTCCCAGAATTCCCCAGTTGAAGTCCACAAGTCTTAAAGTTCCCAAGTTTGGACACCCCTGGCATAGGGGAAATGGCACACACTGAGACAGGCTGGACACAGATGGAGCCATCTATGCTCCCCCACTTGGATGTGGCAGCCTTTCAGAGGCAAGCTGGGAGCTCCACAGCAGGAGGAGTCGGGGCAGATAGGATGGAGGCGCACACACGTGCCAATGCACCCAGGGCGAAGCACAGGTGGATCATAAAACGAGGGGCTCTGCCAAAGCCTCACTGAACTTCTGAAGACTCTGGAAACCATTGTAATCTGGAAGAGGTAGATCAAGATGCTCCCTGGCCTGGCTCAGTGGAAGAGGTGGGGTCCAAAGCAATGTTCCGCTTCAAGGTTTTGTACATTACTCTGCTTTTGTGATTGGTAGGAAGCCAAGGTTTCACATACTTTGGGGGAATCTGGCTGAGATCAATCAAAGAAGAATTCAAGCTATGAATGGCTAGACTAGCTCTTGGCCAACCCTTCCTTGACTTTGCTTTGAAGAAGCCCAGATCAACCAGGTTCCCTTTTCAAGGGGTTCCCTTGGGTGACAAGATCCCAAACATTATTCCCTAAAGTGTTTTCCCCTTCTTCTAATGGCTGTGGCTGAATATCTGCAGGCCAAGGTTACTGGTGGTGCATGGGAGACTTCCTTTGGGTACGCAGAACAGTCTGGCGGCCTGTAAGAGATGGAACGCTGCATTTCGTAACCAACCAGCCGGCCTTGAGACGGGAAAGCCCCGCTCGATTGCGAGGGTGGGGCTGCTCCGAAGGGTCGAAGCCGAGCCCAGCAACCCCAGGCTGGGGGGAATTGGGACTTTTTGATCATAGTTGGCTTCTGTCCCATGAAAGTGGGTGTAACCCCTCCCCAAAAGCTGCCTTCAAAATATAAGTAGAGGAAGAAAGGCAGAGAGAGACAAATGCAAAGTTTAAAAAGCCCTTAATATCCGGAGCCTCCTTTTTTTGCACTAAAAAAACAAACAAAAGGAAAAGGAAAAAAAGTGGCAAATAAAAAGGAGCTGTTTAATTTTTTTTTCTTTAAAAAAACAGCACATGATACGCGGAAAATAAGAACTTACATAAATTATACAAATGAACTTGACACGGGTCATTCTTCTTTCTGAAGCAGATATGTACAGTCTGTTTTGTGTTTACTTTGTCTGTTCTGATAGTGTTAAGATGAAAGTTGACACAGTTTTTCTATACATTGCATTGATTTGAACTCTGAAATGGTACCCAAAGAAGCAACCTCCTCCCCAGGCGGCCTTTCCTGCCTTCTGGATTGATCTGAAAGGTCTCAAGGCTGCTGCCCGGGTGGTGGGGGGGCAAACCGAAAGGGCCCTTCCTCTGAGTTGGGGCCCAGGCGCATCTGAGCCTCGGCTGTCAGGAAACCCTAACCCCCACAGCCCTCTGTGCAGTAGGAGGCACACCAGCGAGGAGGCTCGGAGGAAGCCGCAGTCTGGCCTCAAGCCCAGCTAAGCGGGAGCTGCGTTTCAGTCAGACCCAAAGCGCTCAGCAGGGAGGAGCAAAACCACTGATTGGTCATCACAAATATTGATATACTTGTTTGCAAGACAGGATTGCGGGCTAAAGGAATGTCATTTGCGGGATGCTGTTTCTCAGGAGCATTTACAACTTTGTGCTCGGGTGTACAGAGGAGAGCTGGGAGGGGGGGAAAGCTGGCTGGGGGTTCAGAGCCGCCAAAGGATAAACGCTGTTGTGCAAAAGGTCCCCGTAGGAGTTGCCCACAGGGGAGGCTGCTGCCAAGTGCCGATAAAGCTGCTGAGAGCTGCCTGGGGAGGTGAGGAACTGTCTGTGCACCATGAAGGAGTGGAGCGCGAAGGGCTGCACCAGGGGGGAGAGGGCGGCCTGGTTTTTC
This sequence comes from Natrix helvetica, assembly GCF_964273705.1. Classification (NCBI taxonomy): domain Eukaryota; kingdom Metazoa; phylum Chordata; class Lepidosauria; order Squamata; family Natricidae; genus Natrix; species Natrix helvetica. The sequence goes on along the minus strand of NC_138551.1, from coordinate 106,839,881 downwards.
AAGTAGTGCAGGGGGTGAGAATAGCCGGTTGCGGGCATGCGGCTGCCCAGGCTGCCACAAAGGGTCCCTGGGTACAAGCTTGTGAAGATGGGGCTGGAGAGGGGGAACTTGTGGCTCTCCAGTGCCCCGCCTGGGGCTGGGCCATGCACTGGCTTGCTGCCCTCCACGTCCTGCTCTTTGGAAGGGGCTTCCTTTGGTAAGCGCAAGGGTGAGACTGCTCGGACCTTCTTCTCCAAAAGGCCTTTGTCCAGGTCCTCCAGGCTGCGCTTCAGAGGGCGAGCTGCTCCGATGCCCGGAGCCATGGCTTTGTGGCTCAGGACCGGGTGTACCATCCCATCCAACTTTCTCGGGGCTGGCAACTTGCAGGCCCTCAGGAGGGGCTCCCCCTGTTTCTTTGGGGTGGAGACCGTCATTGGGGAGACCCGACAAGCCTTTGGATTGCTATCCACGCTCAGAGTCTGGCCAGTCAAGGAGTGGAACCGGGTGGCGCTTTTGCACTCCTCTGCCCCCTTGGGCAAACCCCGCAAGAGGGGGGCTCCCAAGGTTTTGGTTGTCTGTTTGTGGCCCCCTTTGGGAAGACTCAGATCTGTGGGCTGATCGTCGGAGGAGGTTTCCCGGGAGGCCTTGTTATCTGGCTGGTGCAAAGGAGGGTGGTAGCTGAGCATTCGCCTGTCCTGAAGCTTATGGGGAGGGAACCCAGCAGCATTTTCCCCGTACACGTCTCGGGGGAAGTACTTGGAGCAGGGCTGGCTCCCCAGGTGCTCAGCACGCCTATAGAGGCTGTGGAGGGGAGGGGAGGCATAGAAGTCTGCCAAGAAGCCTGGCATGTGTGAGTGGTGCAGGGCCCTCCTCTCATTCATTCGCTCCTTCATGTCCTGGATTTCTGACTTTAGCGCGTAGGATTCCGCCAGGGCACTCAGATGCTGCTTGGAAAAATCACAACAGTCAGAGTCTGGTTTCTTGAGCAGGGACTCGTGTCTGTAGGCATCGTGAGTGGGCCTCCTGTCCTCTGCAGTCTTGGGTTTAAAACTCTGCACGTGTTGGATGACCGATGGCCTGTTGACCGCTGCATTGTCCATCGAATGCCGGGGAGACAGCAGTCCTGGCCTGCCAGACAAGAGGTCGTCCTTGCTGCTGAACTTCTTCTTGCTGATCAGGGGTGGTGGGGAGCCATATGGGGGGTAGTTGCTGCAGGACAGGGCTGCCCCACTCACCTGGGAGAGGAGCTTCTTTTTCGCCAGGGGGGACATGATGCCTGGGTTGCCCTTGGAGTAGAGTAATGGGGTGGAGCCAAACCCGGGGTCCCCGTTGAAGGGACTCGGGAGGTCCTTCTCCTTGAACATGTCGAAGTTCTGCACCACCAGCACTTTGGGGCTCTGCTTCAGGGCGCTGTGGATGTCCTCGCTGCCCAACTGATCTACTTTCACCGTGCAGTTGGCAATGTAGTCCGCCATCTCTGGGATTTTATCGTCTTCCATCTCATTCTGACTTGGAAGGGGCAGCTGGAGGCCGGGGAAGCTGCTGAATGGAATTGCCTGGGCCTCCTCCTCTTCCTCCTCAAGGCTGTCTGCAAAGCATGACACCCCGCATAGCTCCTGCCTGGGCTCCTCCTGCAGCTCCTCCAGAGCCGGGCTTCTGATCATGGCTTCAGGGGGCACCAGAGATGTGTCAGCCAGAGGGTCGTCCTCTTCCAGGAAGGTCACACTGGGGGGCGCTGGAGACCCTTCGCCAGAGAGCTTCATGGCTTCTGCTGCAGTCAGGTCCGATAAGCTTTTCTGCAATGAGCCTTCGTGATACTTCTCTTTGGCCGATGAACCCTAGGAAAAGATTTGGAGAGGAAACGGTGAGAAAACACCACCAAGACAAGGATCTTATCTGCAGATCAGGCCAAGTTTTCTCTCTGCACACAAAGCCCCCGGGCCTTACACTGCAGGATTTTCTAGTGGCCTCCACAAGAGTTTTCCACTTGGGGAAGAATTGGGACTCAGCCCCTCTCTTCTATCCCACCACGAGGAGCAGCCAAAGCTACGTCCCTGATCTGCGCCTTCAGTGTTGTATGGAAACCTGGCAACCTTCATGGAAGCTCCCCACCTCCATTAAGGGAGGGTCGCTGCTGCTGTGCTGATGGAGCAGCCCAGGGAGACAGGACCCGATCCCAGCCAAATGGATTCCCTTAATCTGTGCTGTAGATTTAAGCTTTTGATGCTACCCAAGGCAGCCCTTTCTAAAAAGAAGGGTCTCTCTTAGGGGGTCTGGAAGGGGGTCAGTGTGGACTGAGGGCAGAGCTGGAGATAAACCAGGCCAAGAGATTGGAAAAGCTGCCCAGGAGAGGCACAGAAGGATCTCCTCCCCCTTCTGGGCAGGGCTGTCTCGGGCTTTCCCAGTGGCGCGTGTTCCTTCAAACCAGGGGTGGGTTTCTGCCGGCATTACTGCCAGTTCAGTACACGCTACACGCTACGCACGTGTGCGCAGTTGCCTATAAATAAGTCTGCGCATGCGCAGAACACTTTAAAAGGTCTAAAAAAGATGTTGTGGTGACCGGGGAAACGGTTCGGGGGTGTGGCGAGCATGCCGTTCCTATGGTTCAGAGACCCAGTCGCCTTTTCCATTACCAGTTCCACCGAACCTGTGCGAACCGGTTGGAACCCACCTCTGCTTCAGACCCTTTTGCTAAGCAGCTCCCCCTTCCATTTCCTCTCTCCATCCATTTACAGAGAGAGCGAACCTGAGGCCATTTCTTTTGCTTCGCCTGAGAAGCAGCTGCCTGGCAACCCTGCAAGATCCCCTTCCTTCCCCAGCAGTCTGGGGGCCTGCCTGAGCACAGGGTGATGATGGGCTAAGCCAGTGATGGCGAACCTTTTTTGGCTCGCGTGCCACAAGTGGGAGAGCGCAGGGGGGGTCGTGTGTGGGTGTGCCGCACCCATAATGCAATGCGCGATCCCCAGTGTGCATGCGCACACAACAGGCACAACCCCCATTTTTACATGCTTTATAGGAGCCTGGGGAGGGCGAAAAGAGCCTCCCCCGCCCTCCCCGGAGGCCCTCTGGAGGCTTCAGGGATCGTCCGGAGGCTTCCCTGAAGCCTTCGGAACGCTTAAAATGACTCTCCGAGCAAACCGGAACTGACAGGGCAGCGCCTCACGTGCCCTCACAAATGGCTCCGGTGCCACCTGTGGCACACGTGCCATAGGTTCGCCATCACTGGGCTAAGCTAAGCTGCTGTCCTTCTCCCTCTCTTTCTCAGGCCTCAAGAGAAAGCAACAGGAGGAGAGGAATGGCCTTGGGGCCTGAGACGGAGGGAAAGCAGGGAGAAAAGCTCCATCTTCTTCTCCTGCAGTTGTGCATCTGCAGCTGCTTTTGAGTTTCCCTGCCTGTTAAGAAGAACGAGAGGCTGGTAGCAGCACCAGAGAGTTTTAGCGTTTTAGTCAGCTCTTGTCCCTAAAAGGAGCCCCCTGGTGATCAAAACGGAGCGGTGCAGACCAAAGAATGAAAAGTTTGGGACACACAAGCTGGGACAGGTAGAACTGACCTCTGTTGGGTCCTGGGGTTTTGGTGCCTCTTCTCGCTCCTTCTTGCTCTTCATGTTCTCATGTTTGATGCGCTTTGTTCCCGTCAGTTTTATCTTACTCTCCACCTCCTGAGCCATCTCTTGCTTCCGAGGCTTCACCTGAGGCAACGGCTTATCTTCCTCCCCTTTAATGTATCTTTCATAGGGCAGGATTAACCTGAAGAACAAATCATCAGTCAGTGATGGAGATTCTCACCCATGGGAAGAAACCTGCCTTAGTAATGGAAGCATCCTGGAGAAGGGGAGGCCTGCCGCTTCTTTGGGCAGCTTGGAGGTCCAAAGTGGGACCACCACAAGCATTAGGAGGGTCCTCCATGTGGCATTAGGGTAGCCAAGGCCAGTTCCATTCCCAATCCCCCTCCCTTCCCCATGGACCCCTCTTTGTCCTGCTCAACAGTGAATCTGGTTTCTGGTTTGCTTTGCTTTCCATGAGCCTCTCTCCTTTGGTTTCATCCTGGATTTCTAAGCCATCAAAGAGATCTCCCTTTTAAAGAACCCTTTGATGCCATCGTGGTCTACAGTTTTAGGTAAGCATTAAACAATTCTAAAGGGAATTATTAGCAAAGACGGTGGTTTTAAAAACTCAGAAATGGCATTCACTCCAACGTGTTTGTGTATGTGTGTGTGTTTGTTTGTGTGTATATCCATTCTGTTGCTCCCAATCAGCTGTACACTCACTAGACTAGAATAAAGTCTTAGTATGTTACTAGAGTGTTACATCTGGGGAAGAGATTTTGGATCTCTTTTGAGCCGGTTCAAAAAATTAAAATGAGATTTTGAATTGGATCAAATCAGACTTTAGCAAACAAACTACTTATTTTCCTGAACTTTGACCCTTTAAGTCAACCAAACTAAGCTTATAATGCCATTTTGGGGTCACTAACTAAAGTTGGTCTAGGCACCCATGAGACTTCCCCAACCTGGACCCCCACCCATAAAAGTTGGGGCACTGAATTTTCCATCAACAGAAAAGTTATTTGTGTTCTAGAAAACGGAGGAAGGCTGAGGGAATGCAGGGTCAGGTGAGGGACCCCACTTTAATTGAGGGAAAGCACAAGAGGAGAGAGACTGGGTAGAAACTCAAAGTTTTTTTTTAAAAAAATCTCTACCTCCTGAATGGTCCCATTCTGTTTTTAGAAAATAAATTTTAAAAAATCCTCAGTGCTATTTTTTCCCCCTCCCCAGTGTGGCTCTTGATCTAAAAAAGAAGCTAACGAAAGGGTTACACTGACTATCTGGGTTTCAGCATCTGTGATTAAAGTTTTTATAATGTATTCAACATGATTAATGAATTACTCACGGTGGGAATAAAATGGGAACTTTTATATGGCAAACATGTTTTTAAGGCATCTGTGAAAAAAATGTACTTGGCTTTAAAAACAACATTAATCTGTTCAAATATCAGACGGCTTTAATTATAGTTTAATCTATGAATTCAAAGTAAAAAATGCTTTTGTTCAAATGCAAATTTTGCTTTCTGGGCTGTTCCAGAATCCACTCCAGACCGCGTGGTTTAGATTTAGATGTCCCAACCCAGAGAGCGCTGGGATTCGCTTCTTCACAATGATAGCATTTCACATTTTAATAAAGTGCAGCATAATTGATGTTAAATATAAACCTACTTCATGCTCTATTAGAAACCAGAGTCATTAGCTGAGCATGCTCTGCCGGGGCCAAGAGAGGGAGGGGGAGGCTGTTGAGCCCAGCCTCTGCCCCCCCCCCGCTCCACACTCCAAAGGAGGCCCAGCCCAGGGGAAAAGGCTCTTCGGAGCCCATTACAAACTGAGTTTAAACATGTTACAGCTGCTGAAACTGGGAAATGTTCCCTCTATGTAGGCTTAGCAAAATAGCAGGGACGTTGCCAAATACTTCCCGCGGTAAGTTACGGTTACTGTTTATGTAGTGAAACAAAGAGTAAAACAAGGCTGAAGGTGTGTGTGTGTGTGTGTGGGGGGTAACGGGACCGCCCCTCCTGCTCCAAGCTCTTCCTGAAGAAGCAAAGGGGGGAGGCTCAGTTGCTTGCAGAGCAATATTTATCTCTTCTCTGCCATATGTTAAATATTTAAAGAATCAGATTTAGTCAAAACACTTTTTTTTTTGCAGCAAGATGTGTTAGCGCTGCAGAAAAGATTGTTTGACTCGCGTTGCTATGGGAACATGCTGCAGCCTCTTTGAAAACTTCATATTTGGCTGATAAATCAGCAGCCCAGCAGGAGCTGTGACCACCACAGCCCCCTTGGGGTCCAGGATCCCCCTTCCCAGACCTTTCCCCCTGGCACCTTCCGATTTGGCCCCCAGCAGCCCCAGAAAGCCTGCAGACTCCTTTGTGGTCTGGTCATCGCCAAGGGTGGGCTGCAGCATCCCCTCCCGGGAAAGGCCAAGGGTCCCTTGCCTGGCTGGTCCCAGGTAGCTGGGAATTTGAGCGATGGGGAATGGGCGGACGCAGCAGGAGGATGGCCCTGCAGCACCCAGACGTTGCAGTGAAGCTCCGCTGGAAAGGAAGCCTGTGTGAATATATCTGACTGCTACAACTGAAAACGCCACGGAGCCCCTCCATGCAGTGGTGGGTTCCAGATCCCATTGCAACCGGTATGGTGCAACGGGGCCCAGTGTCCCCCACATGCATGCATCCTTACCTCCGCGACGCTCCAGCTGCTTGGTGGAGCGTCGTGCAGGCACCGTACGCTACGTGCGTATGTGCGGAAGCGCCAAAGAGCTCAAATACAGGTAAGGAGCTCAGGTAGGCAGATGGGCCCTCTGGAGCACCTTACCGGAATGGTACCCAGTGCTCCCGGCAGGCACCGGTACACCCGTACCGGGGCGTACCTCCTGCAACCCACCACTGCCTCCATGACAACTGTAACTGATGAGATTTCATTCCAGGGCTAGAATTTCCACTGTTTGCCTCTCTCCTCCCACCCCTTTAATCTCTTTTTTCTCTCTGCTGAAACCCAACACAGTTACCACAGGATGTGCGATCTTATCATGTCATTATTAGATGCTGTTACAATACAAGCATAATCCAGTGGATGGGAGACTCAAACCTCCAGCTGCTCTCTTAGTAAAACACAAAACCAACATGTGCGCGTGCAGACACACACACACACACACACACAGAGTCTCTCTGGAAGTCAATATTGCTCAGACAGGAAGAAGGCAGTGCTCTGCATCGCAAATGCAACAGGCCTGAAATTAGCAGCTTGATTAACTTCTGTGTCATTATTGTCACTCAGCTGAAGACTGACATCAACCTCTGTGCAAAATAAAAGGGACCATGGCAGAAATAAGACCATTCACAACCATGGCAGAAATAAACCAGGAGGGGTTTGCATCCCCCCACCCACAAGTCAGAAGAATGGATCAGAGCATGATTTTCATTTTTTATGTTTCTCTTTTGGGGGGGGAGGGGGGATATTTGGGGTGATTTGAAATAATGCATTTTTGGATTCCAATTTTAAATTTGGTAGGAAACCAAGTTTCGCTGGTTCAGCATTTTGGCGCTAAAATCTGCTGTGTTTCTGTCTGTTAAAGAGGAGCCCTTCTGTGGGATCCAAGAACAGCCCGGCCCCAGCATAGATTTACCAGCATGGAGAACAGTTAGATAGACCCCAATATTTACTCCCAGGTTACTCCCAGGTTCCATTTGGGTGTGCGTTTTTACCCATAACAGCATTATAAAGTACAGTTCCTATGTTTAAGTTAATAAAATGTATTATTGAAGGGATAATTGCTGTAACAAGAAAATGTAAACAGCCACACATTAAAAAACATTTTTTCCCATAGGTAGCAGATTTTGGAACAGCATGGGGCAATTTTTTCTCCTGCAATAATAAAAGAATAACATTTTCCAGTCCGCAGCAGAAACAGTAGGGAAGCCTTTGCTATCAACCGAGCTGCTGATTAAATTCAACGACTATGAAAAGCAAGATTATCCTTTGGAAAAAAATAATAATCATGGCAACTTCAAAAAAATCCACACAAGCTGATTGAACAAACTAGAACTGCATTAATCCTCACTTAATGCAACGATAGATGACATTTAATTGCAACTATTTCCCCCTCCCTTTAAGGAGTAAGAAAAAAAAATCTGTGTAACTGAATGTTGGTTTAAATAATGCAGCTTTCCTGTCCTGAGTTTTTAGCTTTCAGTATCCCCTGATATAATGAAAAATTCAGCATACGCCTCTGCAGCGGAAGTCAGAGGTCATCAAATCTATTACAGTAATGTAAGTCATCTGGCGTTCTGCCAGGCTTTTGGAAAAGAAAGGAAAGAAAGAAAGGAGAGGGGAGGGGAGGAAAAGGAGGAGGGCACCTTTTCTCTCTTACCTTCTCTCATCTTTCTCTCTTACAATGAGTGGAATAAGACAGACCAACAGACAAAACCAGAGAAATTGCAGGAATACGTCGTGTGTGTTTGTCTGTGTGTGTGTGTGTGTTGCTTTATAAGTGCCAACAGATCATTTTATGTTTACAAATTCTCTGGGGCTTTTCCTTAACCTCCACCAAAAGCAGAAACTTCCCATTAAAAGCCACAACTGATCTGGAGTCAAACTCTTTCCCAGGAAATCATATCATGCAACTCTTTATGGAAACCATTGTACACACACACACACACACACACACACACACACACACACACACACACACCAGCATTGGCCAGCCAGGATCCTTGGGATTCGGGCTGCATATGAGGCCAAAGGAGGGCAGCCAGAAACCATTTTTAAGGCTCTTTGGCAAGGGACGAGTGCTGGACCAGTGCCAAGAGAGCCTGGCTTTGCAGCAGTTCCCATCAAAGGCATTTTAATAGCAGAATGAAAAGTATGACCATGAAGGCCTTTGAGTCAGTGGTCAAGCTTCAGCTTCATCCTGGCTTCTAAGGGTTGAGGAAGACAACTATTTGAATGGGTTACGGACCTTCTAGGCCAATCAGGACTGGAGAAGCAGCGGATTTGCTTCTGAGTCATCAATCAGGGCAGGAGCTGCACCAACTCCAGATCTAGAAGAGTCTGCCAGCGATGGTCATTCTGTGGGCCAAAGTCTGACATCTAAACCTGAGCCACCTGCTAAGACCTCTGCCGCGATAACCGGTACCTGTAGTCTCTTGCATCAAGGAAAAATATATCAACACTAGAATTCAGTATAACAAAGGCAAAGATGGTAAGGCAGGACTTCAACTGCCTCTGGAGGTAATTATTTCTAAGAGACAGAGATAGCCGTATGGACATAAATAATAAATCATTAATTCTCCCCATGGAAATGATCCAAACCTTTAGAAACTGGATTAAAAAAAGCAAAAAAAATGTAAGCATTCATTACTAGACATCTGCTTGCTCTAAAGCAGGGGTGTCAAACTCAATTTCATTGAGGGCCGCATCAGGGTTGTGTTTGACCTCAGAGGACAGGACGGGACTGTGGTAGGCGTGGCCAGCTCAACGTCATTTCTGTTGGGGGCTCCTGTGGTGGTCTGAGTGCTGAGCCAGCGAATGCTGGCTCCCAACCTCCGTTTTCGGTTGCCGCAGCCTCCTGCAACCCTCTGACACTGAAATGGAGCTCAGGAGGGCTTGGAGAGCTTGGGAGCTGGAATTCGCTGGCAGAAGCACCATTGCCTGGTCCTTTGCTGTTTACAGGGTGCCCCCCCCTGGCTGGATCTAAGTCCCTCCACTGGGCCGGATCCAGCCCCCGGGCCTTGAGTTTGACACCCCTGTTCTAAAGCATTCCGACAGGGCACATCTTGCAGATATGGAACAACAACAGGTCGCTCCTTCAGCACTTGTTTTGATCTTATAAAACAGAATCAATTGGGAGATACCAGCGTTTGATCATTTTCAGTCAGCTGTACATCTTCCCTAATCCAGAGCTTTTAGAGGTATTGATTTCAGCAGCAGATAGAGACTGGTCGACCTGGTCTGAGCTGGAAGCTAAGCAGGATCAGGTCTGTTCAGGGCTTGGATGGGAGATCATAATCATTCCTTCTCAGAGACTAGGGGATATCGTTTTAAACAGATTGGAAGATTCTTGGGATACGAGAGTCTGCTTTAAATAATTGCATTCTTTCATCACTAGATATTTAATTTTAATTTTCTCTTTGTACTTATTGGTGAGGGGAGGATAGAAACATACTTTCAGACCAGTGGTGGGATACGACCTGTATGCCCCGGTATGGACGGTGCCTGCCCACACGTCCTCCTTACCTGTATTTGAGCCGATTGGGGCTTCTGTGCATGCACACAGAATGTACGGCGCCTGTGCAACGCTCTGCCGAGCAGCTGGGGTAAGTACGCATGCGCACACTGTGTGCATGCATGTGGTAGATGCCCAGTCCTATTGCACCGTACCGGTTGCACCGGGATCCGGAACCCACCACTGTTTCATACTGTTCAATAGTTCTTTCATTGTAAAGCATCCATTCCTCACATAATTGAATTTGTTCAGTGGCATGCTTGATGGTACAGTTATTTAATCTTAATGTTAAAGCCCCTGGGACAGAAATGTAAGTTAGAAAGCTTCTTGTTATTTATCAAAGTGGGACAAAACACAAAGGCAAAAAATTGATCCTCCAGTTCTTGCTTGCTGGCGAACTTCAGCCCATTCCAGCAATGGCTGGATGGATACAGGGTCCTTCTCTCAGCTGGTGTCAAAGACCAACCCAGTAGAATCGGAGGCGTGGACTGATCAATACATCTGCTTTTAATTAGTAGGCTTTTGTTGGCCTGCTTTTAGTTTCCTAAGGGCACCACTGCAAGAAGGCTGGAAATGCCTTCACTCAGTAGAGTATCACGGGGCTTCCCTGTTGAACGATGCAAGGATATTCGACAGTAACACTATAGCATGACCGTGTTTAAATTCTTTCCCATGGTTGGTGCTGTGATATCAGAAAACCATGTTCAACTTCCTAATTCTTAAAACATTTCTTTAAAAAAAAAAAAGAAGAGCTGCCAGTTTGGGCATCAAGAGACAAATACACACTCTGACCCCACGTCTATTCTGCCGACAGGAGAGGCCAGCAAGCAAGATGGAGAAGGCAGAGGGATCTGCATCCCGAGAGAGGCAAAAGAGATCTACTGAGAAGATCTACTGCTCCTTCCAGCATTTATATTATTCTTCTCCATTCCCAATTTTATGCAAGATTGCCAAACCATATAAAATGTTTCATGAATTGGCAAGTCTGCATTCAAATGCTGAATTCCTTAGGAGGAAGCCCTGTCAAATCTGTACGGTTTGCTTCAAGCAATGAAATGCTCTTTCCTCTGAGCCATTCGGGGTGCCGGGCGCCTTCACCCAGGTCTTTTCTTTGGCAAGAATGTGGAAAGGGTTGCCATCGCTTTCTTGCAGGAAGTTTTTCAACTCCCTATTCTAGAGTTAACTCTAAGACCTTAAATAAACCAACTTTTGGATCTGGACATTGCATGTTCAGTTCCTTCAGCAAGGAACAATATGTCTTAGTAGTTATTTCAGGACTCAGTTTCCCTTTCAGCCCAGCTTGGTTGTGTGAATAAAACAGCTTGGCCTGCCAACCCAATAAGTCCTGGTGGAGAAGAGAAATGAAACACCAAACTTTCTCTTGTCTTGGGTTTGAGGGTTATATCGTGAATGTGACTTGAAATTTCCCTCAGAATTCCAATAGGCATCAAGCAATTGAGCTCTGCAAATCAACACACTTCATTTTAAACATCAATTTCAGTATTTCAGATTTGACAGATGGCATTTGAGTTTTCATAAGTTGGCATGCAATGGCACTTAGGATTTTACAAGATTGATAACTGGTGTGCAATAGTATTTAATATTTTTGTTTCACTGTTAAGAACTGCTGTTTGACAGGATTTGGGAGCTGGCGTGTGACAGCATCTAGCATCTGCTGCTATTATTATTATGGTTGGTTACACAGTCATCCAGATGTCCAGACTGGACTCGGCATTTCTGTCCAACTCTCGAGTTCTTTCTGGACCTGGGAGAGGCGAGAGGGGGATGGATGTTGGATGGTCCTAAAGGTGTCATCATTGGTTGTAAGTTTTTCTGGGTAACGCTTGTCTTTCACAATTGACTGATCATGATGTTGTCAATGCTATTGATATTCTTATTGATTTCATTTACTACGTTTGCCATGAGATGCCAATAAATGCTAAGCACTTAGACCAAATACATTGTGAGATTTCAATTAACCCGTGTGCCTATGACAAATGAGAAAGGTAAAATGAGCCACATCAAATAGCTGAAAAGTTCGGCTCCACTTGTTTCTTTCCTTCAAAACTTCTGGGTATCATTCCCACCCTCCATCCTAGAGGGTGGAGGGGGGAAAAGGATGGATGGACAGATGGTGAATCACATGCAGTCCTTCCAGGCTCCCTTCAGTGCAAAGAGGGGCATCTACTCAAGAACAAAACCTTTGAGGTTCCTCTACACACACACACCACACACACACACACACACACACACACACACCACAGCAAGGAAAAACCAAATCAGACATGTATTAGGTCTAATGGATGAGTTTGGTAGCTTTAGAAATTGATTGGTTGACTGATTGAGTGAATGAATGAATGAATACATAAATAAATAATATGGAATTCGCATCATACATTTTTATGTATGTTTTCTCCACAAAAATTGATCCTTGGCGCTATAATGTATTGAATCATTCCAGGCTTGCGGTTTCCTTCTTTTAGCAGGATTACACAACAATATTGAAAGTCCATGTAAAACTACAGAATTCCTCCCTAAGAAGGGAAAACTTTTCCTTTGACAGAGTAACTTTTGCCATGTGCTTAGGGAAAGGCCAGTGATACAGTCTTAGCTTTAGTATTTAGTTCAAAGCCAATTCCACTATTGATGTCAGAGGAATCCCAAAGTTTAGGCTTTGGGCAAAAGCTTCATCGTTTGGGACAGGTGGCTTCCTTATCTGCCTGCTACTAACATTTTCACCAGAACTTTCTTCTTTTCATTGGATCGCGGATTTAGTTGAAATTCAAAGAACAAGAGATTGAGCTTGTTTGAATACCGTAATTTTAAACACATGAGACTGAAATGTTTGATCAATGGAGTTCAGAGGCCTAACTATTGATAAGTCTCTACAGGTGTGGACATACCTGCTGAGGTAGCTTGGTGCATCTGGGGCTGCTGAGGTCTGTCTGGTAGTGCCAGCTCACCTTCACCTAAGGCAAGTGGGGGCCAATTATGCCAGCACTTGGAAAATGAAATCACCCATTTTGAAGATGTGCTGAGGGTGCTTATTTGAACCAGCAGACTCTTGTTGTGAACCTTGGTTTTCGTACTATCCAATGTTAACCATCTGCTTCCCACTCTATGAAGGGGAGGTAGACGATTTTTACAAGGGCTCAGAGCTTTACAATATAGCTTTTCTTTTCCTTAATTTACAGTTTGTTTAGAAATGTTGAGCTCCCAGATAAATGACAATGCTTTCTTTATAATCGGATAGCTGTTATGCTATCTTTAATTCTCTGGGGGGAAAGCTCACTGTTTATTCAGGGAAACAAAAGTTGGTCCTCATGTATTTTGCACAGAAGTCAAAGAAAAGGCCCTGGAAGGGACCACGTCTCATTTAGTATCACTTTTCAGATATATTACCCTGTTTTCCCCAAAATAAGACCTCCCCGGATAATAAGCCCAATTGGGCTTTTGCATATACTCAAAAGCCTGATTGGGCTTATTATCCAGGGAAGTTTTAAGCCCTCCCCTGAAAATATTGCAATGCAGCAGCAACCATGAGGTGACCACGCTTGCCGCCTCCTGTACCTCAAAAATAATAAGACCCCCCTAAAAATAAGACCAAGCGCTTATTTTGGGGGTCAACACAGTAGGCTGAAAAGAATAACCCAGGCATTACCAGCCATCTTTAGTCCTTGCTAAAGCAGGGATAAACCAAGGTGGGCGGAAGCTGTGCAGGATGGCACATCAGGATGCGCTGGAGAGAGGGAACCCACCAGAGCAGCTTCATCCCGCAAAGCAGGCGGCCCTCTGGTTGGCCTTAGGTGACCGCAATGGAGAATTAAAGCCGCACAATCAACCTAGTGCCTTGTGCGCTTTATGGGTGTGGAATCGGGACCATAGCATTGGCCCCTCTCTGGAAGAATGCATTTTCTACGTAATAATACCAGGTCATTCCCTAAACTCCGCATTGGCAACAGGAAGGGCAGTAAACACTCAGCTCCATTCAGTTGCCCAGACTCAAGTGATTAAGGGGTCATTAAAAGAAGAGGATGATGGTCACCTGTAACCCAAGCATCTACGTAGAGTACTAAGGCACCACAGGCAACAACAGCTGGTACCAATGCTGAAGCCTGACAGAGACCGAGAGGGTGGAAGCCCAAACTGGGCCGGCAAAGTCTTTTTGGTGAAGACACTGACTGAAGACAATCAATAGCAGCCAAAGCCATGATTCCGCATTTGTGGAGAGTAAAGGATTTTACAGAAAGGTCTGCGGAGCGACCTACACTTACACTCCTTAAGAAGGCCTGCAAAAGGTCCAGATGCATGCCCAGAACAACACTTAGGACACTCAGAGCTGTCACACTGCCTGGTTTTAAAAATGAAAGTGTTTACTCTGTCATGCAGCCACAACAATGGAAACAGGAATACGCCAACAAAGTGTTCCAAAACCAAGCCTCTCTGGGAGCAGAGGAGAGGCTGCCTCCACAATATAGGCTCTCTCTCTCTCTCTCTCTCTGTGTGTGTGTGTGTGTGTGTCTGTTCATATTTGAGGGTTAAAGATGGCAGAAGGGGAACCAAGAGGAGGCAGGCCTGGAGAGAACAGGCAGCAGGGGGCGGGAGAGGGATGGGGAGCCACAAGCTGGATAGGCCATGATTCCTCCCCCTTTCTCATAATTTTGGGCAGGAAGCCGCTGTTCTGGACTGAACCCACCTGCAGGTTGGGGGCTGCTCTTTTGCAATTCAGAGAATTAAGAAGATGCCAAGTCCCGCCTGGCTTCTTACAAAGATGTGGTAGCATCTGGGAAGGGTCCCCCCCCGCAAGAGGACAGGGGCGCTTTGTCCGCTTCCTTTCTTCCCCAACAGCTTTCCTGACTCCCCTCCCTGGGTTGCACATGGCTGTCCTGGGGGTCTTTGTCCAGCCCCTCACCAGAGCCAGCCCTGCTTAGCTGGGTGGTTGGGGTCCAAATAATTATTGACCAACCCGTTCCGATGTTCATAACCTTGTATGGGGAGGGAGGCATCTCCTCCTTTACTCAGTGCATGAAATCAGTTGGAGGAAAAACCCATGAAATGGTGGACTCTAATTTCCCCTGGAGGTAACAGTCCAGGGGTGAACTCCAGCAGGTTCTGACATGTTCTGGAGAACCGGTAGCGGAAATTTTGAGTAGTTTGGAGAACCGGCAAATACCACTACTGGCTGGCCCCAGAGTGGGGTGGGAATGGAGATTTTGCAATATTCTTCCACCGGGAGTGGGAAGGTAATGGGGATTTTGCAGTATCCTTTCCCTGCCCCACCCACCAAGCCATTCCCACCAAGTCATTCCCCGCCCACAGAACCAGTAATAAAAAAATTTGAATTTCCCCTGGAGGTGACAGTCGAAGGCTGGCCCCGGATAGGAAGGGCCCAAAATCCCCCAAACACAAAGGGCACCAAGAGACATCCCAACCTCCCTTTCTTAGTGCTGAAAAGCCCTCTCTCCCAGCTGTATTTCCCAAGCAGACCAGGTTTCCACCAGAACACAATTGCCCTTGATGGGGACTAGCACCTCTCTTGTGCCTGTGTGGCCAATGGGTCAAGAATTGGGGAGAGCACTCCCCCCCCCCCCGTCTAGCCGGTGTCCCATGTGGAGAGCTCAGCCCCCTCCAGCAACCGGTTAGTGATCTGGAGCATGAGATCCCATTGTGCTTTCAGAGCTTGAGAGCGGGCATGTTTTATTAATGGGCATATTTTAAAAAAAATTCCTTTAAGAAAGCAGCACAGCCGTATCATGTTGTCTGATGTATGTTGGATACCCAGCTTTGGAAAGTGTTATTAACTCAGGGTATAAAATCAATGCTTATAAAACTGCAAGTCTCGCATTTCGAAAGATAAATGGCTGATAGCTACAGAAGGAAAAAAGAAAAAGGAATATGGAACGGCCCCATAAATCTCAATGCATGCACACACGCACACACACTCACACACGCACACACACTCACACACACACACACACGAGTGTAACAAACAAGCTGATTGTTGCTTCATTTACATACATCTGCATAATTTTTTTTTTTGAAAGGCAACCCAAAGCCAATCAAATCTTTAAAATATCTCCCATTGGTGCCCTGTTGATTATCTTGCTTAATTTGTTAGAGCTTCGGGCTAATAAAGGCTTTGGAGAAATGAAAGAAATCAGAGCCAGCCTTTTGTTTTCTGACTGAAGAAACAAACACGGGTGGAAATCAAAGCCCATTCAAAGGATTAAACGGGGCAAGGAAGCCTTTGCAGGGACTGGAGAAAAGAGCCTTCCAGGCTCCTCCAGCCAATTCTGTGCAAGCGTCTTTGAAGGATCCCCAATTGAATTGTTCTCCTTTATTAGACAAGCATTTCATGGCTGCTCTCTTACCTTTCATAATGTCTGCGTGTGCAAGTGGCGGCACTGGTGCTCCCAGGGTTTCCACCTAATTCGTCATAAATATGTTTCCATTGTCGACGGGCTGTGATCTGCAAAAGTGGCAATGGAAAATTTGAAAGATTTAATCTTACATCTCCACAGACTGTGTGTGTGTGTGTGTGTGTGTGTGTGTGTGTGTGTGTGTGTGTTGCGTGCAGCAACAAATGTACATGTGAGACATATAGGACAGCAGGAAGCACAAGCCATAACGCCACTGCAGAATCAGCTAACATGGATCCCTACAGCATACAACATCTTGCATATTTATTTCGCCTACCTTCTATTTTTTCTGGAATTGCATTTTGTTTCTGTCTCTTTAGTAAGCAATCTGATAATTTTGTGTATGCAATTTCTTGGTTTTAAAAAAAAGCATTCAGTCACTGAGAGCATTAACCATTAAAATGCTTTCAGAGAAATCTCTTGGTAAATTATAAACATGAACCCCAAACTCAGCATAAATAATGATTACAGAATTATTTTATTGAGTTAGTGACAAGGAACTACAGCTGGAAGCCTCAATCCATCACATTCTCCAGTAAATCCATCCAGAAATACAATTTGTGTAACTTGATACAAGCTGTTTATTTTCACTCATCCGAGCTAGTAAAATATATAGATCAAACTGTAATGAAATCTAAACACTCTCTGAGATTAATATCTGAAGTATGTCCTGGAATTGGCTAAATAAAAGAAAACAAACATCTGATAACATTTTAAATTGCAAGCTATGACTTTTATGTGTCCGATCTTTGTACAGGAAATAGGATTAAGAGAGAAACAGATGGAAGACGTGGCAAAAGAACTGAATGGGTCTTCATTATTTTATACAGTCCAAACTGCTTTAAAACAGGGCAGGAGGGCGGGGGGAAGCTTTGATAGGAGGCATGCGTGACAAAAGAGGGGGAGTGGAAAATGGAGAGAAAGTGATTTGATGGGGAGGGAATTCAGTTATATTTTCCAGTGGGTCTTGCAGCTCTGGGGAGCAAAGATTGTGCATAGTTAAAGGGGGCTAGCTGGTGCTGTTAATCAGATCAGAACCAAAGGAAATTGATGCCCAAAGTTGTCAAATTGGCAGAATAGGTAGATGGTTGTGGGAAGTGTTATAATTTTAACCAAAAAAGGAGATGAAAGGAGGAGAATTAATTAGTACTGTTACAGAACCCGTACATTTCCTGTTCTGTATGAAGATAAAATGCCTTCTTTGCAAAAAGCAAGCACCAGAAGCAAAAGAAATGTTACTTGGCAAATTTACCTGTTCACCTATATCTCTTCTTCCCAGCCTTGTCTGGTGGGGGTGAAGACTCACTAAACATGCCTATCAGATATTTTGCCACAACTAGGCCAAGACTAGGAAAGCTGGGAACGATTGAGGGCAGAAGAAGAAGGGGAGGACAGAGAATTAGGTGGCTGGATGGAGTCACTGAAGCAGCTGGCGTGAGCTTCAATGGACTCCAGTGGATGGTAGAGGACAGGAAGGCCTGGAGGAACATTGTCCATGGGTCACGATGGGTTGGACACGACTTCGCAACTAACATCAACATTTCTTCTTCTGGGGCAGGGGCTCCTTGAAAAGAGGGAACAGTGATGAACAAGGTTGCAGGCTTCAGTGAAGTAGGTTCCCCCTTTCATTCTGTGGGTGAGGTAGCTTTGATTTCACCCCATTCATGCAGCAAGCTGCTTCCTCCAGGGATGGAACTGTGGGTGCTGCCCAGCATCCAGACAGGCGTGCTCTCATTTCTGCAGGCAGCAATAAGCCCTAGCTTGTGGGCAATAATGTCCTCAGGCAGAGTATCGCGGACAGTCATCTCACATGATGTAACGTATTTGAGAGGGAAAAAAATAATTTCTGGGGTGCCAGGTCTTGCATGGTTACCCCAAAATCATGGATGATGTGAGAAAACTGGGATTCCAAGTCTTTGAGGTCAGTCACTTGATAACTAAGGCTGCAGTGTCGAACCCTGGATTTTTGTCTTTAGAATACCCTTCCTTAAAATGATCCTTGCTAGAAAACATATTCCCTATTTTAGGGAGGGTTCCATCCACCTTCAAACAGAGGCACCTGGAACACGAGATTCTCACCTTGCAAACGAAACTCTCCTATTAGATAGTTCTGTTCATGTATAGAATTGAATTAATTGAAAATAAATATACAATTAACCTCCAACACAGAACTATCCTATTTTAAATATGCATCAACGAGTGGCATTTTGGAACACTTCACAAATTTGTCTTCCGCTGGTGGGCATGCCGTATATAACATAATATCTGACAATTTCCCTTGTGACAATATAAATATCGTACTTGGCTTTAATGAAAGGTGCAGATACCGCTTCATAGTTATTTCTATCACAACTTTCTTACATGCCGTTTCTGAAATGCACATAATTCAAAGCCACGGTGTTTCTCCTATTTTTCTCTTTTAAGTATTATTCTTGTTGTTCAGTTGCTTCTAACGCTTCATGATCCAACAGGACTGGAAGGTCCTGCTTGGGGCATTATCTGTGATGGCACCTGGCCAAATGGTCTTCTGCCCATCTCTTTCTCATTGTCTTCAATTCCGCCAAGCATGAGAGCCAAGGTTTCAAGGACTACCACCTTTGCATTATGTACCTAAAGTATCTCACTTTTAGCCTCATTCTTAGTACTTCTAGTGAGTAGCCCCGTGTGACTTCATCTGGTGTTGAATGATTGATTGGTTCTCAGGCTGTCCAAGCTTCTGTCAACAATTTTCTCCAGTACCAAAATTCAAAAGCATTCATCTTTCTTTCTTTTTTTTTGCTTAGCCTTTCTGATGGTCCAGCTTTCATAGCCATATGCCACAACCGAGCAGGCATGGGCTTGACAGTACATACCATGGTTGTCCATGTGATGCCTCAGCAGTTTAACATTCTGTGTAGATTTCTGCTAATCTCTCTTCCAAGTAGCAAATGTCTCTTTGTTGCATGGCTGCCACTCCTCTGCAAACTTTATCCTAGGCGGGTAAATAAAGTCTGTTACTACTCAACTTCTTCACTGCCTATTTGCTTTGGGTTGGCATTTCCTGTTAACATAATCTTTTGAATTTTGATTTTTTTTTAATGTTGAGCAGCAGATGGGATTCTGCATTCTCTCCTTTCACCTTCAACACAAGATTCTCAAATCTTTCTCATTTTCAGCCTTCCTGGTTTCATCAGCAGTTTTCATCTGAATTTCTGCTTTTTCTAACCGAACAGTTCTTGTGATTTATTCTGCATTTAAGTTAAAGCAATGGTATAAAATCTTGCACAGTCTTTTCCCAACCTTGAACTTGAAGGTTGCTCCACAAACCTTTCCCATGATCATAGTTTTTAAAGGAGAAGGCCCAGTTTGTTGAAGCAACAAAGCATAAGTCATTGTCTTTTGGAAGCGCCCTTGTCTTTTCCATAATGCCAGCACTCTGATTCCAGTCACTAATGCCTTTCCTGTATTTGGCTGCCATTTCTGGAAGTTTTATGTCCAGCTGCAGAGGAAGTCTGAACGACAACATCTTGTGCTCTGTACTTGGGGAGTCTTCTCCAGCAGTCCCCCTTCATGGTCATAAACGGGCCAATATCAATGGATCTTTTCCAGGCCTTTGGCTTTGCTGCCTCTTCTGCACCAATCTGCCAACCTCAAGGAGGGGATGCCAATCAGTCTGGCCACTATTTCATCAACTCCTGCAGCTGTGTCCTCAGCAACGTTTTTTGGGAGATGCTAAGCTTCCCCTTTTGTACCTGTAGCTTCACGGGTCAGGTTTTCTTCTTGTATGTACCTCTTAGCACTTGGGGAATTTTTTAAATGATAAATGGGATAAACTTGGTATGCTCACTTCTGTAAGAATATCCCCCCCCCCCTGGAAGATAGCTGGTTCCAACCAGCCACAGGACATTATCTGATTCCTTGCTGACAATAAAGCACTGGCCCAAAGTGCGCGTGAAGCCAAGTCCAGGGGAAACAGGTCCAACAAATGGCTTAATTTTCCAAACAAAAGCTTTTCTTTTCTTTCTTTTTTCTTTTCTTTCTTCTTCTACGAGTGAATAAAATATGTGCTATTATAGCATTGAAATAGATGCTGATTAAAATCAGACCAAGTCTAAAACCAAGTTTTAAAAGCTTTCCGGAATAGAAAAGTCTATCCAAATTTCTTCCTAAGAGTTCAGTGGCTGAAGGCTCTATACATAATGGAGTTCCTTAAAATTATAACAATTGAGAAGCTTTCTAAACTGAATGGAGGACAGAGAGACCAAGAGGAGAGGAGAGTTCCTCTCATTCCACTGGCTTAATTTGTGATTTCTGCCAACATTTAATCTCTGTTGCAAAATAGATGGGTTTTTTTTAACCACTTTTACTGGTTGAGGGGAAAAAATGATGTTTCCTGCACCCAAATGCCCACAGGTTCAATGTGACTTCAAATATTGTCACAATTTGTGTTAAAAGCTAAACAGAGTCAGAAACCCAAGCTAAATTCTCAGTTCAAGCACACGATAATTTAATTTAATTTATTTTATCAAGCATGTATAAGATAACAGATATGTATAAACGTGATTATGAATGCAGGAAATGGATATGAATAAGTGGGGACAGTAGGACAAGGACGGTAGGCATATGCCTGCTATGTTTACAATCCTCCCAGATCTCTTCCCATTTTCCATTTTGGCACCTTGCTTGGGAATCCATTCCTGTTTCTGTGATCCAGGACAGGATGATGGGAATCTTTTTGATTTGATAATTCAAAGGGACACCAATTTTTAAGCTGGCCATGGGTAACTCAGGCACCTTCTCCAGTGAAAGTCAAGCTTCTTTAGAACAGAGTGTTAATTATGGTGTGTTTCACTTCATATTTTAAATGTGGCAGTAACCATGTTAAACTTGCAATTTTCCTTCAAAGCATGACCCACTAAATTTAATGGAGATTACTCCTGAATAAATAAGAACAGATTTAGCCACACAGGTAGACTAAAACAAAAGGAACAAATGTCAATTAAAAGGCGAGCTAAAAAAAACAGCTTGTGTGCGTTCATTATTTCCTGTAATAACAAAAGCATCTCAACATCTATTAGCAGCAGAGTTATTAAAGTGAAACAATACACCTTTTCTTACTAGTTCCAGGATGATTTGCTGTTTTGCTTAAATACATTTCAAGTATAAATACATTTTATCTGTTATTTCGTTGTAGCATAAGGGCAGCCAAGCTGTGTGCTTTCTGAACAAGGACAAAAACTAGGGTTTTCCATATATTCAGGTACGCCTGGTGAGTGTGTTTGGAATACAGATGCCTAAAGAAGGCTCCAATTAATCTGAGGCCACGAAAACATTTCCAGTGATGAACCTTTTATGTCAACTGGATTTTGTTCCAGATGCCATCCCTCCCCCCTCCCCCCCTCTCTCTTCCTCTCCATCCCTCCCCCCCTCTCTCTGTCATATCAGGCACTTCTTTCTTCTCCTTTTAAGATCTTAATCACAGTTTGTGTCTCCAATATTTCTTGGTTTGAGACACATGCTGTAAAATCCACAACCATCAATTTTCCCCACGAGCTAAAAATAAAGTCTCTGTGTCAGATACTGTTAGCTGATAAAAAGGATCAGTGCACTGACTACCCTCCCCACTAATTTTAAACTTTAGACAACTTCCTGTTTACACGGCCTGACCCTTTTCTGCAAAAGGCTGTTAGCATTCAAACCAAGAACAGGCAACACACTGCACTGTAATGGACATGGCTGATTGTTTTTTAAAGTATTTAATACATTTCCCATATTTGACAAGAGCAGATGTCAGGGACTATGCCAAGGCAAATGTTCTTTTACGCAATCTTGGCTAGTTCTACAAGAATATCCCTCTCTTAACATAGGAAAAAATTACAGACCCAAACAATTTCCTTGACAAGAGTTACGTATGTTTTCCACTCAGAGTTGGGTTTTTTTTGTCCCCCCCCTTTTTTTAAAAAAAAAAAAACAACTACAAGTTTACAGTTTTGCCAAGCCTGGAATTAATTCAGACTGTTTCCAAAAGAGAACCCCATAAATTCAAACTGAACTGTGGAGTTTTTTCTTTCTTTCTTTCTTTGTATATTTAATGCACACATGGCAAAAACATGAGAAAATTAAGAGTGCGCAATTTTTCTCTCTCTGAAGTTACTTCAACACTTACTGTTTCATATCCTCCCAGTTTTTGAGCAGCTTGAAACATAGTCCAAAGGTTAACTGTTAGAGGGACAATAAGCATTGAGATAAGCATTGCATTAACCATCTTTTCAAGAAAGGCAAATGAAACAAATTTTCTTTGACAATGAAGCAAGAAAAACAATAATCACATCCACACGTTTAGACAAAAACAGAGAAATGGTCTGCGAAACACATTTACATAATTCACAGTGTAAACTTTGCCCTTTGCACATATGCTCCTCTGTTGAAAACCACAAGGGGAACATTCTACTTAGATCCAGTTACAGGTATTAGAAAACAATTACTTCCTCCAGGATAAGAAATAATCAGTACTTCCCCCATTAAACAAAGGAAGCTTTGTTGCATATGCTCCTAAACCGAAGGCATTGATTAATTAAGAAGGGGGCACTTCCTTAAAGTGGCCTAATTAAGAGAAGAGTAATTATGAATGCAGATACAAAGCGAGAGAGGAGCCTTGGCCAGGATCCGGAATCCTCCTCCACCCAGCAGCCCATGTGCTCCTCCTGCCACCTGGGGCAGGTAAGGGACAGATGTCTTCCCTCTAATTCCCTCCAGAGCTACTAGATGCCATAGCAGGGGTGCAACCCTCCCCCCCCAACATTGAATGTAGAAGGCTGCTGTAAGATAAGGGTACGGAAGCTAAGGGGGAGGGGGGAATGCTCTCAGCTTATGCCCTAAATTTATGGACATTGTTGTTCAGCTGAGCTCTAGGTGCAAAATGTTTCCTACAGAAAGCTGCCCTTAGAGTAACCAAGAGTGCAAAGGTTTTCCTTTCTTCCTTCTTTTCCAATTATAATTGAAGGATTAATCATCTGGAGAATGGCTGATGTGGATGTGTTTCTGGGCCTGTTTTCTTTTTTCTTTTTTGTGAACAAAGTTTTTTTTATTTTTTGTTACATATTTAAAATTCTTTTGTAAACAGAGTGTTGTCCAATTTCTCCTCTTTAACGTTTTCAGATATACCTAATTCATTTTACATTATATTCCCATTTCCCATTTTAGCCGTATTATTTTCATTCCAAATTTCCAACTTTAATTTTTTTATATACACAAAGCATGTCATTTTTATCCCTTTAGAAATAAAGCAAATTTATCATTTTATTTCCACCTATTTTCTATATAACATATATCTTCAAGTTCAGTATTGTATATAATCAACATTTTACTTAATAATTTGCACAGTTAATAATATTAATATAATTCACTCACATCTTAATTAGCTGTATACCATTACCATGAGTAACATATTTCATTTTATTTTACTGATCCCCTGTTCCTAGTATCTCCCCCCCCCCACTCTTTTTCTTCTTCTTATATGTATTGGTTCTTTTCTTTTGGATGTTTTCTCTTACTTTTCGATAAATTTTTTGGAAAACCCTCTCCAGGATTTTTCTTTTTCGCTTTCCATTATTTCTCTCTTTATTTTTGGTGGGTCTGTTTTCTTGTGTCTGGCACTTGGCAGGAGCATTGGTAGGAGACCCCTTGGGGAAATATTGGAGGGAGTCCTGATGCTCCATCCCTATCCCTTGAGCATGGTGATCCTGGCTGCTTCCCCTTCCTCTACTCTTTGCTGAATCTTAAGAGCCTCATAGCAATGGGACAAACAACTCTTCCTTCAAGGAACATGGGAATGGCCACTGATCTTCACTTAACAAGAATCTTGACAAGCCTTCACGAAAGCCAGCCTCTCTCGGGCAAAAGGACTGAGCCAGCCCATTCAAGCACCCAACCTTTCAAAAAAGCCCAAAGCATGCTTGCTTGGCCTCCTTTAGTCAAGAGGAGCCTCAACACAGCCAACTTCAAAAGCCCAAGAGGGATGTTTGTGTGTATGGGGGTGGTTGGTTGAGGGAATAGCTGGGACAATAGTTGACTGCACTTTCTTCAAATACATTGTTTTGTTTGAATTTGGAATATTTTGTGAGCAAAATGAACACTTTTCAATGTCCCCCTTTTAGATACTGAAGTCATGAAAATAATTTCTAAAAGCTGAAGCAATCCACATGAACCCCTAGAACAGGGGTCACCAAACTTGGCAACTTTAAGACTTGTGGACTTCAACTCCCAGAATTGGCTGGATAATTCTGGGAGTTGAAATCCACAAGTCTTAAAGTTGCCAAGTTTGAAGACTTATGACCTAGAAGCTGCAGAGGTTCTATAAAAAGAACTTCCAGCCAAGGTGACAAGGATGGAGACTTCACAGCTGCCTCAGTGCCCTGCAAGAACATCAGAAAGGGCATCCTTAAATCTCCACCACAGATGCTTTTCTCTCTTCTCTTTTCTCCTGCCTTCATCTGAACAGGGCTGGGCCCCAACTGACTTCTACTGCAGGTACTAAATTAAAGCAATCAGACTGAGCATCATTAGGCAGCATGACTTTGGGGTTACACTGAATTAGCCTGCCCTTCAGCATCTAAATGCCGATTGTTATTATTGTGTTAGAATTCACCATGATCCACAATTTGGGCCATTGTGGAAATGCCAAAACTGATCATCTTTTAAATGTCTAAGAAAACATGCAAATTCAGTCTCTCTGCAGGATCTGTTAATCTAATTAATCAGTGGAACGCCTCCAGACGTTGTGGGTGTACCAACACTGGAGATTTTTAAGAACAGATTGGACAACCATCTGTCTGAAATGGTCAGGAGTTTCCTGCTTGAGCAGGAAGTTGGACTAGAAGACCTCCAAGGTCCCTTCCAGCTTTGTTATTCTGTTATCTAGATTCACTTTCCATTTGCAAGTAATCAGAGATCTGAATCAGGGGCAGAAAGAAGGATCTTTTCATGTGATTACTGCCTAATTCCTTGTAGGCCCTATTTTAAAGGCATCATGCATGTTTGATGTACTTTATCAACATATATACTTTAATGTACTTTATTTAAGTTACAAATATTTTTTAAAAAGCTTCCTGTTTGCAAAACCCCTGTTCACTCGTGCTTTAAACCATGGGATAAACATAGATTGCCTTCTCTCTCTGTCAAGTGAATTATATACTATTCCACGAAAGAGCTTTTCCCCCTGGCTGCCAATGAATGTTACCTAAAAATGGGTATTCTTCGGTCAGCAGGACATTGAGGCTGGTTGCATATAACGCGCCAGTCAGTGGTGGGTTCGGACCAGTTCGGCTGAACCGGTAGAAGCTACTACCGGTAGTAGAGAACCAGTTTGGGAGCGTGGCAGGCCTGGGTTGCTGCCAGTTCCACCAAAGTGGAACTGGCAGCAACCATAGGTGCCACCATCTTTTTTTTTTTTTGCTTCTGTGTATGCGCAGAGCAATTTTAGTTGTACTACACATGCGTGCACGGCGCACCCCTGAGTGAACCAGCAGCAGTCTCTGCCGGAACCCACCACTGGCTCCGGTTATCTACCAGCAGAATAGTTTCACTCTCTCAACAGGTCCTCCTCACTCAGCAGGTTGTTTTCCCATGTCCAGATTGGAAAGCAGTCAAGAACCGTCCTAGTCATCAGAGGATAATGTGGGTCCCCTTCGGTAGTTCCTCCATCCTCCCTGAAATGCCCCTGGCCAGTGTCCTGGACTACACTTCCCATCAGGTTCAGCCAGAACAGGGATGCCATTTTGTGGAACTGAAGAAGCCAATATCTGCTGGCTGGAGACGTGAAAATCTGGCTTCAGGCTCGTTGAAAAGCAACTCTGCAGAGACTCTGAGCAGCAATAGTCCATTTCTAAGCAAAGCAAAGCTTTCTAAGCTATGTTCCTGTTTCCTAAAATTTATTAAGGATATATCTGATATGATAGCAGTGTTCCAACATCTCAGGGGATGCCACAAAGAAGAGGGAGGTCAACCTATTCTCCAAAGCGCCTGAAGGCAGGACAAGAAACAATGGTTGGAATTAAGGAGAAACTTCCTAACACTCAAGACAATTAACCAGTGGAACGGCTTGCCTTCAGAAATTGTGAAAGCTCCATCACTGGAGGCTTTTAAGAAATGACTGGACAGCCACTTGTCTGGAATGGTATAGGGTCTCCTGCTTCAAAAGGGGGTTGGACTAGAAGACCTCCAAAGTCCCTTCCAACTATATTATTCTGTTATATTTGGGGGAGAAAGCATTGCAATTTTCTCTTCTCCCTCTCTGATACACACACACATACCTCTAAACCTTTTGAATAAAACGCATGGCTAAATCTTGCATTTTTCCCCGGCTATCGGAAGCTTTACTCAGGCCTTAATTTAATAGGAATCCAATGCATAATGCAACAAAGCTGTTCATACTACATTCATTCTGCTTCTATTTCAAGCAGCTAGTTTTTCAAGCAAACGTTGTAATCATTTTAGAGTTATGTAAGCTTCTAATGGCTGCTGGAGGCCTGTTCCAATCAGTGTCAATTGCTATTAGGTATGTAAATTGTTATGTAAAGCATACCAGTCTGACATTCTGCATCAACATAACAGGGAAAAGAAGTTCAGATCCCTAGTATTTCCAAATAAGAACCTCTCCCTTTAAAATAATTTGTAAAACTTATTGATGATTCAAAACAAATCCTTTATTACATCATTCCATCCATTGTATGGGATACTTACACCAAATTTAATGATTGTTTTTAAATAGTGGTAAGTCCTCCACTGATACACCTCTTTGCATGGTGTACTGTTAGAGTCAGATACATTAAATGTGATTTTCATATCTGGAGTTTACTTTACAAGTTTCCTGGTCTTATTGAAATGCCTTCATTAGATTTGTATACATCCCGCCTCCCAAGGTAAAAACTGGGTAGGATGCAAGTAAATATTATTTTAATTCAAGCAACTACTATGGGTACCAACTGATTTAAAATATTTTTTTCACTTGCACTGTTTTTTAAAGAGGAAAATAACAGAAGCATCTTACAGCTATTTCTGGCTTGGCTATGCATGTCAAAAACATAAGGATGCAGTCTCATCCAGCTAATTTGCAGAATAGGTCTTGCTAGGAAAAAGGGACACCTAAGAGAGTGTGACAGGATTGCAGACTAAATTTGTAGGACTAGTTGATCTGGAGGTCCTTATGGAATAGGGGATGAAAAAGAAATCAATCTAGGAATCAACCCAGGGCCAATAACTGAATTCTTACGAGTCCCAGGGTGGCCGTTTAATGTAATCTAGACCTCTAAGGCACACAGACTGCCTACAGAAGGTCAGTGATTTGCTTTTATATGGCATTCCCCAAATGTGGACAGGTTTCTCAAAGCAATTGGGAAAAATCAAAAACCCCACAGACCTTTGGTATGTCTAAATACCTCTTGGGATGTCAACATGACTTGGATAATAAAATAGAATGCAAAATTAAAATAATTAAAATTAGGGTCCCATCACCTTTAAAGTTGTCCCTTCTTCCTAAGTCAAGCACATTAAATGTCACATTAAAAATGCAATGAAAATTCTACTTACTCTGCTTAAAACCAAGGTAGGGTATTCGTTCAATGGGCGTTTTTCTTTCTTTCATATATTTATAAAGTGCCACAAGGAAGGCCTGTTCATCTGCTCTGCATTCGTCACCAACAGAAATCTTGGATTTATCCTCACTGGAGCCCTTTTTACAGTTGCTGTTATTATTTTTGGTTTTGGAGAAAGGCGATCTAGACTCACATTTTACCTGGAAGAAAAGGAAGAGATGGCAGATTGAATCTTGAAAATTGCTTGATTCAGCTTTCATTCCCCTATGACCCTTCACAGCTCTTCTTTCTCAAAAGGCTGAATTGCATTGTTGTATCTTCTTCACACTGAAATGTTCCTCGGAGCTTGCTCTGTGCCTCCTTCCACCTAGTCCCACATACACAAAGTATGAGGGGCAAAGGCAGGCCACACCAAGTCTGCTTGGCAGCCAGGTGGCTGTGCTGTGGGGTAGACAATCCACTCTTTTATCCATTTTAATATGACCAAGACATAGATTTCTGAATGTTTGTGCTGAGGAGCTGCCTTCATTTGGGGGATTGGTCTCTTCCCTGCAATTCACAAACGCCTTGCCTCTCAAGGCTTTTTGTCCTCCTAGTCCAGTGGTGGGATTCAGCCAGTTCGCACCACTTCAAGAGAACTGCTTGTTAACTTTTTGAGCAGTTTGGTGAACTGGTTGTTGGAAGAAATCATTAGGGCAGAGAACTGGTTGTTAAATTATTTGAATCCCACCACTGACTTAGTCCCTTTCAGCTGAAGGAGCAGTTCCCAGTCCCATCCTTTGGGAAGGCAGAAAGGAAGCTCTTCACCCAGTGAAGAATTTCAATCGGCAAGAGAAGGCGGGACATCTGGGGAGGAGATTCTGCGGGAGATGCTTTCTGTTGGTCCTGGCCTTCTGAGATCTTTAGCGCTTGTCAGGTGGGAAATGTCCTGGACCTGCCCAGCCAGAAGTGGCTACAGGGAACGCACAGGCTGTCAGGCCTGCAGCTTTCTTTTGGATCTCTGGCCTGCCACACTTTCTATTATTCTAATGTGTCTTTTTCTATTGTGGGAAAATGGGAGAGGGGATTGTACAGAGTTACCTATTGTATAGCCAAAACAAAATTCTTTCTAGAAAGCCAAGGTGATCCTTTATCTCTGTATCTCTGCACCTGACCGGAACTGGATGGGTGGAACTGCCACCATGGCAGTGGGAGATTGGACCATGTGATGGACTTGTGGGTGTGGGGGCAAGATCTTGAACTTTCAACTAGGTGGGGAAAACTTGGAAGCTTTCAGATTTGGGTTTTCCCAGCTGTGCCAACATGGCTCTCTTAATGAATGGGAACTTTGAGCAATACTTTCCCTTGGACTCTGATTTACTTTGGATGCTATTTGGAACCCTGACACAGGCACTGTTGCTTCTATGAAGTGTCCTAATCCCCTGGTGCTGCCTCCATCCAGTTTGAGGCCTTTGATCTTAAAAACACCTGATAGGACCTTTCCTGTTGTGTTGCCGGTCCCCTGGAGGCCCTAGAGGTTCAAAGGCCCTGCCCTGCTTTAAAGGGGCCACAATGACCTGCTTCTTTCCCCGAAGCTAGAGTAGAAGAATGTGCCTTTTATGAATGGCTCATTGTAGGAGTCCCTGGCAAGAACTCCATGGGAACACGCAAAGGCACCACTAAGCAGTTTCAGGTTTGTTCATGGGCAGCTTTGAGGCCCATCACTCTCCTGGGACATTTCTTTGAATGGTGGTGGGAGAGAGCAATATTTAAGGATGTCCTTAAATAATGGACATCCAAGACTCATATTCCTGGAGCATAAAAATTAAGGTGCTGTTGGCCATAAGCCCACCAGCCATGAGAAACAAAAAATTCAGGGGGTGATCAAGAATGACATCTTCCCAGCATCCTGAGGACATAGGATCTAAAAGGTTCTAATAAATGGGGGCATTTGGTATTGGGCCAGATCCTTCATGATGACCAAGTGGAGAACAGGAGAATTACCATACGGCTACTACCAGCCTTGAGGGTCTCTTCCACTTTTTAAGGACAACAATGCTGGAAAGTAAAGATTTTCCCCCTGTGTGACTGAGGTACAAGAGCCCTGAGTTTATTTACATTTGCAAAGTATTTATGGAAAGATGAGATTTTTTTTAAAAAAAAAACTAGTTTGGTGTCAGACAAGCTTCTCAACTATAGTTGTGAACATCCCAGGAATATTTGCAAGGCTATGTCTTATCCGATGATAAACATATCAAATGATTTGGGTGCTCAGAAAATAAAACAGAAAAAGAAAGAAAAAGAAAAAAAGAAAGAAGAGCAAATGGCAGGATACCATGAATTCTTTTATATGGAAAACCTTCCATTACATCAAACTAGTGCATGTCAAGCTTTTATTATGTAGTACAATCTTAAATAAATTGCCATTTTAGGTGATTATTGGTATTAAAAGGCCCTTGTCAGAAAAGACAGGGAGGAGGTACCTGATTTGGATTTAGTATAAGAAAAACACACAGACTCCTATACAAAAGAGACCTTTGAAGATTGCATAACTTAGCAGGAACATTTTCTTCATATGTTCATGACCAAAGTGGTGTTTCCATAAATAAAGTATCTGGTATAAATGTCTTGTGGTGAGGCATGAATTAGTTCTGTTACAATTTGATGAGAGATCATCTATTTTATTGTGGGCTCAAAGTAGAGTTTAAAAGCTGCCATTGGGAAATGGATTTGTTTAGGGGTCTTTTAAGAGGAAATTTCCAGCATTCCTGCTGAAGGGGAAAATGGATGTGCCTGTACTGCAAAGGGTCTTTAAAACTCTTGGAGTCTCTTGGGGCTTTTATTACTTCAAGGGAAACTTTGGTTCTCAATTTCACTGAGTGTGAAACTATCTGTGGACATCAACTGTGTCTCTTGAATGTAAAATCTTATCATCCCTGTGCTGAGAAAGAAAATTAAGAGCCAAATGAATTGACCATTCCTCTTAATCAAAAGACGGGACAAAGTAGAACAATCCATGGAGGGTCCTGTTTTGAATTTAGCAAGGCATTGAGAGAGGGGGGGGGAACTCTTCATGCAAAGGGAGTGGGGTATTGCCAAATTTCACATGGGAACAACAAACTGATACCTGTCCTTTCAGAATGATTGATATGCTATTAATTAACATCTTGATTAGATTTTTTTTTGACAGATGAAAAAGAAGAAGAGTTTCAAATTCCTTGATGAAATTCTGGGGAGTCGTTTTCCTTATGAAATAAATTTAGCCTTCCTTTCCTCTTTTTTTAGAATTTTCAATCGTTATTGTCATCATACTGCTTGTGTGTTTTGTATTAGAGTCCCACATGCAACGGAGAGTGGATCTCTCAGGCATCAAGAGTTGTTTTGTTGGGTTGCGTGAGCAAAACAAATTCTTAGAAGAGTGGGAGCATGTTAGCAATATAGAAACGTATCAGTTACACTGTTTATTTATTGGACTTACTTGCTGCTTTAATTGTTGCCAACTGTAAGCGGATTATGTGGCTGGTGTCTATAACTCAGATTAAACAATAATGATCAACATAATTTACAGCGACGGTAAGAGATGACAACCTCATCACGTAGCCATTACTGAGGCTTATTGAAGCAGCCACATTTCCCTGGTTTTCCTAAACCCTAGGAGGGTTGTGGCTAGTTGCAGAGAACGGGTCTCTGGTAGCATCTGCCAAGCGGAGTTCTTGGTCCCTGATGGGCCCTTTCCCAGAGAGAAGAAATATGGGGGGAGCCACTGCTTATCTTTCCTGAACAGACAGATATAAAGCCAAACGGAATTTTGAAGGCAACCACCATGAATTACACCCACAAGCTAAGCAGCCATCAACACAGTTCTCAAAGCAGAGAAGGTACACAGGAAACAGAGCTATGACATTCTGGACCTCCTGTGGCTTTCAAGTGGTGGCAAGGACAGACTCATGAAGAAGACACTGCAGTTGTCCAAGTGAGGGATGACTAAGGGATGAGTGACTGTGAGTAAAATCTCCTGATCCAGGAAGGTTCGTCACTAGCACATTATACAAGGCCCTCCTAACTACAGCTGTCACTTTTGATAGCTTTGGGTCGAGGTCCAAAGCTGAGCATCATCACAGTACTGATGATGCCTGATCTATGTTGATGGGTGACCTCCCCATGGCTTCATGCAGACATGAAATCAGAATGGGGCCACATGCAGACCTAGAACTCAACTTAATGGCCATAACTGACCCTTTAGAAAGAGAACAACTGCAAAATCAGTCCCAACCCTGGAAGACAGTCCAGAAGGATAGCACAGTGGGGGATGTTCAAGGTCAGTGATAAGACCAAGCAACACTGATGGGGCTCACCTCCCCACTGGTCTCACCAAAGGCACCGACAAGTGGAATCCGGGTAGACTTGGTATTGGACCCAGACTGAAAAGAGCTCAGATAAATTGTTTCCTCTAGTTGCAGGCCCAATTAATGGGGAACATATGATTCCTTCAAAGCTGTTGCAAACAGAAGTCTCTGTATGTTGGGCAGGCTGATGGATTGTGCAAATTATTTATTTATTTTGTTCGAAGTAGCCCACTATCTTATTGACAGGGTTGGGAAGGTAACTAAAGTATATCTTCATGTTTTGCCCTAAGCCCTCCAAAATAAACTTCCGAGCAAAGGTTATTCATTGGCTTCTGGGAAAATATCTGAAGCCACCTGAGATGGAGTGAGAGAACAACTCTTCAGCTGACAATCACATTTCCCAACAATCGCCAGTCTTGCACAGAGCCTTTGCAGACAAGCTCAAAAGAGGAGAAAGGATGTGCAAAAGCAGACAAAATGCTACATTAAACAATTACAGTTCCGCAATTGTTTCCAATCATCTACTAACATGCTATTGATATGCATATAACCCTACAGGGCCATTCACTGTTGACAGCCAATGGGTGATTAGTGAAGTGGGGAAGGCAGACCACGATCTAGGCAAAGTGGGCCACAAAGGAAGGAAAAGCATCTTCTGAGCAACTGGAGGGGGCCCCACACTTTTCATGAAGTTCAGACCTCAACCATCACATTTTCCACCAGTGTCTCTGAACTGTAAGGATACCTGTCCATCTTATTTACAGACTAATAACAGGCCACATAACTAAACTGTGAATTCAAAATTAGTAAGTCTTTGATGTTAAAGTGAATATTATTGTTAGCATACATGAAATATGAAGCAGACAAAAATAATAATTTAAATAACCCAGAAAATATAATACAGGTAGTCCTCAACTTATGATTACAGTTGAACCCAAAATGTATGTTACTAAGTGAGAAATGTGTTCAGTGAGTTTTTCCCCATTTAATGACTTTTCTTGCCACAGTCGTTAAGTGAATGACTGCAATTGTTAAATTAGTAGCATGGTTGTTAAGTGAATCTGGTTTCCCCATTGACAGAAGGTCGCAAAAGAGGATTGTGTGACCCTGGGACACTGCAACCGTCATAAATGTGAGTCAGTTGTCAAGCATTCGAATCATGTCGCCATGGGGAATGGGGGATGCTGCAATGGTCACAAGTCTGAAAAATGGTCATAAGTCACTTTTTTCAGTGCCGTTGCAACTTCAACTGGTCACTAAGTGAATTGTTGTAAGTTGAGGACTATCTGTACTGTCATCTGACTTCTTGGAGCCTCGATTCAGCTAAAAAAAAATCAAGTGGGAATTCTTCTCTCCAAGGCCACCACCTGTAAGTCCAGGGCTTGCCCCATCATTTGGCTCACAAAAAGAGGAGGGGGAGCTCTTTTTGGAACTGCGAGAAGCAGTTTGACCAAGCATCCTACTTCCTATTGCAGAGGATTCCCCATTTCCCATTTTTCAATGGCCGGGAGATGAAAAAGTACCAGCCTCTCATCTTCGGAAGGCCTTTACAACTGGTTTATAGCATTAAAGATTCCTAAATATTTAGATAAACCAGCCTACTGAGGAATTTAGGAAGAATCTTGCAGGGGTGTTGCCATTTCTTTTTTTTTTTAAAAACAAAGTTTTATTGGTTTTTTGGTGTTTTACAAAAGGAAAAGGTATGGGGAGGGTGTTGCCATTTCTTAAAGCTCCAGCTAGGAACTTCTCAAAATGGCCAGGGTCCAGGGAATTAAGTTCACCCTACCAACGAAAGCCTCTGGTTACGGGTGGTTGTACATAAGCAACGGTCTCCTGAGAGGGAGTGGTGGGTCTCTCATAGAAGCAGTTTGCGTGGAAACACTCAAGCAGGTGAGCTGAGGATGTTGCAGCCTCTGCAGTTGGAACAGGGGAGACCTTCTGAAGGGGAGACCACTGAACTAGGAGCGGTGCCCCTCCGGCCACGTATGCTTTTGAGATGAGTTCACAGTCTCATTTTTAGCCTCCGTGACTGCTTTTGCAACTAGCCCAAGGAGTGAACCAGACTCATCCTTTGTTCACAATTACTCCCCCCTCCCCAAATTCCAACCATCCTTCAAAATAACCTTAAATCCTGGGCAGGTCCATGTAGTTTTCTTGCAATGGTGGGGATGAGCCTGCCCACCATCTTCTTCCATTTCTCCCCCTCCCAGTCTAACTTCCACGATGGGATCTCCTGGAGACCTTGCCCCCTCTACTCACAAGTCGGACCTGCTTAGCTCTGAGTTCAGGTAAAGACACTGGCTGCCATTGGCTGCAGGAGCCCTTCCGAGAGGAGCTGCGAAAGTTACTAAAAGAAGAGGGGACCTGCTCCCCGGAACCTGCATTATAGGGTCGACTCTACCAGGGTGCCCTTTGGGGAGAAGCCCCAGATCCCTTTCCATACCCCTGTCCTCCCCCTGAAGAAGAAGAAGAAGAAGAAGAAGAAGAAGAAGAAGAAGAAGAAGAAGAAGAAGAAGAAGAAGAAGAAGAAGAAGAAGAAGAAGAAGAAGAGCAAAACCCATCTGTAAAGGAAATTTGGGGAAGATGCCGGAATTCCTTACCTTGGCCACAGTTTTGCCTTCACAATTATTCTGATAATCTTTATTGCCACTGAACGAATCTCTTCTTTGTGAGTTGCTGGACTTTTTCTTCCGTGGTCGTCCTTTGAGGTTGGGAGCTGAAAGCAAACAGGCAAAAAAGTTCAGCCCGATTCCTTACACGGGAGTAATAAAGTTAATGTGCTCCAAGAGTTGCGAGAAGTGACAAATCTTCCCCACAAGAACTCTCCAAAGTTGGGCTGTTTCTTGGTCACATGTTCTTGTGGCCATCCCCCCCCCGCCCCTCCCTCCCGCCCGTGACTTGGAGTGCCTTCACAGCATCACAGCCATCAAACGAAGCCTGCCTGCATTGCTGTTATTTTGGCACAATGGTGCTTGGATGGAGTTGTTAGCGAGAAATGACCTATATTACATTTGCTCCTGGCTCATCCAGTGCTGTTTACATTTGAAAGAGCTAAAGAAAAACACAAAGTGCCTTTTGCAGAGCTAGGAGGAAGCAGCAGATAGCTGAGTAATACATGGCCACTCATTGTGGCACACACTTAACAGAATAACAGAGTTGGAAGGGACTGGGGAGGTCTTCTAGTCCAACCTCCTGCCAAGGAGCAGGAGACCCTATACCTGTGATGGCGAACCTATGGCACGTATGCCACAGGTGGCACATGGAGCCATTTGTTAGGGCACGCGAGGCATTGCCCTGTCAGCTCCAGCACGCATGTGCACGCTTGCCAGCTGACTTTGGCCCTTTTTTAAAGCCGTTTTTCGCCCTCCGGAGCCTTCAGGACTTCCAGTTTGGCCTTAGGACTGTTTTTCACCGCTTCTGAACTTCCAGGTTGCCTGTAGGAGGAGGCTGTTTTTGCCCTCCTCAGACTCCTAGAAAGCCTCTGGAACCTGGGGAGGGCAAAAAAAGCACACCAAAAGCGGGGGGGGGGGGGGTTAGCGCTGGTTGTGCACACATAAGTACGGGGGGTGGGGTTGTGCATACATGCCCCTTTGATATGGAAAATAAGCTGCACAAATTCAACCTTGAAATTCCAACAACCTTCAACATGAGAAACAATCATTAATTGGTGATTGATAAACTTGAGTCTCTCTTTCTTTGAGAGTAACCATTGTTTTCATTACTTCTAGGGATGATTATAACGATGTCAGAAATCTAAACACCACAAACCTCTTGAGTGGCTTTTAATTGTTTCTAATCTTACATTTGTCACACAAGAGGTTTTAGGACATTCTACATTTTAATTAGTTCTCTGAAGCAAAGCTGTGCTAATTTGATCCTGGTGCTCTGAAACAAGAGTTTCCTGGGGCTGTAGAAATACAGCCACCCCAGCGTCTTCCCCACCTGTTTCCTCCAAACACCCCCACCGAGCTCCTGCTTTAGAACTACCACTGGCCAGAAGTCTGAGGTGTCCTCTGAGCAGACGGGGCTGGCACGCAAGAGAGGCAGGAGAAGGAGTAGTTACCATCCCAGACGGCAAACACCTGCCGGGTTGATCTTTGACTGCTGGATGCTGCAGCATGTGGCTGAGCACTTCACAACCCTCCCAGGAAGTCTCCTCTGTTGCCTGTCTGTCTCTTTTCCTTGGAGCTGCGCCTGGCACTCCCCATTGCCCTGATTGCTGCTCCCTTACTCGCAGAAAGCCCAATGAGGGACTGGGCAGCAGAGGGAGGAATGTGCACCCCGGCTGCAGCTCACAGTCCCTCTTTTGCAAATGTAATCCATGATTGCATTATGATGGGCCTGCTGCGCTGACCTCCTAGCCTGAACACACCAAGATCCTCCAAAGAGGAAAGGAGGAAGAAGAGGAGGAGGAGTTGAGGACAGCATTGGTACTATTTCCCTCCAAAGGGAAAGAGGGCCTCCGCTCCAAGGGCACTCCCGATTCATTGCACTAAAATGTCCGGCTAGCTCTAAAAAAGGGGACGGATTCCTGTTGAGCAAAACCACCTGAAGATAGTCAGATCCGGATTCCCTTCTGGTCCAGAAGCAGAAGGCCACCCCTTTCGAGGGGCCCGGAATGAACCAGGGATGGTTCCCAGCGAGGAATTTTGGGGAAAGAATGGAGCCTGTCTAGTCTGGAGGGAAAGCACACACCAGCCCCATCTTACCTCTCACCTTTAAAATTTCAGCAAACAATCCCCAGATTAAGCAGCAAAAAAAAAGGCCACTTCCCTAAAGAGGAGACTGGTATACTGTGTACCATGGCAGTAACGTACAATTTCTTTTTGAGGAATTTGGAGGAATTCTCTAGAAATTTCATGCTCTGGGTATGACATAATGCGATTTTAAATTGCACCATATCAGATGTAAAATTAAAAGTGTCTCAATGAATCATCAAGGACTGTAGAATTTCACTGACTAGCAAAAGACAGGCTGACATTAAAGCAGCCTTTCCATTCCCTAAACGGCTGCATATGTTTACTTATTGCTCCTAAGTGACTAACACTTCCCTTGGCTAGAAAAATAAATCATTGATAAGAAAATATTTATAGTTCCATCTATTTATAGTATTCATAGTGAAACTCTTACACAAAAATATTTTACAGTGGCCCACTTCTTGCTAAAGATATTTGCAGTGGAAGCGTTCAGGATGAAGAATACTTTGTATTTTCTTAAACTCTTTTCCAAGAATGAATGAATGAATGAATGAATGAATGAATGAATGCCAGGTGAACATTGTGCTAACATCCACCAATGTTGTTTTCTTTGCTTTTAATCACTTACATCAGGCCAGCCAGATTATCTCCAGAGTGGACCAAAGAAAAGCAAACTGAAAAAAGCTTTTAAGAGGTAATAGTATCTGATCAGAGAAGGAAAAAGGTTGCCATATATGGCACCTGCAGGGACTTGTGAGGGACCCCACTTAACTTGGGGTTTGGGAGAGTGAATACTCTGAGAGTGGAGCTGGACAACAAGGGATCCCAAAACCTGAAAGTCAGTAATCCTGCTTTTCAGCTTTCCATTTTTTATTCTGTAGTCACTGCCACCACCATCATAATAAATCACGCCAAATCAATCCACTGCAGAAAGATGGTCTCTTCCCTGAAGGGGAGGTGTCAGAATCTAACTTGGTGGTCTGATGTGGATTAGTAGGTTTGTTTTTGTTTTACTTCTAGGATGAAGAGGGAGGAACTGCTGAAAGTCACCCAGCCAGCTTCTGTCCTAAGAGGATTGCAACCTGCTTCTCCCACTGATAGTCCAAAACCTTCCCCATGCTCTCATGCATGTATCCATGTAAACATAGTAAATAATTTCACCATTCTTCAACTTCTTTAGGATCAATGAATATAGGTATGCACTTCCCCTCTCTTCGCCTTGTAAAGACCATGACCTATGTCCTACTCTCACTAGTTTTCCTCTTCTTTTACCAGTCAGACTGAAGCAACTATAGCAAGAAGGAAGTGCGTCTGTTTTTGCTGAGGTCACAGCATTTCCATCACATCCCCTTAATGCTGCACATAATTGCACATAAATGAAGCAATAGATGCGTCCTGATGGGGTCATACAAGCTCCCTTGTTTCAGAGTCTGTCTCTACTAATACCAGCGCATTCACTCATTCTATCATTATAGACCAGGGGTTCCCAAACTTGGCAACTTTAAGACTTGTGGACTTCAACTCCCAGAATTCTCCAGCCAGCTGGGAGTTGAAGTCCACAAGTCTTAAAGTTGCCAAGTTTGAAGACC
Organism: Natrix helvetica; assembly: GCF_964273705.1. Classification (NCBI taxonomy): domain Eukaryota; kingdom Metazoa; phylum Chordata; class Lepidosauria; order Squamata; family Natricidae; genus Natrix; species Natrix helvetica. The sequence continues at coordinate 106,801,533 of NC_138551.1, read as the reverse complement.
TCTCTTATAGATCAACACTGAGTCGTCAAAATAGGTTTCCAGTGCTCCTTGTAAAGTCCTTTTTTTGTCCGTAGGAGAATTTACTATGAAATTTACTGAATGTGTCTGTTTCTGAATTTTTTAAAAAGCATCCACCCATTGCGATGACCCTCTTGTACACTCATGCATACAAAGAAATGGGCCATGAAAGCAGCCTGCTCAAAGCCCACTACTATGTGCCCAAACTCTCTTGTGAAAAGGCAGTCACAACGTATTTTCTTTTTTTTTTAATTGAAAAAGTTTTATACATACAAATGTTCCCCCCTTTTAACACCCCCAGCATACAATATAAATCTCATACAAATGTTATGCCCCCTCCCCTCCCCCCAACCCCCCCAAAATTTTCTCATTCAAATATTATACTAAATACTTTACCCCCTCCCCTCCCCCATCTTAAAATAGATTACTCATTCACATATTATACCCCCTCACCTCCCAACAAACATAATATAAGTTTCTCTTAAAGTAACAATAGCCCATTAATCCCATCTTCTAAGTTAATTAAACATATATAAATCATAATATAAATTTCTCTTAGAATAACAATATTTCATTAATCCCATCTTCTAGTTTAATTATGCATATATATTACCCCACCCTCCACCCTAACCCACCCCCACCTCCCACTCAAACCCCACCCCCTGACTTCTGCTATACACCACTCTAACAATTCCAAGCATCCCATGTATTATTTACTTGAATCATCTAAACATTCTTACCTAAAGGCTACATAATACCTCCTAGTCTGGTATTTATTCTGTATGTAATCAATCCATTTTACCCATTCCTGTGTATAATTCTTCTGCTTCTGAGCTTTTAAGAAAGCTGAAATTTTTGCCATTTCGGCGAACCCCGCCACCTTCTGAATCCATTGATCAATTGTCGGTAAAAAATCTTTTTTCCAATGTTGCGCGATCAACAACCTAGCTGCTGTGACCATATACAAGACCAATTTTGTTTCCCCTTTAGTAAAATCCTTAGCTATACCCAATAAAAACATTTGCGGAGTGAATTGTATTCTTTTCTTAAATACATTTTGCATAACCCACCATATTTTTATCCAAAAAGCTTTAACCTTGTTGCAAGTCCACCATACATGAAAAAAGGTAGCATCTAGACACCCGCATCTCCAACATTTTGGTTGAACATTTGGGTACATGCATGATAATTTTTTAGGATCTAAATAGCATCTGTAAAACATTTTATAAAAGTTCTCCCTTAAATTCTGTGACTGTGTAAATTTAACATTCTGAACCCATATTTTTTCCCACGTTTCCAACATAACCACTTCACCAAAATTCTGAGCCCATTTAATCATACAATCCTTAACCAATTCACTCTCTGAGTCTCTTTCTAACAGTACATTATATATTCTTTTAACTTGTTTTGGGCCAGTCTCTTTTATCTGCTTGATCAGTTCCACTTCTTTATCCATAAAACCGACCCTACGATCTTAAAAACTGAGGTGATGAATCACATCACTTACATCAATATCCCTGCAGATAAAACTTTTATCAGCATTAGGTGATAAAAGTTCAGAGACCAAGATCTATGAGGGTCCTGGAGGAGGGGGAGTTGTTGGACTCCCTTGGAATTGTCATGGGAATATATGACCTGTATTTGTTCATCGCTCTGGAAAAGTAACCTTGGCCTTTAGATCCCCAAATCAGAATCCCTAGGGAAGAGCTGGCCTGATGCATCCAGCTGGCCGAGAATCCAGAGAGGTTATTCCAAACTCTGCAAAAATTCCCCAGAGGGCAAAGCAAATGCTCCCTCCTCAGGAAAGGCCCTATGGCCATGATGGCGAACCTATGGCATGTGTGTCACAGGTGGCACACGGAGCCATTTCTGAGGTCATGTGAGGTATTGCCCTGTCAGTTCCTGTGTGCGCTAGCCAGCTGATTTTCGGCCTTGATTTTCAGCTGTTTTTCGCCCTCTGAAGGCTTCCCTTCAGGAAGCCTCCTGAAGCCTCCGAATGGAGAAAGGCGCCCCAATGGGCAATTTGGAGGTCAGGAAACGAAAGCCTCCAGGTGGGTGGGGGAGGTCATGCGTGCATGCGCAGGGGGCACTGTGTGTGGGGGCATTAAATTATGAGGGTGGGCACGCAGGTATGCACGATCGCGTGTGCGCATGCTTTTGGCACCAGGGCAAAAAAGGTTCGCCATCACTGCCCTACGGAAAAGCCAAGGGGAGCGTGGTGGGCCAAAGTGGCACCAGGACAGTCCACCAGGCAGGCAGCCCAGAGGTCCTTAGGTGGCTGAATATCAACCACAGGGGGAAGAGCAGCCCAGAGATGCCCCCCCCGTCTTGTGGGCTGCATTGGGGGGGACAAGGCACCCTCCCTTGGAAAGGGGGGAGGCTCATTTCTGGGGAGGGGTCGCTGCCCCTCTATCTCCCCCTGCCCCCCCATCAGCAGCATCCTTCATGAGGAACCTGGCCAGAGGAAGGAAAAAATGCCTGTGAAACCAGAAAAAGGCATTAAAGCTTTCAGGATGCCAGCCCTCCTAAGTCAGCATGAAACATTTCTCTCAGCCATAAAATGGCTCCTTGCACACCAGCCATATTTCAGAGAGGGCGAGAGAGTTATGTAATATTCCTGGGGAGGGGGGAGAGGGGGGGGGAAGAGAGAGGATCAATACAGATTTGTGCGGAGCAGGAGAGATTAAGCCAATCTCCCATTACAGGGTTTGCTTATTCCCCCATTATTTCTTCTTCTGGTGTACTGTAACCTTCGCACCGCTTGTGCATGTTGGCAGAGACGCCGCCGCCGCAGAGCCCGCGATCTCCCATCGCAGCGGCGTTGTTGCCTGATGACTGATTGTCAGTGGATCATTATCTAACCCAGAAGGAAGCCAAGGGGGGTGGTGGATCCCTTATATGGGCAAATGCAGCTTTTCTCTCCCCACTTTTCGCTATTTTCCTCCTGCAGTTGGACGGCCGTTCTCTGTCGGCAAAGAGCTGAGCGTCACGTGTACATCAGAAACGTCCAGCGGCAGGCAAATCAAATCAATCTTTGCCATGTTTGAAACACTTCAGAATGTTATTAAAGCAGTCAGATTTGTTCTTCGAAGCACACCTCTCGGTCGCCCTCTAGCGGCCCAAGCCAGGGAGAAGAACTGCACGGAAAATGTTCCCATCCCATTTATTCTTAGGAACGGGTGGGAAAAGGCACTCTCGCGGCTGAAGCCCTTCCCCGGGGCAGCTCGCTTCCTTATCCCAAGCATATCTATTCCCAGATATTCCCCCAATGAAGCTTTCCTCAGCCGCTGCATTCTGAAATCTGGGGAAATAGTTGCACATCTTCCACTGTAAGAGATAAAATGCCTCCTTGTGCACAGAAAGGTAGCAAGTCTCTGCTGAACACAGGTTTCATGCTGGATTTGTGGGTTGGTTACTAGAGAAGGAGAAATCCTCATCTGCATTTAACGGTGGAGAAGAAGCTCTGCCTCCTCTCCTGCAGGTAGATTCCCCAGTGAGGCTTCCCATTCTGGAAAGCAAAAGTTCTGTTGAGGAGTCACCCTTGTCTGCCCCATTTTTCATTATTGCTATCAGAATAAAAATAATGGTTTTTTTTATTAAAAAAGTACCTGTTCCTGTAAAGAAGAAAGCAACTCAAAGATCCTCATAATCCCACCTCAATCGACGGGAGAAGGAAGCACCAACAGGAAGCCTCTATCTGATGATGAGGGCGCTGGGGTAGGAAGAAACCTGCTCTGTCGGCCTCCCCAGGGACACAAAATACTCGATGAGCTGAGTCACACTCTGAGCAAGACGAAGCCACCCATGTGCTCCACAGAGATCTAGTGCCCTGGTCAGGTGGCATAGTGGTTAGAATGCAGTACTGCAGGCTACTTCTGCTGATCACCAGCTGCCAGCAATTTGGCAGTTCAAATCTCACCAGGCTCAAGATTGACTCGGCCTTCCATCCTTCCGAGGTGGGTAAAATGAAGACCCAGATTGTTGGGGGCAAGAGGCTGACTCTGTAAACCGCTTAGAGAGGGTTGTAAAAGCACTGTGAAGCGGTATATAAGTCTAAGGGCTATTGCTAAGTGCTATCAGGTGGGTTCTGCTGGTCACCAGGATCAACCTCACCAAGTTCCTGCCAGGACCCCTTCTGAGGCAGGTCACTGTCCCCTCTATGGAAATGGGAAATTTTCAAGCACAAAGAGCTGATTGGATCTTTTCACAAGACAACGGATTCAAAGGGAGAGAAAGTACAGACATGGTGGACCTGGTTCCACGGGGGAGTGTGTGTGTGTTCACAAGCACCCCAAAGTAGAAGTGCTTAATGAATCATGCAGGAAGGAAAGAGCGACAGGCAAATTTTAAGGATGCAGTTTATGCAGCATAGAAGGTCCCTTATGTATCATTTCACCCTGGCTTCTTTTTATTCACATTTTTTAAATACACAAAGGGTGTCTATTATTACATTTACAGGCCACCGTTAAAACTTTTCAAGAGAAATTGCTGCATTTACTTCCTGCAGAAAGTCCATTCTTAAACCAAAGCAGTTCTGGATGGCCACAGACACAAGATTGGGTGGTTCAAGAGGGAATTGAGATCTTAAAATTCCCTAATATGGGCAAGAAATACAGTTTTTGTTTCTGAAAAAGCAGTTGAATAGCATGCACAAAGACCAAATTAACCCCTGGCAGCATATAGTTTTTCTACCTTCCCCCACTCCTCATGTACATTTTAAAAGGTATTTCAACAGCCTGGAAACATACATTTAATTATCAAATTAATTCTTCAGAACAACTATATTAAAAGGTGACTAGGAGATTTTATCTGACCCATTCCTGAAATGCAAATAACCTGGCATTAAAGGAAGCAGTAAAAGCACATTTGAAGGAGGAGAAGAGCACCCCAAAAGCATTTTCCATTTCCACCTCAGTAAAGTTGCTTTTGCTTAGACTATTTTGAAGCTGGCCAGTCTTGACTGCCCTTTGCGCCCCCCAAATGGCCTCTTAACACTAGAGGAAGGAGGAGGATGACATCACCCCCCCTTCTGCTTTAAAAGTGCAGTTTTTGTGGCACAAGTTGCAAGTCGCTTCTTCCTGTGGCATCATCAGCACCCGAAATATGACTTGCTTAAAAGGAAACAAGAAGCTCTTTAAAAAGGCTACGCATGGCATGTTTGCCTGCTCTGTTTCTACCCTGCACTTGCATCATTTAATTTCTCTGCCAGATTTCCTTTTCTTCTTTGAACCAATTGCCCCAGCTAAGTATTCTACCTATATTTACACCAGTATTATTTCCATATCCATGTACTTCTTTCTTAATGAAGAGAACCTAAAGGTCATCTCTCTCATTTTCTGAAGTAGGTTTGCAATGCCGGCAAATCTAATTACCGTAGAAAAGCGGGTTCTCTTAGTTTAGGCGATCCCTATGCCGCAACCTGTTCATACAGATCAGGAAAATGAATGATGGTGAAGTGGGTTGCTTCTTATGAGCAAAACTTGTGGGTAACTGAAAACTGGCTCAGACCCATCCCAGGGAGAGCAACTCAGCGCCAGCTCAGGCATTAGGAAAGAGGAAGCCAATTGGCGGGAAGGTATATGAAAGGGTAGGATAGCAACAAGAAGTCCACACTTCTTGAGTTCCTCCTAACCCTATACAAACTAGATACCTTCTGCCCACACTTCGTCCAACTGCAAATGTCTAAAGATACGATCTCCTCCTGGTCCATTCCTGACCTGTCCTATTTCTACCTTAGGAAAATTGTCTCGCTTGTCCTCCGTTCTAAATTTGTTTTAAGAATGTGATTTTCTATGGCTTGTTTATTGCACTGTTTGCTGCATTGTTAATTAGGCACCTAGAGTAGATTGTAAACATTTTGTGAGCAAGGTAAGCATATCCAAAAAAGGCAGGTTATACCTTTTCAGCCCCTCCATCCTTCTGAAGGTCCCAGTATTTCTTTATATATAAAGTTTTTTATTTTTTCATTTTCATAACATATAACCACATGTATACTATTACCGTACCTAGCCAACATCGTACTGTATTATTAAATGTTTACATCAATTCATCTTACCGTCAACTCCCAAAAACAATTATTGGCTCTTCTGCTCTCCATACACCATATTTGTCACTTTCTTCTCCCTCTCTCTTCCTCCCTACCTCCTTTCTTCCCTCTGTCATCCTTCCCTTCTCTACTTCTCCTTCCTCTCTACTTCTCTCTCTCCCCTTTCCACTCCTTTCTCTCTTCCTCTTCCCCCTCTTGCCTTCTCTCCTATCCCTCCCTTACCTCTCCCCTCTACTTCACACTCTTCATCTCATTTACTTGGTGTATTTCAGCTTCTGAGCGAGCTCCATTTTATGTTGATGGTATTTATAATTCCTTTTCAATATACATATTTAATTTTAATGTATATCTGTCTCCTCCTTTTAAAAAAAAAATAGAACAAAAAAGTATACATATATAGTCATTGTGCTTTTAAATAGATCCCAGTATTTCTTGAGTAAGTGAACAAAACCTAAGAAATCATCTGAATTCTGAACTAACATCCCCAGAACATGCTTGCTTATAATGTCATCATTTCCATCCCCGGCCTATAAAGTAGGAAGTTAAAAATTCAGGGAGCGATTTTCCCTCCTCCCCTCACCAATCAATACAATGCTTTTATAAAAGGGATTGACCTGCAACTTTAAAGGTACTTCCATATAACATTTTAGAACTTTTATAAATAATGCTTTTATCCTAATTGCAAAATAATACTCTGCCATGAAAACAGGCATAGAGTGCTTTTATAGGTAATGATTCAAAATGTCATTTTTTTTCAGAGAGTAAAAATAAACTGCCTACATCCTTGCATTCCTCCCTCCCTCCTGTTCACCGTTCAGGACTAGATTTCATTTTTCTGAGCTCTTTGGGACCTCCCTCCAGACGCGCTTTGTTTATAAAACCTGAGTTAAATATGTTCTTGCGCTGTAGCTGGGCTGCAACAGCACTAACAATGGAAACAACAACGGAACTGACAAAGCAGAAGACAATTCTCCATCCTAGGACTAGTTCTCACAGCCATGCGCTGGAAACCTTCTGCTGCGACTCATTTTGTTTAATTTGGCTGTAATCCCAGCTTGTCCCATGCTTTGCCACATGAATTTTATAATAATAAACTGTTTCACAATCTTTAAGCGGTCATGCAAATAAAGGGGTTGCAGAAGACATTTTCATTTGATTATCTTCTCAGGAAATGGCATTGTATGGAAATTAAAAATGTAACTTAATGAATCTGTGAAAAAATAAAATAACATAAACATCCTAGGGTATGTGAGAATATCTTTTCTTAAAGAGAACATTTTTTCTTAAAATAGTCTATTCATGATCATTAATCATGCCTGCCAGAGTCTCGCCTTCTCACCCTCACTGGGTCCTGCTGTTGACTTCATTATGTACGGCCCCCAAATTCATTTTTAAAATAGCTTTTTTTCCTCATATTTGGGGGCTTGGTTCTGGAAATCTTTCCAAGGAGGGGCAGCTCACTTTTTTGCTGGTAAAAGGCACTTGCTCCTAGAAAGACTTCTGGTAGGCTGCTATTTTTTTTAAAGACCGTTTAAAAAAATATTTTAATTTATTTGTAATATTGTTCCACTAAGGTTTCCTGCAACTATTTCTGGAATGTAATCTTTAGCACTGGAATTGGATTGAAAATGGGCTGCATGTTTGCAATAGTTAAATAATTGATTTTGTTGCAAATCTTCGTGAACTCACAAAAGAAAGAAGAGGATTACATTTCAGAAACATGATTGTGATTCTAGTCAATTGCACTGTCCAAATGGAAGGCAGGATAATCCCAGAGAGACAAGACAAAGCCAGTGAGGCAGGACAGATTTATAATAAATTGCTTTTCAAATTTCTCAAACATTTAATGTATTAGTGATATTTAGGGGAAGGAAAGGCATACGCAGAAGCATCCGGGCAGGTGGGCGGAGCCTCCCACCACCACCACTACCGGTTTACTTGATCCGGACCAAACCAGGAGCAACTCACCTCTGGTCTGACTCCAGGAAGTTGACTAAGCTGAAGCCCAAAGCCGGAGTGTCTAGTGCTTTCTCCAATTAAACCTGCTGGAGCAGCTGTGATGACACGTCATGGTTTGGATGCGTTATACACAGGCCACGCCCACCCCAGCTCCATGAAGGGGAAAAACATCACGATACGTCATGTGACACAACGTGACACAGTGCGTTTGACACCAGCAGTGTCAAATTCAATTTCATTGAGGGCCACATCAGGGTTGTGTTTGACCTCAGGGGGCCAGGTGGGCATGGCTAGCTTGACATCATTCCTGTTGGGGGCGCCTGTGGTGGCCTGAGTGTTCTGCCAGCAAAAACGGGCTCCCGAGCTCCATTTTCGGCTGCCATGGCTTCCTGCAACCCTCTGCCAGTCCCGTGATCCATTTTCACTGGCGGAGGGATGCAGGAGGCTGTGGCAGCTGAAAACAGAGTTTGGGAGCCTGTTTTTGCTGGCAGAAGCAGAGCGGGCTGGTCCTTCACTGTTTCCAGGGCAGCCCCACAGGCCAGTACCCTGTGGGCCAGGTCTGGCTCCCGGGCCTTGAGTTTGACACCCTGCTTCACACCAATTTTCCCAACTACTAAGAGTTGAAGTCACACACCTTACAGTTGCTGAGTTGGGAAATGGTGGCCTGCGTAATGATTAGCCCTATACAGTAGCAAGTCTTAAAACGTGGTTTCAACAGCAGCTGTTCCTTAGAGGGTTCGTACTAAAGGTGAATTGGAACAAATGTAACAGCTGGACGAGACCATCTGAATGATCTGGAGGGGTTTGGTCCATCCACAGAGGAAGGTAGAGAAGTGAGGCTTACCTTGGTCCTGCAGTGGCCTGTCTTATGTGTGAACAGGTGGATGGATGGCCAGGGAGGGAGGGAGAGAAAGAGATGTCTGGATCACCACAAAAATTTCCCTTCCTTCCTCCCTCCCTCCCTCCCGTAAAAAAAATGAATATTAGACAAATGATTTTCATAGACAGCAAAAGAATAAAACTATATTTTAAAGCAATGGCTAATTTGTACTCTTTTGCTAGCTGAGTATTGGTCGGTAACCATCAGTTGACTTAGCAACGGCTGAGTTAAAACTTGTGCTGCATATTCAGAGGGGTGGTGACACTTCCCCCTTGCTCTTCTCTGGAGAGGCAATAATCTACCGGATGGGATGGCAGGTGCTGCATCACATGGCTTCCCAATAAAATCTGAAAAGCCTGAATTCTCAGGGCTGGGCTGGGGGCAGCGCCGGTTCTCCTTGCAAGGGAGCGACGGGGGGGGGGAAGTCTTGAGCCAGAAAGTCCTGGGGCGGCCCTTCCTTTCTCCTGCAGGAACTATCCGATGAAGCTCCCTTGACTCACCTGCCGATACAGCTGACATCTGTGGCTCAGTCATCTCAGCCGCTTTGGCTCTGCAAGCCAGCAACTTGATGGTTGCTAGGCAACTATTGTTGAATACATGCATAAGACATTAATTGTCTAAGCACTTTTTGAAAAAAGCAGAGAGAGAAATTCTTAAAAGCGGAGGCTACTGTCATATCTAAAATTGGGCATGTTCTTTATCGCCATCTCTTCAAGTTGGTGTGCAATGTGTTTGTGTCAAGGGGTGAAATGAGTCACAAATTACCCAGACATCAATCCCAAAATTGTCAGTAGCCTCATCTCTCGCAATGACACATTCAAAGAATTTTATGTCTTCTTAATCTTCTGCTCTTCATTATCCTGCATGTCATTTTGCTTGACATGCAGTTGCATTACATTAGTCTGTATCATGAGGCTACACAAATGACATTTGTGACTTAGTATTTCAACCTCATTTAGAAGATCTGTCTCCCTGTATTGGAAGAATTCTCTCGTTTATGTCGCTTCGCAGGGAGAGTGTAGCCCACAGCTGATACCAAACACTCTGCGTCCTTGGACCCCCAAGTGCCAAATCCCCCCTTTGGCCTTTCCCAGGAGCCCAGGCTCAGGAACAAATGACCAAGACAGCAAACAGGGCCTTCCATAAATTGATGCAAACTTTTCTAAATAAATGCAGGATCTAGATCCAGGGAACTCCCACAGTTGTGATGAGAAACCCACTCTTGGAAGTACAGTTGAAAAGGCTGGGATCCTGTTTCCCAAGGAAGGTGCGGATTAGTGGGGCTCAATCTAGTGAGCAGAAGGATGCTGCTGGTGCCAAGCCATTGGCTGCCATTGGCTGCCATAACACCAGGAAGCCTCTCCTAGAGCCACAACTGCATTTGCCTGAAGCAGATACTGAGGAGCCTGTCTTCAAGAGATGCTGCCGCTTCTCTGGTCGGAGGACATGACAGTTTGGTGAGAAGAAGGTGGAAGGCATGGGCAAGTTCTCTTGGCTGCCTTCATGGTTCTTCTCCCTGGCTATTGACCTTGGTCTTCAAATACAGAACCGAAGAGAGCTGGAACACCTCACCCAGACTTTCTAATCTCCAGAGAAGGTGGGTCTCTGAGTGCTGGACAAAAGTTTTTGCTCAGTCAACCAACATTGGGCCAACTGCTTTGCTCTTCCAATGTCTAAGGGGCTGCCACAAAGAAGAGAGGGTCAATCTATTCTCCAAAGCACCTGAAGCAGGACACGAATCAATGGAATCAACCTAGAGCTAAGGAGAAATTTCTTGACAGTTAGAACTATTAAAAAATGGGGCGACTTGTCTCTAGAGGTTGTGGTTGCTCTAACACTGGAAGTGTTAGAAGAGATTGGACAATCATTTGTCTGAAATGGTTTCAGACAATCATTTTCCTGAAATGAGCAGGGGATTGTACCAGAAGACCTCCAAGGTCTCTTCCAGCTCAGCCATTCTATTATTCTGTTCCTGTATCAGAAGCTCCCCAGATCATGGGCTGATGGCACAGGGAGATCAGGACATCCTCAGGCTCAATGTTGAGGCTCTTATATGGGTAGGATAAATATAGATATCTCCATACAACTGAGCCACAAACCCCAGTAGGTTCTTGAGCTATCCACCTTGCTGGACACTCATGACTCTGTGCATTGGCCATTTCTACTTCTCATGGCCTGGCTTCTAAGCTAAAAGATATTCAGAGGCATCTGCCACCTCCTTTTTGGCTCACTGGCTGCAGTGTATTTTAATCAATGTGCTCATTAAGACTGTTATACAAAATAATCCAGGTAAATCAACCATGAGCTAGGGAGGCAATCTGAAAGGCCTACTTAAAGCTCCTGTGGTGCATCTTTTGAGCTTGCATTAGTCAATGTTCTTTAGCCAAATGAATTTAAAATGCTATTATCAAGTAATATTTTTTAGTTTAACTCATCCCAAATAACAAAATAAGCATGTTTCTCAGCCTCTGTAACGAGGCCCTTCTGCTGAATATTCTGCTGAAATTAATAGCTTACTGCTACTTCCCAAACACCAAAACCACACAGCTCCACTACATGCAAAGATCTCGCCTGATCCCAGATGCTGAATACACAAAAGGGGAGATCACTACACCTTTGGCCTTTTGGATCCCCAGCACACTCAGGGATCTCATGGAAGCAGCTGAGTAAGCTGAAGAAGGCACCAGTGGAGAAACTCTTGAGGCAGTTTGCACATTACTTGAGGTCCTGCATTTGATTACCACCAAATGAAGGGGTGGCCCATTTCCCCTGACCAGCCTTGACTTGGGGAAATTTCCCATCCCTGCTTCAACGAGATAGGCCACTTTCAGACAGATAGCCCACCCCTTGCTTCTGTGGTCATAGGCCCCTGCTGCCAATCAAGGCTATGTCCAAATGTGTCAGATCTTCAGCTTCTACGCTTTGCTGGAATCCTGTCATAACATGCAAGGGGGGAGGAGGGGGGCAATTGTTATTGTTATTATTATATTTTATTCATTACACATTTTAAAAACAATAATAACAATAACCAGTGCAATAATAAACAATAAAAAAACTGTAATACCCATTGTTCATCGGGTCACTTGGTACCACGTACAAGAATTTTATATAACACTTCAAGAAATTGCAGCTTCCTGCAATAACACCAGCGGAGCTGCAAAAAACTGCGCTACTTGGAACATCTTATATTTTAAGAAGGTACTTGGTTGATACCTAGGACGCGGCAGCAAACTGTATCAACTATTAGCACCAGTCACTGGTACTTGTGATATGTTTTTGGATGTTCAATTCACTGCGTTTCATGTCACCAAAGATTAACCAATAACAACAACAACAACAACAACAACAACAACAACAACAACTCTAACCACCTTACTTGGAACAGCTTATATCCTCTGATGTTACCTTAACAGTTCCTAGGTCCTTGGTTAGGAGTCGAGCTGTTGAGCTACTAACCAGCCCCAAAGGCTGTGAATCTCACCAAAGATTAACCACATAATAATAATAGTAAGAAGAAGCATAACAACCATAATAATACCACCAGGACCAAAGGGCTGCCTAGATGCATAGAAATTTTGAACTTATTAGACCTGAATATCCTCACTCTACAAAAAAATCACCCTACTCGGAATTGCCTATATACTCAGACGCTACTTTAACAGCTCTTAGGTTCTTAGTTAGGACCTATTGGTTGTTGTTGTTGCTATTATTATTATTTTATAACAAAACTATTTTTAACAGTGTTAAGGTTGTTGGGTATAGGTTTTGTATTTATCTCCACAGTGGTAGAAAACTGCTGAGCAATTTCAGCAGCAACTGCATCGACTGAGCCTCCCTCTGACTACAGGGCTCCTTCCTCTGAGGGGCCGAGCTGTCTATCTTGGGTTAAATGATGACATCCCATGGAAATAAGACTCCTTCCCCCATGTTGGACCTAGTACAGCAAAAGCAAACGTTGTGCAGTAGTGCACATGTTGTTTGAAATAATTATATAGACCGAACTTTATAAAAAATCCCCAAACAAACAAACCCTGGGCAGATATCTCTCAACTGGAGAGACCACCATCCAGATTCACACAATGCTTTCACTCCTCCATTACGATTCCTGACCGATTACAAAGCCAACCGATCTGGCATTGTAAGAAATGGAAAGAAAGAAACCAAAAGGTACTTAAACAAACCAGGGGTGGGTAGGAGGAGTGATATTATCCAAATGGTTTGTTCACAATTTGTCCCATCCACATATTTTCAGCATTATTTTGCCCTATTTAACATTTATCCATCCAGTTTCTCGCCTTTAGTAACATTCAATCAAGGCACACAAGCCACTTACTCGCTCTAGGGTTTTTGCCTGACACACATTATCATTTTTAACATGCAAACATATAATAATGTTTTCTTTTACAGATGGAAATAGTCACCTAGATGATCAGCGCTGGTCAAAGGCTGGGCACAGCACAGGTCCTGTTCTTCACCAACTGTGGGTGGGTAGACCATTGGTTGGTCTGGCCAGAGAACCACACATAGGACCAGGCCCCAGTTCTGCCTCAAACGTTCTCCTGCTATTGTGCACTAAATTTGCCTGCATCCTATAAATCAGGGGAAATGGGGGGGCAAATGCTGTGTTCTGAGGCACATCCTTTTTTCTAGTGTGTGTGTTTAAGAGGCATAATTGAAAGAAAGGAAACAACCATTCGGGGAACATTATTGCAACATAAAAAGGAAAATTAAAACTGTTTGTTATCAATTTTTTCTCTTCTGTTTCCTGTAGTGCGTCATCTCCCAATTGCCCCGATTTTCTGCTGAGTGTGTTGATTCTCAAAGGCATGGTCATCAAATGCATATAATTGTGGAAATGAAATTGTGAGGCCATTAAAACAGTAATACACCAGCGCTTCCAATAGATGCCAATTCTTTTCTGATGACTGGTGGTCTGTGTCTCTAACTTCACACACGGGAGATCAAATTGCTTATTTCTTCTATTTTGATGCAGATGCTATCAGAGGAATGCCACAGACACACAATAATTTCTTCAGAAATCTTCTTCACAGTGTGTGCCATCTTCTCCTGGGCCTTCCAGATGTGTTGGCTGAGCTGATGGGAGCTCCACACATCTGGAGGGCAGCCACTGAATAAAATTGCTGAGGAGTGTTTACAGAGAACACCAAAGGTCACAGTTTTTGACTCCAAACTCTACTTGGACTGTGGAGCAAAGGGCTTAATGAACTTATACGCCATCCCAATCTTTTCCAATTTGATGCTCTGTCATTTTTAGCCTTGCTGGAGGACATTTGCAGAACATTACAAACTGCAGCCCACAAGCCTCTTCCCTCCTTTTAAACAGCCATTAAAGAGAAAGTCTGAAATGTACACATTTCAAAGACGGCTTCGCAAGCATGAAGCCTCCTTCCAGATGTTTTAGATTTTGAATTTCCCAATAAATGAATAACATACTAAGAAAGCAAACAAGAACTGACATTATTTAGTCTAAAGTTCTAAAATGGCGTAACATCTGTAGTGCAAAACTATTTCAAATAACTATATATATAAGTATCTACAAGGGTCAATTAGATTTAAACCTAGTTTGCTCTGCAACCACCTCCAGGACTTAAAAGACAGATAAAAGTTATTAAGGAAGTTGGAAGTGTTTTAACATAAGTGTTTCTTTGGTCTCGCAGATCTTCAGGGTTTTGAAACAAGACCACATTTTGCTGGATCTTTTTTTTTTTTTTGCAATAACACCTTTCTTATTATCTGCCTTCAGTTTTATACTTTGGGGGGTGGGGTGGGGTTGAAGAGAATCCTGCCTCTCATCTAAGGAAGCAATCTGGCTTTACCTCTTTCTCCTTTTAATTGTTCAGCTCCAATGTTTGATATTAGCACAAGGAATCAAAGCTGTTAAAATAAAGCTCCTCTAATCTTGTAGTAATTTTTCCTAAGCTGTTGAAAACAAGCATTCAAAGTCGCAGTTGGGAACAGAACAGCACAATGGTTAGTGCTGCACAATTTCCCCCCTCCTGCTGCCTATGGAAAACTTCCCCTTTCCTTCTAGTGCAGGAGGAGGGAGGGAGGGACAATGAAGGTCTCGGCATCTCCACCACCCACAATTGGGTGGAAATATTGCTCCATGGAACTCCTCTGCTTCCTGGAGAGGATTTCGCTGGAGATTCCCCCAAAACCCTGGTGCCCTGGGATGTCCAGGTAGCTCTCAGGTGGCCCCACATCAACGCTGGAAGCTTGTCAAGGGCTTTCCAAATGGAAGCTTTCTCCAAACTGAACTTTGTCCAAATCTACAACCGGCATGAACCGTTATTAAAAATCCTTCTATAAAACCGTATACGCCTTCATCTGCTTTACAAATACTGAATATTTGCTCATTAACCCAGAATAAGTGTTGCTACATTCTATAATCTTTTCACTTGCAATGGCTTGTGAAATGCCTTTAATTAAAAATCTGCAACAATTCTAAATGTGGTTTGCGGACTCATTCGCAAAGCATTTGGGCAAAGTGTCTCCTTTTGAAAAATCTACAAGATCCCTGCATATTTATTCACGTTCCATAATGATCACATTTGCCTTGTTGAATTTTATCCAAATAACATTTGTATGTGTGGTACATCCCACCCCCACCCCCCTGAGACACTCTTTGTGTTAAAATTAGAAATCCTAGTGTAAAGCTGGAATTTGTGGCCATTTGTCCTGGGGAGAGATCCATTTTCTTCCCTCCTTCAGCCCAAATCAAAATGCCCCTTTGCACCAGTCCCACCTAGATCTGCCAGTGGTAAGGAAATAAGATTTACCTTGAAAGTGAGAAATCAAAGCTTTGCTGCCTTTACGTTGCTCTGACAAAGAGAAGGTTAAAAAAGACAAACGCAAATTAATTTGGCGAAGAGTAATTAACTAATTGCGTGTTGAGAAAAATTAAACAATGTTCATAGTGAGTCACTAGCTGTGTTTTTGTTCTTTGTTCCATTTTCTGGCACACCCTGCATGTTTCCTTTCTTCTTCAAAGAAATACTCCATGCACTGGAAAATATTCTGAGTGTTTGGAACGAAGAAGGGGACGGGCACACGGAGGGATCCTGGGCTGCTGCTGCTCCATATTGAAGCCCTGGAAGGTGAGGGCTGAGGATCTGCTCCCGGGCTGGAGAGGAGAGGATCCGTCTGCCTCTCTACCCAGGTCAAAAGAAGGCAAGGAAGAAGCTCAGCCGCTTCTCCTGTTCCACAAACTAAGTCACTCCTGGGCTACCTTTTTCACCTTTTTTCCATCTTGCAGGCAAAAACCCCAAACTCACCAATTTCACCGATGCTTTTGAGCTGAAATGACAAAAGCCTTCACAAGAGCAGTACATCCACTTTTTAAGAATCTGAATGCCACGCCTCCAATGACAGCTTTCACAGACTAACAGAGTTGGAACGGGCCTTATAAATCATCTAGTCCAACCCCAACTCAAGCAGGAGCACCTATACCATTTCTGACAGATGGCAGTCCAGTGTCTTCTTGAAAGTCTCCAGTGATGAAGCTCCCACAACTTCTGAAGGTAACTTCTGTTCCATGGGTGGATTGTTCTCACTGTCAGAAAATTCCTCCTTATTTCTAGGTTGAATCTCTCCTTGGTCAGTTTCCATCCATTGTTCTTTCTCTGGCCTTCAGGTGCCTTGGAAAATAGCTTGACCCTTTCCTCTCTATGGCAGCCCCTCAAATATTGGATGATTGCTATCACATCTCCCTTGGTCCGTCTCTTCACTGGACTAGCCATGCCCAGTTCCTGTATCCATTGTTCATGTGTAGTAACCTCCAGTCCCCTAATCATCCTTGTTGCTCTCCTCTGCACTCTTTCTAGAGTCTCAACATCTTTTTTATAGTGTGGTGACCAAAACTGGATGCAGTACTCTAGGTGTGGTCTTACTAGGGCTTTATAGAGTGGTATTAGTACCACACTTGATCTCGATTTGGATGCATGCTTATATTATAGGGTTTGTTCTCCAAATGGTGGAAAGGTTTGCAAGACAATAGAAGAGCAATGGACAAGCCTTTGCACCCTCTGTTTGATGGCAGGAGCATCAGTAACATTTCCCTTTTAAATCCCCAGAGAATTATCTACTGGAGCCAGAGGGAAAGGGAAAAACTTGAGCTCTGTGGGTCAGTCAATATTAGTCATTGTAACTATTGCAAGGGGAAGAATGGGGTGGCTGATGGCCAACTCAGAAGTTCACTGCCCAGGGGAATTTGTGAAGCTGGGGGTTTCACGTGTCACACCTGAGGATTATACAGAATATCCCCCACTACTCAACTGGATTCCTTAGATCCAAGAAATCTGTTTCTAAGCCCTGGGAAGCAAGTCTGCAGACCTTAGGATGGTCGCTTTCCTTTCCTTCTTCTGCTTGACTTTTGGCTGGGAGATTCTCCACCACCACCCCACTCCCCGCCCCCCTGTGATTTCAGGTATGCCCACAGTGGCCTCCTTGCAAAGGAGCATTAGCTAAAATTGTTCTGGATTTCAGTGGGGAAACTTCAAGTGCTGACATGTAACCGCAGGTCACGTGAAACTTAATCATACTCTTAAACCAGCCCTGACATAATATCTCCCAAAGCAAAATTACCGCAAATGACTGCTTTAGCTAAGAACTAGCCAGAAGCAAAACAGGGCCATGTAAGAGTAGATTTAGCCATAAATACCTCCACAATGTTTTACTCCACTTTATCTTTAAAAGAAAAAGAAAAGGAAGGAGTTGTGCAATAATTAAGGGGAGAGGGGGAGCAAACCCAACCCTGTGCCCTGTTCATTATTCCTGCAGGGGGCCTGTGAGTTGTTATTTCATCGCCCCCCAGCTGTCACACATTGCAAATTATGCACCAAGAAGCATTAAAGAGAATAAACACATTTAAATGAAAGCTGACGTAATTCATGATAAACAGTCACTGGAAAATATTACATTGTTGTCCCTCGCGTTGCTGTTTAAAGCAGGTTTATTCTGAAGAATGAGTCCATATTCTGACATAGATCACTTATTCCTTTGTTCATTGTGTTGCTTTCAGGAATGTTGGCACTTACATGATAGATATTTTTTTAAAAGGTTCTCTTCTGTTCATAATAATTACTGATCTCCCAGACCTCAGGGAATGTAACAATGTAAATTTGATAGTGTGATTGATGAAAACTGTTCTGAACACACAATGCAAAAAGCTTCCAGCAGAAAACACAAAAAGCATCCAGGGTGGTCCAAGCAGAGGACAGAATGTGGGGATAATCATGTGTGAACCAAGATGTTTGTCTAAAGAGAACATTAATGACTTAATGGCTTAAATGGCTTAAAATAACTCCTCTCTGGATGGGATTTGATTCACTAGAACCCCAATTACTGAAAAGGCAACAGTGGAAGATGCTAAATATAGCCTGCTAACTCAGGTTTTTTCCAACTCTAGAGAGCTCTGGTTGAAATGGATCCACAGAATCAAACCATCATGGAATAGACCTTGGAGGTCTTCAAACGTGGCAACTTTAAGACTTGTGGACTTCAATTCTGGGAGTTGAAGTCCACAAGTCTTAAAGTTGCCAAGTTTGGGGACCCCTGGAATAGACCTTGGAGGTCTTCCCCTGCTTAGTGGATGCCTAATTGATGACCATTCAGCCTTGCTGAAGATGCTATGCAAAAGAGACCCTGCCCATCAGTCCACCAGCAGACCCTCTGGGACCAAGTTCCTTCTATTTTCCCAACAGAAACACTAAGCCCCAGGAGTAGAGTACAGATAGTCCTTGACTTACAATAGTTCATTTAGTGACTGCTCAAAGTTACTACGGCACTGAAAAATGTGACTTATGGCCATTTTTTAAAATAGTTACGGCATCTTTGCAGCATCCCCATGATCATGTGATCAAAATTCAGATGGTTGGCCACTGGTTCCTACTTATGACCGTTGCAGTGTCCCTGGGTTGTGTGACCCCCTTTTGCGAACTTCTGACAAGCAAAGACAATGTCAAAGCCAGATTCACTTAGCATCAACTTATGAACTGCAGTGATTCAATTAACAACGGTGTCAAGAAAGGTTGTAACGTGGAGAAAAACTCACTTAACAAATGTCTCATTTAACAAGAGAAATGTTGGGCTCAATTGTGGTTGTAAGTCAAAGACTATCTGTACAGCCCAGAAAATGGATTCACAAAAAAGTCTCATTGGGTAGGTTTGTTGTCCAGAAGGGAGTTAATATGCAGGATCTTGGAAACTGACAAGCCCAAATTCAAATTCTAGCACTCCATAAATTATCCATGAATTCCTTAAGGTGGGGTCTCTGAGATTGCTGGGACCCCTTTTTCCCCAAAAGACCAAACCAAAGAGCCTCCCCTCCCCCCTCTCTTTATATATATCATAAATGGAAAACGTCTTAAGGTGTATCATTATGCTTTGTCAACCATGAAAGGCAGGGAAGGGCTTTTGACTATACAGGTAGTCCTTACTTAGTGACTTCTTGTTCAGCAACCATTCGGAGTTACAACCGTGCTCAGCAAGAAGACTTATGGCCGGTCCTTGAAGTTGTGGCTGTCGCAGTGTCCCCACAGTCACAGGATCATGACTGGGGCACTTGGCAACAGGCACACAGTTACAAGGGTCACAGCTTTCCACAGTCACATCATCACCACTTGGGATCTTCACTGCCAGCTTCCAATAAGCCAATGAGGAAACCAGCCACCACCTGATGTTGTGCTTAATGAATGCGCATGATTCCTGAACAACCACAACCTGAACTATTATTGTACACTGAAGATCGCATTTAATTTCGTTGTACAAGGTGCAATGACAATAAAGTAAACTAAACTAAACCATTCATCTCCCTTGTGGAGCCCCCACCCACCCACCCACTCCCTGTGGTCCATGCAGATCCACCCTCCTGACCTAAAGCAACTTCATTCTATCATGCCATTGAAGCAGCAGGATGCTGTTTTTCAAAGAAACAGAGTGTTATAATTGTGTGCTCTTTTTATGTATTGCCTGGTATGATAACTCTGGGTACACTGAGGTTCTGTTTGGTTCCCCCTCCCCAACTGTCCCTGGGCCACGCAGCTGGAAGCTAGGAAACCACAGCCAGCATTTTGCATAGGAGATAGCAAGCAGGTTCTGCGGTTATGGGGCGAAAAAACAGCCTCGGTGAGCTGGACATCCACATTTTTCCTGTGTGGTCTATTTAGGTGGCAGGGAGGGGAAAAAGCTGCACTCCCACCGTATGCTGAACTCCAGCCATGAAAGGACCTTATCACAAGAGACAGAGTTAAGCCTTGTCAGTTCTGATCAATGTTCATTACATGCAGTGGTGCAAGGAAGCAGGTTTTATAGCAATGGAGCATTAACATTGTTAAGATGAATATTTAATATTTGCAACATCCAGTGGGTGGGAAACAGAATCACCTTTCAGAATGCATTCTTGCCATTTCCATCCATCTCCTCTTCAGCCATTATTTCCTTAACTAGGATCATTGACAAGCAAAAGTGAATGTCCTGCATTGTATGGAGGGGCCCTTGATGTGCGAGCTCCCCCCCGAGTCCAGTATACCTGGGAGTGCCTCATGGGTTCCACATTGCTCCAGCTGTAGCTGCCCTTGCAGTGGGTGCCTGCTCCAAAGGGCATTGGAGGATGGAGCTGGGGCCACGGCACCTTTGCGTATTGCCAACTCAGTGCTTAGAAGGCCTTGGCCAGAGGGCAGCAGCTGCCATTTTCTGCCGGTGGTCTTGGCCATACACAAAGGACAACCTGATCTGAATCACGTGATGGATGGAGCCTGCCTCTTCCAACTCCTGGCCTCACTGCTCATTCAAATGGCCACTGAAACTTCAGTTATGTGTGAACAATAGAATCCCTTATGCCACCAGGCTCAAAATATTAGGCTTGGACAACCTAGAACTACGCCGCCTATGGTCTGACCTAAGCACAATACACAAAATTTCCTGCTACAACATCCTACCTGTCAACAACTACTTCAGCTTCAACCTCAATAATACACAAGCAAACAATCGATACAAACTCAAGGTAAACTGCTCCAAACTCGATTGTAGAAAATACGACTTCAGCAACAGAGTGGTCAACTCCTGGAATGGTCTACCTGGCTCCATTGTTACATCCTCAAACCCCCATAGCTTCAACCTTCAACTGTCTACCGTGGACCTCACCCCATTCCTATGACGTCCGTAAAGGGGGTATGCATAAGCTCACCACCGTCCTTGTCCTACTGTCCCCATTTATTTGTACTTTGTTCATGTCCGTGTTTATACTTATACTTGTTATCTTGTACATGTTAGACAAACTAAATAAAATAATAATAATAAGCTTCCCGAGGGACCAGCCAACAGTATACATAGCTTTTAGTCAGATGAAAACAGCAACATATAAAGACAAAAAGAAGTCATTACAAGTTTTTATTTGCACTAGAAATCTTACAGAGGGAATCTGTCCAACCATCAGTCTGAGTAGTGTCAGTTTAGGACAACAACACAAATATGGATTAAATTATAGCAGCATTGCAGGAGGGGAGCAGACTTTGACCTTATTATTATCTGGGACTTTTATGTTTAGTGTATGCAACTATTTCACTCATACAAGGAAAGACAAAATGTGCTAATATTTATTCTGAGATTATGAAAAGCGGGAAGCTAAGCATTTAGCAGGAAGAAATAATTTAACACAAGAAATTCTGCAAGCTATGTAAGTTCCTCTGTTCAAAATGTTTTTTTCAAACATTATTCTAGGGGATGCTAGGACTGAACGTTGTATCACTGTTGGTGTTGTTTTAAATAGGTATTATTTTACAACTGAAAATCAGTCATTATAAGCAACATCTGGAGACCATTAATAGCTTATTTCTCTTTTCTTATTTTTTTTTAAATAAAGGTTTGACCAGGAATTCAAAACATTTCCAGATTTCTCATTTTCAAACATTTCTGATTTATGCTAAATGATGGGAAAGCACTTTTATTGTACACATATCTAAATGG
Organism: Natrix helvetica; assembly: GCF_964273705.1. Classification (NCBI taxonomy): domain Eukaryota; kingdom Metazoa; phylum Chordata; class Lepidosauria; order Squamata; family Natricidae; genus Natrix; species Natrix helvetica. Next base: position 106,779,646 of record NC_138551.1, on the reverse strand, counting down.
AAATAACATAATGGTTACTGCTCACTAATAACAGTTCTCAGTGCCATTTGCTTTATTTATTTTTCTAAAAAAAGTAGGAATTGCTATATTTAAGTAGGGCACTCTAACCATGGTTTCTGAAATCTATCTTTTTTAGACTGGTAAGACACTGCAGTGAACTACTGTATATCTAAAGAGGCTCAATCCAAAACAATACAATAGTAGAGTTGGAAGGGACCTTGGAGGTCTTCTAGTCCAACCGCCAGCCTAAGCAGAAAACCCTATACTATTTCAGACAAATGGCTATCCAACATCTTCTTAAAGACTTCCAGTGTTGAGGCATTCACAACTTCTGGAGGCAAGCTGTTCCACTGCTTGATTGTTCTAACTGTCAGGAAATTTCTCCTCAGTTCTAAGTTGCTTCTTTCCTTGATTAGTTTCCACCCATTGCTTCTTGTTCCGCCTTCAGGTGCTTTGGAGAATTTTTGACTTCCTCTTCTTTGTGGCAACCCCTAAGATATTGGAACACTGCTATCATGTCTCCCCTAGTTCTTCTTTTCATTAAACAAGACATACCCAGTTCCTGCAACCGTTCTTCATATGTTTTGGCCTCCAGTCCCCTAATCATCTTTGTTGCTGTTCTCTTCACTCTTTTTAGAGTCTCCACATCTTTTTTATATCGTGGTGACAAAAATTGAATTCAGTATGCCAAGTGTGGCCTTACCAAGGCATTATAAAGTAGTTTTAACACTTCACGTGATATTGATTCTATCCCTCTGTGTTAGATTGGGTAATGGATAGGCACACACAGGCTTAACGGTAACAACAGCTCTTTATTAAGTGCAACAAGTGAGAACAATCCAGCAAAGGTTGAGTCTGACAGCAGCCCTTTTATAGGGAGCTGTCAGACCCTTCGACCAATAGGATTAAACCTCTGTTCCTGCTGGAACAGAGGACCTTGGCGGAAACCACTGTAGTTAGTGCAAGTATCGAACATTCTGTTGATGCAGCCTAGAACTGTGTTGGATTTTTTGGCAGCTGCTGCACACTGCTGGCTCATATTTAAATGGTTGTCCACTAGGATTCCCAAGATCCCACACATCTACATTGAAACCATGTTGTAAAGATGAGAAATAAACATTAAGATGCACTGGCTTTACTGTGCTTTGGATACTAGCAACTTCTTCAGGGGCTCCGAGGCCTCTATTCATATTTGGGGGGAGCCGCATTGCAGTCTAGGCTTTAGATGTATGTTTCTGCCTTAGCAATGAAAGCTACAGACCAGTTGTCCAGTAAAGATTTGGGCAGAAAGGCAGATAGGTAGATAGTTCATCCATGCTCCAGTGGTGACTCTAGACTTCCCTGCTACTTATGGATCTGTCCAGGTGGAAAGGAGATAGTTCTTATTAGGCACTATGGAACAGCGGTGAATGTGCAATTTTACAAAATACCTTTAAGGAAGAAATTAATATTTCTTTCCTGGCTTCATTCATTTTTTCAGCAACATGTAGGAAGAGCACAGGTGTTCTTTTGGGATTAGACCAATGGTGCCTTGGCCAATTCCCAAAAGGCTGCACACACACACACACACACACACACACACACACACACACAAGGTCTTTCTTCGCAGAAGATCCTTGGAAACATCAGGTGGGTTAAAATCAGAAAAGGCAGCAATAAACCCATTTGGTAATTTTCCCAAGATAACCACCTGGAAGCGATCCTGTGCTCACCAGGAATCCAGCTCAGCTCAACAGAGGCTTTATTTTACATGCTAGCTGAAGGTGTACTTGAAGGAAATGACTCATAATTAGCATAAACAAATCATTTGCATCATGAGCAAATCAGGGCACAAAGATCTATAGAAGTGGAACAGTCAATCCTACACACACACACACGCACACACAAACACACACACACACACACAGGAAAACATGTCACTATAAATTCAAGTCGGATTCTGTGAGAGTAGCATGGTCTTCCTGGGAAACACAGCAGAAGCCTCTGGTTGAAGAAGAGGAGGATGGCACCTAATCTTCCCCATTAGCACAACCGCAGGAGATGGCTGGCTGGGTTTGCACTGAGTGATGGTGGCCCTGCATTGTGCACTGCTGGCAATCCAACCGGCCCATCCACAGGGGAGTGAGCATTATTCCCTGGGCTGCCACTGTGAAGACAAGGTGTGTGGTGGCAACCATGGAGCTGGTGAGTGTGCTTGAAGCAGCAGCACAAGGAGCAAAGCTGCCCCTCCCAGTTGTGACTTGACATATTTGCATGTCCTGAATGCTTATCTCTTTGACTGAGATAAGGAAAGCCACAAAGAGAGAAGTTGCTTTTTCACTCATTGCAATATCAATATTGCTCATATAAGAGTAATGATTACTTTAGATTAATGGGAATAATGCTGTGGAGGATTAAGGCTCATGTCTTAAAGGCGTTGCTTTTTTAAAGAAAGCAACCAAAATTCCCTGCCATATTTAAGAAGGCCTTACTCTTCCCCAGTTTACAAGAGAGAAGAGAACGCTGATCTTGTTAAAATGCCTAATTGAAAAGGGAAAAGGAAAAGGAAAACAAAAAGCTTCATGGAAACCTCATTTATTTTGGTTGAAACTTTCTAACAAATACATGAAGTTGATATGTCCTATAAAGTTTTTTATTCTTGGTCAAAATGATCCCTGCCTCCCCCACCCCACTAATACTGAATAATATACAGTATCTACTATTCAGAGTCTGCAGAAGATAAAATGGTGCCATGCGTTAATCATTAAATACAGTCTTCAGGAATTAGAGGCCCACATGGACGTTTCACCTAGTAGTATTTCAGTGCTGGCATATTTTTGCATCACAGCGCAGGATGCTTTAAATAGAAATATTATAATAGAGTATTTAATAATATTGATATTTATAATAATATCAAAATAATAATATCAAAATAATAATAATAATAACAATAACAACAACAACAACAACGATGATGATGATATTTAGCAATATCAATAATATTGCTTTTTAAAAAATCTGGATCTTGACTGATCTTGCATTTCCTTCCTGTCAAATCAATCTCTCTGTGAGCCTCTCTTCTTGATATGCTTTTTCCTCTCTAGATGAGTCGACTAAATATTATCTGGCTGCCCAAAGTCATAGAGATGGCACAGACGTTTAATATGTTATCGTTGTTATTATTATTGCTCTGAAAAAGAGCAGCATTGAAGCTCTTTTTTAAAAAAAGTGACACCTCTGTAAATTGCTTTTTCTTTGCACATCAGACTGAAAAGCAACTGGTCCATCAAAGCATATGACTTCTCTGTTACACCACCATGCTTAGGTTTATATTTAGCGGTCACGATTTTGTACCTGTCACCATCATCTACGGTATATGGAATTAATGTAAACTAACACGATGCATGCTGGTTTTATCATAGTAGATGGAATTGTAGAGGAGGGAGCAACTTGCCACCTATCTCTTACATGCTCCTCAGCCCCTGAAGTCTAGGATAGCGGAAGTGTAGCTTAGGCTTCTGCCCACCAAGTGGTCTTTGGTTTCAGAGCAAATCCTTGAAGCCACCCTAACTAGATCACAGGGCTGTGCTGATTTCACAAATGATTCTATCCTTCTCATCTCCCCTAAACGCAGCTGCACATGCAAAGACACACTTCATTCTAGACTCCCAGTTGAATCCGGAAGAAAGTTTCCTTAGCCTTAAAAGTCAGATTGGACTTTATAAATTGGCCTCTTAATGCTACTGCAACTACTTTTCAAGAAATGTGAAAAATGTCAGGCTGCTTTAATAACCAGCAGGGAAATGCTGTGTCTGTGCCCATCCATGATCTGAAGCCTTTCCTCGGAGGTTTTTTTCTCTCTTTCAAATCATACATAGGGTCTACTTCCTTCTCTAATCCTGAGGTTGGATATCTTGCATTTTTATTTCCTTGACAGAGGTGGCAAAGAGTCACAGCATGGAAAGAAGCCACGGCTGAAATAGTTCTCTGGATGCAATTCTGCACTTGCAAAACCCAAGCTGAAAACTTAACAACACAATGAATACGCTGAGGCCTACAGACCAGGCCAAACAGGTAGTAACTTGGCAGCCTGGATTGCTGGAACCAGCAGCGACCCAGGCCTGCCACGCCCCCGAACCGGTTCTCCTAAGGCGGCACCATCTGGTTTTTCAGTTCTGCCCATGCGCAGAACAATTTTCATTGCAATTTTTCTTTTTCATTTTTTAAGGTTTTGTGCCTGCACAGACCTTTTTATTTGCAAATGCACATGCACATTTCCCCCCGACACACACCGAAACCGACAGTGATGCTGGCAGCAACCCACTCTGCTACAGACCAACCTTGCTATCATATCTGCATAAAGCAGTTAACTAAGTAACGGTGACCATCCCTGCAAGATAGAAAAGGGGTCTGCTCTGTAGAGCCATTATTAATGTTGATTATCACATGTGGAAGGAATAATTGTGATCCTATTAATATTGAATAATGTATCTTAGTTGGTTGCATATATAGTTTGATGCTACCTAAATATTTCTGACTTTCTGCCATAGCTCTGGAAGCGGGAATTGAACACGATACCTACATGTGTCTTTTCAAAAGAAAAGAAAAGAAGACATTGCTATTTACAAAATCCCTGAGTAAGTGAGCTAACTTAGAGATAGAGTTTGCACTATCAGCCGATAAATGGTCAGCCAACTACCATTAAATTGTGTATTTGATACCAGTTATGTGAGTGCAAATCCTCCCCTCCGCCAAAGCACAGCCAACCCTTGAGGGTGATTTAAGGAGGAGGGGAACTTGGCACCTGAGCTTTGCTGTCCCTTTTTCAAATTACAAATGACACAAGGAGAAACATCTTCAGAACAGATGAGTCTTTCATGATGGGTCTTTCATGATGGATTCCAAATACAGGGTTGGCAATTATTTGGGAGGGATATTCTGGCTCAGGAAGCCAGCATTAAGCAGGGGAGAAAATAGAAGCCAGGTGGAGCCACTTTCTGGCCATCCTTCCATTATGCAGTTTGGTACCAGAGCTCCTCCATCATAGTTTTCTCCTGGGTTCCTGGTTATGAAGGAAAATGGGGTGTTCTCTCCTGTCTTTGGGGAACAACCTTCTGCAGGAATCTGGTCCCTCCATCTAAACTGAAATCTGCCCAAAAGTCATTACCAAACTGGAATGTTTGATGTGTTCTATGGGGAAGTTACTACATGCATAGGTACAATTATCAAAATGGTATTTCATTTTAATTAAAATTAATTTATCTTTAAATTAAATCATAGGTTTTGTGCTGGCCTTACAACTTTTGGACTGTGGGCACCATCTAAGTCAAAATAAACCAGCAGGAAACGCCACATTTACTGATGAGGTTCCCTTTTTGGATCATGAGATGTTTGCAAGAAAACCACCAAGTTCAGACAGCACCAAGGACGCCCTCCACCCACCCTCATTCAGCCTGAGCAATTCCTTTCTACCAAAGTCAAGACAGACTTCCTTGTGTGAAGATATCTGAGCTCTATAGCTCCCATAACTGATTGAACAGTTTTCCTTCTGAATCTGAACTGATGACTGTATCTTTATTTTCTCCCTGTCTTCCAAAACATTCTCTTTTTAAAATCATCATTCATCCTGAGCCATGGGATACCAATTCTTTTCAAATACATAGCAGGGCAGAGGGTAGCAGAATAAGAAATATTTTTTCTCCTTGTCTTCACCAACATATAAAAATGCTTTCACATTATAAAGATTTATGAATGCCATATAATTTGTAAAGTGATATGGTAAATAAATACTGATTTATACAGCGCAGGTAAGAGAACTCAGAAAAACAGCCTATCCCAATAATTAAACTTGTGCAGGGTCCAGAGACAGAACTCTGAAAGACAAAGAATGGAAGCCTCTCCACCATTTTTGCCCACTTCCAAAAAGCCTTTCTACTCACAAGGACAAGACTTTAAGGACTGGTTGTGCAAAGTGTGCCAAAGAGGGCCTTCACAAAGGAGGTGAAGGGCCTCTCTTGGAAATGCAAAAGCACCCTTAGCCAAACTCATCCAGTGCTCCAAGGGCTCTTCCTCTGCTTTGTTCATGGTGCACAGCGCCTGCAGACCTCCTATTTTTTAGCACACTTGGAGATGGCTGGGGACAGCCTTCCAAGCAGCCAGGCGAATCTCCCAAAGGATGTTGCTGCTCTAATGTTGTGTAGGGAGGTACTTCATTCTCACAAACATGCTCTGAGAACATCTCTTTGTGCAGCCCAGCTAAACTCTACACTGCACATTTGGGGACTGCAAACTGTAGAACCTGATGAAGCTAACACTGATCCCATCTTAACAATGTGGTCTCTGCTAGAACTGAGCTACACAACCGAGCCATTCACTCTACAACACCCATGAACACATCTGACACTGGAGATTGTGAGTCTCCTTCAGAGTAAGCAGTTTAGAGCTTAACGGCTACAACAATATTACTCAAGAGCTCTAAAACCAGGGCTGACATTCTGATAATAAGCCAGAGCCACCTTGAGCTAGAAAACGTCTCAGCATCTCTCCGCTGGTACACAATTGAAGAATAAAGGAGGTGCAGCAAACCCCTGGAAGAACAAGGCCCAGCGCAGTTATGCCCAAGAACCAAATACACCATGATGCCTTCAAAGCTCTCTTCAAGGCCATCTCCATCCCCTAACAAACATGCTACTTTTCTAAAAGCATTTTGCCAGTGATGCAGATGCCAAATTATAAGGACTGTTAGCTCTGGGCACCTCCTTGGCTTCTCAGTGAAGTAAAATAATGATTTAGCCATTGTGACTAAATCGCACTTCTAAAATGGGGAGCAATTGCAGAAAACCCTTTTAACTTGAGACAGAAGGAAAGGTGAAGGAACTTACCAAATTCATCACATACACTCTCATTTTCGACGAGTGTGGGGTGCTCAAATGTGTCTCGACAGTAGAGGATTTGAGACCTTTGACTGATGGCTGCAACACCTCCTAGGGCTAAGACAAACTGGTCTGCTTGCACTGAGGATGGCTTGCCCTGGATCCGTTTCCGCATAGAGCGATAGCGGCAGTACTGGGGGTAGCTGAGGATCAACACATTGACATCTTCTTCCTCCTCACCTGAGAAAGAAAGAGGGAGTTGAGCGTTACTGAGTCCCCAGGCAGAAAACCAGCCAAATCCCTCCACCCACCCATCCATCTTTCCATCCATCCATCCAACCAACCAACCAACCAACCACCAGCTACTTTGGAATAAAATGTTCAGTATTCTAAGCATTTGGTGACTAATTAATTTCCACCATTTTTGAAATTTTGATGGAATAGTTATATTCCGCTGCTTATTAAGAGCATTTTAATTGTTTATTTTTCTTTTGGATTTCTGTAAGCCTCTCTCTTTAAAGATAACTAGAATAGATAAATAATGCATAAGCAATCTCTTAATAATAGGGTCCTTGAATGTGGATATGAAATTATAATATTACACTTGAGCAATAATGGTAATTTAATTATTAATCTGAACTTGCCATACTGGCAAAACCCCAAAGAAAACCGAGTCTGAATTTCTATAGAATTCTTGTACACAAATTAAATCTTTTATAGGTGGCTAAGCTCCAACCAATCTGAAAAAGACATCCAGCATTTTAAAAACAGAGATCACCAGAACTGTGACTATGAAGATTTAACCCATCCTGTGAACAGAAACTGCTTTGATAGGGAAAGGCATTGCAGAGTCCTGCTCTGACCCTCATAACAAGCTGGTACATCACACCCTGAACGAGGCCATAATATGGCTTGTTTGGCTTTGGCTTGTGCATGTGGCCCAGACTCCACCATTTCTCATTCTGTAACAAGGGTGTCAAACTCAATTTCATTGAGGGCTGCATCAGGGTTGTGTTTGACCTTGGGCAGTTGTGGTGGGCATGGCCAGGGTGGGTGTGGCCAGCTTGACGTCACTCGTGTCAGGGGTACCTATGTTGGCCCAAGCACTTTGCCAGCAAAAATGGGCTCGTAAGCTCCATTTTCAGCTGCGATGGCCTCCTGTAGCCCTCTGCCAGAGAAAATGGAGCTATGGATGCAGTATGAAGCAAGCAAGGCAGCCCGCAGCCCCTTCCTACCTGCAGAAGCTCTCAAGAGCCCATGGACCCCCTGCCTTTGCTGACCTCCTCACTTTTAGGGAAATGAATCGGATATTAACTTTGGAAGAATTTCCGGTGAGCCCTATTTTCTCAGAAATGTGAAGCAGAGGCACTTTGCTCAAAGGCTCCTCTTGAAACCTTTTTGGCTCCACTGTCTGCCTTGCCCATCAGTTGCAGGCTCCCCAAGACCACATTTGCAGGGTGGATTTATGGCACTTTTAATCATAATGTTGTAACCAAATCTTTGCACAAGACCTGCTGTCTTCAATCGTAGATTTAAGGCCACATTTCCCCAACATACTCGAGCTGCATTTATGTGTGACAGCTTATTCGTTTAGCATATGGCATATTGTACATGGACTAGCAATATATATTAACATTTCATCTAGATTAGTAAAGCGCAGTAAAATATAAATGTTAAAGAGATCTATGTTCAAATACCAATGTCTGAGCCATCTAACCATTGAAGCATAGCATCATTTATATTTTAAAAAAATCAGATACTGGTCTGGTTTATGTCCTCAGCTTACCGCTGGTCATGATGTGATCTAAAGTTTAACTTGGGACCCTGCAGTCACACCGAGGGGAGAATGCTATGCCCGATTTATACACATAGTCCTGGCAGATGAGGTGCGAATCCTGTTCAGGATTGTGTATCAGTGTTTTGGTATTACCTGAGGATTGTTGGTTTGTTTTTGCCAAGGCATCTCTCTCTCTCTCTCCCTCCCCTCCCCTCCCCCCTCTCTCGTCTTTATCCATTTTATAAACAGTATATTCACAGTAAAGCACATTACTAAAATGATTGTAATACTATTCAGGATTATTTTAAAGGGATATTTTAAAGCCAACTCATCACTAAGGTTATATTTTTTACCCTGATCTTCTAGTCTCTTCACATTTACTAGATTTTAACTCAAAGCTGCAAAAGCAATAACGGAAAGAGGAATAAAAGAGGAATATGAGTTCAATAAGAGTGCTGCATGGCATTAAGCACCCTCCCCCTCCGCACACCTTTTGCAAAAAGTCCAACCAAAAGACAAAGAGGGGGGGGGGGGAAGCATTTCCATTTGTTTAAGCAAAGACAAACAAACGATTCCTGGAACAAATATATTATTTCCACCACACTAATGTGTGAAAAACAACAGCAACCAAAGGTCTTTTTATCTCTCCCCACTGAAACGGGGAGGAGAAAACACTTTGATTTCTTTCAATAGAACTTAGTAAATGTTACTATGGTTATATGGTAAAATTATAGCACTGTATCAGAATGAAACATTTGAAGATAATCTGCTTTGAGCACGATGACAATTCTCAAATTCTCATTTCCTCTGTGGAAAGAAAGGAGTGCCCAGTCCGTTGTCAGCTCCTTCTCCCTGGGGTGCGATCATTTGATTACCCCCCCACCCCCTCATTTGGCTGGGCAGCTGGGCTTAGGAAGGAGCCCTGCCATCCTGCCAGATCTTCTCAGGTGTGATCATTTCACAATGGACTATCAGTTGTACACGAGCCTGGAACCATGAAGGACATCGGGACAAAGCTCTCCATGTTAGACAAGCTCTGGAACTGGAGCTGGTGAGTAACCAAGCTAGACCTTTTGATGGGACCGTTTTAAAGAGCAGGTGCATTGAGCTCTTTATATTTGCTTTCTAGCCCAAATAACGTCTGAAGTATAACTTGTTGTGGCTCCCTCTCGGATGCTTGGCACCCTGGCTCCGTGTGGACAACTACCTTTTCTCGGTTTTGATCACCACGAGAGAACAATGTAAGCCATAAGTGGCCCCTGGAAGCAGAAAGTGAATTTTCAGGTCAAAGTCCAACCCCCACCATTAAGGCTCAAACTGACTTTCAAGATCAAAATGTCTTTCAACTAAACAGAGAAACACATAAAAGGAGATTTTCCTGCTGGGCTTCAGAAACACCACACACACTCCAATGGTTACTGCTAACCACCAAATCCAGTTTTAACATCACTGAGCTTTTCCCCCTTTTCAAAAACACACATAAAAAATAATCTTCGCACCGGGATTTTGTAGAGCTGGATGGAAAACTATGCATGTCCCTTCCTGTACCTAATTACCCAGCTGCAGAAATTGCCAAGAATTTTGCCCTTTAGTTCTCTTAATCGCATTAGTCCAAATGCATTCCAATGCCAGGAGAAACACTGTTTTGTTTAACTGATTCCAAATCTGTATTAGAAGAGCTATTTTTGAAACATCACCTCCCCTTTTCTGAGGAGAATAAAAGACGGAGGCATGTTCTTGCTTCCTTATCATGCTTGTGGGGGTCTGGGGATGTTGTTTATTGTTTTCATTTACGGCATTTCCTGCACCGCACATAGAACCATACAGAAGGGATAGGGAGGGCTGGTGGCAGTTGTCTACCGAGGTCGCCTATAGAAGTTATCAAACATTTCCAAGTGGGCCTGCAAGAAACTCTTGTGCAACATCTTGGAAAGAAGTTGATGGAAGGGGGGAACTCACAAGGGCATCTTCCCCTGCTTTTGTGCTTCTGGGAGTCTCTTCTGTCTGCTGGTGGGGCATCACCTGTCAACTCCACCACTTTAGAGAGAGAGAGAGAAAGAGAGACACTGTTTACTCAGCTACTTCATTGGAGGCTTAATATTAATTAGTTCTGCGCAGTGTAGATCTGAAGAGTATCCAATCTAAGATTGATCTAAGGCAGCTCAGTTCTAGAGGAGGTTTGTACAATCTTCTGATGTTTTACTACGTATTCTTCTAAACTTTGCTCTGGCCTGATCACATACTAACAACCAAAGTGGAGCAGCTTCCAATATTTAGCACAGCTCCAGCTTTCAGAGATACCAATAATTAGGTTGATGTCTCCATGTCTTGTTATTCTGCTGCAAGACACAATTCCAGCTTCTAATTAGGCACTTTGTAAATTCTGTGCATTCATTTTCTGAAAAATGAATTTTTAAAAAGGGGGTGGGAGGGCAACGTAAGCTTGTGAAGAACCTAGCAGAACAATGTACTACAGATAAGAAAATTTACATCAGTTTCTATCACTACCAACATTATCATGTGAAGCAAGAATGGGGGTGGGTGGGGGTTTGGAGTGTGAATATAATTTCTCAGAAGGCAATTTTCCTTTCAGCCTAAGTACTCTTATTCATTCCTCACTTACTCAATGATTTCCTGTTTTAATTACACGACATTATACAGTACGATATTTGTAGAAATAAAACGTGTCTCAATCTAAGTGAATTGGTTACCAATGCTTAACATTCTAAAACTGCATCAACTTTATCAGTCCTCTGATTTTAGCTTTGCATATTTATTCTACCTGAACTCTCTCTCCCAAGGCAGTTAAATTAGCACAAATGTATGCATTCAGGAGAGAAATAAACACTTGTAGGTAAACATGCAGCTAACCACCTGGACAAGAGGATAGCTGCATCTTCCCCCTTCTGCTCCAACCATTGTTGGTGGTTAAACAAATCAAGACAAATGGAAAATATTCAAAAGAAAAACACCTGTTTCTTTTTTTAGGAAAGGGGCAAGAAAATTATGAAGGGAGGGAAGAAGAGGAAGACAGGCTAAAACAGAAGGGAAATAGAAAGAGACTACGTAAAATGCAAAGGAATGATTGTTTCCATTATTTTGTAACAGCAAAGCAAACCAAAATAAAACAAACACAGCCTTATCACTTTTGTGTTGCTTTTACTTTATTTAAATTTCTAGACCGCCCCCTCTCCCAAAAGGGACTCGGGGCGGTGTACAGTCAAATTAAAACACAAAGAATACATAAGAATAGATAAATAAATACACAGATCCTTAAAAACTTAGACGAGGAGGCTATAAAAAAACTGTATCTTAAAGTAAAGCAATTAAAAACAGTATTAAAAAATAACCCCTAAAAATACCCAAAAAGTTAAAGTTAAAATAATGACCTAGAAATGCCAAATTAAAAATATCTGCCAGGAGGTAAAATAAAACTATGAATGGGCCAAGCTATTGCACTGCTGTGGTTATTTTGAAAATCACAAGTTCTTAAATTACCTCACAAAACCACACCCTTGAAGATTTGATAAATATTTTCACAGAAATCAACAGGGCTGTGAATGACCAACAGAGTATTGAAAAAGTGAGTCTACAAAGGCTAATGAAAACACCCAAAGATGTTTCTTTTGATGGTAGCAAACAAGGTCGAACTGCCTTAGATTGACTGGCTTTCCTCTGAAGATTCCTTCTTCTTCCACACCTTGGACAACCAAGGACAATCACCTATTTGCCTCCACCAGATGCACAATCACTCACATGGAGCTCTGTCTTCCTTTTCTTCCAAAACCAATACGTCTCATTCCTCATGAGACTCAGCTTCCCTTCATTCACCCTTCCCTTGTCTCACCAGCCTCTTCTAGGCAGCCCATTTGGAACGGCCTTAGACTCTGGTTGATGCTACCTGTTTGCAAGTCATTGCTCCTTGCAGTAGCAGAACTATGACTAAATCAGGCTAGGTGGTTGTTTTATTCTGACTCGCAGATACAGGAAAGTATCTCCCTCCCCCCTCCTCCAATTAGTGGCTGCTTTAGCACCACCATGTTGCCAATGCTGCCACGGTGACAACAGTAACATAATAATTGTGGCTTTATCCCTGTCCTTTTTTCCTGCTCCCTCTGGCTCCTGTGCCCAATTTGCTCTCAGCAAAGCCTGATGGGTGAGCACCAATTGGTTGCTGTGAAACTGAGCCCAAAATCCGAAATCTCTTATTGGTGCTGGATGGCAACTCAGATGGCGTGTTAGGGCTGGCTGGGGGCATCAGCAGTCAACAGGTGAGACTTCTTCCTCGGAAGGAGGGGGACCTTGGGATTATGCTGGAGTGGGGTGTGAGATTGTAGTTTTCCTTGTGGTCCATGGCTCCTTTTGTTCACACTCCCCACAGCAAAGTGGCAGACAGTTCTGCGGGAAACTTTGGAAAGGCTGAAGACTATGTCACTGTAAGCAGCTCAGAATTTGCTTTGTAAAGATGGCTAGAGGAACTGGGTTCAAGATGATGTCTGAGAAATGTCCCAAGGCATCCCTTCAAGGGACCTTTGAATTTCCAGTAACCAGAAATGCCAAATGAGAAGCAGAATTTCAGGGCACAAAACTTTCATTAGCATCCAGGATCACAGGGAGCAGGCAATCCATGGAACAAAGGAAGTGTGAAGGTGCTTAAACATGCATTAATAAATCAACTGGCACCAACTGTAAATTCATAGTGTACAATTAAGGCAACGAGTGCACACACTCTGGCCGTTAATTAAAATAGTTCTAGCAGCTAATATGGTTTACAAACACACCCCTTATGTAAAAACCTTGAAGACGTGGATTTAATGACTCATCCTATGCTCATTCTGCACTAAAAAGTTACAAAAAAGGCCAGCCCGTGTGTGCACAATTTTGTTGTTGCTGTTTAATTAGCCAAATATTCCTAGAAGTTTTTCAGCAAACAACTTTGCTTGACCATGAGGGCAAACTCAGAGGTGAAAGGGGGAACACAGAAATACAATTGTCCCCAGGCACACCACACATTCCTCCCCCAGTGAGCTGAAGGGCTTCCCTCTCCTTCTCCAAAGCACCTCCTGATCAAGGTGTCTCCAGGAAGTTAACTGGCCACAGAAGGGTCACCTTGTGGTCTCCACAACAGACAAGGGAGCCTTTCGTATAGATGACTCCAACCATTTCCTTTCTCTGCTCCCCCCACTTGTTCTTGCACAGTTTCAGTATCTAATTAACAGTAACACTTTTTAAATATTAATGGCTGACTTACCACATTAAGGAAATGCAAATCAAATAATTAACTAATCCCAATAGGCGAACTTCTAGTTTTTAGTTTTGTCGAGGTTTGAACAAATTTTTATGAATTATCCACACAACAGGAGTCTGCTTTGTTGACAGAACTTTAAAGGAAAAATGTCTCCCGTGTTTCATGGAGCACCTCAACGTTTGAAAGTCCCGGTAATCAAAGAGAAATATCCCTCATGGAAAAATGGCTCCTGCTGATCAGAGAGAATCTTGTTTTTGATATACTGTCAGTTGTGCCAATTTCAGATGGGTATTTAAGCGCACTAAAACAAGGGCAGCAGTCCGATTCTTCTTGTGGCCATCTTTCCTCCTTATCCGGGTCAGATACCTTGGCCCAAAGGACTCCCTTCTGCTGAGGAGATGTTTCTTCTCCTCTCCATGTAGAGCAGGGAGGGACTTGCTGGTCCCTGTTTGCTACTGGAGAGGGGGGGGGGGTCCAAGTCAGACCCTGGCTGAGCAGACCAGGTCCTCATCTTCTGCTTTGATCCACCAATTTTGATCTCCTAACAATCTCATAATCTGGCTTGGTAAGAAAAAACAGACCTGCCCAAAATATGTAAGCTCTCTCCTTGACGCAGTCCTGGCTAACCCCACTTGTAGGAGTTTTCAAAATCCCTGCTTCCCTCTCCCCATGCAAGGGTTTCCCCCAGAGCTCCCAATCTTCTGGTACCTGGGAGAACATTCTGGGCCAATCCCCAAGGCCACCAGATGGTGGTGATGGTTTCCAATCGCTGGCCCAGAGAAGTACTGGATCAGACCTTTGAGCACACAATGGTTCCTTTAGTCCAATGCAGGAGATAAGGAGGCCTCAACTTTCCAGAACCTTGTTTAAAGCAAACCTCCAGAATATTTTGCATTAATTCATGTGGTACCCATACTCTGGGATTATTATTTTTTAATGATAAAATGTATCCAGAAAATAATTGACAAGCCTTATTCCTTTCATTAAACATACAGAAAAATGAAACTATTTCATAAATAAAGCATCCAATCTGTCCATCAAAAAGTTAAGAGAAATTTAGAGAACATGGCGGGAAGTAAGCAAAAGACAGATTCTTTTAAACTGTAATTCAATGATTTATACTGTTTCTTATGGAATGCTAGCTTGTTTTTTTAAAAAAGTAGAAATAAAAACACAATGTATATTTCGAACGTTTTGCAAGTGTTCTTAGAGCAATTTTATATAGGTTCTGATATAATGTTTAGAGCAATGTAGTATAGATTCCTATACTAAATCAGAAGAAAAGATAGACCTTTCACAGTTCCTTAAAAGAAAAAACATAACAACTACAAACAAAAAAGATTATGAAGGGGAATTAATTCAACAGTGCCTGAATGGATAGAACATGGCTAAAATTCTATATCTATGGGATTGGTGGCTTGTTTTTAATACCCCATGAATTTCATTTTAATAAGAAAAATGTATTTATCCTCAACAGGTAGTCTATAGGTAGTTCTCAACTTACAACCATTTGCTTTATGACACTTCAAAATTATGAGCCTTCCAAAAAGTGAGTTACAATCTACATTCACACTTAGAATCGTTGTATCTTCACAACTGTCCTGTGATTGCAATACAGGCACTTGGGAACTGGCTCGCATTTATGACCTCAATGCTTGATCTTGGTTTTGTGCAATGCTCTCTTCATTATTAGCGGAGAACTTCAGCAGAGCTTGGTCTCTGCGGTTACGAAGAGGCTGTGAGTTCCTTCATAAGGGCACCTGGCAAGGATTTAAGCATTTAAGACCTGCTCCCGACATGTATGCCTTTTTTGGAAACCCTTAATGAAATAAGGGCCTTGTTAATTCTTGCAATGTGTACTTTGTGAGGGATGCGGTGGCTCAGTGGCTAAGATGCTGAGCTGGTCGATTAGAAAGGTCGGTAGTTCGGCAGTTCGAATCCCTAGCACTGCGTAACGGAGCGAGCTCCCGTGACTTGTCCTAGCTTCTCCCAACCTAGCATTTTGAAAGCACGTAAAAATGCAATAGAAAAATAGAAACCACCTTTGGTGGGAAGGTAACAGCGTTCCGTGCGCCTTCGGCATTTAGTCATGCCAACCACATGACCACGGAGACGTCTTCGGACAGTGCTGGCTCTTCGGCTTTGAAACGGAGATGAGCACCGCACCCTAGAGTCGGGAACGACTAGCACATATGTGCGAGGGGAGCCTTTATCTTTACCTATATTTTGTATAGCTTACAAAAGCTAGCTGTTAAAGA
This sequence comes from Natrix helvetica, assembly GCF_964273705.1. NCBI lineage: Eukaryota > Metazoa > Chordata > Lepidosauria > Squamata > Natricidae > Natrix > Natrix helvetica. The sequence continues at coordinate 106,763,512 of NC_138551.1, read as the reverse complement.
AGTGGGGTAAGTGAGTGTGTTTGCATGCCTGAAACACATATTGTTTAAAGCCAACAGTGTACTAGCAGCCCTACCTCAATGCCTGTGCAAAAGAACTCCTTTGGCTATTAGGCCAATCTTCCCCCCAATGAGAAACCTTCTCATTCTGTTTAGCAGTCCTTGATTTTGAGAAAGCTGTAAAGAGACTCTTTGGGAGGCAGCACATTCCAGCAGCAGCCCTCCGTAGTGATTGTTAGGGAAAGCACCATCAATATGAATCAAAATTAAGGCTCTCTCATGTGGGCATTTGACAGCTGGATAATAGTTTGGGCACAGGTTGCCCGGACGTTTCTTTTCTTGTTAATATTTCCTTGTGTGCCCAACATAATGCAAGAGACAAGTGTAAAACAACGCACTGACAGAGGCAGGAAAGAAAGACTTGAATGGGAGCTGTAACGGAGAAAAATGTTAGGCTTAATTTTCAACAGCATTCAATAACAATTTATTTGCAGCCATTTTCTGGGCTAACCTTGCACAATGGAGCAGGTAAGATGCAGCACAAGGCAATTTGTCAGCTGCCAGATAGGAACAAAAGAACCAATTTTTAATAAGCTCCTGCATTACCTTATTTGTTCTGCAACATTTTAATAACTGTTTTGGAGGCCTATAAAAGAATCATTAGGGAAAAAGAGGAGGGGAGATGAAAGCCAGCAAGAAAAAGATAATCTCTGCTGAAAACACTTTTTACAGATAAACTTCATCTACTCACTTACCAAATAACTCTCTTCTCTTAAAGGGATAATTGCAGGCTAGCAGGATCTTGTTCCCATGCATCAGCTGAAGGGCCGAATCGGTTTTCCTCCTGCCCCTGACCCCACAGCCCTACAGCAAGTCCAGTCTAGGCTGTTTGGCCCCAAGCCTCCCTCCCTATTCTAACTGGCCTTTTTTCTCTTCCTGGCTGGCAACTGTCTGGTTTGGCATCTCAGAAGAGTGCCAGGCGAGACCTCCTAACAACGTCTCTTCTTTTCCAATCTTGCACCTAGGCTGGGTTGGACTAAGGACCCCCCTCTTCCTCTTTGCAGACTTTTCAAAAGTCTACATTCTGCTTAAATAAATGCCAATCCCATCCAGCCCCAGTAATCAAGGAATGTGCATCCATTTTTTAGTTCAAGAGCTGCACTCAGCCTTTGATTTATGTGCCAGAAGCCATTCTCTGAAAATGGGCAGAGCAGAATGAAAACAAAATTTGATGAAATATCAATGTGAATTATTGATCTGATTTAATTGTAAATAATTAATACTAAAGTATGCCCTCTCCCTCTCATAAGGGAATATAAATGAATGGTATCCAGATGCATTCTGGGGACCCCTTGGGGACAGCCCCAAGACCCCCCAAGGGCCCCTGAAGCCCTTCCATCAAGTCTCCAAACACCCATGAGCCCCACACTGGCCACAGAGAGACTGAGATTGCAACAAGTACCCAACAGACCAAGATGGGCGTTGATGGGCTAAACTCATCCCCCGTCCCAGTGGAGTCTTTCAATCACAATCGCTGGGAGACAGGAAGAGCTCCTCAGAACAGAATTTCTTCTAAATTTGTTTTTAGTCCTGTTAATTTCAATGCGCTTTAATCTCATATTGGAGAGTAATATATATTTAAAATATGTTTCCCTTTTTATTTCTTGGTGGGGGGAGAGCAGCTGCCAAAGCAGGAGAGCCCTGTTTGTTAGTAGCCTTTTTCTTTTGAGCTGAAGGTACCTAGTCCCCACCTCAGACCTCACTAAAACACCAACCAGGAACACCAACGGCAGGAACCTTGGGAGGCCACCTCAAGTGTTAGATTCGGGCAACGAGAGAACAGACTCCGGACACGTAGTGACTTAACAGCTCTTTATTTAGTAGTAGTAGTGATCCAGCTTAGTGTGTGGTCTGAGGGTTCCCCTTTTATAGGGATCGGGTACGCCTCTCGACCAATCATAGTGTTCCCTAGTTCCCGCCCTAGTGGCGGACCTGAGTGGAGACTTACAGCGATATATGCTAATATCTAACACCCCTCCCTTCTTAGACGGAGTGTTCCTGTTAGTGATAAAGTCCTTTAAGTACGTTGGTTTCTGCCTCACGCGAGTGGATCGTCGGAGTTCGGGTTGAGTTGGAGTGGGTGTGGGATCAGCTTGTTCAGCTAGTTCCATTCCGCGGTCGGGGTTTTGACAACTTTCCTCGCTCGGATGCTGTTCCGCTCCGTCGTTGATCTCTGGTTCCACTCTTAGCTCCGGGGTGCTGTAATTCTCTATGTTTGGGCTCTCGGGTTGCTGACTTTGCGCTGGAAGGTAGTTCTCGTTTGCGGATCGTAGTTCTGAGTGTGCAAGGCGACCCCGGAGTTGATCTATGTGCCTTTTCCAGTTCCTTCCATCTTCTAGCTCCAGCAAATATGATTGTGGACCCGTGATACCAATTACCGTTGCCGGCATCCACAATGTTCCCCCTGCATAGTTGTGGGCATATACCGAATCCCCTATGCTAAAACTCCGAATTTTGCTTGTAGAGTCTGGGGGCGATGTGGCAGAGTAATTTGGGTGAAGACGGTCCAGGTGAGACCGTAGACGGCGGCCCATGAGTAGTTCAGCGGGGCTCCTACCTGTCGTTGCGCTGGGGGTAATGTGCTGAATTAAGAGGTAATGATCAATGCATGTTTGCCAATCACCTGGACCCATCCTAGCGAGGGCCTCTTTTGCAGATCGCACCATTCTCTCCGCCTGTCCGTTCGATGCCAGATGGAATGGCGCGACGAGGGCATGCCGAATTCCCTGACTTGCTAAATACGTTTCAAATTGCATGGCCGTGAACTGAGGCCCGTTATCGGAAACCAGGAGGTCGGGCAAACCATGAGTGGCGAAAAGTCGCCGTAGTACCTTAATGACTGCCTCTGCCGTGATTGAAGTCATTAGGACTACTTCTAACCATTTGGAGTATGCATCCACAACTATAAGGAATGTTTGTCCCTGGACTGGCCCTGCGAAATCAATGTGTATTCGCGACCAGGTGCTTTTGGCTTTTCCCATTCCGTGGCGATTGCTTCAGGGGGTGCTGGTCTAGGCTCCTGGCACGGATCACAAGTGGCCACCCATTCCTCTATCTTTTTGTCCATATTTGGCCACCAAACGTAACTTCTTGCTAACGCCTTCATTGTAACGATTCCCAGATGCCCAACATGTAACACTTCCAAAACATTTCTTCTTAAAGCATATGGAATAACAACTCGATCCCCCCACAACAAACAACCCTGTAACACTGATAGCTCATCTCGTTTCGCCCAAAACAGTTTAAATTCCGGCCCCATGTTTCCCTTTGGCCACCCCCTCCAAACCCAAGTTTGAACTTGTTTTATTACATTGTCCCTAGATGAGAATCTGGCAACATCGCAGGAAGAAACAGGTCCTGAGTCCAAACAGTCAATTAATAAAACCGGTACCTCGGGAGTGGGGTCTGGCAAAAGTTCTGGAAGTGGGCAACGGCTGAGTGCGTCTGCATGCCTTAGAGTGGAGCCCGGTCGATGTATCAGTTTGTAGGAATACGCAGCCAGGAAAACAGTCCACCTGGTCATGCGTGGAGAGAGAGAGACTGGTGTGGGGCGGTTTCCCGCCAAAAGTCCCAACAGCGGTTTATGGTCCGTAATGAGTTCGAAATCGCGGCCGTAGAGGTACTCGTGGAAACGTTTGACTCCAGCCACAGCGGCTAACGCTTCTCTGTCCATCTGGCTGTAATTCCTCTCAGCCGATGAAAGAGTCATTGAATAGAAGGCGATGGGTGCTTCGTTCCCGTTTGGCATGCAGTGGCTGAGAACTGCACCGACGCCGAATGGTGATGCATCGCAGGTCAATACCAGTGGTAGCGTCTGGCTGTATTGTACTAGTAGCGAGTCGGTGGTGAGCAGGCGCTTGACGGCGGCAAACGCGGCTGCTTCGGAACGTCCCCATCTCCATGTTGCGTTCTTGGCGAGGAGTCGATGTAGTGGTTCAGCAACGGTTGCTTTCTGTCTCAGAAAAACGCTGTAGAAGTTAAGTAGTCCGAGGAAGGCCTGCAACTCGGTCTGATTTCGTGGTGTGGGGGCATCCTGGATCGCCTTAATTTTCTTTGATGTAGGGTGTATGCCCAGACCATCGATCCTATATCCCAGGAATTCTACGCTAGGCACGTTAATTTGGCATTTCTCTTTTTTGAGGCGGAGACCCTTCTCTCTGATTCTGGCCAAAACAGTTCTGACTCTTTTTAATAGTTGCTCCTCGTTTGCAGCGGACACCAAGATGTCGTCAAAATATGGGACGACTCCTGGTATCCCTTGCAATAACCGCTCCATGACGCTCTGGAACAGACCGGGGGCAATACTCACACCGAATTGTAACCGGTTACATTTGAATGCGCCTCTGTGCGTCACTATAGTTTGGGCCTCCGCCGTGGCGCTATCCACAGGCAGCTGCTGATACGCTTGTGCCATGTCTAATTTTGCAAATATCTTTCCTGGCCCCAACGAGTGCAATAAGTGTTGGACTACTGGCACAGGATATGCGCTTTGTTGTAGCGCGACATTAATTGTGCATTTATAGTCCGCGCAGATGCGGACTGACCCATCTGGTTTAACTGGGGTCACGATGGGGGTTTCCCAGCGCGCGTGATCCACCGGTTCAAGGATTCCTTGCTCTACTAGTTTGTCGATTTCTTTGTCTATTTTGGGGCGGAGCGCAAAAGGCACTCTTCTTGGTTTAAGTCAGATTGGCGCCACGTTTGGGTCTAAATTGAATGAGATAGGTTTACCCACATACTTACCAAGACCAGGGCTGAACACATCCTCGAACTCCTTAAAGATCTGTTCAGCGCTGCTGTCTTCCACGGCGTTGATTCCGGTGACTTCCAACCCTAGGGCTTCAAACCAATCCAATCCTAGAAGGTTCTGTAATGGCGCGCTGGCGACGGTTACTGGCAACTTGGCTACGATGTCCTTGAACTGTATTCGGAACGTGCCTTGGCCCACGATGGGGACCCTGTTCCCCTGGTAGTCACGCAGCAGGGTGTCTGGTTTGCGTAGTTGGCTCTTTTTGAGGCTAGGGATAGCCTTTTTCATGGCGGGCCATGATATGATCGTTAAGGACGATCCTGTGTCAACTTCCAGCTCGCAAGGAGAGTCCTCCAGAAGGACTGTGACTTTCAGCTTTTTAGGCCGCTTGGTGCGGACCTGACCTATCGTGGTGAGATAGGTTCGCAATTGCTCTCTCTGGGTCAACTCTATCTCGGCATCGGTATCCTGGGAATACTCTCGCTCAGCGTTCTGGTAATACGCTCGCTCAGCTCTTTGTGTGCAATCTCTCTGGGAATATCCCCCTTCAGCTCTTTGTGAGTAATCTCTCTGGGTAAAATCTCTTGGGGTTCTCTCTGGGCGCCCTTTTTCCTTTCGCCAAGCCCCTGGGTTGGGCTTCTGTTGGCGGTACATTGGAGGCTGCCGTTGTGAGGCAGGGACTTCGCTCCGGCACACTCTTGCGATGTGCCCAAGTTTATTGCAGTGCGAACAAACAACGTTCCTGAACCGGCAGGTAGACCGGGGGTGGCCCCCTCCGTAGCTTGCGCAGGGTGGTAAACGGAATCTGGGCTTACCCCCAGGTCTCATGTGACTGCTTCTCATCAGGTGACTGTCCTCTACTTCGGGGTCCTCGAATTCTGGATCGGTGTCTTCATAGTGAACTCTGGCGTGTCTGGATCCTGATTGGATCGCGCTGAATCCGCGTTGTATAGTCTCGGAAGATCTATCTGCTGACTCGGACGCCCTTGCTTCATTTAGCGCTATTTGTAGGGTTAAATTTGGATTCGCCAACAGTCGTTTTTGTAGAGAAATGTCCTTTAACCCACAAACGAGTCTTGCTAGGATTTGTTCGTCCAGATCCCTGAACTCGCAGTGAGTCGCTGCTTTCCGTAGTGCTGCAACATATTGGTTGATTGATTCTCCCGCCTTCTGGTTCCTCGTGTTGAACTCTTGTCGGCAAACATGGCGGGAAGGTTTTGGCGCGTAGTGTGTTTGCAAAGTCTGTTGTAGCGCCGTCCATGATACTGCTTGAATCGGCGTTGGCTCGGAGAGGTCTCTGGCCGTCTCGAAAACCTCTCTCCCACAGTAGCTTAAGAAGATGTTTTTCTTACGGGAGTCTGTTATTCCCGTGTATTTGTTCGCTTTGAGAAAACACTCAAAACGGATCATGTAGGACTCCCAGTGGTCACTTATTGGGTCGAATGGAGCAGGAGGAGTGTGCATCGCCATCTTCTCTGCGTTGAATTTCCCGCGCTGCGATGGCTTGAGATGGCTGCCGGAATTTCTGCCGAATTCCTGGGCTGGATCGAATCCTGGAATTCTGGAGGTAGCTTCGTCCTATCTGTCTCTCGATCCCATCCTCGTCGCCAATGTTAGATTCGGGCAACGAGAGAACAGACTCCGGACACGTAGTGACTTAACAGCTCTTTATTTAGTAGTAGTAGTGATCCAGCTTAGTGTGTGGTCTGAGGGTTCCCCTTTTATAGGGATCGGGTACGCCTCTCGACCAATCATAGTGATCCCTAGTTCCTGCCCTAGTGGCGGACCTGAGTGGAGACTTACAGCGATATATGCTAATATCTAACATCAAGAGCTTCAGGCCACGATGAGCCCAAGGTGAGAGAAGGTGGTGCAGAGCCAGTGAGTCACATGAGGGTGGCCTTGTGCAAGGATTCCTGGATGTTTTAGGAATGAATAAGTAGCTAGGACAGGAGCCACTTTTTCCTGACCAGAGGCCCTGATTAATTTGGAGGCAACATCTTCTGAGATGGGATTCCACAAAGACTGGCTCCCAATGGGGAAATGGGGAAGCTACCCTGTTCCTTGTGTCTCCTCTGCAGTAGAAGAGCAGCAGCAATTCCACACCCAGCCTGAAGATCTAGATCAGAAGGCTCTTCCAGAAACTGCACGAGAAGGACCAGTGAAGCTACCATTCCTTCTTGGGTTGGCATTAAGTACAGACCTGTGCTCATTTTGATATAGGTGCTCATTACTCCTTCAAGAGATGCTCTAATTTCCCAGCCTTACCCATGAATTTTAATGGATTTATGAAATAAGACATAACTTCCCTACGGTAATACTATAATCCAGAACGCCAGTAAGATTCAGAGCCTAAAATATTCTACCAAGGACTGAATGCATACAGTTCCGACCAGGCCAGGCTGGTAACTTTTCCATCAATGCTAAGTAGGAACAGCATTAATTATTCCCGGAATAAAGAGAAAATATGCACCATGGTTGTTTAAGGTATTCCCCGTCTGGTGTAGTCATTAAAGAATAAAGCAGCCAATTTTGACACTAAATTTTGGATGTCATGAATGCTATGCAGCAGGTGAGTGATTATTAGATTTACTGTGCTTGTATTTTTACTGGTGGAAAAGGCGGCATTCTTCTCTCTTAGGTGCTAAAGTAACTTGACCAGCCCAAATAAATTGGCATCTGGAAGGTAGGTCCCTTTTCTGGCTGTTTCTCACTATTGCCCTGGTCTCACCCTCTGAAAGAAGGAGCAAATTTTATGAACTAACAGCATTTGCCCAACTGAAGTGAATTTTTATTTTTCAGGCTGTATAGAAAAGGGGGAGGAAAAGCTCTGCAGCATTTTTAGGGCCATAAGATCAGAAATTTCAACAGCAGCAGCTATCAAACCTCATAGCAGCACCCAGGCTGTCTGCCAGCAACTTTAAAAAGGCCTAAACCTCTGAAGAAGCAGCCAAAAGCCCCCCAAAGGAGGTGGCGGCAATGGGAGATCTCTGAAGACTTGAAGGGACCAGGTACTTCAAAGCTTTTTCCTCCAATGAGTGAATCAGAACATTCTCTCTCAGCAGAGCAAGGCCAGAAGGTGAAGGAGGAAGCTGAAGGGTCAAACTACCCCACTAGGAAACTCTTCACCAAGAAGGGGCCTCAATGCAAAAAAGATGGTGGGTAATTCACTTTTTGGTCCCCAGGACATACAGTAGCATACAAATGATGTTGGAGCTGGCTCTGCAGGATTGCCTGGGACACTACCCATCCTCTTAAGGACCTGTTTTCTTTGTTACCTTCTGGGAGGAGAGGTATCCAAAGCAGAACATCCAGATTCAGTCAGATTTGTTCCATATAGCATCAACCTTGTGAACTCTCAAGTTTCCTCTTTCCGCTATGTATTCAAAATGGACAGTGAGATATATATATGTCACCGTGAAAGACCGAAATTGGTGAATGTCGACATTCACCGGTGAATGTCGACACATACCAATTTCGGTCTTTCACGGTGACAGATTGTTACAGTGAAAGTCCGAAATCTCCGATATGCTCTGGTGGAGGTCGAAAAGAGAGGAGCCGAGGTGTCGAGAGGATAAGGGTATTAGGGTAAGGGTGTCGAGAGGATAAGGGTATTTAGCAAATATTTAGCAAAGAGAGGAGCCGAGGTGTCGAGAGGATAAGGGTATTAGGGTAAGGGTGTCGAGAGGATAAGGGTATTTAGCAAATATTTAGCAAAGAGAGGAGCCGAGGTGTCGAGAGGATAAGGGTATTAGGGTAAGGGTGTCGAGAGGATAAGGGTATTTAGCAAATATTTCAGACATACACCAAGCGACTATGTGAATGTCGACATTCACCAGATTTCGGACTTTCACTGTAACATATATATGATCTATGATCATATATGAGATATATATATCAAAATGGACAGTGATATATATATATATATATATATATATATATATATATATATATATATATATATATATATATATATATATATATATATATATATATATATATATATATATATATATATATATATATATATATATATATATATATATATATATATATATATATATGTTGTATTTGTACTGATAAATAAATAAAGGGAGACTAGTATAGATCTATTGAGAGCTAATTAGCTCTCATCAGCTAGCCATACCCTTACTGGGATTTGAACCTGGGCTGTATTATATCTTAGGCAGGAGTCTTAGCCACTAAGCCACAGGCTCGCCTCCTTATCAGTTGAGCCAGGGAAATAGGTATGTATTTGTGTTACAACCCCTGGTATGCCTAAATATGGAAGGAAGGTCACTACTCCCTCTTTCTGTCCTTCGGCTCATCACAGAAGACATATTTTATAAAAATATGGTTTTCTGCCTGCATGGTCTTCTGTGATGAGCCGAAGGACAGAAAGAGGGAGTAGTGACCTTCCTCCCATATTTAGGCATACCAGGGGTTGTAACACAAATACATACCTATTTCCCTGGCTCAACTGATAAGGAGGCGAGCCTGTGGCTTAGTGGCTAAGACTCCTGCCTAAGATATAATACAGCCCAGGTTCAAATCCCAGTAAGGGTATGGCTAGCTGATGAGAGCTAATCAGCTCGAAATAGATCTATACTAGTCTCCCTTTATTTATTTATCAGTACAAATACAACATATATATATATATATATATATATATATATATATATATAGATAGATAGATAGATAGATAGATAGATAGATAGATAGATAGATATAGATATAGATATAGATATAGATATAGATATAGATATAGATATAGATATAGATATAGATATAGATCATTAGTATTTCTCATACAGTAATTAACACGTTCTGATGCTAAGGAGTTCTACTCCCCCTCCCCACCTGAAAAGAACTCTGTTTCAACTGCCAGTTGCCTCACATTCCATTACCTCAGTTCAAACTGGCAAATGTTCCAATCTTTCACTCAGGAGCGGCCTAAATGTTGGTACCTCACCAAAATGTCTATGCCTTCCACCTTATGGAACTGCTTCCAGACTCAAGATGGTGGGAGCGATATTCCCCTATGCGTTTCAATCTCCACTGAACTAACGGATTGAACCGGAGTGAACCGGATTTCTCCTACATTGTCCGATCACATAGTTTCATCGCGAAGCACAGGTATCTAGATATGTATGTATGTATGTATGTATGTATGTATGTATGTATGTATGTATGTATAGGTGTATGTGTATGTATATGTGTGTGTATGTGTATGTATATACACACACACATCTTTTTGTATGTATGTACATATGTGTGTGTTTGTGTATGTATATGTATACTGTACATGTAGTGTATGTGTGTGTGTGTGTGTTTGTGTGTGTGTAGATATATACTTTCTTTTGAGAACAGGAAACACAATTTCATTTTTAATGTGGGCCAGTGGGCTCACAATAAAAAAATGACAATCAAGGTTATCTTAGCTAATGCTGTGGGCATGGTGTCTGTTCCCCATGGATCAATGTCCAAATCATTAGAATCTCCCCAGTACAAAAAGAATTATGATCAGCATCATATAACAAAAGAGCTCCTTGAAGTTCCCATCCATGCGATTACATGCTGCCCTGTGCTCCAAAGTTAATCAGCCCCTCAGTTCAAGAATGTCCTGTTTTGATCATGGCGGTCATCTGTAGACAATTCTGACCCTAAATCCACCTCTCTTTCTCCCTTTGCCCATCCCATCAAGACGACTCTGTGTCTGCGTGTGAATATGAGTGTGGCCCCTCTCACCACACATACTCACACACACTCCTTTCTCTGGACACGTGTGTGTGTGGATTTGACTGTGATGGATTAAAGGTAACATAGTTTGACATGCCACGAAACTCAGTTTTAGAAAGAGCAAACTGCCCTGTGAAATGAAGTTGGAATTGCCTGGAGAAATCATGGGGGCTAGGCGATAGACTGTAGGCACTGCCCACCCCTCCTGTCAAGGCACAGAAACCCCCTTGGCTGGGGACAATGGGTGCCATTGGGTGAAGGTGCCACTCTGCTCCCCAGATCGATAGGATATCAAACATAACACTGGGGAATTTCACTGTGGACGAGAAGGAAAGGATGCTGTGCTGTGAATCAATAACGCGATGCAGTTCAATGCATCTGTTTTGAATTCCTAGCTTTTTATTTATACACAGAACAAGTCAATTTAATAACTGCAGAATGTTGTTTCAGGCAACATAACGGACACACAATAAAACTATTCTTTTCCCCAAAGGTTGCCCTAGGAGAAACATACATTGTTCAGACGCCTGCTTCTCCCTGGCTATTAGGCTATTATTCCGGCAGAAAATAAAATTGAAAGGAAAAAAAATGTATAATAAGCATATATTTTCATCGGAGCCCCTCGGCTAATTTAAAGTAGCAGCACAAGGCAATCAATCACAGGCTAAAATTACTTCGTTTTCCAAACTGTTTACACTTTTAAAGTTACAAACCCTCTTTCTACTATTTCAACTCACGATTTACAGTGACAGATTTAGACTGCCCTTGGCTCCCTCCCAGCCTGCAGTCACGAGGGAGCTAATGATATGAACAGATCAGTGTTTTATAATGGAGAAAAGTGCATGTAAATTTCCAGTAGGTCTGCAAGTAATCAGGGCAGTCTGACTATAAATGAGGATGCCTGAAATTTATTTTAGGAGAAAAATCTGAAAGCTGCACTTTTAATCTGAGCAAGCCAGAAAAGGAAGGGAGGGGAGGAGAAAGAAAGAAAGAAAAAAGAGGTTTTTTTCTTCTTCTTTTTTTTTAAAAAAAAAAGTCCTGGAAGATGAAAGACGGGTCAAAATTTATCCTAAATAAACTCCTTTCCAAACAATGCGTTAAGGAAAAGCACAATATCCAACTGGCGTCAGAGTTCCTATTTTTAGCAGTCATTCCTCATCATGCTTATGTGAAACATAGAAGTGGCTAGCTCATGAAATTGAAATACACTCACAGGCACAAAGAAATGTTTTATAGCATGTTATGAGAAAGAAGCAATTTTTTCCAAAGAAGGTCAGGGCTTATGTATGCAGAGCAACAGAGCTCCTGTTTCTTTTCCAGAAATACATCAGAAACGTTTAATAAACAGATAACCATCAAAATGAATGCTCATGATACAGACAGCCTAGCAACAATCCAGTGGTTGTCATTGCTTTATTCTGTAGGCATAATAATAAACTATAAGCGGGGGTGGTGGCTGCTAATGCATGCACAGTTGCTAATGGTTTAGCCTACCGTGTATTGAGGATGAAATTCTTTTTATTAGGTGATACACCAGAACAACAATTTCAAAAATCATAAGGCTTAATAAATGGGAACCATCCGTCAGGGTATATACTTTGGAATGAAATTCTAGCTCCTTCTCAATGTTCTCTACTGAGGTCAGTAAATCTCTGCCAAAATACTTTATATTTTAAAATTTTATCTTAAGTGGTCATTGTGATACAAAGTGTTATAATATAGAATATGGTGCAAATATTTGGGGAATCTGAATTTTGGAGAAAATAATTACCACTTCACAATGATCCAACCAGAGGTTGGTTGCTAAATTTTTGACTACCGGTTTGGGCGCGCATGCATGTGCTTTGCTTTTGCGCAGGTGGGTGGAGCCTCCCACCTCCGCTACTACCAGTTCGGCCAATCCGGGCCGAACCCACAGCAACCCACCTCTGGATCCAACCTTCAAGAGCTCCTCTCATCTTAATATGAAAGATTTACATTTACTGTATATTTACTGTACACTGAATCTCACAACATGGAGCGGGTGTTTTGACAAGTCCCTCTTGATTCATTATATTCTTATCACACTTATCTTTCTCTATTTGATTGTCCATTCAAGTCTGTATCATATTTTGAGCAGAAGTGAACCAATTTGGGGACAGAAAACGGTGGCAGAAAGAATCTGTATTAGTTCACCTTCAAAATTTATGGAGCAAGTCAGAAAGAATATATTGATCATGTCCTGTTTTCATGTTCCTTGGCTTCGAAGTTTGTAGCTCAGTATTTAAAATGCTGCTGTTGTGAAATGGGAAACAACAATGCAACAATTAAAATAAGCTAGAAGATGAACAAAATCATCTCACCTCACTGTCCAGAAACTAAATCATTTTATTGGCTGAGCACTTGTTTCTCCTTTCTTGGTAAAACATTTAATACTTGGGAAAAAATACTTTAAAGCCAGGAATAAAAAAGAATCCTTCTGTTCAAGAAAAAAGATAAGATAACCATACTGGGTGGGTTTCTGTCTCATCTCCAACATGCTTTCAAAAGAAAAGGTTGGGAATCTGCTCGAAGGAGGTTTGAAAGAACTTTTTCACCATAAAAATATAAGAAAATTTCTGGGGGAAACATGACCCTGAATGTTCTCCAGAATCTTAGCCTATTTCCGACTGCCCAGTGTCCAAATGTGACCAGCCATGTGTGTTACATACACCACATATATACACCTTTGAGAACGCTTGGACAACAGAGCCCTGTGGATGGAGAAAATCATCTTCACAAGCCAGATTTTCATCCCCCCCCCCAAATATATTTACCTTGATATGTGGCATTTCCAGATTTTTGTTCAGGTAGAGACACTATATGTCTTTCGTTCAAGGACTATTGGGGACCATGAAAAGAGGAAATGGGATGAAGGCCACCTTCTTCTTCAGGCCAAGATGAGAAGCAGCAAAAATGTGAGAGATCAGAAACACTTCTGACTTCTGCAGTTTAAAAGATGGCAGACCTTTGTTTGAAAGGCTTGGTCCTAACACAAAGTAGTCCTGCTGCCTCACGAGGAGATGCCTTACAGAGAGGAAGTCAACCTTCAATCCCAATGCAAATGGTGACTCTCCTCAGCTGCTTGGGCACATGCCACTTACCGTATCCCACAACATGTGGTTGCCTATCCTCTCTTGTCATCCTTCCAGTTGCAGTCCCTGTTCTTCTTAGGGATGGGTGAGCCCCACATCCTTCCCCCTGTCCAAATGACAAGTCTCACCCCACCCCCCTTGGGCCTTCAATCTCTGTCTATCAAAGGGGTGAACTTTTGGCCCCAAATGGCTCGCCATGGAGGTTCTTCAATGTTTCAATCTGGGTTTTATGGTTCTCTCTCTGTATTTTATTGTTGTATAATCCACTCAAGAGATCTCTAGGATTGGAGCGAATATGAAGAAGTGATCGACACAGCTGGGTGTTTAGCATTTCAAGGGAATGTCTATTTAATTCAGCCAGATCTGCTCCCTAATAAACCTGTGTTGTACGGCCCAATTCCACTTTGGACTCAGAGCTCGTTCAAAGCTCTGCCACCCAGCAGCAATTTTTAAGAGGACAGAAAAAGAAAACTATGAAAGTCAAGAGGAGAAATAAGAAGTATAACCAAAACTGTGCCAGTTTTCACTTGAGCTCGTCTACATTTTGGAGCATTGTCCTGGAGTCAAGCTGGGAGCAAGATGGCTCCTGGCCTCAAACAACCAGTGGAAGGTGAGGATAAGCACACCTCCAAGCAAGGCACCCTCGGGATTCCCTAGCTTTGCTTCAGACCAGACACCTCGCACATCTGTTGCTGTTGTGGCCTTAGGTCAGAGCCGGAGATGGAGCTGCTAGCCAAAACATTAGAATGAGCTTGAAAGGAAAGCACCCAATGACACAGAGGGAAGGGGGAACCAGGCCTTCCAGTGGGTGGGAAGAGAGGAGGCTTTGGTTTTGCAGCCCTTCTAGATGTGCAGAACTGAGAGTGGTCAGCAACACAATGGGGCTGTTGCATAAGGGCAGCCCTGCCCTTTTTCTCCAGATGGCCAGACTCTTTGGGTGGAGTGGTGGCAAAGCCCCACTACTTCACCTCATTGGCCTGGCTTCCAATGCAGCTTTGACCTTGAGTCCTGGTTGGAGGGAACAAGGTTTTTTTTAAATAATAAAATAAAATTAAAGTGCATGTTCCTTTTTTGCTAGGCACACACTGCTTTTTCTCTCTTGACTTCCACGTTCACAATATTTCATTCACCAGCTAACAACACAGAAAGATATCTATGTAATGAACAATGAGTGGTATATATGGGCAGAATCAATTTGTTCCAATTTAAGGAAATGGAACTGGGACAGCCCAAATCCTTGTTTTTTGGGTCACCTCCAAGTTCTTAAGTTTTGCTGAAAGCATTCTCTCCCTCCCTCCCAACCCCCACACTATCCCCCTCTCTCTCACACACATATCAGTTCTGTAAACAAGACTGGAACATAAAATTGCTTGATGTAATTTAGGGTTATGTAAAAAATGGCTGCTATTAAAAGACAGAAACATTCACTTTCCGTCCCTCTTTTGAGTCACAGACAGCAAAGAGCGAGATCTGAAAGTGCAGCCGATCCCCATCCTTCACTCAGGTGCAGAAATGCTGCAGAACATAAAATTGCAAAATGTTGTAACAATTTTTTTTTAAAGGGGGAGGGAAGTAGGCAAAAGAATGGAGGCTCTCCTCTCTTCTTCTCCTTTGCTTTTCTCTGTTGAAGTAACCCAAAGGCTTCTCTTAGATACCACAGACAAAGAAAGGGGTGCCAAATTCAATTAACAGATAAATCACCCTTCTTGATTACAGGACCAGGGACTTGGTTCATCTTCATGATCTTAAGAAGAAAACTTGCAATGAGAAAAGGTGGCTTGTCAGGCTCATTTTCCCTGGACTTTGAAGGAAAAGGCCATTCTTGGGAGGATCAATGTTCTTTGGGGTGGGGGGAGCCCACCTTTGTTTTGTAACAATCTCCTTGTCAGGGGTCAAGACGTACAAAATCCAGGAGTCAAACCATTCTGTAGATTAAATGAGCAACCTCAGCTTGAAATCCCCAAGACCATGTAAACAAGGGTGAATCACAGCTTTTGTTTCTGGAGAACTTTTGAAGGAGGCAATCTGTTAAAGGGCTCTGTCAAAGGGCTCCTTCGTTTTCTCTCCTCCACCTGCAGAACAGCAGGGGCTTCCATGAAGCCATCCCCTCTCCTTGCCAGAGTTTCCATGTAATTAAACTGACAGTAGAACAAGCGCTGCCTAATGTAATCCAGACTTGTTTTCCTACAATGTGAATTCTTAGGCATGAAATTACATCTGAAGCAGACACAATAATCTCTCTATTTCTCAGACATAAATTTAATCTACACTAAAATAACATTTCCTTTGTCTAGATTGGGCTAGTTCAGCTCCCCCCTTTTCTTTCCTTAAATAAAGTTTAAGGAACTAGGGCATTTAAAATGACCCAATTGAGAGATAGTCCCCGCTGCTGGGCAATGCCCTAGGCCCTTTACCCATCTAGCCAAGCCCAGGGGGACCCTACTTACAGGAAAATCCTGTAAGTAGGGTCCTCCTACAGACAGACTGAACCCTGGTGATTATTCAGCCTGTTAGAGGAGCTGATTCAGTGGATGGATTTATAAAACCAACTCTGATCCTGTTATTCACTACTCACTAAATATTACTTGTAAAGCTAAAATGACTGACCTCGGCCTTGACCCTGACAGAAGTAGTTCTCATGCTTGGCAAGTGAAGGACAATGACTGATTGAGTTCAGCAACAACTTTGCTCTGATTGCTTCATCCCAAAACTCTCTACCTGAGCCCTTGAAACCAAACCGAGGACAGAAACATTACGAATCACTTAGGTGGGGTGATCAATGTAGAAATGTGATGAATAAATAAAAACAAACGAACAAACAAACACATTATTTGCCTTCCCCTTCAACTTGACAGGATCTCTTGTCAAGAGGCAGTGGGGGTCCCCAGTCCAAATAGTGCTACTCCCTGATCTGGCATAAAGCTATGCCCTGCGATGGAGAAGATCCCTGGAGCTAATAATTCCCAAGCCGATAAGTAAACTGGGCAAAGAGGATCATAATTCCCCCAATGTCAGGAAACACTTCCTTTAGAGAAATCTTAAGTTAGATAGGAAGGATGATGCTTTGCAACTCGACAGCCAGATCTGCTCTATGAAATCCTTCCAAGGGCTTCTGACAAAGGTACCAAGTGCCAAAGACAAGGAATCTGGCTCTTTGTAGCCTGGGCTCCACAGTGGATATTATTTACGAAAATACAGATCTGAGAACAGCCAACTTCTCCAAGTGAAGAGGCTTATCAGGTGAAGTGATGTAAAGGACAAAAAAAAAGCTTTCTAAAAAATTCCTTCCCCAGTCAGATACTTGAAACAATGCACTGTATGTGCCCAACCCCCCAAACTCCAGCTGCCTAGATTACTTTTAAATATTTGGCACAGTTACTCTCTCTGCTGCCAAATCAAGTATGTAGACATGCCTGCTCAGAACACGGCACGCTTGGAGTCACCAGAGAGTTCTTAGGGCTGTAGCTGTTCTTTCTATCGGCCATTTTTCCGAAGCAAATTCATCGTCCACTTTTCCTAGAAAGAAGGCAGGATGGATTTGTTTGCGGAAATTGGTTCTCCATGGCTCCATCGGAAGAAGGCCCTGGGAAAGGGCACTGGAACAAGCAAGGGCTATTCAGATAACATGAAACAGAAAGTCTTGGCCCAGGAAGCTAAAGTGTGTTTTATGACACACTGATTGATCTCCTAATCATTTCGGGTCAAGAACTGGACTTGGAGAGAAACCAGCAGCAGGGCCAACTCTCCAAAAGCTTTGATTGGCCCAAGGATATTTATAGAGCACGGGCAGCAAAGACGACTCCCTATTCCCCCTTACGGCTTTAGATCTTTCTTTGGTTCTTGGCTTGACTCAACTGAGGTTTGAGATCTGCAGTTCAAAGAGGGCAGGAGGCAGCTGGAGTCTGTGACTGAAAGGGAAGCTACTTTTGCTCCAGTTCTTTCCAGATGTGATTTGTGGAGATTTCTACCTCCTCTATATTAGAAAAGTATCCAGACACCTGCAGGGGCAGTAAGACTGGTACAGCAGGGGAGCATCCTGTCTGCAGAGGTCGTAGCTCCTCCACCTCTGGGGAATTTTAAGAAGCGGCAGGGCAACCCCACTCAAGGATGGCTTGATTGGTTTTAATGCAGGAGGGTGGACTAGATGACCTTTTGTTCCTCCACTACTGCCCCTGAATAGGGAATACTGCAGTCATGAAATAGCAAGGTTTGCCTCCCTTATTGGAAAGCCTGTTGAGTGGCCGAGGCTGTCCCCTGCTCATTGTCAGAAGTCCTTATCATACTGGTCTAACAATACCATTTATGAAAATATCCCAGGATGTGAAAATGATAATGTGAAGAAGTTCCTTCCTCTCTTTGGAAAATGTTTCCATTATAAACCTTTCATATTTCATTAATTTAAATTGTTTAGAAAAATTAAAATGATGACATGTTAAAAGAGAAACTATTAGCTCAACTGACAACACAAGATGAGGGTCAGGAAGCACAATCTAAGATCTAAATGTCAGCAGAATATCAGATATAGACAGCAGGAGCTGTAAAATAGGGGGAAAAAACTTCAGCAATGTTATTATTTTTATTAATAATCGCAATTTACTACTCTACTGTTCGGCCATGTTCCCAATGGGGCACATTTATTTTAGCTCTGAAACTTTCCTACCATGTTTCATGTTAGGCCCATCCTCGGTGAGGCCCTTCATTCTCATTCAGGTCTCTGTGCGAGGCCCCTGGACCACCTGTTTGTACAGACCCTTTGATCTTCAGCCAAAACTCCTTGCCCCCACTATCGAGGGCCTCCTAGAGCTTATGCTGCATCTTTTAGATCAAGGGCAATTCTGATTAAAATTTGACCATCATTTAAAATTAAATTTTAAACAGTTCTGTTTAAAAAGACCTCATAATTAAGTTAATGATTTAACTGTTTAACTAAACGTTTCACAAAACAACAGAGTCTGTTAACAGTTCAGTTTAACATTCTGCAACCTGGCATTCATCAGCACTGGATCACAGCTTCAAGGGGTTGATGGAAAGAGCTGATTCAGCTGGGAAAAGCCTTGATTTAGCGTTTCTAAACAGGTTGGGGGATGCCAAAATGTTACCTGAAAACTATGAGTATTAGAAGAAGGTGCATTTAAAAAACAAAAGAAAAGAAA
This sequence comes from Natrix helvetica, assembly GCF_964273705.1. NCBI lineage: Eukaryota > Metazoa > Chordata > Lepidosauria > Squamata > Natricidae > Natrix > Natrix helvetica. Next base: position 106,744,700 of record NC_138551.1, on the reverse strand, counting down.
TAGGTACTTTGTTCTCTGTGACCGAAACAGCTAATCATTAGCCACGGTTTCTAGTGTTTATCCATTTACTGCATTATGTTAAGGCTTCCTAGGTGCAGTCCTGCTGCTTCTTCCTCTGAATGAATGGCAAAGTGGATCTCCTTCATCCTCCTCCTCCTCCTCCTCCCCCTTCCCTCCCCCATTGGCCAAGGGAAAGCACCTGATGGTTTGCATTTCTGCTTTTCATTTATTGAAAGAGTTTCCTTCTTCCCTGAAACAAAGTCTTCATTGCAACAAAATGCTTACCCTGAAAGTCATAAATGGAATAAATAAAAGGAAGTTCAAAACATCCCTCTCAGCTTAACGAGCCTTCTTTTTTTAATTTAGGGACCTCTGCCCTCCCCGCCACATTCTGACACGCCATTCTGGAGAAAGATCCAGTTTTCTTCCTGCCTTGTTCTCCGAATATGTAAACAAGGTGTATGGCTGCAGGGCAATGTTCTGCTCCGAAAGTATTTAAGCATTTGAGCGAAGCTATTTAAAGAATGGAGGATTCGGTTCCCTAGGCCAGATGCTAGTATAAATATGAAACTATGCTCGCATTGCAGAATAAAGTATTTATAGTGTCTGTGTTTGAATAAACAAATGACTAGAGTCCTTCTAATAACATCAGATAATTGGTGGTGATCTTCAGGGCACCAGACCAAGATTCATCCCCATGCCAAGTCCCCTTTTAAAAGCTGAAACAATGCAACACAAGGAAAAGTATCTGGCAAATTAAGGTCTGGACACCTTTCCACACACATGGTACCCCACGATGTCCATCAGCCCTATAGGTGCTGCTGGCATATCAACAGGCATGGGGCAAGCTATCACTTTAATGGGCCTTTTGTGCCCAAGAATAATGCCATCTGAGATCTCCAAGGCAACACAGGGAGTTTAAATGGCTACTCAGGTTCCTAGAGGTTTTGGAACAAGCAGATCCAACTCGGGAAAATCAGAATGTGCGAGGGATACCATGCAAGTCCATCCACACAACCCTTATGCAAGTATTAATTGGATGGAAAAAGCAGTTCTTGGTATGCCAATGGTCTGCTGTTTGAAAGGGGTTAAATCAACAGCTTCCTCTAATCCTTCAGTTTAGCCACAGCAGCTGTTTAAATGCCAGCAGAAAAGTGTGTTCAGATAAGAGCCAGAGGTCTCTAACACCATCTCACCATCTGCAGTCCTCAGTCTCCTGTAAGGTCCTTGCACAGAAGAAGGGCTCCCCCCCTCCTCCAAGAAGCCCATCTCTCTGCATTCCATGTTCCTTTTGCTCCAGGGCCTGAACCTCATGGCCCAGGCAGGTTGAGGCTACTGTAGAGATGCAGCAGGGCATCTTGGAACATGAGGCATCATCTTACAGTTGGTTCTCTTGCTTTGGGGAAAATCATCATTTCTGCTGTTCCACTTTCAAGCGTGACCACCTGAGATGAAGCTCTCTCAACATCCCTTCCTATTCCCTTCTGCTTCCCAAGTCTTTCTTCCTTTTCCTGTGCACAGTTGCCCAGTATTAATTTCATCTGTCTCGTGGACACCTCAGATCTTGCTCAAGACTTCCGTATATCAGTATTACCCTTCTTTTCCTATGTGCATCGACCTGTTCTTGACAAAGAGTTCTAGAAAAACACCCTAGTAGTTGAAAAAGCCTGCTGCTTTTTTGTAAATGCAAGCTTTTGATGAAATGAGCTGTCATTCACGAAAACTGATGCCTTTGACTAAAATCTGTTAGTGTTCAAGACTCCCCCGATTTTGGCTTCCATAGACTAATACAACTCTCCTCCTACAATGCTTTTCTATAAAAATTCCAAAACATGTTTTTATTTCAAACATGTTAATTGGTACTTGAAGGAAAATAATGACTGGAAAATTCAGGTTTTTCCTGTTCTCTTTTTCCATAATAGAGTGTGAAAAGATAGAGCAGCACTAAATTAAATGCTGAAGCTCTTGATTGCTACTAACTGTTACGACTGATTATTAGTATTGTTGTGGGTTATTTTTCTCAACTGCTAATTATGTTGTTTACAATTTTGTTCTGCTGTTATTGTTCTGTTTTCGGTTATTGTTAACGGCCCAGAGTCATGTACTTGAGATGAGTGAGCATATAAATTTAAAAAACAAAAACAAATATACATTATCCCTCCAAGCTCATACACTTTATAATAAAGTGACAGCCATATTTCCAGCTACAGATAAATGCCGATGAAGATTCTCCATAGTCCTCCAGGTCGGGGTTGTCCCAAATGTGCTTTTTCAAAAGGCAACTGGATTTTGTTTTTTCTTGAACACGTTTCGCTTCCCATCCAAGAACTGAAGAAGCTTCTTGGATGAGAAGCGAAACGTCTTCAAGGAAAAACAAAGTTGCCTTTTGAAAAAGCACCTTTGGGGGATACAGATCAATATTAAGACTTTCCCACTTTGTGGCTGAAAAACAACGTCTACAATTTGACCAATCCATTTTTTCCTCTCTCATCTTCATATTTTAAACTTTCCCAGAGATTGATGCTTCATGTATTGTGGTACTGCTGAGAATTTGGCCATTGGTTCCAATGTAGGCTGTGGGTCCTTCATTGGAGATTTCATGCTACTGTTCTCTTAATGAATCCATGTATGTATAGGCTCCCAGCCAACTGCACAATGCCCTGTTCCAATCCTCTGTCTCTATCCCCTCATCGGGAAGCCGCGGACAGCCCCATGAAGGTGGCCATCACACCAAGGATGATCCTTTCCCAGCAGGTGCAGGCATGTTCCTCCAGCCCCACCTAACGCTCTGGCTCTCAACTGCCTCCAAGCTAGCAATCGCCAAACAATAATGAACTATCAATAGACATTCAAGAGGAAAAACTGATATTCATCTAATGTAGGGAACTACATTCTTTCCCATGCTAGCTTCCGCTTCACTCCAAAAGCCCCTGTTTCTAAAGAACAGAAGAATAAGGCCACAACTGAAATGATATTGCTAATGGCTCAGATAAGAAGTCTGAAAATTCCATTCTTGGGTGTAACAATATCAGTGAGAGAAATCATAACAAGATTATTTATTACTGGAAATCTCCATAAGCCAAGGTTTACACAATGACTTAAATGAACTCACGGGTAAATAAAAATATACAGATATAATATAGAAACATAATCTCTATTGTAGAATGTAAAAAAGATGTGGAGACTCTAGAAAGAGTGCAGAGAAGAGCAACAAAGATGATTAGGGGACCGGAGACTAAAACATATGAAGAACGGTTGCAGGAACTAGGTATGTCTAGCTTAAGAGAAAGAAGGACTAGGGGAGACATGATAGCAGTGTTCCAATATCTCAGGGGTTGCCACAAAGAAGAGGGAGACAAGCTATTCTCCAAGGCACCTGAGGGTAGAACAAGAAGCAATGGGTGGAAACTAATCAAGGAGAGAAGCAACTTAGAACTGAGGAGAAACTTCCTGACAGTTAGAACAATTAATCAGTGGAACAGCTTGCCCCCAGAAGTTGTGAATGCCCCAACACTGGAAGTCTTTAAGAAGATGTTGGATAGCCATTTGTCTGAAACTGTATAGGGTTTCCTGCCTAGGCAGGGGGTTGGACTAGAAGACCTCCAAGGTCCCTTCCAACTCTGCTATTGTATTGTATTGTATTGTATTGTATTGTATTGCTGTGCCTACTAGGACATTCTGGGGAGGATTCCTGTATGTCAGCCTGCACTCTGCTAGCCTAGGATAGGGGCCAACTTGCAGGATAGCAGAGACCAGAAAAGGAAGTAGGACAAGTGTGCATTGCAAATATTGCCTACCTGCTCATTGCAAGAATTGCATGAGTGGGTGGCAGAAGGGAAGGAAGGAAGGAAGGAAGGAAGGAAGGAAGGAAGGAAGGAAGGAAGGAAGATAAGGGAGGGAGGAAGATGAGAGGAAGGATAAATAGAGGCTGGATGGCTGGTTGGTTGGAAGGAAGGAAGGAAGGAAGGAAGGAAGGAAGGAAGGAAGGAAGGAAGGAAGGAAGGAAGGAAGGATTATATTGTTCTAGCCCAAAGTTTCTTTTCTCTTCTCCAAGGTTCAACTCTCGTCCCTTTGCTGCAGAGCAGATCTTGGAGACTCATCATAAAGAGGCAGAGAAATTATTTAATTTCACATGTAAAATGCAAATGAATCTAAATCTCCATTTTAAATTTGCGTTTGTGAATCAAAATTAAAGCACATAGTATTATGAAATTTTCAATGCAATTAGAAGAATATGGGTACAAAAATGTATAGAAGCCGTGAAAATGATTTACAGAAACCTATTGTAGCAGAGAAAAGTGTTTCTTCAAACTATACTTAGCCAAATGCACTGAATAATATTTATGTTTTTTGAACTTATCAAGATTAAAAAAACTTGACAGGTGAGAAATGAGAAACTAATCATGATATGCAACACACTACAAGAGAAAAGGAAATTCTTTCTGGAAAGTGGGTCCATTTCAAAGCATGCAACCCGAAATGATGAGGAAAGGCAGCTGTGGTACAGCAGCTACTAGGACTGAGAGCAGAATCCCAGTTGACCAGAAGTCAGAATAATTTGTTAATCTGGTTTCTTTTTACATTTCTTGAATCAGCAGAGGGGTTCAGTGTATTTTTGTGTGTATATACACTCACACATGCACATGTATGTATGTCTATACCTTTTATAGTTAAATCTCTCTGGAAGATATTGTCAGCCTTATCAGGTAGCCAAGACCGGAGAAACGACCAGATAAATGAATTCTAGTTTACTGTAAATTGTCATTAACAGAATCTTGCAGGTCTGAAAGTACAATTCTCCCTCTATCATATTTACAGCCTGATATTTGAGGAGGATTCCTTGTGAGCCTCTTGCTTCGTCCATTATGTAACTGCAGTCTGGACTTTCTCTTGATTGTTGAGGGTTCCCTAGTCCAGGGGTCTCCAACCTTGGCAACGTTAAGCCTGGCAGACTTCAACTCCCAGAATTCCACAGCCAGAGTTGAGGCCCGCCAGGCTTAACGTTGCCAAGGTTAGAGACCCCTGGCCTAGTCAGTATCTCTTTGACCCAACTCCCAAGGCCTTTCCCTATTACAGAGATTAATACAGATGTAAAGCTCATTGGGTGGTTTTAAATAATAAATGCAAAGTTGCTGTAACACAAATAATCAAGTGATGTCTCATTTCTTAAAGGAGTAGGAAAATACAAATTATGCATACCTTTTATTTGCTTAAATTGAAACACCAATCATTATTAGTGTTTCTGTTTTGCTCTTAGGAAGCCCTCCCTTACCCAACTACTAATGTACGTAGAATTCTGTAGAGGTCCAATCTAAAACTCAGAGCCCTGCATTTCTGCAGATGGTGCCACACTCATGGCTTCGTCCATTTTGCAGCCTTTGCTTGCCCACAAAATGCCCATGAGATTCCTCCAAGGAGGAAAGGACCCTTGGCCAACAGGCTCATGTCTGTTTCTCGTAGACCCAATTGTTATGGTTTGAGCCTTTGACATTTTTCTGACAGTGTTGCTGTTTTTTAATCTTGGGTTCAAGTCGTATCATAAGGATTTTAAATCATGATTTATGATGATAACAAGGCTATTGATACTTGGTTCATTCATGTCCTATATAACCTGTCAAAGTAGAATAGTTTGGGAAAAAGTCAGCACAGACTTTGCTTCCAGAAAAGAAAATCTTAAAGCCATTTAAGAACACTTCTGTTCTTGTGCAAGATTCATTTCTGGAATTTGACCAGAGGTCTAAATGACATTGTCCTACTTTTGTGCTTTTATTTTATTTCCAGAAAGGAAGGCGATGAAGAGGCAAACAGAGAAAAAGAGATGCACGGCTTCTGATTGCTAGGGCCAGGAGCCTTCACTTTGGAAGCCCCAAACCCACAAGCTCTGCTTGATGAATTAAATGGGGCAGTCGATGCTCTCCCCACTCCCCCCTGCTAGACCAGCTGATGACAGGGGTCAAGTGAGTAAGATAAACAGGTCTCTTTGGCCCATCCAGAACAGGGTTTTCAGCAGGTTGAAATATACTGAAACTGCCAAAAGTGGTAAAGCTAATGAATGTATGACAACCCTGGAGAAAAGTAAACCTAACTATACTTGAATCATCCAAGTGTTCATTAAATAATTGAAGAAGGGGTTTCAAAGAGCAAGTGGTCAAACAAGACGGACAGTGAGCCCCTCCATGGCTGCAGCTACAGCTGAGGAAGGAACAGAACATCAGAGAAAAGGGGAGGAAATAAAAATTTAAAAGGTAGGAAAATCTGGCACAGCTTTCTACCCCTTGGCCATGAGCTCCTTCCAGGGTCTCCTGCACAGGAGGGAGGGTCTTTGGATGGAACATCTTCAAAAACTGGCAGAGGGGAGTTTCAGAAATACTTGTCCCTACAGATTCAGTCCATGTTTGAATATAATTTTTCTGGTTGCGGTGTAGACTTCTCTCTCCACACCAAACCAGTCCTATTTTGACAGAATCTTTCTAGAACTTCTCAACATTTCATGGAGCAGAAAACGTACCCCCCCCCCCCAAATGGCTCAACAGCAGAGATGCAGCATAATAAACCCGATTTTGCAAAGACTATGACCAAAAGAGAAAAACAACAATTCACAAAACTTTCAAGAAGTTCCGCCACTACTGATGTGGCAAGTTAACACAATTATTATTGCCATTCCCCCCCCTCCACCGCCCCTGGGACCCAAAAGTATAAAGCAGTGGATTTCACCCTATTCAGGTGCCCAGGAGTGCCTTGGACAATTCCCTGGAGATGATTCTGTGTGTGTGTGTGTGTGTGTGTGTGTGTGTGTGTGTGATGCTGACTCTTTTCTCTGCTGTACAGTTATGCTTATACTCCAAAAAATACGATATACAGGAGAAACAGGAAAAATTTTTAAAATGGAACCACAAAAATAGATAAGATTCCATGCATAACAGAAACATGCATCTGTTTATTTTATTACCAATGGTTTCATGCCACTTCAGCCAAAAACAATGAATGTATGCAGCTTACAAATGAAACAAATAATTATTGTTACTATTATAATTAGTCCTCTCTTTTACTTGACACTTTCCAAAACAGCAGATGAAAGGCTCCCCAAGACCTAGGTGGATTTTAATAAAACAACAACAACAACAAAAGAAGGCTTTGGGGATTGGTGCTAAAAGGGAGGAGGAGAAAAAGTGATTTTAAAATGGATGAGTTGCCCATGACTCATTCAGAGAAATTGCTGGGCTCCATGGGAGACATGCAGCTGAGCAGAAAATCAGTGTATTGAATTAAACCACAACATTTAGGCTGACAAAGGAATGTGATAAAGTAGAAATGAAATAATCGGTGTTAAGTCCTAGAGACAACAGGAAGAAAAAGAAAAGTCAATATTTCTGGCTCTTAATCTGACACAAATATGCTCACAGACCTGTTGGGAAAGGGAAACATTGAGAGTTGGGCTGGATGGAGTCTCTGAGCCAGTGGCCGCCCAGGTAACTGGATGATTTTACAAGCCCACAAGTTTTAAGATTTGAAGGGAAAGCAGGCTTGCACTTTCTTGAACATGAGTATGGTTCTTCACACAATCCAGGACTTTATTAGCATCTCAGATTGTAGCAAACCTGTACTTAGACTCAAACAAAGGTTGTTCTTGGCTGGAGAAACAGCATCCGAACCAGTGATGGGATTCAAATTATTTTACTAAAAATTCTGTGGGTGTGGCTTGGTGGGCCTGGCAGGGGAAGGATACTGTAAAATCTCCATTCCCTCCCCATTCCAGGGGAAGATTACTGCAAAATCCCTATTTCCTCCCAATCAGCTGGGACTCGGGAGGTAGAGAATAGATGGGGACGGGGCCAGTCAGAGGTTATATTTATCGGTTCTCCGAATTACTCAAAATTTCCACTACCGGTTCTCCAGAACTGGTCAGAACCTGCTGAATGCTACCTCTGGTTCAACCAGAACAAAGTGTTAATCTGGATATCTTTATGTCTCCATTGGAGACCCTCCATGGCCATATATAGATCACCTCCACACACAACAATAACTGCACACACACACTCGGCTAAAAATAATGACTGGATTAATGCAGATCCATGCCATGTCCACCAAAATGTGATAAAAACAAACATGTACAAGTATCATTAACCTAGAATGTTAAAAGTGTAATTAAAGAAGCCGTCTCCGATCTACAAAATAAAGATCAGCCAGCTTGTTAAACTATGGAAGTTAACTATTAGATCAATTTAACAGCGCCGCTTCTAACCAATTAAGCAATTAAACAAGTGCAACATCTCAGTGTACACATTAAAAAAAGTTAAAACTGACAAAACTATTCTAGCTTGAGATTTCTACTCATGGCTATGGAAGACCAACACACAACAGACTGAATGCCCCCCCCCCCCCCATAACATGTTCTTTGGCTATGCTCCTTTTCTCTCTGTTGATTGCCTAGGAATTCTCAACTCATATACAAGATATACCGGCCACTCATTTCTAAAAAATCAGGTTACATTTGTTACTCAGGAAGTGGGGAGAGGAAATAACACCACCAGCACATCCAACCTTTTCCAGATGACTTCACCAAAGATAGTATTGCTCCAAGCATTCCTATTTAATTCATATTTCACATTTTAATGAAAGAAGCTGTGAAACAATCTATGCCACAAAGTAATTATTGAAAGATGGATCATGTGTGTTGTGATTTGTGACGGCCATACTAATTCCAGACATTCATCATCTACAAAAAATGTATCTTGTTCTTTTCGTGCTAAATAAAAGACAAGATAAAAAAAATAGCTGACTTCTAATACCTTGTGTGCAGTTAAAGGCATGAGACTCACACCCCCACGCCAAACTTCTCCATCCTTCACATATACACGCACACGCACACACGCGCGCACGCACACACACACACACACACACACAGTTAGCGTTTCTAACTGAGTGAAGTGGTCCTAACCACCTCTGTAATCCTCATGGGTTGATTGAATAAACCATAATTCAGCATGGGAACTTGAGTAACCTCTTCCCCCATTTCATTGATTTTCCCACATCAAATTCAGCAAGCACAAATTGGCAAGTAAATTATGGAAGGTCCATGGGAGGGAGCAAAGCTGGTTAGTGTGACAGGACACTAACCAAGATATGCCCTTCAAAGGCTGTTGGTTGGCAGATGCCCCCTGCCCTCACCATTGATGGGACAGGCTGTCATGGAGCGGAATTTCACCCTGTTTGAGGGGTCACAAGTAGTCTGCTCTGTCACTAAATCAATTTCCTCATTTCTTTCCACTCTGCAAACCACAGAGGGACTGGCCAGTCAGCCTTAGTGGTGGTTTATGAAAAGAGTCCAGGAAAACCTCAGGAAAAAGAGAAGCTGTGGCTTCCACAGAAAACTGCATGCATTCATTACCTAAAACCAGACAGCCATCAGCTTAGCAAATGGCCTGGCATAAATCCGAGGCCAGAGATACAGTGCTACTAGATCCATGCCACATTATAACCCAGAGGAAACAAGCAAGGTTTGGAATTGTGGACAGTTTATGAGCCACTGTTTATGTCTTAACACGCTACATAAACTTGTTCTGCGGGATCGCATCCTACCTCATACATCCCTGCGACCAATTCGCTCTCACAGAGAGGGACTCCTCCGGGTACCATCCACTAAGCAATGCCAACGGGCGGCGCCCAGGAGTAGAGCCTTCTCTGTGATGGGCCCAACCCTCTGGAATGACCTCCCCCCCCCCGATATCAGAACCACTACCGACCTCTGCTCCTTCCGCAAGAAACTCAAGACCCACCTGTTCCAATTGGCTGGCCTAGCCCATCTATAGTCCCATCTTTATCCTCCTGGCAATTATTTTATTCTGGGGTAGTTTTCTAGGGGTAGTTTTTAATGTATTTCTAATTTTTAATTTTAATTGTTATTGTACAGTTTGTATGCTGCTGCCTCCATTTATATTTATATGTATTTATATTGTGTTTTTAAAAATGACTGTACACCGCCCCGAGTCTCTTTGGAGAGAGGGTGCGGTTTATAAATTAAATAAAAGTAAAGTAAAAAGTAAAGTTCGGTTCTCAAGGAAGACTGAGGGTGAGGTACAAAGTCAGGCACAGTTTCCACCTGATTCATCCAATAAAGCCAGAGCACCCTGATAATAAGAAAGGAAGAAATGGGGCAGTGACCTCTATAAATGGAGCCACTTCTGCTAAATGTTGAGTCCTTCCTTCCTTCTTCCCATTTCCATGCAAGTCCAGCTCTGACTGCCCAGTCTTTTTCATCTTTTTCCAAAGGCACATTTGGAGATGAAGCCATTGATAACTGCCTGTCCTCAGAGTTTGAGGCTGCGTAATTGACAATAAACTCACTGCAAGGCTGAGAATGCTGTTTTAATAACCTTATCCTGACACTTTCTACTGTATGCCTCAAAAGGTGTCCATAAAAAAAAGATCAACCCATAAAGACATTGTTTCCTGCTTAAACACCAACTCAATGCATATAACCAGAGTACAACTGTAATGACATCTTTATGGGGCAATAAAACCTAAAAACAGCTTTCATACTTCATTTAAAGAAGCTCTGTAAGAAGCAGCGTTATATAAAATAATTTGACTTCTTTTCTTGAACAATAGGTAGACCAATGAATGAATACATGAATGAAGATATTGCATTATCCCGCCTTCAACTGACTTGCTTTGCTCAAAGTCTGTAAAATAAACAAACCCTCATTCAATGATGTTGATTTATCCAATATTGGGTATGCAAGCCAACTTACTCTAAAAATATCATAACTCTGAAGGAGGAAGAAGAGGTGGCAGAGGAGGATCAAATAAATGGTTTAATCAAATGAATTTATCTTGAAAAACAGGTTTGCATGCTTAATGTGAATAACACATTCCACAACCAGTTCTATTATTATCTATCCGGTAAGGCTGAACTTCTGTTATTTTGATAAATGTGTCTCAAAGAAACAGCATTTCTGATATAAATCTAGTGACGATTGCAACTGCTGCTCTCCTGCTGACTAGGAGCACCTTGGACTTGGAACTTTGCTCCAGGAGAGGAGCGGAGACCCACAGAGGCCCTCAACCATCCTCTGCTCTTTTTCTGCTGAGCTGCTCTGAGCAATGCAAAGAGCAAAGGGGCTTCGTCAGCTGATCGCCATTAGTTTTAGCCAGTGGGCAGATCATCAAGAATAACATTAGGATTCTCTTGACCAATTTTATCACATCGGCTTGTCATTTGCACCATCTCAATCAGCTGCCTTTGGAGCTTTGGAGCTTTACCTCTGTAATCTTACTTCTGTAAAATCTTTCTCAGATGTACTGGACCGGGTAGAACCAGCTCAATGTCCATTGCCTGGAACCGAACCAGAAGTCAACCCCTCCAGTTCCTTTCTCGTTCCAGGGAATTCCCTGATCCCAGCATCCTTCAAACACTGTTCTCCTTGGCCAGGATGACTCCTGCACGAGTTACACAGCCAGACCAGCAACAGAGCGAGATGCAAAGCCCTCCGTTGTTTTCTCTGGTGGTTTGTTACCCAGAGCATCTTTATAGCCCGGCCTCCAGCTGTGCTGATCTATTTAGTTGGTTTCATGTTGCCAAATATTCTGAAGAGGACAGTTTTATTACGGGGATACTGGGGAAATCTTTTCCCTGCCATTTTGGCCTCAGACACTATTGCCGGCTCACACACTACATTATACCCTAATCCTTGGATAACAAAGCAAAGTTGTTTCCTAGGCTGATTACACAAAATTGATACACTGACCCATAAACTTCCCAATCCCAAACAAGCAAGAATTATACTTGCATCACGTGACACAACGAGATGGGTAAAGAATAATTTGCAGTCATCCTGGACTTAGAAATAACTACAAGCTACACATCTGGCCTGCTGACCTGCTTGTGCAAGATGAGCCAAGTTGGACTCTGCTTGCACATTGGTGTTGTGCCAACTTGGATTCCTTCTCAAAGGGTTGTGCAAAGACTACTGGTCTGTTTCACCAAGGAAACGTGGAGGATTACGCGAACCTTTGGCAAATAATGGTTGTGAAAAATCTGAATAAACACTCTCCGCTAATGTAGTCTAACATTTTATCCACAATCAGATCAGAAACTTTTTAAATACTCCAGTTACTAGTATCAAACTATCATCAGGGCTTTTAAAAAAGATTAATATCCATACCATACTTATAAATTAAAGAAAAGGATTTTTTTTTTAAAAAATAAATGGGATAAAGAAGTAAAAACTCTGTCCTGCCACACATCAGAAATCTTTCCCAGTCTTCCACCACCTTGGGAACCCCATCTTTTGATGGAAATAAAACCCCAACTCTGCCAGGCAGAGAAACATTTTTTTTCTCCCAGAAGGAAAAAATCTACTTCTGTCTACTTAAGGATGAGATGGAAAGTCCCAAGGCCCAGCAGCAATGAAACAAAGATGAAAGATTATGTCCAGATGTACCTCCCAAATATAAGGAGGTCATCATCTGATTCCTTGAAGCTTTGAATGAAGAAACCAGGATAAGACAAGGCCACCAGCCCTGGGTCAGAACTTTCATGGGGCTTCTACACGGAGCATGGAAACTTCCAGGGTTCCCTTCATTTTGGGGTTTCGCATCCCAGAACAGAGCGTGAAATTACACTTTTCTAAAAGGAAGACATGTCAGTTGGAATAACTTCAACTGATACAATCCGATGGGATACAGGATTTTTTTTTCTTACATGACCCTGCCAGACAACATGGTTTCCTTAAATCCTTTGGATTACATATTGATTGTGCCACTCAAATTCTTGGGCGAGATTTTGTAAAGAAGTCTCTGAATATTTATTTTAATTATTTTGGTTTCTGGGTAAACTTGCTAGTTTCTGTTTAGATACATGAGTATACGTGTGCAGTTTGTTAGAAGCTTACAAAACAGAAGATAGTCTTTACAAAGGCTCTGTCTCTGAGAAGCTCAACAGCTTGTAGAAAAATAACTAAAGCATGGAAAGCATTAACAAGGCAGTTAGGGATGTGATCCCCATAACCTTCTAACTAACACGAAGATAGGCAATGTTTAACATCCAGGCCTCTAAGAGTGTTTTGGTCTGAGTGAGACTGAATTCTCACCAGCTTAGATGGTGGTGGCAGGACTGGTGGGGCGCAGATGCCAGGGAGGGAGAGAGGCTGAGCCAGCCTCATGTCTTCCAAACCCAGAAAGGGGATCTTTCAGGGGTTCAGCCACTGGGCAATGAAATGACCAGGGAGCAATTAAGCAAAAGGAGCAAAACACCTAGTCCTAGTCCATCAGTAAGGGGGCCCAATGAAAGTCACACATAAGAAAAAAACCTCTCTCGACTGTCATACACAAGACTCATAGGGAGGACAGCAGAGATCCCTACAGTGGCTGTGGCAGTGGCCCTCCTTCTAAATTCTGCATTGACTCTAATGCACCTATTCTGCGCAAATATCGCTCACACATTATCCTTTCCCTCCAGTGAACTTTCAATATGCTTCATCCTCTGCAGCCCAATGTCCCTTCCTTTTACAGTCACCTTAGAAGTCCTTAGCAGATTCCCTGAGTCTCTGCCACACACCCCTTCTCCTTTTTCAAGAAAAGCCCAAGAAAATTGGTCCCTTCAATAATCGCAGAAGCCATCTCACCCAAGGCCCAAAGGAACACTCACCCAAGTCGGCCTTTTCCTTCAAAATGTCCTTGAAATTGAGGCCACTGTTGTGCGTGGATTGCCGGAACCTGCTTAGGGCTTCCCTCTGTCCATCTTTTGTCAGTTCTGGAGGTGTGAAGGCTTCATCCTGGACGCCACGTTTCCACTTGGAGATATCTGTCCGTGCCCATTGGGCCAAGTCTTCAAGCTTCACCGTTACTTTTTCTGAAGCAGCAATGACTTCATCCTGGAAGAGCCAAAGGGGAAAAGGTCACGTTGGCTCCTGACTTGTATCATCACCAAATTACACAACAGGCTTTTCTCACCAAATGACCTGGAGAATATCTTCTGTCTCCCCCCTTGTCCCAGCACAGAAATGCCTTCAAAGCACCCTAAGGATTCTGGGCCAGCCTGGTTGACAGCTCTTTCCAGGAGCTCCACAGGCTTTGCGAGGGGCTTCTCTCCTTCCAGTTGCTACTGGGAGGAGCCAGCAGGGGCAGGGGCTGAGGGGGCCTCCTTTTTTGTGGCTCTCCTCTGGTGCTTCTCCCCCATGCAGCCATCCCAGGGGTGTGCAGCATGACCATAATTTCCATCCACCCAAATCTTTGCGTCTTCTTCCCACTCCTTCGCCTTTCCCCTAACCCTTCCTGTTTTTTAAACTCTACTTTCATTAAAAGCAGTTCCAAAGTAGGGCATGCTGACTGTTCAAATGTTTGGATTGGTTCTAAAATTTTAAGAAGGAGCCTCATGGCAGCAGATCCAAAGGAGTTGGTCTTTTGCTCTGCTCCACCACTATCCATGGATGGAGCTCACTTCACGGAGGACAAATCAGGACACCTTTTGGTGTCTGCTCTTGTTCTGGGAGGCTGTTCTCCCACCCCCCAGGGCACCAGCACAAGGGGGAGCCAAACCCCTATGGAAAGAAAACCCTCTTTCCTAAAAGGGTGACTTGGCTGCAGTACTTGGCACTGAGACCATGGCAGCTGATGTTAAAGTACCCTAAGCAAGCTCAGAAACCACAAAAAAGGCCAGGATGTCCAGCAGGTTAGACCGAGAAGTCTACATCTCATCCCCAAAGAGGTCAATTCCACAAATTGCCAGGATTTGAGCTTGGCTTGAAGGAATCTTGGCCTTTATAGCCTGCACAGAAATAAATAACCCATGGAGAGGTCACATGAGCATATGCCCTTTTGGGGGAGTGCAAAGAGACATACATGCTTCATTAGGCTAGTCCTTCTTGTTCACAGCACATGTTATGATTGTTAATGTTATTTCAATCAATTTTTATACATATTTCCATGAATACCATTTGAAATAGAATTTACTTCTAAATAATTAGTAAGCAGAGGTGTGTGTATGCGTTCCATCCTCTGCATTGCCAGAAATTGAGCAAGGGGCCCTTTTGGAAAATGCAATTAATCTGCAGAGGCAAAAATGCATAGCATGATGAGTAATGGTTCTAACTTGTTCTTATTTGCACAAATAAGATCTAATTGTAAACGGGGTTCCTGGAACTCTGAGTCACTAGAAAATTCCTGTTTATGATACAATTTCCTTGCCTAATACACAAATATTGAAGTAAACTTTTGTTCTAAAAGTTACATGAAACATTTGACATAATCACCCAAGAAATTTTACAAAAATTCTGCAAGTCTCCTGCAAAATAAGATTGCCAATGCTCTGATTTCCTGCACATTTCCAGGCAATTAGTTTTAATTCCTCCTTTCCCCCCACATTTCCTTAAATTGACAGGTAGTAGTCCTTGACTTACCACAGTTCATTTAGTGACCATTCAAAGTTACAACACCACTGGAAAAAGCGAGTTATGACTGTTTTTCACACTTATAATTGTTGCAGCATCCCTGTGGTCATGTGATCAAAATTCGGATGCTTGGCAATTGGTTCGCATTTATGACGGTCGCAGTGTCCCGGGGTCACATGATTTCCTTTTCCAACCTTCTGGCAAGCAAAGTCAATGCAGGAAGCCAGATTCACTTAATAACTGTGTTCCTAACTTTAACAACTGCGGTGATTCACTTAACAAATGGGGTAAGAACGGTCGCAAAATGGGGCAAAACTCACTTAACGGATGTCTCATTTAGCAACACAAATTTTGGGCTCAATTAGGGTCGTAAGTTGAGGACTACCAGTATTACTTTAGAGGAGAGTGGGCTTCAAACTTGGCAACTTTAAGACTTTTAAGCAGAGCTGGCTGGAGAATTCTGGGAGTTTAAGTCCACAAGTCTTAAAGTTGCCAAGTTTGAAGACCTCTGCTTTAGAGAATTGTCCTTTATTGAAATTGTCCTTTAATCAAATCTGTTGACTGAAAGGAGCACAGCGGGTGGCAGCATCACAGGGCCAAACGTCATCCTTGCAAAAAAGATCCTTCCAGATCACTGGAAGTGAAAATGCTATTACTTTTAAAGGACAAGAGCCAACATTTCATGAGATACCAAGCAAGAATGCCCAATATTGCCAGGTTCAGCAATCAGCGATTTCTAAATACCCCATTCAATGTCTTCCAGGTACCTTAGACATCAACTCTCATATTCTCAACCAGTATGGGAATTATGGGTACCAAGGGGTGGCTTCAAGCGTCATGCAAGCAATTACAACTTAATTCTGTATGGTCATTTTGGCTGGGAATCATGGGATTTGCTGTCCAACAGATCCTAGCAGGAAATATGCTAAAAGCCATGTCATGTGCCAATGCTCCATAAATCTTGCCTGGCACTTTTTAAAGAGCCTTATGCAAGCGTGATCTTCCCAGGAACCACGACTCTTAGCCTGATACGTTTCTTCTCCAAGGCTCAGCCAGGCCAAGGTTCCTGTTTTCGGAAGGATCTGGGTGCCAGACCAGGCGATACAGGGCTGCTTCTAAAGGGGCAAAGGCAGTGGCACTTCTATTGCCAAGTGCTCACCTCCTCTTCTTCAGGAACTGCCAAGGCTAACCCTTTGTTGGCATCCCAAGTGAACAAAGTTGACCATTGAATAACTAAAAGATGAGTGCAATCATGACTCCATCAGGAACGAATAACCCTGTTATTGAGGCTCCAGGGATGATGCCCAGAGTCTAAGCCATGCAAGGCACCTGCAGAAAGACTATACATTCTGAACTGCCAGAAACAGACAACTCCATCTCACAAGCAAATGAAGCTCAACTCAGGACTCATGGACCGTCAGATCTATTTGGCCACTAAAATCAGATTCAAATGAATACAGATCTTATTCCATTCTCCTTTGACCCTGATGTACCTCTCCCCAAGTGGAAACTCCTCATTGGAGTGGAACCTCTTGCTCCATTTTTCCGGTGGCCAAAACCTCTGTCTTGGCTCTTTCCTGCAACTGCTGGTAGTGTGGGTTTTAATTCCACTAACAAATGGTATGTTTAGTTTATATGACACCTGGAGGAACTTGCTGTGATGCTATTATTAAACAATAACTATAAAATGCCACAGGTTACAGTGGCGTGCCTGCAACAGAGTGGTAATCACCATAATCTAACCTTGTTATAATTATCATCATTTCCATCAGTATACAGGACCAGAACAAAAGGTCTCTATGGCAAAATGACATGTGACAATATTAATAATATTAATACAGCCAATTCAACTAAAGCACCTTTGATGGGAGAATTGAAAATGCTTAGCATTTTCTGGCGTTTGCATTTCTGGCCTCCCCAGGGCTGGGAAATCCTTACACTCTGGCTGAATCCAGCCCCAACTGCATTAAACCTGTGGCAGCTAACGGCATAATTTGGTGCCCAGAAAGGTCTGGCTGGGCTGACCCTTCCCAGTTTACATCCAGGTAACCTAAGCAGGAGCCATGGTGTGCCGCTTTCTCTTCCTCCTGAGTTGGAGGGTCTTCTGGGTGGAGGTTCTTCTCCTCCACTGAAAGGATGTGCCCGATCCTAGCAACAGCCATCCTAGAACTGGAAGGGACCCAAGAGATCATCCAGTCTAATCTCCTGCCCAGCAGAGAATTCCAAACAAAAGCATCCAGGCCAGTGGTGGGATTCAAAAATTTTGCACTACCGGTTCTGTGGCTGTGGTGTGACTTGGTGGGTGTGGCTTGGTGGGCATGGCTTGTCTGGGCTTGGTGGGCGTGTCAGGGCAAGGATACTGCAAAATCCCCATTTCCTCCCGATCAGCTGGGACTCGGGAGGCAGAGAATAGATGGGGATGGGGCCAGTCAGAGGTGGTTCTCTGAACTACTCGAAATTTCTGCTACTGGTTCTCCAGAACCAGTCAGAACCTGCTGAATGCCACCTCTGATCCAGGCAAATGCGGGCCTGGCTCTGCTTAGATACCTCCCCCAATCACTGGTTCCATCTTTCTTGTGGTTAGAAGTGGCCTTCCTGTTTCTTAAGTGGGTGACCCTGTTTCCTGGTTTTGACCTTGGAGTTGAAGTCCACAAGTCTTAAAGTTGCCAAGTTTGGGACCTCTGTCCTCCATGAATGTTTTTCATGTCTTCCCTAAGCCAGTGTATTGTTGCACGGCTACATTAACTTGCTCTAGTTTGAGGTTTTTCTGCCACAGAACCCTCCTTTTGTTGCCCTGACTTTAAAATCCCCCCTTTTGAAGTCCAAGGTATACACTCAACTATACTTGTTCTTTTCCAATATCCCTGATATTTCCATTTCTAAGTCTTCTCCACTGAGCTAATTCTTCCATCTCTGCTGGAGAAAGGCGTCAACTAGAACAATCACAACAGAGTTTTTAACAGAATAATAGAATAACGGAGCTAGAAGGGACCTTGGAGGTCTTCTAGTCCAACCCCCTGTTGAGGCAGGAAACATCAATTTGCATCAATTTGATCCCCCCCCCCCCATTTTCTAACTCAAATGCTCTTTGCTGCACTACCAGATTTTATTCCCAAATTTCTGAGAAGAAGTGGGTACTTTCGACTCACAGGGCAGCTTCTTCCCCATTTTTATTACTTCACTTCCTTTTGAACAAGCTACGTCCCTTCAGTTCCAATTATAATTCTCTATTCCTAATTTCTGTCTACTCAAGGCCACTGTAAAGTGTCCTTACCATCGCCAGGCTTAAGCTTATTTTGATTAATACACGACAGTTGGCACATAAACTAGAAAAATGTATACTTTTGAAAGCGATGCTGAGAGGGTAAATATTGGGCTGCGTGGCAGAGGTGGGATTCAGCCGTTTCTCTCCGGTTTGGGTGAACCGGTAGCGTTGGCTGCGGGAGGCTCCGCCCACCCACCCCAACATAGTGCATGAGCACTGCACATGTGCAGAAGGCAGTGCACATACGCAGCTGCAGCGCATGCACTCACATTTGCGAATTGGTACTAGGGAAGGTAAGTGAATCCCACCACTGCTGCGCAGGTATCCCTGCCTCTGATGGGCTAATGCCCTCCAGACAAGCTGACTCTTTCACTTGTACAATCCTGAACCAGGAGGTGGCAGAAAAACATATGTGAGATCAAGAGGAGACCCTTTAGTGGGCAAAGTCTGCACATAATTTTGGGAGGCAGGCCCAAAGGAAAAGTGGGAGGCTGCAGGGGGAGCAGAGAGTAAACAGGGATTTTGATGGGGCAGGAGTGTCTCTTTTTGAAAAGTGGCATTGCGACTACACTTTGAAGAGAGCTGGAAACTGAGTGGCTGTTTTGTTTGAGAAAATAACAGCCATAATTGTTTATGAGTATCAGACCTGCTCATGCACGACCAGATCACAACCTCTCAGTCTTGCCTATACATGTGAAAAAAATAGTTTTAATCGATACTTAGAATGGGGAGATTAATTAAATTCTATGGGGGGGGGGGGAACCGTAGTCAACCTATCGTAATAGAAGAACAGAATAATTTAGGTTGCTGAAACATACTAAGTTACTAACATTATACAGACATCTTGTAGAGACATAATTATTTTGTCTAATTGTCTATTTGGACTGAAGATTATAGTGCTAATTATCATCAGTTATGAAAGATACACTTTCCCGCTGATAGTATAACATCTCTTGCTCTCCCTCCCCCCCCTTTTTTTCTCAATTTCCTCTGCAAAGGGCCTATTCCAAGGAGGCCAGAGCTGCCCCAGGAGACACCAGAAGCAACGGCTTCACCGCCAACTGCAACGTTTGAGGGACACAACTCGGAAGCCCCCACAGGGATGACCTCTCTTTGCTGCCCAGCCTGGTTCAACCTCTGTCTGAAGGTGGGAAAGGAAGGGCTTTTAGACATCCCTCCTCATTAAGCAGATGAACCCTGGCCGGAGACAGGCTAATAATAATAATAATAATAATAATAATAATAATAATAATAATAATAATAATAATAATAATAATAATAATAATAATAATACTTTAATTTATAGACCGCGCCCTCTCCCAGAAGGGACTCGGGGCGGTGTACAATCAAATTAAAACAACAATATGGATACATAAATATAGATATATACAGACGGAGGAGGTAACATATACACTGTATAGTAATAGTTACTATAGGCTGTTTTTCCTTCTTCTTCTGGTAACCTCCAATAATGTATGTTGTGCTGAATATGTGCCTGTGGGTTTATGTACAATATGGGCTTCCTAATCCACATCTGTCCCCTCCTCCCCATTTTGTAATTTCCACCCTATAAGGCAGTGAATGGCTAACCTTTTCCAGACCGAGTGCCCAAAGCCCACACACTCAAACCCCCACAATGCAATGTGTGTGCGGTCCCCACGCATGTGACCTATCCCCCGCACTCATGCATGCACC
The DNA here is from genome assembly GCF_964273705.1 of Natrix helvetica. NCBI lineage: Eukaryota > Metazoa > Chordata > Lepidosauria > Squamata > Natricidae > Natrix > Natrix helvetica. The sequence continues at coordinate 106,724,351 of NC_138551.1, read as the reverse complement.
CCCCATACATGTGCTCTACACACACCCCATGCATGTGTGGCAGAGACCTGAAGACCAGCTGGCCAGCGGGAGGCACATGCACATGCGTGGCAGACCTGAAGTGGGGCGATGGCTTGCACACCATCAGAGAGAGCGCTGCGTGCCACCTCTGGCACATATGCCATAAGTTCTCCATCATGGCTATAAGGGAATCAACCACAAGAAAAGGGAGATGAGACTAGTGAAGCAGCACAGCTGCCAGCCAAACCAGCAGCACATTTTCACATGCAGTTTCTGTTTCATAAGAACAGCCCTGTCTGGCTATGTTCCTGTTGTTGGGCCCATATTTCTATCCAAAGGGACCATTTCACCCCACTCTTTCTTCCCTCCAAGGAGTGAAAGGAGCATCCTCAGTCTGATTCTGTTTCATCCTCCCACAGTAGCTCCTGTTGGGGTGAATCGGATGGCCTGTACCAATCCCTCTCTCACACACAACACAGTGACAACCTCACTTCCACTGTCACCCGCATATTGGCAGACCATCCTAAGAAGGGGAAAGGCCATTGAGCTACATAGAAAACGTATGTGGCCACTCACAGCCCTGGTGGAATAATTCCCCCAGAATGCATAACACACCAGCATGAAAACAAAGTTTAAAAACAACCGTGATACATTAATTGAGGCATCAAAGCAAACCTCCAATCTAAATTTGAAGCAATTAACACCATCCTTCCCAGGAGCTCTTGAGTCTCAGGTCCACCCCAACACCGGAGGGCATCAGGAGTCATTCCCTGAATCCCAGTTGCATTTGTCACATTTATACATTTACAAGAAGGATGTGCTTCTTCTTGGACAACCACAAAGGAGGAACTAGAGGTATATTAAAGAAGATTGACTCTAATATCTGCCCTTCCTATTGGGATAAATGAATCCTTCATGCCATTATAAATATTCCCAAAGTCACACAAAACCCCAGATTTTGCCACTGAAAATTTCCAGGTATATTGTACAATAATGCTGGGATTCCTGCTTCACATAATCTGTTTGGTTCTGAGAATCTGAACTTTTAGGAAGAAGTGTACATGACTGACTGCTTTAGCACAGGTGGGACAATTAGCAGCCTCAGTGGGCCAGTTGCAAGTAAGGCAGAAGAACCATAACGGATCTCTCTCAAGGATTTTTATTTGGGTTCTGCAAACTTACAAATTGATCAGATGAGACTCTCAAAGGAAGCCATTCCTCCCCCCCCCCCCATTTAATTTTATATGGCGTGAAGCCATGTGCCTCCGTTTGAATGTTGGGAAATAAAATTCCTCTAAACACCAATTATCCTATCAACTTCCATCTAGTCTTGGGAAGAAGTGGGCTGGAGGGTTGATCAGGCTGGAGAAAATAAATCATCTACACATTCATTCAAATTTCAGGAGAGGGATCAGTAGAGAGGCACTGTGCCAGTCAATAAACCCAGGCAGATCTGGGATGAAGATGGTGAGTCCATCCTGGGGATCTCCCACCAGCCTTCGTTGACCATGGCATTCTTTTGGACCAGCTCTGGTGTCTCAGGGAGGAAGGCATTCTCTTGTGGCGGTTCTCCTTCCTTTTCCGTGGACCCCTTTAATCGGCATGGATAGGGTGGAGAGATCATGTCCAGGCAGAGTGGGAACATTTGGGGTCTTTTTGATAAAACAATGTCATTTTACAGAGCCCAGGAATTGTGACTCTTCATGAATGGCATGTTATCTTGTCAGAGGTCCACATTGCTGCCGTCTTAATGGCTTTCCAAAAACTATTAAAAATCTGGTTAATCTCCCTCGTTTTAGGATGGCTGAGAAGCCCTTAAGATTTTGGTTTGGCTTTTTGTCAGACTGAGTTAGCCTTCTGGTTGGCTGTGTTCTTTGATATTTGTTGGGGCTTTTCCCTCCTATTTTTTATTGTAATCCATCCAGTGTCATTGAGGAGTTGGGCAGACTGAAACTGAATCAATACATTTTTAAAAATAAATAAACATCCACATGAGTCGTTAAAACAAACATAAAGAGACAGCTCAACATAATTTAGTTTCAGCTCCAGTAAGCCAGTGCTGAGGACGAAAAAGCTCCCATGTCAAGAAAAAAAAAGGAGGAAAAAACAAAGGAGGCAATCCCTCAAATAAAAATTGTCCAAGGAAAACACACTGAGCTGCTTGCTGGACAGCTTCTAATCTTGTATTGAAAGTTGAGAGAGATTACACTCTGTTGCAAGTGAAGAACAAGTAAACAATCTCTTCTATTAGCCATAATGAGCAAGCGTTAAATAGACATCCTGCATCTCTTGGTGAATTTCTTGACTCAACACCCATTGAACTGGGCCGTCTGTGGTATGGTCTCTCGCCTAAGGGCAAGAAGTGAAACTTTTTGCAGATCTTAAAAGCATCCCTTCCTCTTCCTCAGGGGGGAAATCCAGCAGGTTCTAACAGGTTCTGGAGAACCAGTAGCAGGAATTTTGAGTAGTTTGGAGAACCGGCAAATACCACCTATGGCTGGCTGCAGAGTGCGGAACGAATGGAGATTTTGCAGTATCCTTCCCCTGTCACGCCCACTAAGCCACACCCACAGAACCGGTAGTAAAAATATTAGAATTTCACCACTGCTCTTGCTGGTTGTCTTTGCTACACAGCTCATTTTGGGCTTGGAGTCAAAACTTGGGAGGGAGGATTTTTGCTGCTTACTAGGAAGAGCCTAGACGTTTATCAACATGAGGCCAGACTTCGCCTTGGTTGTGTAGTAGACAGTAGCAAGGACGCCTGCATCTTTAGAGGTTCTGCTGGGACAAACGATCGAGGGATTCTCTGATACCCCTGAAGAGAGATATCCTACTTCCCATCTGATGGAGAAAACTTGTTTTAAGATTGAGAAAAACGTAAAATGCTTGAGTATTATTATAATATATGAATTGCATGTTATTTAAAGCTATTAAGATGAGGAAGCACATGTTAAGATGGGAGAAATTAAAATTGTCACTGCTAGGGAGAACTCCTGTGATAAAAATGAATTTCTGCATTGAATGATGCTTTTGTTTCAGACAGCACCTGTTTTGACAACTGATGTGCCATTCAAGCAATAGCAATAATTTATATCTAAATTTGTACTGAAGTGGGGGGCGGGGGGAACAGGAGTTAAATAGAAAGCCACGTTTGTCAAAACTGCTGCTGGATCTGGACAAGTTGTCCCACACCGAAAGTTAAGTGAGAATTCATATTTCATGCCCCATCTTAGCCGTCTAAAGCAGGGGCGTCCAAACTTGGGAACTTTAAGACTTGTGGACTTCAACTCCCAGAATTCCCCAGCCAGATTGGACACCCCTGGTCTAAAGCAAAGGGCTAGTTTGGCGCTGGGGAAGTCCTGGCTGCAGGCTTGCCTCTCTCTTTTCCTTTCAGCACTGCTTGTTGTGTAATCTTTCCTTGAGGAGGACCTCTTGAGCATCAATAACAAACTGTGCCTTGCTTTGAACAAGCCAATTCCACATCCTAAGTTGTACAGCCAATTTGTTTAGACAGGTTTTAGTGACTGTCATCCCCCGCGTGAGTCTTGGGAGACAGGATTAATGGGAACTTTCAAACAGGCCCAAGACTTCATTTCCTCCGCCACCCCGAATTATTTTACATTCACAATGCTACTTTAAACAAACTATTTAAATACGCACAAAATAGGCTTCCTGAAGGCTACTTAGAATGATTGGTGACGTTGCAGGCATTGAAAATTGTTTCTCTCATTTCCCTTCATGACCTCCCCAACTGCTCTGATGCCTTTCTAGCAGTGGTGAAATTAAAAACATTTTACTACTGGTTCTGTAGGCATGGCTTGGTGGGTGTGGCAGGGTAAGGATACTGCAAAATCCCCATTCCCTCCCCACTCCAGGGAAAGGATACTGCAAAATCTCCATTCCCTCCCCACTCCAGGGAAAGGATACTGTAAAATCTCTATTCCCTCCCCACTCCAGGGAAAGGATACTGCAAAATCTCCATTCCCTCCCCACTCCAGGGGAAGGATACTGCAAAATCACTATTCCCTCCCCACTCCAGGGGAAGGATACTGTAAAATCTCTATTCCCTCCCCACTCGGGGGCCAGCCAGAGGTGGCCTTTGCCGATTCTCCGAACTACTCAAAATTTCTGCTACTGGTTCTCCAGAACCTGTCAGAATCTGCTGGATTTCACCTCTGCTTTCTAGACCCTGGCAGGAAGGGAGGGAGGGGGTGTGCAGGGAGGTAGGGGGGGGATAACCCCACCCTCTTTGGCCCTTCTTTCCAGCCTCTCCTCCCTCCCAGCCATGGCCTTTCAGTGACGCAGCCCCAGAGGTCAGACACGACTCCATTTTCATTTTATGCCTAAAACCCATCAATCTGAAAATCTGCTCAGGTAGTCCTCAACTGATGGCCACAATTAAGCCCAAAGTTTATCTTGTTAAGTGAGAAATGTTATTAAGTGAGTTTTGCCCCGTTTTACACATTTTCATTCCACACATGTTAAGTGCAACCACTGAAGTTGTTAAATTAGTAACACAATGGAATCAGCAAAACCGATTTGGGAGGCCCAGAGCCTTCAGACTGTGGGTCTCAAACTTCAACATGCTTCTCTTGGAAGCCGATGGGTTTGGCACTCCGTAAGCTGCGTGTCCTGCCTGATTTGTTTAATTTAGATTCCTTTGATTAAAAAAGAATTAAATGGATAGGTGACAGCAGTTCTACGGCCAGAACTGCTCAGGCACTAAACAGACCCCAAAGGCTTTTTGAGAAAATAAAAATAAGGGTCAGCTGCAGCTGAGGCTTTTGCTAGAAAGATGCTCTCCACTTCCTCATCCCCAACTCCTCAAAAAAATCAAAGATGTTCCTGTGGGTGTAGAAAAACTTGTGAGGAGCAATCTTCATCTTCAGCTATGAATGGCTGGCTGTGGGGGAGCCTGCCAGAATAGCTGCTCTTCTGAGAAAGTCCCTGGTGGTCTATGAAGCATGGTCAGCTTTCAGCTGGGTCCCCCCTATGGCCAGAGGAAAGGGCCTCTCCAGAAGGACTAATGATGAACTAATGTGAATTAAAGGCAGAGCTTTCTTTGTGGGAATCCAAATGCCCTGGAGACAGAGAGAAGCAGGTATGGTTCTCGGCTAAGACCTGCATGTTCTTAACTCCCATTCAGATCATTAGCAGCCACTGATGGTCTTCTCCACTTTTAAATAACGTGCAGGCATTTATGTTCATCCAGGCCAGGGAAGAGAAGAGCTGGCATTCCTAATATTCTGACACCCCTCCCCCCCAGGATCAACCTTTTATCGATCATAAAATCTAGGCTAGGTGTTCAGAGATGGCCACCATTTGCTACCCGGGGCTGCCCATGCTCCATTCTGAAGTACACTGAATCAGGATCCCACCCACTATGACTCCAGATTTTTCCCTAATTCTCCCTGGGTTCCTCTGCTACATTTTGTCTGCATCTACCCCTAGAATTAAGAACTCAGAACAGCAATCCTTTTGGAAGAAAAACTGGCAACTCTGCCACAGCTCCCTTTAAACACACGAACAAAGAAAGCAGGGCTGAGATTTAAAGAATGGGGAAAACACAAACAGGAACTTGAGTTTGGCTACAGATTATTTACCCAGTTCTTTAGGAAATGAAAAGAAAGCCCACCGATGTCACCCGTTATTTCTTGATGCATGCATAAACCACCCAGGCTGCACCCTTGGCTCTGTATATATTTAAAATAGTAACAACACTGAACTCAGATTAAACATTTAGTTATTTACACGTGCTCAGCTTTTTATGCCATGCAACCACTCATGTCAAACAAATTGTAGGTCACTGGCTTAGAAGTTGATCCCCCACTTGCAAAACTCATCTCTTGAACACTTTCCAGGATCCTTCAGGATTGGCTAATGTCAGTGTCTCATGTCAGCTCCTCATTTCCTCCTTGCTCCTAATCTTTCACACAACATTGTGGCACAGCATTGCCCAAATTGCATGCCAGAAGACTCTCTGTTGACCATATGCAAGAGAAGAGGGGTATTCTTCAGGAGCAGAGAAGAGGTGCTGCAACCTTCTTGAGAACTTCTCCAAAACCAAGTTCAGCTTTATGGGAAGCTCCTAACTAATGAAAGGCTTCCTTGACTGCATCTATTTGTCCATTTGACACAGCTGGAAGATTCCTTCAAGGGAGTTGCTTCCCTTTTTCTAGGGAGTAACCTTTAGGATAAGACTTTTACCCCCTCCAGAGGTGGTAAATACTTCCTTTTTCTAGGGAGTTTTAAAAGGTTTTTAGGAGAAGACTTTTACCACCTCCAGAGAAAAATTATTCTAATTCTCAGATCTACTAAAACCAGCAGGAAGCAAAGCTTGAACTGCTTCCCATCTTCAGATGTACTCCTTGGTCACCTCCGAGGACACCGAGAAGGTGAAAGCCAGGAAGAGACCACGGGCAACACTGAGTTTCCAAATCTTTCAGTTCCCAAATTCAGCCAACATGTCCCTTTTGAAGAGTGCAATTTGGCTGAACATTCAGATTGTTCCTCAAAGGCCCATTTCTCATCCCAGATGAGCGGCAGCTTTTTTAGCAGGAGGGATGATCTCAAATTCAGCCAACAGAAGTTTGGCATTAAAAAACCACACAGACACACCAGAACGCTACGATTACAGAACCTGAACACATGCAAATTGGAGGCTTAATTAACTGACAATTGTTTCTGAGATATAAAGATTTGCCATTTGTAGTTTTGCACAGAAATGGCACATATGGCATTCTGGAAGACAGACAGCAGGTTCCCAATCTGTGGAATATGACTGTGCAACTTACACGGTTTCAGATAATTGTCATCAGCATTTGTACAGCACCTTTCATTGTTCAACACCCTTCACATCTATTGCTCTAAGTCTGGAATATGAAGCCTGACTTAACCGGCTCGATCCAGGCATTCAACAACCTGGCATGATCCACAAGCACAGACAGTTTAGTACCAGCACAGGTGGATTTCTGTCCCGTGTCTCAACTGATTGTACTGGAAGAGCCCTGTACTCCACTTCCCAATGATCCATCCTGCACTACAATGATGTGAATCTGAAATCAAAGGACTTAGCCAAGTTGGGCTATGCTATGCCTTAGACACCCTTCCCTGGGAGAGAATCTAGGGCTCCTGAGTTACCTCAAAAATCAACCACAAGCTCACTTTGCAAGGGGAGGGCTGTGGGCCAAGCAACACTGTTCAAGAGTTGTGGAGTTCTTGGTCTGCTATCTTCTCCTGCTTGGTGGGAAGTGAAGGGCCTTCACTCCCTTCCCTCTTCCCCACTAGCCCCAGTCCTGCTCCAGAGCTGTCTCCCATCCCCGTGGTCAGTCTGGGGGTAGTGGAAGGTCCATCCTGGACTTCCTTTGGTCAGCAGAAGTCCAGCTTTACCTAGGAAGGTTTCTAGGATGAGCTGCCTGAGCCCTCCATCCTGCTGGTCTCAAACAGGACAACTGCCTTCAAGTAGCTGGAGGGTGACATCAAATCTCAAAATGCTTCAACACCATTTCACTAACAGGCCGGCATGTACTGGGGACTGAGACGAACAAGAAGGTGCCATTGACGTGTGGGGAATCATGGAGGTCCTGGCCCTCGGACCCCCAGCGGGCTGCTCTCCCTGCCTGCTCTTATTATCCGAGAAGAGTCCTTTCTGGGCAGATGACAGACATGTTTTTCTTTGCAAGAAGTGTTGCCCTCTGCATTCGCTCGGTGAAATTATGCATGCGGATTTCTTTTTTGGCTTTTGTTTGCATTGTGCCCCATTGTGCTGAGAAAAACAATATGTGCTTTAATTAGCAAATATCTGTAAATAATTTACTTGTTTCTCTGTACAACAGAACAATGGGGCAGTTTTCACATAATTCGATTGAGCATGTGCGGCTGGGTCTTTGCCATAATCTTCCATTGTCTGATATCACAATCAATCAGGACATTATTCAGCATCAACATTAAAATGTGCAGAAGGATCTCAAGATTTAAACTCTGCAACTCTAACAACCCCAGGCAGAAGAAATGAATTGGTTTTATGAAAAGGGAACAGTAATATCCAAATAATTTTGAAAAAAAGAAACCAAAATACCCCCAAATAATTAGATCACTAATTTAGATTTGTCCTTAGAGAATAAAACTATCCCCGACAATTATTCAGTGGAAGTGTCAGTGGATGAAGCTAACGAGTCCAACGGTTAGTGGCATTTTTGTACAGAATCGCATTCATATAATCTCAGGAATATTTACAGGAACTCAGTATTATTTACTGCAGTGTTTCTCAACTTGGGGATGCATGAACTTCAACTCCCTGAATTCCCCAGCCAGATCTATGTGTTACACTGGGTTGCTGCGCACAAACTCCCATGCAACATCAGCAGCACCCTTGGCATCTAATTCTGCAAATCCAGCCTCCCTGCCAGGAGTTGAAGGCCACCAAAAGCTGATCTCACCTGGAACTTCTTACAATGTACTCATGGTCTAGAACAGGGGATTTCAAACTTTTTCAGGCCAGGTTATTTTTCTTTTCAATTCCCAGAACCCTTGAACAGGAGGCAAAGGTAGAAAACTGGCTCCATTTGTCTGAACTTTTTTATTTTTTATTTTTGCCTTTCAGCTTTCATGGATCACCATCAAGGTCTCACAGAACCCAGTCTCAAAAGCTCTGAATCAGAGACCAGAAATGCCCAATTGGACCCAGACCAGCTTCTCTAGGGTCCAAGCTGGGTGGAGCTGCCATAAAACCACCCTGAAGGTGAATAAAACATCTGTGAGTAACTCTGTGGAGCCTGTGGGGTGGAGCCTGGGAAATTACATGCCTTGGAGAACCTTTGCTGTCGGTAGCTCCCCTTCCACGTAGAAGACCCCCAAGTGCCAGCAAGACCAATATCTCTTCCTCCTCAGCATTTGGCACACAAGCCTGGGTACTTTTGCCCCAAAGGCAATTCAGTAAGCATGATTAAGAGCACAAAAAGGAGAGTCAATTTATTTCACTTGTGCTTAGGAATATGCTAGAGCGTAACTAGGCAACTAAAAATAAAGTATACTCTCAATTAATTTGCCCCTCTGCTTATTTAAAACATTCAATTAAAACATTTTTAAAAACCACTTTCCATCTTGCTCAGGATCTCGATACGTTTGAGGTGCAATGTGAAGAGGCTTTTATTCACCATGACAAGAATTGCAAAAAAAAAAAAAAAGAATTGCATGCTCAAGAGTCCCTGACCTGCAGCTCCAAATCAGGAATATGTCAATAGGGGGAATTCTTCCCTGGCAGAGTCCGGCTGTTAGGCATGATGGGAACAACTGGCTTTTCTCCTACAGAAAAATTTTGGATATCAAGATCCATGGTACTCCAGCAAGATTTATGGGAACCATGTCACACCTTCTCAACTTTCATTACGAAACTGTGGTTTTAAAGGGGTAAATGAGAGCTGTGGTTTTGATTGCTTATAGTGGTCAGCTGGTCAGCCAGAGCTTTCTGCTATTAGAGCCCCATAAGCAACAAAGCCTAGCAGGAAAGCTTGCCATGTGTATGCACCAGCATCTCAAGTTCACTCAGCAGCAGCTCCACAGTCTATCTCAGGGGTCCACAAACTTGGCAACTTTAAGACTAGTGTACTTTAACTGTTAGAATTCTGGGAGCTGAAGTCCACAAGTCTTCAAGTTGCCAACTTTGAAGAATTCTGGTGTATCTGGGCAGGCATTCATAAGTCCATCCTGGTGCTTCAAAGGAAGGACATCTGGGAGGGGAGCAATCAACATCTGACCACAGTTGATCTCAGCACCAAGAATACCTGGGAGCAACAGGAAGTTGGCTTTCTAAAATGACCATCCCTTTGGAGGGATGGAGCAATATTTAAAGAGTTAGTTTCAAAATGCAGAGAATAACTCAGATCCAAAGTTACGGAGCTGAGCATTTTTTAAAAAGCTTCAATTTCTCATGCAGTTTTAATCTCTGCTGCTGAATTGTCAGGAAATCTATATGGATGTATCCATGAAGACACCAAGAATCCAGCATGATTCAGAATCCTGTTGAATTTACATGGCTGTCTTCCTTGGTCACTGTGTATATAGGTTGTGTTACAAGGCTTCCACACACTGTACGTACCAGGGAATAAATTATCACAAGCTCAGTGGAAATTTATTTTGGAGATAAGGTGTAGGCTGTAGGGGATCAGGGCCTGCACTGCTTCATCTCAGTCGGACCAATTCAGTTGATCTGTCTTGGCCCCAGCTTAGCTTCATTATAAGCTAAATTACAAAAAATGCAGCGGGGATATACAGCTAGTCCTCGCCTTAAGGCAGGGGTGTCCAAACTTGGCAACTTTAAGACTTGTGGACTTCAATTCCCAGAATTCCCCAGCCAGGCTGGCTGGGGAATTCTGGGAGTTGAAGTCCACAAGTCTTAAAGTTCCCAAGTTTGGACACACCTGCCTTAAGGACACAATTCAGCTCAAAATTTCTGTGGTTGAGTGAGACATTTGTTAAGAGTTTTGCCCCATTTTACAACCTTTCTTGTCCCCGTGGTTAAGTGAATCACTGGAGTTGTTAAAGTTAGAAATGCGATTGTTAAGTGAACCTGACTTCCCCATTGATTTTGCTTGTTCAATGGTTGCAAAAAGTGACCCTGGGAGACAGCAATGGTCATAATTGTGAACCAATTGCCAAGCATCTGAAGTTTGATCCTAGGACCACAGCCTGACCTGGGCCAGACCAGCCCTGGCAGGTATGCAGGAAGTTTAGAGCAAGATTTGCACAACCTGCTGGACAGACACACAGAACAACTCCAAAGGACAAAACTAGCTCAAGAGTAACAGGCTGAAATAACAGAATTAACAAGCGGCACAACTGCCACAAGCGAAGGTTCAACAAAGTTCTGAGCTGTGTAGAGCTCTCCACAAGCACACAATTCACAAACGTAAAAGAGCAAGAACTTCTTTCACTGCATTGGGAGAACAATCGCTGCCTGCTTCCTGGAGCACATGTCCCATACATGTCCCTCTCCACGCAGGCCACATCGCTACCACTTCACTTCCAGACAGTGGAGGATTAAGGCTCACTGGTGCCCTAAGCATTGACAAATCTTGGTGCCTCCCTCCTCCTTTGCACATAATGTACACATTTGTACATAATGTACACATTTTCTTTGGTTTTTTTCTTTTTTTCTCAACTTTGTGGTGCCCCCTTTGGCCCCGGTGCCCTAATCACATGCTTAGTCTGCTTAACGGTTAATACACCACTGCTTGAAGAGACTGGTTGGGCCTCTGGGCTCAAGGCACACAGTCGCATCCTTCTTAGTCACCTCTTGGAGGGAGGGCAGAGGTTCTACTTTTTAGGGAGCATCTCACAAACCTCTGAAGATGGTATCAAAGGCCACAATCACCCAGGCCTTCCCCTAGGTTATGTGCCTGGCCCAAGGCCACAGTGCTGCCCATCTAGGATCTCAAACTGGCAAACCAAGGCTGGAGAGGTGCCACATGGTCCTATCAGTGCAAAGTCCAACATATTAGACTAACGATAGCGGCAGCTTCAACCAATCTTGCCTAGATCTTCCAGCCACAACTTATTATCCTGCTTCTGCTAGGAAATGTATCCTTTGCAGCTGCAAACTGTTGGTTGGGTTGTCCACCTAGTCACCTTTGCAACCTGTAGCTTCAGGCCCCTTTTTATGACCCCCAAGAAGTCCTGACTGCATTTGTAAAACCAGAGACCCCCCAAGATACAGAGTTTAAACATTTTCAGGACCATAATTACCATTTCTTGCTTTTTTTTGCTGAAAGCTATTGCTCCCGGGCTTTTTTCCCCCAACTCCAGGTTTCTCCATGCAGTTTTCCCAATGTTTCTGCTGGAAAACACCTCTCAGAGGCTTGTTTCCTGCATGCAACATTTATGCATGTGACTCCCATGCTGAAATGCAAGTTTGTTATGCTGCAGCCTTTGACAAAGCCTCTCAAGCTCAGCCCAGACATCCATGCAAAGGGGCCCCAGAATGAGTCAACCTCCAGGAATGCAATTCCAACAGCCAGGAAATCTCTGGAAGATGCAACCTCTGAAGGGCTCTGCATAGTCATCTGGAAACCAATTGCATCAAGCAGTAGAGCTGCATCCGAGTAATCCGGGGTGAAGCTCTAGGAGGGTCTCCGGTCTCCTGGTATATTTTGAAAGCCAGGAGTTGAACTAACAATTTGGCTGCTTGGGTCGCTTTCACACCCACTGAGCTCCCATGGACAACTGCTGTCCTGTGGGAGGAAGCCATGCTGTGTCAGTTGATCACTGGCCACCAATGATGGTCACCATCACTCAGACACCTGGTTTGCTTCACCTAACACATCTGCATGCTTCTTTGGTTTGGAAGAAATCCTAGCCTGACGTTCCAAGAAATCAGTTCACTATCCCTTTTCAGACCCGGAGAGATGCCCACAAGGAGCCCCCATTGAATCTCTGGCTACCTGTGATAAGGACCCCCACACAGACATGTGCCAGGCTCAGCATAAGCACCCTGCTGACTTTTGATCCCCCCAGAAAGGCCCTGACTTTATAGATTTATCATCCACCTTAGGAAATGGAAGGTGGGCAGCGACTTTGGCCATACTTTATGTGGTAGCTCAACATACAATTCCTTTTTATTACACCACTCTTGTTCCAAGCCCTAGTTGTTATTTTTCTCTATGAATTATCCCCAGAATAATTTTCATACCCACAGGCTTAGAAAGGGTTGCTTCTCCACTTAAAATGGCTCCATCTCTCTGCTTCGGAAATAGCTGTTAATGTCATTTACATAAAAGAATTATCACTGTGGTTAAGTAACTTGAAATAACTGCCTCGTGTACTGCGAAAGAAGCTGAACTGCCTTTTTTGGCTCTGCTTTGGCTGTGCACTTTTTCTCAATGGGATGTTTCCTCCCAAACGATATAAAACCAAAGATGATAAAATCATTTTGGCTTCTATAAACAAGATGCCAGAGGAAGAGGAGAGCAAGGAAACTTTTTCAAGGGGGTAAATTGTACAGAATAGCCTTTATTGTCATTGTACATCATGTATACAATGAAATTGGTTTTAGCCTCACTGGTGCAGTCCATGACAAATAAATACAAACAATACAAATAGTATAAAGAATAAACCCTACGCAAGTAACTAAGGATGCCTCCTTAGGCCTCTGGCCCCTCCTAGCCCAGCCCCATTGCTCTCTTTAGCATCTTCTCCCAGCTGCAGAGGGCAGCCAGGAAATGAAAAGGGTGCCAGGAACACTCTCGGCCTGCTTGGTGTTGGGGCAAAGTTGTGGCAACTCCCCAGGATAAAAAAGTGTTCCTAACGTCAATATTTCAGACACATCAGTTAAAGTTCCCAGCGAAAGACACCAGCAGATCCTGACAAGCAAGCCGGCTGCTCTCCCTCTGTGGGTCTGTGGGGAAGGCAGAGGAGAGCCCGTGTGGAGGAGATCATCCCAGCCATAACGTCAGATTAATTTCCAGCCATGTTCATACCATATAATGTGAGATGATCATTAAGACCTATTAAAATGATTTGTGGCCTACTTCCTATCCTTTCATTAAAACAAGGCTCGGTTGGGTTATAAATATTCATTATGAGGAATTTCATCTTTATCTATCTATCTATCTATCTATCTATCTATCTATCATCTATCTATCTATCTATCTATCTATCTATCTATCTATCTATCATCTATCTATCATCTATCATCTATCATCTATCTATCTATCTATCTATCTATCTATCTATCTATCTATCATCTATCTATCATCTATCTATCTATCTATCTATCTATCTATCTATCTATCATCTATCTATCATCTAAAATTTCAGTTCCTCACTCGCAGGGCTCTATTATCTGATCCCTCAGAAGGAGAAGAAGCCTTTGTTGCCCACAGTTGTCTCCCACCCGGGGAAGGATCCCCTCTGCACCCCCTGTAAGGAGGGGTTTTTTTTTGTCATTCTGAGACAGTGAAATGAATAACCATCTCCAGAGACCACGTCCCCCCTCCTGGCTTGAGAGGCTGCCCTCTTTCAGGGGGGGGGGGGCGGGCACAGGCCAATACCTAGAATCTAACCCTACATACAGGTGAGTCTAAAACAGGGGTGCTGGCTAGGGAATTCTGGGAGTTGAAGTCCACAAGTCTTAAAGTTCCCAAGTTTGGACACCCCTGATCTGAAGGTTATACAGGAAGCCATTCAGGCACAGCTTCACTGGCTCCAGAGCCTCTTCCTTTCTCCAGGGAGACCAAAGAGCGGCCCCTCTTCTCCCCCTCTGCCTCCTCACCCACCAAGCGGAAGGCATGGCTTCTTAAGCACCCTCGTCTCTGGGGAGGGACTGGGAGAGCGCTGCACAGGGCCCCGAGGGACTCCCGGGCTGCCAAAGCAGAGGGGCGGCGGAGAGCCCTCCGGAGGGCCGTGCACGGCCCCTTCCCCACGCCGCTCAAGGGGAAGCGCCGCGGAGCGGAGAAGGGGACTCGAAGCTCCGGTTCCCGCCTTGGCTTGCCCGACAAAGACAGACCCAGCGGCCTCTTCCTGCCGCCCGCCCGCCAGGCGCCGAAGGAGAGGCCGCCTGCCTGCCTGCCTGCCGAGCTCTCCCCTCGCGGCCTGGCCGGGCACGCAAAGCCCCGCCGCGCTCTCTGCCAAGGAAGCCCCGCATTGGGCCGGAATTCGCGCGGGCCCAGCGCTCCTCTCCTCTGCTCCGGCCCACGGGCAAAGGCGCAACCGGCCGCCCAGCCACAGGCTCCCGTGCCGCATCCGCCCTCCGCAGCGCCCCTCATTGGGCAGCCCGACGGGCGGGCGAGCTCGCGGGTCGCGTGGCGGGCACCGGGGCTGCAGCGATCTCCCTCCCGGTACCTGTCATCCTGCACTCGGTCCTGCCGGCCGACCCTGCCGGGGCGCTTTCGCTCGCTGGCGCTGCCCGGCCTGCCTTTCGTAATTTCCGCCTTCCATGCCGCCGCCGATCGGAGCCAGCCCGAGGCCGCCGCCGGACCCTCTCCGCCCGTTGGAGGCGCCCCAGGTGAAGACGGACCTCCACTAGCGGCCGAGGGGGGCGGGCCCCGGTGCCTCCCCCCCCCCCCGAAGAAGGGAAGCGGCGCGCCTGTGACGAGGCGACCGGAGCGGGGCGGGGGCGATGGGGAGGCTGCTAACAGCCAAGATCACCTTCAGGCGGGCAGAACCCAGCCCCGCTCGCCCCCACAGCCGCCGCCGGCTTCTTGCCCTCCGGGTTGCCAGCCGAGCTGGATGGGCGGCCAACCTGCCGCAGCCGCCCCGGACCCCGCTCTCAATACTCAATACTGCAGTCGGGGGGGGGGAGATGCATTGCACAACGTCCCGAGCGAAGCCCCCCCTCTCCCTCTCAGAGTCCCAGCCGGCCGGCCGGCAGACACCCCCCCCCCCGCTCCCCTCAGGAAGACGCGGGCTCCCACCTCGCCGTGCTGGCTCCTCCGGCCCTGCGGCGTGTCCTCCGGGAGGAAGTAAAGTTTGGAGCTGGATAAAAGTTGCCGGGAGGTCCGCTCCTCCCAGAGCAGCTGCAGCTCCGCTATGCAAAGGGGGTCTTCGGGCCGGCACCGCACAAAGAAGAAGTCGCCGAGGGAAAGGATCCGCGCCCGGCCGCCCAGGTGGAGCTGGAACGCCTTGTAGAAAATGTACGGTCCGTGCAGTCCGCACGGCGAGCCGACCCACTGCGGGGGGGAGGGGGAGGCGGAAGGGAGGGGGGAAGAGAGAGAGAGAGAGAGAGACAACCATCAGCCCCCGCAGAGCCATCGCCGAAACGCGCGGCCTCCCTCCCTCCCCCGGCCGCCGGATCGGGTCGGGTCGGGTCTCGGGCGAGGCGACGCGGGGCTAGGCGGGGCGGGGGCTGCGGGCTGGCCGGCTGCCCTCTGTCCGGCGGGCAGGGACCCCATCGGGCGCCCCCATCCTGTCCCCCTTCGGGCAGAGCGGCCGAGGGGCAGGCAGTTCCCGGGGAAAGTTCCCTGAAACTTTGGGGGGCGGGGGGCGCGGGGCGCCGCCGGGAGGGGCCAAAGAGGACCGAATACCTGGACTGAATTGGGCTCCATCTCGACGCTCTGAATTGATTGAACTCAACATTCTCCAAACTTGTTGGCTTGAATGGATCGCATCAGGTCCTGGCAGGGAAAAGCGGTCTCTCGCCGCCGCCACCGGCCAGCCTCGCTCGAAACGCCGAATCCCCTGGCCCGGGGCAGCCTCGGAGAGCCAGAAACGCCCCGCGGCGCTTCCCGCCGCCTCCCCATTTCCCAGCCGGGGCGCAATCGGGGCCCTCCTCGCTGGCTGCCGTCCGCCCGCCCCGGCGATGCGGTTCAAGGCGCTAGCCCGGCACTGCGGCTGGAAGCGGGCTGGGGCTCGGGCCGGTTCCTTAAAATCTCAGGCTGCCCGAATCCCCCGAGTTCCCGGCTCCCCCGAGCTGCCCGCCGGCCCCCCGAGCGCCCGAGCGAGCCGCCGCTCCATTTTGCCGAGCCGAGAGGCGGTCTGGTGAAGTCTTCATCTGACAGGACCTGCTTGTATATCTCTAATATAAAGAACATTTCCTGCCGGGAGTCGGAGGCGCTGTTCGTCTTTCTAATTCTCTCCAGCAGATTTGCTTTTATTAGCCATGTAGATGGGGCCGATAGTTAAATTGCGTTTCCTTGGTGCCATATTCCGCCCCCCCTCCCTCCCCCTCCCTCGGAGGAATCGGATCCCTCGCATTCGCTGCCTGGCCCTAAGATTTCAATAACAAGACGGGCGGGGGGGGGCGGCGGCGGGGGGGGGGATCGATTATATAAACATATAAATATTAATGCATTTGTTTGCTTTGGCGCACACGCGCACACACACCAACACACACGGCCCAGAGACACCGAGGCGTGGTGAACTGACTCCCACGGAAGCGCAGCGATCGCGGGATCTGGCCAGCGATCTGGAGCAGCGGATCGAACAATAAATCAATATTGGGGGCCCGCGCGGCGCGGGGGGGCTTCGGCGGCAGCGCTGGCCGCCCCCCTTCTTCCCCTCTGGAAGCCCTGGGCACACACGTACACACGGTTACGTGGGGACAATGCGCATTTCCGGCAGGGGCTCCAAGCCGCCGCCGCCGCCGCCGTTCATAGGTACCGATGGCCAAGCGGTGCGGAAAGCGGAAAGGCGGGGGGCCGAGGGGGCTCGATTGGGAGGCCCCCTCAACGACCCCGAGATTCAAGCCGAGCGGGAAGCGGCGGGGGGAGTGGAGCGTAAGAGGCTCGGCGGCTTCTGCTGCCGCTGCTGCATCCGAGCCTGTTCTGGGTCTTGCGGAGTCGGAACCGCTGCGGGCATCGGCTTGAAGCAGAAACTTCAGAGCCGCGATCCTTCCCCCCTCCCCCCGCACCGCCCCTGGGAGACGCGGCACTGGCTGGGCTGGGCGATGGTGCAGTTGCCTCCGGAGCTCCCGCGACGGATCGCCTTCCCCGCCCGCCCCCCGTACAAGGAGCGAGGGAGGGGGGATACATCACCGCGGGGCTCTTGGACAGGGAAATCGGTGTCTGTACAGTAGGGGACAGTTGTAATCCGAGCCTTCATAAAATTACAGGTTGGCGAATGGCCCCGAGAGAGATGCTGGACGCTTTCGCAACGGCCCACCTCGAAGGCACCGCATCCAGCCGAAGCGGGAGGACGGGGGGGGGATAAAAACCGGTGCCCCGTGACGGAGGAAATAGATCCCGGGGACGGGCGGGGGGGGGGTCTCTCCGCGGCGGGAGGGAGGTTCAGCCTTCTCCCTCACGCATACTTCCCCCCTCCCCCGCATCGGCGCCCTTGAGCCCGGGACGCGGCGGAGACCACAAGGAGGTCCGAAAACTCTGCCGCTAATTTCGCGGTCCCGCCGCGGCAGGCGAGGCGAAGGCCTCCCTCCTCCCCGCTCGCCGCCTTCGGACGGAGGCTTCACCCGCTACACCGACGGGGAAGTCCCATCCGAGGTTTGGGGTCCCTAGATGAGCAAATCCCAAAGGAGGGTCCAGCTGGGCCTCCTCGAGAGGAATTCAGGAATTCTCCTCTGAGAAGTCACGTTCAGCATCTTTCTATCGGCTGTCATTCATTTCTAGCCATCGGTTTTGATCAGCCTGCGCGGGAGTTAGTTCCCCCAGTCCACATCCCCTCCCTGACTGGCCCGGGGTCTTTGGGCCCATTTCTAGAAGATCCGGGCTCTGGACCATTGATCCCAGCGGCTCTTGGCCTAAGGCCGCCCCTCCCCGCGCCCCTCGCACCGGAGCAGGAGCTGAAGTCTCCCTCGAAAGAGGCTTCCCTCCCCGCCCCCAACACGACCACCGGCGCTCTGAAGGCGGAGGGGGGCTGCCGATTTCCCGGCAAGATCCCGGGGACCCCGAGGGGCTGGGCTCGTAGCAACCCTCCCCCGGGTGCGCTTGTTCGCGGGCCGCTGCGAGGGAATCGCGTGGGAGAGGCAGCCCCCGTCCGCTTCTTTGCTCCGAATACCGGCAACTGCAGGGAAAAATTCGGAGTAGCTGTCCGGTACCCCAGCCCCGACTCCCCCAACTTCCAAAAGAAGAGAGCCCCCCCCCCCGCTTCCCTCTCGGAGCGAGAAGGAAGCAGAGGGGGCGGGGGCGGAGCGCCCCCGTCGAAGCCGCCGCTGCGCACACCTATAAATGACCCCCCCCCCCTTCAAAACCCGCGCAGAGAAAGTTGCAATTAAAAGAAGCGGCTCTTGGCTCTGCGGACTTTGGCCTCTTCTGAAGCCGCCCCGGGAATCTCCTGCTTGACTCCGGCCTGCGAGAGAATCCTAAGGGCCATTAACGGTCCATCAATTTCCCCGCCCGCCCCCCGCCAACTGGGAGGCTCCTGATACTGACGGGAAAGGGGGGTGAGGCGCACCGAAATCAGGCGTCCTTCCGCCAGTGGGGCTTGGGAGCTGCCGCAGCCTGCGCTCCTCGGCCCCTTGCCCCAAACGGCCCCGGGGTCAATGAGAGGGGCTCAGACGGGAGCTTCTCCCTCTGGCGTGCCAGGGAGCCTAAGAAGAGGCTGTCATCGGGGGCTGTGCCGCTCTTGGCCTCGCCTTCCACCGGGGCATCGCCGGCACTTTGACGAGGCTTCAGTGCTCAGTTGTCGCTGAGCCGGCCGGATTTCAGCACTGCTCGTGGTCCAGCGAAGATGGGCCGGCCTGGGTGCCCAGCAGACCCCTCCCCTCCGAGGCTCTTGAGCAAAGGGGACCGGCAAAGCTCTCTCAGCCGCGGTGCTCAGGGCGGGGGCAGAGATTTGGGGCTGGCAGCCCAACCCCCCACCCCCCACCCAGGGCTGCGGAATGACCGTCGGAGAGTTGCGCCTACAAGACCCGCCGGTCGTGGCAGCCAGCAGCGCAGCCCAGATTCCGCCTGGACTAGAAGGGGAGCGAAGCGGAGCCCGAGGAAGAGGCGGGACGGGGCCGCTGCTTGGACCTGAGCAACCCCGAGCCAGGCTCGCCCTCCCGAGGGAGGAGAAGCTCCTTCAGGCCGGCCTCGGCTCAAGCTGCTCTCCCCTCGCCCCCACCCCGCAACCGCCTGACTCCGCCGCGCTAGGGACAAAGCGCTGAGACCGCTCGGGAACGCCGAAGACTCAGCGCCGAAGCCGTCCCCGGGGCAGCCGCTCTGGACAACGGACCCAGGGCATCTGTACCGAGGATCGTCACGCCTCTCCCGCCGCCCTTCCCTGTCTTCCCTGCCCTGGTCCCGGGAGGCTGGAAGAAGCGCGCGGCGGGGGAACAGTGGGAGCGCAGAGCTCGCGGGCGCCGGGCACACACGGGCCGTCCTTGGCGCCTCTCGCCCTCCCGGGCTGCCCGAGGACGTCCGGAGCTGGAGCGGAGCCAGGACCGGGGGGAGCCCCTCCCCCCCCGCAGAGACCGGGGCACGAGAGTATCTGCAGAAGGAAGGAGCTGTGGCGGGCGGCGGGCCTCTCTCTCCGCGCCGGCCCATCGGATCCTAGGGGGCTTTGGGACTCTTGGTTCTTACGGACGGGCCACCTTTTCAGGCATGCATACATGCCCGGGGGCTGCTTCTGCGGCTGCTGCCCCATCCTGCCAAGGTGGTGCTGATGCGCGAGGATACTTGAAGCCGGAGCCGAGAGGAAGGTGCCCCGGGGCTCCGGTCCGCTTCAAGCCACGGGTCCCTGCCTGGCTCACCGAGCGAGAGCCCACTTTGTCAGGCTAACGGGGAGCCTCACTGTTTGGGACAGGCGTTTTCCGGGGGCTGCCGGTCCCCAGTGGCGTTTGCGAGGGGAGCTTGGGCAACCCCCGCTGGGCCACCTGCAGCATGGCTGAGGGGCGCGCCCCCCCCCCCCCGAGATCCCGATGGAGCGAGTGGAGCGGGGAATGAATGGCCAGCTCTCGGCGTCTGCACCGAAACCAGCGGGCTGTCAGCCTCCTGGAGTGGTGGCTGTGAAGGATTCCTCGGTCCCTCCGAGACTCCTCGGAGCCAGGAGAAGCAGAGCGGGGAGCTTCCTCTTGCCGAAAGGTCCCGAGACAACGACACCGCTGTGCCCCTGGAGAGGGGAAGCGCCCTCGCTGCCTCGGGCCCGGAGAGGGGTCCCCCTTGGCCATTCGGCAGACGGGGAGGGCTGGAGCTGGCCAAGGAGACGCCTTTGTTGCGGTTAAGGGAAGAAGATGCCTAGGAAAAGCGCCTTCTGGAGACAGGTGGGGGCCCCTCGATGTATATTTGGGGAGGGAGGCCCACCCCTCCTTCTTGCTGTCTATGTGGGGAAGTCCCTGGCTTCCGCTTCATCCCTGCTTGGCTGTGCTGTGATCAGGGGCTCTTTGGACACCCCTCCCCCCTCCTGACTTAGCAGGTGCCGAATTTTTCATGTCCAGAGAAGAAGAAGAAGAAGAAGAAGAAGAAGAAGAAGAAGAAGAAGAAGAAGAAGAAGAAGAAGAAGAAGAAGAAGAAGAAGAAGAAGAAGAAGAAGCATCTCTGGATAGTTGCAGCCTGACTGTGACTCGTGATGAGTTTTATCCTTGGTCGGGATGGAAAACCTCTGTCCCACCTGGTGGGAAAGTGAGCTATGCGACTCTCAGCGGAAGAGAATTTCCACAGAATCTCAGGGCTGAAGGGGGAATCCTCAGTGGAGGCTCTCTGAGCTGGGCAGATTGATCATTCCAACTCCTACTGTCCTTGGCCAGAAGGGCTGAGAATCAATCAATCAATCAATCAATCAATCAATCAATCAATCAATCAATCAGAAGAGAGCTGGAAGGGACCTTGGAGGCCTTCTAGTCCAGCCCCCTGTTCAAACAGGAGACACTATACCGTTTCAGACGGTATAGTGTCTAGCCTTTTCTTAAAAACCTCCAGTGATGGACTACCCACAACTTCTGGAGGCAAGATGCTCCTTTGATTAATTGTCCTCACTTTTAGGACGTTTTCCCTTAATTCCAAGTTGCTTCTCTCCTTGGTTAGTGTCCATCCATAGTTTCATGTCCTGTCTTCTGGAGAAGATGGTTTCTGGAACATTTGGAAGACCAATTTTGTTGTTGTTGCTGGTGTTGAGCATTTGATATAAATTGATTTTTCTTTGCTGTTTTGTTTTTGCAAAAAAAAAAAAAAATTTCTCCAAACCAAGGAAATCCAACCACCAGCCAACTCCCAAGTCTCTCCCACTGCAAAATTATCACAGATAAGCAATTAGCATTATATTCCTTTTTTAAAAAGTGAAGCTCCAAGTCTGACTTTGGGTTAAATCCCAAATGGGAAGGGGGAAGGGAGTTGTAGTTGCATGTTGTATCAAAAAGACACTCCACAGAAGCTCTGTGGTCACATCTCCTCTTTCTGTGATGTGGGTGTGACATTTGTGATGCCTTAGGAGCAGTGGCTGCCACAAGAGGGGATGAAGGTGACGTCCCAGCAAGGAGCTTCCCCTTATGAAAACAACCTGCAATGCACTTTAAATGATGGGAAAGTTGCACTCCACTTTTCAAGAATTCCAGAACAAGGACTTGTCTATCAAAACTGGGAAAGGTCGAAGGTTTCTGGAATTTTCCCCACTCACATCACCTCTTGCCAGGAATGTTTAAGGGAGCCACTTGGACTGCAAAATCCGCAGATGGGAGCAAAGAGCCACTTTATTGGCAAAAAAGAGTCACTTTATTGGCAAAATGGGTGGCTTTATTACATTTAGTAAATAAATAAATAAAATATCTCACTGCTGCCCCCTGGTAGTCAAGGGGATTTTTGAGCCTCTAAGTGCCTCCCCTTTCCCAGCCTGGCCCTCATCTGATTGTCCGGTTGGAAAAGTAACCATGCAGTGGCCCCTTCTCTCTTCCCTGCCCAATGACTGGTTGCATAACGCAAGCTCAGCTCCTCTGCAGTTCAGTCTTCTGCGTTCCGCTCCTTGGTTGCATGAGAGAGCTGGGAAGACGCATCAAAGAGCCATTTCCAGAGAGCCCTGAAGTGATCATTTCTGGTCCACCAGAAAGTTGGAGACCAGAGTCTGGCTTGGCCAGCGGCCCCTCAGCCTTGGGAGCTGCACGCTTCTGCCCCTCACCCTGTGAACAGATTTTTTGCATCCGCAAGCCAAGATCACAAGAATGCAAGGGAGCATCTCTGTGGTCCTGGCTTACACCTCAGCCAAGGAGGAGCATCAAGAGAGCTCACCTACAGCCAGAGGAGGATCACACCTGCCTCTCAAGGGCAAAGAGCCAGTCAGATTCATCCCTGGAATATTCAGATCCTTTTAACCAGTACCAAAGGAAGAAGAGGTGATAGGAAAGATTTTAGAATGTGCGGAGATGGACAAATTGACAAAGGAAATACAAGGAAAGGAGGAATCAGATTATTACCTAATTTGGGGAAATGGTACAAATGGTTAAAGGACAGAAATAAAAAACAGGGAAATGTAAAATAACTATGTAGAGAGTTAGGACACAGTGATAAGACAGGAGATAGTAAAGATAAGTTAAAACATAGTAATTAAATGACAGTTTATTGCACAGTTTAAATGATAGCAAAGATGATATTTTGATATAAACAGATAAGTATAAATACCTATGGAATTGTACACAAAAATGGATAAAGAATAAGGGGACCACGAATGAAAGACATAAATGTATAGGAGGGAAGATATCAACTGTAAAGATACAGCGATACGGAACTGCTACATTATGGAACTTTTAGTTCCTGTTTCAAGTTATGCATTTGTTTTTTGTTGATCTGTTTATGTGTTCAAAATAAAAAAAACATTATAAAAAAAAATAAAAATAAAACGGGTGAAAATCAGCAGGTTCTGACCAGTTCTGGAGAACCAGTAGCGGAAATTTTGAATAGTTCGGAGAACCGGGCAAATACCATCTCTGGCTGGCCCCACCCCCATCCCGAGTCCCAGCTGATCGGGAGGAAATGGGGATTTTGCTGTAACTTTCCCCTGGAGTGGGGAGGGAGTGGCGATTTTACAGTATCCTTCCCCTGCCACACCCACCAAGCCACACCCACAGAACTGGTAGTAAGAAAAATGTGAATTTTCCCCCTGCTTTAAAACCACCTGGATTGGTGATCTTCATCAGCCCAACAGATGGCAGGAAATTCCACAACTTAAAAGGGCTTCTTTCTATTGGCCCTGAAAGGCCCTGCACTGAGTCTGAACCCTAAGCCAAGCTCCAATAGCAGCTTTCCCTCCCTAAGGCCTCCTTCTCTGGGAACGTTGAGGAGACCCTCGTCAGGGCAGCCTTGATCTCAGGACTAGCCCTTGGCTTAGAATCCCAAGCATGGAAGCTTCCAACCTTCGAAGCCCAGCCTTCGAAGGCCTCTTTCCTGGTGGTTGCTGCCATCTCAATGAAGGGGGGAGGGGTCTTTCTGCCAGTGGCAACCACTTGGCCTTATTCGTCTGGATCGGCATTTGCCATTTTGAGCCTTGGAGAGAATTGTTTGCAGCCCCTTTTTCCCCCTGCCTTAATTGGAACAGGGTCATCGGCCAACACATCACCATAATGCCAGATCTTTTTTAAAAATGGACTCCTTGGTTTCTCTAGTAAACCCCCCCCCCCCGGACATTTCCCTTTGAATCCTGCTTTTAAGCCTCTCTCCCTTTGGCTGTCCACTCTGCAGCCCAGGTATTCTGTGCCTCGCCACTGGGCCATGCTGGTTGGGGCTCTAAGAGGTCAATGAGACTTCCTTTCGCAGTCAATATCAGTACCCCACTCTTAGGGTTGAGAAGTGTCATGGCCCCGAATTAGGGCTTAGCAAGAGAATCTTTGCACCCTGCTGTCTCTCCTGCGCAACTGGGAACGTATCTCCATCTCAAAACGCAGAGACATTATTGCACATAATGGGCAATTTGCAAGAATGTATGATTCACGGTTCCTCTGGCAACATCACGTCCTCCCCTCTCCGTGCTACCTGGGAAAACAACAACAACACAGGGATTTAAATTCCAATTTAATCATAAGTTGGTTTTTATCCTGCAGAGCCTGGTTGTGGTTCTGGATATGAATACCTGGGGGGTGGGGAGAGGGGAAAAAAAGAAATTTAGATAATGTTGTAATGGTTCTGTGCTTTCCTTTTGAACATTCCAGAGTTAAGCTTCTAATAAAATGCTATTTTCAGAAGAGAAAGAGAAAATGTGGCAGCTTAATAAGCCCATAAAGCAATTGGGCCTTTTTGAAAACTCCAAATCTCCTGCTGTTCCCCAAGCAGCATTAATTTATTAAGTCAAATAAGCTTCATGGCTTAGACCGAAAAGCATCTACTGTTACAAACATTTAGGGGGAGGAGACCAGTTGAATGGGAGGGAACAGCGCCTGGCACGTGGCGGCTGGCACCAAACTGTCAAATCTGAGAAGGTGTGTGGATAGTCCAGAGGGACACATTCACTTTGCCAGCTTTCAGTCCTGGCATGAGGAGCCCAATTGCTCTCTAGTTCTCTTGGCTTGATGGACCTGCCAATTTCTCTGCTGATGCCAGCATTTGGAAAACCGGGCCTGCTTAAGGCTCCCTGCAGCAGTGGGACCTGTCAGGTGACTCTCTGATAGGGGCCCTGGATGGTTTTCAGATGTGGCTTTTCAACTGCCTGACCGAATTTTTTAGTGTAGCCAGGCATCTTTGCATCATCCCAAACATCGTGGACCCTGGCAGCAAGACTCCGCTCCAGCTCTGAGTTTGGATTCAGGTTCCACGTGCAAAATGTTTCTCTCCAATCTTCTCTTAGGACTTTGGTGTTTGCGCTGTTCACTTTATTGGACCAAACAAGGAGGCCGTTTGTTGAACCAAACCTGCAGACGGCCCGAAAGTTCAACCCAAGTCCTTTTAGCTTTCCCATGGTCAGAGGTCCTTTTCTATGGAATGGGGAGGGTGTTGGGAGTGATGGTGGTCCTCAAAAGCAGTTGGGCTTCCAAGATGCCGGGACAAAAAAGAGGATGAAGAGGCTGGTGGTGTAAAATTATGCTTGATGATGTTTCCTAATTGGAAGGATGGTTGAGAAAGAGTCATTGGAATGAAGGAGAATTGGAGGGATCTTCTCTCTCCAGATAATTATTTCACAGCTGGAACCCCAATGCTGCTTGGAACTGTCCGTTTTCTGTCTAGCTGTTCTTGGGTGGAAAACGTGTTAACTTCCTTTGCTGAAAAATTATCCCCTTTATTTTATTATTTTCTTTAAAGGACCCAGTGATGACTAATGAAATCCATTTCACGAAAAACGGCAACATGAAGGAACACAAAGCTTTTATTCAGAGCTCCGAGGAAGGATGGACACCTCTTAGCAACATCTAAAGGTCACTTCATTTTTCCAAATAATGTGCAGGAAATAAGCACCGTAGCCTGTTTCAAGTTTATTTCATATCAAATAACTCACTTCCAATTGTTCCTTGTGATAAACATGCTGACTTGGGCAATAGGAAGATAGGAGGGAGGGAGGGGAGAGGCAGAGGGAGAGAAGGAAGAGGCAAGGGACTTCTGGCCCCTTTGGATCCTCCCTGGTGAACACAAGTCACCTTAACTGCACAGGGGAGCCAAGAACTCAAATGCAAGGAGGGTGTCAAGGCTTATACAAGCCAGATTTAAAAAAAAAAATTTAAAAAAAAGCTCATAGTAAGAATAAAACTAAATATGGGATATTAGGACAAATATAAAATGTTTGAAATGCCCAGCTGACCAGGGCTGATCTTGAAAAAGTCAGCTGGGCTGATCCTAATTAGAACTGCAGGAAATCTCAAGGTTGTAGGCTACATGGGAAAGTCATCTCCCCCCCGCCCCCGCAACTTCCTCAAGATGGCAGAACTACAGCTGCCAAGAAAACAACTTTGATATGTCCATGGAAACACCCAAAGTCAATCTGAATTGACTTTATCTATCTTTGACCTGACTGGGCAGCAGGTTTGTGTGGTTGTGTTTCCATATCAGAGGTGGGTTCCTACCGGTTTGGGCCGGTTTGGCTGAACTGGCAGTAACTTGGTGACCTGGGTCGCTGGAACCGGCGGCGACCCATGCCTGCCACGCCCCCCAACCAGTTCTCCTATTGAGGCGCCATCTTGATTTTCAGTTCTGCGCATGCGCAGAACAATTTTCATTGCAGAAATGTATTTTTTTTCCTTTTCTAACATTTTGTCCATGCACAGACCTTTATAGGTGCAAATGCACATGCACACATTTTTTGCACACCGAAACGGCAGTAATGCCAGCAGCAACCCACCCCTCATCCATCTACAAGGGCATTTTAATTAGCACCATAAATTAAGAAGCTCTCCCATTGACAGAGGTCCTTTTCTACACAATGGTGATGCCCAGTTTGAAATTCTAATAGTATGCTATCGGGATTAATAAATTAAATATTCATTTCCATTTTGAATTGGTTTTACCAAGTTCCATGGTACAGGTCTAATATGTAATATCATTTCTTCACTTTGTTTGTTTGTCCACCATCATACATTTTTTTGGAGACATTTATATTATAACCTTTTTTTAAAAAAAGAGGGGTCTCTTGAAGACATATAAATGTGTTTTTTAAAATTACAAATGTTAGAATGTTGACTATTCAGTCTATCAATATTTGTTGGAAATAATTTGATCCGTAGCATGTCCATCATTAGATTGGTTTATGAAGAAAAAAACTACAGCCTGACCTGATATTGATATTCTATATCATTTTTAGCCTATTCTGTTAATTGCTCAATTATTTTATTGGTATTCTCTGTTGGATTTAAAAAGGATTTGCTTTCCACGAAGATCTCCAAACTATAATTGATCTTTCTTTTTTGGACAATGGATATCACAAATCTCAAATCTCTTTCTGAGTGGAACTGAAAGAACATCTGTAAAATCTCAGTTGCGGTTTCTCCAACTTTTAAAGGAATAAATATTGGCCTTTTAAATTCCAATCTATCTTGAAATATGCAAATATAATGAGTACATTTTTCTAAGTGCTGTCTACGAATTTATTTGGTAAATTTGAATTTCTAATGATTCTTCTTCATCAAAACTATGAAAGTTTCATTTAATTAAATAAGGGTATGCTTGAACATGCTAATGGACAGAAGAATTTCCCCGTTGATCAGTCTGAAGGCTAGATTGAATGTGTCCATGCTTCATAAACAGTCTATAGTAGATAGCTGAGATTTACTCAGGCAGTATCCATGAAAATTATCAGGAGACGAGTGAAAACTGGCAGGATGGAATACATTTAATATTTTTCTTAGTGACTTAAAAAAGTGATGTTGTCCTGATGTTTTCATGGAAGCATCTAAGCAATGTTGTTTGCTATGACCTTATTTGGGGGGAGGATTTCTCTCTTAGCTCTAGCCCTAGATTTCCCAAATTGTCCTCATCCAGGGGCAACCCATGGCTTCCTAGATCAACTGAGGCCAAACTGGTTACAACAAAAGGTATCTTAACACACTGTAGAACACTTGAGAGGTTGATCTCCTCCTTCTAGTTCTCTTCAGTTCATGTCGGTGGACTTCCTAGCCTCACAGACAGTGATTCAGGTTGTTCTGAGATGCATGGATTTATTATGTTGATTTCTTTGGCCACCCACTAAGATCTCACTTATGTGGACGCAGAACGCACAGCAAAGATGATAATGCAAATCAGTAAAATAAACAGTAAAACAGAACATAGCTAAAACTATAATAAAGCTGACAACAGGAATCAAAATAAAGCAACATTTCAAATGAAAACATGATCCAAAGAATCAAGTGAACAAGCTCTTGTGGGATCTCAGAGACCAAGAAGGACAATTGGTTGGTTGCCCCATGGAAGGCATTCCAGGCTCCCTGAAACTATGGTAGGAAATCAAGAAAAACTAAATCTTACTTTGTGTTCATCTATTCATATTTGCCCGTTTTCTACTTGGGACTCTCGAACTGGCCAATTCTGACCAATAAGCCAAGACAGACAGTTCCTGCCCTCCGTTGCAAAATTGTCCTATCTCCCTTTTCAATCACGGTTCTACTAGGCACAACTCTATCATAGTTTCTCTCTCTCTCCAGATGCCAAAAGAGGAAATGAGAAATTCAGAGAGGTCCCCCCTCCCTTCCTCCTACTTCAGAGCACACACTTTAACAGATTCTGTGGTTTCTAATAAATTCATAAAACTGCTTCTAAATATTTTTGTTCCCCTGAGAGGCCCTTAGATGATGAAGTAGAAGTAAATAAAATAAATGTATCAGAGGAGGGAAGGATTCAGATAGTCTCTTGTATTTAGAGCAAGATAAACTATGAATCAAGGAGACAATTTTCATTAACTTTGGAAGTCTCATCTTACCCTTAAATTTCTTTAATATTTCCATTTTTAATGAGTGGTTACCTCACTTAAATTTAATCAGTGCAATTCCTATCAGACTCTGACATATTCAGGCAGGATTATGGACTCTTTCTGCCAAGTTAATTAACCCCAGAAGCCCAACAATTGCACAAAGTAAGGACAACAGCTCTTAAACACCTCCCTCCCTCCCCTCTCTCTACAGACCATACCTGGAGATGTTAGAAAAGGTTCATTTTCCAAGAAAAAGACCCTGCCCTAATGGGGCTAAATAGCCTCTTCCTATAGGTTTGCATACTTGAAATAAATTCCATGAACCCAATTTCTGCATGAACATGTGTAGACTTGCTCTGCAAACAAGGAAAAGAAGAAAGAACACACTTGCATAATTGGCAGAAATCACAGCCTTCTGCCCTTCCTTGTGCAGACCTGCATTCAGAGAATGATAGTTGACATTATTTAAGCGGCTGGGCTGTCCAATTCTGGTGCAAAGATTAAAAAAAGACAAGGGGGAGGGAAGCCCAACGTGGCTTGGGGGTCCATCATAAAACTAGGCACAGCTACTGTATCTCTACTAGAGTGCAATGCCTACAATTTCCGCTGACATTATGTCTAATTTTGCATGTTTATGAATAAACCAGTACATGCACATTTTGTGCCATTATGGCCTTTTTTCAGAGTGTATGTATGAGTGTGTGTGATAGCCACTTAAATTGATAAAGAATTAGGCTTGTAAAATCAATGGGCAGGTAGAGCCCAAACTATAATCTGCTTTTTAAAAAATGGATTTCTCCATATTGGAGCCATAGAGATGTAGGCTTTGTCCTGGCCACTGGGAGCCCCTTGGCCAGCCTTGACATATCTCGGAAGCTAAGCAGGGTCAGCCTTGGCTGGATCTTGAAGGAGGACCACCTAAGGCTCTCAGAATCCTGGGCAAGGTTGGGAATTGGAAAACAACAACAACAAAACCTTCTACTGAATTGAATTATGAACTTAAACTGGAATCGTTGCAATGCTTGAGAAAGGTGAGTCAGTGGTGAGAAAAGAACTTCTCAGCATCTGAGGATGCCATTAAAAGGTTTGAAAAGTGCAGGGGATTTTGCTTTTAGCTCCTGGCCAACAAAATTAATTTTAAAAACTAAGGCTCACAGCTGTTCCCGGAGAAACAGTAGCTTTCATGTTTGCACGTATGTAATCACTGCTTCATTCCACAGATACGTTATTTACGTCTCTGCTAATTGATGTTGAAAGTTCAATTACCTGAAACACAAAGGTGAGTGCCATGGTGGTTCAGCCAGAAGAGGCAGAAACAAAATTGCAAAGTGTGTGGGATGCAACCCTTTGTTGTGGTGGCTGCTGCTTTCTATAAGCCAGTGGGCAAGACAAACTCACCCGGCAAAGAGGGCCTGCGCCAGGCAAGTTCTGATGACAAAAAAAATGCCCAGTTTCTTGTGCCTCTTTGTTGCCAGCCACTGGCCGTCCTGAATACTACAGCCCAGATTTGACCTCCATATATTTCAATGGTTGATGTAAGACTTTATGATTGGTAGCATCAAGAGAAGAAACTCCAGCTGAAGTTAGATGTTCTCAGCACTAGTTGCATGGCATTTACCCTCTCTTTCCTCCAACCCCCAAAATAGATCTGCTCCATCTCTCTTGATGCTCCAGAAGTCCCTCAAGGCCTGGCTATGTCTGGGGTGCTCATGCTTTTTCATGCAGCAAGTATGAAAGGAGAGCAGCTGGCTAATGGTTAGAGCAAGCTACTCTTTTCCTTAGCTCAGCAGGTAACACCCATTGTCATGTGTTTGCAATTGTTGAGAGGATCTGGGGTGTAATGGAGATGGAAAGGGAGGGGGCGACTCGGTCTCTTCGGCAAATCACACTTTGGGCACAAGTGTTTAGATCAACCCGACAGAGAAATGCCAGTCAGAAATTAAGATGATGTGTAGAGCTGCTCCTAAACTGCCCAGTCCAGAGGTCAGATGTTGTTGTGCTTGTTATGTCATTAGGACTTAACTTACCGTAACAATCTCTCATGTCAGTTCTCCGAAAATATCCATCTGTTCACACGGAGGGGAATTCAGCAGTTTCTCTTTTTAAAGTTTTAACTGATTCCATTTACGGTACTAATATAATTCCTCCTGCTAGGAAGGTATGGAGCAGCATAGAAATAGTAACATTATATATTGCTATTATCTTTGTGAATAAGCCAAGTCTGGGTGGCACACACCTTTTTTCTTTTCTTTTTTCTTTTCTTTTCTTTTTTCTTTTCTTTTCATTATTCTTGTTGCATCAATTACTCTAACAATATTCTGTTCCTCGTGTGACATTGTGCAAGACAGTAAGGCAGATTTTTTTTGAAAAAAGAAAAACATGCAAAAAGTTAATGTTTAGCAGCTCACTCGGGAATGTTGTTTGATGTTTACACTTCCTTTGACTAACCTAATTTATAGAGTGAATTAAGGTTATATAAGACCTGGGCTTGGCAAATTAGTTACTAGTACTTGTTGCCCAGAAACTATTATGTTCTTCAGAGCAGCATGCCTCTGAATGAACAATTTCAATTCCGAGCCCTGCTCTCTCTCTCCCCCAGGAGCATTAATGCCCTTCCGAGCTGCGTCTGCAAACAATTCACTGAGTGGCGCCTGTTGCACCTTGAGCAAAAATGGAGGCCGGGAGAGGGGCGTGCAGACACCTGGGTCCCTCTTCACCCGGGTCCCAGGCCCCCTTTCAACAAGGGAGCAATTAAGTGGCCTCTCCTGGACAGAAATCTGGGTGGAGAGGAAATGATCCTGCAACCATGTGATATTGGGGGGTGGGGGGGCTGCCCATGTTGCTCTGCTCGGGAAGCAGAAGAGGCCAAAGTGATTTCTAGAGGAAGCCCCCTTTTGAAACAAGATTCACATTAAATAATAATTTATCATGGCCCGTGCATGCACTGAACTGTTATTATTGTTTAAACATATTTGTGTGCCATAACGTGAAGGGTTGGAAGTAGACCTGAAACTGAACAGAGAGCTTGGCGAAATTGGAACTCAGATCCGTAACAGCTGTTACGGTCCCTCAAATGTGCAAGTGCCCAGGGCTGCACCCTGCGATGCCGCTGCCCATGCGCCTCTTCCCCTTAAGGCCAACCACTCCACACCCTGTTTACCCCCCGCCCCCCGATCAGTGGTGGCACCACTGGAGGAGGAGCCAGGGCCCTGTCCGAGCACCTGAGTCCAGGAGTGACCAGGTGGGTATCTTCTCCTTCGCCCAAACGGGAGTTGCCAACTCAGCAGTGGAAGGCTGTGGGTGGTTCACCACGTCAGGGTGAGACCTGCGAGAAAGGCAACCCCACCCCCACCCTGAGCATGTCTTTTCTGCACCCGAGGGAGAAGGAGCTTTGGCATCCCTGGGGTGATTTCTACCAAGGAAAAGTTGAAGGGAGAATCTGCAAGTACACAAACCACCTTATGAAGATCAATTATAGCCCTCCATTTTTGCTGATCAGTTATGCTTCCAAGTAATCCACTTTTTGCTGCAACAAGGACTTTGCTTACTGGCCCAGAGGGAATGTTAAAAGGGAGCAGCTTTTGGGGTGGAAGGTGAAGGACCACAGGGCTCCTAGCAGGCATCTGTGGAGGTGAAGAGAAGGGCAGTCTCTTCCCCCTAAGCCAGTGATGGTGAACCTTTTAGATACCGAGTGCCCAAACTGTGCATGCATGCATGCCCAAACTGAAAGGTGCGTGTGTGCAAATGTGCACATGCATGAACAGGTATGTGCACATGCGTGAACATGTGTGGACTTGCGCAGCAGAGCCACGAAGACCAGTTGGCCAGAGGGAGTTGGGGCATCCCAACACCGGCAGCGCAGCAAGAGGTAAGATCTTTTTCTTCCGTGAGCTTCTGTTTCGTCGTTTGCAGGGAAACGGAAGCTCACGAGATCAGACCTGGGGTGACGGTGCGC
Organism: Natrix helvetica; assembly: GCF_964273705.1. Classification (NCBI taxonomy): domain Eukaryota; kingdom Metazoa; phylum Chordata; class Lepidosauria; order Squamata; family Natricidae; genus Natrix; species Natrix helvetica. The sequence continues at coordinate 106,691,728 of NC_138551.1, read as the reverse complement.
GTGCCAGCAGAGAGGGCTCTGCGTGCCACCTCTGGTAGGTGTGCCATAGGTTCGCCATCACGACCCTAAGCATTCTCAAGATTCAGGTTCTGGGTTTTGAAACCCTTGTTTAAAAAAACCCGGTTGACTCTAATATGCTTTCAGGAACTTTTAGCAAACCTAAGAACAAAATGTTACCAGGGCTAAATTGTGTTCCTGGAGGAAGGTATCAAACTCCTTCCTAAATTTGTAAAGAGCTGCTGCTAATACCCAAACTCTTTGATGGCTGAAAGCCTCTCAAAGGTTTCCAAATGCAGAAGAAATTCAGAATCCAACGGAATCAAGAGTGGGGGCGGTGGGGGGGGGGGGGGGCAAACATGGTCTTTTGTTTCATACAGCTTGCCTGTTTACCAGAAATGCTACTTTGCAGATTTTTACAATTAACATTCCTGCCATGTATGCAACTCTGGGATGAAGCTAATAAATTCTTTCAAGCTCACACGCAGCTTATTTTTCCTAATCATTTAATGTCAATTGTGGACTGTAACATTCCCCAGGGTCGCTATTTGACTTCCTTCTCAAAATGTAGATCTTATCTGTCCGTCCCCCTCCCAGAAACGCCTCTGGGTCAACATCTCGGTAACACATTAATTTCAGGTTGTGAGAAGCATCATGTAGAGTATTTTGGCTTGGCGTAGGAGAAGCCTGTTATAATGCTACAAGTTTTTTTTAAAATAATAGGGGTGGGGAGGGGGAAATCAGAGCCAATTGTGGTTTATGGAAAGTATTAGTGTTCTAAAGAGTCCTCTCTGATAAATGCAGAAGGGGGTGAAAACGTACATTTTAAAAAAGATTATTCATGTTTTAAGGCCTCAAATGCAAAGTGGTTTAGCATTTAGTGCCTAATAATAGATGATGGCTATCACATTTCCAACCTTTATTTCAACCATCTTTGAAGTTCAGCCATATAAAGTCTGTTTGTAGAACCACAGGAAAGTTAAAGCAAATATGATTCATCGGAGCAGGAATTTGCAATTAAATACGGGCTGGGGGTGGGTGGGGGGAGAGGACAAGGGAGGGGAGGCCCTCAGTCTGTATCAAAGGAAATGAAATGTTTGCAATATTTTCCAGTTGATAAATTTATTAAAGCACTTTAGAATTATGTAGCTTGAACACTGCTGACATAAACAATCTTTGACCCTAAGCAGATTATATTAGACTCTGTGGGGAGGCAGAATTAGAGAGGAGGTTGGGGTGGGGGGTGGAGGAGGGGAAGAGGCTTCCTAGATTTAAGGGGGGGGGAATGACAGAAGGTTATGATGACCCTTAATTGACTGCACTGGAGCGGAAATTTTTAAGGGGGAAGTAGACGCAATCCTGTGTTTGCTGCTGCCCAGGTTGGGTGCACTTTAAGCTGGCTTTGTTTGGGCCAGGAGCCCTGGTTCAGTGCAAAGCATTCTGGGAAATCCTGCAGGACCTCCTTTTTGGACCTGCCATGTCCTGTCCGGAGATGGTCACCAAATCTCCCCCACCTGGCCTAATGCACCTGGCATGGAAAGGCTAGGGGGTGGGGTGGGCAGGTTTTGGGGTTCCCAGGAGAATTCTGGGCTAAGAAATTCTCTTCCATTCTCAAGTCCTTTGGGAAAGATCTCTCCAGATCATGTAATGCTGGGCTGCAGTTGCAAAAGAAATTAATTTGTTGCTTGTTATTACACATTGGCAAGCTTTCCTCTGCAAGAATGTAAGCAATCTTTCTTTGTTTTCCAGATTTAGTTAATCTGGCAGTTAAAATACTTTGGAAACATTTTAATGACTTATCTGGAAAAGTAGCTTTGGTGTTTTTCAAAAGAAAAGCTTAGCCCTGTGTGCGAGGGGAAGATAAAAGATAGAAGTGTTTGTTCTAAGCGATACTATTCATTTAGAGATCATAATGTAACCCAACCCAAGCAATTATTCTGCAAAGAAAAAGAGAAATCTGCTTATAATGTTCTTTGATACAGTCTTGTCTTGGGAAGTAAAACACACAACACACACACACACACACACACTGTCAATCCATTATGGCAAGGGCTTAGAGAAGTGCAGGCTGTTTTTATTAGAGTCAGCTGAATCCTGTTTTGCATAAAAAAGTGGCCTGTTTGAAATCAAGAACACATTTCCATTAATAGGACTTTGACAAAGTAAAATAAAATCTCATTAAGATGATGTAAGTACATACGACAATGAAATCTCTGTAGCTAACTTTGGCTTAGCAATTTACAGCCAAGTCCCCGCAGGAAGGAAAACAACAGAATTTTACACCAAGCTGTCTTGTGTCCTGAGCCTTTTTAAAAGGCCTGCAATGAAACCCTTTGTCAGGAATATCTGAGGAAGGAGGAGGAGGAGGGCTTGGACGAGAGGAAAGGAAAGGATTAAACAAAAAATAACTTAGATCCCAGATTCTTTCTTATTCTTTTTTTTGGCAAGGGTAGCACAAGATAGAGTAGATTAGAATTATATATTTGCAATCACACAAACATGTTTTGTTCCGGAGCCTGCTCTATAATCAGCCTGCCCCTTTCAAGGGACTTTCCAATAGCAAGTAAAAGGTTTTGGATTACATGGCAATTTAGGAATGCATTAAAAACTAAGCAGTTAATATAATAAAGTGTAGTCTTAACCTTTGTGAACTTTAGAACAAAACAAAAAGTGCAATTTCAAAAACTTGTTTTATTTAATGCTTACTGACTTAGCCAAATATTTCAGTTTACTCTGGCTGTGTGTGTGTGTGTGTGTGTGTGTGTGTGTGTGTGTATGTTTAAAAGATATCTTTGATGTCTTTCTTGTTAGATTAGTCATTAAAAGAAAAGGTATTGATGGCTCTTGATCATACAGTGGATTTTATGACTAATCAGCCTTGGCAGTTGCTACATTTTCTTCCAAAATGAAATTTTAATATTGTTTTGACCTTATATAAACTCCCCTCCCCCTTCAGAACAGTTACACAAGCTATTACAAAAGTAATAGCTTAAGTATTACAAAAGGCATCACACCAAACAGCATATTCTTAATTTACACCTGACCCACTGAAGCCAGGGTTTTGCTTTTCGTTCTCTGGCAATATTCACAATAGGAAGCAAGTTGAGCTGGTCTAGAAGTAATCATTCTTCGGTCCAAAGTGTATATAGGATTACAGCACAATTATCAGGGAATAACGAGACATCACATCAGCAACCACATCCTCACTGGAAGGCAGCAAAGTGATACCGAAAACTCCAAGTCTTTGCTGCCATCTAGTGGCCACTTGGAGTTTTACAGTTGGAATTTGGTAGCCCACAAAGCAAGTTCTTTTCATTGATGATCAACAGATTAATGAAGGTGACGCTAATTAGCTTGTGTTTGCACATTCAATTTTTAAAAATGTCTTCAATTTGGATGCTATCTGATTCTAACTGTTTCTAGGTGGATCACAACCATAAATTACAGAAAAGCAGAAAATACACATTAACCACAACAAATACAAAAATAGCCACAAAACGATCACCAGATGGCAACCTAACAACAATAGAAACACAAATATCACAAACAGAGGAGTCTCTTCTACCCTAAAACCATGGTCTGGGTAAGTAGCCGGGTCTTTTTGGACTGTCATCAGGGCAAGAGCTGCACTGATCTAGGGGTGACCTCATTCCAGAGGGCAGGTGTCACTCCAAGATCCCCAGAGATGACACTGTTTTAATTGATTTAGTTCATTAATCTGAATGATCAGGCTGCATTTTAGAGAGCACTGACCTGTTTTTTTTATAAAGTTCTGTCTCCTCTATGAATCAATATAATAAGGATAGTAAAATGGTAAAATATGGGCAAACCCTTGTTTTGCATAGACCCCCCCCACCCCATTGCTGAAGGGGTTCCACCTGCCCCCCTGGGATCTGGGGCCCCTGGAGGGAACCAGCCATTGTGCTCCTCCAGGATGGGGCTGTGGACCTCAGCACAGTCAGCCGGGTGACACTTATAAACAGCTGTGGCAGAGCATGGTCCCTTGGTGGCCCCCTGATTCATGTGTGACCCCTGCTCTTTGGAAGGTATTGAGGGACTACAATTTAATCTTTTGCAGGGAAAGTTGATTATTTTCCCAACGAATGCACTGATTGGCTGCTTTCCCTTGTCCAGAAGTCCTTTGCCATTTTGAAATGGGTGAAAAGAAGGAGAGACTTCAATCATTCCCTGCTCAATTCTCCATGCTTCATAAATTAGGAGTAAAGACTCGATGGAATCAGTAAAAGACACTAAAGCTTTTCCTTTTTCTGAACCAGCGGAGCAAGAACTGAAAAACACAGGATTTGCAAACACATCTGTGGACAAACCTCCCCCCACCACCACATCAGCATGCCCCGCCCCAGTCTCCACCAACGTCATCTCAGGACCTTTTCATGCCAAGCCAATGTTGGAAGAAATGTCCTTCTGGGTTCAGTTCCGAGTGGGGAGAAAGACACTGGGAACATGGAGGCTGCTTGGAAAGATGGTTTTAATGGTGGACAGGATCACATGGCTTGAGCTCCTGAACAGAAAAGGGGCATCACATGCTCCCAGATGCTGGGTGAAGAAGAAAAAGAGAAAGAAGGGGCTTGCTGAGAGTTCCTGAGTTTTTTATGCTCTCTGTTTGGTTCCACCCCTCTGTTTCCTGTTCCTGTGTAAGAAATGTATTCTGATTGGTTGTCAGACTCCCATGGGGCCATGTAGGGGCAACTCTCTAGGCTGTGTTTTGAATCCAAGTTTGGTTGAGCATTGCTTCTTCCCAGGTGCCCTGTGGTGAGATGGGTAAAGGGCTATCATGCCTTAATCTCATCACCCTGGAGCTGAAGGAGGGAAATCTTTGTTATGTAGAATAGACTAGCTCAGGCAATTTAATGCCCCCACCATTGACATTGGGGGCTATTAAGAGTGAGTCTGCTTCCTACCTAAAAACATGTTTCTCCATTTCTGATCCAGGGAAATTTGATATTCTGCCTTTTCAATATTTCCTAGGATATTTCATTCTTCTAGGAGAGGGTGGGTGCTAACTTCCTATACCATTTTCACTCTTAGGACTGAAAAACAAAGGATGCAGGAGCAGAGCAGGGAATAAAACTGGACAATAATTCTCAGCAATATCTTCACCAAGATCTAAACATCTGGTACATGATGTTATTACTTGCTCTCTTTTTGGGGAGGTTAAAATAATAATAAAAACAACTCTACAGTAAAAAAGGATCTATCCATCCATCCTCATTTAGCTAAATAAATCTGCCTCTTTTTAAGAAAAGATTTATTCCAATCCAGCATTTTTGTGGATATTTAATTAAACATCTGAAACAACTTACGTTGGACTATTTGGAGACAAAGTTGTTCTTATCCTGTTTACACATGTAACGTTGCTGGGGTCTTGCATATTTTCTTACTGTTTTGGGGAAAAAACAAAAAACCCTCGCAGCTCTTCCTGTAAGCATTCTATTCCTTCCTTCCTTCCTTCCTTCCTTCCTTCCTTCCTTCCTTCCTTCCTTCCTTCCTTCCCCCCCTCCCCCTCCCCCTCCCCTTCCTCCTCCTCCTCCTCCTCCTCCTCCTCTTCTTCTTCTTCTTCTTCTTCTTCTTCTTCTTCTTCTCCTCTTCCTCCTCCCCCTCCCCCTCCCCCTCCCCCTCCCCCTCCCCCTCCCCCTCCCCCTCCCCTTCCCCTTCCCCTTCCCCTTCCCCTTCCCCTTCCCCTTCCCCTTCCCCTTCCCCTTCCCCTTCCCCTTCCCCTTCCCCTTCCTCTTCTTCTTCTTCTTCTTCTTCTTCTTCTTCTTCTTCTTCTTCTTCTCCTCTTCCTCCTCCCCTCCCCCCTCCTCCTCCTTCAACAAAATGAGCCACAGAGTCTTCAGATCCGTTCAGGTGCCCTCAAATCACTGTGGAAAGATTTGATTCTCGTGATTCTGAGATTTGATGGGGTCTGCAAGCCAGTCTCATTCTGAGATATCTCGGGCCCAATGCCAACTCACTCAGGGGTGAAATTCAGCAGGTTCTGAAAGGAGATCCGGTAACAGAAAATTTGAGTAGTTCGGAGAACCGGCAAATACCACCTCTGGCTGGCCCCAGAGTGGGGTGAGATTGGGGATTTTGTAGTATCCTTCTCCTGCCATGCCCACCAAGACACACCACCAGAACTGGTAGTAAAAAAAATTGAATTTCACCACTGATGTGTCTCAGAGGAGGCTCTTCAGGGCGTGTCACGGTGTATCAAAGCCTGAGACACCTCTGCCCCCGGACATTCCTCTCTGAGCAGGTAAGAGAACAGCCTCCTGTCATTTTATATAGTGCCCCCCCAAAAGAAAAAGTCTCCACTACAAGAGCTAAATTGGGATTCTGAAGTAAAAGCAATCCAGCTTCTGAGATATTTACTTCTTTCAATGAATCTGACGAAGAGAATTGGAGCTTGAGCTGACCTTCCATTCTTTCTATGTCTCCTTCACCTTGGCCAAGGGCTAACATTGGCCAACTTTTATTTTGTTTTCTGATAAACCACAATTTGTATGGGCTTTGCTGAACCCTGCACTCCAGGAAACAGGCCTCCGAGTTAAGGCTCCTCAGCTGCATCCAAGTGTAGTTTTGTACTCTACCTGTCAATCAGCCCAGGTGAGTTCAGATCTTGATTCAGTTCTAGATTCGGTAGACCTGGGTAGCTCCCCCACCCTGCTCAAGGAAGGGGAAGGGAAGGCCAAGAAGATCTTGTGAACCTGGGCCTGCCGGGAGACCGAGCGCCCAGAACCACTGAGCATCTAAATCAGTTACTGTAAGAAGACAGAAAACAAATGCTGCACATTAAAAAAATACCATTAAAATAATAATAATAAAGCCCTTGTTTTCATCTTTAAAACTAAACTGCCTTTTTTTTCACCTCACTCCCTTTTGTGAAAGTCCTCAATACCCAGGGCTTTGAGAAGGGTGGAGGATGAATGTTTTCAGCAAGAAAAGAAGAAGAAAAAAAACCCCATCAGCCTTTCACCATATCCATCTCAGTTGTTCCTTCTCTCAATTCAACTGGCAACGTTCAAAAGAGGAGTCTGATCTTTGTTAAAAGATTTGTATAAAGCTCTCCTCGACTTCTCACCTGTGGGATGGTTGCTTTACAGGGTCCCAGCAATCAAAGGAAAGAAAGGGCATTGTGTGGTCTGTAACAATAGCAGGAGGGGAGCCAATGAGAGGCCGGGTCTACACAAAACATGAAGGCATTCCACAACGGCCAGAACTAAGCTACACTTTTTAAACGTGACAAAGCCTCCTTGGCACCACATCTGAAAATAAGCTCAAAGTACGCTTGTCGATAGAAATAAAATACGAATATCCACAACATCAAATACGAACTGAGTCTTCCCTCCTTCCAAGTGGCCTCTTCTGGCCTAACAAGCTCAACCCAAGAAAGGCCCTGCTGCTTTATATGGAAGCAGACGGGACGGATGGTCAGCTGCACCCAGGAACACCCTGAAGGGGGAAGGGGGCTGCGGTTCCCTTTCTGACTCTGGAGCCTGAAGGACACCTGAAGATACGTGGTCAGGCCTGGACAGCTCCAGGAGGAAGTGCACAGACTGCCTGAGTCTCTGAGGGTGCAGCTCTGGTGCTGGGAATCTGCTGAACCAAACTGTCCCTGAACGGGACCGCCATCTTTGCTTCCTGGTGAACGCAACGGAGGGCCTGGGAATGTGGGGGACAGGTAAGCTTAGGCAAAACCCAGGACAATGCTCTTAACCCTTCACTCCAAATGTTTCCTTCTGACCTCAACCCTTTCCCCTCTGGCAAGAACTGAGGTGTAGGGATAAAACTGGGAAACTGCAGGTAGAAGAATAGGATGCGTGGAGTTAAAAACGCAGCACAGAAAGTAGGTATGCGGGAGGGCTTTGCAGTAAAAGCCTAACCAGAAGCATCTGAGATAAGTAACTGGTCCTGGTAAATCACCTCTCTGTGTGTGTGTGTGAGAGAGAGAGATCTGCCATGACAATCCTTAACAGTATTGCAGAAACACTGGCATCATCTTGATAGAGGTATTTAGCCCCTCCCCTTTCCACTCTTTAATGGCTGGGTCTGCAGTTGTAGAAGTTCTCTTGCATTTCGTCTTCGTGAGAAAACTTTGGCTAAAACACACCAGGAGTAACCGTCATGCTGGCATTGAAAGACAACAGTTCCTGATGCTTGAACTGAAGCACACACAGACACACGGGCATGCATACACACTCTTAAGCATCAGTTTAAAGCTTTTGTAAATTGATTACGCTCCCAAATCAATCAATCCAGGCTCAAAGGCCAATTATTAATACAGTATTTCGAATAACGCCTCTCATATTCAGGGGGAAAAAAACCTGACTGAATGTGTTCCAAGAAGCCAGATGCTGGTAAATTGGTGGTGGGGTGGTAGAGTTTCCAGTTGGATCCCCAAAGGGGAAGATATCAATGGAGTAATCCAGGAGATATTTACACCAAAGAAAACCTTTTCAGGATTCTTCAAAAGCACTGAATAAACCATGAGCAATCAAGCTCAGCATCTACACTTCATCAGTATTCAAGGAGCCCTTGTGCTCCAGAACCTGTTTTGCTTCGGAGGTGAGTCCTGGTGTGACTCCCATCACAGCAGACACACACAAAGAGGAGAAGAGGGTGGGGCGAGGGGACACTCCTGGCCCCCTTTAGTCCCCCCCTTCCTGTTTCTGGTCACTCCATGAAGTCATTCTCTTCATCTGCCCCAGGGTCAGCCAAAGCCAGCTTCTTGCAAGGAACAAGTGCATTGCTCTTACAAATGGCAAGTCCAGATGTTTGTGTCATGAGCTGTCCCTCTTCCCACCATTGGCACATAGGGGACCTCCTGGCTCTAAATAAGTTATGAACTTATCCAAGATTTCTGTACCTGATGCAAATATTATGCAGGTTTAAACCATTCAGCAGAAACTGAAAACCAGGAAGAGCCAGTTAACATCTGAGCCGACTCACCTCAGCTATCCAATATCACGGCCAACTTTCAAAGGCTGAGATAATAGGCTAAGGACTCGAGATTTGCCTCGATGGAGATCAGTATTGGCCAAACAAATGAACCCCAATGATTCTCAGTGGAATATGGGAGAAAAAATATCTCCATGATTTCACAGAACTTGGCCATAGCCCTCCCCGGTCTCCATTCTTCCAAGCTACAGATTCCACCATTCTCCATGTTTTTGGTATGGAAGAAGTTTTAACTTGATGACCATTGTGATTGTCTTCTTCCACATTTCCCCCTGCATTGTCATTGTATTCCTTTTTCACCTGCGATGACCAGAACTGTACACAATATTTCACCGAAGGATGTGGCATTAGAGTCAGAAGCTTTATTTTTTAATATATTTCCAAATGTTCTCTAGCATAGAATTTGTCACAGCTGGGAAAGGAAACAGCCTGATGAAACCTCTGGGCCTCCTAACAGGACCCAACAATATTTGGTTAATCACAGACTATTCGGCTCCCATCAGGCTATATGTGAGGTTAGGGTTTTCTGTCCCAAAGCACATTATTTTACATCTATTGAAGCACATTTGCCATTTGGTTGAGCGTTGACTCAACTTAAGAGATGCTTCTTCACTGAATAGTTTGCATCATCCCCAAATCTGGTCAGCTCATTTCTTACCCCAAGTCGAAATCACAATGAACAAGTTTAAAGGCAGCAGTCCCTCCAAGCCTAAAATTGCACATTTATTCCCATTTGTTCTCTCTTGGGATTTTTAAAAAAACCAATTAGCAACCATTAAAATGACAGGCCCCTTTCCTCACAACTGTAAGTCTTGGCAGCAAACTTTAAGCAAAGATTTTTTTAAAAGAAATCAGGTATTCAGAGTCAAGTGGGCATCTCCAACAAGGGTCCTTTGGCACCCTAAAAAACAAAAATAAAATAAAAAACCAAATCCTTGAGACCAGAAATCTCCAATCTTGGCAACTTTAAGACTTGTGGACTTTAATTCCCAGAATTCTTCAGCCACCTGGCTGAAGAATTCTGGGAGTTGAAGTCCACAAGTCTTAAAGTTGCCAAGGTTGGAGACTCCTGTTACAGACAGGCAGCATTTCCTTTTGATGAAGCCGTGCTAATTTTCTGGCATGGCTTCCTTTTCCTTTGATCATCATGTCTATCAATCTTCCTGGAAGAGGGATTCATCTGACCCACTCATCATTTTCTGGGTCTCCCCTGGGTTTCTTTTAAAACAATGTTCAGCTGAATTGTCAACATGGCAGCGGTGAAAGGAGGTATTGCAAACAGCCCTGCTTGGATTGGATTACATGTTCTGCCTGGCATTTGGTCTGTATCCGCGAGAGAGAGACCCTCCCTCTGCAGAGAACTGCCAAATCCCCCACCACCCTTGTGCAAATTAGTTTATTATGGCAAGGGGGGAGGGGGGGGTCAAGGAGGCTTGGGAAAAATGGTTAGTATGATCTACATCATGTGTCTGGCAGCAGAAGGAATTGAAAACATTTCCCTGGAACACAATCAAGGGACCGAATTCTTCTCTATAAGTAGCCTGATAAAGCTTGACTTAAATATTAGGCTCTAGGGAAGATCACGAAATCTAACTCTAACACAGAATGGGACATTTGGAGCTGATATCTAACAGCTAGAACAAAAGAGAGGATGACAAGGCAGGACTGAAACATTTGGATATAACTGCAAACACCAATAAGCTTTTAGAAGTATAAAACAAGATTCTTGTCTCGTAGTTGCTGTATATCAGCTCAACGTCAAGTGTTATTTGCCTTACTAACCTAGGTAAAGACATCAATCAAAGATCTCAATCAAGGAGGATCATAACCGCTCCATAGAGCCTCCGCCTATAAATTCAACACAACACAAGTTGAGAACTCAGAATTCAGCCCATCACTTGCTGGTGGAGACAGTTGGCCAGGATGTCCTTTGGTCTGCCTCAGCCCACCCATTATTATATTCCCAGGGTTGCAACATAAGAGAAACATTATAAGTTACTCAGGTAGCATGAAAAGTTAAAATACATGAGAAATAAATATGCGTGCATACAGACTTTTAAAAAATGTGTACACAACTGAGACTCTTGCAAGAGTTTCATGGGGGAATGGACCTGACCTTCCAGGCACCAGGTACTTGGGGAAATGATCCCAAAATGGAATGGAGAATGTCACCATGGAAGCCTCGCCAGATACCCCCAGGATGAAGAAGACCAGCGTATGGGTCTTCAGTGAGAGCTGAAGGGCAGCTGGGAGTAGAACTTGGGTCTCGGGACTTTCAGCTATGTGGCCCAACTTCTATCACCCTCACACAACTTGATTAAATTACAAGAGAAGCATGATCAACTCTGCAATGTTGTCAATCTCTTTCTTCCTGAACCCACAATAATGTCTTAATTTCTCTAGAAGAAGCCAAGGTAAGCAAGAGAGAAGAAAGTAAGGGAACCACAGTGAAAGAGGTCAGACTCATGACTTCCAACTTTGTAGTATTTCAGGACCCAAATGAACAACATTTCTTTAATGTACTCAGTCACATGACAAAATGGGGCAGGGGGAAAAAAAGCAGGTCTGCTCCTTGCTTTGAAACGTTTCTTCTCTTCCGTTGACTTGCAGGGCGATGAGCAGATGGCCTTCAAGAGGTCTTGCAAAATCTCCCTTAATCTCAGATGCTTTTCCTAGGAAAGAAATAGAAGAAATGGTGAGAAAAATCTCCACAAGGTTGAAACACAGAATGTCATCCTCTAAGCTCCTCCTCAGGTTGGTTGAAGGGGCTCTGGAATCAAACTGGACACGTTGATAATTGGTCAATCTCAGCAGTTGGACAAATTCTTGAGCTCTTCTCCAATGCAGACATCAGAAGGAGCTTTGTCCCAGCCAAGTTCCAAGTCAACCATGTTTACATCATCCAGAGAAACTCAAGGCATTTTTAAAATAAAGTTTTATATTTGATCAACATTAAAAACATTGGACATAGTGCAATATTTCTGGCATAAACATTTCCATATAGTGATTAGATCTTATAACAATAATATTTTATATCCACTACATACTGTAGGTATGTGTAGCCAGTCAGATTACCTGTCTATTCATCCTTTTTTTTGTTATAATTACTATTCATACAAATACATATCCTATTCCTACCTATCACACATTCTTAATACCATACTTTCTAATTCTGAATTTTTCTGTTTTTCTGTCCTGGCCTTTTTTCCTCATTTCTAACCATCGGTACCATTTGTCCCACATTTCATGATATTCCATCTCACCCTTGTCTTAGAGAAGCTGAAGGCATTTTCTGAGCATCTGAGATTTTGCTGAGATAATCAGCAAAATCGAGGAACATTTAAATGAAAGGGTTATTGATTAGGCATGCTAATGTAAAATAGATTGGCAGAGCCTGATGGCCAGTATGCCTCTTCCTTGTACTTTACGTGACCATTTTATTTTCCTGAGTTAACAGAACGGGGTGCATATTACTTTTAAATTGTTCTAGATGTTTTAGCTTTTGCTCTGTGTACCCCTTTCCTCTTTGTGACCCAATTTATTCAGACAATTATTTTCAGACATGCAATTCTTTTTGATGCTCAAATACAGGCACTCTCAAACCCTACATAAGGAGTGTCAAACTCAAGGCCCAGGAGCCGGATCTAGCCTGCAGGATATTTAGATCTGGCCTGGAAACAGCAAAGGACCAGTCAGTGGTGCTTCTGCCAGCAAAAACAGGGTCCTGAGCTCCGTTTTTGGCTTCCACGGTGTCGTACAACCCCCTGCCAGTGAAAACGGAGCCCAGGAGCCCGTTTTTTGCTGGCAGAGTGCTTGGGCTGCCACAGGTGTCCCCAACACACCTACACCAACCCCCGAGGCGAAACACAACCCTGTTGCAGCCCTCAATGAAATTGAGTTTGACACCCCTGCCCTACATAGAACAATCTAAACTCCCCCAGTTCCAGGCAGAACGTTGTCATGAGAAAAGTGTGTCTGCGCTTGGGGAATAAGGAAAAGAAACATCCAAATGATTTGGATATTGTGGAATTTCCTTCTGAAGACTTATTACACAAATTCCTGTACCCAAACAAATTTTTTCCATCCTCTGGCCCCTCTGCACTTCATTTCTGTTTCGTAAATAAAGAATGTTGCGTGTCTTCTCCCTGGTTTGATGAGCCACAGCAGCCATCAGCAACAGAACTGCTTTTATTCACTTGCCATGTTTACTTTAACCTGGATGCTCTCCAGAGCACTGTCAAATTAATTCTGAGCAAGAATGGACACTTTCGAAGTATACAGCGGTTCCTCCTCCTCTTCCTGTGCCGTTTGGATTACAATCCCAAACAGGGAAGACTATGAAATTTATGAGCCAATGTACTTTCATTAGATTTTTCATTGACTGGTTTAATAGGGCTCCCACTGTACTTCCTTCTACACGTCACCCCTGCAGCCCCAAAGAATTTGGTCAAAGAGCGTGTTTCGTCAAACCCGCTTTCCTCCTCTTTGCGAAGCTGAATCCATCTCAGGCTAGTTGTCCATCCATGAAATAAGTCAGGCCACCTCGCGGAAACTCAGTCCATCCCTTCAACCCCACCTGCAGGGCTGGTCTGTAATTGAGGGCTTCTGGGAGGCCCGTTTTTTTCCTTCCCCCATCTTCCACATGGGCCCTGCAGTTACCTCGCATCCAAAATGGGCTGCATGGAGACTCCTGGGAGGGGAGGGGCAGCGTGGGAGGGGAGGGGTGGGCGGAGCTAGCCAGGGGTGGGATTTGGAAGTTCTCTAAACCGGCCATAACATTACCATGTTTCACCGGCCTGGTCTTATTTTTGGGGAGGTCTTATTAATTTGGACATACAGGAGGCAACGAGTGCAGTCACCTCATGGCGGCTGCTGTGCTGCAATATTTTCAGGGAGGGCTTATTTTTTGGGGAGGGCTTATTTTAGCGCATGCACTCAAAAGCCTGATTGGACTTATTATCCGGGGAGGTCTTATTTTCAGGGAAACAGGGTAGCTACAGGTTCTCCTGAACCTGGGCGAACCCGTAGCAGCCCATCCTGCTTGAGTCCTCCAAATATCTTCCAGCAACCTTCTTCCAGAAGGAGAAGCTTCACAGATGTTGCTCAGCTTAGAAAAGACGTATGAAAATTAGGGATTGCTTTAAAGGAGGGCTCACTGCTCTCTAGTCTTCATGATTTTGCTACCCAGTCCAGCTCTAGAGGAAGAAATGCATCGATTCCCAGGGGTGGTGGTGGATCCTGCCTAAACTGTGCTTCCCTCACCAACAAAACCCAACGAATTGCTCTGCGTGTAAGATCCTACCTTTGCTCCGCTGCTCTGATGGCTTCAGGCTTTCTTCAGCTTCTCTATTCTGGTGGAATAGGTGTCTTCTTGCATTTGGAGCTTCTCGTAGATCTCAGTCTATGAAGAAGAGCATTTGGCAACTCTGCAATCTTCTGTCTCTTTTTTTCTTGTATGCATTACATCCAAAACATACTACAGACTGTATAGTGTTAGCTGACATTGGTTAGTCCACAGGTTGCTCTGCCTCTTTGGAAAAAGGGCTAGGCTAAAAAACCCTGCAGCTTCAGTGGGGCAGGGCAGCACTCCATAAACTCTTCTGGGGCCATCTAAGCTCCCTTTGCCCCAACCCAGAGCGAGGCTCAGCTCCCTTTGAACTATAGCAGGGGTCTCCAACCTTGGCCACATTAAGCCTGGAGGACTAGGCCTAAAGTGGCCAAGGTTAGAGACTCCTGAATTATAGGACAGCAAATGCCTCCTGGCTTCCTGGTGTTTGAACAACTCAACCTGTGCTTGCAGAACACAATTTGCCTTGCTTGGGGGTGGGGTGGGACAGATGGTCTGACCTTCCTGAAATGGAGACTGTACAGATATGTTGGATAAAATTCCTGTCTTTCCTTCCCGGCACACAGTTGCCAAGATCTGGAGTCACCAAGCTGGGAAGGTTGATCTCACTGTAACAGCCTTGCCAAAAAGGCATTAAGAGTTGTTAATCTAATCTTGCGAAGTTTCTTCTCCGGTAACATTGTACTGCAAACTAGGGCATCCAAAACCTTTGCCAGACCAATTCTCGAATACAGCTTGTCTGCCTGGAATCCACACTGTATATCAGACATTAACACAATTGAGTGAGTCCACAGGTATTTCACGAGAAGAGTCCTCCACTCCTCTGCTCGCAAAAGAATCCCTTATGTCACCAGGCTCCAAATTTTGGGCTTGGACAACCTAGAACTATGCAGCCTACGGTCTGACCTAAGTGTAGTACACAAAATTATCTGCTACAATGTCCTACCTGTCAACGACTACTTCAGCTTCAAACACAATAATACACGAGCAAACAATAGATACAAACTCAAGGTAAAGCACATCAAACTCGATTGCAGAAAATATGACTTCAGCAACAGAGTGGTCAATGCCTGGAATGCACTACCTGACTCTGTTGTTACATCCTCAAACACCCAAACCTTTAACCTTAGGACTGTCTACTGTTGACCTCACCCCATTCCTAAGAGGTCAGTAGGGGCGTGCATAAGTGCACCAGCATGCCTAACGTCCCTGTCCTACTCTCCTCATTTATTTGTCCCCATTTCCTATGTTCTTATTCATGTTTATTCTTATTCCTGTTATCTTGTACAGGAGTGACAAACTAAATAAATAAATAAAATAAATACTACAGGTTTGTTCTATTCTATTTCCTTTTATGTGGAGTTTCATTTTTGTGGGGTGGGGGAAGGGAAACCCCTATTAGCTTCTGAAGACCCAACTGGAAGTGAATTGAAACTCTAGGGGAAAAAGTGAGTTAAGTGCCGGTCTCTTTTAACTAAAACTTAATTGCTAGTAAACATCTGAGAAAGAAGCATCAGAACGCAGAGCTTAATTTCATTGTGATGCTCACATATGAGTCAGGAGAGCTAATAGAATGGGCTTCTGGAGTTTTGTGGCCTAAAAAATACTCAGGGCTGCGTGCGCAGGCAGAGAGGCACTTGGGGCAGGGAGAAGGTAGCTGCTGCAATTAGAAGGTGGGCTCTCCTCTCCAATTCCCCACTACCTGGACACCTGGCTGCCTTCTGGAACCCATTCTTCCCTGCAAGGAGTTACGCAGCTACCTAATGCAAAGGGACGTTTGGAGGAAAACTGCAAAAAGCGTGTCTATTAAGGAAAATTACGAATAAAATGATGTTTCTTTTGGAGGAATGTGCAGAAACCCACAAATTGTACTGTAAGCTTAACAAATATTCTTGAACTTCTGTGGGAATAGGTTAAAGGGAATTTACAAATGGAAAATATGAGAAACTGCAAGGAAGGCATTTGCCCGTCTGTAGTGGCAGGTTAGCAAAAGCAACTGCGACCCTTGCGCAGAATGTAAACTTTCCCAGGATTTTTTAATGCCCCCATTTAATCGCTCTTAAATATTTCAGCTCTCCCAAGTGGGAAAGGCTCCCAGCACTAAGTTTTTCTTGTTTCATTTTTCTTTTCATTTTTTTATTGTTAAACAGCTCAATTTGCAATAAAAGGGAACTAAACCGGCATTCCTTCCATGCCGGAAGTGGTATTTTCACGGGGTTGTTAACAGGTCATTCCACATGGATTTCCAGATAGAATCCACGAGATGTATCAGAACAGCCAAAATCTGCAAAAAATGAAACGTTAATTGAACGGAAACGATCTTTGCTCAGACCACGTACCTGTAGGGAGTCCCTAGGCAAAGACCCTGGCCTAAGAGGGCACTGCAGATGCAGGGGGAAGCCAGGGGAAACCCTCTGCTGTACCACACTTGCTGCACCCGAGGCGCTGGGCTCAGGCGGAGGAATGATCCACAAAGGGCTCCTTTGCTGCCTCATCTGCACCAGAGTGGGCTTCCATGCTGATGGCATTGCAGAGGCATTTTCCAATTCCCTCTGGGGTAGCGAAACTCACGTTTGGGAAGAGCAGCACAGCAGCTCTGCTATGGTCAACAGGGCTCAGTTCATCCTGGCAAAGACATCCCGTTGTGGGGCGCAGCATAAAAGCAGAATGAAGTCAAGCTGCTTCTTGCAAACCCTACCTGGATGTTGCCAATGAGCTCGTTGGTGAGCTGGCCCAGAACCGAACGAACGTCCTCGACGGTGTAGCCCATCAAAGGGTCCACGGTCACTTGTTCTTCAGCTGGCTCTTCTGCAAGAACACCTTCCCGTTCCTAAAAGAGCGACAGGCAAAGGCTCACCAAGCGACCCCCCTCATCACAAGGGCAAAGGGCCTCCTAGAGCAGAGGGAGTCACTTGTGCCCCCACCCCAACCTTGGCCACTGACAGGTTTCCTGCTGTCACTCATGACAGGAAACCCTCCCAAGTTCTTTACCTCTGTCCAGTCTTTGGACAAAGGTGTGTCTGTGTGTCTGTGTGTGTGAGAGAGAATGTTTATGTGAATGTGAGTGAAGGGATGCAGGGAACCCAATGTTGCTCCTCTAAGCCAGGAAGAGGTGGGGCATTTTGGGGGGGCTGAGAAGATGCCCAGGCTGGGGCAAGGTCCTCTTTTGGATGCTCAGAGGCCTCCAAGCTTCATAAGGTAACAAACGGGGCAGCCTCTCAGTTAAAACTGCCTCCTGGGAAGGGATGCCAAGGGGAAGAAAAAAAAAGAGTTCAGTGATGGCAAGGTGGCATTTTGCTTTCTTCCCAGAGACCTCCACTTACCTTCTCCTCCTCCTCCTCCTCCTCCTCCTCCTCTTCCTCCTCTTCCTCCCCTGCAGTCAGAGCTACGAACTTGAAATAGATGTCGCTGGGCAAGCCTTCTTCCAAGGGGGCAGGGAAAGGGGCCTTGGCGGGCTTGACTAGTTCCACCACTTTCTGTTAAGAAGAAATAAAATGGGGGGGGGGGGAGAAGCAAGAGAGATTTACAGAAGAGCAATGCAACCCATGGGCACCATTTGCTGATGGCTTTTTGAAGAAACGAAGCCAAAGGCCCAGGCAGATCGCGCCGTCTCTTTGGTTACTCTTCCCAAGTGCTGGAAGCCTCCCTGACATCCTTCTCACACCTGCTCTCCAGGTTTGGTAACTAGCAACTGTTTTGTCAGAGGGGGGAGCCGGATCTGCTCAACCACCATGGCAAAATAGGTTGTAAAATCAAGCAAGACTCAACAACCGCAACACTTAGCATCCCATTCCCAATTGTGGTCATAGGTTGAGGGCTACTTGTACTCTGAACCACCAATGTGAAGGGCAGAAGCCTCATCCGAGGTTACCCTGTGCCCAAAGACCTCCCTCAAGCCCCGCCCCCTAAAGGGACAGTGGGAGACATCAGAGAGATCCGTTCCTCTCTCTGGGCCAGGGGTCGGCAACCTTAAACACTCAAAGAGCCACAAAGGTCCTAACCGGAAGCCCCCCATTCAATTCTGGAGCCGACAGGAAGTCCGTTTCCCCCACCATAGAGTCTCATCCCAGCATGGTGTCCTTTTTCCTCTACCTGTCCTAACCTAAAGCCCTATCAATTGTGGAGCCAACCAGCAATAGGGAGCCGCAGCAGAGGGATGAAAGAGCTACATGTGGCTCCAGAGCTGGGTTGCTGACCCCTGCTTTGGGCGATCTGGCAAAACCCAATTTGTGGGGCCTTAAAGAAGCCGAGAGTGCTCAGGTTCAACCGCCTGTGTCTCAAAACAGGAAACCAAATGCAACCGTTCAAACTTGTGGCGAAGTGGAGACCTTTGTTGGAAGGGCAAATGACTGAACACAGGTGATGCTGGGAGAAAGGATACAGCTGGGCCATAAATGCCCCAGCAGCCTCCATCCTTCTTTAAGCACACGACTCCCTGACCTTTTCCCTTGCTGGGGTGTTCCGAGCGCTCCCCCACTCCCTCATTTTTGCTTGTTCCCAATGGCTTCTCAATTGTTTTGGCTTGGCAGCTGAATTCAGTTGCCACTCAGAAAGTCCAGCAAATTCAGTCCCAAACATGGCTCGTAAGCGCCCTCCCCATGTGGTGGGTCCCAATGATTCTGTGCACAGAATTTTCCTGGTGTTGGTCAGTCTCTTCCGTCAGCTCCTCATTCAGACAACCATTTAATCACAGAAAGGAGCCTGTTTTGTTCATCTCTGCAGCATTCGGACAGGTTTTAAATGCACTTGTAGTTTCAATTTACGATAAAAAGGAAGCCTCTTGTTGGCAGCAGAGATTTCTGAATAAAAGTGAGCTTTGGGGACAGAATGTTGTCATCCGGCAATGCTGATTTCTTTTTATATTCTGCATTCCTAACAAGTCGAAGAGAAAACCAGCATGAATGAATTGTGAAGAGAGCCTCGAGCCAAACGTATTTAAATGAATCTTTCTGATGCAATGCTTTTCTTTAAGCAGTACAATTAAGGCGTTGTATTTCCTTTAAGCAAAACCTCATGTATACCATTACCATTGATTATATCGCGAAAACTATTTAAAACCGAGGAGACAAGGTCAGCATTACAATCCTGCTTTTATTTTAAAGTTACTCCTTCCCCCCCGCCCCAAGAGAAATGTATTGTTTGTTCAGCATGGGAGGGGCTTTAAGGGAACGAAGCTCACATATAACATTCTAAGAAAATCCATCCTGCTAATTTATTTAATGGCTGAGACACAGGCACCTGCCCACCCCTTTTGCGGAATGCTTTCCCCCCTCCCTTGGCCATTTGTCACATGTCCCATTTCGAACAGAAGAGAACCCATGCTGGATCACTGGGTTCTGCAAATCTCCCTCTTCGGCCAACCCCAGACCGACCTCTGTGTTCCAATAACAGCAACAAAGAAGCTGCCACACAGTTCCGGAAAGCCCTTTTAGCAATCTCCACTGCAGATACCAGCCTAGACCGCATGATCTCAGCACGTTTAAGATGGGTGGACTTCAACTCCCACAGTGGTGGGATTCAGCCGGTTTGGGCGAACTGCTAGTTAAATTGTGGCTGTCCCCTCCTCTCCCCTCCCCTTCCAGGAGTCCCCACGCATCCCATTTTGGCTCCCACGTAAGTGCAGGGAGGCCTACTAGGCCCAAAACGGAGCGTGGGGGGGGGGTGTATGCGGTGTTCCCCACCCAAAGCCCATTTTTGCTCCCAGGAGGTTACAGGGAGGCCCACTAGGCCCAAAACGGGGTGTGAGGAGGCAGTGCATCCCCCCCCCCACGTAGCCCATTTTTGCTCCCGAGGGGATGCAGGAGACCAAGTGTTGTCTGTCACACCCCCTGTCCATGCTCACCACGGCCATGCCCACCCAACCGGTCATTAGGGCAGAGAACCGGTTGTTAAATTATTTGAATCCCACCCAGTTGCCATGTTTAAAGAAAACTGATTTACACCAACAGGTTAAGGCATGGCTGATTGGGGAATCCTGGGAGTTGAGGGAGTCCCACCTCCCTCCCAATTGATGCATCTCAATATTAGCAAAGCAATTTCACCCATCGCTTTGCTTCCTTGGTTTGAGAATCTTTTAAGTCACTGGCTGCCCTGAATTCCAAATTCTACTACAGCTTACACCTCCAGGAGAAGATTTGTGGACAGCCATGAGTTTTCCATCCATTGGCATATTCCTCCAGGGGTGGAAGCACATCCCAGGGATTTCGGAATAGTTTCCCTTGCGGAATCAGAGGGTTTCTTGCTTCCTCCTCACCCTCAAAAGCTACATGTGGGCCTTTGTCCTGCCTTGCCTTGAGCCATACTTGCAAGGACCCAAGAGAGGAGCTGTGATCAGCCTGCAGGGTAAAAAGGAAAGCCTTGCAGCTTGGATTCTCAGAAAGGCCCATGTCAATCAAGCACACATGCAGAAAGATTGGATCCTTTGGAGACTGGAGTCAGAAGCCTGTAAGTCAAGGTGAGCATTTCAGCAGCATCGGTGGTGGGTTGCAGGCAGTGTGCCCCGGTACGGGTGTACTGGTGCCTGGTTGGAGCACCTGGTACCGTTCCGGTACGGTGCTCCGGACGGCTCACATGCCCGTCCGAACTCCTTACCTGTATTTGAGCTCTTTGGCGCTTTCGCGCACGCACACGGAGCACACGGGGCTTGCGCAATGCTCCATCGAGCAGCTGGAGCATCACAGAGGCTCGAGGAGGCGGCGCAAGAGGTAAGGATGCATGCGCATGCTGCACATGTTCATGTGGTGGATGCTGGGCCCCATTGCAATCGTACCGGTTGCAACGTACTGGTTGCAACGGGATCCAGAACCCACCATTGAGCAGCATCTAATAGTAGAAGCTTCCCCTAAAATCCATGGGAAATCCATATGAATGAGGCACAGAAGAACCTTTTGCCTTAGAAATCTGATGCTTTGGGCAGAAATAGGAAACTAGTTGTTGGAAGAAATGTCTATCTGGGTTCAGTTCCAAGTGGGGAAAGGACACTGGAAACATGGAGGCTGTTTGGAAAGATGGTTTAATGATGGACAGGACCACATGGCTTGAGTTCCTCAGAAGGAAAGGGCAGAGATGCCCGAGAGAGCCTGAGTTTTATGCTCTCTCCTGGGCTTTGAATTTCCTGGGGCACAGGAAGAGTATCCTGATTGATTGCTGTCAGAGGTCATAGCAAGTTTTGTAGGTTGTGTGCTAATTTTGGTTGAAACTTGGTGGGTGGTTCAATGAAGGGCAATGAGGTGGGGTAGATCTTGGTTATGTAGAATAGGCTAGCTCAGGCCTTAATGGCCCATTGACAAAGGGGGGAGGATGAATTTCTGCCTCCCTTTTAGAGGGAAATATTCTGCCTTTTTAATATTTCCTAAAATATTTCATTTTCTAGGAGAGGTCGGTGTTAATTTCCTACACAGTCTAGTCAAGTAGTCTTATTGAGTTTTTCTTTCTTTCTTTGTGCAATGCTAAATTAACTCTACTTGTGTTTTAATTCTCTATACAGTTTGGAATTCCTTCTGTGATGCAGCTTTTTATGCACTGATTTCATTTAGAATCCCCTCATAGTCTCATAGTTGTAATGAAATTGCAACATCTCCCATCTTCCAGGGAGGCTGTGTTATTTGCAGATGATGGTGGCCATGCTGGAACCTGCTTGGAGCAGCACAGAGCGGAGAAAACTGGGATGCTCAGAATGCGATTCCTAGAGAGGAGAGCTGACGTCGTGACGGCATGACGTGCGATCTTGGGGCTCCGAGATCACAGTCAAATTTCTGCCGCTGGACGGTCCATTTGGATTTAAACCATCCTGCAGGGACAGTGATTGAGAAGGGCACCTCCTGCTGATCTCAGGGATACCACAAAGTCCCTGAAAGATCCAGGAATAGCCCTTTTTTCCGGTGACAGAAACGCAGCGAATAAAGCTGCTGAAGTTGGGACAGTTCCGGAATGGGAAGAAAGCGAAAAGACAAAGTGTGTCGAATTGGTGAGGAAATTTTATTATTAGAGGAAGAGACTACCCAAGAAAAAAAATAAGTTAAGTTAAGATTGAAGACAGAAGACTGTAGGTGGTGAGATTGATCTGCATTGAACTTAGTGTGTTATCCAGTTTCTAATTTTTTTTTTTCACGGATGGAACTTTTGCAGGGGCTCCCTATTTTTTAAACTGAATGGATTAATTCTTTCTTCTTCTTTTTTCACTTTTGCTTATACCTATGGATTAAAATTCTCCTTTTTTATAATGCTTGATTTGATTGATTGGATTGTTTTTGATAAGTTAAGGGTTAAGGGTTTTGAAATTCAAAATCTATTAGTTGTGACAGAGAGAATTGAAAAGAGATTGGAGAATATGGAATACAAAACAGAAAAATCTGATAGAGAAACTGAGGATTTTTACCAAATGAAGAAAGTGGAGGACAGAGTTCAAAAGATGGAAGAAAAAAATGAGCAAAGAGATAAGAAAACTGTGGATTCTGACAACAAACTGAGCATGGTTGGCAATGGCAAGAGTGGAATATGGAAAGGGGAGATGGATGGATTGGAACTCTACCCCAGACTTCAAAGCACAGAAGAAGAAAAGAGAGAAAAATTGACAGAGATAAGGAGAGAAATCTTGACAGAAGGACTAGCGATAACCAAAGATAAGCTGATGGAAAGAGCAGATGTTGGGTTTCAAGCTTTTATGAGATACGAAAGGAATAACATGTTGCCAAGAGAAGTTTATACAAGATTTATTAAGAAAGTAACTAGAACATCAATGCTACAAATGGCAAGAGATATAAGACCATACTATTACTGGAAAAATATAGATTGATGCAATGAAAATGTATAATAAAAACTAAGCTAAATTTAGTTTACTAGTAGTCTGTATAAAATGAAGCGACAATAGCTATAGTTAAATAATGATTAATAATGATAACAATACATATAGATATATTAGTTTGATAATATGAAATTTTATATAAACAACACATGGAGATTATGAGAGGAAGTTTAAAAGTTTTATCTAGAATATGTTATAAAGATGTATTGTGATTGGATGATTTTAAGATGATTTAATGGAACGTTATCATATAATCCTATTCTAGATTTTGAATATTATATATATAAAAGGATGTAAAAACAATTATAGTCAAATTAAGGTTGAGATATAATAATTGTGATATACATGAATATGGGTGAATTTAAAATATGCCTTTTGATATGAAAAGCAGGTGGTGAGTATGGAAGAGATGCATGGAAATACCGTAACCAACTGACACCCTTTCTACAATTTGTAATGGAAGATGCTTTTTTTATTTTTATTTTTATGTTTGTTTGTCTTTGTTCAAAAACAAATAAAAATTGTTTAAGCAGAATGTGATTCCTATAAAAAAGAGCTCTTGACATGAATCAAAAGCAGCAGATGAAATAAATACTCGCAGTAACCGGTGATATTCAGGGCAAAGTACAAATATTTAGGTTAGTGGCTGGGAAACGATTGGAAAGGAAGGAGAGAGAAACCATCGTTAAACAGTCTTTCTGCTATATTCTCTCTCTCTCTCTCTCTCTCTCTCTCTCTCTCTCTCTCTCTCGCTATCATCTATCTATCTGCTTGCTTTTTCTTACTTGTGCTTTGTACCTTAACGTTTCTGAAAAATCTGTTAAAAGCTTAAATGATTATTTAAAAAGCCACTGGTTTCTAAGAAGTGAGATTATAAACCACATCATTTAGTCTGGATGAGGATAGTTTTTGCCAAGCTTGCTCAATTATTTGCAAGCTCTATGTGCTAACTACACATTTCTGTTTGGGGAGAGTAAAAGAGTATTCAGACACGTCTGGGCTCGTTCAAAGGATTAATACAATAAAGTGCTGTGACTCATGAGTTATCAAGGAGATGTTTATGTAATATTAAAATCTGCTCCTGATCTGCAGATAGCAAGCGTTTTATTCTCTCTGCTGCCTCTTCAATTCAGATCCATATTTGCCTCCCACCTACAAAGCCCAGATGGAATAGCTTGGCCAATTCTCTGCCTTCTAGATAGACACCCCTGTGTTCTGAAGCTTGATTTCAAAACAATGAGGGCTAGAAACTTTTCCAAAACAAAATGAGCGCTTGAAAACAGCCTGTGGCCACACACATATGTTTAGGAATTATTCTATGTACGCAGCTTCTGTTGCTCCTCCATTTTTAAAATTACAGATACATAAAGCACCACTGATTTTTTTTCCTGGTCTCCTGAAGACCATGATCAGCACAAATGAATTTTAATGTTATCAAACATATCCCTACAACAAAATCACTTATTGCCTGTATTTTAATTATGAAATTGTAATCACAATCCAATTTTTTTTTGCATCTGCTGGTTCAAAGGTACAAAGAATCATTGAAAGTGCAAACATCTCTATTAGTGAGTATCAACATACAATTTTAAGAAATGTTCGCCAGCAGCTCAACCATCTAGTTTCTATTTCCTCCCTCCATATTTAAACCATTAATTACTACCATAAAAAACACCATCAATGTGACAGTACATTCTCTGAGATTTCAGATATTAAATAGTTTTGAAATGTTCTTCCCCTATCCAAATGGCTGTTTCCCTTCTGCACTGTGTCTCCTCCTCCTCCGCTGTTCAACTAAAGAATCTTCCTTTACCCTCAAGATCTATCCTTCTTCTCCCCAAAAGGACGGTCTTAGCTTCCCCCCTTGATGCTCCATCCAGATTGGGTCATACAAAGAGCCCCACCTCTGCTCTGATATTGTCCCTGCCAGATTTATCTCCCTCTTTTCAACTGGCCTATTCTGCATCTGGATCCTCCAAGGACCACAACTGGACCAGCATTAAAGACAGTCTGCTGCCACCATTGCTTGCCCCAGCCGGTCTGGCATCTGATGGGGATCCTGGAAAATGCAGTCCCACACATCTGGAAGGAGCCCAGGATGGGAAATGCTGAGGTTGACCTTCCAAAGTTTGTTCTGGACTTCTGAGTCTTCACCGGCACCATCCAAGGTGCCCAAAGGCAGCTCCTTTCCAGCAAAAGCATGAAGCAGTTCTAGCTCTTTAGTCGAAAGAAACCCGTGTAGGCAAATAAACTTTAAGAATCTTAAAACTAGAAGTAGCAGGACACATTTTTTTCAAAATTACAGAAACTGCACGTGAGAGTTTATTTTATAAATATTATGCTTTTAGCTAAATGTGTGCTCAACAAAAAGATGTAAAGGTTGTAATGCAGGGGTGTCCAAACTTGAGAACTTTAAGACTTGTGGACTTCAACTCCCAGAATTCCCCAGCCAGCATGGCTGGCTGGGGAATTCTGGGAATTGAAGTCCACAAGTCTTAAAGTTCCCAAGTTTGGACACCCCTGTTGTAATGGGATGCTGTGTGACAGCAGATACGGTGGGCAAAGTGTTCTGGCGCAGAGTCTCACTTTCTGTTTAAACCACCGTCCTTCTTCAGGCTGCAAATTCAATTACTGACTTTATACCAAATCCAACCCAGCTACAGAAACCAGCAAGTGGAGGGGTATGCAATTCTGGGTTTTTGTTTTTTTTCCTTTTACATTCCAAAATAGATGTGATTGTGTGAAGAAATTGGTTGTGAATATTCCTTGCCTGTGAAGAGCAATGAATCTCATCCTATTTCCATATTTCTAATTAACACCAACTTAAAAATAAAACTCATGCCATAGCCCACTTTAATCAAAACGGGGAAATGCAAAATTCATTTGATCAGAAAACTGACTAGTGGTGATTTGAGAGACTTCCATTTTTCACGTCTGAATTGCTAAAATTAAGTTATTCATGTGCACTTCTCTCTCCTGCAATCTAGTGGGGAGAGACTGAAATTTTAGATGTTTCTGGATTTTATCCCTGGATAAAATCTGAAGGCTCTGAATGGTCCCAATAGAGACATTTTTGCACCTTGCAGCTCCCAGATTCTCCTTCCCTTGAAGACTCACTGAACATACCCAGTCGTGAGAACCCCCCCCCCCCCTGACAAGTGTTTCAGTACCCTTCTCTGTAAAGTCCTTTAAAACCCAAAAGATGCCGTGTGCCCACTTAGTTCCTCTGATGTTTTGGTCACCACGCTATAAAAAAGATGTTGAGAGTCTAGAAAAAGTGCAGAGGAGAGCAACCAGGGTGATTGGGGGACTGAAGACTTAAAACATATGGTGAACGGTTGCAGGAACTGGGTATGGCTAGTCTAGTGAAGAGAAGGACCAGGGGAGACATGACAGCAGTGGTCCAATATTTGAGAAGCTATTTTCCAAAGCACCTGAACGCCAGACAATGAATAACGGATGGAAACTGATCGAGGAGAGATTCAACCTAAAAACAAGGAGGAATTTTCTGAACAATGAGAACAATCAATCAATGGAATAGACGTTGCCTTCAGAAGTTGTGGGAGCTTCATCACATGAGACTTTCAAGAAGAGACTGGACTGCCATTTTTCAGAAGGTTGAGCAGGGGGTTGGACTAGATCACCTACAGGGTCCCTCCCAACTCTGTCAATCTGTCTATCTGTCTGAGAAATCATGGAGAAGGACAATCTTTCAGCTCCTGGATGCAGTCCACTTCAGCGCAAGAAATAAAAAGTGTGCGAGGAAAGTGAAGCCAGAAAATGACCTGCCTGGTGCAGCTGTTCACACGAAAGCAATGGTGGAGCCACAGTTCCCCATATCCTATCCCTGCTCTTCTGCCATCATTCCACTCCTCTGATAAACAGATGGTTGCATCAAGTAAGTACATTCCTTCCAACCAAATATGGAGCATGAGGTTATTACAGGGGGATAAACAAAACAAAGCTAATACGTTTTTGAAAAGGGAGAAGATTCTTCTTCCATCTTACATGTCTGTCTGCAAAGTGCTTGGAAGCTGTATAGCCATATCAGACCTGAAATGAATGCCCAGAATGGCTTTCTCGGGGAATCCAAGGCTCTGATGCAATGTATTGTGAATCTAATCAGTGCACGTTCCATTTCAAACTAGTTCCAGAAGATCCAATAAAATCACCCCAAGAATCAGACTGGCCAATGGTGGCAAAGGATCAAATTATCTCCCCACACACGTTAAGTTTTAGAATGTATTTATTCCAAATGAGCAAGATGACAAAACTGAGATAGCAAACTAACCTGGAGGTTTGTTTTCTTGGATGCATCATGGCAATTGGACAGCAACTTTATTACTCAACCTCTCCTGCAACTAAGAAACTGAGCCTAGCCTGAGCTAGGATACCTCCAAACTCTAAGCCAGGGTTGGCAAACCTTTTTAGCACTGAGTGCCAAAATGGGAGTGCATGTGCACACGTGCGGCAGCACCGGAAACTGGAAGAGCAGGTCCCTGGTGTGCCTGCACGAGCACACTGGAAACCAGAAGAGGAGTTCCTCAGGGCGCATGTGCGCACCAAGAAGCTGAGCTTCCTGTTTCCGGCATGTGCATGTGCACCAGTCACCTGGTCTTCCAGTTTCTGGCATGCATGTGCACGCGAAGACCACCTGGCTGCTGCACATGTGCATGGCGGAACCCGGAAGAGCAACAGGTGATGACTGGCATGCCCAGGGAGATGGGTCTGCATGCCACTTCTGGCATGTGTGCCACAGGTTCGCCATCACTGCTCTAAGCTATGGAAAGTGAAAACTCCTGACCTGCAACTCAGCTAGGGCAACCATCCTTGGCTCCTAGGGGAATGTTGATGGCAGGTGGATTTCAATGTGTGTTTGAACTCAAGATCCTCCAACAAAAGGTTACCAATAAACAATGGATAATTTTAAGAAGCAAATATTTTGTTTCCTTCTTCTCTGTCAGAGATGAGCAGGCTGAGCTGGAAGAGGGAGTTAAAAGTGTCATCAGTTTGGAGTCATTGCTTTGCCATAATAACCAAGGTCCAGCCCCCCTTGAATTCTGTTGACCCTTATCTAGTGCCAATGTAGATTTGACCCTTAGCTGACTAGATTCTTGTGTACAAGTAGCAATAATAAACTCTTCTGTGCTTTGAACTTAACTCTTGCTCCTGGTTATTTGCACCTGACATTCTCCCACCTTTCAGCTTGATGAGATTTCATAAAAATAGGACAAGGGACAGTTGCCTCCACTTTTCCACACTGCCTTCTTTGAGACCCTCAAGTGGGTCTCTAAATGAGAGCCAGGCAAGCTGTGTTTATTATGGTATGTTCTTTGGATCTCCTTTACATTAAAAATCCCAGGCTCCATAATATTACTGCTATGCAAAATAAAATCACCCTAGTTGTCATACACAATCTCCATCAAAATGTCCCAAATGAAGACACTACCAATAATTCTGACAAATGGCCTAAAGGACAGGAGATAGCAGAGCAACTGTGGGCCTGATTGCCATCTCTAAATATTCTAGTGCATAAAGGGAGGTTGCTTTGTCTCCATCTAGTGACCAAGTTGGGTGAAATTGACATAAAACCAACAGGCATCTGTGGAAGGAGGGGAGCATCTATGCAAAAGAACTGGGTCGCAAGGAAGATTTTGAGAGTAAAGCAGGTCATGAATGAAAACATGAATAGTCTTATAAAACAGAGACCTGTCAAGTTGGATGTGTATGGATCAAGTCTATATTTATAATGTGTATCCTCCGTCTCTTTCCTCTCATTATCTTCACAGAAAAGGATAAATTATTATACTCTCTTAGAGTAATTCTGCATTTTGTGACATACAATGAGATGAACAGGAATGCTGAGATCTGGGGACAGGTGTGATTCCAGTTGGACTGGCTGGTTCCTGGCTCAGAGTTGGTGGCTCGTGAGCCACTCAAGAGCGTTTCCACAGATGACCACGGGGGTCACAGCCAACTCCCTGGACAGCAGAAACAGGCAGAGACATCCAGGAACATAGTTTCAGTTACAGTTGCTTTAATGATTTGACAGAGTGAGCTCCCATTACTTGTCCCAGCTTCTGCCAACCTAGCAGTTAGAAAGCATGTAAAATGCAAGTAGAAAAATAGGGACCACTTTGGTGGGAAGGTAACAGCATTCCGTGCACCTTTGGCATTGAGTCATGCTGGCCACATGACCACAGAGACATCTTGGGACAGTGCTGCCACTTCAGCTTTGAAACAGAGATGAGCACCGCCCCCTAGAGTCTGGAACAACTAGCACATATGTGCAAGGAGAACCTTTATCTTTTTGCAGAAGAGGACTCACTGCCAAGCTGGTTAAGAAGAAGCAATCTCTTGCCACCCGGGAAAAACCTATGAAATAAATACAGCAGATCAAACACTCAAATACTTCAGCTGTCTGTATATCCATGGTCATTTTGCCACTATTTCCCATATGTAATATTCCAAAGCTTCGTTTTATTAATTTTGAGAAATTACCTACTTTATTATGTACCTGTTTAAATACTATTCCATTCCATATTCTCTTCTCCTCTCTGCTCTTCTCTTCTATTCCTATTCTAATTCCATATTCTATTCTATTCTATTCTATTCTATTCTATTCTATTCTATTCTGTTCTATACTATTCCTATTCCTATTCCCTATTCTATTTTATTCTATTCTTATTCCATCCCATCTCATCCCATCCTATCCTATCCTTCATTTGGAATAATAATCACACTATTCAAATGTCTTCTCTGTGGCATTTTAATGCCTGGAGTTAGATTCCCTGCAGCTAGTAGGAAATGCAGCGATAAGGCTAAATTGTGCCCATATTATTCCCACTGTGCAATTACATTTATTCTGGGCTTCTTTGAAAGCAAGCAGATTGTCTAATTTTAGAAGGATAGTCAGATTTGGGAGTAAGGACACAAAATACAATACTGTTTGAAGAAATGGGTATTTAAGAAAAAGTTGTATCTTGATCTTCTTTTGATTTCCAAAAGACAGATTTTAAAATATTAAACATGCAACCCCCTCACCACACAGAGATGCACCTCCATAGGCACAGCGGGGATCTTGGGGCTGGCGACCTAGCAGGAAACCTTCGGAGGACACCACACAGAACTTCCTGAGACCCCCACAAGAGGGCACTCAAGGGTCCTCCGGTTAGGCAATTTTTGCAGAACAAAGTGGCCTCTGCACATTATTTTCTAGTTTTCTGAATATTTCATTTTTAAAAACCCGAGGAAACTCACACCTCTACAAATCTCTAATAACAGATGCAGATGCAAGAATAATCCTGTGAAATGCTCTCTCTGAAGAGGGATTAGGATGGGTTAATTTATTTCCCCCTCTCTTTGCAAGGGGATTTCAAAAACTCTGCCTGAGTCCAGCAGCCAACAAGCCATCGCTCTTGGAACAATGAAAGACAACCATGAGTTAAGATGCCCTCAAGACAGGAGGCATCACAGCCAAAAATGGAGTTGACAAAGGGCACCATAAATAACCCAGGGAGAGAAACAACCTAAGAACATTACGAAGATAATATTACCAAGTGACCAAGCGCTTCAGCTTTGTTTTTGAAGAGAAGACACATTTGCCTTCCTGAAGGAGACAGACT
Source organism: Natrix helvetica (assembly GCF_964273705.1). Classification (NCBI taxonomy): domain Eukaryota; kingdom Metazoa; phylum Chordata; class Lepidosauria; order Squamata; family Natricidae; genus Natrix; species Natrix helvetica. The sequence goes on along the minus strand of NC_138551.1, from coordinate 106,660,995 downwards.
GCAGTCCTCATGGCCCTCATCTTCTTCACAGTCTATCAAATTCATCTCATGGTCTTCTAAATTCAGTATTATGTGACATCAGGAAGTCTTTTTCGGCGGCAAGACTGTTTTTTGCACAAAAATAGAAAAATAAGGAGACTCCCTCGGAACAAGAAATAATAAATAAGATACTGACGTGTGCAGAGATGGACAGACTGACTCTAGAGTTCAAAGACAAGGGTGAGATGGAATATCACGAAATCTGGGACAAATGATACCGATGGTTAGAAATGAGGGAAAAAGGCCAGGACCTTCTTTTAACCTCCTCCATATCTATCTATCTATTTAACAATTTTAACTGTTTAATTATTTAATTATTTATATGATGTTCTTCTTGTATGGACTGTACACCACCCCGAGTCCCTTTTGGGAGAGGGGGCGGTCTATAAGCACAAATAAAAGTAAAAAGTAAAGTAAAGTAAAGTAAAGTAAGGACAGAAAAACACAGTCAAGTTAAGAATTGGAAATTAGGGTATTAAGAATGTGTGAAAGGTAGGAATTGGATATATATTTGTATGATTAGTAATTATATAAAAGAAAGGATCAACGGGCAGGTAATCTGACTGACTACACACACCTACGTAATGGATATAAAATATTTGTTGTAAGATCTAATCACTATATGGAAATGTTTATGCCAGAAATGTCGCACTACGTCCAATGTTTTTAATGTTTATCTAATAAAAAACTTTTTAAAAAAGGAAGTCTCTTTCTCACCTGAGGATGAACAGGGCAATTTTAAACTCAAGAGGAGCCCCTAACCACCCGACCCAAAAAAGCACCTTTCCCAGCATAGGGCAGTTGCAGACAAAAAAGCATCAGGCTGAATTCTGCACTGCTGGCCTTCCCTGAATCCCAGGACTATTTCCTTAATTAGAAAAGAGAGGAGAGATTTGCTGCTCTAAAAGTCAAAACATACTTAATGAGAACTTTAAACTCCTCAGGTTTCTGCATGTCGATCTTCCTCCTCCTCACATTCCTAAGCATTCCCATTGACTTATGTTTTGATAATCCAGCCAGTCAAAACCTACCCAGGATTAGCAAACCACAAATATTTAACTCTGAAGAAGCATTTCTTTTAAGGGTTCCGCTTAACAGTTGGTGTTCATATCATATATGTTGCTAGAGATCTTTTACTGAAATATTTTTTAAAAACCCATACTTGGATAAAGCTTCAGAGATCTATAAATCTAAAAGTTGATAGGTATTTTCACATTGGGTACACTATTTGCTCCTAGAATAATTTCAATTGACTAAAGTCCTCACTTAATGACTGCATTTTGGACTGGCAACTTCATTCTCAAGTGATACAACTGTTAAGTGAAACATCAGATCAGGGGTGAAATCAAGCAGGTTCTGACAGGTTCTGGGGAACCGGTAGCGGAAATTTTGAGTAGTTCAGAGAACCAGCAAATACCACCTCTGGCTGGCCCCAGAGTGGGGTGGGAATGGAGATTTTGCAGTATCCTTCCCCTGCCACGCCCATCAAGCCACACCCATAAAAACCAATAGTAAAAAGAATTTCACCACTGCATCAGATGACTGGGTCACACTTATGAGCTCAGTCCCATTTAAGGTCATCAAGCAAGTCACCCACAGTGGTGAAGTGCAAATTCACATGACCATGGAAATCTCCTATGGACCTTTTTTTTTTTTTTTTTGCTGAGAATGGGAAAAAAATGAACTGATTTATGGATTTGCTGATTTAAAAGGGTTGAATCTGGGACCATGCTGCAACTTTAAAGTGGGAGGAAAGATCATGAATTTGTTGATAACTGTTGTAAAGATCTTTTTTCTATTTGTGCCATAAACTAGGTGGCTCAGTGGCTAAGATGCTGAGCTTGTCGATCAGAAAGGTTGGCAATTTGGTGATTTGAATCCCTATAGGTCTCCTGCGTAAGCAGAGGATTGGACTAGATGACCTCCAAGGTCCCTTCTAACTCTGTTACTGTTAATAATAATAAACTATTCTTTTCTTCAGTCTCTTCCACTTCTTTTTCTTTTTTAATGTCACTCTATAAAATTTCATTCTTATCTTATAGTATATGAAAACCTTTCATAACAATTATACAATTAATACCCACAAGCAGCAGCACCTCTCTATTTAGCAAACTCCCTTCCTCCAATTTAATGCCTGTTCTTGCAGGTAAGTATTCAGCAGATTGCACTAACACAATATCTCCTAGCTTATGTTTGTATTGTCTTATACACAATGCAATTTTGTTAGGGGAGCCATAAACTCTGGGGGCATCAGAAGGGGATGAAGTTGGCAAGGTGGGACTCCCAGCCCAAGAGAATTGGCTGTCTTCACCACAGGGAGCAGCCCAGGATCTTGGAAGCAAAGGGAAGGCCCAGAACTGAAGCCCAGCATAGTCTTCCAGCCCAGCATTTCTCAATATATTCTGGAAAAAAAAAGAGTAAGGAAATAAAGGGCCAGTGTATGACCCTGGATCACTCCTTTCCCAGTTTTGAACTATTTTGGTTTCTGTGTTTTCTGTGTAAACGCTTCCTTCCTGGTCATCACACAAATTCTTTAAGAGGGAGATGAGTGGCCTGCTTTTAAGAGGGATGCACAGCGTCTTGCAGCCAAAGGTCTTTTTTAATCAATAAAGGAGAACCAGTTGTTTTTGGGAAGCACTCTTGTCTCTCCCATTCTCCCATCTGGCATGTTCTCCATCCATGGACTGGCCATGCCTGCACTGCAGAATCCCACCCTTCTAGCAGTGGTGGCAAACCTTTTTGTAAAGGCGTGCCAAAATTGTACATGTATGCATGACAGCGTGCACACCCATACCCACATTGCAATGTGCCCCCACCCACCTGCAAATGCAAGTGTGACCCCCCCACGCATGCGTGCAGAACCTCCCACATGTGCATGCACGACCCCTCCCCGTGCATGGGGGGGGAGTTTTCATCCCCCCAGGCTCAGGAGGCTTTCCTGAAGCCTGGGGAGGGCGAAAACGGCCCCTCCAGGCCTTCCAGAAGGCCGAAAATCAGCTGGCCAGTGTGCACATGTGCACTGTAGCTTGATGGCTTGCATGCTGGCAAATATGGCTTCGTGTGCCACCTGTGGCACACATGGCATAGGTTCGCCATCATGGCTCTAGCAGGTCTGATAAGGAGCAACAGTTGCAGCTGTAGCCTCCTTTAGCAAGGCCCATTGATGCTTATAAGCCAATCAATACAAATTGATCTCTTGCAGTCTGTTAGCCACTGTTTATAAGTACTGGATTATCAACTTCATTTACCTCTTTTAATGCACCAGTAACTAGTACAGCTGTTACTTTTTCAGCAATATTTCCTAGGGACGTACATTTTCCAGAACATCTGGTTCTAGATCAGTGATCAAAAATGTGTAGGTATTTTGTTGTGCTCAGAAGCCTATGAATGTGGTAGATTATTTCATTGTTCCCCCTCTTGTCCTTCCCATTGGATTGTTCGCCTCTGTTTCTTTGTGTGACTTATTTACGGGGGACTTCTGCTCCCTTCTAGTTCTGGGGAATCAGTGTTTACTCTGGAATTTTGCCTTTCCCTTGGTGCCTTTTACCCCTCCGCATCTGGCAACGCTTCTCTTTGCTTCCTCTGGTTCAATGTGATGTTGTGACGTTGCAGCCCACAATTCTCCGAGGATCCAACCCGGTCAATCCACTTTTCACCTCCGCATTATCATTGTGAATTCTGTAAAGGCCAGACCTTGCTGATCGAGCAATTTCCTTTTCTTTGTTTTGGTATATTTTTACCATGGGGTGTTGGTGATCTGAGCCAAAGGGCAGCCTTTGGTCTTCTACTGCTTGACTGAATGGAGCAGGGGTGTCAAACTCGATTTCACGGAAGGCCGCATCAGGGTTGTGTTTGACCTCGGGGGGCCGGAGTGGGTATGGCCAGGGTGGGCATGGCCAGCTTGATGTCACTCCTGTTGGTGGCGCCTGTGGTGGTCCGAGCCCTCTGCCAGCGAAAACAGGCTCCTGAGATCCATTTCTGGCTGCCACGGCCTCCTGAACCCTTTTGAATAAGCAAGCTCCTTTTTCACTGGCAGAGGGTTGCAGGAAGCTGTGGCAACCGGAAACGGAGCTCAGGATGCTGTTTTCACTGGCAAAAGCATTGTGGGCCAGTCTACTGTTTCCATGGCAGCCCCATGGCCCAGATCTAAGTACTCCCCAGGCCGGATCCAGCCCCCCGGGCCTTGAATTTGACACCCCTGGAATAGAGGCTCTCTATCGTTGCTTGCAGAGCAAATGGTCAGTCTGATTTCAGTGTGATCTGTCCAGGGCTACCTATGCACAGGGACATCACTTAGGCAGTTGGACAGCAATGATATTTATGAACTGCACTGGATTTTCTTGGCTGGACGCTCTTAACGGTCAGCAGTTTCATTTCCCCATAATACCAGAAGCAGTTTTTTCCTTCCAGGCTCCTCTTGTTAATTCGGCCACTCTGTCAACTGGCTCTTGAAACCACCTCAGAAGAGTCCAACTTCTCCTTCTTCTGTGATTGGAGCCGAGATTCAAGTTGCCCTAATACTGACTAGCTTCTCTCAGAGATGCCAAGATTGGTGCCCCCATTTTGCCTTCCTTATTTTGATTTCTGCTGTGATGCAGAGTTTTCCCTGTTTTAATTCTTTGTCTTATTTCGCTTCATTTCAGAGACTGGGCCAGGTAGCCAATCAGAGAGTTTCTTCAGGTGGAGCTCTCGCCTCACAATCAGGAGTTCGATCCTAGGTAGAGGCAGGTGTAGGGTTTCCTGCTTGGGCGGGGGGTTGGACTAGATGACCTGCAAGGTCCCCTCCAACTCTGTTAATCTGTGAGCAGCGGTTCTCAACCTGTGGGTCGCGACCCCTTTGGGGGTCGAACGACCCTTTCACAGGGGTCGCCTAAGACCATAGGAAAACACATATTTTCAATGATCTTAGGAACCGAGACACCTGCGTGCCAGTGTTTGGAGCCAGGGGAGTGGCGGCGGGGCGCTGCCTTGCAAAAGGGAGGGTCTACGTGACAGGAGTGGTGGCACAAGGACAGCCGGCGCCCAGCCAATTGTGACACAAGACGCACCAGTGGGCGGATCGGATGGGTGCGAGGCAGTGCCCTGAGAGATGGCTGGGCTGGGCTCAGTCTCCCAGCGAAAAGGGGAGAGGACGCCGGGAAGAAGGAGCCGAGAACTAAGGCGGAAAGGATGGCGACGATGTCCATTCAGTCCGCAGCCTCCTTCTCCTTGGAGACTTGGAAGTTCACGCGGGCGCTCTGCAGCAGCTGGCTCCAGATGTTCGGGTTTTCCCTTTTCTGTAAAAACTTACGTCCATTCACAAGGAGACGCGCCTTCGTTTCCTTCCCGCAATATCTATGAATGAATGTGTGGTTGGAAAACTTGAGAGCGAGAGGATTCCAGGAGTTTAGGGGCCGAGGGTAGCCATCACAAACCATCTTGAGCAGCCGCTTTGAAAAAAAATAAAGCACTACATCTTTTTAGTTTTAAGCTTCCATGCTTAGAATAGAATGGAATGGAACAGGAAGATGGAATGGGAATGGGAATGAAATAGGAATAGAATAGAATGAAATAGGAATAGAATGAAATAGAAATGTTTATTGGTGAAGTATGATAAGACACACAAGGAATTTGTCTCCAGTGCACCAAATCACAGTGTACATATAAACAGCAAGTAATAGGTCATAAGTCATAATAACAGTTACAATCATTAGTTACAAACAACACTTGATGAATCATAAAGAACCAGTAGGACAAGATGAAAAATAGGAGGGGATATCCAACCTAGTACTGTATTTCTCTTTGCCCCATTTTTTTTACTGTCTTTCTTCTCTGTTTTATTTTTATTTTGTTACCCACTGAAATGTTTCACTGACTTTTTATAACAAGGTTAGAGGTTATTATATTGTATTGTATTGTATTGTATTGTATTGTATTGTATTGTATTGTATTATTATATTATATCATATCATATCATATCATATTATATTATATCATATTATATTATATCATTGTATTGTATTGTATTGTATTATATTATATTATCATTGTATTGTATTATATATTATATATTATTATATTATATTATATATTATTATAATATATATTATTTTCATTAGCAAACCATTTCACAATATAGAATTACATATTGTTTTTGTGATTAATCACTATGCTTTAATTATGTTCAATTTTTAATAATGAAAATACATCCTGCGTATCAGGTATTTACATTACGATTCATAACAGTAGAAAATTACAGTTACGAAATAGCAACGAAAATAATTTTATGGCTGGGGGTCACCACAACATGAGGAACTGTACATTGGGGAGGTTGAGAACCACTGTGTTAGAGGATGCCAGACTGATTCCATTACTACTCAGGGGCACCATTAAGTAACTGGGAAATACGTGTTATTACATTGTATTTCATCTTCAGGAAGAAGAGCATTTTTGGGGACTCAGGGGTCAGAACAACTCGACCAGATTCTTGATATCTCCTTCAGCTGCCCTCTAATCATGACTGATTCAGTTCCTCTTCCAGCCAAGTGTTCACAAGACTCTGAGGCAGCGGTGGGATTCAAATAACTTAACAACCGGTTCTCTGCCCTAATGATTTCTTCCAACAACCAGTTCAACAAGCTGCTCAGAAATTTAACAACTAGTTTGACTGTTTATTAACATCTGAATAATTCTTTTTTCAACAGAGGGTTCAAGAAAAGGGCTTTTGAGCAATCCTGTCAAGTTTTCTGGAGATGTTTTGCCTAAGGAGCAAAATCCCAAGCATGTTTCTCTCTTATTTCATTTTTCTTTCATGTTAAACTATAGGTGAACTTTTAACACTGCTAATTGAAACCATATTGCTTGAATTAGCATTCGTAAGACATTGGAAAAAAGAATTCAACAATTATATTTCTGTTTGTAGGTTATGTTACCAATATTATCATGTTTCTCTAAAGAGGAAAAAGAAAGAAAACCAAAAAGAACTCTAAAAATTGGCTCTAAGAATGAGATTATTTAATTCAGCAAAATGCAACTCTAGTAACAGACATTTGAAAAACTGAATTAAAATTGTGCATGAGGCATAAAGGAAGGAAAGGAACATTTGGTGGTGGTGGTGCTGATACCAGCAGCAAAATTCTCACATGAAAACCAAATTCCATAATTTTAAAATGAGCTTTTCCTTTAACAATTCTGCCCCCTCAATGCTGCCAGGAAGAGAGGAGGGAAAGCCCCCTTCTTCCCTACATCACAAATGAGTCGCTCTGTCCAAAGGAAATGAAGCCCAATTTGGAAGCAGCCCAAGTATATGAACACAGAGGAGAGGATTAAGTTAATGTAAATAGTTTCTGTTTTACAAACTGAATTCCAACAGACGATATTGGATGACAATAAATTTTATGGCAGAGCACATTTAATAATATGTGTGTGTATGTGTGTGCGTGTACATATGTGTGTGTTATGGGGAGAGACAGAGAGATAGAGACAGACAGACAGACAGGCAGGGAGGGGAGAGAGAGAAAGAGAGAGAGGGAGGGAGAGAGGGAGAGAGAGGGAGGGAGAGACAGACCGACAGAGAGAGAGAGAGAGAGAGAGAGAGAGAGAGAGAGAGAGAGAGAGAGAGAGAGAGAGAAATAGAGAGGGGGAGACAGAGAGAGAGAAACGAGAGATACAGAGAGAGAGAGAGAGAGAGGGAGGGAGGGAGGGAGAAAGAGAGAGAGGGAGAGAGAGAGAGAGCGCCAGAGAGTGAGACAGCACAAGATCATAATCTACACCATATCCAACCCAGAGTATATAACGCTCTGGCAAGCTTTGCGAGGCCCATAAATTCCTCTGGCAGGGGCTGGACCAGGGGTCTCGCAGCTGGGTCACCGAACACACATCCAGTCAGCTGGGTCATAAAACACAATTATTCCATCCTGCTGATGGAAGCCCAGAGGGATAAAACTACATTTGCCAACCAGGCCATGTTATTAAGACTTGTTTCAAAGCAAGAATCGGTCCAAACCTTTCCTCAAAGAACTGTGGGACCGCATTACCCTCAAAATCACATTTCTAAGTGCCCCCCCCCCGCTCTAAAAATGGCAGACAAAAATACATCATCACTAAAATGAATTAGGACCCCCTCTGCCTGCCAACATGGCTGATAATCATGAAAGCTTCTATGCAGCTATTGACTAAGCAAGGGGGAGAGAGTCATTCCTGTGTCTGACATGTTGCTGTATTCAGTTCTGCTGAATTTGTGAATTCTATTTCAGCTCCCCAAATACATAAACTGCAACCCCATAAAGATGATAAACAAATTGAATCAGTTGATCCCTGATTGCAAAGTTACACACAGCTGAGTTAAAAACATTTCTGTTATATCATTGTAATTCAGCATTAATTAATAGAATAGAGTTCTTTATTGGCCAAGTGTGATTGAACACACAAGGAATTTGTCTTTGATGCAGATGCTCTCAGTGTACATAAAAAGACAAGATACATTCATCACGAATCATAAGGTACAACACTTAATGATAGTCATAGGGTACAAATAAGCAATCAGGACATTTATGTGCACAATTGCACAGAAATAAGACCCGTATTATGGTTAGAATCCCAGCCCAAGTGAAGAATCCACTGAGCTAATGCATACAACAGATTTCCTACAAAGATCAAAATAAAACATCAGATCCTACATTAAAAACTCAGTAAAGAGAAGATGGTTGGAGAGAAGCAGAAATTCAGCAATGATATGCAAAACGCCTGCTGCATTCTCCTTGCGGGGAAGCTCTCATGAGGGTATCTAGTTGGGTAGTGAAACGTCTGCAAAAAACCTCCAACCAAGCTCAGAAAGCACCAACGACCCTTCAAGCTAGGAAGTCCTCAGCAGGAAGCTCCCTTCTAGGGGAAAGGCTCTTTGGTATGGCCATCAGTATGTCTCCCCCTCCCCACCACCCCAGCAATGCACAACCCATTGCTCTGAGCACCCCCTTCCTTGCCCCTTGGGTTGGGGCCCCCCAGTCAATGCAAAGGGCACTGCTTAGCCCCATTCCTCCTCAGGTACAGTAACAAGACCTAGCGACATTGTGTGTGTGTGTGTGTGTGTGTGTGTGTGTTGCTCTCACAAATACTGTCAGCAAATACATTCTTAACACTACAGCCAGCAGCCAAAGCAACAATGGCACCATTTATTGTTGTTAACTTCGAATTCCAAAGGAGACAGGCATTACTATATTCCCTTTTATTCTTTTATCCGCTCTTCTATGTTTTTAACCCCTAAGCATTTTTGACATAAAGTTGCTTTGAGCTATAGAAAACAGATGCCAGAGAATATGCATTAAAACATCCCGCTTAATCATTTCCAGTCCTATGAATTACTTACCTCATCTCCAGTCACAAGCTCTTCCCTGGGACTGTGGAAAAGATATTCGTACAGGGTATAATGTTGGAATAAACTGAAAGACAAGGAAGTGGACAAATCTTTTTTAGGGGCATGCAGGGTTCATGTTGCTTCTAAAAAGGGGTTCTTTAACCACACAGCCTAAGACCCTAAAGCCCTGGCTGAGTTTCACAACCCCAAAACTGTTTTTTCTCTCTCATTCACTGTTTTTTTTCTTTTTTTTTCTTTTTTTATTCTCTTACGTACCATTTTAAGTATAAATTCACACAATTGTTATTCTTCTTTACATTTGTCATTCTTATACATTTGTTATTTCATTTAATAGGTTATAATATACAGTTTGGGTTGCTTTATTTACCATCCTTTCCGCCTGTTGCAATACCACCTTATTTGTCTTTCTTTTCTCCCTCCCTCCCTCCCTTTTCTTCCTTCCTTCCCCTTCCTTCTTCCCTTACCTCTCCCCTACTCCTGCTCATCCTCTTCCCCTTCCTACCCTTTCTCCTTTTCTTTCTCTCCCTTCCATCCTCCTCTCCTTACCCCTTCCTTCCTTCCTTCCTTCCTTCCTTCCTTCCTTCCTTCCTTCTTTCCTTCCTCTTCTTCTCATTCTCTCCTCCTCTTTCCTTTTCTTTTTATGTTGTTATAGTTGTCTCTTTCAAATCTCTGTTTATGTTTTCTTGGGATGGTATTTCCACAAACCCAAATATAATTTGGTATCATTTCTTATTCTCTTACCTTTGCTAATCTATCCTAACTATGTCCCCCCCCCCTTTATATCTCGTTCTTGAATATATATTCGTATATTTAATATTTTATTTTCTGTTTTCCCCTTCTTCCCCCTCCCCTTTTCCACTTAACAGTGCATCGCAGCGCCAGGGTTCTGTATCTTCTCCTTACTTTCTTTTCTAGCTTCCTTTCTCTAGCCAATCATAAAATCTTCCCCATGTCTTGAAGTACTCCAATTCGTTCACTGTTATACAATCCTGCAGTAAGGTAATAATTCCCACTAAATGCAGAACTACATTTGCATCAAAATTGTAGAGCTGTGATTTCTCATCTGCTTCACAAAGCTGTTGTAAAGATGGAAAGCAAGTTGCCCCATCCCCTTGGAGGGAAGGAAGGAGAATAAATGCATTGCAGTGAGAAACTGTGAGAACAAGGAGCAGGGCCATTTGCAAAGTAACTTGGACTTTCTTTGTCAGTCAGGTTTTTTTTAAAGAGTTTTATTATTTTTTAATTACAAAAATAAATATTCCATCTTTCCTTATGCAGTGTGTTGTTTGGGTACAAACATCTCTGGGCCACATCGTTCATCTTTTATCACATCTTTCACATTCATATTAGCATTCTTTTCCTAAGTTTAGTATTATAATATATTGAGCATTTAAACCTTATAAAACTCTCCATTTTTCTTCTTAATATCTTCTAGTAATGATATCATATCAACATTAAACATCATTATTCTCATCATACACATGCCCACAGTTTTCATCTTATTTATATCTCTATCTAAGTGTATTGTCTATTTATGTTTTAGCTCTCATTTCTAAACTCCCTTTTTCCCCTCCAACCATTGGTAAAATACTTCCCAAATCATATAATATTCAGTTTGCTCTTTCTCCTTAATTGCTAATGTTAATCTGTTCATTTCTGCACATTCTAATATTTCTTTGTCAGTCAGGTTTTGCTGGCCGTTGTGGATCTGGCTTGATCCCATCAGGATGGCCTTGGGATCTGCCCGGGGTGGTGGTGATAGAGAATGTGTCTGCCAACTGATGACTGCCCTTCTCCCCTCTGAAGCCAAGGTCATCACCCAGCTAAGAAGTAAGGTAGCTTGGGCAACATGTGGGCTTCTCCTGGCCTGAACAGATTCTTATTTTATGTCAGACATGGAATGCACTCGACATGCATTCTGGCTGCTATTGAGGGAGAGACGTTTGACAGATGTGAACCAAACAAGGCAGGCCTTTTCATATAAACAGCCATGTAAGCATCCGAAAGCAATTAATGCAGATGGACATTCCTCATTGGACTGTTTACTGGAAGAAAATCTCATCAAAGAGACTGAGGTTGGTGCAGCTAAATGGGGGTGGGGGTGGGTGGGTGGAGGGTAGAGGGACAGTTACCTAGCACCTGCCCTGGAAACTAGGCATTTCGCTCTTTTTCTCCTTGAAAAAAAAAGTAAATAAAAAATCTCCACCAAAACTAAGGGGAGGAAGAAATTGTGAATATTCTTGTGGGGAGGGACGACCGCAAACTCCATCACTGGAAGAAGATCAAGAGATCTCCCTCTCAAGGAATCTGGCTATTTCTTCTAGCAAAGACCTGCGCTAAGAGCAGAAGAGCCCAGGTGAGCTGAAATGTCCTCTGCATTTTCAAAGCTCCCAGAGGTTGGGAAGCAGATCCTTCTTTATTTCATGTTCTGAAATTGACTTCTGCTCTGAAAATGGGTTGGAAATTCCACAGTCCAGGCTTCTTCTACTGTTTCAAAACCAATAAACATTTCCATGTCTCAAAGGCAAAGAGCAGGGAAGGGTCTTCACTTCTGTTGGGGTCTTCCAGGAAGCATCCAACTCAGACCATCTAGCTCAGTGTCAAACTCAAGGCCCGCGGGCTGGATCCGGCCCGCAAAGTGCTTAGATCCGCCCATGGGTCCACCCTGGAAACAGCAAAGGACCAGCCCATGGTGCCTCTGCCAACAAAAACGGGCTCCTGAGCTCCGTTTTCTGCTGCAATGGCCTCCTGCAACCCTCAGCCAATGAAAACGGAGCTTGGGATGGCCACACCTGCACCATTCTCGCTGACACAGCCCTCCTGAGCTCCATTTTCATTGGCTGAGGGTTGCAGGAAGCCATTGCAGCTGAAAACAGAGCTTGGGAGCTCATTCTCGCTAGCAGAGTGCTCGGGCTACCACAGGCACCCCTGACACAAGTGATGTTGAGCCATGACCACCTGGCCCCCATGGTCAAACACAACCCTGATGCCACTCTCAACAATATTGAGTTTGACACCCCTGATCTAGATGATCCCTCCTCCCCCCTCGAGGAAGAGGAGAATCAAAAGGGGCTCCTTCCTTCTCTAGGCCAACGTTAAAAACCCTGGTTTTGCTGTATAAACCCAAATGTGCTCCCTCAAAGTATCTTTCCAGAAGGGATTATGTTTGCATGAGAAATGTTAGGGTAAGACATATGAACACTTAATCACTTATTCAATTGATTAAAACCCTATGATTAATTGACTAATTAATCCGTTACCCAGTGAAGGTTATCTAGTTTCATATTACGAGAATTCGTGCCATCAACTTAGCAACTGACAATCAATTTTTAGGGGGTTAGTGTAATTACTGGGGGTTCAAAGTTCCACCAACAGTCAAAACCCAAACCTGACTCATTCATGAAAGAATGAGACCCTCACCAACTTCACAATGCCCAACAAGCACTGAATGGCCACCTACCCCTAGCAGTGCTGAAGGATGAGGAAGGCCTACCTGCTCTTCACATAATTGATTATGGCTTTGGCTTGATCTACAGTGAAGAACTCAAACCCGCCGCTAATCTCTGAATTGCTCAGCCCGATGCCAGCCATGGTGCTCGCGAGTTCCTGGATGTTCTCTTCCAGGGTCATGTGATAGGCTGCAATGCAAAGGGAGGAAGAGTGAGCACCTGTGGCTCAATGTGGCTGCGATACACGAAGGTTCTTCTGACTCCAGCAAAAACCCACTCAGATGAAAAGCCTCCGCACAGGCATTGGCTTCCATACTCTGGATCATGTAAAAACTAACCTGTACATTGAAGAAAAGCCTTTGCGCACATAACACAAACACTAAGTGACAGAGGAGGGTAGGGTTTATCAGGGAAATGCTCCCAAGCATTCTGGGACATCCCTATGGTTACCCCCATGTTTGTGTTTTCCCTGACTGAGGCTCCAAGCGGGGGATCAGCCCCTGGGAAAAGAAGGAGCAGACCTTGGCAAAACTGGGACCAGAGGAGGGCTATTTTCAGCAGACTGGAGAGCAGTGGTGAAATTCAATATTTTTTACTACCGGTTCTGTGGGCGTGGCTTGGTGGGCGTGGCAGGGGAAGGATACTGCAAAATCCCCATTCCCTCCTCATTCTGGGGCCAGCCAGAGGTGTCATTTGCCAGTTCTCCAAACTGCTCAAAATTTCCGCTACCGGTTCTCCAGAACCTGTCATAACCTGCTGGATTTCACCCCTGCTTCCAACCCTAAGGTTCTATGATGTGGACGAGTCTGCACCAAGGAAATTTAATCTTTGACTGGACCTCCTTCCAGGTTTCACAGAACTTCTCAGCCCTCGGTATCTCCATAGGTGAGACGCTCTGGATGCCAAATGTTCTCATGATAGTCAATCTCCTGTGGTGGCTCAGTGGAGGGTCAGTTGGGAAGGCTTTGGTGGCAAAGGGCCTGAAAGGGGCTCTTTTCTCTTGCCCATTGGAAAGACCAGTTGTCTTCTGCGGGGCGATGGGGCCTGCCCTGCCCTGGCCCATCGCCAAGTAGGCCAGGAGATGTTAGATCTAACACAGCAGCCTGACTTCAGCCAAGAGTTGAGAAGCCAAACTTTAATTGCTGGGATTTGTTCATTCGGTTTAAATGGATATATACAATGGCGATGTAATATGGTGTTTTAGTAAATCAATTTTAAAGTAAATTCTCAGGATATAAAGCAGATGTGCACAACCAGAGATGCTCCAAGTTCTTTACTCTAATGGGCACACAGTGATTTTTTTTTTAATCTTAAGCGTTCAGCATCCATTGAAAGATGTTTTAATCCCTCCTGCTTTGTCAGATAAATTGGAAGATGAAACACGATACAGCCACAACACCCTTTCCCTTCTTGCTCTGTTGCAGATGCTCTGACACTTTCCATTACATTACAGATAAGGCTGAGATCCATATGTTAACAAAGTTATACAAATGTCACTTTTAAAATGTAGCTAATATAGACCGTAATATAAACCTTTTTTTTTTGGAAAACATGAACCAGAGTGATTTTGATTTTTCCACCCATAGTTCCAGATGGGCTTTTCTGCAAGAGATAAACACTCCAGATAAACCCTAAAATGCTAGAGAGTTTTCAGTTCAAGTGCCAAAGTCCCTTGACACAAATTTCTTCATAGGCCAGACAACTGTCTCTTCCAGGAGAAACATTGGTTTTCACTGTAAAGCGATGCCAAGCCACCTTTGTCATGCAATTCTGGCTTTGTTTTTGCTTGAATCCCAGGAGAGAAATCAACACACCTGGCATTTGCAAAGCATGAGTGCAAACAGAGCGCTTGAGGATGGGTAGGTATTGCTCTCCTGGGCAGGGGAGGGGGGTCCCGGGAGGACCCTCCATAGCTTCAGAAGCTGCATGTTTCTATGGGCTGAACTTACATAAGAACCTGTGTCTGTTTGAAGCTGTGAAATATCTCAGCAGAAACCTGGTTGGATCCGTCTCTCTTCTTCTGGCATTTTTGTGGCAAGGTAATGCAAGGTACAAAACCAAAGGCCAGCACCAACTGTGGTTTGCAAATCCATGTTAATTGGGTCCATGTGCTGGAATGCCACCTTATCAAACCATATTTGTGGCCAGGTTGAGAAGTTAAGCCAGGGGTGAAATCCAGCAGGTTCTGACAGGTTCTGGAGAACCTGTAGCGGAAATTTTGAGTAGTTTGGAGAACCGGCAAATGCCACCTCTGGCTGGCCCCAGAGTGGGATGGGAATGGGGATTTTGCAATATCCTTCCCTTGCCATGCCCACCAAGCCACACCACGCCCACTAAGCCACGCTCACAGAACCAGTAGTAAAAAAATTGAATTTCACCACTGTGCTAAGCCATTATTTGGCACAGATACAAGCAACTTCTGAGGACTCCAAAGGCTCCTATTTAAACTCCTCATTTTCGGGGGGTGGGGGCACTGGAGAAAGTGGGCTTTTTAAAATCAAAGTTTTTTTAATTTTTATTTTAAATATCCACAAGTATACCATTACATTTTAACAAACACTGTTATGTATTATCCAATATTATATCAATTCTTCTCACCATCTACCCACAATAACTCTCATTTGCTCTTCTGCTTTCCATACACATTATACCCTGTTCCACCATGACACTACCTCCTCTCCCTCTCTCTTCCACCCTACCTCTTTTCTCCCCTCTGCCGTCCCTCTCTTCTCTACTTCCCCTTCCTCTCTCCTTCTCCTCTCTCCTCTTTCCGCTCTTTCTCTCTCTCCTACTCTTTTCCTCACTGAGGAGGTAGGCTTTGAGGACAGGGCCTATGATTTATTTAGTGTGGTTGTAGACAACTCCCATTGTTACAAATACAAAAAGGGGAGGGGGTGGGAACTTCCGCCACACCCACCCATTACAGGGAAAAGTCACACAGTGCCCAAGAGCCACAATCTATTGCTAGAGTTTGTTGCCATAAACAGCTTTGAAATGTCTTGGCATAGAAAATAGTATACATATCAGAGGTGGTATTCAGCAGGTTCTGACCAGTTCTGGAGAACCGGTAGTGGAAATTTTGAGTAGTTCGGAGAACCGGTAAATACGACGTCTGACTGGCTCCACCTCCATCTAATATCTGCCTTCCGAGTCCCAGCTGATCGGGAGGAAATGGGGATTTTACAGTATCTTTCCCCTGCCATGCCCACCAAACCACGCCATGCCCACAGAACCGGTAGTAAAAAAAAATTTGAATTCTACCACGGATACAAATACCAGGAATAAATAAACATTGTCCTTTCAATAAGAGCAGCCAGTGAATTCAGGGTAAAATCACAATTTTGGGGGCACAAATAACTCTGCCCCTAATATTCTTATATACAGGAATCCAATGGAGGCCGGGTACATTTGTAAGATGCAGCTGAACTTACTCTCCAGATTATCCAGCAGCAAATTGAGGAGACTCAGGAACCCCCCAATCTGCAGAGATGAAAACTCTAATCCTTTGGCCCACCAGAATCCAGAGACATAATAATCCAGTAGCGCAGCTTCTTTCAGAGATGTCAGCCGATGCTTCAGATTCAAAAAATCTTCCAAACTCCTGTAGTTGAAAAATCAGAACATCAGAAAAGCACAAAAGAGAGAAGGAGCCAACGTCGTGACGAGACAGCGTGCAATCTCAATGCTCTGAGATCGCCGACACTTTTGCCGCTGGGTGGTCCAAACGGACCTAAACCGTCCTGCAGAGATGGTGAACAGGAAGAATACGTCCTGCTGATCCCAGGGACATCGCAAAGTCCCTGATCCATCCAGGAGAAGTTCTTCTAGCTGGCGACAAAAGCACAGCCCCTAGCCTGATGAAGTTGGGGTGGCTCCAAAACGGAAGGATATGGAAAGAGAAAGTGTTTTCAGCTGGTGGGGAATTTTTACCCTTTTAAAAGAGACTGCCTACAAAAAACCTAAAAGTTAATTTAAATTTGAGAACAGAAGAAATAAGCGGCGGAATTAAGCTTTGAATGGTTTTGGACAGTGTGTTATCTTACTTTTTAAATGCTATTTTCATGGATGGAATTTATGCAAGCCTTTTAAAATGAATGGATTAAGTTTTCTTCTTCTATCTTTTTATTATTATTATTTTTTGCAACCTATGGACTAAAATTCTCCTTCGTTACTGCGAGTGTTTTTCCCTTTTTCTTCTCTATTTCATTCAAGAATTGAAACTTGGAATATAAAAAAGATACAAAAGGAAACAAAGACAACTGTAACAACAGAAGGAGAGACAACACTGCTACTCGGGGGCTGGAGGTTTGTGTATTGGAAACAAAACACTTTTACTTTCCTCACCGATTATTCTGGCTTGGCACTTCAAGGTCTCACTGTTATCACTGAGAGTGATAAGAAGAAAAGCATACAGATGTTCCTTTGAAGTATAACTCTAACCAGAGAAAAGTGAAAATAAGACCTTATTGTGAATTTATGCTTAATCTTGTAAAAACCTTCCAAGCCAGAGCAGCAGTGTTTGTCAGCTGGTGATAATGGCACAATTTCAACAGCAGAAAGAAACTTTAAGTTTGCAAAAGATATTGTTAGAAAGTCAGAAATTATCAAACACATTTGAGAGGATGGAGAAGAAGTTGGAAAATCTAGAGCATCTAACAGTAAAATATGATGAAGACGTTGGAGATGTTTATCAAGTGGAAAAAGTGGAGGTTAAAGTCCTAAAAACCAAAGAAAAAAATGATCATAAAGAAATCAAGTCCGCTGATATCTATGGTGATTGGTTTGTGTCTGGAAATGGAAAGAATGGAATACGGAAAGAGGAAGTAAATGGAGGGGAACTCTACCCCAGATGGCAAGATACAGAAGAAGAAAAAACAAAATAATTTATGGATTTAAAAAGAGAAATTTTATTAGCAACATCATTGATAACACCACTGACAAAGATAAGCTGATCAAGGAAACAGAAGAAGGGCATCGAAATTGCATGAGAAACTTAATAAGCAATGAGTTGCAAAGAGGAGTCCATACAAATTTGATTAAGGAGATGATTAGAGGACTGATACCACAAATGGCAGAAGACATGAGATTGTTTTGCTATTGGAAAGATACAGGTTGATAGATGAAAGTGTATAATCTAAAACTAGTTAAACTTAGTGAAATTTAGTGACAATAGATATAGTTAAATAAATAATTGATAATGATAATAATGTATACATATGAATTGCTATGATAAGTAATAATTAGATGTGAATATTGAATGGTACCTATGAAAGGAAGATTAGAAATTTTTTGGTTATATATAAAGGTTAATAATAATAATAATAATAATAATAATAATAATAATAATAATAATAATAATAAATATTTATTTCTTAGCCGCACCCTCTCCCGAAGGACTCGGGGCGGCGTACAACAAAACATATGAAATAAATATGTAAACAAGACAAACATATAACAGAGACATATACCGAGACATGCACAAGGAGGAGGTCGGCTAATGAATAAAAAACAATTAGAATACAGTATTTAAAAACCCCTAAATAATTAAATATAATTAAAATACCCAAATAAAAACCCGTCAGGAGCGATATAGTTAGATCAAAGTTGAGCCAGGCCAGCTACTTGGAATAGGTGGGTCTTAAGCTTAATACGAAAGGAGCGGAGGTCAGAGGTATTCCTAATATCCGGAGGGAGGTCATTCCATAGGGCTGGGCCCGCCACAGAGAAGGCTCTACTCCTAGGCGCCGCCCCCCGACACTGTCTAGTGGACGGCACCTGGAGGAGGCCCTCTCTGTGCGAGCGGATTGGTCGCAGGGATGTATGGGGCAGAATACGATCCCGCAAGTAACTAGGTCCTGAGCCATGGAGCGCTTTAAAGATTGTTATCAAAACCTTGAAACGCACCCGATAGACGACAGGAAGCCAGTGCAGCTCGCGCAGGAATGGTGTCACATGGGAGTACCTAGTACTCCCCATAATTTCCCGCGCGGCTGCGTTCTGGACCAACTGTAGCCTCCAGGTGCATTTCAAGGGAAGCCCCATGTAGAGAGCGTTACAGTAGTCCAAGCGAGACGTCACCAGCGCATGAGTGACTGTGCGTAAGGCGTCCCGGTCCAGTAGGGGGCGCAATTGGCGCACCAGGCGAACCTGGTGGAACGCCCCCCTTGCCACGGCTGTAACATGGTCATCCATGGACAGCCGGGCATCCAGGAGGACGCCCAAATTGTACGCCCGCTCCACAGGGGCAAGTTGAATGCCCCCGATGGCCAATGATGGAATTAATTGGCTGAACCGGGGAGCCGGTACCCACAGCCACTCCGTCTTGGAGGGGTTGAGCTTGAGTTGGTTGTCATCCATCCAGATCCGTACGGCTTCCACACACCGGGACATCACTTCGATGGCCTCGTTGGGGTGGTTCAGGGTGGAAAAGTACAGCTGAGTATCATCAGCGTACAGATGGTATCCCACCCCGAAACCACGGATGATCTCACCCAGCGGCTTCATATATGTGTTGAACAGGACTGGCGAGAGGACCGACCCCTGTGGTACCCCACAAGTAAGGGGGCGTAGGGTCGACCTCTCTTCTCCTGCCAACACACGCTGCGTCCGGCCGGAAAGGTAGGAGCCGAACCACCGCAAAACGGTGCCCCGGACCCCCAACCCCTCCAGCCGGCGCAGCAGGATACCATGGTCGATGGTATCAAAAGCCGCCGAGAGGTCTAATAGGACCAGGATAGAGGAACAACCTCTATCTCTGGCCCTCCAGAGATCATCCACCAACGCGACCAAGGCCGTCTCCGTGCTGTGACCGGGGCGGAAGCCGGACTGGCGCGGGTCTAGATAATCATTTTCCTCCAGATGTCGTGGAAACTGGTAGGCCACCACACTCTCTACAACCTTCGCCAAAAAGGGAAGGTTGGAGACAGGACGATAATTGGCCAGCTCCAAAGGGTCCAGGGAAGGCTTCTTGAGCAAGGGTCTCACCACCGCCTCTTTCAAGGCGGCCGGGAGAGACCCCTCGCTCAGCGAAGCATTCACTAGGCCCAGGAGCCAGTCTCGTGTAACCTCCCAGGATGCCAGTACAAGCCAGGAGGGGCACGGGTCCAATAAACATGTGGTGGGTTGCAGTCGTCCACGCATTCTGTCCAAATCCTCGATGGCAACCAAGTCAAACTCCTCCCAGATCGATTCCTCAAGACTCGCCATGGACGTCTCCATTGGACCACTGACAGGGACCCAATCCCTCCGGATTTGAGCGATTTTATCCTGCAGATATTTACCAAATTCCTCTGCCCTGCCCTGTAGAGGGGCCTCCCGCGGCCTCTGAAACAAGAGGGAGCGGGACACCCGAAACAGGGCGGCAGGGCGGTTCTCCGCGGATGCAATGAGAGTGGCACAATATTGGCGTTTGGCCACTCTCAGTGCCACAAGGTACGTCCTTAAATGGGCTCGTGCCTGTGTTCGATCAAATTCGGAGCGAGAGGATCTCCAACGACTCTCTAGACGTCTCTTGCGGCATTTCATCACCCTTAGCTCCTCGGTAAACCAAGGGGCCAGGGTGGATCGTTGCCGCCGGAGAGGCCGCAAAGGCGCCACCCGGTTCAAGGCCCCGGTAGTCGCATTATTCCACGCGACCACCAGGTCCTCTACCCGGGGGCGGGTCAAGGTTACAGGAGGTGGCCCAAGCTCCGTCTGGAACCTATCAGGTTCCATCAAGCGCCTGGGACGGAACCATCTGGTACTTTCCGGTTCCACCTCCCCGCAGCGGGAGGTAGCACCAGGGAAGTCAAGACGAAGGAGTGAGTGATCTGACCATGACAGGGGAGTGATGGTTAAGTCCCCTCCTCCCAGATCACTCAGCCACTGGCCAGAGACAAAAACAAGGTCCAGAGTGTGTCCTCCCTCATGTGTCGGGCCCTGAATCATTTGAGTCAGGTCCATGGCTGTCATGGAAGCCATGAACTCCCGAACCCCCTCTGATGCTTCTCCCATCGATGGCAGGTTAAAATCCCCCATCGCTAAAAGTTTGGGGGTCTCAACCGCCACCGATGCGATCAGCTCGAGGAGTTCGGGCAGGGCCGCTGATGTATAGCGAGGAGCCAGGTATACTATCAGCAGGCCCAACTGTCTCCCAGGGCCCCATTTCACAACAAGGGATTCACATCCGGACGTCTGTGGCACAGTAGACTCCCTCGGCTCTAAGTCCTCCCGAATAATTGCTGCCACCCCACCGCCCCTTCCCTGGGCCCGGGGCTGGTGAAATGCTCGGTAGCCTGGTGGGCACATTTCCACGAGGGGAAGACCTCCCTCGTGGCCCAACCAGGTCTCCGTTATTCCCGCGAGGTCCGGCTCCCCCTCTAAAATTAGATTGTGGATGAGGGGGGCCTTGTTAACAACGGACCTCGCATTGCATAACAACAGCCTCAGGCCCTGGGTCTGTAACTCTTGACCACCTAGAACGCGGGGGTTGGTACAAGCGACCGGGTGTAACCAGCAACCACGGTCTCCCAACCGACTGTCAGTTCTTAATCTGTCCTCGTATCTGCCCCTCCCTGTGACCGTTGGAATTAAAGAGCCCTGTATAGGAATGATATCCTCCCCCTCCTCCTCCCTTCTGCTCCTTCTGCTCGCGACCACACCTGGAGGCCCGGCTCTCACATCGCTCCTGATCTGACCCACCCGCCCCACAACCCCTGAACCCCCACCCCTACAAATTTTTAAAAAACAACTAACTAAAAAACCCCTAAGTCTCCGCTTCCTCCACCTCTCGGGATTAATAAATCCGTCATCAAGGTGGGCCCTCGAAAGGGCGGAGGGCCACACCTGCGAGAGGGGGGACTCTCGCAGTAGGATCAGGTCTGACCTTAAATACATAGAGTGTTAAAAGAGTTCGTCGTCGGGGCTTAGGGTCTATGCTGAAGATGTCATAATCCAGTAAAAATTTAAAAAGCATGGTTGCAGCAAAACAGAATAGTCCAGTCATTAGTCTTAGATGGGGGGGGGGTGATGGTGATAGGTTGGTTAGATGACAATCAAGAACTAAGTTAATTTTAGTTAAGTTTTGATTATTAGGGGGAAAATATTATGATAAAGGATACAGTCAAATAAAGGAGGGATAATGATAACAACGTATGTATATGTATGGGTACAACATAAGGAAACTGGATGTAAATTGTAAACAGTGATTTGGAAAGGAGGATTAGAAAATTTTGTTACTAAATATTATGGATGTTTAGCTAGAATAGGACATAAGGATTCAGTGTTATTGGAGGATTTTAGAAATAGTAAATGAAATGCCAGTATGTGGTTATGTATTAAATCTTGGTATATTTTATGATGAAGGATGTTTAAACAATTATGGCCAAATGAAAATGGAGGTATGATGATGGTAACATGTATAAATATCTGAGTTAAAATACTTGAGTTAATATGAATTATGGTTGATGACTGTGGAAGAGATGCATGAAAGTCTTTTGTAACCAACTGATACATTTTCTACAGTATGTAAAGAAGGAGGATTCTTTGTGTTATTCTTTGTGTTGTGTTTGTTTTGAAAATTATATATGTGTGTGTGTGTGTGTGTATGTATGTATGTATGTATGTATGTATGTATGTATGTATGTATGTATGTATGTTACAACCCCTGGTATGCCTAAATATATACCTATTTCCCTGGCTCAGCTGATAAGGACGAGAGCCTGTGGCTTAGTGGCTAATACATCTGCCTAATGTGTAATACAGCCCAGGTTCGAATCCCAGTAAGGGTATGGCTAGCTGATGAGAGCTAAATAGCTTGAAAGAGATCTATACTAGTCTCCCTTTATATATAAAGAAAAGCACAAAAGCACACCTGTGTCTGTGTAACTGTGCCAATTTACTTTCAAGGGGGCAAATTTTGCAAACCCAGGAATGAGCGGGAATCGGATGGGTCCTTCCAACCTTGGACCAAAACCAGTGCCCGAAACTGAACCATTTACTGTATTTTTTGGAGTATAAGACACCCCGAACTATAAGATGCACCTAGCTTTTGGGGAGGAAAACAAGGGAAAAATATCTGCCTCCCAGTAATTTGCCTCTTTGCAACAAACAGAAAACAGTACAGACAATATACACTGTTTGTAGTGTTACATTTCAGACTATACTTGTACAGATGCTGTTAAAATTGATGTGCTTTCTGGAAGTATAGTTATGCTCTGCTACTTAAAAGAAGATATAAAGGCACTGGGCCTCTTCAGATCAAGCATTTATTTTAAAAAGCTTCTCCATTTTGTTAAGCTGTCTAGAATAATAATAAAGCAAAAAATTAAGTCTAATAATTTGAACATTCTATAGACATTTATAGTTATTGACTTACCTCCTTGTAGCAAATAGCCTGATTAGAAGAAAAAAAAATCTGCTTCTGGCTCCCAGCAATTTGCCTTGTGGAGCAAACAGCAAATTTCATTTTCAATTTCAGCATGGGGCCTCCCGATAATCAGCTGTTTCAGGCTGCAGGGATTGCTATAGCCTATTGCAGCCTCCGCAAGCCCCATTTTCCCATTTGCTGCAAGGAGGTAAATTACTGGGAGGCAGAGGCCAAAGGGTGGGGGCCGGTGGGTGGGTGGGGCTACATTCAGTGTATAAGACGCACCCAAATTTTCACCCTCTTTTAGAGGGGAAAAAGGTGCATCTTATACTCTAAAAATACGGTAAGTTTAAACTGCTTCTGGAGGACCAGATTTCCCCACATGGATTTTCATACAAACAGGAACCTGAAATTTTTGGAAATATTTTAATACCACATCTTGGCAGAGTCAATGTCTGAAACTAAATCTGCATGGGGAGGGCCACCATCTGTGGCATGCTGAGGAATATGAATTTGTCCCTGGATCAGGAGTGAAGAATGACACTGTGGCCACCCAGAAAACTCGCCCTCTCTTTAAAAGGGAAGAACACATACATCACAAGAGCCCAAGCCATGGGGTTCCCCTCACACACAGACACACTCTGTCTGCAAGCCAGCTGGCTGCTCTCGGGACAGATGATGGCAAGGGCAAGATCTGTCAATGCCCCATCAAACCTACTTCTCAACTCCTGCGACGTCTTGTTCCAACATAATGCTGACCTCAGCAAGCGACAGAAATCTCCAAGCCATCGCTTCATCATCTTTATTAATTTTGTCTTCATCCTACAGCAAAACAATAAATTACAGCACAATAGCATCCATACAAGCAGCACATTCAATCGCAAGGATTTTTTTTTTAAAAAATTAGTCCATAAAGAAAAACAATGGCAACTGTCAGCACCAATTTAGCTGATTTACAACAGGAGCAGGAACAGACCGATAAGAAAAGAATAATTGGCTTTGCACTTGCAAATGATTTAAAAAAAAAGACAATTCAATACAGCAAAGCAGAAATTCTTATTTTTGTTAGGTCACCACTGGCCCTTGAGCACATTTAAAACACACCCTGCGGGCCTCGGCCAGACCTTTGGCAACTGCAGTTGCACCTCCTGCAATCAGTAAGTGGGGATGGAAAGGGTACGTGAAAAATCACAAAAAGGCCCCCAATTACAAAAAGGCAAGCGTTCTGTTCTTGTAGTTTTGGTATTATTTGGGTAACTTTTAGGAAAATTCTATCCATGCCTCTCAACATATCAGAATCAAAAACAGGCATGTGGTTTTGCAGCAGGTATCTATCTATCTATCTATCTATCTATCTATCTATCTATCTATCTATCTATACATACATACATACATACATACATACATACATACATAATCTATCTATCTATCTATCCATCCATCTATCCTCTATCTATCTATCATCTATCTATCTATCTATCTATCTATCTATCTATCTATCTATCATCTATCATCTATACATACATACATACATACATACATACATACATACATAATCTATCTATCCATCCATCTATCCTCTATCTATCTATCTATCTATCTATCTATCTATCTATCTATCTATCTATCATCTATCTATCTTTCTATCATCTATTTATCCACCCACCCACTATCCATCTATCCATCCATCCATCCATCCATCCATCATCTATCTATCTATCTATCTATCTATCTATCTATCCATCCATCCATCCATCCATCCATCCATCCATCCATCTATCATCTATCCATCCATCCATCCATCTATCCTCTATCATCTTTTTCTTTCTTTCTTTCTATCCTCTATCTATCCATCCATCATCTATCATCTATCTATCATCCATCCTCTATCTATCCATCCATCCATCCATCCATCCGTCTATCATCTATCTATCCATCCATCATCCATCCATCCATCCATCCATCCATCCTCTATCTATGTATCATCTTTCTTTCTTTCTATCCTCTATCTATCCATCCTCTATCTATCATCTATCTATCATCTATCTATCTATCATCTATCTATCATCTATCTATCTATCTATCTATCATCTATCTATCTATCTATCTATCTATCTATCTATCTAACTATCTATCATCTATCTATCTATCATCTTTCTATCTATCATCTATCTATCTGTCAGTCTATCTATCTATCTATCTATCTATCTATCTATCATCTATCATCTATCTATCATCTTTCTACCTATCATCTATCTATCTATCATCTATTTATCTGTCTATCATCTATCTATCTATCTATCTATCTATCATCATCTATCTATCTATCTATCTATCTATCTATCTATCTATCTATCTATCATCATTATCTATCTATCTATCTATCTATCTATCTATCTATCTATCTATCTATCATCTATCATCTATCTATCTATCTATCATCTATCTATCTATCATCTATCTATCTATCCACCCACCCACGCACCCCTATCCATCCATCCATCTATCATCCATCCATCCATCCATCCATCCATCCATCCATCCATCCATCCTCTCTCACCCAAATCTGTGGGCCACCCAATTGGCCAAGGCCATGGGGCCAAAGCCCAGGGTAGCCAGAGGAAGACTGGATGTCCTCAAAGATGCCACAGAATACATGAAGTGAGAGGGGGCGAGGTGGGGGTGTGCCTTTCTAGGGCACAGCCCCAATGCCAGCCTCGCAGGAGCCTCTGGTTGCCACCCAGGCTTTCTTCAAGGCTGCTGGAGTCCAACCAGAGCGGGATCCCTTCCTCAGCTGCTGCTTCTTTGCTTTCCAGGACTTTTCTTCTGCCCTCAGCCCCAAGTGGAAAATGCAGCCCTTCCTCCTCCTCCTCCTCCTCCTCCTCGCCCTTGGAGAGAGTTGCGTGAGAAGCGCCTCTGTCGGCAGGACCTTGGCGGGGGACAGAGCATCGAGTCACGGGGAGCAACCCAAACTCCCCTCGGGGACCAAACGGCGACCCCGCCAGCCGCCCCCAATCCCAGCCCGGGGCTTTGGCGAGAGACCGGCCGGGACCGCCCCGGGCGAAGAGAGCGCGGCTCTGCCCGGCTGCTTCCAAGCGCCCGAGACCCGGGATGCCGTCCCCCGGCCCGGAGGCTGCCCAGGAAGCGGGGCTCGTACCGGCAGCACTGATTGGCCGCTCCCCCGCTCTCGCTCCAGCGCTGCCGCCGCTGCCGCTGCTGCCGCTGCCTTGGTCGCCATGTCGCCGCCGCCGCTCGGTTGCCAGGCAGCCGGGTCACGCAGCCCTCGCGGGAGAGCCGCCCTCGCGAGGCTCCCCGCCTCCCTGCAGCCGGGACAGGCGGACTAGGGCCAAGCGAGGGACCGGCAGAGAAGTCTCCGGGACCGGCGCCTGAGCCGGCGGGGGATGCCCCGAGCTTTCGAGTAGCCCTGGCGGGAAGGGAGCGCAAAAGCCGGGCCGGCTCTGCCTTCTGTCTCTCCGTCTCTCTCTCATGCACCCCCTCCTGTTTGGGTGCCCGGCCACCTCCGTGGGCAAGGCCTTCTGCCCTTGGGAAGCACCCAGGAGTTCCTGCTGGTGCAAAACGTGACAACCCCCAGAGTGGCTGGTGCATGCTTGATACCCTCAAGTGGCCCCACTTGTCCCAGAGCTGCCTGGGACTGCGGTTGGCTTCCAGGTGAGATTCAAGGTGCTGTGGCAGCCTTTAAGGCCCTACCTGGATCCAGAGCAGGTTACCTGAAGGGCCACCTTCTCCCCAATTCCAGCCCTGGAGGAAGAACTCTAGTTCCCATCTATGCACCTGGTGGGACTGTGGAGCCAGCATTTGCCCTCACTGCTCAACATTCAGGGGAAACTCTTTCCACAGAAGGAGGGCAGGTGGTGATGGGACACACGTGCCATAGGTTCGCCATCACGGCTCTAGGACTTTGAGGGAGGAGGCTTTTGATAGGCGATGTTGCTGATGGCGAACCATGTGGAGGAGGCCTAGAAATCAAGTAAAAGAGGAATAAATAAACCAGTAACGGCCTTGCTGAAAGCCTCCCAGCAGAACAGCCCGTGTTCGGGAGCTAGCGAAGGACTGCTGAGCATGTTAGAAAACTCCCCAGTAATCCCATTTAATTCCCCCCATTTTTCTTCCCTCTCGCAGCGGACAGTGTCTCTAGCTTAAAATAGCATCTTTAATTGACAATAATAGATGTCTATTTAGAAGAGGAGGAAATAGCAGCCACTATGCTGCCATCCGCTGTAAAGTGTTGCAGGAAATTCATATACTTGTAAACATTCGCAAGGATTTGGTTGCATCATCCAACAATTGAGCAAAATGCTGCAACTGATTCTTCAGGGCACCAGAGGATCCCGCAGCGCCCAGGCAGCAAAAGGGGAGGGAATTGAAATTGGGCCCGTGGAAGAGCTGGCAGAGGGTCTGAGAACCTTGAGAACCTTTCAGAAAACGAACCTTGAAGAGGAAACCCCACCCTCCAACTGTAAAAGTTGAGCTTTGGATTTAACGCAAAAAACGGGTAGGGTGGGAGGGCCAGAGGAAGAAGGCTGAGGAAGCTGCTACCCAGGGAAACTGAAGCCTTTTCATAAGACTCTTTGGGTTGGAACAGAGTAGGGCATGTCATTTAATGGGTTGAAATGTTTGCAATTTATTTCAGTGAGGGGTTCTAAAAATTCGTTTTTACACCAAGAATTGAAATCTGTTATTTTTTCTTGGGAGTGTTAGTCATTTTAAAAAAGGTTCTTCTGCCACCTCGGCTGAGAAATGAGAAATTCCTTGGTTTTCCCATGCAGCCTTCTAGACCAGCCCCCGGGTGAAATGATTGATCTGAAATATAAACAGGAAACTGCTCAGTCATGACGAGTTATTTCCTAGAGGGATATTTTTCTAGCTCATTTTCTATTTTGTGAGTGTAATTCAATAGCAGCATTTTGTAGCTTATCTCCTATAATGGAATATATCATTAGTTTTACAGCTAGATGTGTTGATTCTCACTGGATCTCTGTGGCATCATCCTAATGGGTTTTTAATAGCAACCATGAAAAAGAGGCAACTTTCGCAGATCAATAATATGATTCGAGCGCCACACTGTAAATGATTAAAATATTAGCAGGAGCTTCTTGCTTAGCAGGCTAACTTCCCCTCCCTGCTCTGCCTCCGCCTTGCAGATCCATCTTGGCCTTTGGCATTTTTAGCCAGGGAATTGGGTGATGTGGATTCACCAATTTTCTCTTAGGTTACCAAGCAAACCTACAGTAGATATTTATGCACCTCCTTGTGGAGGAGGGCAGAATTGCAGAGACAAAACCTGGGTAGGTTTTGGTTTTTCTGTCTGAGAGATTCTCAGAGAGCTTCCTTGGTGGCATTTGGTGCTGGCTGCCATTGCTGCAGTGGCCCTCTCCTGCTTGTCCTCCTTCTCCCCTTTGCAGTTGGGAAAGGCTGCAATGGAAGCACCCCCTAAGCCAGGGGTGTCCAAACTTGGGAACTTTAAGACTTGTGGACTTCAACTCCCAGAATTCTGGGAATGCTGGCTGGGGAATTCTGGGAGTTGAAGTCCACAAGTCTTAAAGTTCCCAAGTTTGGACACCCCTGCCCTAAGCCAAGGCCTTGGTGAACCACTTGAGGGAGGAGGGTAGAGGGAGAAAGGGGATGTCCTCAGGCTCTACTTCATGCCACCCAGAAGGATTTCATGGAAACTCTTGCAATTTGAAGGAGAACTGGGAGGGAAGATGGCCGAGGGATAATGTTTGCTCCCCCAGCTCTCCAGCTCAGATCTGGGCAGAAGCTGAATTTGGGGAGAATAATAGAGATTTCATCAACATTGCAAATCCAGGACAATCCCTGGAAAATTACCCAATTCATCTTGCATGATTTCTAAAATCTTTAGAGTGAACCCAAGTGTTTTTCCTTCCACAAGCAGTTTCAT
Source organism: Natrix helvetica (assembly GCF_964273705.1). Taxonomy (NCBI): domain Eukaryota; kingdom Metazoa; phylum Chordata; class Lepidosauria; order Squamata; family Natricidae; genus Natrix; species Natrix helvetica. Next base: position 106,631,890 of record NC_138551.1, on the reverse strand, counting down.
TCTTTTCTACTTCATTTTGTGGGTTTTAGTTGGCTTCTGCTCTCTTGCTTAACCTGAGGAGATTTTAAAGATCTCTTTTAAAGATCATTAGTGTGAACTTTAGGGCAAGCCTAAGTCTGTTGTTGTGAGCCATCTGGAGTCCTTTAAAATGGGCAGGCCTATAATAAATAAATTTGGGGTTAAAAAGAAATATTTTTAGAAAAACGGGATAAGAACACTTTAAATTAAAGTATACTTTAAATTAAAGTATCCTCCCTGGAAAAGGAAGTTGAGAACTCCCTCCCGGAATTTAAAGGATGGAGGAAGGAAGGGGGTTCTCAACTTCCTTTTCCAGTGTATAAAACAGGAATAATAATGGTTGGCAATCTGAGCATGTTGAAAAATGGTTTGCAAATATTAATCCTCCTGCGTTTTTTGGAATCAGCTGAATCCAAGTCATTACAGAAGAAATCCAACCCACCCATCACAATTATGTGAGTGAATTCAAAACAATTCCTGAGAAGATACTTAAAATTCATGCTTGCTGCTGCAATTGCAGGATATTTAAAACAAGGAAATGGGAGACTGCAAAAGTAGGAAAAAAATAGGGTTTAATTACGAAGAGTGTTTCCTGCAAATGAGGCAAGATATTAAAACTATTATTTAAAGACCTCTGTCCTGAAATAATGTGTCGCATTAAGCATTGTACAGTAACCCAATAAAGCTAACAAACTGCAAATTGCAATTGATTTGAATGGACTTTTTATGCCTGACTGTGCAACTTTGCAGCCGCTGTGATTAAAAATAATACTGCTATAAGAAGCATCCATCATTGTGGATCATAAACGCAATTCAAAAGTCAATGAATTCTGAAGAATTAAAGTGAAATATTTATGCCCATCTAAATTTCTGAAGGGGAACCAGGCACTTGCTTTTTGAAGAGCAACCAAATGCTGAGGATTCATTTTTCTTGCCAATTACCTGCTTCTTGTAAGGTTTTTTTTTAATGGATTCTGGATCCGACACCAACTTCAGTACAATATAATTTCCAGCTGAATATATAATGCACCTCGATTTTTCTACCAGCACTTTATCATCCAGATTAATAGCAACACAGGAGAATATGGTGACACCCAGCATTTAGGTCAGCCGCACTGCCGTAAATTTGTTCCAAAATATTATATAGAACCTGTAAAAATAAATATTGTGTACTTTAAAAAGTATTGTGCCCATCTATTTGGTGTCTCCTAGTAAGATTCTGTTAAAGTGTGCATAGTCCAAAGAAAATTTGTTTTCTTTGGTTCAGTTCATTGGGACTGCGCATTCAATTCAATCAGAATAATTATTTGAATTTGACAGATCAATCTGGTTTGTTCAGATGCCCAAAGTGATTCAATTGGAAGGAGCTAAATTAGACAAATGTGATTTGGTCCTGTTAGATATTTGTTCTAACTACAGTGGTTTCCACCAAGGTCCTCTGTTCCAGCAGGAACAGAGGTTTAATCCTATTGGTCGAAGGGTCTGACAGCTCCCTATAAAAGGGCTGCTGTCAGACTCAACCTTGGCTGGATTGTTCTCACTTTTTGTACTTAATAAAGAGCTGTTGTTACCATTAAGCCTGTGTGTGCCTATCCATTACCCAATCTAACAGGTCCAGTTTGGATGCAAACATTTATAATTTGTTCATAAGAGGGGTATCAGAATTAATATGTACTGAATTGATTTGGAGGCATCTGGCTTGAGTCAAAAAACTGAACTGAATCTTTGCTTCAGGTCAAAAACTCAGGTTCATTTGATCCAATTGTCCTCAAACTGATTCCTGAACCAAATATTCACACTGGTCTTCCCTGTTCCTTAGTCTCTGGCTCCTTCCTGGTGGGTTTCCTGTGACTGCTGTGAGACCCCCCCCTCCAATTATTCACAGACTGGGAAGCTTATGAAAGAGCCCATCATTCTTCGCCTAAGCCCTGCTCGCTTCTGTAGATGCAACCCCAGCTGGAGTCAGAAAGGAGAGCACATCCCCCAGACCCATTAAAGGGCCCTGGGATGCTATCAATCAAGGACGCCAATAAAGCAGTTTCCCTAAATGTAAAGCAAGGTGATCCTTGCATTCAGATTTATTGCATTGCTAAATTTGGAAGTAGCAAAGTAGCTTTTTAATTATTTCAGATACGGCTTCCAAGGCATGATTAACGTTATTGTTGTACAATATTTTATCTCCTGCCAAAAAATGCATTCAGACATCATTGGTAAAATGGTAATTATGCTTCTGGATATTGCTGAAACTGATACAGTTGTAAGACAGAGTGTACGGAAGGAATTGATGTTCCATTTATTATGTACTGGAATATTCAATATAATCCTATAACTCCAGAAGGGCATTTTTTCTGTAAATGTATTATGATAATACAAATATTTTTCTCATTAAACGAAGTGGTTGTCTTAAAGTGCAAATCGCAGCTGTGAAGTTGAGCAAGCAGCTCCCCTCAAGTGGAAAAAGAAACCCCAATAGCAATTGTAGGAAATTTTAAAAATGTCAACTTTAATAGTTACATTATATTTCATGGCTTCTTTGCTGTGGGATTGTATCCTGAAGTGAAGAATAAAACTTGTCGTTCGGACTGATGTAATTAAGAACTATATCTAATCACATGATTTCTCCTGCTGGCAAATAAATGTTGTTTTTGAAAAAGGTGCATTTGGGGAGAAAAGAAGGGTTACTCTAAAAAACATAATGGGCACTTCAGACAAGCACTTTTACTGTTTTGCTAGTATGCAGATCACACCAACAGATTTAACATGTGTCTCCGTGATGGACAGCTGGAAACTCAGGTTCAGAGAATGATTGTTGGAGTGTGATTTCCGGTCCTGTTTTCCAGGGTTAAAAAAGGTAAAGATAAAAGTTCCCCTCGCACATATGCTAGTCATTCCCGACTCTAGGGGCGGTGCTCATCTCCGTTTCAAAGCTGAAGAGCCAGCACTGTCTGAAGACATCTCCATGGTGATGTGGCTGACATGACTAAACTCCGAAGGTGCCCAGAACACTGTTACCTTCCCACCAAAGGTGGTTCCTATTTTTCTACTTGCATTTTTTACATGCTTTGAACTGCTAGGTTGGCAGAAGCTGGGACAAGTAATGGGAGCTCACTCCATTATGCGGCACTAAGGATTCGAACCACCAAGCTTTCTGATCGACAAGCTCACCGTCTTAGCCACTGAGCCACCACATCCCAGGGTTAGGTCACCTGAAATGGTCACCTCAGATAACAGATGCGAGCGAGTGGACAACAGCAGCTGTTTGTTCTTCAAATGCCAGGTGCCCTAGAAGCAGGGGTAGCTTCTCCATGCTGTGTATTAGACAGGTGCCCCAGAGCCAGAGGTAGAAGCCAATAGCCATTCCCAGGTCCAAGTCAGATGTGCTGACAGAAAGTCCTTGAGGAATTGTGGCCCTCAACTGAAGGACCCAACTCTCCTTCCCATAACCTCTGTGTTAAATCTCTTCACCCATGAAGAAGACACATTGGTGGATACAAGGGGTATCTTTATGTGGTTCTCCACCCTGACAGGGGGCTGTAACTTGTTCTAAATCACTGTGATTTACTCTCTGGAAACAAAAGGGATTTAATACAAAGGTCAGAACTCAAGATTTTTATTCTTGGATCTGATGGATATTGGGAAAGAAGAGGATGGCTGGATCATTCATGTCATGTATTATTTGTTCTACAGGAGAGTAACATGTTAACTGTCCAGGGCAAAGCTAATCTGATACCTTTGGTTCATTCCCTACGCTTACCAGAAGCGGTTTCTTCTGATTTTGAAATATTATTTTTCTCTCTATATAAATGTCGACTCAATTTAATGTAAATGAGGTGGTATATCCAGGTGGGGTTTGGGTCTCTGCTTAGCAGATGGTACCGGTAATAGCTGGCTGTCCGTGGCTGTGTCAGAAGCTAAGCAGGATTAGGCCTGGCTTGAACTTGGATGGGAGACCTCTAGGAAAATCCTGGGGTACAGGTGACATTGAAGTGGAACGAGAATTGCTAGAAAGCAGCATCAACCAACTCCTCCTATATTCTTGCCACAAGAGAGAGGTGTTCAGGAGGTGAGTTGGATGAAGGAACTTGACTTTAACTGAACAGGTGCCTATCCTTAAAATCCTGAGCACCAGGTGTCTCAGCCTCCCCAGCATCAGGCTCACCCTCTGATGGAATTCTGGGACTTGGGTGGCTGCTCCCCCATAATCTTGCCCCCTTTTTCCACAGTTGTCATCTGCAAATTAGGGTTGGAGTGATTTCCTCTCTTGTCTTACATAAACATCCCAGAGCATTCTGTCTGGCCTGGAGGAAGTTTGTGAAGGGAAGCGCTGGTGACGCACACAGACAGGGCATCCAAATGGGAGAGGCCCCTGGAAGGGAGAGGCAGCCTACACCCACCCACCTCAGGACAGTCTTTGTGTTCCCTTTTGCACCATTTGAGTGCCCCGGAGCTTCAGGGAGAGCTCTCGGGGGTCTCCTGTATCGAAATAGCCTGTCACATGCCGTACATCTAAAGACCGCTCCTTCAGCATCTGCTGCATTTATTTTGTTTAAATTTCATGCTAAATAAAAGCCATTCTTTTAGGGTGACATTTAGAGATGACTAAAGAGCGCTGGAAGTATTCATTATGTGTGGTTCCATTCCAACAAGGATTTATGCTGTATTTCCATTTTGTGTAGCAGAGTGAATAAAACCTGCAGGACTCATGCTTAAATTGACTGGTTTGGTTGAATCCCTAGTATCTTGTAGCACTGGGGAGGAGACTCACTGGTGGAAAGTCTGGCCACTCCCTGTTCAAGAGAGAAAATGTGCTTTGGTTGGTAATCAACCAATGCAAAATAGAGAAGATATTCAGATACGGGACATCACATTCTGCTTGACAGGCCCATGAACTCACCTTTCTCTCTATGGGCCATTAGGGCAAAGAACGAGAGACGGAATCAGAATCAGCAGATGCTGTAAGGATGGAAGGTGATGGCAAAGATTCTCTGCAGCTGGTGGCAAATCAGCCTCTTAACTGCGGACTCTAAAATGCATCTTGAGATCAGTTTCACCACCTTCTAAGGCCCAAGGGGCTCTGATGGATCTTTTCATGGAAGAGTTTTTAAGGATGGATGGCCACCACTGCAAGTCACCTTTTGTACTCAGCTGCCCAGGCTGTAACTTAGAGATCTTAGGAGGAAGGTATCTATATATATAAAAGCGAAATACCGCTCATGCATCATCGCGAAATCGCCAGAACCGTAAAGCCTACAAACCTGAAATTTGGCACATAAATTCCTCTTGGCTTCTAGGTGCTCGCTAAGAAAGGATTTTTTGAAATGACCATCAGATCATTAGTATTTCTTATACAGTAATTAACACACTCTGATGCTAAGGAGTTAGACATTCTACTCCCCCTCCCCACCTGAAAAGAACTCTGTTTCTGAGGAGAGGAGAGGATGATCCTCTGTAAGTGTCGATTTATCAAGGTCTGTGGCTAGGATCACATGTGGCTCAGGATGCAAACATATCCTTGTTTCATGAATCCTAGTTTGAAGGGATGTGAGAGTCAAGATTTGGTCTCTTCTCATGCCAACTTTAAACCGCAGGTGACCACATTACACTGTGAAGCACACAAATAAAGCTCTAAGCATCATCCTATGGGGAATGTCTTTCATAGTCTCCTCCTTGTCCTTCCTTTCTTTTGAAGGAGAGGGTTTTCTGGATCAAGCTGCCCCTTCTGGACTTCTGACCACAAGCCCCAAGGCTGCCTCTCTCCACCAAAGCCATCCGAGAGAAGAATGGGGATCTTGATGACTCAGGTCATTGTTGATTTCACCATCAGGCTCTCGACTGAGAATTTTGACTGATGTCTCTTTTTTTGACAAGGAAGAAAAGGCAGATCTTTCGGCATTGAAGGAAATGGGCACAACACGCACAGACACCACACCACCACCTCCTAGGCAGGGACACCCACTTCAGTTTCACAGGGAGGCGGCAGAAGAGGAATGAATCCTATTCACAATGCAAGATTGGAAAAGGGAGGTCAGAGTACGAAGAGGATGGAGGAATATATATATATATATATATATATATATATATATATATATATATATATATATATATATATATATATATATATATATATATATATATATATATATATATATATATATATATATATATATATATATATATATATATATATATATATATATATATATATATATATATATATATATATATATATATATATATATATATATATATATATATATATGCTGGTTTTGTTGTATTCGGGTCTTTTCCTGTGTAAGGTTGAGATTGTCTTTGCAACGTTTCGGCAGGATCTCACCTGCCATCTTCAAGCTGTGGGCTTAAAATGTGATCGGAGCTGCCGTCTTTCTGTAAGTCTTGGTGGGAGGGGATGGGGTGCTGGCTTTGTTTCAGTAAGTGGAATGATTGGTTGTGTGGTTGTATCATGATTGGTAGATTGGTGCTGATTGGTGCAGGCTGTGTGTGCATTGTTGTTTTGTATTTTAACGGCTTGGGTGGTGGGTGGTATTCGTTTGTTGGCTAGGGCTGGTTTCCAGATGTTTGGTAGGCGGGAGGTATCATCACGTTTGTTCATGCTGTGGGGGTGTTTCTCTATTTCGATGGCTTCCATGATTATTCTCTTGTGGAGGTGTTCTGTTTTGGAGATTAACCTGGCTCCTTCAAAGTTGATTTCATGTCCTGTAGCTTTAAGGTGCTGGAAAAGGGAGGAAGTTTTTTCTTTTTTTCTTACTGCGTTCTTGTGTTCTGTGATGCGTGCATTTATCCTTCTGTTTGTTTGTCCTATGTATATTGCTGGGCAGATTTTGCATGGTATTTTGTAGACTCCTTGGTTTTCTAGCTGGATTTTGTCTTTGGGGTTTCTTAAGATGTTGGCTATTTTTTGGTCAGTGGTGAAGGCTGTCCTGATATTGTGCTTGTGGAGAATTTTGCTGATTTTATCTGTGGTGCCTTTGATATAAGGGAGGAGGGCGATGCCATTGTCCTGTTCTGTGTCTTGGTTTTTTGGGGGAGTCTCTTTTTGGATTAGGTTGGTGATTGTTTTTCTTTGGAATCCATTGGAGATTAATACATTTGTGAGTTTGTGTAATTCAGTTTTCAGGTGGTCTTTGTCGGCTAGGCATATACATGGAACATTTTGAAACCAACGCCTTAGACAAATCTGAACACAAACCCAAACTCTGGCTTAGATATGTTGATGACACTTTCGTGATTTGGCCACACGGAAAAGAAAAACTGGACAACTTCCTCACACATCTCAACAACCTACACCCCAAAATACAATTCACCATGGAAATAGAAGCAAACAACCAACTTCCGTTTCTGGATGTCCTAATCTACAAAAAACCCAATGGCTCCCTAGGACACACCATCTACCAGAAAAAAACACACACCAACCGCTACTTAAATGCACAATCCCATCACCACCCTGCACAGATCAACTCTGTAGCCAAGACCCTCATCTCCAGAACCAAATGCCTAGCCGACAAAGACCACCTGAAAACCACCCTTTATATTTATATTTATATTTATACACACATATATATGCAACATATATATATATGTTGTATTTGTACTGATAAATAAATAAAGGGAGACTAGTATAGATCTATTTCGAGTTAATTAGCTCTCATCAGCTAGCCATACCCTTACTGGGATTTGAACCTGGGCTGTATTATATCTTAGGCAGGAGTCTGGTATGCCTAAATATGGGAGGAAGATCACTACTCCCTCTTACATTAAACATTAATGTAACATTAAAAATAAAAATATGGTTTTCTGCCTGCATGGTCTTCTATGATGAGCCGAAGGACAGAATGAGGGAGTAGTGACCTTCCTCCCATATTTAGGCATATCAGGGGTTGTAACACAAATACATACCTATTTCCCTGGCTCAACTGATAAGGAGGCGAGCCTGTGGCTTAGTGGCTAAGACTCCTGCCTAAGATATAATACAGCCCAGGTTCAAATCCCAGTAAGGGTATGTCTAGCTGATGAGAGCTAATTTGCTCGAAATAGATCTATACTAGTCTCCCTTTATTTATTTATCAGTACAAATACAACATATATATGTATGTATGTATGTATGTATGTATGTATGTATGTATGTATGTATGTATATGCATTATTTTCCTCTAAAAGAAGGTTTGGAGTGGTGTAATTGGCATGTCTTCACCACCATACTGATTAAATTGTGGGAAAGGGATTCCAGCCCCATCTGGAAGGGACGGGGTGAGGGCTTGTTCCCAAAGCTTAACTAACCTAGAGAAAGGGACCACCTGAATTGAAGTCATAACCACACAGTGGCAAACCTCCAGGTGGCTCCTCTTTAGGGGTTTGGTCAAGAAACGGCAGGGCAGACCTTTGCCTGGGGAGCCAGAGGAGTGGACTGGTGATTTGTAAGCCGTTCCCCACTTCTCTTCTTCTGAGGCAACTACAGGAAGAAGGTGGGGTCTTGCAAAGGTCCAAAGAGAAGGGGACACCGGCTAGGTATGGTGAAGGGACCCCCTCCCACACTTCTTTCAACCCTCCCTTCAGAAACGCAGGCCCTGTAGCAGAGGTGGGTTGCTCCCGGTTTGGCCTGATTCGGCTGAACTGGTAGTGGCAGTGGCGGTGGCAGGAGACTCCACCCACCCACTCAGATGCTTCTGTGCATGCACAAAATTGTTGCGTGAGTGCAAGTGTGCACGCGAGCACAAGCAAGCCGGTTATAAACTGGCTAGCAACCCACCACTGCCCTGTAGCCACGAAGAGGAGGAGGAAGAAGATGAGACAGAAATGTGTACTCCTTTCAAAAATGCACTTAAAGTTATCTGGCCCATTGATATTTGTAAAAAGCAAAACAAACAAACAAATAAACAGATAAAAGGGATGTCTAAAACCTCTGGCAGGTTTGGCACACACATTTCATTTCTTCTTTCCTCATTCTCTATGGGCCCCAGCTTGATAGGACATACAGAGGTCTCATGTGGTGCCTGTGCAGGCCAAAGTGTCCATGGACTTGTCCTGTAGTATCCTTCAGGTTCCTCCCTTGATTGTTTTCGATTTCTGACTGGCCACACCCCCTGTCACCCTTTTGAAATCACGGACGCACCATCTTGACCAATACAGATCACCAGGACCTGATGGATTACATCCCAGAGTTCTTAAAAAGCTGACAGATGTCATCTCAGAACCACTGTACCACATCTTTTAAAAATCATGGAGCAACGGGGAACTATCCAGAGGATTGGAAAAGTTCCCATCTTCAAAAAAAAGGGGGGGGGGATCAAACCCAGGAAACTACAGACCAGTCAGCCTTACATCAATACCCTGCATTGATACTGGGAAGATACTGGAAAAGATAATAATAAAACAGATCTGCCAACATCTAGAAACAAGTAAAGTAATAACTAGCAGTCAGCATGGATTTGTTAAAAACAGATCATGCCAAACCAATCTTATTTCATTCTTCAACATAGTGATTAAATTAGTAGGCCAGCGAAATACTGTGGATATAATATACTTAGACTTAAGCAAAGCACTTGACAAAGTAGACCACAACCTACTTCTTGGTAAGCTAGAAAAAAGTGGAATAGATAGCATCACCACCAGATGGATTCCTAACTGGCTGACAAACCATATTCAATGAGTAGTCCTTAATAGGTCTACGCCTACATGGAGGGAAGTAAGCAGTGGGGTACCACAAGGCTCCATCTTAGGGCCAGTATTCTTCAATATCTTCATAAACAACTTAGATGAGGGAATAGAAGGGGAACTTACCAAATTTGCAGATGATACTAAGCTGCAGGAATAGCCAACACTCTAGAAGATAGGCTCAAGATCCAGATGGATCTTGAACAGACTTGAACAGACTTGAACACTGGGCCCTATCTAACAAAATAATATTGAATATAGAGAAAAGTAAAGTCTTATACTTAGGCAAGAGAAACCAAAGATACATACGTATAGATTGGGAGAAACCACGCTTAATAGCAGTTACTGTGAGAGGGATCTAGGAGTCTTAGTGGACAACCAATTAAATATGAGCCAGCAGTGTGCAGTGACAGCCAAAGGGGCCAATGGAATCCTAAGCTGCATTAACATACAATCAAGATCAAGTGAGGTACTAATGCCACTCTATAAAGCCTTAGTAAGACCACACCTAGAGTACCGCATCCAGTTTTGGTCACCACCAGTGGTTGGTTTCACATTTTGTTACCACCAGTTTGCTGTGTGCGCGCCCTGCCTTCCACACATGTGCTTTGCTCGCACACATGCCTTCTGCACATACTCCCGCCCTCAAAAACATGCCTAAACAGGACAGTATAGAGCAGGTGGGCGGGTGCACCTGCAAGTTCCGCTACAAGTTCAGGTGAACCGGTCCGAACTGGCTGAACACCACCTCTGGTCACCACACTATAAAAAATATTCTGAGACTCTAGAAAAAGTGCAGAGGAGAACAGCCAGGATGATGAGGGGACTGGAGGCTAAAGCATACAATGAACAGTTGCAGGAACTGGGCATGGCTAGTCTAGTGAAGAGAAGGACCAAGGGAGGCAGGATAGCAGTCTTCCAATATTTGAGCGGCTGCCACAAAGAGGAGGAGCTATTCTCCAAAGCACTTGAAGGCCAGAGAAGGAATAATGGATGAAAACTGTCCAAGGAGAGATTCAACCTAGAAATAAGGAGGAACTTTCTGATAGTGAGAACAACCAACCAATGGAACAGAAGTTGCCTTCGGAAGTTGTAGGAGCTTCATCACTTGAGGTTTTCAAGATGGGATTGGACTTGGGTTTTCAAGATGGGATCTGTCAGAAATGGTGTAGGGTCTCCTGCTTGAGTGAGGGGTTGGACTAGATGACCTATAAGGTCCCTTCCAACTCTGTTAATCTATTCTATTCTGTTAATTTGTCATCATCCAATTTCTCATGCTGCACCATCCCACATGTTGGCTTGGCCATAAAGACCTAAATGACCAGTTGGCGCGGAGAAGATCCTCAAGGGAAGAAAATATTATTGCAGAGAAGAACATTTCTGTAGCTTTCAAAATACACTCAAACTTGTGCTGGGAGGGAAAAATGAGCCTTTTGATTCATTCAGTTTTTCTGTGCCGCCTCTTCAGTTGTGTAGAGCAGAGCAGGGAGTTGTTCCTGGTATAAATTTGCTCTTGGAACTCAGGCTTGGCTATGACCGACCACAAACAGACTCACAGACGCATTTTTGTCTGGCTTCAGAGAGGAAGTACAAATGTTTAAATTCTCATTAAGTGCGTACAACCCCCAAAAAGACTCTGGATTAGTTGCATGTTTAAATTTTTTTTTTTTAAAGTACACATCCTACTACACAATCATATTTTTGTACAGTGCAACTGAGGTCTGGAGAACAGTTAGTTACAGCTGAATAAGGATCCAATACTCAATGACAGCCCTTGCATTAGTATAATTTATGCATTCATCAATCTTTTAATAGATACTTATTTTCCAAAAGTCATGGCAATAATGGAGCGAGTCAGCAGCCTGTCACTCCTAATAATTCTCACACCTCTCAGATTCACAGCCTTCCATTTCTGTGCTGGCTATTTTGGGGGAGGAAGAAATCATTAGTCGAAGTTTCAGAAGTTCACTAATCAGGAGCCTCTCCTAATTGCAAACTCCCAGAAATAATTCTTCTGCTTGTAGTTTATGGTAATTTGCAAAGCATTTGTCACAATACTTTGACTTGTCTTCTAAAAGCCACTCGGCAGTCTGACTGAAGATGGAAGAAGTATGCCAAGGAGCTGCTGTTCCCCTACTCTGAAGACCCCTCCCCATAACCCTCCCAGGAGACTCCCTGGTCCTGAGGAGCAGAAGAGCCTCTACCGGCTGCCAAGGAGGCTGCATCCCCCCCACCCCTGCCATTTCTGGGTTCACGATTCTACCTGTTTCAAAGATTACCATCTCTCAAAACTCTGGGGGGACATGTCCCTTTGGAGGAAGGCTTTGGAGACCAACAATTCTGAAGAGTGACCCTTTGATCTCCTCCTCAGAAGATCTCACAGGGCACTCTCAAGTTGCTCAGGATAATGAAGCACCATGACACCTGTACCAGGTAAGGGTTGAAAAACAGCCTCCTAAATATCTGAAATAATGCTTGCCTCACCCTTTTGCACATGCAGCACCTGACTCTCATATCTTGGGAATGATTGGAATTATTATTTATTGCTGATCTGAAGCGAGAAAAAGCTTTCAGGAAGGGAGAGGTGGGCCTTTCCTTGTTGGGGTCCCCCCCTACCCCGGAGCAGAGATGCCATCCTGGCCTGTGGGGCTCTCGAGTTTCATTTCCCTGCAATCACCTCCACCTGTTGGACTTCTTTCCTTTAAAGTGGTGCTCCAACTGAATGTGGAATTTTAAAGCAAAATGGATCCAACTTCCCCTCATTCTTTCTCCACCTGTAGCCAATTTATCTCCTTGGTAACAGAAGGAAAATACTTATATTAAACATAAAAAGCCTCCCAAGCAAGTAATTTCATTATATCATCTCATCTTATTCAAGTATCCTTCTGATATTGTTCTTGGATGGTTTCTCAAATTGCAGGTAATTCAGTTCTGCGGATCAGACCCCTCCTCTCAAATGAAGGGGAAGGAGGAGACCTCTCTTCTCCTTGCTAGGAATCAGAAATCTACTTTGATCAAGAATTACTTTCTTGTCTTCTTTGCCTTTTCTCCCTCTCATGTTTAAGCTGATCTTTCACAAACAGAAAATCCAGTTTATTTCCTCACCCTGTTGGCTTCCCAATCATCCGGCAAAGACGCTGTGTCTTCACACCCTGAGGTAAGGCAACAGGCCTCCCCACCTTCATTTACTCAGGGGGTCAGAAGGACCTCAGCACCTCCATCATGACGTGCTTGAAGAAGCCATATGTGAATCAGGGCCTGGGAGTTGGGACGGGTGGGTCTCTACTATAACAACTATGCAGCACTCGGGTTTCAGTCTCCAAAGATGCCTGGAAAGCATGGGAGCGCATGCGGAATCTGGGCAGCTGCCAGACTTCCTTGAAGCAACCATTCCTCCCCAGAATTGTGCAGGGGTTTTGGAGATGTTCAGGGCTTCTGATTCTTGGAATTATGTGAAGAAAAACTTTTTTCTTAGTTATCTTTTTGTTCTTGCATAAAGCACCATAGATTTTCTAATTTCTTTAAATAGTCTGCTATGTGTTATACTTTTTGATTGTGTTACAATATTTTGAACCAAATACAGTAGATAAGCCATACCTTGATTTTAATTCCTTTCTCCCTATTCTTTTGGTTTATCCTGCATTTTTGTAATTTGCTATTCAAATGGACAACAAGCAGGTTGACCTGCAAGTGATTTTTTTTTCCTATTTGTTTTGTTTGTTTTAACCACCAAATGTTCAAATGATCTTATTCTGAGATGTAACAAGTCAGAAGCTCTTCATGATCAGGAGTCATTTAGAGACTTTCTGTTGGATTACCTGGCAACTCCCCAAGAGGGGCCAGTTGTGCAGGAATGGGAAGACCAACCCTCTTGTGCGTCAGAGCTGACGGTGGCAAACCCAGGCCATCTCGGTTTGATTTTTGCCACCTATGGATGCTCCTAGGAGAATGATGGTATCTAGGACTGTCCGCATTCCGAGCTGCTTTTCATGGGGTCAATGGCATGAAAACCTGCCAGGAGTATGTTTCAGAGAACCTGGACTGGCTGTAATTGACGTCCTTCTGCCTGGCAGCCTGCATTGCATGGCTCTGTGGTGTGGATGGAGGTTGGGCCTGTCTACAGGAGAGTGGGAGGCCACCATGAAGCCACATTTTTGCTGATAACAAAAAAACAATACCCCGGAAAGAAAGATTTTAAAAACAGAATACATATATAAAGTAATCAGCTTCCTTTACTTTTATTGGGTTATTTTTTTCAGGAGGGGAAGTGTTACAGCCAATGTCACATTTGCGCATTGCTCAGCTTTGCCTTCTAACCTTGGGCTGTGGTGGCTTCGTGCTGCCTCCTGAGGCTTGGGGGTGGGGGGAGGCAGGGAGGACGAACATCCGGAGAGCCACATTTTGGGGCACATGGGGAATGCCCTTAAAGTCTCCCCCATACTTGCTGCATTCAGCGTGGATGGAAATTCACTGCAAGCAGGCTGCAAGTAAGAGTTTTTTTCTTAGAGAGAAAAAAAATTGCCAGTTATTATTAGAATAACATGCCCTGTACTAAAATAGGAAAATAAAAAAGAAACAGCCAACCCCACTCTGATTGTTGTTAGAAGCAGCTTCTGTTTGGAATAGTTCAATGGGGAGTGGGGGTGGAGAGAGAGGAGGGAGCGAGGGAGAGAGATTAAGAATATAATCTTGAAATGACACCTGGCTAAAACTTTGCAAAAAAAAAGGTCCTTTAACACTTATTTTCCCAAGGGATACTTTTCTTCTCCAACATGCTGGGAGTTTCTTAAGATTTTGTGGCTAGTGTTGCATCACCTGCTTTTCTGGCCAGAGCTATTTCTGCAAAAATACGAGGCCCAGAGGGGAGACCAGCATCAAATGCATAAGTGCCCAGAGAAAACACACAGCTCTGAGAGAGAGCAGAAGGCAGGTGTGCCTCGAGATGGGGCTACTCATCAGCAAGAACTATGGACGTGCTCTCTTTTTTCCTCCTGAATTCTGGGCCTTTTCAGACAAGGATTTTATCGCACACCTGTCTTGTAGCTTTCCCAGAACAGTGTGCAGATTGCCTCTGAACTGCGATGCTGGAGAACATTGTGGAGAATTCTTGGATCACAAGAAGAACAAATGATCCAATATGAATAGAAATAAAACCAGGCTTTCAACTGGAAGAATTAACAACGAAGGCAAAAGCTTAGCTAATTTGGGCACATAATGCAAAGACAAGAGTCCTTGGTAAGAGACACAGTGGTTGGAATGCAGTACTGCAGGCTAATTCTGCTGACTGCCGACTGCCAGCAGTTCAGCAGTTTGATCCTGACTGGCTCAAGGTTGACTCAGCCTTCCATCTTTCCAAGGTCTGTAAAATGAGGACTCAGGTTGTTGGGGGCAAGAGGCTGACTCTGTAAACCACTGTAGAGCCCTGCGAAGCTTTAGTTAAGTCTAAGTGGTATTTGCTTTTTCTATTGCTTGAAGGAATAGAGGATCCTTGAAAAAGAAGCTGACAGAAGATCAGAGGACCAGATACCATCACTGATGACACAAGCCAAATCTTGCAAGGATGCACAGAAGTGACAGTTAATAGACAATTCTGCTGAAATCATGTTCATTGGGCAATGAAGAATCAGAAGCCTCTGAAGAGGAGTCAATAAAAACAAGAGACTAGCAGGATCCCCCTTGCCAGAGATCTTAGCTGAGAGTTCTCCTGAAGCATCTCATCAACCTATCGGATAGAAGAAAACTAACCTGTCATCTTCATCAGACAGCTCTTATCAAGCCAAATGAGTTGACAAGCAGGTTTTTCGGCTAGAAAACAGAAATGACTTGGGGGGGGGGGGGATTTAATATTTCAAGACAATTACTGAGAGGGCTCTTTGTTGAACCAGCTTATTAAATATTAAATATCAAAGTTGTAAATTACTGTAGCAGCTTTATGGAACTAAATTAAATTCAAACAACATCTAATTTTCTTGATCATTGACTGTAATCCTCCAGGAACACGTGTTATTAACTCAGCTACTAATAGTAGAGAAAGTGGAAGACTTGGAAAAAAAAGTTTGGGGGATATTAAATTTTAATCATAAGAAAAGCTTCAAGGGGGAGTTGCAGCCCAGGACTGGCAGTTGGGGCTCAGCAGCATTTCCCCAAACTTCTGCTGCCAATGCGGTCCCCTCCCCCACCTTCATTTAAAGAGATATGGGGAGGCTATCAAGACCTGCTCATCTGCGGAAGGGGCCTTGCACCCCTATTCACTTCGGGTTTCGGCACAAGCCAAAGATATGTGTGTGTGTGTGTGTGTGTGTGTGTGTGTGAGAGAGAGAGAGAGAGAGAGAGAGAGAGAGAGGAAGAGAGAGAGAGAGAGAGAGAGAGAGAGAGAGAGAGAGAGAGAGAGAGAGAGAGAGAGAGATTCCAGAAGGGTTCCCTGTTCCTCCGGCCTGTAAAAAGAGAGTTTGTCTGTCTGTTTGCCCTTTTTAAGGAGATGCGAAGCCCTCGCAAGCCCGCAAGGGAGTACTGGCGGGGCGGGACGGGAGTCACCCTACCGGTCCGCTCGATTCCCCTCCCCAGCAAAGCCACCGCCCGCCAGACAGGGTGGGAAGCTGGCCGCTCCTTGCAGCCCTGGCGCGCTGGAGGGGCAGCGGGAACCCCCCTCCCCGCCTCCGGCCGTCTGGCTCAGCTGGTCCTCCCCGCCCCCCATCCCGTCCCCTTTCAGGAAGTCCGGGAGAGGGAGGGAGGAGAAGCCCGGGCTGTGTTGCGGGACCCTCGGCGGTCCGAGAGGATGGAGGCGATGGTGCTGCTGAACGCGCTGGGCACCCGGCTCCTCTTCGCCCTGCACGCGCTGCTGGGCGTCTGGCGGGTGACGGAGGTGAAGAAGGAGCGCAAGTACTGGCTGCTGGCGCTGCTCAACCTCCTGCTATGCCTGGAAACAGCGCTCACGCTCAAACTCAAGCGGGGAAGGGGCTACAAATGGTGAGCCCGCGGACTCCGGCTCCCGCCGGGGCTCCGAATCTTTCTCTTCGCTTCCTCCCTCCCCCTCTCCTTCTCTTCTCTCTTTCTTTCCTCCGGGTTTCCGAGAGAGAAGCTCTTCTCCTCCTCTGTCCGATGGCGCTTTGGTGGCTTCTGCCTTCAGGGAGGCAATCGGCCCATTTGGTTAAGCGCTCTGTCTGGAGAGCAGCCGGACAGCCCCTGTGCAGCTCTGGGTAGACTGAACTCGGGAGAAGACCCTCTCTGGAGGTGACCAACACGGGACAAAAAGTTGTGTTGCGGACTAGCAGCTTGTCTGGCTTTCACCTAAGGTCGGATCCCACTTTTGCTCTTAGAGTAAAATAACTTGTTGGACTTTGGTGACCGGCCCCTCCGGCTCCCGGCCCCCCTCTCTCTGGCTGAGGAAGCTCAGTCTGTGACTGGACTTCGCTTGTCCTGGGATGGTGAGAAGCGGCAGGAGCTGAAAAGAGAGACGCCCTTTCAGCAGAACTGGGCTGTGCTCAGCTTGGAGCCAGGTGGCTTCAGACATTTGGCTTGGATTTTTTTTAAAAAATAATGTATGGATGAGTGGATGGATGGATTGGTGAGTCACACGAAAGACCCTTATTTCAGATTATAATGGGAGCCTTGTTGGAGACCTCGAACAGAACAGTGGCAAGTATCCTCAGTCAATTTCTCCATTCAAACTACATGTAGCCCAAGATTCCGTTGAAGGAGAAATGACAACACATTTATTAAATAAATTCTCCAGCAGATGATCAGATTGCAACCTTCTGCTGGTCAGCAGAGGACCTCAGCTTGCAGAGATCAGGTCTAAGTATTGAAGGCAGTTTCAACCCCTCTGAAAGGAATATAGCTTGACAATGTTCAGAAGCCACATAGTTTTAATTCACAGCTGCAAAGCCAACTCTGGAGACATCGAGGCCTGTGGTGACTCAGGGCAAAACTGGGCTACTAAAAACAGGACAGTAGGAGGAAAAAGAGAGTCAAAAAGTGTCCTGTTTTCCCCCAAATGGGGGGAAGATTCTTGACTTCTGATCTCATCAGCATCAAGATGGGTTTGTCCTCCTTCTGAAACTCTGGTTCAACTTTTCAGTAGAGAAAGGATCACACCGTCTCTGCTAGGAGAAGAACAAAGGTGCCCTTTCAGGATGGGAGGCAGATGGTCTACACAGCTTCCTGTTTTCAAACTTATCCACCTCTTCCTATTGAAAGGCTGCCCTTATACACGGAATGGCTGTTTCTGTAGACCAGAGTCCTCAAAATTTACAAGACTGAAGTGATAAATGAATCCCCTCCTCCCTGGGAGAAAGAAAATGAATGAACGGGGCTCTGATGGGATGAAAATGTATTATCTCCATCCATGCCTTTGCCCATGGGTTGTCCCTGCATCGCACAAAAGTCACCTCCAACAAGGGTTCCTTGTTATCTACAGTTTTTCCTTGGTTTTGTCAGTATTCAGTTCAAGAGCAGAGTTGAGAAAGTCTTATGGCGATTTTGCTGATGGAGCTCCTGGGTAAAGTCCTGTCCCTGTGTTCTCTGTGATCAAGGAAAGTCAAGGAGCAACCCTGCTTCATGGAGGGGATCCATTCCTTCTCCCCCCTCCCAGATTGAGTGCCTCTGCTTTATGGAGAGAGGCCCATGTGTGAGCAGGATGGGGAGCCTTCAGAGATGCCTTCAACCTTTTTGTGACTGTCCTTTGAGCAGCAACTCAGTCACCCAGCTCAGGAGCTGGCAAGCTTCTGGTGCAAAATGGACCCTTCAGTGCATTTTTCTCCACTTTTCTCTGTGGTGATGCAGGTTCATTTCAAAACTTCAGTCCAGCATCAAACTGTCTGTCCACCAAGAAACCTTTGAATTCCAACCAATTGCACCGGTATCTTCTATTCCTTCTGTTTGACCATGCATTCTACTCTTTGTTTGAGAAAAGGTTCAGAGTTCTTGGATTCATATCTGAATTAACTTTTTTGGAGTTTTAATTCAATCTGTTCCAATAAACAGTTAAGTACTTAAATATCATCTACTAAGTATGTCTTTTATTCAATATTAAATGGATGGCTTTGAACTATGCTTGAAAAATCATTCAGATTATCTTGGACAACTAGAAGAATGCACATTCAGTACCAGATGGTGCAAAGAAAAGCTGTAGTTGTCCATTGGAAGTTAAAGCTGGGATATTTTGGACAGAGAATTTTATTGATCCATTCAATGTATTTATTTATTAAACAAATTTACATAGTCATTCATCTCCCCGCCCCCCAAGGTGTGGTTGGATGTCACACAATAGCCAATATAAAAACTGATGAAAATCTAAAACGTTATAGTAATAAATAACATAACAACAAAAATACTGATCCTGGGCGGAGGGGGGATAAAAATGGTTCTCTCAGCATGGACCCTTCAGAAAAGATCTCCTCTTGGTTGAGTGTTGCATGATGATGGTTGAGGCTCACAACAATGCAAAGGTGAGAATTAATGGCGAAGATGCTTGGTGGATTCAGAGTCAGTCAAGAAAGAGGCTGGGAAGAACAAGGTGACCAGACAGTCTGCCTAAGGCCAAGCAGGGGCTCCCAAGCCCTCAGGGTCCTGCTAGATAGTTTTGACAAAGTCCCAAGTCAAGACTCAATGATTGAATATCAACGAGGAGGCCTTTGAATGGTATCTTCTCTGCAAAATACCATCTTGTATAACTTACAGTCACGGCTGAAGAGTCACCTGAGGCACAGAGGTCTGGATATGGACCACCAGTCAGCAGTCATCACCCAAAGAAAGAAGTTCTTTCCATACCTGTCTCAGCAATCTTGGAAGCAGGGTGTACCCAAAAGTCTAGGAAAACATCCTTGTCCTTCTTTCTTTGCGTAAAAGCAATTCCTGTCCTTTTGGATGCAGCCTGGATTTCATCCTTCTGTCATTGACTCTATCACTCTGTCATGGACCACCTTCTTCTTTGTGGTCCTTCCTTCTCTGCACCCTCTAACTTTGCTGCTAAATTATACCTTTAAACATGACCGAAAGGGGAATCATTGCAGCAGCTGATAATTACTTAATGGTAATTATTGGGCTTGCTATATCCTAAAGTGGCCTCCTGGAGTCCCAATTGATACCAGTCTTGGGTATCCATGTAACTGGGGTAATGGGAGGCACGTGGCATCATGATCTCATTGTGCCATGTCATTTGTGCAATCAGTGATGTCCTATCATTGGGGGGTCCTTTGGAGGCCCTTGATCCCTAAGCAGGACATTGGACTAGAAGACCTCCAAGGTCCCTTCCAACTCTGCTATTCTGTTATTCCTGCTGATCACATGGACTTCACTCTGCTGTATTGTTGGGATCGGTATTCCTTTCAGGGCATTTCTTTAGATCCCTGTTGAATCTTCCCCTTCCAAATGTCTTGCTTGGCATTCTGAGGGAACCAAGGCCAGTAGATGCTGGGCCAAGCAGGTTAGTCTACGTGTCTTCTCTTCCCCACTCAGCACTTCACAGAAAGTGCATAAAACGGCCATGACGTTATTTCTGGTTCCCTCCTTAATAAAGAGGCTGGAAGGTGGTGTTACAGTCTCTTTTAAGGAGGATCCTGGAAGGAGGAACGCAAAGCTCAGCCAAGAATGTTTTCATAAGGCGCCTCCTCCTCCTCCTCCCGAAGATGTAGAGAGAGAAGAGAAGCCCGTTGGTGAAAGACGCCTGTTTAGATCAGCCTCACTCACAGCCAGCTGGACTGAGGCAGAAACCCTGGTGGGACTCAGCATCCAGGGCAGCCTCCCTCCTGCAGCTTGCCCCTCCCTCCACTTCCACAATCTTCCCTGATTCCACACCTGATGTATGTCCCAGCAACCAGATGGAAGCATGACTTTGTCACAATTTCCTCAACAAAAGTCAGGATAGCAAATCTCTGTGTAGAGAGCTGTAAGTTCTCCTCCTCCTCCTTTTCGCCTTCTCCTCTTTCTTGCTTTTCTAAAAAAAGGGGAAGGTTGAGGAATCCCACCAATAAAAGCTCTGGGAGCCTTCCAGCAGGGGATTCCAAACTTTTGAAACCACAAGTTGCAATCTGAGAATCCATATTTTGCCTCTCACTCTCCCCACCACCAGTGGTAGGTTCCGGATTCCGTTCTAACTGGTATGGTTGGAACGGCCACGGAATTACCTACATGCACACGTGCGGTGCACGCATGCATTCTAGCATCAAATGACGCTTCTGCAAGCCTCTGCAACACTCCAGCTGCTCCACAGAGCATCGCGCAGGCACTGTATGCACCATGCGCGTGCGCGGAAGCACCAAAAGCATAAAGCACAGGTAAGGAGCCCGGGCAGGCCGGTGGGCCCTCTGGAGCACCGTACCAGAATGGTATCCAGAGCTCCAGGCAGGATCCGGTATGCCCGTACCAGGGCGTACCGCCTGCAACCCACCACTGCTTGGATCAGCCCCTTCCTGAAATGCAACTAGAGGCCAGCTTAGTTTTGGTGCCTCTGCTTCTGTCTCCTGGAGGCCCAGGAAGGATCCCGTCTCACTCGGACAAACCTGCTGCTTTGGAAGGCAAGTGAGGGGACATCCGCCCAGTCTAAACTCTGCCTCCCTTTGCAGAGGTTGAGGGCCCTGGAAGCAATGCCTAAGCCAGGAAGGGGAAGCAGTGGGATTTCTCTGCCCTCTGTTCTTTATGCCGATGGTCGCCAAAGCCTTTTGGTGGTCAATGTGTTTGCCGTTTCAATTGCAGGCTGTGGAAGAGTTGGGGGGTCAACTACCCACAACCCATTTCCAGCTGACAAAATGGCCCCACAGCTCTATCGAAAAAGCCCACAACCAGCCCCGTTGCAGCGTCCTCTCTTCCCTGCAAGGGCCTTTTCTTCTGAGAAAACACGGAACTGCCGTTTATTTTCTAAGCAAGATGGCGGGTCCTCTGGAAAGTCCCAAGATTTTACTGTCTGTCTCTGCTCCTGCCGCTTTGCTGCCTTGCCTGTTCCCAAGAGAAGCTTTTTAAAAATTCAGCTGGGTGGCAGGAAATCTAGTGGGCACCAGCTGTGGGCACACGAATGCCCCTCCCCCACCCCAGGGCATCAGTGATCCCGCTTATTCCTTCAATGTTTCGACAGTGAATTCTGTAGTGGTTTCTCAGGGTGCTCAACCCAACTCTTTTTGTCCTTCCTCAGGTTCTCCCCGCCGATCTTCGTCTATCTCATCAGCATAGTGCCTTCCTTGTGGATTCTGGAACTTCAGCCTAAAAATCAGGTACTAGTTTTGTGGGTTTTTTTTAACGTGATTTCATGACGGAGAAGGAAGGAGACTGTTTGCTTGGGCAAAGGAAACCCAGCTGCCTGGAAGCCAAGGTGGGCACAGTTATTGCATTTTTGTATCCCGAATTCACGAAGCAGCTGCTTCTGGGTTTTCTGCCTGAGGTATGAAATCATTTTGGCTTAAGCCAGGGGTGTCCAAACTTGGGAACTTTAAGACTTGTGGACTTCAACTCCCAGAATTCCCCAGCCAGTATGCTGGCTGGGGAATTCTGGGAGTTGAAGTCCACAAGTCTTAAAGTTCCCAAGTTTGGACATCCCTGGCTTAAGCAATGATACAACACTGACTTTTCTTGATGCACCTTGAAGGACGCGAGTGGTAAACTCTCCACGTCAGTCCCGTGGCTGAATAAATGCCACCAAGAAAGTGGGAAGATGCGGCCAGTTTGTGTGATGGTTCTAGTCGCGCAATCTGGTTTTTGTTAGACTTGGTGGTTCTTTTTTAGTTGCTTTATTAGACGCAGCCTCGGTTCTAAAAGTTGCATAAATGTATCCAGATATAGATCAGCTTAGTTTTCCTCCCTGAGAGAAAACATGTTTGGCATCAGCAGTTGCAGAAACAGACACCTTCTTTTCTCACGCAGAATGAATTTAAAAATGTAGCAAAGTAGGAAAGCTTTGGCCTTCCTTGTAGCAGGGCCCCATCTCATCTGAGATTTCAGTGGGCGGGATGCTCTTGCCCTGTCTTTTGTTAGATCACCATTAAAGGGGGTGTTTTGTGTTTCATTTGCATTTCTCATTCTGCTGTTTTGTTACACACAAACAGCACCTTGTTGTGTGTAAGTCCTGTGCACAGAGCAGCAAAATGCTTTCAGTTCAGGGGCATTCAGTCCCAAGCGGAGGCACAGCTTAAGGCAGGGGTGTCAAACTGGATTTCACTGAGGGCTGCATCAGGGTTGTGTTTGACCTCAGGGGGTGGGGTGGGCCTGAGTGGGCATGGCCTCATGTCAGGGGTACCTGTGGTGGCCTGATGCCTCTGCCAGTGAAAATGGGCTCCCGAGCTCCGTTTCTAGGTGCGACAGCCTCCTGCAACCCTCTACCGGTGAAAACCATCTTTAAAGCGCTCCATGGCACGGGACCTAGTTATTTGCGGGATCGTATCCTGCCCCATACATCCCTGTGACCAATTCACTCTCACAGAGAGGGACTCCTCCAGGTGCCGTCCACTAAGCAATGCCAGAGGGCGGCGCTGAGGGGAAGGGCCTTCTCTGTGATGGGCCCAGCCCTCTGGAATGACCTCCCCCCCGACATTAGGACAACTACCGATCTCCGCTCCTTCCGCAAGAAACTCAAGACCCACCTGTTCCAACTAGCTGGCCTGGCTTAAATTACAACTACATTTTCTAATCCCCCCTGGACAATTTTAAATTTAAATTAACTGATTTTTTGGGTATTTTAATCGTTTTAAATTTTATTGTGTTGTTTTAAACTTATGATTATTTATTTATTTATGAATTGTACAATGTTTTGATTACCTCCTCCTTGTCATTTATTTGTATATTGAGTTGTACGCCGCCCCGAGTCCCTTGGTGGAGAGGGTGCAGCCTATAAATTAAATAAATAAATAAATAAATAAAAACGGAGCTAGGGAGGGCCACATGCGGAGCTCTCTCTCTCTCTCTCTCATTCTCTCATCTCTCTCTTTCTCTTTCTCCCTCTCTCATCTCTCTCTCTCTTTCTCTGTCATCTGTCATCTCTCTCTCTTTGTCTCTTTCTCTCATCTCTCTTTTTCTCTCTCTCTTTCTCTCATCTCTCTCTCATCTCATTTCTCCTTTTCTCTCTCATCTCTCATCTCATTCTCATCTCTCTTTCTCTTTCTTATCTCCCTCATTTCTTTCTCTCTCTCATCTCTATTTTTCTCTGATCTCTCTCTTTCTTGCTTTCATCTCTCTCTCATCTCTCTTTCCCTCTCTCTCATCTCTCTCTCTTTCTCTCTGTCATCTGTCATCTCTCTGTCATCTCTCTCTCTTTCTCTCTTTCTCTCATCTCTCTTTTTCTCTCTCTCTTTCTCTCATCTCTCTCTCATCTCATTTCTCCTTTTCTCTCTCATCTCTCATCTCATTCTCATCTCTCTTTCTCTCTCTCTTTCTCATCTCTCTCATTTCTTTCTCTCTCTCATCTCTCTTTTTCTCTGATCTCTCTCTTTCTTGCTTTCATCTCTCTCTCATCTCTCTCTCTTTCTCTGTCATCTGTCATCTCTCTGTCATCTCTCTCTCTTTGTCTCTTTCTCTCATTTCTCTTTCTCTCTCTCTTTCTCTCATCTCTCTCTCATCTCTCTCATTTCTCTTTTTCTCTCTCTTCTCTCATCTCATTCTCATCTCTCTCTCTCTCCCTCCCTCCCTCCCTCTCTCCCTCTCCCTCCCTCTCTCCCTCTCTCTCATCTCATGGGCCAGCCAGTATCTTGGGGAAGAGAGGAAGTCACATATCTCCCAGTCGTGCACCACCAACAAGGAAGAAATGCCCCTCAGACCCAGGAAGAGATGAAGCTTTGCTCCCACTCTGGAATATGGAGCGAATCTCCATCCCCTGCCCTTCCCTTCTCACACCAGGCGAGGAGTGAGTGGGAGGGTGAGTGGTGGGACCAGCCAGTGGTGGGTTGAGTTGACAGGAAGCCACAGCAAGGGAAAGAAAGAGCTGCAGATTGCCAATACCTGTTGCTTCAGCTCCCCTGCACCCCCACTCCCCCTTGACCCACCAGCTGGTGAGGGCTGCACTACTTCTTGCCTTTTGCACCTTCTGCAATTTGCAAGTTGCACGAACCTCCTCTATGGCAGAGATTTCGAACCCCACCACACGCTGCCTGGCCGGTCCCATATTTCAGAGCTCTAGCCACAGGACTGGTCATCTCAGAGCAGCTCCTCCACCTGGGCGCACCGCGGACCACCAATATTTTCTTGCTGACCACCAGTGATCCGCGGACCACTGGGTAGTGACTTCTGTTCTAATTCAACCCCTGCTTAAGTAGGAGACCCTTTTCCAGACAAACAGGAGACATTTCAGACAAGTGGCTGTCCGGTCTCTTCTTAGAAGACTCCAGTAATGGTGCACCCATAACTTCTGAAGGCATTTAACTGGTTAATTGTTCTCAGTGTTAGGAAATTTCTCTTTAATTCTAGGGTGCTTCTCTCTTTGATTAGTTTCCATCTATTGTTTCTTGTCCTGCCTTCTGGTGCTTTGAAAAACAGAACAAAATAGAATAACAGTGTTGGAAGGGACCTTGCAGGTTATCTAGTCCAACCCCCACACCCAAGCAGGAGACCCTACACCATTTTGGACAGATGGCAGTCCAATCTCTTCTTGAAAGCCTCCAGTGATGAAGCTCCCACAACCTCTGAAGGCAAGCTGTTCCATTGGTTGATTGTTCTCACTGTCAGAAAATTTCTTTTTATTTCCAGGTTGAATCTCTCCTTGGTCAGTTTCCATCCATTATTCCTTCTCTGGCCTTCCGGTGCTTTGGAGAAATGAGTGGATCAGGGAAATGAATGCTCTGGACCTAGTATACTTGGTATACTAGTACCAAGTATACTAGTATACTTGGACTTCAGTAAGGTATTTGACAAAGTTGACCACAGCCTATTTCTTGATAAGATAGAACAATTTGGGATAGATAGTACCACCCCTAGATGGATTCGTAGTTAGCTGACCAGCCACACCCAGTGTGCAGCCCTCAATGGAACTCCATCTACATGGACGGAAGCATGCAGTGGAGTACCTCAAGATTCTGTTTTGGGGCCAGTGCTCTTCAACATCTTCATAAATGCTCCAGATGATGAGATAGAAGGGAGCTCAACAAATTTGCAGATGACACAAAGTGGTGTTGGGGGGAATTGCTAACTCTTTGGACAATAGACCCAAGATTCAAAGGACCTTTATAGATTTGAGCACTGAGCCCTTTCCAATAACATGTAAGGTCTTGCACTTAGGCGGGAAAAACCAAACACATAGGTATACCTGGCTCAAGGAGCAGCAACTGTGGGAAGAATCTAAGTGTCCTAGTGACCCACCATTTAAATATGAAACAGCCATAGGCTGCAGCTGCCCAAAGAGCCAATGCAATCCTAAACTGCATCAACAGAGAGAGAACATCAAGATTGTGGGAAGGGATACTGCACTAATGAGGCCACACTTGCAATACTGAATCCAGTTCTGGTCACCACAATACAAACAAGATGCTGAGGTCCTAGAAGGGGGCAGAGAAGAGCAGCAAAGGTGATAAGGGGTCTGGACACTAAACCGTACAATGAACGATGAAGAGGATCAGGTATGTCTAGCCTAACAAAAAGAAGGATTAGGGGTGACATGATGGCTTGTTTCAAACACAGAGAAGAGAAGAGGGGGTCAGCCTGTTCTCCAAAGCACCAGAGGGCAGGACAAGAAGTAATTGGTGGAAGCTTGTTAAAGAGAGAACCTACCTGGAACTAAGAAGAGATTTCCTGGCAGTGAGAGCAATTAATCAATGGAACTTGCCTTCCAGAGTTGTGGGTGCTCCATTGCTGGAGGTTTTAAAGAAAAGATTGGAAAGCCATTTGTCTGAGATGATATATGTTCTCCTGCCTTGTGCAGGGGTTGGACTAGAAGACCTCCAAGGTCCCTTCCAGCCCTATGACTCTATGACTTCTTTCTCACCTAGGGTGAGTGGGCGAGTGCTCTTCAGTGGATTGAGGCTGATTTGAACAGCTTCTCCCTGGATTCTCACTGCATCTTCTTCCTCGCTAGACTCCCCCACTGCTTTAACCTCATATGGATTGTCCACAGCCAAGGGCCACCTCCAAGGCTTTAGGGAACCAGTGAACTGACAAGGGGGAATCTTTGGGGTCCTTCCATTTCTGGTCTATGCAGGGCCAGAACTGAAGCTGGGTTTTTATTGCAGCTTTGCCCCAATGAATATGAGCAGCTGGTTAAGAACCACAGTGAACAAGTCAGACCCAGTTACAGAAATGAGACCACAGCAAACAACATCATGGAAAAGGTAAGTGTTGAGATGGTGGTTGATATCCCATAATCCCAATTTGGGTTTTTTGAATTAAAATGTATGTCGACAACAACAACAACAACCGCCTTGGGAGTGCAGCAAGGAAATAGAATTACACCCATGCGGTCCCAGAGATACTAGATGGGATTTAAACCATGGGCACATTATGGGTGGGCACAAGGAGCACTGAAATGATAAATTCCTTTCTCAATAAAAGTAAAGCCAAGTCCAGGAGAGCCACTTGTGTAAGAGCTAATAGATAATTTCCCCTGGCAGTTGGAGGAGATGGGAAGGGACTCTCTTGGATTCCGTGCAAAGGGTTTGCTCAGTCCTCAAATGCCCCCACACCCCCCGTAGGTGTGCAAGGAACGCAAGAGCAGATATTGACCCAGAAGCGCTTCCTCCAAAGAAACCCTCTCCCCTGCCACCTCTAGCTTCGCTTTTCTGCTTTCTGACCTTTGCTGCAGCTGCAACAGGCCCAGGAGTTTGTCAGCACGCTCTCCAAAATTTGTGAGCCCATCTGGACGCTGAGCCTCCACCAGACCTTCCTGCTGCTCCTCATCCTGGGCCGCTGGCTCCTTCCCATCGGTGGGGAGATCACCAGGGACCAGCTGTCTCAGCTGCTGCTGCTCTTCGTGGGCACCGCCGCAGACATCCTCGAGTTCACCAGTGAAACGCTGGAAATAGAGAACGTCCGGTAGGGCTCAGATGCCCCCAGCCCTGCAGCTGCACCCACAGCAGAGACAGAGACAGCAGCCTCTCCTTCCACCCGTCTGTCATTCTCTCTGCCTGTTTGCCCACCCATCTGTCTCTCTCTGTCCAACCGTTTCCCCCATTACCCCACAGTCAGGTTTTCCTTATAAGGTGCAATGCTTGCGAATAAACCAGAATGATGGGATGGGGAATGTAACTGTTTCAAAGGATTGTAAAATTTTGAGCATGAGAAGTAACAGGCTGAATGAGAGAAGGTGAAATCTTTATGCTTGTTAAAAAGCAATGGTATTCGTCTATTCCCCTCCAATGGAATTTACAGGCATTCAGCCCTTCTTAGCTCTAGTCAAAGTGGGTGATGATGCCTCACCTTTTTCAAAAAGTGGTGCCATAAAACTGGTTTTAACTCATTTAAATGTGTTTACATATATTCAAGGCAATAAAACCGGTTAAAATACAGAGAGTTTTAGGTTATTTAGAGATAATTTATTCTCCAATAGATGAGAAGTTTCATTTTCTGAAATTTGGTTTGCTATTATAAAATTGATTGGTACAGTAAAATAATTTTAACCCTATTTCCTTCACCCGGTTTCATTATTTATAACCTACAATATTCCTCACTCCCATTTTATAAATGACAGAAACTAATTGTAGGCTTCCATTGTTGGAGACCTCCTTAATCTAATCAAAGTGTCTGGCCTAATTATGGCAGTGCCTTGTTTCTGAAACTCCTGCCTTTCCTTTTTCCAGGAACAAAGATGCTCTGGTCTATGCAATCCTAGCCGTGTGGACTTGGAGCATGTTGCAATTTCCTCTGGATCTGGCAGGTTGGTCTTGTCAGTGTTTCCCCAGGGTTGTGCTCAGGTGCATAAGATGCTCACTTCCTCCTCCTTGGAAGCAGCTTCAACTGGCTTTCTTTGGACTGGTCCCTCTAGGGTGGAACCGTGGAAAGGCCAGTTGGAAGGCCAAGGCGATTCAAAGGGCTGAAATGTCTTATGAGGAAATAGATCCATCTTTAACTATAGATAAATAGATAGCTAGATGGATGGATGGATGATGGATGGATGAGTAGGTAGGTAGGTAGATGATACTTGGATGGATGGATGGATGGATAG
The DNA here is from genome assembly GCF_964273705.1 of Natrix helvetica. Classification (NCBI taxonomy): domain Eukaryota; kingdom Metazoa; phylum Chordata; class Lepidosauria; order Squamata; family Natricidae; genus Natrix; species Natrix helvetica. The sequence goes on along the minus strand of NC_138551.1, from coordinate 106,603,140 downwards.
ATAGGATAAATAATGGATGGATGGATGGATAGATAGATAGGTAGGTAGATGATACATGGATGGATGAATATATAGGTAGGTATGTAGATAGATAGATGATACATGGATGGATAGATAGACAATAGATGGGTGGGTGGGTGGATGGATGGATAGATGATACATGGATGTATAGATAGATAGACGATGGATGGATGGATAGCTAGATAGGTAGGTAGATGATACATAGATAGGTAGGTAGGTAGGTAGGTAGTTAGGTAGGTAGGTAGATAGATAGATAGATAGATAGATAGATAGATAGATAGATAGACAGACAGACAGATAGACAGACAGATAGACAGACAGACAGATAGATAGACAGACAATAGATGGGTGGATGGATGGATGGATACACAGATGATACATAGATGGATGGAGAGAGAGAGAGACAGACAGACAATGGATGGATGGATGGATAAATAAATATAGATGGATGGATGGGTGGGTGGATGGATGGATAGATAGATATAGATAAAACTAAACAGATGATTGATTTACTTAGAAAATGTTGACCACGTGCATACGAAGTTTTAGATGCTCACTAGAAGCTATGGTTTATAAGTCATCACAATGTGAACAGAAACCTGGCTAAGTAAGGCTTGTGGTTTAGTCAGAAAGCCACAGTTCAAAGAACGAGCCAAGCCACAGGCTCAGCCTGGCTTAGATACTGCTGCTGTGTCTGACAACTTTGTCTTTGGATGATTTATGACATGGGTTTCAACCTCCTGAAAGAAATGCCCTTTTTTCTTTCTTTCTTTCTTTCTTTCTTTCTTTCTTTCTTTCTTTCTTTCTTTCTTTCTTTCTTTCTTTCTTTCTTTTTTCCTTCTAGTGCAACATCTCAACTGTGATCGAGCAGCTTCATCCACAAAAGTTTTTCATCTGCTCCTCTGCAGACACAGTGCCGACCTGTGGAATATCGGCATCAGTTTGTTCATCCAAGACGGCCCTTTCCTTGTGGTGCGCCTGATCCTGATGGGCTACTTCCGAGTGGTGAACCAGATGCTCGTGTTTTTTGCGGCCAAGAACATTTTGATCGTGATGTTGCAGCTGTACCGCCTTGTGGTGCTGTCGCTCGACTTCCACGCCTCCCTCCAGCGCAGGGCAAAAAGCCAGAAAGGGGCCACTTCCTGTTGCCCCTGTGAGCCCAACTCCATCAACCTCCCATCCAATGGCCTGCTGGACGGAGGCGACTCTACTGGCTTGGAGGAGACCTTCCCAGACTCAGCTGAGTGCTTGTGAGGGAAGGTCTCTTCTGCCCCAGGACCAGCCCTTCCCTCCGGAAGGCCTTGGCAAGCAGACTGTTTGTCCACTGGAAGACAAGGGTCCCATCCTAGCAGCAAAGGGGAGATATTTGAGATAGAACAAAATCCATTCTATTGATTGGGTGGGTTGATTGACACGGTATCCACAGTATTCATGGTATCCATCCATTGTCTATCTGATGGGACTCAGCCGAGGTAGTTTTGTGGGTGGTTCTTCTTTTTGTTTTGTTTCAATGTGTGACATTTGCAGACTCCGTGATTGCCTTCTGAGCCCTGCCATAGCAGAATCTTTACCTGAAATTCAGGTCTATGTCTGGGGCATAATGGAGGTCCCCTTGATCTAGTCTCAGAATTCAACTTTGACCAAGATACAGAAGTTCCAATAAATGGGAAGAGCATTTTCCGGCTTCCTGTCTGTGCCGGACACATTATGTATTCAGTGAATGCAACAATGGCTAGTTTTGCAATTACCTTTTCCTCGTATAGGTTGAGGATGGCGTGGCTTGCCATAGAAGGGTTCAGAGTCTTGTGTCACGCTACAGTTTGTTCTAGTGATTACAGGCCATTTTTCTCCCGGTTCTATTTTATTTTACACTAGCATCGAGTCTGATGTAACCTTGTCCCAGTTCACCTGTGTCTACCCCCTTTACATTGCCTCTTTTCCAGAAAGCAATGGGCCACCTTCCACTGATCCAGGTACTGTGGGATTTTTTGGGGAGAGGGAAGAAAAATCCAGGTGGGTGTGGCCTTTCCAGGTGGGTGTGGCCTGTCTCTAAGACGACATGCTTGGGAGATCTACTCAGGTTCTCCCAACCAAGATGTTGCCATCAAGAATAAATCTTCAGGAAAGTTCTGATGGAAACACAGCCAAATCCCCTCTTGATCCTCTACCATGTCATGAATTTTGTCCCCAAACTTGGCAACTTTAAGACTTGTGGCCTCCAACTCCCAGAATTATCCAGCCAGCTCTGGAGAATTCTGGGAGTTGAAGTCCACAAGTCTTAAAGTTGCCAAGTTTGGGGACCTCTGATCTAAGCGATAACACCACCAGGATGGTTTCTATTTCGAATAGTTTCAGCCTTTGAAATCAAATGCTGCATTAGCTTATGAAAGGCCGGCATGCGTAGAGTAACTTTGTCATTATTTTCAGGGAAAGACATGTCCAAAGTCTTTGTTATTGCTCAATTCAGTTTTGATACAATATATGTGATTTTTTCTTCACTTTTATTTCTGAATATTTGTATTTTTAGGTTACTGTGAGCACAATTCTTAATGTAAAGAAAGAAGTGTTTTTTAATAAACCGGGAGATTTGTATTTGCTCAGGAAATGTTTATCTGACATTGTCTTTGTTGAGCTGCCCTTATCTTCACGGCTTCTTCCCCTCCACTAACTTACTTCTGATTTGGAGGGGGGTGGGGCTGCGGAACCACTGACCTTAAGAAAAGAGGAGAGAAGTTCTCCTGAGCTCTGAACTTGGTGGCTACCCTCCCTCCTCCTCCTCCATTTCCAACCATTGGAGTCCCAACAACTGACCTAAATCTCTCGTTCACACGTAGCTCTGGGCTCTTCCAGAGTGCTGTGTTCATGTCACTCATGAGGTGCACCAATTACGCCCTTTCTCTCAGCCATTCATGCCCTGGTCGTATGGATTACTGCAATGTGCTTTGCACGGGGCTACCCTTTAAAAGCATCTGGAAGCTGCATCTGGTACAAAATACTGGGATTGGTGAGATGTGTCCCCAGTGGTGAAATTCAAATTGTTTTGCTACCAGTTCTGTGGGTGTGGCATGGTGGGTGTGGCAGGGGAAGGATACTGCAAAGTCCCCATTCCCTGCCCACTCCTGGGGGAAGGATATTGCAAAATCTCCATTCCCACCCCACTCGGGGGCCAGCCAGAGGTGGCATTTGCCGGTTCCCCAAACTACTCAAAATTTCCACTACCGGTTCTCCAGAACCTGTCAGGACCTGCTGAATTTTATCCCTGCATGTCCCTCTCCAGGGGTAAGGGTGGCATTTCCCCGGAGGAGGCCAGCGCCAGGTCCTGAAGGCAGGAAGGGGCAATGTGGACATTGCATCAGGTGCTGTGGCAGCGTCTCCCACCCTCCTGGGGTGCTGGGGGAGGGGGCAATTGGATCCATAAAATCATTGAATCCAGGTCAGCCCCAGGATCTTTCCATGGTTAAAGATGGCATTCAAATCCCTGGCCTTCATATTAATGCTGAGTGGGGAACATGCAGTCAACAACAGAACAAAGTTTTCCAAAGAAACACACAAAAGGGGCTCCAAGACGTCAGCTTGTTTTACGGACTCATCAAATTTAAAACCAGAAGACAGAATTGTCCTTATATCTGGAGAGAACAGGCAGAGGGAAGAGGGTGGCCTGGGGGACAGCCTCTGGCCATTTGCCAGAAATGATTGCGCCCGACTCTGGGGTGAATTTTTATCCACCTAGTCAATAAGAAATGAGTCGTTACTATGGCAATTCTGACATTGTGAGTGTCGTGTTGCAGTGCAGTGCGCTCACCCAAGGCAGCTCGGCTTCCTACATGGGAGGCACTGCTGCGTAGGTGCAACAGTGATGTGGAATTAAGGGAAGAGGGGCCAAGGGTGGGGTGATAAAGGGCGATAGGAGAGGAGCTTCACAGGATTTCCTCAGGCCCCGCACGATGTAATAAGTGAGCCATTTTCTTAATATGTTGGGGTGTGATTTTTGAAAGCAACTTGGCCCCAGTTGTGTTTGGTGCTTGCTGACAATAGTCCTCATGTTTCCCCAAATTAATCCCTGAGTTTCCATCACAAAGGGGATCACAATCCTGAGGGCCAGGATAGAGAGCCGGTTTCATGGCCACTGAACTGTGGGCCGACACCGTAATCTGACGGGAGTTCTGGTTTATTTTTATTAATCTTACGAAATGTGGGGGCTGCCTGACTCCAAAAGCTTGCGCTCAAAATAGGAAGTAAGGAAAAGGAAATCTCTGAACATACACACTCCCTTCAACAGAAAACGCAACCAATGGGGCTTCTCAACAGGCATCCTGCCCCTCAGGAGGAAAGCTTTGATCTGGAAGACTTCTGGAACATCACCAGGCTGGGAGTCAGGCAGAAGACACAACTATACTGTGCTATTTCTAGTCCTGGTTGGATTGGAGTTGGATTGGATGCTGTAAATTGCATGCTGTAAACTTCCATTGTCAGCTCTGATTCAACTGGTACAGAAATGCAATGAATGAACAAATCGCATCAGGAATGTTTTCAAAGGGTCCAAGAGGGGGGGAAGGGGCATTGCTTCTGAGGAATACAAGTAAAAGGATGTTTCCAGTTGGACCGTCCAAGTACGGCATTGGGGTGGACCGAAGATGTAAACGCCGCAAAAGCATCGGCTCCTTTTGTTCTCTCTGCATCGCCAGTTTGACGGGGGCATTTGAGCAAAGCTGAGGCTGTAATAAATTACACTTCTAATAAATCTAAGGGGCGGTGATGGATTATATGAAGTGATAACAAAAACAATACCTGTGCGTGTCTTACGGAGTTATTTGAAATAAGCCCCAAGGCTTTGAAATGCTCCCAAGAGCTGCAGAATAAAAAAAACAGAAGTATGAATATGAAACAGAAATAGATGCAATAAACTGCAGAGATTAAAATGAAGAAAGAGGCAACAGCAAAACGTATCACATTTAGGGAGCAAATCAAGGACTTATAAACCACAGGATTCCCTTGGCAAACGCTACATCTATTTTATGCCAATGACAATAAAGGAACTTCAGAAGAACTGGGGACACTCATGAACCTCAGTCTTTTATTCTCGTTTTTGTTTAGTCACTTAATTAAAGCAGCACTTAAAATAGATGAAGCACTTTATGCGTTGCAATGAAAACGCACAAATCGCCATTCAGAGATTTGCAGGCTAAGCATCTGGTGGACACTAAATAGGAATGCTATTATCTCTCTTGAACACAGAGATAGACTCAGAAGCAACAAAATCTACTACCCTCTAGCGCCCAAAGTGCAGAATTATATTATCCAGATGCCGAAAGACACTAGAGCAGAGATTATTAACCAGGCGAAATTCAATGAAACACCACACAATGTCTTGCCCTAACTGAGATTCATTTTAAAACAATCCATTGGTGTAATTCAAAGAAGAAAAACAGCGTGGGATCACAATGTATTTGAGACAATGACAGCCTCTGCTGTTAGGGAAACATTTTTAAAGCCTAGAGCAATTTTACTTGCTTGCTTTCTGGTAAATTGGTCTTATGTGTTTAGATGACATTTTTGCTACAAGAAAGAGAACTGGATGAAAACTTCATTTCAGATCCACAGAGAAGATGGCCAATTTGTACCTTTATATACTTAATTTACAAATCCCACAGACTCCTGGGTTCAAAGCACAGGATTTATAGCAGAACAGGTTTACACCAAGAGCTGTGGCAGTGAGCATCCTCAACTGCCAATTAGCTGGGTTGAAAAAGAGGTGAAAAGGTGCCATTCCTTTAGAACAGCAATTCTCAACCTGTGGGTCGCGATCCCTTTGGGAGTCGAATGACCCTTTCACAGGGGTCGCCTAAGACCATCCACCTCCACTGGCGTCGCCCATGCTCAGGAGCATGTCCTGAAGCGTCAGGTGCATGAACAATGCCGGGTGGCAAAGCAGCCTCCTCCCAGTTCCGGGCACAAACCAGATGCCACTCCACCCGGTCTCCATGGCAGGGAAAGGACGAGGCGTTTAAGGGGGAGAGAGACAGGTTCTTCTGGGTGGCGGATCAGCCTTGGCTCCGAAGGACATCCGAAGCGAGCGTGGTCGGCGATGCCGCTTCAGCCCAGCCGCCTGCACAGGGGCTCGAAGGCGCCTGGACAGCAGGAGACCGGCGGGGCAGTCGGGCCATCTGCTTCAGCCAGCGGGATGGGCTCTCATCCAGGCAGGAGCATCCTGGGATTCAAGCCACCTTGGGCCTGGGCGCTGCCTTTGCTCCCCCCGCCTGTCCTGTCCTGCAGGCTAAACTGAGCTTGGAGGCTTTTTGGCCCCCAGAAAGGGCTGGCAGGAGAGGCTGGAGGGGAGGACTGGCCCTGCACACCCATTCCTTCCGCCTGAGGAATTCCACTCGGGACAGAAGCACAGTTTGATGTAGCTTAAGCCTCTGTTAAAATCCCATTTAAAGGGCAATTTCTTAATCTGTGTTAAATAGATTGCTCACAAGAATTAACCGCTGTGCACTCCCATGCCTGGTTTTAACGATTCTTAAGGAAGAAAGAAAGAAAGAAAGAAAGAAAGAAAGAAAGAAAGAAAGAAAGAAAGAAAGAAAGAAGAAAATGGAGGGAGGAATGGAAAGAAAGTAAGAAAGAAGAAAGTGGAGGGAGGGAGGAATGGAAGGAAGGAAGGAAGGAAGGAAAGAAAGAAAGAAAGAAAGAAAGAAAGAAAGAAAGAAAGAAAGAAAGAAAAAGAAAACTCGGTGGGTGGGGGGAACGGAATGTAAAAAAAGTGAACTTAATAAAGTGAAACTCATGTAAACCACCAACTGCTGCTGGAGGCAGGCAGGGAGGTCATTTTATCCTGGAAAAGCCCAGCCTGGCTGATCTTCTCCCAAACTAAGACTGGCAGATTAATCACTATGCTTTAATTGCAATAATGAAAATACATCCTGCGTATCCGATATTTTACGATTCATAACAGTAGCAAAATTACAATTACAAAGTAGCAATGAAAACAATTTTATGGTTGGGGGTCACCACAACATGAGGAACTGTATTAAAGGGTCGCGGCATTGGGAAGGTTGAGAAACAATGCTTTAAGAGCTTCTGTGGACAGCAGCTGTGACCTTCCCTTGCAGCGCCTAAGGCCATCCCGAGGGGCTGTCAATCAAATGCGATGGTGTCTGCAGTTCAAGAGGACCAGCTAGCGAAGGATGTGCCAGGTCTTTGCTTGCGACCCTCAAAGCTGCTCCAGTTCAGGATGTGTCTTCTCTTCTGCCTGGTGCCCTCAAGAGCTGCCACCCACCCAACACACCTGAGGGGAAAGCTTGGCAAAGGCCCCCTTGGATAATGGAAGGAAGAAGAGAAAAGAAAATATCAAATGCCCAGTTTGCTCTTCCCCAAGAGGGCACCGGAAAACCCAGGCAAACCTAATGGGAACTTGCCCACAGTTGGAGCATTCGGCAGCAAACGGCTTTTATTCAGCCAAACCATATTTAGCCTAATAAATGCCTTTCTCGTTTCTAGACACGGCTCAGCATTTCCTTCTCAACCTGACTTTTAGAACAGAACAGAACAGAACAGAACAGAAGTGTGATTGGGCAAGGAATTTGTTTTTGGTGCATTTGTCTCAGTGTACATAAAGAAAAATAAAATAGAATGCATTCATCAAGAATCATAAGATACAACACTTAGTGATAGCCATAGGTTACTAATAAGCAATCAAATTATACTAAGAACCAAATAAAACAATATAAAATTTAAATATGCATGCGACATGGTAATAATCATTAAGTGGAAAGAGATAGGTACTAGGAAGGAGGAGAAGAATAATAGTAATACAGTCTTAGTAGATAATTTGACAGTGTTGTGGGGATTAGTTGTTTAGCAGAGTGATGGCATTTGGGGGAAAAACTGTCCTTGTGTCTACCTGTTCTGGTGTGCAGTGCCTTAAAGTGTCGTTTTGAGGGTAGAAGTTGAAACAATTTATGTCCAGGATATGAGAGATCTATAGATGTTTTCACAGCCTGCTTTTTGGCTTGTGTAGTATACAGGTCCTCAATGGAAGGCAGGTTGGTAGCAATTATTTTTTCTGCAGTTCTGATTATCCTCTGAAGTCTGTGTCTGTCTTGTTGGGTTGCAGAGCCAAACCAGACAGTTATAGAGGTGCAGATGACAGGCTCAATCATTCCTCTGTAGAATTATTTACGGTAAATTATAGAATTTAGGGTGGCTCCCTGCATGGGCACAGAGCAAGCCCACATTAATCCCAAATTCCTGAATTGCCCCTGAAGAAGAAACAAAATTCTCTAAAACACATTTGGACACATTTTTCAATAAAGATTTTTCCTCCAGATCCCTTTGAGATTTGATCCTTTCTTTTTATTTAATTTTTTTATATTTTTATTTATTTACAAACATGCAAAATACACACACACAAAACTTAGACGTACACTACATTTACACAATACAGTACAAACAGGTACTTCTAATAACAATTTCAAATTTATACGATTCTTCTTATGTCATTTCCCCTTCTAATATATTTCATTTGTGTTTCACCATTTTTAACCCTCTTATTTTACTCATCTATCTGCTATATTGGGTGATTACCTCTAATAAATTTAAACTCTCTTTAGTGTGTATGTGTGTATGTATGTGTATGTGTATGTGTATGTATAGACAGTGACGTGCGGTGAGGTTTATGACTGGTGAGGCACTGACACAGTGCTGGGTTTCAAATATTTTTAGACTTGTGGACTTCAACTCCCAGAATTCCACAGCCAGGCATGCTCAGTTCCAATTTAAAGCGACAGCATTTGTTTTTCTCCTTTGCTCCTTCTTTCTTTTTCTTTTTCTTCTCCTTCCCCTCCTTCCCCTCCTTCCTCCCTCTCTCCCTTCCTCCCCCTCTCTCAAACACACACACACACACACACACACACACACACACACACACACACAGAAGTTGGATTGGACTATCTCTCCTACCCCTTCCCTCTCTCACTCACTCTCAAACAAACCCCCCCTCCCCACACACAAAAGTTGGATTGGATATCTTTTCCAGTGGCTTGAAAGCAGCTCCTCTGCCATCCCCCCCCATTCCCCTGCTGCCTTTCCTAAACACCTCCACCATTGCAAATGCAGCCTGCTGTCTGGGTGGGAAATGCCTGGAACACAATAAAGCCCACCCACCACCTCCTGCTGGCAGGCTGGGGTGAGAGGAGAGGCAGAGAAGCCGGAGGGGAGCCAAGCCGAGCCTTCCAAAAGAAAGAGGCTGGGGGGAAGTGTGGGTACTACAGCATGGCTCTTTGCCTGGCTTCCTGCCTCCTCCTGTGGTCTCTTCAGTGCTCACTTGTGCTCTCCCTCCCCAAGTGTAGTTTGATTGCAGGTGGAGCCACGTTGCCTTTTCAAACTTGTAATCAGTGAAGCTGGGCTAGATTTTTATATAGTTTTATCCAGCTGTGTGTTTGTGAGAGAGAAATGAATGGGGGCCTGGGGAGGAAGTCACTACACTTGGGGAGGGAGAGCACCAGTGAGGTTAAGCAGAGTCATCCACGGTGAGGCAGCAACTAGCTCAGCTTTTTCCTTTTACTTTTTTTTCCATGATGAGAGTGGTGAGGCTGTGCCTCACTTGCCTCACCTGACTGCACGTCACTGTGTGTGTGTGTATGTATGTATATATATATATATATATATATATATATATATATATATATATATATATATATATATATATACACACACACACACACACACATACATACATACATACATACATACACACACACACACACACACACAAATATATATATATATATATATATATATATATATATATATATATATATATATATATATATATATATATATATATATATATATATATATATATATATATATATATATATATATATTCTCCTTAACTTCTATTTTTGAGTTTTATTGACTTCTTTCATTGATCCTTGTTTCTTTCCTCCATCCACCTATACCATTTTTCTCATATCTGGTAATATTCCGTTTGTTGTTTTCCCTGGATTTCTTTTGTTAATTTGTCCATTTCGGCACAGTCCATAACCTTTCTTATTATTTCATCTTCACTTGGTATTAATTTATTGTTCTATTTCTGAGTGAAGGCAATCCTAGCCGCCATAATTATGTGTAAAATTAAATACTGGATTTCTTTTTATATTTCACAATCATTATTCCTAGTAGAAAAACTTCTGGTTTCCAATCTATTTTGACTCCTGTTATTGACTCTAGCCAATTTTTAATCCTTTTCCAATACTTTTTAGCCTCCTCACATGTCCATCATACGTGATAATATGTTCCATGTGTTGATTCACATTTCCAACATTTTGGGGAGATATTTGCTGAGATTTTTGCTAACCTTACTGGTGCCAGGTGCCATCTGTAAAACATTTTGTACTGGTTTTCCTTGTATGCAATCGATAGTGCCGTTTTTAAATTTGTCCCCTAAATTTTTTCCCATTTATCTAATTCAATATTGTAGCCAAAGTTCTGTGCCCATTTTACCATTTGTTCTTTCATAATTTCTTCTTCCATTTTATACTTCAGAAGAAATGTATATATACTCCCTATCATCTTTCTTTCTTAGCTTTGGATTATTTTATCTAATTCGTGTGGTTCCATTTCGATGCCATATAATTTAGTATCATTATGTGTTTAGTTTTGATTTGCAAGTAGGTTAGCCAGTCAACTTTCATGTTTTGTTAATTAAGTCTCAGTATCTTAATACTTTATTCATATCTGTAAAATTTGGGTGTGTCTTCCTTTCTGTTGGGGATAGCCAATTCGGGATTTTCACTTAGTGATTTTTAAAAAAAATTGACCCAGTTTTGCAATAACGCATTTCTAATTAGATGTTTTTTAAAGTATTTGTGCGTTTTATTTTTATCATCCCATAGGAACGTATGCCAACCTGCTTGCAGATCATGGCCTTCTAAGGTCAAGATTCTTTTATTCTTTAACTCTATCCAGTCCTTCACCCATGTTGTTGTTACTGCTAATGTGTATAACTCCCAGTTTGGTAATGCTAAGCCTTCCCTCTCCTTGCTATCTTGCATTGACTTTAGTTTTATCCTCACTTTTCGCCCTTGCCAGATGAATGTAGCAGTTAGTTTGTTTAATTCCTGAAAGAAAGTTTTACCCAGATTAATAAGTGCAGCTTGCAACAAAAATAAAATTTTTGGTAAAATATACATTTTAACTGTGGCTATACGCCCCATTAGTGATAGCTGAATATTTTTCCAGCTTTCTAAATCTTTCTTTATTTGTGTCACTAGTTTATTATAATTATCGTCTTTAATTGTAGAACATTTTGCCGACACCCAGATCCCCAAGTATTTCACTTTCTTAGTTATTTGCATTTTAGTTACTAATTCCAATTCCTCTTCTTGCTTTTTTGTCATATTCTTAGTTATCATTTTTGTTTTGCTTTTATTAATTTTTAATCCTTCCACTTTGCCATACTCTTCTAATTTTTGAATTAATTTTGGACTGGATTCTAGAGGAAGAGATTTGATTCCTTTTTCTCTTACCTGGTTACTTCTGGAGATTCTTTTTCCAGCATTTTGGTTCTTTGGAGCAGACAGTCCTTTATTTTTTATTTCTATTGCCTTTTGGGACAAATTCTTCGAAGGGCAGCTCTCAGAAATGGTACCTTTCAGGTTAAGCATCTGTTATATAGAGATCTGCTTCTTATCAAACACTGCGGGATGTTTTCATCCTGTAATTTTAGAAGATTTGGGAAGCATGCCAAACTCTGTTGAACTGCAACCGAGGTCAGTGGGACTCTGGTTGGATTTGCTTCTGGCACAGAACAACCCAGGGCAAATTTTGGCCAAACCGAATCCGACTTCAGTCAACCATGTCTCCTTTGCCGGGTCAAGGTGCAAGGGTGTAGCCCTGCAGTGAATTCAGTAATGGGTTTTTTTGGCCTTCAACTGCAGAACTAAAATATTTTTTAAAATCAGCCTAAGACAGAGGTGTCTGGCCCATGGGGTACTTAGATCTGGTCCATGGAGCTGCCCTGGAAACAGTGAAGGACCGGCCCGCTGTGCTTCTGCCAGGGAAAACTGGCTTCTGAGCTCCGTTTGTGGCTGCCACGACCTCCTGCAACCCTCTGCCTGTGAAAACGGAGCTCGGGAGGGCTGCATGTGGCCTTCCTGAGCTCCGTTTTCATTGACAGTTTTCGCTGACAGAGGGTTGCAGGAGGCCGTGGCAACCAAAAACGGAGCTCAGAAACCCGTTTTCACTGACAGAGGGTTGCAGGAGGTCATGGCAGCTGAAAATGGAACTCAGAAACCCATTTTCGCTGACAGAGGATTGCAGGAGGCCCTGGCAGCCAAAAACGGAGCTCAGAAACCTGTTTTTGCTGACAGAGGGTTGCAAGAGGCCATGGCAGCTGAAAATGGAACTCAGAAATCCGTTTTTGCTGGCAGAGCGCTCGGGTCACCATAGGCGCCCTTGACAGTGATGTTGAGCTGGCCATGCCCATCCTTACCATGCCCACCCCAGCCCCCGAGGTCAAATACAACCCTGATGTGACTCTCAATGAAATTGAGTTTGACACCCCTGGTCTAGGCATTATATATTGTCAGTCTGAACATCTTTCTCAGCTGAACTATTTCATACAGAGAAAACAGAGACAGCCTGTTGAGTGGGCTGTCTGCTCACAGATGCTAACACATTGCTCAGCACTAAGGAAGCAATAATCACATATTATTGCCACAATTTTATCATCAAGATGTCCCTTTGAAGAGAACTATTGTGGTTCCTAAATTAAACTGCTCTTTATTGCCCAAACAACTTAAATATGTGTACTTAAAAAAAACACGCCCTAAAACATTTTATTCTTTATAAAAGTCTATTCTATAACCAAACATTTAGCTTATTATAGTAGGCTGAGTAACCAAAGCCACAATCCTATTTTTAGCTATACAAGAATAAATATTGTTGAAACTAATGGGATTTCTAAGCAAGGAGATCTGGGATTTTGGTACTCTGCCCATCACACGTTCCATCGAAGTGCTAGATGTAGGGGTGGGCTCAGGAGTGGGTTGCTCCTGGCATTACTGCCGGTTCAGTACATGCAAAAATTTTGTGCACATGTGCTTGCTTCACTCACGCACATGCCAGATGCGTGCTCCCTGCATGTGCGCATGTGCATAAAAAAGGTTGCGCATGTGCAAAACGTGAAAAAAAGAAAAAAATAGATTTGTGCTATTGCGATTGTTCTGTGCATGTGCAGAACCAAAAATCAAGATGGCAGCCCCATAGGAGAACCGGTTCAGGGGCGTGGCAGACCTGGGTTGCTGCCGGTTCCAGCGACCCAGGCCACCAAACCACTACCTGTTCATCCGAACCTCTGGGTGGGCTGCTGCAAGTTCGCACAGGTTCAAGAGAACCTCTAGCTAGGAATCTGCCCAGTTTGGAGAACCCACAAATCCCACCCCTGGCTGGCCTCGCCCTCCCTGCCTCCCTCCCAGGAGTCCCCACGTGCCCCGTTTGGGATGCCAGGTAAGTACAGGGACCTCGGAGAGGCTTGGGGAAGGTAAAAAATAGGCCTCCCAGAAGTTCCAGAAAGCCGGAAATGGGCCTGTTTCAGCCTCTGGAGGGCCTTCGTAGCCTTGGGACGGTGACCCCCTCCCATCATGGTGCAGGAGGCCCACTAGGCCACGCCCACCATGGCTGCAGCCACCCAGCTACTGGGCAGAGAACCCGTTGCTAAAATTTTTGAAGCCCACCCCTGGCTAGATGAATGCCTCTCTCATGGCATCTGCACCTCTGCACCCAAAAACAGGCAATGACGTGGTTTTCCAGGAAAGGTGCCTCCACTGGCTTCCACTGCTGGGGGATGAGAAAAGCAAAAAATTGCCCAGCCATTTTCAGAGGGGAAAGAAGCCCAAGGAAGTCTCAAGGTAGATTCTTCACGGCAGAACCGAAGAGAAAAGAAGTTTCTGAATTTTGTGTTATCCGTTTTTTAATTTCAATCAGAAATCTGTGTGTTCCCTCTTGCTTCGTAATTCCTTCCGTCCTGTTCAGTATTTGAAAACTAATGAGCTGACTCTGACCATTCCTAAGAGAGAAATAATAGGCTATTTCTTACGCTGATTCATGTTCACACAACTTAGTTTCTTTTACAGAGCGAATTATACAGGTTTTCCAATAAAAGGCATCAAGTGTCCTTCCAGCTGTTACTTTACACAAGGCCAACTTGATATGCTTAATGGGAATACAATATTTAGCAGTTAATAGAAAAACAGCTGGATGGAGAGAAAATTCAACCTTTAATATTTGACTCGGTCTACAATAAATCATTTTCCAGAATTGTTGGGCTTTACAGCATTGCAACCAAATGAAAAAGAGTGATCAAATCTGACTATTGAATTTCCAAGATGTTTTACAGGAGAGATTACATTATTCTGGCAACCACCTGTGCTTCCCTCTTGAATGCCATCTCCCTAGAGATCCATCTTGCTTCCATTTTAGCTATTCTCCAAGGCCTTGGGATAGGGGTCTGTGGAGTTTCTTACACTTATGATATATGGAGTGTGTATAGATATAAATTATTTCTCTTTTTATATAGTGTTCTACCTTTTTAAGTGTAAGATGCTCAAAGTCATCCTACAGCCAGGTGGCCTTTAAATTTAATAAACGGCCACATAAATAATCAATGCATCAATATTGAAGTGATATTTCATGGGTAAAACATCTTGCACCAGTTTTCTCTAAGTGAAATGAGACAATTCTCTTCCACCGATCCTCCCATTCAACATAAACCCAAGATCACTGGTTATGATGGGGGAGAAATCCACTTTTTTCCTCTTGCTATTTCCCCCTCTCCCACATCTCTTTTGTATGTGTACCTGCCTTTAGATCAGTCTTGACTCCTGATGGCTCCCTGGACAAACCCATGAAGATTTCCTGGTAGCATTTTAGGAAGTTGGTTTGCTGTATTCATCTTCTTCCAAAGGCCAAGGGTGTGACTGGCCCAGAGGTGGGTTGCTGCTGGTTCGGCCCGGATTGACCGAATTGGTAGTAGTGGTGATGGGAGGTTCTGCCCATGCGCCCAGACGTTTCTGCGCATGGGCAGAAATGTCGCATGTGCAAGTGAGAGTGCACAGGAGCAAATCCAAACCAGTAGTAAAGAAATTGGCAACCCACCTCTGGACTGGCCCAAAGTCACCCAGCAACCTTCATGTCAAAGACAGGCGAAACCTGGTCTCTTGATTTCTAGCCCATTATGTCTAACCCTAGATGACCAGTTGAGGGCAGCAAGTAGATACAGAAAATTCTACTGTAGTTACTTCCCTGCCCTCTGGTGGCCGTTTTTAGTTGTGCATCCACATGTGTTAGAATCAGTAGGTTGTTTTTTTTTAAATGACTGAACAGTGTTATACCAATAACTTATTCTAACTCTGATGATGGAGAGAGGGTTCACACAGAGAGATGGCTTACCGTATACCAATAATTTTCTTCCTCCTGCACAAGTCTATCATATTCTATGATAGAGGAAAAGGTTTGTGTGGTTAGGTATTTTGCTTAATGCAGTGGTGGGGGAAGCTGCTTGGGTCAGAAAGATGGCTCTGAAGGAAGGATTAGCCCTCTCCTCCCAGTGTGGCAGCCTTTGGGTTTTTAGATTAAAACAGGATAGAAGGTTAATGGCAGACATTCGGCTTCTTCTACACTTATTCTCCCGCTTTAAACATTTACATTCTTCTAGTAAGGAGATCTGTGTGTTCCTTTGCTTGTAAAGGAAGGAGTGCTGAAGAACATAAGGCATAATTACAAGATTTGTCTGTATGTAAAGAATAGCAATAAAGCCCCCCTTCCCAAGGATTAGCTACATCCCCTCCTCTTGCAGATGTAACGCAGTCCAGTCCAGTTTCTCTCTCCCACCCCCACCCTCCAAATTTTGGGTTTAAACAGGATGTTCAGTTTGAATCTTCCAGGTGCTGCAGCACTTAAAGTTTTCAACATTCCTATAAAAGCAAAGAATAAAAATGATTCCCAAAGGAACTATTGAAAGTCTGTAACTCTTTCGCTATGCATTATGCATTCGCCAAATTTGCTGGCGGTGTTGTAAGTTTGAAGCCTCCCGCTGGTTTTCATTACTGCTACAGACGCTTCAATCTGAGCCGGGCAGATATCGCTCTGAACAGTCTCCCCCCTGTGTGTCTATGCACGCGCACGCACACACACACACACACACATTTAGTCCTGGTTTCTTATCATCTCGACTTTCAAACTGAGTTTCCTTCAAAGTGAATTCCTCTTTCCTTCAGATTCCTTTCCACAATTAGCCCAACCCGTATCCTGCCACAAAACCAAGCTGAAATTGAGTTGTTTGCATATGAAAAGGTTGGTGTTCAGGTTAAAGTTATTTAACTATGAAAGATATGATAAATCTTCTTAATATCCAGATAAAGCACCAAAATTACTTCTGGGTTTTTTAATTTATACATTTACCAGACACACCATGTGTTTTGACCTAGGCTTCCTCAGCAGCACAAAGCTGAGTCCTCGTCCCAGTAAACCCCTTTTTATTTAATTGACAGTGAATTCCTCTCCAGCAAAGTCTTTCCTCTATCGCAGTCTTTCAAGATAGTTCACAATTACCGACCTTTATCAGGCTTGGAGAGTGGCCAGGCCGATCTCTTTCAGATGCCACAATACTTGGGAAGAATGCAGTAATTAACTAATTGTCTCCTGCAAACTCCACTCCCTTTCGCTCCTCTTTTATTTCCTCTGTGAGGGGCCATTCATCGTCTACCTGCAGCCTTACTCCCAAGTCGACCCCTGTTCTTTAGGTGTTCCCTTCATCTGGTAACTCTGTCCATGCGCATACTGGAAACAGGCTCCAGCTGTTCGTCTGCCTCACTGATGTCTGACTACAAAGGCAGCTGATAACTGGCATACGGCTCTGGCCCCCTCTCTGCCTCCAACACAGAGCCCTCATCAGAGCCTTCCCCAGACTCCAGGACTGGCCCATGTTCCCCCACAACCTCCTCACTGTCCAAATCTCCTGCCAGTTCTGCTGGTCACTGATGGGCCACAACACCATGAAAGCATCCTAGGAGAACAGAAAAATAATTACAAGAAGCTTTCCCTGAGCCCCAGGAAAGTTGCTGGCAGCTCTGGGGTTGATCACATCCTCTGGAAAGGTGTCTTCTGGCTTCCCTTCCCATCCCTACTAGATCCCCCTCACCAAGAGAAATAACAGGCTGGAGGAGGCTTTCTTCCCTGCCCTGCCTGCTGCCAGGCTCCTCTGTGCCATGCCCCAAAGACAGGCGAAGGATTTGGGCACAGGAGGCTAAATATCCTGCAAGCACCTTTTCCCAGCCTGGGCAGAAAAAACGCTTTAAAGAATGAAAAGTTGGTCCCCTCTGGGGCACCCCAATCAGCAGGAGGGAGACGAAAGTTTGATCCTCTTCAGTCCCTGCCTGGCTCTGAGGACTTTCGCGGCTTCTTGAGTGGGGGAAGTAGGGGCCCTGCAATTCCCTCGCCCCCCGAGGTATTTTGGCCTCACTGAGTAGGAAAAGGTTTTCCCCACCTCAATCCACCTGCTTAGCTCGCCGGGGACCTATGCCATCCCCTGTTGCTTCTCTCCTCCAAACTGGAAGGAGAATGTTAAACCAATGCTGGAATCAGGGACCCTCCCAATTCTGGATTCATTTCCCCTGCTTTTTGACCCATTTTCCGCCCCCCTCCCCCCCCACACCTTGGCCTCCCATTTGTTTTTAGATTACAAATCATGAATGTATTAAAAGGTTTTGCTTATAATTTCCCATTCCATTTTGGTCCCCCCACAGGCAAGTAATATTCTAACCTGTGCCTTAATGTCCTAGAGAGGACTTATATATTTTTGGGGGGAAATGGAAGAGGTGACTCTCTCTTTGCAGCTTCCTTCCCTCTTTACGTTCCTATATGGTGACTTTCACCATCAAAGATGCTGCACCTACAGCCAGGATTCCAGGATTGAAGCAGCCTGTCTAAGATGGAATGGAATAATATGGGATAATAGGAATCTTAAATATATGTAACTGTCTTTATAATGGAGCATGTTAAGAGTTCTGTAAGAGGAAAACTTTAGTGAGGAGATTAAGGGTTTGCAAGAGGAAGCTTAAATCACACCTAGCCAAACCGCAGAATTGAAGACAGGAAACTTAGGCAGGAAACGTAGTCATAAGATGTCAAAAGTATGTACAAAAATACATGTTTTAGAATCCTTCGGAGTTCAGTCTTTTGCTCCTCTGTGTAGCCACTGAACATTGCGCAATAAACCTTTTCTGTTTGATCCCGGAATTCTGTGTCAGTTCCTATATTCCATAATAAATGGCACCCCAGACAAATGAGACTGACAGGAAGAGGCCATTGGCCTTCCAGACGGACTGCCCTGGTGGGCAACCCCTATCTCGGTGTTTGAATCTCCAAGCCAGCTCCATAGCCCTTGTCTACGGAGAGACTTCGTCGAGGGGATAGGGGACATGCCCGCCAGCGAAGCACTCCAGTCAAGGATCCACAAGGGACAAAAAGAATTGGTCCTTTAGTCCGCGGACAATTGAAGACGCCTGCAGGCAAGTATAAGTAAAGGAAGTGTACCTACTCCCGTTTGGAGTGGAAGAGGGGACTGATCACCCCCTAGGAGACAAGGTGGCGTCCTAAAGTCTCCGGAGACAAGGTGGCGTCCTTAAGTCTCCATTGTTAGGATTGTGTGGGTGGTTAAGCCATTGCAGTTCCCATTGATGACCGTGAGTGTCCGGCTTCGTGGGTCAGTGGCAGTGTATTAGAACATGGGTGGTAGTAGCAGCAAGGGAGGTGTCTCACGGACACCCCTTCAATGTATGTTAGATAACTTCAAAGCTAGTTTTTCTAGGGACTATGGAGACCCAGTGGCTACCCCGTTTGAACTAAAAAAATTCTGTGAATCAGAATGGCCCACCTTCGGCGTAGGGTGGCCAAAAACAGGGTCGGCGAACCCAGAACTCGTGTCAAGAGTTCATCAAATAGTGACGGGTGATGGACACTGGGACCAATTTCCCTATATTGATCAGTGGCAAATTAACGTAAAAGAGAGACCCCCTTGGTTAATCAATTGTCAGACAGTTAGAGTCTGTTTGATGAAGTCAGAAAAAAAAAAGGGGGGGGAGAAAGAAAACCTTAGTGCCAAAGATTCTAAGTCAGGCTGATAGGGAGGAATTCCAACGACCCCCTCCGTATTCTACCCAAGTAAAACCAGTAACTCTCCCTGCAACAAAAACCAAAAAAACCAAAAAAACCTGAACCGGTTCCTGTACAGCCAGAAACAGAGAATCAGACAAAACCTTAGGAACCTAAGTCAAAGAAGAAAATAAAGAGAAGTGCCTCATGGTCTTCAGCGGGTTCTGAAGATTCTGTGTCAAACCATACTAGAAGTAAAACAAAGGCCAGGGGTGACACTATTGCCCCTCTTAGAGAAATAATTGTATCCGTGTTAAATCAAGTGATTGGACCCCCATCAGAAAAATCAATAACAATACAAGGAGTATCAGGAAATTTGAGTTTAAAGCCTATCTTGAAACCCCTTAAATGTCAGATTGGAAGGGGAACGGTCACTCACCAATTTGTATACATACCAGAGTGTCCGGTGCCTCTCCTGGGACGAGATCTTTTAAATAAACTAAAAGCTACGATCTCGTTTGATCAGGAAGGTCAAAAACTAATTGTTCAGCATCCAGTTGAAGAAATGTGGAGACTGCTAGTAATGAAGGATGTTGAACAAGGGGCAGACTGGAAGTTATTCAATGTAGCTAAACTTTGGGCTGAAGATAATCCCCCAGGTTTTGCTAAAAATGCAATCCCTGTTGAAGTTCAATTAAAACCAAATTCTTGCCCAATAAATGTCCCTCAAAGATACTATTCAGTAGAAGCTTTACAAGCCATACAAGAAGTGATAGAAAAGTATTTAAAGGCTGGCATTCTAAGAAAGACCAGGTCTCCATGGAACACCGCAATTTTGCCAGTCCAAAAGCCAAATGGACAATGGAGGCCAGCACAAGATCTAAGGCCCCTGGACAAACAATTAGTGACCCTTCACGCTTTAGTACCAAATCCATATGTTCTATTGAGCACAGTGTCGTCTTCTGCAGCATGGTTCTCCGTGGTAGATTTGAAGGATGCTTTTTACCATTCCCCTGGCCAAACCAAGTCAAGACCTATTTGCCTTTGAATGGACAAACCCTGTGAATCGAGTCAGGAGTCAATACACCTGGACTCGCTTACCCCAAGGCTTCAAGAACTCCCCAACATGTTTTGGAGAAGCTTTAGCATCCGATTTGCAACTAACTAACTCAGCCAGGAGACTGTTGTTTACAGTATGTTGATGATGTCCTAATTACGGGGGGAAATGAAGGAAGTTGTTTCCAAAACACAAGAAACTTATTACAATTGTTACAAGAGTGTGGTTATAGGGCTTCAAGAGAAAAAGCACAACTAGTAAAACAGGAAGTCACTTATTTAAGTTATAATTTGGGAAGGAGAACAAAGAAAGGCATTCCAAACACTAAAAGATGAACTCATGAAGGCTCCAACACTAGGCTTGCCAGATGTCACTAAGTCATTTAAATTGTATGTAGATGTCCGGAAGGGAGTTGCAGTTGGAGTCTTAACTCAAGACAATGGAAAATGGAAAAGACCGGTACCCTATCTGTCTAAACAACTGGATGTACCAGCCTAGGGTTGGCCACAATGTCTTAAAACACTATACTTTTGAAGGAAACTAGCAAACTAACCTTCAATGCTCCAGTTGAAATCCAAACCTCCCATGCCTTACAGACTATTTTGGAACATAAAGGGCATTTATGGATTAGTAACCAGAGAATGTACAAATATCAGGCTCTTTTGATTGATAATCCAAATGTAACTTTACATCAATGTACCACGTTAAATCCAGCAACACTACTAACCTTCAATGCTCCAGTTGAAATCCAAACCTCCCATGCCTTGCATACTATAAAGCAATGATAAAAGCAAAAGGGAAGACCTTGATTTATTTTTATTTATTTTTATTTATTTGATTTGTTAGCCGCTCCCTCTCCACAAGGGACTCGGGGCGGCGTACAATAAATAAAAGCACATATATATATTACACGGAGGAGGTAACAACCATTACAATACATAAAATAATAATAATGAGATTAGGAATTAAAATACCCCAGTTTAAAATTACTGATTTAAAAAGACTGTCGTAAGATGGAATTATGGTTGAGCCAGGCCAGATAGTTGAAAAAGGTGGGTCTTGAGTTTTGAACGGAAGGAGCGGAGGTCGGTGGTAATCCTAATGTCGAGGGGGAGGTCATTCCAAAGGGCTGGGCCCATCACAGAGAAGGCCCTACTCCTGGGTGTTGCCCTCTGGCATTGTTTAGTGGACGGCACCCGGAGAAGTCCCTCTCTGTGAGAGCGGATTGGTCGTAGGGATGTATGGGGCAGGATGCGATCCCGCAGGTAGCTAGGTCCTGTGCCATGGAGCGCTTTGAAGATGGTAATCAAAACCTTGAAACGCACCCGATAGGCCACAGGAAGCCAGTGCAGCTCGCGCAGGAGAGGTGTTACATGGGAGTATCTAGTACTCCCCATAATCACCCGCGCGGCCGCATTCTGGACCAACTGTAGTCTTCGAGTGCATCTCAAGGGAAGCCCCATGTAGAGAGCATTGCAGTAGTCTAGGCAGGACGTCACCAGCGCATGGGTGACTGTGCGTAAGGCATCCCGGTCCAATAGGGGGCGCAATTGGCGCACCAGGCGAACCTGGTGGAACGCCCCCCTTGCCACGGCTGTTACATGGTCACCCATGGACAGCCGGGCATCCAGGAGGACGCCCAAATTGCGCGCCCGCTCCATGGGGGCCAGTTGCTCGCCCCCAATGGCCAGAGATGGAAGCAACTGGTTGAACCGGGGGGCCGGAAGCCACAGCCACTCCGTCTTGGAGGGGTTGAGTTTGAGTCTGCTGTCACCCATCCAGACCCGTACGGCTTCCAAACACCGGGACATCATTTCGACGGCCTCGTTGGGATGGTTCGGGGTGGAAATGTACAGCTGCGTATCATCAGCGTACAGATGATATCCCACCCCAAAACCACGAATGTGTACACAGACAGTAAATATGCATTCTTAACTATACATGCCCATGCAGCCATTTATAAAGAAAGAGGTTATATGGATTCATCAGGAAAGATCATACAATATGCCCCTCTTATAAAAAAATTGATCGAGGCAGCCCAGTTACCAGCCCGTTTGGCAGTCATCCATTGCCCTGGACATCAAAGGACGGACTCTCCAGTAGCAAAAGGAAATAGGAGGGCAGACTTGGCAGCCAAACATGCTGCAATGCAAGGACCAGATTACTCAGAAGAACTATTTGGAAAATTGTGTTACTTGAATGATTTCATTGAAAAATCAGATCCTACATGCACCCCCATGGAGGAACAAAAACTAAAGTTAGATTTACATCATTTGGGGAAAACCTCCCTGTTACAGCAACTGGAGAGATCTTTTTATATTCCGATGGCAGCTGCAATTATTGCTAGAGAGTGTAACCAGTGTTCCATATGTGCTCAAGTGAATGCAAGACAAGGAAAACAACTACCTCCAGGAACTCAGCCCATTTCATATATACCTATGGACTATTTAGTGGTTGATTTTACTGATATGCCAAGGCGCAACAAGTATTGTGCACTATTAGTTTTCATTGATACTTACTCTGGGTGGGTGGAGGCATTCCCTACCATAAATAAAAAGGCTATTCAGGTGGCTCGTTCATTACTTAAAGAAATCATTCCAAGATTTGGCTGCCCAACCAGAATATCCTCAGACAATGGACCAGAATTTGTACATCAGATAACAAACATCTAAAGCTGAACATGCTAACAGGACCGTCAAATCCATCATTACTAAATTTTGTCTAGAAACACATTTGAATTGGATAGAAGTATTTCCTATGGCCTTATATGCTATGCGTACTATGCCTCGAACCTCTCTTAAACTCTCACCATTTGAACTGCTATATGGACGACCCCCTGTGTTATTTACACCTATACAGGGATATCCAGACTTGGAAAATAAAGGGGGAATAGAAGTACAAAAATTAGTCCAACAATTACAATTACACAATGATCAGGTAAATAAATTGAGAAATTATGTACTAGAACAGGTCACACCACCAGCAGAGACACCAACACACTCGTTCAAACCAGGAGATAGGGTGTGGGTTAAACATTGGAAAGAGGACCCACTAACACCCAGGTGGAAGGGGCCCTATACTGTTGTCATGTGTTCTCCATTAGCAGTTAAAACCTTAGAAGGGAAGAGTTGGATCCATTGGACCAGACTCAAGGCAGCAAGAGACTCTGACCGAATATAATATCAAGTGCAAAAGACTGATAAACCCCTAGTACTGAAATTCTCTAAAAGACATCCTACTGAACCTGACCAGGAAAAAAAGGGTTTTTAACGTACGATGCGAAGATAGACTCTGCAGAATCCTACCGGCAATGGATTCTCGACGCATAGTCTGAGACATCAAGCCTTGCTAAACCATTCCTTGGAAGCTGGTTTCCGGCGCACGGCGGAAGAAGGGAGAGGAGGAGAAACAGTATTCCATTTGTTAGGATGTTAAATGAATTTGAAACCTAGCCATTTGTCAGGGAATGGAAAGCCGCTGATACATAGCCATAAGTGGAATAGGTCTGGCTTTAGTAAGTTTGATTGCCTTGATTGTGATTTGTTGTGTAGGACACCAATTCTTTTGGAATCGGCCCCAATCCAAAGGGACTGAGGCTGAGTCAAAAGACACTGACTGTGCTAGAGACCAGTACGAAACTCCTGAAGATACTTATGTTTGAGGAAACCTGGGAGTGGGGACTTTGTGCTGCTGTCCTACTCCTAGGACTGTGGACATTATATTTAACAAATAAGGACTGGTTCTGTGGGACACCTAAGATTGATATTGCCCAACAAGTCATATATACTCCCAAACCCCTTCCTGACGTGGTGAGTCTGTAGACATTGAAATTGAATAAGGGCCTGTGTGTAGGGAGGAGGCTATGATGATCTTCCTGTTGTTTTGGGTGGTGTTGGCAAAGGGTCTATTAAGCGATAACATCCTGAGTGGTAGTTCCCAGTGTTGTAAGGATGCCCGAGAAATCCCCCTTGTCCTTGAAGGATCTGGGGAAGTTGGGAACCCCATGGAACTGGACAAGAACAAGTCACAGAGTGGGGCTACCCTGGGTCAGGTCCATTCTTGATAACGATGTGTCATTGATAGGTGGGGTCGAGACCCTGGACCTAGGCCAACCCCAAGGCCTAAGGACAAGCGTCTGACAATCCCTGTAAAAGGAGGAGTAGGAAAAAGGGATAACGGGCCTTTAAATCAATTGAAAAAAGGGAACTACATGTTGAGGATACTGGAATTAGGACGAAGCCTTGTTAATCAGTCTGACCCTGCCCTAGGTCAAAAATGCTGGTTATGTTTGTCTGCTAGTCCTTCATCTTATAATGCTATTCCAGTTGAGTCAGATCTCTGGAAGAGAACAAAAGCCACAATAGTCCTTGAGAAAAATATTAGATGGCGAACCAAAACAGCAGCAGCCAAATTGCAGAAAGACTTTTATAATGCATTCAAAAGACTGGGAGAAAGCCGTCTCCAAATTGTTGGCCCTGTAGCTGTTGGTGTGGAAATCATAGGGACACCTTCTTTATGTGTACAGAGATATCAGGAACCTGGTACTCCTGTAGGGTCCCTGACAAAAGAGCAATGTTCATCAGAAATATATCTTGGTCCTACTCCTAACAAGAATTCCTCTGGGATGTTTAGAAGGGTAGAACACCACCCTGTCCTTGAGGATATAAAACGAATCCCAGGCATTTCTCCCTCTGCAGACCACTTATTTCACCAAAAGGTCACTCACTCACCACCACCAGCTGCCTCCATTGCAGGATGGGGAGGATGGAATATATCTTGGGGAAAGTGTCCAAGGCCATTCCAGCCCCCTCGAAACAATATCTGGCTCTCCCGAAACAAGCACAGATGGTTTATGTATTACTTTCCCCCCGGGAAATACCATATCCCGTTATCTTTTTGAAGGCCCAGTCCTCAGAGATAAGCAAAAGAACCCTTCACAAGAGGTCCCATTACAGCCACTGACTGGCATGCAAGTGGCAGGGACTTTGGGGTTCTGGACTAATGAAAAGAACCACCGGGTTCATGTCTTTTCCATGAACGTGGGTGTGTGTGTGTGGAAGAAAATGGGGCATGTTCAGAAACGAGTGCCAATCTTGATTCCCCTATTAGCCATCATGGGAATAGGGACAGCGATTGGAACAGGTGTAGGTGGACTGACAAACTCTGTAATACAGTTTCAACAATTGTCAGAGGAATTTCAAGAAAGCTTGAACCAAATTGCTGGATCTACCCATGCACTGTCAAATATTATATGCTTGCTTGCTTGTTAAGAAGTATTGAATGTTACCTATTTACTGAACAGAAACAGACAGATAAGAAGCAGTGGAAGTTTCTGCATGGAAAAACTTCCAAAGTGGGGGGGGGGGGAATAAGATGGAATGGAATAATATGGGATAATAGGAATCTTAAATATATGTAACTGTCTTTATAATGGAGCATGTTAAGAGTTCTGTAAGAGGAAAACTTTAGTGAGGAGATTAAGGGTTTGCAAGAGGAAGCTTAAATCACACCTAGCCAAACCGCAGAATTGAAGACAGGAAACTTAGGCAGGAAACGTAGTCATAAGATGTCAAAAGTATGTACAAAAATACATGTTTTAGAATCCTTCGGAGTTCAGTCTTTTGCTCCTCTGTGTAGCCACTGAACATTGCGCAATAAACCTTTTCTGTTTGATCCCAGAATTCTATGTCAGTTCCTATATTCCATAATATGTCGGTCTCTGCAAAGGGAGGGGGGGGCTGTAATCGCGCATAATCCCTCTTGCACAGGCCCACAGTTTGTCCCCTCCCAAGCAGCTCCTGTCAGCCTTGCAAGGTAGTCCAGACAAAAAGCCTGCCCAGGTGAGCTACTTCTCCTTTACTGCAAGGCGGCATTCACAGAATCTTGCCAATGTACACTTACACACACACCCCTCATACAGGCTAAGAAACTAGGGAGGGTTCCTTTTGAGAGGTTTGCTGCATGTCCATCTCCTTCCCCGGCTTTGATCCGACCGACCAACCGATCCTGGCTGTGGGTCTTCCCATCTCTCCCAAAGTAATCCCCACCCCGCCTGTTTTTCTCATGCTGTTGATTTCTGCTTCTTTTTGCCTTTTCCCTCTTTTTAAAAGTTAGTAAGATTTTCTGACCGAGCAAGTTAAAATCAGTTGACATTTCCTATTGCATGGGAAAAGATCAAATGGTTGAATTAAACATGCTTTGCTTTTTGATTTGACACTTGGGGACATTTTAGCTTTGTTGAAAGAAATATCCTTCTGGGTTCGGCTCCAAGTGGGGAAAAAGACACTGGAGACATGGAGGCTGCTTGGAAAGATGGTTTCATGGTGGACAGGATCACATGGCTTGAGCTCCTGAACAGAAAAGGTGATCACGTGCTTCAATGTTGGGTGAAGAAGAAGAGAGGGGGGAAAGGGGCTTGCTGGGCTTTTTATAATCTGTTCAGCCCACCCCTCTGTTTCCTGTTCCTGTGTAAGGAATGTATTCTGATTGGTTGTCAGACTTCCATGGGGCCAAGTTTGAGTTTCCAGATGCCATGTGGTGAATTTCTCTGGAAGGCTAATCCTTTCTTTATTATGCAAAGTACACTAGCTCAAGCTTTAATGGCTCATTAACAAAGTTGGAGCGGGGGAGAAGCTGCAAGGAGCTACTTTGTCTTCAAAAACATGCTTCTCCCTTTTCACAACCAGGGAAATATAATAGTCTGCCTTTTCAATATTTTCTAGGATATTTCATTCTTCTAGGAACGGGGTGGATTTTAACTTCCTACAGCTTGATACAGGCTATGACTCTGGCTTGTCACCGATGACAACGTTTTCATTTCATTTTCTAATGTAAAACCAGTTGTCACTTTGCAGTCCTTGACTATTCCACCTCTGACCACGAGGTGGAGCTGACGTCTATAGACTGGAGCTCTTCCTTAGTTGCTTTGGCATAGATTTTCCAGAAGGGCTGCTGGGTGCAGCTTTTCACGCTGTTTCTCATTGACTGTATTGTTGCATCTATTTTAAGCTATTGCTTTAAGATAAAGGAAGTGATGGGAGAGAAGCCTGGCAAAGACTGTGAAATGTGTGGTCAGAGTGACTGCAATGAAAGATATATATATAGAAACAACGAGATTGTTTGCACACAACAACAATAAAACTCTGCTAGATGCCAGGAAGGGAATCAACGTCCAAATCCCTGTGAAAACAGTTCTTGAAAGGTTTTTCTCCTTCACCAGGTGGAGTCAAGACGATGACTGTGATTGGGACATTCAAAGCTGTTCTTTAAATGGGTTGTCTGTGAGATACACATGAAAAACACTCTTCGTTGCCAGCATCTTTTGGCTGCAGCCTCTGGAGTTTCCTGTCCTTGACCCATCTTTGAAAAAGAGACATGAGCAGGAAGCATCATTCTTAGACTATTAAAATCAATGCAAGCGCTAACGGTGCCCTTCAGCTCTCGCTCTCTCACCCGTCATGTTTTCAAAAGGAGGCACCGGACATCAGCCACCAGGTGTTCTAGAGGGCAGGGACAGATGACCCCCTCTAGAACAGAGGTTTTCAAACTTGGCAATTTTAAGACTTGTGGACTTCAACTCCCAGAATTCTCTAGCCAGCAGAGGTAGCTGGAGAATTCTGGGAGTTGAAGTCCACAAGTCTTAAAGTTGTCAAGTTTGGGGACCTCTGTTCTAGGAAGTACCTCCCACTACCTTCCTGCCTCCAAGCCACTGTGGACACACACACAAACACACACACACACACACACACACACACACACACACACACACTATTCTTCTTTTCCTGAGCACTACTCAATTCCCCGTTTATTTTTAACAAGCCCAAACCAACATTTAGAATTGGACCTTGAAGCAAACTGCTAACGAATGCAGCCTGAGTAACAATGGTGTTTTAAGTACTACCTTAGGGGTCCCCAGACCTG
Organism: Natrix helvetica; assembly: GCF_964273705.1. NCBI lineage: Eukaryota > Metazoa > Chordata > Lepidosauria > Squamata > Natricidae > Natrix > Natrix helvetica. Next base: position 106,574,993 of record NC_138551.1, on the reverse strand, counting down.
CATTCTGCACCAGCTGTAGCTCCTGAATACTCTACAAGGGTGGAGTTTTACGTCACCTAGAAAAGTAACACATTTATTATAGCACCTACCTAGATTAGAGTTTGCTGCATCTGTAGGCATGATTCCTAACTCACAGAAACATATACAATTCTTTTACGGTATCACCACTCTTTGTTTTGGTACAAAGCTGCTGCTAACTCAAAAGATGGTATTTCATGATGTTTTGAAACACGGAGAAATTCTTGCTTGTTTGTTGAATTAGAAGAGGTTGATTCTTCTTTTATTATTGCAATTTTGAATTAATTTTAAATGGACCAAAACATAAGAAGGGAGGAGGCTTGTTCAGGTGTTACTCCAATACCAGTGGTGGGATTCAAATAAATTTAGCAACCGGTTCTCTGCCTCTGCTGGATGGGCGTATCCATGGTGGGTGTGGCCAGGGAGTGAGATAGGCAGCACTCAATCTCCTGCACCCCCCCGGGAGCAAAAATGGGCCACGCGGGGGGGAGGTTGGGGGCTGCCCCTCCACGCCCCATTTTGGGCCTAGCAGGCCTCCCTGCACTTACCTGGAAACCAAAACGGGGCACATGGGGACTCCTGGAAGGAGCGGGCCAGGAAGGGGCAGGGCCAGCCAGAAATTTAACAGCCGGTTTGCCAGAACTGATCCAAACCGGCTGAATCCCACCACTGATTTTATCCAACCCAAGAAGATGCGAGGAGCCCTCCCCGACTTGTGCTACTGATGCAAGACCCCAGACAGTCACATGGGCATCTCACTTAACAATCACAATGACTTACAACCAAAATTCCAAGCTTAATTGTAACTACAAGTCAAGGACTACCTGTAAAGGGAGATCATAAATACAGATGTTGCTACTGTTGTCTGAATAAAAAGAAACCCCTTAGCTACATTCATTAAATAGGTTGGGAGAAAGACATTGCTTATTCATTTGTATATAAGTGTATTTATAAGCATATAAATATTTAGTTTTATATAATAGGGGGACCTATAGGTTGACTCGGGATGCGGTGGCTCAGTGGCTAAGACGCTCAATCAGAAAGGTCGGCAGTTAGGTGGTTTAAATCCCTAGCACCGCATAATGGAGTGAGCTCCCGTTACTTGGCCCAGCTTCTGCCAACCTAGCAGTTCAAAAGCATGTAAAAATGCAAGTAGAAAAATAGAAACCATCTTTGGTGGGAAGGTAACAGCATTCCATGCACCTTCATCATTTAGTCATGTCGGCCACATGATCACGGAGACGTCTTTGGACAGCGCTGGCTCTTCGGCTTTGAAACGGAGATGAGCACGCCCCCCCCCCCCGAGTCGGGAACGACTAGCACATATATGTGAGGGGAACCTTTACCTTCACCTTTACCTTTATAGGTTGACTCAGCCTTCTATCCTTCCGAAGTGGGTAAAATGAGGACCCTCAATGTTGGGGTCAGTATGCTGTCTCTGAAAACTGCTTACAGAGGGCTGCAAAGCACTTTGAAGCTGTATGTAAGTCTAAGTGCTATTGCTATTGCTATACAGATGTGGTGGGACATTGGGCATACCAAAAAAGCCCACAGGTGCTACCTGTCATGTCCAGCCTCTCCTTGTCTGGGACTCCAAGTTTCGGTCTTGCTGCTTAGTTCCCAGAGAACTAAATACTGTAGCCACATGCAAGCACCGAGAAAGCAGAGCCAGGCAGATACCAAGTGGAAGGACATGTGTGCAGCCTGCATTTAAATACGTTCTGGCAAAAATGAATTGTGAAACGAAGCAGCTGTGGCTGGGCCAGAAAACATCTAAGACTTGGCTAAAGAAGGAACACTCAGTTAAAATACAAAACTTCTACTTTAATTGTATAAATTATCATGAAGACACATCTGGAAAACCCTTTGATGGAATGGGCTGACTTAAAGGAAGTGTTTTTTTAAATTATTACTACATATTTCTTTCAATACAAGAAGGCAGAAAGCTCATCTTCTCCCCAGAGCACAGGGAGAGTGTGACCAAGTTACTCCACCAACAAAAATGTTCCCACGCTTGACACATGTGGTTTTAATATCAAGGCGTGGATGCTTCGCGTCTCTTCTTGAGGAGACTCTGACATCATGCAGAAGATGTTACAAATATCAAGCAGTACAACTCTGCTGAAGCATGTAGGGTATTGTAGGCAGAGGACTGGGAATGAATTGTCTGCAGCAGCCACAGCCTAGTCAGATTCCAGTTTTCAGGTTCACACAGATGAGTCTCAACACACTCAAAACACACCGGCCAGCTTTGAGATGAATGTTTATGGGATAATAAGAGGTAAAAAAAGCTTGGTCCAGTCCATTCAAGGGTCAGATCCTCTGAATCAAGATTTTAGAACTGTTATAGATTTGGCTGCTCTCAAGCGGAGACCTATATATGGGAAGCAGCTGCCACCCAGTGGTGGGATTCAAATTTTTTTTACTATCAGTTCTGTGGGTGTGGCTTGGTGGGCGTGGCATGGCTTAGTGGGCGTGGCAGGGCAAGAATAATGCAAAATCCCCATTCCCTCCCCACCCCACTAACCTGCTTTCCAGCTCCGTTCTCCTGTGCAGGGCAACAGAAGAAGACACAGCCGATCAACCAGGACTCCAATCAGCTGGGACTCGGGAGGCAGAAAATAGATGAGGTGGGGCCAGTCAGAGGTGGTGTTTGCTGCTTCTCCAAACTACTCAAAATTTCCGCTACTGGTTCACCAGAACCGGTTAGAACCGGCTGAATACCACTTCTGTTGCCACCACTGGAGTACCTTTGGATGACTGCAGAAATGTGGCTACTCACCGTTGATGTCCTAATCAACGGTGAGTAGCCACCGTTGGAGTCTGGGACTCTCAAACCCCTATGTACCCAGGCCATCTGGCAGCCGTCCTCCCACTTGGCTTTCAGTGGGGCAGCCTTGCCTTTGTGGACTCGGAGGCCATAATTATGTGCCACGTCAGAGTCCAGAGACAGAGAGGGAGCTGTAGCAGGGGGGAATGGTTTTATCAAGTTCTTGCTGCAAGTCCTGCTCCCCCTCTTCTTCAGGGAAGCAGAAGACAGTGAGTTCAGAATTCAGAAAACAACCCCTGCAGAGTAATCTAAAATCCACTTTTCCAATGAATAATGCACAGATTGAAGATTTCTTAGATGAATAGTTAACACGGCATTCTCTGGGTGTAGAGTGCTTTTCCCCCCTCTCTTTTCAACACATCTCTCAGCTATGTTGGAGTTGCAAATGTAATTTTCAATACTCTGATACATTATGTGGGTTTGTCACACTCCCTGGAGGACCAAAGGCCTATAAAGAAATGAAGTGGGGGGAAAAAAATAAGAATGCAAAATTAGAATCCTGCTTTGTGACATTTTACATGTAGCCACTTAAAATAAACTTCCATTCTGCCTTATGGTAGTAATTCTCCTGGGACAGATGACAGAAACATTTTATACATGTGCCCTGGAAAATGCTTTCTCTGTGCTATGTTAATAGATATTCATCTCCCTGATAGGATTTAAAATTTAATTTGCAGCCTGGCATATCCCTGTAGCTCACAGTTGATTAGGATTCTGCCTTTGTATCAAGCTTTCTCACAGCAAATCTTGGAAAGTGAGTTGCAGTTTGCATCTGGGTCTCTGGGGAAGGAAGGAAGGAAGGAAGGAAGGAAGGAAGGAAGGAAGGAAGGAAGGAAGGAAGGAAGGAAGGAAGGAAGGAAGGAAGGAAGGAAGGAAAGGAAGGAAGGAAGGAAGGAAGGAAGGGGAGGAGGAGGAGGACGACGAGATCCACATACGCATGCCATAACTCTTTCTTCTCAGATCTGAACCTCTGTAGATAGACAGATTCCTCACCCATTGCAGCAGACTCTGGGGTTAGGGTTCATCAGGCTTTCACTGTCACACATGAGCTAAAATGAGGACTTCTGCAATTGTGCATAACCAGGGTTGTGACTGCTTCTCCAGGGCACTGCAGAGGTGGGTTTCTACCAGTACGGTACGGTTCATCTGAATAGGCAGTAACTCCGGTGGAAATGTGACTGATTCTATCCTCGGTGGCGCCATCTTGATTTTCTGTTCTGCACATGCGCAGAACAATCTTCATTGAAAAAAATGTAATCCCCCCCTTTTTAATGTTGTGAGCATGCGCAGATCGTTTTAAGTGCAAATACGCCCGTGCGCAGATTTTTGGGGCACTGAACTGGTAGTAATGGTGGCAGGAACTCACGCCTGGGGCACTAGTATTGCCCTGGGATAGCTGGAGTAGCCAATTTGCGATCCCTGTGATTTATAGGTACTTGTGTAAGTTTCTTTTTTTCTGCAGTTTACATTTATCTGTTAATTTTAGGATATATTTCCCCCTGAAATACAGTTGATTCTAACAAAAAAACAACAACAACCAATGACTTTTTAAAAATATAGTTCAACTTTAAAAAAAAGGACTGCACACAACTTGTCGTGATTATCTTTCCCCCTTTTGTTCTTGCATCCTTTCATCCGTCCTGCACAACAGAGTTTTTTGCAAATCAAACACAGCAGTGCCTCCAGCCTGCAGAAAATCACAGCGGGAATTGTGTATCATTTTCATAATATTTTAAATCTTTAAAAACTTGTCAGTCTAAAACTTCCGGTTGGGCTATTATCCAGCGTAAATGGAAAGCTGTGTTAGTAGGAGTAAGGTTGCTCCAATAATTCTGGAAAAGAGAATCCTGAATGCCCACTCAGGGAAAATCCACTTCAAATGACCTTCCTGAGAATGGGTTGAGTCTTTTCTAGTGGCCCCCATGGATGTCCTCTCCTTCTCTTGAGACCCAGAGCCCTGGGAGAGAATTATTGTGAGGCGGGATCCAGAAAAGCAGGAATGGATGATCTCTGCATTGGCAACAGGGAACACTTTGAAAATTGTATCTCTGTCCAATGAGAGGTTATGAAGTCCCAACCTAAATGCATCTAAACTTTTGTAGTTGCCTTATTCGGTTCTTCTTATTTTAAATCGAGAGCAACTTCAAGGGACAAAATGTATGTATTTCAGGGGTGACAGGTTCTGGAGAACCGGTAGCAGAAATTTTGAGTAGTTCAGAGAACCGGCAAATGCCACCTCTGGCTGGCCCCAGAATGGGGAGGGAATGGGGATTTTGCAGTATCCTTCCCCTGCCACACCCACCAAGCCACGCCCACAGAACCAGTAGTAAAAAAAATGAATTTCACCACTGATGTATTTGAATTTGCAGAAAGAAGTTGTACTTCTGCCATGGCTTGTGTCAACTCGTGTTCACTTATGGAAAACACACAACGTGAACAGTGTGAATGCATGCTTATGTGCACCAACAGATAAAAAGAACTTCAGTTTGGAGAATTCTAGCAGAATTGTTATCAAGCCAGTGAAATTGTATTTTTGAAGATTCTTTCTTTGAACATTAAAAATCAACCTAATCTTAAATAGTTAAAGTTCCTCTTAAATGCAGTGGTGGGATTCAGCCAGTTTGCACCTTTTCAGGAGAATCGGTTGTTAACTTTCTGAGCAGTTTGTTGAACTGGTTGTTGGAAGAAATCATTAGGGAAGAGAACCTATTGTTAAATTATTTGAATCCCACCACTGCTTAAATGTTTATATTAAGGAACCTCAAGGCAGCTAACCACGATTTTTCAAGATAAGAAGAATTATAATGCAAAGAATGAAATCATTATTCATTTGGTGGCTGAATAAATAAAAGATAAAGAAAGGCAATCAGCCATTGCTGACCATAGGGGGCAGTGTTCACCTCTCAAGTTTCAAGGCCATAGAGCCAGCACTGTCTGAAGATGTTTCCATGGTCATGTGACAAGCATGACATCACAGAGTGTTGTTACCTTCCCACCAAAGTGGTACTTCTTTGTCTACTCAGATTTGCATGCTTTTGAATTGCTAGGTTGGTGAGAACTGGGGTGAGGATGGGAGCTCACCGCATCGTGTGGCGCTTGGGTCTCAAACCTTGGCTGCTGGCTTTCCAGCTGACAAGTCCAGTATCTTAACCAATGAGCCACTGCACCACCCAAATAAATAAAAGCAGCCCCTAAATCCAATTACAGGAAGTCCTAGAGCCGTGGTGGTGAACCTATGGCATGCGTGCCGGAAACGGCACACAGAGCCATTCTGCACGGGACCCGTGGCCTCGCTGGCTCCTCTTCCGTGTTCCTGTGCGCACATGTGTACTGGCCAGCTTTGCACATGCAGGAGCACCAACATCTGGAAGAGCAGCGTTCCATCACGCATGCACGCACCAGCACCTGAACTTCCGGGTGTCTGTTGTGCACGTGGGCGACGGCCAGCTGTTTGTCAGGCCCGTGCCAGAAATTGGACATTTGGGTGCCAGCTCGCGCATGCATGATGGAACGCTGCTCTTCTGGATTTAGTGCTCCTGCACACAAAGGTCAGTGAGACCATGCGTTCCTTGCAGGATGGTTCTGCATCCCATTTCCGGCACGCAGGTCAGCATGCAGGTAGGAAAAAGACTAGCCATCACTGTCCTAGAGTTAGGACTGCAATTGAGCCCAAAATATTTGTGGCTACGTAAAACATTTACTAAGTGAGTTTGCCCCACTTTACGACTTTTTTTGCCACAGTTGCTAAGTGAATCATGGCATTTGTTAAGTTAGTAACCTGGTTGTTAAGTGAATCTGCATTCCCCATTGACATGGCTTCTCAGAGGGTTGCAAAAGCTGATCACGTGACCCCAAGACCCTGCAACCGTCGTAAGTATGAACCAGTTTCCAAGAGTCTGAATTTTGATTGTTTGACCATGGGAATGCTGCAACTGTCATATGTGTGAAAAATGGTCATGAGTCACTTTTTTCAGAGCTGCTGTAACTTTGAATGGTCACTAAATAAGAACAGTTGTCAGTCAAGGACTCCCTGCATATTAAGGCAATAGGAATGGAGCACTCTCAGCAGAGCCCCTCTAAAAAGAAAGGTTTTATCCCTAAGATACCCTCTGGACCCTTAAAACCTGCCGTGAAGATGCTGGTGAGGCAGGGAGCCAGTCAGGCCCTGACTCAGGTGGGCCCAGGAACTTCTGATATGAAACTCCCGTTTGATCAATTTTCCCCTTGTGACATAATTCAGGCCATAGAGGGTGCCTGGTTTTGTGGACCGTTTGTCTTGCATAAACAGTCCTCCTTGACTCATCTCCTCCTTCTGAGGTTTTTTTTGGGGGGTGGGAAGGCTGCTAATTAAGTAAATAAGTAAATGAAGATCTGGGAGGGATGCAGAAGCTGAGGCCGCTTCATTGCCTGCAACATCAGCCAAGTCTCACTCTGCCTTCTTACTGTTCTGACCCGCCAGTGGCCAGCAGAGCTGGCAGCAGATTCGGATAGTGAGGAGGTTTGGGGAGGAACATGGGCCAGTCCTGGTGTCTGGGGAAGGCTCTGATAAGGGCTCTGTGTCAGAGGCAGAGAGGGGGACAGGTTTGTCTGACAGTTATCAGTTGCCTTCGGAGTCAGACATCAGTGAGGCAGAAGAACAGCTGGAGCCTGTTCCCAATGTGCGCATGCACAGAGCTACCAGGAAAAGGGAACAGCTAAGGAGCAAGGGTTGACTTGAGAGTAAGGTCACAGGTGGACAATGAATATCCCCCCCCCAAGGAAATAAAGGAGGAGCGAAATTTATTTATTTATTTATTAATCCATTTTATATGCCGCACCCTTTCCACCAAGGGACTCGGGGCGGCGTACAATTTACTACACAACAAATAAATAACAAGGAGGAGATATACAAAAACTAAGGGGAGTGGAGATTGCAGGAGACAATTAGTTCATTCCTGCATTCTTTCCAAGTATTGCGGCGTCTGAAAGATATCGGCCTGGCCACTCTCCAAACTTGATAAAGGTCAGTAATTGTGACCTATCTTGAAAGACTGTGGGAGAGGGAGGACTTTGCTGGAGAGGAATTCACTGTAAGTTAAATAAAAGGGGTTTATCAGGATGAGGACTCAGCTTCGTGCTGCAGGGGAAGCCTAGGTCACAACAGTCATGGACCTGGGGTGGATTCCAGCAGGCACCACTGCCGGTTTGCTTGTGTGCATGCTGCACGCATGCACTTGATGTGCGCTGCATGCGCAATGCGATTAAAATTGTTCTGCACATGTGCAGAACCCCAAAACAAGATGGCGCCATCTATGGTGCTGCCGGGAGAACCAATTTGAGGGGGTGGCAAGCCTGAGTCGCTGTCGGTCCGAACCAGTAGGAACTCACTACTGTCACGGACCAATGGGTCAGGAGGAGATGGCTGAGAGTTGTGTGTCTTCTTCTGAAGGATCCCACCCCATGAAGCTCTCCTGCTCTCAGTCTGCGCCTGTTTCTCAGTGCTGCTGCTGCAGTGATGGGTTCTGGATCCCGGTGCAACCGGTACGGTGCAACAGGGCCAGGCGTCCACCACATGCACCCGTGCAGCACGCACGCAATGCATGCATGCGTACTTACCACCTGCAATGCTCTGCGACGTTCCAGCTGCTCGGCAGAGCGCCACGCAGGTGCTATACCCTCCATGCACATGCACGGAAGCCCTGATTGGTTCAAATACCGGTAAGGAGGGCGGGTGGGGCCTCCAGAGCACTGTACCAAAATGGTACCTGGTGCTCCCAGCAGGCACCAGTATGCCTGTACTGGGACGTACCAGTCCTATCCCACCACTGTGCTGCAGCCCAAGGAGTGGCCATATCCTGGTGCTCCTCAGGCCTTGACTCTCCCGAGTCTGAAGGGGAAAGGGGACCTTGGGCTCCCAGGGAAAGAAAAAGCTTCTCCAGTGACAGTCACACGTCTTGCTCAATGCTGACTTGTTGGTGTCGGCAAACATTTTCCCGAGGATTCCTGTGCCAAATTCGAAGCACCGTTAATAACCCAGTCACGAGATGTGGGCACTTGACTGTGACGGCAGATAAACAACCAAGGAATTCTTGCAACATGACAGGCACATTTTGATTTCTTCTGGCTGCCACACACTCATCGCAAACCTTACCTTTTACCCTTGCTAATTAACACACACACAGAGACACCGGAATGCAGTCACAATCACGCATGCTTTTGTTCCTTTTATGTTGGAAATGCCACAGTGGGTTCTGGGACAAAATATTCTGAAAGCCTTTACAAATTTCTCAAAGTTTTCTTTCTTTCTAAATGACCCACTGACTCATTCAGGATGAAACAGCCTGTACCCTTAAGTCTATTTGGGAGCCTAGAAGCAATTTCAATCGATAACTTTCCAGACTGAGAATTACTGGTGTTAAAAATATTACTTGTTTGACTTTCAGCTGAATTACAGTTCTTTTTTTAAAAAAAAAGACTCCCCAGGGATAACAGATGGCTGATTTAATTTTTAATCAGCATTTAAAAGCCATTTTATTCTGATACGTTGATACCATTTTGATTAATTGAAATTTTTAAAAGTGTCCCTTAATCTCAGGCAGGTTCCAGTCATGATCAGAGCCTTTGTGGCCTCTTGAGGCTTTGAGGAAACCCAAGTGGAGCTGATGGTGGGAGAAATACCAAAGAGGAGGAAGCAGAAGGCTCTCTTCCAGCTGAGAGACCTTCCGGTCGCTTATGAGCAGATGGAAAAGAAAGTTGCTTGAAACTTAACTTACACATTGGATCCATGTCTCTGCTTTGCCATCTCACAGGCCTCCAGTCTGACAAACATTACTAATACTACCCTGTTTCCCTGAAAATAAGACCCTGTCTTATATATATATATCCACCAAAAAAGGCACCAGGTCTTATTTTTGGGGGTGGGGGAAGAGGGATGTCATGCACTGACTAATCTCACTTGTGTGTTGCCCCTGGCCTCCTTTTCGCTGTCAGAGGGATTCAGGAACTTCTTCTGCAGCCAGCAAGGCTTTCCTGAAAGTCTCTGCAGTCAATAACAAAGCTCTGGATCGATCCTCGCAGACACCTTGTCAGCCTTGCTGGCTGCAGAAGAAATGGGCTGGCAAGGCAGGTGTCGGTGGGGTGCGAGGCCTGGCTGCATCTGTCCAAAGGTAAGTGGTAGGGCAGCTCCACCCCCACCCTAGCTTAATTTTTACCCATGCACTCTGGAGTGGGCAGGGTCCTAATTAGGGCTTATTTTGGGGGGTAGGGCTTATATTGGGTGTGCATGTGAAAATCAAGCTAGAACTTACTTTTGGGGTAGGTCATATTTTTCTGGGAAACAGTAACATCCCCTCCAATTCCCATCAGAGGGTGAACCTTAAAATTTGCACGCTGGCTCTTCAGGAAATGCACTGTGAATGGAGGAATCAGAGCATGAACGAGGCACGAATCATCCCTGAGTAAAACCTTAATTGGTGCACAACTGCCCACAGCTTGACATCACAACAAGCCAGCCAACTGCATCCGTAGGAGATCCTCCTTAGATAGGCTGACCTAGTAGTCCAAGGAAAGTCCGTGGACAGCAGATAAAGTGGTGATCACATATAAGGACCATCTCTGACATTCTCTCCTCAAAGTCATTTTCAGGAGGAGGAGGAGGAGGAGGAGGAGGAGGAGGGGGTTCCATTGAAGGACATAAGACATCCCACATGCCACAAATGGAAGCCTGCTTTGTTTTGTAAGGAGGAACCATCATGCTGGGAGCAGGTAGACAGAGTGGCTCTATTTCCAGTTTACTCACAGCAAAGCCCAGATGGCCACATCCTGTTATTTTTATCCCAGCAGGAAGGTCTTGATGTTCTTAGAGTTTAGGCAGTTATTTTTAGCCGGGCACAGGGTGAGCGCATGACGTCACAGTTTCACTTGCATCCATTCAGCCGGAAGACGCCAGGATGGCTGCAGATGGAGGACTCTTAAAAAGAAAATGGGCCTTCTAATTAGACCTTTCCCGCTGCCCTGGTGTGATAGGAAGCGATAGGGCACCTTCCTTTATATTCAGCAGTTGTAGTAAGACAGTTCACTGGATAAAAAGTTTGGGCAAATACATCACTTTCTGAGGTAACAAATCACAAAGTTACCTTGCCAGTGTAATCTGAAAAAATCACAGCTCCTAAATCACCAAATGATGGGGTGTGAATTGTTTTTAAGGTGATATTAGTTCAGCTGAGATTATAGGATGAATTCTCTACCGCAACGGAGAGAAACCCTTTCTGCAGGGAGAAAACTCGCCTTTCACTGAGCTAATAAAAAACATCCTTCCCTCTGATGTGTTGATTTTCTATCTGCTGGGTGGTAAATTATTCAAAACGTGCCACACTCATGCACATCACAGTTTGCATTGATTCCCAAAAGATTCTGTGGTGAAGCAGCTCTCCAACTCTTTACAGCAGCCATGTCCTTTCTGGTATCACTGCTCCATTTATGCTCCTCTATTCCCTCCAGACCAGTGGTGGGTCTCAAATCTTTTTAGAACCTCTTCTGTAGGTGTAGCCTGCTTTGTGGGAGTGGCTTGCTGGCCATGTGACTGGGTGGGAGTGGCTTGGCACCCATGCGACTGAGTGGGAGTGGCTTGGCAGTCATGTGACTGGATGGGCGTGGCCAACTTGTAAAATTTGGTGAAACTCACTTAACAACGCTCTTGCTTAGCAACCAAAATGTTGGCTCAGAAACTCTGGCATTTGAAGCACGCAAGTCTTAAAGCTGTCAAGTTACAAGACCCTTGTACCCCTAACCCTTTAGAAAAAAAAACCCCAGGGATGTTCAAACTTGACAGCTTTAAGACTTTAAGGTTTAGATAGGACTCTTAACTTTAACTTTAACTTTTATTTAATTTATAGACCACGCCCTCTCCCAGAAGGGACTCGGGGCGGTGTACAGTCATATTAAAAACACAATAAATATACATAAATATAAATATAGATATAGATATAAATGTGACTGGAGGAGGTAACATATAATTTACTGTACAATAATAGTTAAAGTTCAAATGTAAAAATTTAAAAATTTAAAACTGCATTAAAAACTACCCCTAAAAAACTAACCCAGAATAAAATGTTTGCCAGGAGGTATAAAATGGGACTATAGATGGGCCAGGCCAGCTAATTGGAACAGGTGGGTCTTGAGTTTCTGTCGGAAGGAGCAGAGGTCGGTAGTGGTTCTGATATCGGGGGGGAGGTCATTCCAGAGGGTTGGGCCCATCACAGAGAAGGCTCTACTCCTGGGCGCCGCCCGTTGGCATTGCTTAGTGGACGGCACCCGGAGGAGTCCCTCCCTGTGGGAGCGAATTGGTCGCAGGGATGTATGAGGTAGGATGCGATCCCGCAGGTAACTAGGTCCTGTGCCATGGAGCGCTTTGAAGATGGTAGTCTTAGAGGCAGGCGGGGTGATTGGTGAGCCAGCCAATCAGTGAGTGGCGGGCGGGGCAAGCGTGGCGCAGACGGGCAGGGGGAGGGAGCTGGAACTGGTTCTAAATGGCACGGTAGATTTGTGGAATTTCTTCTATAGAAGAGGTTAGAACTGGCAGGAACCCACCCCTGCTCCAGACGCTGGGGACAGGCGGGGGCCCAGAAGTAAGAGTTCCTAGGTGTAGTTTGTACCCCATAGAATCATGAATCGTTCTCCCTTTAAACAAAATAAAAAAAAATAAACCAAGGTGCAACATTCCTGATTAAAACCTACAGCCCTAATCAGCAATCAGCTTAAATTTCAATTGATTAGTAAGAAAAGTGTGATTTTAATAGCTGACTGGGAATTTTTACTGACAAACCTGGGAATTAATAATACTTTTTCTCTCTGCATATGTATGAATACATATAACAGCATTTTCTTTCAACAAGAAATGAAAAAGCACCCTTAAAAAAAATACTAAAGCACCCTTTAAAAAAAACACTAAAGCACCCTTAAAAAAAACCTCTATATAGACGTATTGAAAGTATGCAAATGTGTTCAAATGAAATTAATTGAAGCCTCACATTGGGAAGAAAAAGGAATAGGTGAACAGCCCTAATTACATTATATGTGTAAAAATGTTTCATTTATTTATTTGTAATTATTATTATTATTATTTTAAATATTCATTTCTAAAATTTGCCAAATCAGATTTTCTGAAGATGGCTTATACCCGTGATGGCGAACCCTCTCTTTTGGCATGTATACCGTCGCCAGTTGGTGTTTGGCCAAAACCAGGCCATTTTTGGGCGGTTTTCCAGGCTTCCGGCCCAAAAAACGGCCTGAAAATGGGCCAAAAAACAGGCATGATCACCAGCCAGCTGGTCTTTCGGTTTCCAGCACTCCGCCGTGTGCCCATGCATACACATTCCTGTTTGGGCACTTGGTGCCAAAAAGTTTCCCCATCACCGGCTTATACCATGGCCTTAAAGCCCACCAATGAAGAATTGTGACTCCCAATTGCAACAAGCCCTACAGCCAAAGAGTCAAACCTTCCCTGATCTGATCTGCACGGACAAAGCTGCAACGACATCAACATAACAAACATGGCCCAATGTTGGCATGTCACAGCATGTGCCTGAGAGGTCTAAGAGATCTCTAGCTAGGCCAGGTCCGCCAAGGCCTTGAACTTCTTTCAAAAGCGCCCCTGGGGATCATGGGGGGGAAGAGATGTTCCTTCATCGGCATCCCTGCCACAGAAGGGGCTTCTCAGGAGCTTCTCCTAGAATTCATGTTTTTCCCCTACCTACATCAGACTTGTTCCTCATCCTACCTAACGGCACCTGGATTCCTACAGATAGAAACTGCTGCTGTGAGTCCACAACGCAACAGGAACTCAACTGAATATGAGAAGGAAGCCCCATCTCTTCTGGCACCCTTCTTCTGCCCAAGAGAAATCAGATCTAGAGGGTGCCTTGCGGCACTGTGGACTGGATCGCTAACAAAACTTTGAGCTCATCCCGGCTGGGTGAGTCAAGCATCGAGCCTTGGAGCCTCTTTCAAAACGATGGAGAAAGTGAAGGAGCGGAGTGGTGCACCAACAAGAACTATGTCTTTACTTCAAAATTGTTGGAAGAAATGTCCTTCTGGGTTCTGCTCCAAGTGGGGAAAAAGACACTGGAGACACGGAGGCTGCTTGGAAAGATGGTTTCATGGTGGACAGGATCACATGGATTGAGCTCCTGAACAGAAAAGGGGGATCAGATGCTTCCAAATGTTGGGTGAAGAAGAAAAAGAGACCGAGATGCTGAAAGACCCTGGTTTTATGCCCTCTCTGGCCTTTGATCTTGAGCTTGTATTCTGATTGGTTGTCAGACTCCCATGGGGCCGTGCAGGGGCAACTCTTTAGGTTGTGCTTTGAGTCCAAGTTTGGTTGAACATTGCTTCTTCCCAGGTACCCTGTGGTGAGTTTCTCTAGAAGGCTAATCCTATCTTTGTTGTATAGACTAGCTCAGGGGCCATAATGGCCCATTGACAAAGAGGGGGGGGGTATAAAGAGATTCAGTCTGTTTCCTGCCTAAAAACATGTTTCTCCATTTCTGATCCAGGGAAATATAATATTCTGCCTTTTCAATATTTCCCAGGATATTTCATTTTTCTAGGGGAGGGGTGGGTGCTAACTTCCTACAATAGTTTAGGGAAGCCAATGGTGAACCTGCCAAGGATTCAAGGGACGCTTCCGAATCCACGGCAAAAGATTTCTGTGTTTTGGCCATCCTCTGTGGACCTTTTATTGGGGCTTGTTTGACTCGCTTCATCTCTCCAGTCATGGAATCATCTTGAAGATCTTTACTGTTTATGTTTGAAGAGACCACGAGCCAGGACAATGGGCCCAGGAAGGTCTGAAAGGAGAACCTTCTTCTCTTTGTTGTTCAGGAAGGCAGCTGAATCCACACAGTGACTGGCAAAGTGGCCTCAGGGGCAGAAGCCAAGAGGACAGGATGCCACTCTGCACTGGCACCGAGAGGGAAACATGCCGTAATAATCGAGCACAAATGCAAGCACGCGAAAACTGAAGCCGGGAGATTTTAATAGACAACCCAGGAAGCTTTTTGCTACAAAATCCTCTTAGGGGAAATGAGAGTAGCTTCAATCGTTGAAGGACTGCAAGCTAAGCATGCCCCCCCTCCACCACCACCCCGGTGCACCATTGTATGTAAATGGCAACAGCATAGCAATAAAGTGCAGAACAGGGAAACGCCACTAAGGGCTCTATTTTTCAGCAGGTGATTTTTAAATATGATATTTAATTGGGCAAGCATTTCTTGGCTCTCGTCTGCTGGTTTTAGCATCTGTCTGGCTTAAAGAATTTAGTCAATGGAATCTTTCATAGCCTGGTACAATTTTCTGTGAAAGATTTCTACTGAATCTATTTCTGCTGGGCAGCTATGAAATGTTAGAAAATCTTGTAAAGACTTGGACAATCCAGGGCCACACCAGCTATGCTTCCACAGTGAGTGCGGTTTATTTTGGGAGATGTTGGAATAAATGTCCTTCTGGGTTCAGCTCCAAGTGGGGGAAAAGACACTGGAAACATGGAGGCTGCTTGAAAAGATGGTTTAATGGTGGACAGGATCACATGGATTGAGTTCCAACAGAAAAGGGGGATCATGTGCTTCCAGATGTTGCGTGAAGAAGAAAAGAGAAAGAAGGACTGAAAGTTTGTGGCTTTATGCCCTCTCTGGGCTTTGATCTTGATCTTTTATTCTGATTGGTTGTCAGACTCCCATGGGGCCTTGCAGAGGCAACTCTGTAGGCTGTGTTTTGAGTCCAAGTTTGCTTGTCTTGTTAGCTGATGTAAATTTCTCAGGTGCATTATGGTGAATTTCTGTAGAAGGCTAACCCTATTTTTGTTATGTAAAATAGAGTGACCCAGGCCTTTAATGGCCCATTGACAAAGGTGGGGGCTATTAAGAGTAAGTCTGTTTCCTGTCTAAAACATGTTTCTCCATTTCTTATCCAGGGAAATATAATATTCTGCCTTTTCAATATTTCCCAGGATGTTTCATTTTTCTAGGGGAGGAGTGGGTTTTAACTTCCTACAGAGAGATGGCATTGGCTTGTGTTCGTGAGTGAGTGTGTGTCCATGCGTGTGTGCAAAACAATCCTGGCAGAGAAGGGGACCTCGATGGAGATCACACTTCCTGCAATTTCCTGATAGCAGACTATTCCCAAGTCTCTCCTATCAGCCGCAGATAAATTGTGGTCTTTGCTTTGCAGATAAATGGCCCTTAAGGGTCCTCCTGCCAGGGCCCAACACTGGGGCCGCAACTCTGAGGGGACAGCCTTGTCTTCATTCCTATGGAAATTATTCATTATTAGAGAACACAAACAAACAAAACCTACAGAAAAGGAAAATACACCAACAAAACAGAAATAAAATGAAAAAGAGGCAAGGGCAAAATATATTATGATACTTATAAAAAACAGCTGGACACAGCATTAAAGCTTTACAAAGTGTTATTGATTAGTTTCTCTGTTAGATTGAGAGAGAGCCTGGAAAACAGGGAGCAAACAGAGATCATCTGTCAATCCAGGCAGAGGGAGGGAGGGAGCAAACAGGCTTTCCATCACAATAAAAGGACCTGAGATTAATCTAAAGTTCCTGATATTCCAAATTTTCATTCTATTCCACCACAGTAATTGCATTGTAATCGTTTTTGGTTAAATATTTTATCACCTTATCATTTCATGTTATGTTATTTTATGACCTCGTTATGTGTAGATTTTATTATTTGAATTAACTTTTTCACTGTTGACATTTAAATTATTTCATTAAAAATGTTTTAGTGCTTAGCTGTAAAGCACTCTGAATCTTGGTGAATTTGGTGGCATAGAAATAAGTTAAAGATATGCTGCCCAGCTGTGAGGTGGGTATCCATAAAACCCAACCGACAACCAACCTTTTAAAATCTTGTTTGAGATTTCCAATAAATGTGGATGAAAACATGTGTTGAATTATTCTTATCTTAAAACCATAAAAAACATATTTCATTTAAAACATGGATTTGTTAATTCAGGGCGTTTCAACTTTATTCTCAAATTCTTGCATGAGGCTAACATCCATCTTTATGGTTTCCCTTCACTGGTCATGCAAGTACTCTGCCACCTGCTGGTGGAGGATGGGGGTCACAACACAGAGCTGAATTCCCAGAAAGGTCCCCCCAGAAGAGAAACTCCAGGATCTCAGTCCAAGTCAAAAGCATCACTGCAGCTTTCTTTCCATCCCTCCCAGCACCTCCAGGCCTGGTTTGGCTGAAGAGGGTTCAACCTTTATCCATCCAATGGGCTTTATGAATGCCAAGCAACCCTTTAACGCTGCTCTGCAGGGTTCGGAGCTAGTCCTTGGGCTGCTGGATGCCTCTTTGGCCAACCGACTATTCCGTTCCATCCTGTCTGTGGGTCAAACCTTCCTGTCAGCCTCTACTTTGCATGCTTGCTATTGGCTGCCATAGTAATGGGGAGGGTGTGGCTCATGGTATTTGGGAGGGGAAAAGGGCAGGTGGCGATATCTCAAGAAGGGAGTTTTGTTCTCACCATCTTCTGCGCATGCTGATGGCTTGTGTTTGGGCTTGGTCAAGGCCAACCGTCTCTGCATACCAGCTGAAGATGCGCCCCACATGACACCTTTGGGAGTTTGAGATTGGACATTAGGTTGGGGTAAATGGGGGGAGGGCTTTGGGTATACTTGGGTATATTTGATATGTCTAAGATCTTGCTTCACTTTGACTGTTTTCATTTCATGTCCAGTAAAAGTACCTTTATCTCTATTCAAGTGGAGTTGAAGGTTTTCTTTCTTGGATGTTGAGTGAGGCACACCTGACACTTCCATTCTGTGATCTGGGAAAGGGAAGTCCGAGAAAAGTCAGAACCAAGCTCATTTCCTACTTTGGGGGGTTCCAGCTTCCCTACCACACCCCAAATCTCAGGCTTCTGACTTGTTGACTTCAAACCATCCCATCTTCATCTTTCAAATCAGATTCGGGAAACCTGTAACCTCAGATGAGGATTTGTTCAGGGTCCAAACGCTGCAGGATCTACTCAGAACTGCCTGGGCTGTAGTGATGCTCTTGGCAAGCAGCCAAGGGATCCCTGGATCCCTAGGGAGCATGGGCCATGGAGGGAGGAGGGGCTCTGGAAGCTTGGGTGCAGTAATAGTCACTATGGGGAGCCCCAATTTTCCTTTCGCACAGAATGAAATCCTACCAGGAGTGGTTTCTCATCCCCTCCCAAAAATGCCCTGATTTCCACCTCCAAAACCAAGAATGAAACAAGCATTCTCTATATTTACGCCCCTTTTGAAAATACTTTATGAAAGTTAAAACTTCCTTTACATCTCACGTGTCACTGGGGTTTATGCTGTGAATGCTCCATTTAACCCCATAAAACACAACGGTGCCCTTTGAATGATTAACAAAGAAGATATTCCGGCTGAATGGCCTCTGCAAGGAAGCCCGCCACTTAGAGGAGACTCTTTTCCTTTGCAAGCCTCGACATCAAATGAAAGAACAGCTGGATGGAGATGATTCTTTGCTATCGCCCAGAAAGGCCAAAGGAAAATAACAGAATTCCTAGCCAGGCTGCAAAAGGAGGGAAACAAATGAGCATTAGTGTAGCTAACATGCTTAACGACATAAAAATACCACATCCTTTGTCGAGCTAAAGCACCTGCAGTTTACGCAGAAACGCTAAACCACAAAGTCTGTCCGGAGAACTCCGGGCATCAGAGAAAACCACATCCTATGGAAAGCTTCTAACCTGCTTAAGTTTTGCCCTGCAACAGGCTTTTAACCAATCATGTAATCGTGTGTTGTATTACGAAAACCCTTCTTGTATGCCTTAATAAATACCATCTCAATCAGCCAGTCGGGGTTCTTTTGGCATCCTGCTGAGCTGGTTGGTGCGTTTTTACACACCTTGGTGTCCGTGCTTCCTTAGCAGAGCCAGACCCACCTAGCTTAGGCTCACCCTAACGAGGGTTCTCACCCCTTCGGGGGTCCACAAGCCTAGCTCAGGTGCACCCTCACGAGGGTCCCAAAAGCAGACGAGGTTGTCACCGTGTGGCAGCCAGCCGCACAATCACAACTGGTGACCCCGACGTGCCGAATTGCCTTCGGCTGTCCCACGCCGAGTCCCGTGGCTACGTGTTCGGCGCCTTGATTCTCATCTTACGCACCTGGCGGGCAAGCGCTTCGTAAGTATGAGCTCCTCACTCTCAAAGTCTCATGCCTTTCATAGGCATGAACTTTCCCTTTTAATCAAGAAGCCAATCGTCTGTAGAAACTTAACGGCACCACTGTATAAAAACAAAGACTAAAATTGCCTCAAATGGAGGGAAATCTCTCCCTCGTTTGAAGAAAAAATAAAAAAGAATTAATTGACCTTCTGTCTTAATCATGGCAAACCCTTACCAATAAACCAAAACAATTGGCTGATTTTAAAAATAACAGGAAAGTCCTGCCCATGATATCAAAAAAGAATTTGATTTACCTTCTAAAATACATTTGGCAGATATGATTGAAGTGTGTCAGGACATAAGAACATCTTCTTATAAAACTAATTTGTTAGTAGCTGCTTTATTGCAAGGCAGCAAACCTCAAGAAAAGCGTTATTTTAAAAGAGAGTGTAAAAATCCAAGGAGGGGCATGTCTGTAACATCTTGCCCTCTCTTTCATCAGGGATCAAAACCCTAGTACAAAAATGATTTATGTGTCCTCGGAAAAAATACAACTCTCGCTTCCCCTTTCCTGACTTTTGCTTTTGCAATCCTCCCCCGCTGTGCATTCAATTTCCTTTGACTTACCGTTCTTTGCATCTATAATGATAGTGTGTAAAATTAATGTGGCAAAAGAAATGTAACTACAGGTGTGAATGGGTGTGTATGTAGTCAGTATTGGACGCTTGAAATGTAAGGTTTGTTGGCTGAAAAAGCAGAGCGTGTTGTGTTAAAAGAGCCTGTCGTTTTAACAAAACATTTTTTCCCTTCCTCTCACCCCCCTCTTTGCCTCCGGTGAGAAGGCAGGAGGAGGGGGGGCTGTGTTCTTTTCACCATTTTTTTTCTTTTCTCTTCCTGCCAGCCGAGAAAGGCGGGGTAAAGGGTGATATCTGATGCCTGCATCTGAAGTTTTAATTCAACTTTGCTTTTTGGAAAATTTTAATATTGACTCAAATTACCTTATTTAGATTGTTTGTTTTATTTTTGAAGCTGTTTTTTTTCTCTTTTATGTTTTTATGTTTGTGCGCACCTTGTATGTTTAACAGATGTCACGTTTGTTTGTTTAATTGTTTGTTTGTCTGTTGTTTGTTTGTCTGTCGGCAGCGCTAGTTGCTGCCCTATTAGGAATTCTTACAGAGATGATTTAGAAATTACAGTATGTAGTCAGAGAGAGTGAATAACATTTTTGTTTGAATCCAGCTCAGTTTACAAGGAAATTTGGAAGGACAATCAGATATTGGTGCTGAAATGGAGATGTTAGCTTTGGCAGTTGGAGGTTGTTTTGGGACCAAATCAATGTGCATTTTGTACAGTAATTGGTCATTGTAAGAGAGGATTTCAGATAAGTGAGAGGAAGTCAGAGATATGTTTTTGAGGACGAAAAATGAGGAAGTAACAGCTTGCAATGTAGAAAATGTAGCTGCACTGTGTATATTTCTGCATATCCTGTTCCAACCACATGGCCATGAACTGTGATGTTTCTATAATATGATGCTGAAGAATAATGCATATATGTTGGTGCCAACAGATGAAAGTAAGCAACCCTTGCTACATTTCTCCTCGGATAACGATTCGGAAGATGACGCTGAGAGTATGGTAGGTGCGGACACAGGAAGCTTGGGGTCGGAGGGCAACTCGCGACCTGAGATAGCACTCACCTCCATGGACGTAAAAGCTCCATGTTTTCAGCTTTAATAAAGTAAAAACAGAGGAGATGTAGCTAACATGCTTAACAACATAAAAATACCACATCCTTTGTCGAGCTAAAGCACCTGCAGTTTACGCAGAAACGCTAAACCACAAAGCCTGTCCGGAGAACTCCGGGCATGAGAGAAAACCACATCCTATGGAAAGCTTCTAACCTGCTTAAGTTTTGCCCTGCAACAGGCTTTTAACCAATCATGTAATCGTGTGTTGTATTACGAAAACCCTTCTTGTATGCCTTAATAAATACCGTCTCAATCAGCCAGTCGGGGTTCTTTTGGCATCCTGCTGAGCTGGTTGGTGCGTTTTTACACACCTTGGTGTCCGTGCTTCCTTAGCAGAGCCAGACCCACCTAGCTTAGGCTCACCCTAACAAGGGTTCTCACCCCTTCGGGGGTCCACAAGCCTAGTTCAGGTGCACCCTCACGAGGGTCCCAAAAGCAGACGAGGTCGTCGCCGTGTGGCAGCCAGCCGCACAATCACACATTAATGCCACGGGTCAGTTTTAGGAGGTGGGTAGAATGTGACGTTCAGCTCCTCCAGGGGAGGAGCCCCATAGCCTGCATGGCCAGAGCCCAGAGCGCTGGGCTGCCTGGCTCAGCAGCCAATCCAAGGGGGAGCGGAGGCTACCTTGCATGCAAGAGATTTGCCTCTGGGGCTCCGAGATTAATGCTCTCCCTTGGCAGACTCCCACAGGATTTGTTCAGCCATGAAGCTGGTCAATTACAAGGGAGCTGGTTATAATTTAAGGAACCCTCCTCCACCTTCCTTGAGTGTTCTTCAATTACTACTTTAATTAACCCAGCAATCCCTAAACATGGGCCAGGAGGCAGGAATGACCACAACAGTTCCTGACCCTTGAAGCAATTTCCCCAACCATTCAGCAGACTGTTGAGTAACAAAGGGAGGCTTTGATTGGTGTTGTGCAGCTTTTCCCAACTGGGCAACCTCCAGAGGCCTCTCCACCCTGACCCACGCATGCAAGGTTTGAGCCCCAGGCAGCAGAGGAAGACCCCCCAGCCAGAAAGAAGGAAATTCACCCCCTGAATAAGAAGTGCTAGTTTGAAAGGAGACACTGGTGTCTGCTGAATGTTCGCAAGGCATCTGATATCAGGATCCCTCTGCTGTTGAGGGCTCGCTTCTCTTACCCACCAGCCTTTTACAGAATGAGAGAAGACATCTCAATGCCAGGGTTCCAAGTAACAGCCCGAATGAAATCAAAACTCCAAGGCCTGAGGCTTCCTCAAAGTATAGATTTATTCAAGGTAAAGGTTCCCTCACACATATGTGCCAGTCATTCCTGGCTCTAGGGGGCGGTGCTCATCTCCGTTTCAAAGCCGAAGAGCCAGCACTGTCCGAAGACGTCTCTATGGTTATGTGGCCAGCATGACTACATGCCGAAGGCGCACGGAACGCTGTTACCTTCCCACCAAAGATGGTTCTTATTTTTCTATTTGCATTTTTTACGTGCTTTTGAACTGCTAGTTTGGCAGAAGCTGGGACAAGTAACGGGAGCTCACTCCATTATGCAGCACTAGGGATTCGAACCACCAAACTGTCAACCTTTCTGATCAGCAAGCTCAATGTCTTAGGCACTGCGCCACCACATCCCTATATATTTATAAGGCACGTCATATTGGCACAGCTGGTGAAAACCCAACTCTGAAGCTCCTCAGGTTGTCCCCACCCAATTCAAAATCCAAAGTTTTTCCCCCCAGTACACACAACCATCACATGCCCCAATCAGAGCGCAGTCCCACACCTGGATGACTCCTATCTACGTCCCTCCAGGTGCTGGTGAGAGTCTCCTTGGCCCCCAGAAGAAAGGATGTTATTTTGGCTGCATATTTCCCCAGCTATCTCTACTCCCTCCCCTCCCTTTCCCACAGCTCCAACTAGCCTCGCTGTGGCAAACCTGAAGATGTCCCAAGATGGCTCCAGGGTTGACACCCAACACAAGCACAACACTGGCATTGGCTGCTTGTGTCAGATCTTTCACCACCACATCAGTGGTTGGTTCTGGACAGTATGGCCCCGTATGGCCGTACTGGTAGTAGCTGGGAGCAGCAGCCACCGTACCAGTACAGCAGCTTCTTTGGCCCACCTGCCTGCCTGCGTTCCATGGCTGTTTATAACGCGACCGGCCAATTGCGCACATGCGCACAGCATGCGGTGCCTGTGCGACCTCCGCTGAGCAGCTGGGCGTCACAGGGCGGTGGTGTGTGCATGCGTGCTCAACTAGGTCACCCGGCCCCATATGCAGCATACCGGTTATGACGGGATCCGGGAGTATCATCATCATCATCATCATCATCTGAAGAGGACCTCCGTTTTGAGACCAGGCTAATTAGGGCTGCAATTTGCCGAGGCTTTCTTCTCTAAAGCCTTGGCTTTGATGGGTGTTTTTTTCTTCTTCTGAGCGCCAAGAAGATTTGCAAGAGGTTTCATTTAAAGGTGGCCATCTCTTTGCCTCGGAGTTCAGTTCCTCACTGAGGAGGATTGTAGTCGTGATTAACAATTTAATGTAAACTGTATCACAGCAGAGTTAACTTGTACAATCTTTGTGCATAATTTATTGTGCATGCCCATTATGATGCTTTATGTTACTAGCTATCTACAATGGAGGAAAGACGCAGGTGGCTCAGACCACAAGCAGCGACCATGGGGCCGTGGCACTCGTGGCTGTGTAGGGATGCCCGTCTCAATGAGTCTCTTGGTGCACCTGCTTCATTGGCTCATTGGATCCCTTCTTCTCCCTGCGCTGGAACAAGGTGACTTCCAAAGAATCAAGAATGAGAAGGAAATCAGAAAAATGTTAGAACAACAGAGCTTCAAAAGCAACAGAGAAGCCTCGGCTGGATTAACTAAATCCACCAGAAAAGCAACCGGATTTAAAACAAAGACAACTCCTGAAACAAGGAAGATTAAAGGTCATCAACTGGCATTCATGTTACATAATGGCAAGAAAAATATTGACATTTTACGCCCCACAATCCCTTGTAGCTGAGAAGGTGAGATTCTACCTACCGTATTTTTCGGAGTATAAGACGCACCCTTTTCCCCTCAAAAAAGAGGCTGAAAATCTGGGTGCGTCTTATACACTGAATACAGCATTTTTTGCCTCCCAAAACCCCACCCCTTCACCAAAATGGCCATGCATAGCCTTTAGGAGGCTTCCAGAGAGCTCCTGGGGGCTGGGGAGGGCAGAAATGAGTAAAAATGGCCTGTTTTTTGCTCACTTTTGCCCCCCCCCGCCCCCCAGGACTACTCTATAAGCCTCCTAAAAGCTATGCATGCAATTTCTTTTGATTAAAAAATGTGCCCCCTTTTTGAGAAAAACAGGGTGTTTTTTGCTTGTTTTGGGGGGGGGGCACCCCCAAGGAGCACTCTGCAAGCCCCCTAAAGGCTATTCATACCTGTTTTTGGAAAAAAAAAACACCAAGCCTGTTTTTGCAAAAAGGTTTTCAGAGTGCAAAAACTTTTTTTTTAATTTGCCTTTTCAAAACCTTTGTGCGTCTTATACTCTGATACGTCTTATACTCCGAAAAATACGGTATCTATGGCAGGTTGATGCCTCTTTTCTCCAGGGACGTCCTAGGAGTCAAACAGGAGAGAATGAGTCATTTTTAAGAACCCCCCCCCCCACAAAAAAAAAAATCAATAGCATGTTGCCTGGTGCTTGTGTGGCATTTGGGACAGCAGACTCCCTCCTTCTCGTGAATGAAGGCAAATATACATTTCCATTTCTCTAGCCACATAGTAGGTGCCAACCCTGGATGCCTCCTCTAATGAGCCTCACTTGAAGACAAATATCTTCTGAATGTTGTGCTTCAGACAATGACCCACTTCTTGGCCCTGTCCTTCAACATGGTCTATAGGTGGGGAATTGGGCAACCCTTCTCAGCATTCTCTTTTTCTACTGTACTCACCATCAGCCTCATCACGTGAATTTTGATTTTGCATCGTTTTGCAGCTCAGAAGAACTACATCCAGACCCGGCAAAGTTGTCATCAGGAAGCTGAAAAGTACACAGGGCCATAGACTGCCCATCTGCCCTCTTTGGTCTCTTTCTGAGTTGGGATGGAGATCATCTCCTAAGGGCCTGTCTCTTCTTTGCAGGCTGAGCTTGAGATCAGGGCAGGCAGAAGTTTTACGCTTATCCCACTAGATCAGGGATGTCAAACTCAAGTCCCAGGGGACAGATCCGGCCCATGGGTTCTTAGATCTGGTCTGCGGGGCCACTCTAGAAACAGCGAAGGACTGGCCCCATGGTGCTTCTGCCAGCAAAAATGGGCTCCAGAGTTCTGTTTTCTGCTGCCATGGCCTCCTGCAACCCTCTGCAACGTGGCACTCCCAAGCTCCGTTTTAATTGGCAGAGGGTTGCAGGAGGCCATGGCAGCAGAAAACGGAACTCGGGAACTGGTTTTCACTGGCAGAGCGCTCAGGCCACCACAGGCACCCCCGACATGAGTGATGTTGAGCTGGCCATGGCCCCTAGCCATGCCCCTCCCCGAGGTCAAACACAGCTCTGATGTGGCCCTCAATGAAATTGAGTTTGACACCCCTGCACTAGATGGAAATCCTGTCGTGTTGCTTATAACCCTACCTGGAGCTCGGTGGGCCCTTCCCCTCTCCTGCAGTCATTTCAACAGATCGGGGCATCTTTAAATCCTGCCCAGTTCCTTGGACAGGATGTCCTCCTGCTCCAGCCAGTCTACTCCATGGCCCTGCACAGGAAGCTGCAGAGCCTGTCCCAGATGCCCTTAGATTAGCCCTGCTGCCTTTTAAGGATGAGGATGATCCCGGTTAATCCTCGGTTGCTGAGAAGAGAGGCTGTTTGGCAGTGAAGGTAAATCCTGAAGCCAGGATTAGCACCAGCAATCCGCTGGCCTCCTTCGGGGGCTCAGCTGGGATGCTGCCGTCTGCTGGAGCTTGCAAGAGACCCGGCAACTTTCTGACTTTGGCAGCAGAAGTGACCGCTGCTCAGGTACGGGGCCATGATCCTATAAATTCACAGGCATTGCAGGTAACATTCAGCCTGCATTTGCACCTATAGCTTAGCAATATACATATTCTACACCATTGAGATCAACCTCCAGTCTTGACTCACACTCACATGCTCACTTTCCACGGATGTCCTGGGTTTCTGCCTGGCTGTGTGAAGATGGAGGAATGTGTTGAGATTCAATTATTTATTCTAAAGTTAGGCTGCATCTTATATTATATATTGCACGAAATAAGACACTTTGGGTGTGACATCTCTTATTTTTCTCCCATCATTCCTTTTTGCACGAAAAGAATAAATACTCATTTTTAAAATTCTAATGTAGCTGCAAACAAACTTAAAGAGAATGAACAAATGAAAAGCCACCCATAAGAAGATTACAAAGCATCCAGGAAACTATATATAGGCAGCTTCTTTTCAGCAGGCTTAGCGGTTATCAAATTGGGGGGGGGGCAGGGGGGCAGCATCTTTGCAGACTTGCAGAGCCCGGCAAAGAGGTGTTGAAGGGAGGCAGGGGGCCAAGGCCTTAGAAAGCTGGGAGTGGGAGGGAGGGAGGAGGAGAAGAACCATAATTCCACGGATTGGCTTATCCCTGCCAAGAGGCTTTGATTGGAGAGCTCAGGTTGAAAGGTGAAAGATGACAGTCCCTTCAATATCCTCTACTCTTTGTTTTAAGCCAGTAATGGGTTCAGTGTGAGAAAGATGCCATGCAGCTGAAATCATGCAGGGCACAACATGATCAGTAGTGCATTCCAGTGGTGGGAATCAATTTTTTTTTACTACCAGTTGTGTGGGTGTGACTTGGTGGGCATGGCAGGGGAAGGTTACTGCAAAATCTCCATTCCCACCCCACTCCAGGGGAAGGCTACTGCAAAATTCCTATTCCTTTCCAGGGGAAGAATATTGCAAAAGCCCCATTCCTTCCCCACTCCAGGGGAAGGGTACTGGAAGGATACTGCAAAATCCCCCATTCCCTCCCCACTCCAGGGGAAGGATATTGCAAAAGCCCCATTCCTTCCCCACTCCAGGGGAAAGTTACTGCAAAATCCCCATTCCCTCGCCACTCCAGGGGAAGGATACTGCAAAATCCCCATTCCCTTCCAGGGGAAGGATACTGCAAAAGCCCCATTCCTTCCCAACTCCAGGGGAAGGATAGTGCAAAAGCCCCATTCCCTACTCACTCCAGGGGAAGGATACTGGAAGGATACTGCAAAAGCCCCATTCCCTCCCCACTCCAGGGAAAGGATACTGCAAAAGCCCCATTTCTTTCCCACTCCAGGGGAAGGATACTGCAACATCCCCATTCCCTCCCCACTCCAGTATTGTAGAAATGAGACCAAACCAGCTCTTTGTCGAAGGGAAAGGTTTATTGTGCAAGGTTCAGCAGCGATAGCTCAAACAGAATCTGAACCCCGAAGGGCAGTTTGTTACATATTTTTATACTTTATCAGGCAGGATATTGATCATTCTCCTAAGTACACATTCTTCCCATGTCATGTATGCCTTGTACACATTAACCCTAATGACAGGATATCTTGATTGCCTTATAAAGATAGAATAATACCAATTTCCTAGCTAGACCTAGTCAGGTAGATAAGGTATTTAATCCCCTGTGGAATGGATAAGGCTCGTGGCATTCTTGTCCAGCTTAACTTTACATCTTATGTTAACCCTTTACTTTATTCCCCCCTTTTAAACTCTTCTGACTTTTCCAGAGGAGTTTCACAATCACCCATGCTTGTTAGTTTTTCATATTCCCACATTGCCATTACCTGGGCTACTGCTTCCCTTTTTGCTAATAACGACAGGCTGTTAGATATGGTTTGCACAAAAATGGGGAGGACACATGGAAGAATAACACAGCCAGCGGCAATTAGACCTATAAGGGCAACTATAAGGGCTTGCAAACTGGGTAATTTAGGGAACCACCCACTAAAGATCTCTTTGAAATTGAATCCACTCCATTTCTGATCAGCATTATGGGTAAATTGTCTCATTTGCGTAGTTAATTGTTTCATAACTTTCCCTGTTTCATCAATCTGTAAACAACAGTTAGAGAGGCTAAACTTTCCACACACACCTCTCATCCTGCACAAGGTAACCATGTCGTATGTCTGGCTGTAATCCATGTGGTGTCAATTTTACACATATACTTATGGTTGTGTTTGTATGCATCCTTCCAGGAGTCGGACCCACATCCCACTCTACCTGTTTTGCCTGGTTCGTCTATGGCCATGCAAGCATCGAACTCCAATACTATCCTTCCCTTTCCTTGTTTAAGGACAGTCGTGTGATTTACATATGCATACAGAGCCTCTATTTTTCCATCATAGATTTGCCCAAACCCGGTATATAAAGTAATGTTTAGCCTTTCCAGGGTTTCAGGTTTGTAGCAAGTTTCCTTACCCCTTATAGTACATAAGGTATACATGGTTCCATTTCTCTGGCAAGTTTTTCCCGTTGGTTTACAATCTCTTGGGGCTTGGGTGTGATAGACTAAAGTGGTTACTTTAGCCGGACCTTGTTTTGCCTGGGTGATACATTGTTGGCAATTGTCAGAACCTCGTTTGGGCGGTTCTGTTGTTATGGCTTCTCGGCGCCTACGTTTTCCAGGAGTGCCTTGATACCCAGCGGGGGCTACTAAGAATGGTTGTTTCTGGACCTTACACAACCCCGCTCAACCCCTCTTCAACTGGAAAGGGCTAATTATCCACCCGATTACAACGGGAGTTGGCCACAATCCAAGGACACTAGGGGGCAGACCAGAGGATGTCAGAAGGTGATTACATATCCCAGCTCTGAATAACCTTCCTATATGTTTGCACACTTCTGAGTTCCCGGGCCCAATTTCCATGCACATTATGGACACATGCAAATCGAATCCTCTGGGGTCATCACATGGCTGGGGCCATCTCTCTTCCCAATATGCTGGGTCTAACCTAAGTACTTTGTTAGTTTCACTGTCCACCCTCCCTATTGGTTCACCGAGAGCAATTCTATGGTTAGGACCCCAATCCCCTAAGTTTACAATATATACGTCGCCATATCCCAACTGTAGTTTACATTCTAATATATTCAATTAATAATATAAATCTTGGCTCCATTCTTCAGCCATGCGTAAAGGATCAGCTTCTGGAATGATCCAGCAGGGCGTCTTCGACCCTGTGCGCAGGGAACCTATTGCCGGTAGGGTTCAGCAGAGTGTCGTTTCAGGCGCAAACAAGAAAATCTACTACAGTTTTTTTTTTTTTTTGCTTTTCTACTGCTACTGAAAGGCAAAGTCACTTGCGCTTAAGCCGGAGCACCAAGGGTTTATCAGTGGATTGTGCTTCCCACTGGACTGGGTCACTTTGAGCTGCTCCTTTCAATCTGGTCCAATGGATCCACGATTTGGATTCCAGAATTTTTACTGCCAAGGGAGAACACATGACTACAGTATATGGCCCTTTCCATTTAGCTTTTAGAGGTTCATTTTTCCAATGCTTTACCCATACTCTGCCCCCTGGCTTAAAGGGATGGCATTTGGTAGCAAGTAAAGGTGGTGTTTGTTCTCCTACATATTTCTTTATGACCTCTAGTTGCGTATTCAAACCCTGCAATTGTTTGATTAATTCCCTATTACCTATTCCCCCCTTACGGGATAATTCCGGAATATATAGGAACTGGTGTTTCAGAACAGTATTCCCTAATTGACATATCGTGGGCTTAAGAATTGTTCTCCCTAAAAACCCTTCCTGAGACCCCTTGGATTTGAATTTGTCTGCCCATTGGCGGTGCAATTGGCTTATTCACCACCAAATGGCTAGCCCCTGTATCTAAAAGGAAGGTTGTTTCTGTATTCTCCACCCATATCTTAACCAAGGGCTCAGGGGGTGGGTCCTCTGAGCCCTGTCCCCTTCAGTCAGACCAATTCATCTCCGCTAATCCTATTATCTCTCCTCCCTCCTGCGGTAGCATTCCTCTTCTGTCTGTCTCATATTGTCCCCTTCCTCTGAATCCACGTCCACTAAATCCTCAACCCCTAGAGCCGGGGGGAGGCAACGCCCTGCCTCTTCCCCTGAACGACCCGCGATTCCGGGATCCCAAATGCCGAGGGCATTCCCATTGCCAATGTCCCTCTTCTTTACAGAGAGCACATTGATTGGATCCGAGTGTGACCCCTCCTATGGCTGCTGCTAAAAGTTCCACTTTTTTTTGATGGAAAGGCATTGAGAGAAACAGCAGAAGGATTACTTCAGTGGCTCCCAGAGAGCTTTCAACCATGAAGGTCTAGCAACCAGGGCACAATTTCTGGAAAGAAATTTACAATATCCGATGTAAATTACATGGAACATGACATTCCCACTGCCTCTATGATTGAAACACTTTTGCAGTAAAGGGACAACAACTTGTGTTGCAAACAAACAAACAAAATATCATAGGGTAGAGCACCTTGACTCATAAGCATCTAAAAATGCACTCAAGCATAAAAGAGGGAGGGAAGAATAACAGCTTTAAAAAAATTGCAATTAAAAAAAGAGGTACTTTGAGTCAACACTCCAAAATATCAGATTCCATTCAGATGGAAGCAAATTCTCATTAAGTATGTGAAAACATTTACAAATGTAAACAAAATATCTCAAAATCATTTCTTTTTATAGGTTTAATTAAACATTTTAAACCTCAAAAATTTCCAGAAGAAAAAAAAATCAAAATTGTATTCAGAGCAGACAAAGAACTGTAACTGCATAATTTTTATATGCATATGAAAAGATCACAACAGTGAAAGGTAAAGGTGCAGGAGCAGGTCACCCATTTACTCCAAATTTCTCAGAAGAGAGAGAAAAAAGTGGTTAAAGTGAGCAGAAAAACCCGCCTTTAATGACCCAAAAGGAAGAAGGGAAAGAAGGGGGGATGCAGAGAGGCATTCACAGGTATCACTGGGGGCATCTCATACATACACTCATGGTAAAAATGAGCAAACACTCATTCTCCCCGCCTTTCCTGCTTCCCTCCAAAGAATGATCCAGAAGGAAGAGGGTGGGGGAGAGTCACGCAAGCAATCACAGGTCTCTGGATCCCTTCACTTATCACTCCCTGGGGCATTGGGGACACATACTTACATTCATACTGCAATCAGATTGTCAGGCCTGTAGTTATGTTTCTTTTAGGATCTTTGGCCTGCCACACTTTCTATTAACTTCCTATGTGTTTCATTAGTGTAGTAGTTGGGAGGGGGGAATAGAAAGGAGTAGTATTGTGGAATGTATTGTTGTCATTCTTTTCTAGAAGCTCAAGGTCATCTTTTGTCTCCGCACCTCGACACCTGACCGGAAGCAGAGGGGTGTAGATGCCAGCGTGAAAGATGATGATTGGAACATGTGATGGATTATGGGATGTGGGGATAGATCATGAACTTTCAACTGGGTGGAATTCCAGGAAGAAGATGAGAGTTGGAATTTGATAGCAAAGTGCTAACTTGCCTGTATGATTAAATTGGAACTTTAAGGATGATTCTGCCTTGGTCTCTGATTGATTTCATACATGGTATTTAGAACGCTGACACAGATCTTCATGCTTGCTCATGCCAACCAATCATATAAAGTATTTCACGGAGCTTTTTTTTCACAAGCCACCAAGCTTCATTTTCTTTTATTAGAGGATCTCACCCTCCCTTCAGGTTTGGAAATGATAACACACATGCATACACACACATACCATTAAACAACCTTGCAACTTACTGTTTCTTTATATGAAAGGGAATCAGAGTACATTCACACCAACTTTTACCATCAACATACTCACATTTGCACTGCAATCAGACTGCTTGTGTAAATTAATTTCACATAAAAATATCCCATTTCATTCTTTCTTCATGCAAAGCAATTATTACAATTATTTCAGGGAGCTGTACATAAGCCAATGAGCTCCATTATCTATTATTAAAGGATCTCAACTTCCCTCCAGGTCTGGAAATGATTACACACACACACACACACACACACACACACTTGCACAAATACCATGGAACAACACTTTCAGGCCTGGAGGAAGTCCTGTCCCTTTAAATCTACAATTTTCTTTTATTGGGAAACATGGCTCCTTCTCCAAGCATGGGAAAACTCAGAGAGCGGTTTAAATCCTAACTACACTCCCCTTCCCCATAGCTTCAAGCCCAAGTTGAGAAGCTTACTTATTTTGCCAGCTGGTAATCAATTCAACGCCATTCAATTCTACATGTTATTAGTATAGATACACACCTAAGAATTTCAACAGACATTACATCAAATTAATCAAGTTCAATTAGCTAGGTCTTCCCATTCAATAGGTTTTACCTTTTTATGACCTGCTAAATTTCTTACTTTTGCTCGAAGTTACGCCTGTTGTTCTATCTCCTTAAGCACTAGATTGTTAATACCTGTCTCTGGGGTGTTCTGTTTCTAATTTGGATCTGCCAGCAGACGCTGGCTAATTTTTAAAGATCCAAATTCGTCTATCTTGATCTCCCAGCAAGTGTGGGCATATTTTTAAAGATAAAGATGTATAGAGACAATGTATAGAGATGTTTGTCCACACATTGTTTGCATTCGGCCAGGGTTCTAGGTTGGACCTCCCAGCACGCGCTGGCATATTTTTAAAGATCCAGCTGTATGGAGACTTTAATTAACACATCGTTTGCATCTGGTGGGGCTCTTGATTCATCTGATGGTGGCCAGAAATCAGCAATTTTGTTGACAGAATCTAAATCAAAACTGCCTTCTGGAGGCCAGGTTTCTACTTTAGGTCAATAGAGTAGGTTGGCCAGATAAATATGCAGAGGGTTTTTACTCAGGTTGAAGGCAAACCTTTAGTAGGAATTTCCTTCATCTAATACATGCACACACAAGGCAACACTCTCCTCCTCCCGCCAAAAGGGAAAAAAAATCTATACTCACCTCGAAGAGTACAATCTTCCAGGGCTGAAAGACATGAGAACAAGGTTCCCTCTCTCACCCATGTTCTAAAATCTCTACCACTGACCTACGGTGCCAGACACTTGACGGTCACTCAACAGGAACTGCAGTGGTTTAACCTCCCACACAACCTAACACAGACTTATTTAGGATCAACCTCCCGAGTCCAGGGTGGTGATCAGGCACCCTCTTCTACTCTCAAGCAGAGTAGGTACACAACACTATATTATACTCGCCTGCCAGCAGGTTTTCCTCACCCTCTCATCCTGGCCAGGATTCGTTCAGATTCTCTCCTTTCCCTTTACACAAAGGGTCCTTGGAGTGACTGGAGGGGCCCTCGGTGGCAGAAGACGTCCTTTCCCCGTTCCTCAAAAGCAAAGAGCCTCGTGGCGCCTGAGGTACCCGGGCCTCGGATTTCTTCACCGGTGCGGGCCAGGGGAAGGATACTGCAAAATCCCCATTCCCTCCCCACTCCAGGGGAAGGATACTGCAAAAGCCCCATTCCTTCCACACTCCAGGGGAAGGATACTGCAAAAGCCCCATTCTCTCCCCACTCCGGGGGAAGGATACTGCAAAAGCCCCATTCTCTCACCACTCCGGGGGAAGGATACTGCAAAAGCCCCATTCTGTCCCCACTCCAGGGGAAGGATACTGCAAAATCCCCATTCCTTCCACACTCCAGGAAAAGGATACTGCAAAAGCTCCATTCCTTCCACACTCCAGGGGAAGGATACTGCCAAATCTCCATTCCCTCCACGCTCCAGGGGAAGGATACTGCAAAAGCCCCATTCCTTCCACACTCCAGGGGAAGGATACTGCAAAAGCCCCATTCTCTCCCCACTCCAGGGGAAGGATACTGCAAAATCCCCATTCCTTCCACACTCCAGGGGAAGGATACTGCCAAATCTCCATTCCCTCCCCACTCCAGGGGAAGGATACTGCAAAAGCCCCATTCCTTCCACACTCCAGGGGAAGGATACTGCAAAAGCCCCATTCTCTCCCCACTCCAGGGGAAGGATACTGCAAAAGCCCCATTCCTTCCACACTCCAGGGGAAGGATACTGCAAAAGCCCCATTCCTTCCACACTCCAGGGGAAGGATACTGCAAAAGCCCCATTCTCTCCCCACTCCAGGGGAAGGATACTGCAAAAGCCCCATTCCTTCCACACTCCAGGGGAAGGATACTGCAAAAGCCCCATTCTCTCCCCACTCCGGGGGAAGGATACTGCAAAAGCCCCATTCTCTCCCCACTCCAGGGGAAGGATACTGCAAAATCCCCATTCCTTCCACACTCCAGGGGAAGGATACTGCAAAAGCCCCATTCTCTCCCCACTCCGGGGGAAGGATACTGCAAAAGCCCCATTCTCTCCCCACTCCAGGGGAAGGATACTGCAAAATCCCCATTCCTTCCACACTCCAGGGGAAGGATACTGCAAAAGCCCCATTCCTTCCACACTCCAGGGGAAGGATACTGCCAAATCTCCATTCCCTCCACACTCCAGGGGAAGGATACTGCAAAAGCCCCATTCTCTCCCCACTCCAGGGGAAGGATACTGCAAAAGCCCCATTCCTTCCACACTCCAGGGGAAGGATATTGCAAAATCCCCATTCCTTCCACACTCCAGGGGAAGGATACTGCCAAATCTCCATTCCCTCCCCACTCCAGGGGAAGGATACTGCAAAAGCCCCATTCCTTCCACACTCCAGGGGAAGGATACTGCAAAAGCCCCATTCTCTCCCCACTCCAGGGGAAGGATACTGCAAAATCCCCATTCCTTCCACACTCCAGGGGAAGGATAATGCAAAATCCCCATTCCTTCCACACTCCAGGGGAAGGATACTGCCAAATCTCCATTCCCTCCACACTCCAGGGGAAGGATACTGCAAAAGCCCCATTCCTTCCACACTCCAGGGGAAGGATACTGCAAAAGCCCCATTCTCTCCCCACTCCAGGGGAAGGATACTGCAAAATCCCCATTCCTTCCACACTCCAGGGGAAGGATACTGCCAAATCTCCATTCCCTCCACACTCCAGGGGAAGGATAATGCAAAATCCCCATTCCTTCCACACTCCAGGGGAAGGATACTGCCAAATCTCCATTCCCTCCACACTCCAGGGGAAGGATACTGCAAAAGCCCCATTCCTTCCACACTCCAGGGGAAGGATACTGCAAAAGCCCCATTCTCTCCCCACTCCAGGGGAAGGATACTGCCAAATCTCCCTTCCCTCCCCACTCCAGGTGAAGGATACTGCAAAAGCCCCATTCCTTCCACACACTGGGGCCAGCTGGAGGTGGCTTTTGCCGATTCTCCGAACTACTCAAAATTTCCGCTACTGATTCTCTAGAACCTGTCAGAACCTGCTGGATTTCACTCCTGATAATGAGGCAACCAGGAGCAAAGTTGCAGCTTACGTGCCCTGAATGGACCAGCCCCAAATGCTCTCCAGAATTATCAACAACTCACAATGAACAACACACACACAACAGAAATCTTGCAGAAAAAAGCTCATGAGAAAATGGAAGGTGCCTAAAACACCTGATGACCTCCACTGCAGGCAGAGCATTGAGTTCACTCTGAGGTACTGCAGATTGGCCTTTAAAAAGAAGGGTGACCGGACACGGAGACAAAATGTCCCTCCAGCCCTCTGAGGAATGAGATGTATAGATAGCAGGAACCGATATGGAGCCAGGAATCAAATCACAGTGGAGAATTTCTGTCATTCTGCCCTGGAGGGAATAAATCATCTTTCATGGCAACCAGCAAACTTGGTTGCCTGTTAGTATAAAAGGGGCCCCAGATGCTTCTCTTGAAATGCAACCGGTTGCTCATTTACCTGGCCAGCCTCCTGGCAAAGAAATCAGCTGGGATGCAGCCAAAGACAATTGTATGTTGCGATGAACTCTACTGCTGCCCAGGTGTGGATTTTCTTCCCCATCAGATAAGTCTTCAGAGCTGGCTTTGAATGTGGAAACCTAGAGTGAAAATCATCATGCGAGGTTCATGGATTTGGGGTTTGGGGGATGGGAAGGCCAACCAGCCAGAAGTCAAGAGCTAACCTTGGCCAGCAGCCCTGAGAAAAGGGGGCCAAGTCAACTCTGTGGCTGAGCTGTTCCTCAAAGGATTGGGAACAGGGGTGAAATTCAGCAGGTTCTGACAGGTTCTGGAGAACCGGTAGCAGAAAGTTTGAGTAGTTTGGAGAACCAGCAAATACCACCTCTGGCTGGCCCCAAAGTGGGGTAGGAATGAGGATTTTGCAGTATCCTTCCCCTGCCATGCCCACCAAGCCACGCCCACAGAACCTGTAGTAAAAAATAATGAATTTCACCACTAATTGGGAATGGCATAGAGCTGTGATGACACACAGAGCCCTCTCTATGGGCACGCACAACATTGTCAGCTGCTCTTCTGGGTTCCAGCATGCTCATGCGCACTGGCCAGCTGGTCTTCGCGGGTGCTGGAAAACGGCCTGAAAATCGCCCCCCAAAATAGGCTGTTTCCGGGCTGTTTTCTGAACAGCCTGAAAATGCCCAAAAAGCAGGCATGCACGTGACAGTCAGCTGGTCTTTGGGTTTTCGGTGCCCCGGCGTGCAAATATGCACACGGATGCATGCACATTCCAGTTTGGGCACTCAGTGCCAAAAAAGTTCACCATCACTGGCACAGAGCCACAGTCCAATGGGGTGTCTCAAGGCAGTTACCCCAGCATAGCGTGGCGGGCAAGGGGATTTTCATAACTAAGTCATGGAGATCTGAAAATCTGTTACAATCAAACCATTACTTAACCATTACAGTAACTGCTGGCAAGGATGGGCTGTGTGTTTCTCCATAGAGTTTTAGGGTAGACAGGAGCCATTTAAAATCATTCGGTCCATCCAGGACAGGGCTGTGAATAAAGCTAGTCCAGTTAATGGCTGACCAATCCTTTGCCTGCACACATTCAATGACAGGGAGTCGCTCCCCCGCTTCTCTGCTGACTAGCTTTTGCCTTTTGAAAAATGCTCCTCACTTCATCCCACATCAGGCCACCTTCAGTGTGGAATGAGGGACTGTGGATGGTCAAGAGAAAACAGCATCCTGCTACTTCCTAATTATTGTAGTTCCTGTCTTTTGTGGGACTGCAATTATCAGCCTTCCTGCAGGAAAGACAAATTGTTAGTAAATCATTCAGACCCAGAAAGGCATTGCAAAGCATCTTTGTGAATGAGAAAAAGGGCAAGAGAGTGAGACATTCAGTTCAGTGTCAATCGTTGCATTCTGATGAAGATTGCTGTGGAAGAAACCTAACTTCCAGTGACGTGCGGTCAGGGGAGGCAAGGGAGGCAGAGCCTCACCTCTCTTCATGAAATAATAGTATATAATATTATATACTATATATATATCATATTATAATATTATACATGCGGAGGCAGAAATGTTGTCGGCGCTCCCGGATGACGAAGGCACGAAAGCGACAGGCAACAGTCGCTTTTGTGCCTTCATCATCCGGAAACGCCGACATTTCTGCCTCCGCAGCTCCCGGGCGCGCACGGACGGAGGTAGGCAGAATGGCGCCGAGCTGATCCGGCGGGCGAGCGACCGAGGATCGGGCTGCCTCGCTCGCTCTTTCGTCCGCCCGGATCGCCTCGGTGTCGCTGTGGCTACCTCCATCCGTGCGTGCCCGGGAGCTGCGGAGGGCGGAGGCAGAAATGTCGGCGTTTTCTGCCTCCGCCCTCCGCAGCTCCCGGGCGTGCACGGACGGAGGTAGCCACAGCGACACCGAGGCGATCCGGGTGGACGAAAGAGCGAGCGAGGCAGCCCGATCCTCGGTCGCTCGCCCGCCGGATCGGCTCGGCGCCATTCTGCCTACCTCCGTCCGTGCGCGCCCGGGAGCTGCGGAGGGCGGAGGCAGAAATGTGTGCCTCCAGCACACGTGGTCCCATTCCCCGCCTTCCTGATGACGTCACCAGCCTCCCCAGCCATTAACCTCACCGCACGTCACTGCTAACTTCACACATCTACTGGTAGAAACTTGTAAGGAGTGACCAAGAAAGAGACTATAAATTGCGCCAAAAGTTCAGGTTAGGGGATGGCAGCTGAAAAAGGAAAATTCTATCTGGGAATCATTAACAAAGGGATCAAGATTAAAGCCGCATTACATCCCTATGAATTTGTGACAATGTAGGGTTCTTAAATGTCTCTCTACACTGGTACATGAAAATATGCGCATCCAAGAGATTATCCAAGTTTAATGTGCATTTATTTCCTGTTGGAAGAAATGTCCTTCTAGGTTCAGCTCCAAGTGGGGAAAAAGACACTGGAAACATGGAGGCTGCTTGGAAAGATGGTTTTAATGGTGGACAGGATCACATGGTTTGAGCTCCTGAACAGAAAAGGGGGATCAGATGCTTCCAGATGTTGAGTGAAGAAGAAAAAGAGACCGAGATGCTGAAAGACCCTGGTTTTATGCCCTCGCTGGCCTTTGATCTTGATCTTGTATTCTGATTGGTTGTCAGACTCCCATGGGGCCGTGCAGGGGCAACACTTTAGGTTGTGCTTTGAGTCCAGGTTTGGTTGAGCATTGCTTCTTCCCAGGTACCCTATGGTGAGTTTCTATAGAAGGCTAATCCTATCTTTGTTATGTAGAGTAGACTAGCTCAGGGTTGACAAAGTTGGGGGCTAGTAAGAGTGAGTCTGTTTCCTGCCTAAAAACATGTTTCTCCATTTCTGATCCAGGGAAATATAATATTCTGCCTTTTCAATGTTTCCCAGGATATTTCATTTTTCTAGGAGAGGGGTGGGGTTTAACCACCTACATTCCTTTGGTGCTTACAGCAGGGAGAGCAAAGCAACCAACCAACTAATGAATTAATGAATGAATCAATCAAACATATGCTTTTTATTATATTTCATAAACAAACATTAAAATAAAAACTAATATAAAGAGGAAAATGGGAGAGGAATGACAAGACGTTGAAAAGTGACCAAAATGACATCAAACAAATATAGAATAACATATAATATCCAGCCAACTAAAGCCTTGAAATTTACAAGGAGGAAACAGAGTATTTGAAATTTTGCAGTGGGCCACCCCTGATTTGCTGCCAATGTTTTGTGAACCGGTCTGTGTGTGCAAACATGCCATTCCAGTTACGCAGGAGGCTCAAGGGGGAAAGTGGTGAGGGTGGCCACCACTTCAGATGGCTTCCAAAGGGGATTAGATGATTGATGTTGGGTAGTAGTGAGATTTGTCACATGGCTAAATATTATCGTCCTGCTATGGACTGAGAGCCTCCTCAGATCATCTGGTGAGAAATATGAGCTGAACAAATCCCGCAGAGGTCTTTGCTTGCTCTGGTGAGGAGCAGAAGAACGCCAGGCGAGATGAGCTCTTGGTCTCATCCATCTTCTGAATGTTCTGCTTCCCTGGAGGGATAAATAAGTTTTGTGCACCTTTCCAAATGATGATATTATAATAAAAAAAAAATTCTGGAATGTGCAGAGATGGATAGGTTAACCCTAAAAATCAAAGGAGAATAAGACTTGGATTATTTAATAACATGGGAATTATTCTACAAATGGTTAAATGGCAGATGTTGAGGTTAGAGGAGTGGATTAAGGTGAAATATGGATTACATGAGAAAGAAAAACCGGTGAGTAAATATTCTGATGGTTCTATAATTGAAACTATAATGGTATACGTTGTAATAATCATTGATATTATTGCATATTTGTTTAGATAGATAGATAGATAGATAGATAGATAGATAGATAGATAGATAGATAGATAGATATAGATAGATAGATAGATAGATAGATGATAGAGATAGATAGATAGATAGATAGATAGATAGATAGATAGATAGATAGATAGATAGATAGATAGATGATAGAGATAGATAGATAGATAGATAGATAGATAGATAGATAGATAGATAGATAGATAGATAGATAGATAGATAGATAGATAGATAGATAGATAGAGATGGATGATAACAACAACAACAACAGCATCAGCGGAACTGCAAAAAACTGCGCTACTCGGAACATCTTATATTTTAAGAAGGTACTTGGTTGATACCTAGGATGCTGGCAGCAAACCGTATCAACCATTACCACCAGTCACTGATATTTGCAATGCATTTTTGAATATTCAGTTGGCTGAGTTTCATGCTTAATGAATAAAATAAATAATAACAATAACAACAACAATAATAATAAAAGTTGAGCCACTGTGGAAAAAGAAATCATGTGTTGTCCCGATTGTAATTGGAGCCCTTTGAGCAATACCTAAAGGGCTACCTCACTATTTGGAAATTCTAAATTTATTGGACATTCTGACTCTACAAAAAACCACCCTACTTGGAACAGCTTATATCCTCCTACGTTACCTTAACAGTTCCTAGGTCCTTGGTTAGGACTCGAGCTGTTGAGCTACCAACCAGCCTCAAAGACTGTGAGTCTCACCAAAGATTAACCGCATAATAATAATATCTGTTAAATATTAGGATGAGAGACCAGTAAAAAATCCTAGGACCAACCTCCTTGAGGTTTTTCCCATCCTGATCAAGCCATGTACCAATGGATATGCTGAGGAGTATTTGGCAGCATTGCCACAGCTAAAGAGAAAAGAGATTAGACACCCGCTTCAGATCGGCAAAAAGCAACTCAAAAGCCAAAGACCCCCGTGCAAGAGTTTTGTGGACATAAAAGTGTCGTCTCTCTTTCGACCTGTCATTGCTCTTAAGAAAAGGCCATCAGGAGACTGTTTTTAATCACCCTGATCTCGTGCATCCCAGAGCATAAGTAGATAAGAATAATTAAACATTAATGCAGGCCTGTCGTTTAAAGTCCACAGAACAATCTCATTAGCTTGTTGTTGGTTTTCTGCAAAGCAGCCCAGACTGAAGCAAGATTGTCTCCTTGTGCTCTGGGATTGACCCAGAGATAACCTGCAACAGCATCAGCTGCCTCCTTGGACTTGCCTAATTTCCCATGACAAAGGTGCACAGGGCAGCAGGCGGATGCCGAGTTGGTCCACTTTATCGTCAGAGCTCATGAAGTCCTGATCAGATCAGTTTTGTTATTTAAGCAAAGTTGGTGGGATTTGAATCATGCTGCTTTGCCTACTAATGTGGCCAAATGAGACTAAATTCATCGTTCCCAATAACATGGGTGTTTTGTTTTGTTTTTTGCATCACGATATGATGCAGCATGATTTCTTTAACTTACCACGAGAAAGGTCCAGCAACAAAACTGAACTGCTCACTACGCTTCTGTATGCCTGTGAAATGTGGATTGTGTATCTAAAGCATGGGGAACAACTCAACCACTTCCATGTGGCTTTGTCTTTGCAGAATATTAGGCATCCCAGATGAAGTTCCAGACACACTGAAGTTCTCTCTAGCACACGTCTGCCCCAGTGGTGGGTTTCAATTTTTTTTACTACCGGCTCTGTGGGCGTGGATTATTTTGTGGCTGTGGCTTGGCAGTCATGTGGTCGGGTGGGAGTGGCTTGGTGGTCACGTGACTGGTTGGGAGTGGCCAATTTAACAGTCCATTAAACAATACACAGCAGCCCCCTTTTCTATTCTTTTTAATACTGCATGAAGGTTTGCTCTAGGTCCGGAATGGTGAACCATGGCACGCTCCCCCCCCCCATTTTTTGCATGCTTTTTCGCTTTCACCAGGCTCCAAAGGCTTTGTTGGAGCCTGGGGAGGGCGAAAACAGCCTCCCCCACCCCCCAGGAGGCCCTCCAGAGGCTTCAGGAGCTTCCCTGAAGCCTCCGGAGTGCAAAAAACCACCCCTATGGGCAAACCGGAAGTTTGGGAACGGACATCCGGTTTGCTTGTAGGGTCTTTATTTGTCCTCTGGAGCCTCCAGTGAAGCCTCTGGAAGGCCCCGGAAGGCTCTGGAGGGCTTAAACTGGTCCTATGAGCAAACTGGAAGTCCATTCCCGAATTTCCGGTTTGCCTGTAGGGGCGGTGTTTTGCGCTCCGGAGGCTTTGGGGAAGCTCCTGAAGCCTCTGGATAGCCTCCTGCGGGGGGGGGGGCTGTTTTCGCCCTCCCCAGTCTCCTGTAAAGCCTCTGGAGCCTGAGGAGGGCGAAAAAAGCATGCAAAAAATGCGGGGGAGTGCCTGTCATGCACGCATGTGCGCTGGGGGGGTGTTGCACATTGCATTATGGGTGCGGCATGCCCACTCATGACTGCCCTGCGCTTATGGCACGTGAGCCAAAAAAGGTTCGCCATCGCTGCTCTAGGTTTTTTTTAACTGTGGGGGAGAGGTTGGCAGTGGCTGGGTATTTCTGGGAATTTCTCTTCTGTGTCAGAGGCACCAAAATAGCCAATATGATATAAGGTCTCCTGCTGGAGCGGCATGTTGGATTAGATGACCTCTAAGGTCCCTCCAAGCACTGGATTGCTGTGCTGTTTCAAAGCATCCTCTGAAGCTGTGTCTAGTGCCAGGTTTGTGGTCCGTCTTTCCTCTCCTTTTTCTCTCCCTCCCTCCCTCTATCCATCCATCCATCCATCCATCAATATCTCATTCACTTTCCCTGCCCTCTTTCTTCCTTCTCTCCCTCCCTCCCTTCCTTTCTCCCTTCCTGTGAAGAACCCCAGAAGGTCTTTGGTAGGAGGAAGAAAAGCCAGACGTTTTGAAACTGAGAACATGCTCACTGATCATCTGGCATTCTTAGAGCTCCACTATTGATTAGCTTAGCCTGAGCCTAAGGATAGCAGCTAGCAGAGATCTTCAAACTTGGCAACTTTAAGACTTATGGACCTCAACTCCCAGAATTTTCCAGCCAGCAGAGCTGAATTCTGGGAGTTGAAGTCCACAAGTCTTAAAATTGCCAAGTTTGCAGACCTCTGCCCCTGCTGACGAGAACACAGGCCCATTGGGCAGGTCAAAAGCCCTCCGTATGCCTAGCCAGCATCTCCTGCCTGGGGAAACCTGTGTGGGAAAAGGAGGGCTTCCATAGAGGGCCGAAGATTTTTTTGAAATTATTTAACACAGGTATGACCACCTGGAAAATGCTGGCAAAAAAAATGGTCTACCCTCATCCACAAGGGCTGACGAAATAGAGTGCACTGCAGTAGAACAACATCAGCACGGGCTGCACAAACCTGGAGGCATCAGTGCAACGATTGCGGTGTCTACACATGTTTGCCCAATGCGTACCAGGACATTCTGTGCCTGAATTGGCCTGGCCAATCATCTTCAGACACACCACCACTAAGTTTTGATGTGACTGATGATGTTGTGGTTTGCATCGCTGATGATGGACGAAGAACCACAACAATTATATTGTTGGAACTCTTGCTCAAAACAATTGACTCTGGATGCTCCGATGATAAAAGTTTATAGCCCTGATTTTTTTAAATTATTCTATTAATTATTAGTCTATTATTAATTAATTAATTTTATTAATCTTTTATTATGCACTGATTGTGAGACTACAATGAAATAATATGTCAAGGGCCAGAAAGATTATGGGCAACAATTGACAGGACAGTTAGGAAAAAATTGCGACTCATTTTATCCTCCAAATTTATGATCAGAGTCTTGTGAT
This sequence comes from Natrix helvetica, assembly GCF_964273705.1. Classification (NCBI taxonomy): domain Eukaryota; kingdom Metazoa; phylum Chordata; class Lepidosauria; order Squamata; family Natricidae; genus Natrix; species Natrix helvetica. Next base: position 106,531,754 of record NC_138551.1, on the reverse strand, counting down.
TTCATGACAATCTTGCTATTCCAAACATTTACTGTCCCGAAGCAATTCCCCTCCTAATGAAACTATGAGCAGAGGTCCTTCCTGCATGTTGTCTCCTCCGGAGGTTTACCTTGAGCTTATCTCTCAGATGCTTTTACGCAGGCAAGTTACCTTCTTCGTGACCATTGTGCGGGGTCACGGGTCCAGGAGGTCTGCGGAGGATGGATTATCTTATCTGGGGTGCTCAGTTCAAGCAGCCCCTCTGGGCAGCAAAGAGAGGCAGAAAATCCTAAGATTCTGGGATTTTTATGATCACATGCATGGGAGTTCACAGCCCGTCAGGCATACCATACGTTCAGTAATTCATGACTTTATTGTAGATAAATCACAGCAATAATGCTTTCATCCAGCAGGTGCCACCAACTCCTGAGAGACGGGGAGGGGGAATCAATTATGAGTTTTTCAGATTTTAAAAACTGCGGGGAAAAAATTGCAGACACTCTGAACTAAGCCCCATGAAAGGTTCATTTTCTCACAAAGGGGTACAGGATACAAGGCCTCATCTGTGCAGCCGCATCTCATTTTCCTTCTTAAATCTCACTGTCAGGGTTCCAAATAGCATCCAAAATTAAATCAGAGTCCATGGCAAAGTATTTCTCAAAGTTCCAATTTATTAAGAGAGCCATGTTGGCGCATGTGGGAAAAGCCGAATCTGAAAACTTCCCGGTTTTCCCCACCCAGTTGAAAGTTCAAGATCTTTCCCCCACACCCACAAGTCCATCACATGGTCCAATCTCCCACTGCCATGCTGGCCGTTCCACCTATCCAGTTCCGGTCAGGTGCAGAGGTGCAGAGACAAAGGATGACCTTGGCTTTCTGGAAAGAATTTTGTTACGGCTCCATAGTATCTCACTCCTTACAACCCCCCCTCCTATTTTCCCACAATAGAAAATGCATAGTAGAGTAATAGAAAGTGTGGCTGGTCTGAGATCCACAAGCAAATATGGCTGCAGGCCTGACACTCACTTTCCTGTAAGTTCCTCCCTTCTTCTGCCTTCATCCTCCCAGAGAAAGAGGGGACTCAGAGGTTAGCGGCTACACAAGCGCTAACCAAAAAGCTTAAAATAAGCCTAGTTGTCTCTTGGGTTTCTGATGTGACCTTCTCTTCCACAGACTTAGTTTGATTGCATCCAGAATCTCTGAAATGAATGAAAAAATTGCTAGGAGAAAATAAAGCATAAAGTATACTATGTTTTCTATACCCTTTCTCTGATGTTTTGTTCTTAAGGACTCTCAGCTATGTTGAAATGGATGGGAGCAGGGTTTTTGAAAGCGATTTCTCCCTCCAGACTGATCAAATTGCGTTTCCTCTTGAAGTCATTTCCGAGTGTGCCATTACAGGATTCTGCTGTGGATGAGCTGAGGAGTCTAAAGACAATGCGGTGCAATCTTATACCTGTCTATTCAGAAGTCAGTCCTATTGAGTTTAGAGGAGCTTGTGTCCGGCTGGACAAGGAGACTGCAGTCTAATTGCTTTCAAATTTGGGGCAGGGAATTAAATATTAATAAGCACACTGAAAGAAATAACAGTGCAAGTAAATGGATAGTGGAAAAAATAAATTGAATTAGGGACCGTTCTTCCTAGGTTAAATAGCAGGTAAACATTTACAGAAAATTCTGTTCTAACCGTAGCCGTATTGGGTGACTTTATAAGCTAAATGTCTGATCCTAAGAATATTTGTCTCAAACATTTTTAAGGAAAAAAAACATTGCACTATTGTAAAGATGTAGCATTGTAGAAGAATGTCAAACTTAGACCAAATCAGCAACACAATATATTTGTGATGGTATATCTGTATGGCACCTGTGTCAGAGGTGGCATGCACAGCCCTCTCTGTAGCTGGTCTTCACAGGCACTGGAAAACGGACTGAAAACAGCCCTAAAAATGACCAAAAATGGCCAAAGCAGGCCATTTTTCAGGCCATTTTTCGAACTGTTTTTTGGCTTTTGGGGGGCTGTTATTGGCCACGCGTTCCTGTTTGGGCATTCAGTGCCAAAAAGGTTCGCTATCATATATGCAATATATACAAATAATATGCATAAAAAATATGCCTATGATATTTAAACATGGTACATGCTGGAAAAGGCCAAGAAAGCAAGGTAAGAATGCCCAGCATATGAAGGAGGAATTCTGGGAATGCCAGGAAAGGTAGCCAGTGATGGTAAATATAAGCCTCTTCATGGGGGAACATTCTAGATTTCTTGGGATCTCAAAAAATGAAGATGGCTGAAAAGTTTAATTTGGACCATGAACAAAGAGAAGCAGGCACAAGGTCACGGAAAAGTTATAGAGGCATTAAAATGGGTCCCATGCATTGATGATACTAGAACGCCTTCAATCTCTTCCAGCTGGAATTTATTCACAAATATTTCAGCTTTAGAGAAAATACGTATTTTCAAATCAATGGCATTGCCTGGCTCCACCATCTACCAACATTTTCATAGCTGATATAGAAGGTTGCTACTTTGGATCCATTTCTCGGTGGATAAGAAAAACCCCAGAAGCTTTTGCCCCACCATCTATCTGAAATGAAGAATGTTTTCTGGACACAACCACAGCCCAGATGGATGCACTCCCATTTGCTGGTCAGGAATCAGATGTCGATTCAACTGTCCCATCCAGGAGTGCTTCTAGCCTCTGCCTAGAGAGCAATCTACAGGACAATCACTTAAATATGAGCCAGCCATGTGCAGCAGCTGCCAAAAAAGCCAACACAGTTCTAGGCTGCATCAACAGAGGGATAGAATCAAGATCACGTGAAGTGTTAATACCACTTTATAATGCCTTGGTAAGGCCACACTTGGAATACTGCATTCAGTTCTGGTCACCGCGATGGAGAAAAGATGTGGAGACTCTAGAAAGAGTGCAGAGAAGAGCAACAAAGATGATTAGGGGACTGGAGGCTAAAATATATGAAGAACAGTTGCAGGAACTGGGTATGTCTACTCTGATGAAAAGAAGCAGTCTTCCAATATCTCAGGCAATATCTGCCACCAAGAAGAAGGCAACAACCTATTTTCCAAAGCATCTGAAGGCAGGACAAGAAGCAATGAGTGGAAACTAATCAAGGAGAGAAGCAACCTAGAACTAAGGAGAAAGTTCCTGAGAGTTAGAACAATGAATCAGTGGAAAAGCTTGCCTCCAGAAGTTGTAAATGCTCCAACACTGGAAATTTTTAAGATGTTGGATAACCATTTGTCTGAAGTGGTGTAGGGTTTCCTGCCTAGGCAGGAGGTTGGACTAGAAGACCTCCAAGGTCCCTTCCAACTCTGTTATTCTATATTTCTAAATCTCCAGAATTTAAGTCCTGTCCAGAATTCACTAGACCGATCAGAACTTGCTAGTTCTATATGTTCAATATTTCCAAGGCAGAGAACCTTTTTCTCTTCCATAACTTGCTGGAAATGAAACTAGCTCAAACAACACCTGCTTCCACAGTGGCCAGATGTGGTTAAAGTAACCCACGATTGGTGATTCACTTCTTCTCCCCCCCCCAAAAAAAAGCCATGCCAGCTGCTTTTCCCTTTGGGAGATGGATGAGAAGACAGCAATAACGGGGGAACTAGAAGAGGAACCTCATCAGAACTCTGGACAATTCTACCCTGTTAAAAGGAAGGGGGAAAAGCTGGCAGCCAGGATTTTGTGGTTCTGCTACTGAACCTGGAAGAAGGGAAGGAGGGAGGGAAAGGGAAGGAAGGGAAGGGAAGGGAAGGAAGGAAGGAAGGAAGGGAAAGGGAAGGAAGGGAAGGAAGGGAAGGGAAGGGAAGGAAGGAAGGGAAAGAAAAGGGAAGGGAGGAAATAAGGGAAGGGAAGGAAGAAAAGAAAGAAAAGGGAAGGAAGGGAAAGGGAAGGAAGGAATGAAAGAAGAAAGAAGAAAGAAGAAAGAAGAAAGGAAGGGAAGGGAAGTAAGGAAAGAAATGGGAAGGAAGGAAGGAAGGAAGGAAGGAAGGAAGGAAGGAAGGAAGGAAGGAAGAAGGAAGGAAATCCCAAATCTTTTGTGGCATGGGGCCTTTTCACAGGTGTCCCAGGCAGAGAGCAGGCAGGGTGTGCCTGTCCTCGGAGCAGCCTGAGAACGGATGCCCTTTTGCAGAGTGGAGTGACTGCCTGGTGCTGAGAGAGAAAGGCTCGTGGGGGAGATTTGCCTTCCCCAAAGTCTGGGAGCAGCCTGAGGTCAACATTTGCCGCTCTTGCCCTCCAGAAAGAGCGGGGAACCTGTCTTGAGTTGGAAAGCCTGAGTAATAAATGGGCCACATCAAATGGCTGCGACTAACATCATCTCCCTCATTAGCTTATCATCAAGGCTTTTAGTTTGCGTTCCCTCCTAGCACCTGCTCTTTTCTCATTTCCTCCGCCTTGCACTCCCCCCCCCCAATCAGTTCACTCTGTTCCCCTCTGGAGTTTGGCTCTTCCTTTAAAAGAAACACAAAGGAAGAAAATCTGCTTTTAAAACTTCCCTCCTTATGTGCCCAATTGAGAAGTCTTGGCCTTTCAGGTGCCACAGCTGCCATCCCATGCCTCCCTCTCCCCCCAGTGGCCTCCTCTGCCCAGGGGAGCCACACACACACCCTTGGGTGTTCCTGACTGCCAGGGAGGCTTCCCGGTGACCGGAGGGGCTCTAAACGAAGGCAGGAGAGCAAATCGTTTGGTTAATGACTAACGACTGGAGAGAACCAGCCAAGCAGGATCAGGGATCAGGCTGGACTTCTGCTTCCTGAAAACCAGGCTGTTTTCCAGCATGTGACACCCCCCACACACACAATCCCTTGGAGACAAACAGAAAGCGGCTGAGAGGGTGACCCCCTCCATGGTGGATTAAAATAAAGGACAGGTAGAGTTTAGGAGGGGGGGCATGTCCATTGTCTCCGTAGACTGCTTATCCGAATAAATCCCTTGAATTGAATGTGTGTGCATGCAAATGCATGTGACAGCAGGGCCATCTGTGGACCCTTTGGATTTTTGAAAAAAAAAAAGAAGAAGACAAGACTTTTCTTTCTTCAGCAGGTGGTTTGCAGGCTAAGATGCCCATATGGAGCCCATATGGGCCTCATCCGCAAGGAGAAAATTCTGGGGCTCTTGCAGAACAAGAAGACAGATGCCCATTGCAACGTTATGCAAACTGGCCAACTGCGTTTTAAACAACCTGCATTGCATGGCTGTATAAATGTCAGCTTGATTTCAGTTTTTTTATCTTTATTTATTTGCATTGTTCATTAGATTTACATCCTGTCTTTGGGCTCAACCCTGGACATTCCAATAAACATGGAGATAAAAATAAAATGGGGGAGGAGGGGGAATTACAAATTGAATGGATGGATAAATGGATCCTGGTGATGTAGGAAGTTAGCGCCCAACCCTCTCCTAGAAGAATGAAATATCCTAGGAAATATTGAAAAGGCAGAATATTAAATTTCCCTGGATCAGAAATGGAGAAACATGTTTTTTGGCAGGAAACAGACTCACTCTTAATAGCCCCCACCTTTATCAATGGGTCTATTCTATATAACAAAGATCTCCCCCATTCAGCTCCAGGGTCATGGGATTAAAGCATGATAGGATTAGCCCTTTACCCATCTCAAGACAAGGCACCTGGGAAAAAGTAATCCTCAACCAAACATGGACTCCAAACACAGCCTAGAAAGTTGCTTGTGCAACTCCTGGCCCCATGGGAGTCTGACAACCAATCAGAATACATTTCTTACACAGGAACAGGAAACAGAGAGATGGGGCCAAACAGAGAGTATAAAAAACTCAGGAACTCTCAGGAAGCCCCTTCTTTCTCTTTTTCTTCTTCATCCAACATCTGGAAGCGTGATCCCCCTTTTCTGTTCAGGAGCTTAAATCATGTTGTCCTGTCCACCATTAAAATCATCTTTCCAAGCAGCCTCCATTACCGGGTGTTGTAATCAATGGGAAGGATCTCCTTACCTCCCCGCCTAACTAGGGGGATGAGGTGGAAGTAAAATGCTCTGCCTCTTCCTTGGCCTTCAGGAGGTGGATGGACAGAAGAGCAAAACAAATATCCGGAGAGATAAAGCCAGGGCAACATGTCACACACACAAGATATTTTCCCCTAAGTTCAAGAATGTGTAGGGGGAAAACTCAAATTCTTTGGAATGTTTCCAAGGTCAGTTGACCGAAAACAAGTTTCATACTGATATATGTTGGAAGCCAAAATGCACCTTCTGAACTCTGCAAACCAAAAGTAAGGCTACTGCAATTCACATTATTTTATTAGTACATCAGGCTTTGTCTCTTTTTGGGGTTTTTTGCCTGCGAAAACATTTTGGGTGATAAATAAGCACTCTGGACATTAAAATACTGTACCCAAAACTCTGGGAAATCAGCAAAAGGGAAGGAGCTGCATACAACCCAAAGGACCTTTGGATGGGCCTCCAAAAGACCCAGCTGATTGTGTTTTACTGCTGTGTTATCTTTGTTATGTCTGTTTGCAGAGTAAGCTGTTTTTTTACAAGGCTGTCCTGCAAAGATTAACAGGGGCTAGATTAAGAAATTCTTGATTTTACCATTTAAATCCAGCCCATTTTAGCCCTTTGAAGATGACAAAATAAAAAGGCATCTCTTTCCTCTTCTCTAGACCACGTTGGACCACATTAACCATCTGTTGTCAGCTGGGATCTTGAAAGCCAATGCCTTGCCCTAAAGTCATTGAATAATTTTAGATGCTGCCTGAGTCTATAAGGAGAGCAGTCCACTCGCCAGATATTCTGTGTTGGATCGGGCAATGGATAGGCAGACACAGGCTAACGGTAACAACAGCTCTTTATTTAATACAAGAAGTGTGAACAATCCAGCAAAGTCTGGGTCTGACAGCAGCCTTTTATAGGGAGCTGTCAGACCTCTCAACCAATAGAATCAAACCTCTGTTCCTGTTGGAACAGAGGACCTTGATGGAAACCATAGTGCTATTGTAGATATCTAACACCCCTCCCCTCTTAGATGGAACAATCTACTGGTGATGTAGTCATGCAGGTAGGCGGGCTTTTGTGTAGCTCTGCCTGACCTGCGCAGTTCAGTAGGAGGGGTTTCCTTGGGCAGGTCGGACGGACCTGTTTGCTCCGCAGCTCCGCTTGGTGGAAACTCCTGGAATCTTCCACAGCCCGCAGCTGGAGCTTCTAGAGCCGGTTCGCTCGGAGCTCGCTGCGGGCCTGCAACACCACCAGATAAGTATTCCAGAAACCTCGGGCTTGAGCTGACTGTAGGAGGAGTGAGCGGTTGCTCCATTTGGGTAGGGCTTTGGCTAACTCGTGCAGGAGTTACCTCTGGTGGTCTAAGTGTGGAGTTGGAGAGGTGGCCACAGAGTTGGTCAATGTGCCTTCTCTAATTTAAACCGTCCTCGAGCTCTAGGAGGTCAGAGCGAGGGCTGGTGATGCCTATCACTGTGGCAGGAATCAACAGTTTCCCCAGTGTAGTTGTGGGCGTATACTGAATCACCTATGCTAAAATTCCAAATTTTGCTTGTGGAGTCTGGGGGCGATGAGGCAGAATATTTCGGGTGTAGCCGGTCTAAGTGGGACCTTAGCCGGTGACCCATTAGAAGCTCAGAGGGTGGCACAGGGTGTGATGTGTTGAATTAAGAGGTAACGGTCAACCTGTGTCTGCCAATCTCCCGGGCCCATCTCCCTCTTTTGCAAATCTCACCATTCTCTCCGCCTGACCATTGGAGGCCCGATGGAATGGCGCGACCAGGGCATGCCAAATTCCCTGGGCTGCTAGGAAGGTCTTGAATGGCATGGCCATGAATTGACAATGGCATGGCCCATTGTCAGAGACCAAGACATTGGGCAGGCTGTGCATGGAGAAAAGTCTCCGTAGTACCTTGATGACCGCTTCTGCTGTTGTGGAGGTCATCAGGACTACTTCTAGCCACTTCGAGTAGGCGTCCACAACTACTAGGAAAGTCTGGCCATGAACTGGGCCAGCAAAATCTATGTGCACCCTAGACCATGGTGCTTGAGGATGCTCCCACTCCTTAGCGGGCACCTCTGGGGGAGCTGGTCTGGATTCCTGGCATGGTCTTCTATCTCCCTTCTATCTCCACCACACATAACTCCTAGCCAAGGACTTCATCCTGACAATTCCAGGATGTCCTACATGTAAAGTCTCTAATACTGCAATGTGCAGTTTGGGTGGAACAATGACCCGGTCCCCCCACAGTAAACAGCCATTAACAACAGACAATTCATCATGCTAACAATAGTACATTTTGAACTCAGACCCAACAGGCCCCTTGGGCCACCCTCTCCACACCCAGTTCATAATTTGTTTAACAGTGGAGTCTTTTGCGAAGTAGCGGGCAACATCACTTGACAAGACAGGACCAGTCTCTAGACAGTCAATAAGCAGGACTAGCGTCTTGGGGGGTAGGGTCTGCAAGAAGTTCTGGCAGCGGGCAGCGACTCAACGTGTCGGCATGCCCCAAAGTGGAGCCAGGTCGTTGAACAAGCCGGTAAGAATAGGCAGCTAGGAAAATGGTCCATCTTGTCATTCGTGGTGATAATGACACAGGAGTTGGTCGGTCTCCAGCCAGCAAGCCCAAAAGCAGTTTGTGATCTATAATTAGTTCAAAGTCCCGCCCATAGAGGTATTCATGAAATCTGTTTACTCCAGCCACAGCAGCCAAAGCCTCACGGTCTAACTGGCTGTAGTTCCATTCTGCGGCGGATAGGGTCCTGGAGTAAAATGCTATGGGGGTTTCAGCTCCATTGGGCATGCAGTGGCTGAGGACGGCGCCAACGCCAAATGGTGAAGCGTCACAGGTCAGCACCAATGGCCGGGTCTGGCTGTACTGGACGAGGAAAGAATCAGCCAACAGGAGTTGTTCTACCACGGCAAATGCGGCAGCCTCGGCTTTTCCCCAGGTCCACTTTGTGTTCTTTGCCAGGAGACAGTGTAGGGGTTCAGGAACGGTGGCTTTCTGTTTTAGAAAGACGCTGTAAAAGTTAAGGAGCCCGAGGAACGCCTGCAGCTCGGTTTGATTGCATGGTTGTAGGGGCGTCCTGAATGGCTTTGATTTTTTGTGGGTCGGGTGAATCCCAGAGCTGTCGATAGGTACCCTAGGAATTCAACCCTAGGCACATTTATTTGACATTTTTCTTTTTTAAGACGGAGGCCTTTTTCTCTAATTCTGGCCAAAACTGTTTGTACTTGTTTCAAAAGTTGCACCTCATTTGCAGCCGATACCAAGATGTCATCAAAATGGGGGATGACTCCTGGAATCCCCTGCAAAAGCCGTTCCATGATGCTTTTGAACAGTCCAGGGGCGATACTAACGCCGAATTGCAGGCGGTGACATTTGAATTATTATTTATTTTATTTATTTTATTTATTTTATTTGACTTATCAGTCGCCCCCTCTCCGCAAAGGGACTCGGGGCGATGTACAATCAAAACAGATATACAGATGTGGCATGGAGGAGGTGACATCAGTGTTTAACAAATAAGATTCAAATAAAAAGCCACTAGATTAAAATAAATAGCAATAAATTAAACAGTTAAAATAGTTTAAAACCCCAAAATTTACATTTACCATAATTAAAATTGCCAGGGAGGTTAGAAAGTTCTAGTTAAGCCAGGCCGGCTAGTTGGAACAGGTGGGTCTTGAGTTTCGTGCGGAAGGAGCGGAGATTGGTCGTTATCCTGATGTCTGGGGGGAGGTCATTCCAGAGGGCTGGGCCCATCACAGAGAAGGCCCTACTCCTGGGCGCTGCCCTCTGACACTGCCTGGTGGATGGCACCCGGAGGAGTCCCTCTCTGTGAGAGCGAATTGGTCGCAGGGATGTATGGGGCAGAATGCGATCCCGCAAATAGCTAGGTCCTGTGCCATGGAGCGCTTTAAAGATGGTAACTAACACCTTGAAGCGCACCCGGTAGACCACAGGGAGCCAGTGCAGCTCGCGCAGGAGAGGTGTTATATGGGAGAACCTCGTTCTCCCCATGATTGCCCGCGCGGCCGCATTCTGGACCAGTTGCAGTCTCCGGGTGCATCTCAAGGGGAGCCCCATGTCGAGAGCATTACAGTAGTCCAGGCGGGACGTCACCAGCGCGTGAGTGACTGTGCGGAGGGCATCCCGGTCCAATAGGGGGCGCAATTGGCGCACCAGGCGAACCTGGTAGAACACTCCCCTTGCCACGCTGCCACATGGTCTTCCATAGACAGTCAGGCGTCTAGGAGGACGCCCAAATTGCGTGCCCGCTCCAAGGGGGCCAGTTGCTCACCCCCGATGGCCAGCGATGGAATACACTGGTTGAACCGGGGGGCCGGTAGCCACAGCCACTCCGTCTTGGAGGGGTTGAGTCTGAGTCTGTTGTCTCCCATCCAGACCCGTACGGCTTCCAAACACCGGGACATCACTTCGACGGCCTCATTGGGGTGGTTTGGGGTAGAAATGTACAGCTGTGTATCATCAGCGTACAGATGGTATCCCACCCCAAAACCACGGATGATCTCGCCCAGCGGCTTCATATATGTGTTGAACAGGAGAGGCGAGAGGACCGACCCCTGTGGCACCCCACAAGTGAGCGGCCTCAGGGTCGACCACTGCTCCCCTGCCAACACACATTGCGTCCGGTCGGAGAGGTAGGAGCAGAACCACCGCAACACGGTGCCTCCTACCTCCAGCCCATCCAGCCGGCGCAGTAGGATACCATGGTTGATGGTATCGAAAGCCGCTGAGAGGTCTAATAGGACCAGGATAGAGGAACAACCCCTATCTCTGGCCCTCCAGAGATCATCCACCAACGCGACCAAGGCCGTCTCTGTGCTGTGCCCGGGCCGGAAGCCGGACTGGCGCGGGTCTAGATAATCAGATTCCTCCAGGTGACAAGGGAACTGCTGAGCCACCACGCTCTCTACAACCTTCGTTAAAAAAGGAAGGTTGGAGACAGGGTGATAATTTGCTAGCTCCATTGGGTCCAGAGAAGGCTTCTTGAGCAAGGGCCTCACAACCGCCTCTTTCAAGGCGGCTGGTAGGAAACCCTCACTCAATGAAGCGTTCACAAGTCCCAATAGCCAGCCTCGTGTAACCTCCCAGGATGCCAGTACAAGCCAGGAGGGACACGGGTCCAATAAACACGTGGTGGCTCGCAGTCGCCCATGCAGCCTGTCCAAATCCTCGGTGGCAACAGAGTCAAAATCCTCCCAGCATGGTCTCTCAAGACTCGCCTCGGATGTCCCCCCTGGAACACTGAAGGGGGCCCATTCCCTCCGGATTTGAGCGATTTTATCCTGCAGGTATTCCCCAAATTCCTCTGCCCTGCCCTGCAAAGGGGGCTCCCGCTGCCTCTGTGACAAGAGGGAGCGGGTCACCCGAAACAGGGCGGCAGGGCGGTTCTCTGCGGATGCAATAAGAGTGGCGCAATATCGACGTTTGGCCACTCTTAATGCCACAAGGTAAGTCCTTGAGTAGGTTCTTACTTGTGTTCGGTCAAATTCGGAGCGAGAGGATCTCCATCTGCTCTCTAGGCGTCTCTTGTGGCGTTTCATCGCCCTTAGCTCCTCGTTAAACCAGGGAGCCAGGGCGGTTCATTGCCACCGGAGAGGCCGCAAAGGCGCAACCCGGTCTAAGGCCCCGGCAGCCGCACTGTTCCATGCAGCCACCAAGTCCTCCATCCGGGAGCGGGTCAGGTCCACAGGATGCAGCCACCTATCCGGTTCCATCAGACGCCTGGGGCGGAACCATCTAGGACAATCTGGTTCCGCCTCCCCGTGGCGGGGGGTAGCGCCAGGGAAATCGAGCCGGAGAAGTGAGTGATCTGACCATGACAGGGGCGTGATGGCTAGATCCCCTACTCCTAGATCACTCGTCCACTGGTCGGAGACAAACACAAGATCCAGTGTGTGGCCTCCCTCGTGCGTGGGGCCCTGAATTACTTGAGTCAGATCCATGGCTGCCATGGAAGCCATGAACTCCCGAACTGCCTCGGATGCTTCTCCCATCGATGGCAGGTTGAAATCTCCCATAACTAAAAGTTTGGGGGTCTCAACCGCCATCTCAGTGATCCGCTCGAGGAGTTCGGGCAGGGCCGCTGATGTATAGCGAGGAGCCAAGTTCACAATCAGCAGGCCCATCTGTCTCCCTGGGCCCCATCTCACACCCAGAGACTCACACCCGGATATCTGTGGCACAGTGAATTCTCTCGGTTCCAGATTCTCCCGTATAATTACCGCTACCCCACCACCCCTGCCCTGGGCCCGTGGCTGGTGGAATACACGGTAGCCTGGTGGGCACATTTCCACGAGGGGCAAACCTCCCTCATGGCCCAACCAGGTTTCCGTTATTCCCACGAGATCCGGCTCCCCCTCTGAAATCAGATCGTTGATGAGGGGGGCCTTGTTAACCACGGACCTCCCGTTACACAACCTCAGCCTGAGGCCCTGGCTCTGTAGAACCTGACCACCTAGAATGCGGGGGTTGGTACAAATGACCGGGCGTGTCCAACGACCACGGTCTCCCAACCGACTACACGTTCTTCGACTGTCCTCGCACCTGCCCCTCCCTACGACCGTAGGTATCACAGAGCCCTCTATAGGAATGTTATTTTCCCTCCCCTCCCCCGCTCCGCTCACTTCCCTCCTGACCACACCTGTTCGCCTGGCTCTAACCACACTCCTGGCCTGTATAGCCCTCCCCCCACCCTGGAACCCCCTAAAATATTTAAAAAACATTTAACTAAAAAACCCCTAATTCCCCGCTTCCTCCACCTCTCTGGGTTAATGAACCCGTCATCAAGGTGGGCCCTGGAAAGGGCAAGGGGGCATACCTGCGAGAGGGGGGACTCTCGCAGTCGTAGCAGGTCTGACTTCGGGTAAATCGTGATCTTTCGGCTGTAACAGGGTTTAGCTCATAATAGGGTAATGCAGTGCTGGTATAAGTTTATAACTCAGGGCTCCCATAAGAAAGAGGGGAGAAAACGAACGCACTCCTGTGCGTCACAATGGTTTGGGCCTCCGCTGTAGTGCCATCTACAGGCAATTGTTGGTATGCCTGCACCATGTCCAATTTTGCGAAAATTTTCCCCGGGCCTAGTGAATGGAGAAGATGCTCTACAATGGGTACAGGGTAGGCGCTTTGTTGTAGCGCTTTATTGATTGTGCATTTGTAGTCTGCGCAGATGTGGACTGACCTGTCAGATTTGACAGGTGTTACTGCAGGGGTCTCCCAGTGTGCATGATCGACGGCTCTAGTATTTCCTGGCCCACGAGCTTGTCAATTTCCCTGTCAATTTTAGGGCGGAGAGCGAAAGGCACTCTCCTGGGTTTTAGCCTTATTGGAGCTATGTTGGGGTCCCCACATACTTACCCAGACCGATGCCGAAGACATCCTTGAACTCCTTAAATATGGTCTCAGCGCCGTTGTCCTTCGGAGCGTGCGATGTGGGAGCATTTGTCATGGTGTTGATATCGGTTACCTCGAGGCCCAGGGCTTGGAACCAATCTAGCCCTAGGAGGCTTTGCAGGTTGCCGCTGACCACTGTCACTGGGAGTTTTCCGCTGAACTGCTTGAGGTTTATGCGGAACATGCCTTGGCCTACAATGGGGACTCGGTTCCCCTGGTAGTCTCTTAGGCGGATGTCAGGGATGCAAAGGTGTTGCTTTGTTAGGCTAGGGATAGCCTTCTTGAGGGTCGACCATGGAATAATAGTCAGAGAGGACCCTGTGTCTATCTTCATTTCACATGGAGCCTCCTCTATGAGGACAGTGACCCTCAGCTTTTTTGGCCGCCTGGTGTGGACCTGTCCGATCGATGTGTAGTTGGTGACTCTGTTGTCCCCCTCAGAACGCCTTGGTGGCTTCTGCCAGGCCCCTTGGCTGGGCTTCAGCTGGCGGTGTGGTACGCTTCTAGGCTGCCAGGATGTGGCAGGGAATTTGCTCCGGCACACCTTGGCGATGTGCCCTGTCCGTCCACAGTGCTGACAGGTCACGTCTCTGAAATGGCACCTCAATCTGGCGTGACCTCCACCACAGCTAGCACAAAGTGGGAGATGTTGCCTGAATTTGCGCGCTGGCTGGGTGCGGCTACTGCGCATGCGGCAGCTGTCATCGTCTTCCCCCTCAGAACTCTCAGGCTCTGCGACCTCACGATGAACGCATGTGTTCTTCCGTGCTTCTGGGACCACGCTCTGGCGCTGCAATGCCTCGGTCGATTTGACGGCTGATTCTGACGCCCTGGATGAAGCTTTGCAGAGTGATGTTTGACCGTGCCAGCAACCTCCTCTGTAAACTAATGTCCCATACGCCACATATTATGCGATCCAGAATCATCTCATCCAGGTCTTTGAACTCGCAGTATGGGGCAGCCTTACGGAGTGTCACCACATACTCGTTTATCATTTCGCCCTCTCTCTGGTTTCTGATATTGAATTCATGCCGGCGAACGTGCTTGGATGGCTTCAGTGCATAATGGTTTTTTTGCGTTTGCTGTAGCACGGACCAGGTGACCGATTGCAGCGGTGTCGGTTCTGACAGGTTCTTTGCCGTCTCGAACACTTCCCAGCCACAGTACCCAAGGAACATGGTCCTTTTTCGTCCATCAGGCAGGCCCGTGAGGTCATTTGCCTCTAGGAAACAGTCAAATCGAAGCATGTACGATTCCCAGTGCTTGGTGACTGCGTCATACGGAGTCAGTGGGGCGTGTATAGCCATTTTTCCATATAGAGAGCGATTCAAGTTTGCCGCTCAAAAAATGCCGCTTGAAGCTGCGTCGAGCTCCGAACTGGATATACTTGCTGGATTTTCTGCGCTCTTTTTGGTTCGCCTAGTTGCCTTCCAATCCCATCCTCATCACCAGTGTTGGATCGGGCAATGGATAGGCAGACACAGGCTAACAGTAACAAAAGCTCTTTATTTAATACAAGAAGTGTGAACAATCCAGCAAAGTCTGGGTCTGACAGCAGCCCTTTTATAGGGAGCTGTCAGATCTCTCAACCAATAGAATCAAACCTCTGTTCTGGTGGGAACCTTGGTGGAAACCATAGTTGCTATTGTAGATATCTAACATTCTGTGCTAGAGAAAGCTTCCTTCAATAATGTACAGTATATATAACATTGGAGTAATTGTAGAATGCATGACTGCTATTAGACTTTCAGACCTTCAGCTGTTACTGAAGTTTCTGTAATCTACCAAAATGTACCTTCCTTGTAATCATCTACCAAAATGTGCGGAACCAGGAAGAGCCTCCCATCAAACATACAAAGTCCCATTGGCTGTTGCTCGGATTTACATGGGCTCTTGTTTCCATAACATCCATGGTTCACTTAAACCAATGAAAACTGGCACTTTCACATAGGAAACGTGAAATTATCATGCTTAGACCCACCCAGTCTTCTGCAGTAAAATACTTGAGGCTGCTGCCCATTAAAGATTAGTGTCAGGCCTGCAGCAATCTTTTCTTTTGGATCTTTGGCTTACCACACTTTCTATTATTCTACTATGCCGTTCCTATTGTGGGAAAATGGGAGGGGGGATTGTATGGAGTTAGATGCTATGTAGCCATAACAAAATTCCTTCTAGAAAGCCAAGGTCAACCTTCGTCTCTGCACCTCTTCACCTGACCGGAATTGGATGGGTGGAACTGCCAGCATGGCAGTGGGAGATTGGACCATGTGATGGACTTGTGGGTGTGGGGGCAAGATATTGAACTTTCAATTGGGTGGGGAAAACTGGGAAGCTTTCAAATTCGGGTTTTCCCAGATGTGCCAACATGGCTCTCTTAATACATTGGAACTTTGAGCAATATTTTGCCTTGGACTCTGATTTAATTTTGGATGCTATTTGGAACCCTGACAGTCTGTGACTTAAGCAAAGCAGTGAATAAGGGAGAGGTCTCCAGGATGTTGCTGGTTCTTCTTCTTCTTTTTCCCAATCTCACACCACAGTACATGCCTGGGCTGCTCTTTGAAATATCTTGATCTCCTACTTGCCCTCCCACCCACATCCCTACCCATAATAATAGAAGATGTTGTCTAGCTGTCTGGAGGAAACCAGCTTGGTGTACCACAACTATCACAAGGGTTTTGAAGAAGATTCTGTTAAGCTGCAGCCTGACTTTCTTTTCTTTTTTAAATTTTTTGTTACACATTTTAACTTCTTTTATAAACAAAGCTGCCCTTTTACATCTTCTCTTATGCATAGTTCATTTTACATCATATTTCCATTTCAAACTTCAGCCATCTTATTTCCTTTCCATTTTGTCTAACTGGGAAAGAATTGGGGAAAGTTACTAAAACAATGGAACTAAAGGGGAGAAAAAAGAGTGGGATGAAAAAAACATAGAAATTACAAAAACAAGTAAAAGAAAAACTAGGTGAATGGGTGGAAATAAAAGAATATAAGAGAAGTGGAGTTTCTGAAAGACTTAAGAGAAAATGGTTGAAAAGAGGAAAGAAAGAATTTACTGGCAGAATAGAATGGAATACGGTAATATTCAATGGTATATGATGTGAGGGAAACAGAGTAATATTATTAATTGTGGATAATTAAGTCAAATGTTTACTATATAAAATTAAATTTGAGGATATATGTTATCGATAGTAAAACAGAATAACAGATGGAAATTTCATGTTAAATTTGATTAACTTGGAGGGGCAAATAATATTGTTTGTATATTAAGCTGCAGCCTGACTTTCGTGGAAAGCTTTTCCAGGTTGGATGCCTGTGGAAGAGATGCCATTTTCCAAGCTACACACACCTTCCATTTCAAATAAATTGACAAAAGGTGAAAGTCATTACTGGTGTTTGGAAAGATCCTAGCTGGTTGCAAGAGTAGAGCAATCTTCAGTTAGGCTGGCCTAACGTGCAAAACACGTCAATTTCATCTGATAGTTTTATAGTCCACTATTGTTTGCAATGTCACAAGGATATTGTAGCCAAGCTCCCAAATCATTTTACTAAACTCGCTTGTGATCAATATTACCCATGTGCAGAGCATTTTGAGATGCATCTCCCAGGGCCATCACTTACGTTTTAAGCTTCCATTTCAGAGAACAGCATTAATTTTAAATATCCCTCTGTGAGGAAGATGGGCAAGCTCTGGCAGAACAAAACCAGAGCTAGGTAGTTCTCAGAACATAAAATATGCCTTATTTTCAAGATGCTGAGTAACTGCATGTAAATTGCATGTTGTAGGATGCTTATCTTTTGAGAGGCATCTGTGATTACAAGAAAATAGTAGGATTGGTGAGTGAAAACAGCCACTGTCTAGACAGATCTTGTTTTAAATGTGGCACCAAGTTCTGTACATACTAATATTCTCTATGAATTTGCAACGGCTCCTATGTTCTCCCTTAAATACAAACACATGTGGAAAGAAAACACATCTCTAGAATAATTATAAGGTAAAGGTTCCCCTCACATATATGTGCTCGCCGTTCCTGACTCTAGGGGGCAGTGCTCATCTCCGTCTCAAAGCCGAAGAACCAGCGGTCATGTGGCCATGTGGTTTCTGTGGTCATGTGGCCGGCATGACTGGACACCAAAGGCGAACGGAACGCTGTTACCTTCCCACCAAAGGTGGTCCTTATTTTTCTACTTGCATTTTTATATGCTTTCGAACTGCTAGGTTGGCAGAAGCTGGGACAAGTAACGGGAGCTCACTCCGTTACACGGCGCTAGGGATTCAAACCGCTGAACTGCCGACCTTTCTGATTGACAGGCTCAGTATCTTAGCCACTGAGCCACCACGTCCCTTATTAGAATAATTATAATTGTATATAAGCGTGAAAATCATTTTGGAAAAGGATGGTTCATCTCAGATTAGAAAGAAATCTGACATAGTTTAAGAAGGGAACCTCTGTTAGCTACAACAGCATCAACATTAATAAGGAAAGCACCAAAGTTATTTCTTTAGTGCTTCTTGCCAGTTTACCCTTGAAACTTTAAAAGTTGTGATCCCTCAACCTGGAAGCTCCTTTCCTGGTGTTTTGATTTGGAAATCATTTCTTGGAAAACATGATACCTCTTCAGGCAATGTTGAGGATGGCTGTCCAGAAGGGGTGGAGAAGAAGAGAAGAGAAAGGGCAGCACCTATAACTGTCCAATTTTTGGTCTATGATAATTTACAGACAAATGATATTTTTGCTTCTTTAAATATTTGCACCAGCTGCTTTGAGAGTCATGTTAGCATAAAAATACAAAAATATTCTAGAAAAAACTCTTATGCTAACTGCCTTTGGAGAAAATAGGTCAGGGAACAATGCTCTTCTTTTCCTCTTCTTATAGCGTGATGCAGACCTTTTCCAGCATAGAGTTGCAGGAAAATATCTATCTATCTGTCTGTCTGTCTGTCTCTCTGCCTGCCTGCCTGCCTGTTTGTTTAAAAACTGCCTATCTCCCTCGCAGAGGGACTCTGGGTGGGTATACAATCATTTGCTGGATTTCTGCCCCCCCCCCCGCCTCCCCATGTCCTAAACCAGTAGGGCACGTCTAGATGAAATTAGGTGACTACCTCTGATGTATTGCTAGAGCTGGGATAGCATCTGCTTTGGCACCTGCACTCTTCTTGCTCTTCAAGAAAAGACTCCGACTGGTCCTCTTGGGCCATTCATTCATTCATTCATTTGTTCGTTCGTTCATTCATTCATTCACGGGAGCGGGGGCTCCCATGATTTTAGCATAATCGGTCACAGCGATGATGTCAGACGGACGGAGGGCTCAAGCAGGGGCTGGGAGAAGTCCCTCCTGGCTCCGCGTTGCCCAACCTGGCTCCCGCCTTCCAGATGTGCGCCCGGCCTTTCAGCCAGAGTCTCCCGAGAGGGGCGGCCTCCAGCCCGCCAAAGCTCTGCGGAGCGAGCGCCACGCCCGGGCACCGGACAGCCTCTTTTGCCTCAATGAACCGCCAGGCTGGGGTATAAATAGCGCGAGGAGGAGGCGGCGACGTCACCTCCAGAGGAGCCGCTCCGGAGCTGAGCTGCCCGCGGGGAGGAGGAGGAGGCGGCGGAGAAGGAGGAGGAGCTGGCCGGCCGGTCGGCGAGCGAGCGAGCACCTCGGCTGCTGCTGCTGCTGTTGCGGAAGGGGCAGCTGGAAGGGCGGCTGGGCACCTCGCCATGCAGCCTGGCCGGCTGCAGAGCTGACGGCTGCACCCGCGCCCCGCCGCCCTGCCAGACGCGCGGTCGCCGCGCCGGTTGCCAGGGTCGCTGGGTGCCGGTAAGTGCCCGGGAACGGCCCGCCACGTGCTGCCTCCCACAATCCGCGGGGCAGAAAGTTGTGGCGCGGGGGGCGGCGCTCGTCCCCGGGACCTTCGGCAAATGCGCCCGGGGGCCGGTTGTGGCCGGAACCCTTCCTTGCTAAGGCGCCGCGGGGATGGGCTTGCGAGAGCCGAGAAGCGCGGCGAGCAGAGAGAAGAGCTCCGCGGGGCTGGCGTGGGTGCTGAAAGCCTGGCAGCCCGGCCCGGTCCCGGCAGCCACGTCCGGCGCTGCCGCTTCTGGGCGACGCTTAGCGAGGGACGGAACGGTCCGGGCGGTTGGATGCTCCGTTTCTTGGCGAGAGGTGCTCTGAGCAAAGACTCGGGAGCTGCGCGCTTTCCCCGCCGCGGAGCTTTTCCCGGAGCCAGGAAACTTCCAATGTGGCTTCCGGGGCTCCCCGCGTGAGACGGAGCAGAGCCCTTTTGCAGCGGGGACGCATCTGGTCCCCGTTCGGCGGCGCCCTGCCCGGCGGCGGCGGTGCCAGGACGCGTCCGTGACTGACAGGCGCTCCCGCGGTCTGTTTTCTGTTCCTGGATGTTCTGTTGAACGGCAGCCAGACATGTAGCGCTGGAGGCTGGGGGCCTCGGTCGAGGTGGGCGGGCCGGGGCCGTTCGGAAAAAGCCGAAAGCAGGAGAAGCGGATCTGGGTCATTTGCTCGGTGGCGGAGGTTTGGATCCCGCAGCCCTTATGGGGCCTTTCCATAATTCATCCTCGCTCTGTCCGTGATTTGCAGGGCGCTCTGGTGACATACCTGGCTTGGCTACGTTGAATCCCAAAGAAGGATGGTTTCCTTAGCCTTAAAAGTTCTGTAACTTTTCTTTCTTTGTTGGTCTAAGTGAGCAAAAGTCTTCTACGTGTGTTCCCCCTTTGGTGAACTCCAAGCAGGAAGAGGGACTTGTTTTAAGTCTTATTTCAATCTGCAAGAGCATAATCGGGTGAGAGTTTTGCAATGACTAGTTGCTATGAGCACCGCAGCCCCTCCGGAAAACTCTGATGTCTTAGCAGTTATTGGGGGTTCTTGAATTAAAAGACCTCCGTTTCTGCACAGCCCTTATCCGCCAGGTCTTTTAACAGTTGGCCATGACAGCAACTAGTCACATTAACTGGGTCAAAAGCATCAATTGTGGAAGTCTGGGCTCTAGGAAATGCCAACTCTGTCATGATGCCCAGGAAAGGCTTCAGGGCATTAGTAGCCCCATTGGCAGCGGGATGGACAAGCCCCACCCACCGCTGCTTCGCTGGCCAATCGGTGTGTGGGACACGTTCCCATCGATAACGGAGAGGGTTTTCTTCAGTCATGAGCGCTTATATCTCGAAAGGGTCAGGCGGCTGAGTGTAGGTCTTCCTGCAATACAACCATTAGAATTAATTTCGTGTATTTTTGCTGATAAATAAATAAAGGGAGACTAGTATGGATCCATTTCAAGCTATTTAGCTCTCATCAGCTAGCCATACCCTTACTGGGATTTGAACCTGGGATGTGTTACATATTAGGCAGACTTGCTAGCCATTACACCACCGGTTCTCCTCCTTTATCAGCTAATCCAGGGAAATAGGTATGTATTTGTGTTATATATATATAACACCAGACATTTGTTCTTCTCCTGGACTCAGTTAAACATATGACGGGGCCAAAAGGCATGGTTAGTGCACCTTTTCTGATTACTGGGGACAGTTAAAATTAGACAGCCAGGAGATTAACTTAGCCAGAACCAAAGGGATGCCTGGACGCTCAGCTTGTGCTGGCCCTTTGCCAACTTTGGCTGATCTTGGAAAACTAGGCAGAGTTGGACCTGGTGAATTCTTGGCTAAAGGTCTCAGGGAAGAGCTCAGGACAGGAAGAAAGAGAAGGCACACCTCTTCCAGTCTGTTGCCAAGAGAATCAGGTACAGCCGTACACTATCTGTGACATCTCCAGGAGTTGATCTCAGCTCTGAGGAGATTTTACAATTTGAGGCAAGTCCTCTAAGGAAGAAGAGTTGTGTGTGCTTTCATATCTGTAGCATATCCCTGGATGCCAGAGTATTTGTCTAAGCCAGTGGCCATTGACCTCCATGGCAGAATGAGCTGTTTTAAGAATGTTTACATTGGACTGAAGAGCCCGTTCATATGGGAGAGGAACGATTTACAGCAGGGATCAAATACATACTCGGACAATGAGGAAGAGAGGCTGTTTGTAGGGCTGACAAAGAGATCCTAAAACACAGTTTTTGTAGGGCATTTCCTTCTTCATGGCATCTTTGGGGCCAGTTTTTCAAACGTTGCTATTGTCCATGGGCAGGGCAGAGGGTTGCAGGAAGGAGGGAGTAAACAGAAGTTGCTTGGAGGGGGTGAAGGTCACCATCTCACTCTCTCACTAGCCACAAGCATTGCTGTCCATGCATCTATGTCCTGTGGCCACCCCAATATCCCAGAGGGGACAATGCCAACAATTTTTCTTCTCATTTGGATTGGGGTGGACTTTTTGACTGCTTAGCCTTTCAAAATTGAGGCAGGTTTTTTTTTTCAAAATAAGCAAAATACACTTTAAAAAGTAATGTACTGTTATCTTAACCCATAAAGGGTTCAAATATTTTTGCCCTACACAATACGGTGACCTCATCAGATCACAAATCATGGGACTTGGATGGGAGTATGTGTCTAACCCAGATTTATGTCACCCCAAGGAAATATGGTTCACCCTAATATTGGGATAGGGGCAGCATTTATTTTATTTATAAGTTTTTTGGTTGCTTTTCATCAGATGATATTAAAATAGAGATTCAAATTCCAGTTGATTAAAATTGACGAAAAAGGACAAAAGCATAGTGACAATAGTTACCAGTATCACAGTTTCAGATATTCAACCAAAGAACTGGGTTGGTGGCATGTTGAACACCCACAAAAATGCTTAAAGGGTACAAAACATCCTATCTTTGAATATCCACTTGATAATCTTGTAATTTTGCAAATTGTTGTAATCTTGTGAGTTTGAGCCTTTAAAATTGTTTTAGGTCTGTGGATGTTGCTTAGGGTTTTCAGAGATATTAGTTTTTCACTCATGTTGTGTTACCTCTCCCTGGCTGATAATTTCATGCGCTTTTAAGTATTGTAACAATCTTTAGTCAAGCCTATGGTTTTCCCAGGTGCAATGGATGGCTGTGAATGTTGGACCATAAGGAAGGCTGAGCGCCAAAGAATGGAGGCCTTTGAATTATACTCCCTTGGACTGCAAGGCGATCCAACCGGTCAGTCCTAGAGGAGATCAACCCTGACTGGTCTTTAGAAGGCCAGATCCTGAAGAGGAGACTCAAATACTTTGGCCACCTAATGAGAAGGAAGGACTCCCTGGAGAAGAGCCTCATGCTGGCAACGATTGAGGGCAAAAGAAGAAAGGGACGACGGAAAATGAGGTGGCTGGATGGAGTCACCAAAGCAGTCGGCCTGAGCTTAAATGGACTCCAGAGGATGGTAGAGGACAGGAAGGCCTAGAAGAACGTTGTCCATGGGGTCACGATGGGTCGGACACGACTTCGCAACTAACAACAATATTTACTCAACAGGGAACATGTGCACATAAGTTAAGGTGCCACCACTGAAAGGACCTTGTTTGACCAGCAGATGAGAAGGAGCATGTCCTTGTAAGAACGGTTACCATAGCTCCCAACAACCTCAATACACTAGGCACCAACTGTTGCGAGACTTCTTCAGATGACTTTTTGGCAGCACTTTTCAAGAAGTGAAAAGAAACTGCAAAAGGGCTGCTTGAAATGTTTCCCCACATTTCAGACCCCACAGCTAGACTCAGCCGAGGAGTGTGAAAATCTTCTGCAGTCTTTCTAAGAAGGCTTCCATGTAGAAGTGACCCTTGCAGTGATGACTTAGAACTAGATGGTCTCTTCTAGTGGGGCTCCAGTGACAGCCTCCTTTGAAATGAGCCTGTTGGGCTCATTTTGTGAATTTTACAAAGGGAGCGGGGCTTTCCAGGCCAAGGATGTGCAGGCTAGGATCTCTCTCTCTCTCTCTCTCTCTCTCTCTCTCTCTCTCTCTCTCTCTCTCTCTCTCTCTCTCTCTCTCTCTCTCCTCCCTCCCTCCCTCCCTCCCTCCCTCCCTCCCTCCCTCCCTCCCCCACTCTCCCCCTCCCTCTCTCTTTCCCCACCTTCACCCAATGGATTGAGGACCTGATTAAACTTGCCACTTACAAGTCGATTACTTATAGAGTTAGTAGAAGCAAGTATAATGAAATATTTATACAGAATAGAGCAGGTTAATAAATACATTTATATAGTAAATGTATATAACCAGAAACATCACTAGAAGCTAAAATCACAAGACTACATCTGATTTACTCTGGCCACGTCATGAATGCAAGTTAATTGGAGAAGTCAGTGATGTTAGGAAAGGTTAGTGGAACCAGAAGAAGGGGCAAGCAAAGGACATGTTGGCTTGATCCCATCAAAGCTGATACAAAGGTGAACATCCAACAACTGAAAGAAGCTGTGCTTGACCTGGTAGCAATCCTGGAACCGGTTCCTTAAAATTTGAAAAGTTCAAATAAAGCACATTCCATCATCTAAGTCATGTCACCAGGAAGATGACTCTAGCCATGGCCATGAAGTACTAACCCTGGGCAACTTTCCCTCATAGATGGGAGCCTCTTCCCACTGGTCTCCACCACAGATGATAATGGAGGAGTGATTCTTTCAGATGTTTGGGTTTAGACCTTTCTGCCTTTGAATTAAGACCATTGTGGCTGGCAGGCAATCGGAGCAGGTCTTTTGAGATTCTTGTTACCTGATCGTTTTGCTTCGCTGGGCTCTTAGCAACTTGGCAGCTGCCCTCTTTAGAGTAATTGGCAGCCAGAGTCCCATGTGTGAAAGACTGGAAGGAGGCTCTCTCAGGCTGGGAAAGTGGCAAAGGATGGACCAGTGGAAACCCACCATACTGTCAGAGCACCCTCCTTTCTGTGTACCCATCAGCTTGAATGTGGGAAGGAATGCCCACCTCCATTAGAAAGGAGTGAAGGTCTGGATATGATGCTCTCTGGGTCCCAGGGAAGACTGTGGCTTTACTAGCAATGTCTCCTTCCCCTACTAATACCAGTCTTGGGTGAGGTAGCAGCGGCACCTTGTTGTATCATGTCTATTGCTTTGAGATCACTGTGGGTATGTATGTATGTATGTATGTATGTATGTATGTATGTATGTATGTATGTATGTATGTATGTATTCATTCATTCATTCATTCATTCATTCATTCATTCATTCATTCATTCATTCATTCATTCATTCATTGCTTGTTCAGAAACACAGAGAAGCATCTGTAAGGGACCCAAAGAGGCATCCATATTATTTCCCCATCATTCTCCTTCAATCTGCTTATTCTGCCCTCCAACCTGCTACTTTTCTGAAGTTTTATTTTTTATTGCTTGAAACGAGTAACCTTATCAGTTCTGGCAAAGACACACAATCTTTTGGCCTGGTGAATTTTTTAAAAGCTCAGCCTTTGAATGTAGTTATTCTTCCCAATGTCATTTATTTATTTACTTTCTGGAATGCTTTCTGCAGGAGGGGAATCCTGAAATATTTTATGCATTTGGGCTGCATCCATACTGCCTGTTTTCACAACTGATGCTGTGCTGCACAGCAAAAATACATAATGATTAACTCCATTTGCCTCCCTTTGCCAGTTGTCATTCTGTACAGCTAGACTCCACTTGTGACCACAAGTTCTGTTGCTAAGTAAGGCAGTTGTTAAATAAATCATCCCCGATTTTACAACTTTTTTTTGCCATGTTGTTAAGAGACACACTGCAGTTTTTAAGTGAATCATGTGGTCATTAAGGCTGAGCTTTTAAAAAATTCACCAGGCCAAACGATTGTGTGTCTTTGCAAGAACTAATAAGCTTACTCGTTTCAAGACATGAAAAATCAACTTTGTCAGAAGCTGGATGGGATGGGAAAGTCCCAAATTGTGATCATGTGACACCAGAATGCGGCAACCATTGTGAATGCAGATGGGTTGCCAAGTGTCCAAATTTTGATTACTTGACTGTAGGATGTTGCGACCATCGCTAAGTGCAGGAACCAGTTGTTAGTCACTTTTTCAGTGACATTGTTATTTCAGTCATTAAACAAATGGTTATTAGCCAAGGACCATCTGTAGTTGGAGGCCTCTAAGTGCTGCCTGGTATCCAGCTGTCTTATAGTCTTATGGGAAGAAAATCCCCCTCTTAGATATCCCCTCTCTGCTCCTCCTGGGTAGCCCTGCTTTCCATTCCCTAGTCAGATTATGTGGCTTTGTGACAAAGAAGAAAGGAGGATTAGGCTGTTGATTGAAATAACTCATCCATTGGTTCAGCCTTCTTTCTCCTCTTTGTGGTGACTTTCTTTCAGAAGACTAGGTTGCTTTATCATCGCTTTTTCTCTCTCCGGTGAAACCCTGCATGAACTGTGCAGGTATAAAGAATGCAATAAAAGGAGGTAATGTCCAGGAAAAGAGGGGGGGAGGGAGGGAGGGAGATGATATAAACCAGGCACACCAGAGAATGTGTTGCCTGGATCTGTATTGGATGTCTGGCTCCTTGTTACAGTTTTAATCAGAAAGTCAGCTCCTTTGAGAATTAAAAATAGAAAATCCAGAGATAAATATATATTCTGTGGGTGTGAATGCAGATTCTGCTGTGGCATACGGCTATTAATCATGAGCTCTTTTTCCTCTACATCACCGAATGCTATATCAGTTTTCTAAGGAAAGGTGAAGAATTAAACGTGTTATACTTTCATAATATTCTCCAGTTAATAATAAGAACCATCCAAGCAGAGGGGCTTTTTGTTTTGGTAAGTCAAAGCCTTTATTGAATTATTGCATTTGAGTGTGGTTGCACACCTCTTATTTTCAAGTCATATTTTGTGTTTTCTATTGGCTGACAACAGCCAGAAAGTTTATGTAATTTTAAAGGCAATTTATTGTGCATTTGAAATTAAGGCAACCAAATATTGCAGGAGAAAGAATCGTAACTGCAAAACATTTCCCAACTACTAGAGCTCAAACAGACCCTCTGTCAAAAGAGATGGATTTTTTTTCCTTTGTGAATCTCTAGGGTTCACCTTTTGGGACAGGAGCACTTGTGACTCTCTTCACCCCACCCCACCCGGTCTGTCTGACTCTCAGTAACACTGAATGTATGCAAGTTTTAACTCTCTTGAAAACAAACTAATGTGTGCCCACCCCATTTTCCTGAGCTGTGAAAATAAGAGAAAATGAAAGCCAAGAAGGTGTGATAATAGCAGTCCCCTTCAGTGATAGGTGTACAATATAAAATGAGCTTGGTTTTGTGGTGTTGCTAGTCCCTTGTTTATGAGAGTTGACAGCCATGTCTGGATCCTTATGCCAGTTTCCAAGGGAAGCCAAACCACCGAAGGGCAGAGATGTCGGGAGGTCATCACAAGGGCCAGTTGCATCAGCCTCTCAGCTCCCCGAGGAAACGATGCTAGAAGAAAGGTGTGTTTGTGTACAAATCTATGATAACAAAGAGTTGCAGGTGGAACCCTAGCCAGACACGTATCCATGTAGGGAGTTCCCCCTCTTAAGAGCTCAAGCCAGAAACTCTGTGGGCTAAACCTTCTGAAGTTTGGGCAAAGTCCTCCAAAGTGGGTGTTTCCCATTATGATCTCAGAGCTTGCCAGGAGCTTTTCAAGTCAACTCCCAGAAAAATACGCTGAGAATACCCGTGCACGACTTTACACTCGAGACCAAGCAAGGCTAAGTCGGAGAATTTCACAGCTTCTTCTCCGGGTTGTGTTTTCATGCGGGTAAGATTGTGCACATATTAGCTTGGAGCTAGACTGGAACTTAAGGCTCAGAGCTGCTGCGGAATTACTCTTCCACGGAATCAAGTAGAAGCTAACTTTGTCAAGCTTTTAATATGAAGTAATTGTCTGCTAGGAGAATTGTCGATGAGCCTCAGAAATCACCCAAATGATAACTCAGGTTGTTGTTAGATATGCAAAAGAGAAAGGAGATATTTATTGTTAAGATATTTAATTGAATAGCTGGAATAGTGAAGTTTGTAATGAGACAGAACATACAGTTATAATTGATTGGTTGGTGAGAGCTAACTCTTGCATGAGGAAATCTAAGCTGTGATTGGTTGCTGTGGGTATAAAGGGGAAGTTTCCATATTTCCCGCCTTTTTACCTCAGTTTGCTCTGTGATTTACCTCATGAGGTTCCTGCAGTGTTGATTTACCTGTCGATGCTCCTGTTTGCAATACTCTTATTTACTCTAAATATATTTATTTACATAAAACAACAAGTGCGTGTCGGCGTTTCTGCCTTCTTTTGGTCACCAGCTGCACAGTTCCCTGACATTTATCTTGTGTTGCTTGACTTGAATAAATTCTTTGTGCTTTCTTAAACCTCTTGGTGGCAAGTCAGGAAATATCATTAATTTTCTCCAGCAATGTCCTGAGTTGTTGCTTTCCTGTATAGTTGCACAACGTGATTATGTCTGGATCTTAAAAAAAAAAACTACCACATGACAAGGTGTTTAAGCTTTATGTAAACTCCAACAGTTGTGTCAACAAAATCACCATACTCCTGTTGAAACGTCTCTTGAAAATATTTCTCCTTGGCAGCTGCCAGCGAGTCTGTGTGCATTCTCAAGGAAAGAGAGGCTCAACACACTGTATCTTTTTCTGACATGCTTGGCCTTGGATTTCATCCAGGCTCTCTTGGCAGGCGGTCAATTCAGTCAACAGCTGTCCTCGTGCTCTGTAAAGGCTGGGTTATCTTGCATTTGGTGTGGTTGAATCACCACTCCCATCTGGTTGTCATTGTTCTCATTGTTATGAATCTGCTTTGCAACTGCCTTGTTCAAACTCCTTCTTCACTGATAACAACATTGTCATATGAAGAGTCATAAGCCACCCTTTCACCTGCCTTAATTATTTCTCAAGTGTGGTGGAGTGTTCAGCCCAACAACTCTATCTGCAGACTGAAATGGCATGTCCCAAATATAAGCTTACTAGATAATGTTAGTCCCAGTCTGGTCCATGTAACTTGCAGGGTTATTTTCTTCTGCTGTTGAGTGTACTTTGGCTCTTAAACATTCCCTGGTATTTGTGTGGGTTCTGTAACAAATTAGCCTTCCATGACTTGATGTTTCCTAAATGTTTGGGATACTACTTTCAGAAGTAGGAATTTTAGACCTACGGTCTAGCACCGCATCAGGTTGGAGAACATTGTGGAAGATTAAGTCTTCTACAGTTGAGTCACTGCAAATCATATTCAGCAGCGTTTCCCCGTCAACTTTTCTGTGGTCAGGCTAAGGCAAAGATATTGCTCCAACAAAGACTAAAATTAATTATAGATCAAAACCCTTAATGTCACTTCATTCTTCTTGACCAGTTCAGTAATGTTTAACTGTTCAGTATCTCAAAAGTCATGGCAAATAAAGAGAAGATGTAAGTAAAATCACAGTCCGTCAATTTTTAGAACATTCATATGTACCTTAGAAAATATATTTGATGAGACACAGCAAATATTAAGAGCAGAATAGTGCTTAAAGCTACTTGAGGAATGCTTTTTCCATATCCCTGATAAGTGGGAAAAAATGTGATTATACGCCACCAATAAAACATAAATTTCTCAACTCTGCAATTATATCTGTTACTTAATTTTGAAATTGATTGTCTGTGTAGGAAAATAAATTTTAACAGTAAAAAGTTCAGACACCCATCAAAAATTTCCAAAAGTATTCCCGTTTAAGAAAATTTTAACATTAGTGTATTGTACAATATAGTAGATTGGATTTCCCCTGATCTTAAATAGATGTGAATCTTTGTTGATTTCTTTCTGCTCTTTCAAAAGACTAGAGGTGAACCCTCCCGATTTTATATTTGCGTATTAATTTTCATTGACCCAAATTCAGAGCAGTGCAGCCTTGTAGCCAAAATGCTTGACTTGGGCCAGGAAAAGCTCTTGGGGGGCTCTTGGGGGGAAGGGGCCTCTAGATCACTCAGAGGCACATTGGATTATTTTTTGAATCACCAGTTTGGGGCTTATTCAGAATCTTGTGCTAATGAAGACTCTTGATTTGTTTTCTCTGGTAATATGCAGCTGTTTTGTTTTGTAACTTTCTAGCTTTGCCTTTTGATTTTGCCTTGGAGGCATGTTCCTGAGGACTGGTATAAACATGATTGAAACTTCAAGCGTCAAGCAGCTTGCAGGCTGAGACTTCTGCTGTCCGGCCAGTAACCTGTACTTGGTCCTGTTTTCTCTTCTCTAAGCAAGCTTGTGTTTATGGGAAACTGAATGAAGGGATGGGCCTGCCTGGTTTATGAACTGGGTGAGGTTTATAAGTCAGCCTCAACAAGAGGCAGCTCCCATCCTGGTCTTCAAAAAGCCAAAGAGGCAGCTAGCCAAGTGAGAAGCTTGTCTGAGGTGGTAACCAGAGTTCTGGTTTTCTTGCAGCCCCCAGTAGATGGATATTGACATGGACTACGAAAGACCAAATGTTGAAACCATCAAATGCGTGGTTGTCGGGGATAACGCGGTAGGCAAAACTCGCCTGATCTGTGCAAGAGCCTGTAACACCACCCTGAACCAGTACCAGCTGCTGTCAACCCATGTCCCAACAGTCTGGGCAATTGATCAATATCGAGTCTGCCAAGAGGTAGGTATGGCTTTGGCATGGAAACACGTTTAATTCTGAGCCCGTCTAGAAGGGATGATGGAGAGAGTGGGCTGGAGGGAAGGAATTCCAGAGAGGGGAGTACAGTAGATTAGAGCAGGCCAGAGGAGGGCTCTTCTGTACTTAGAGAATATATGTGGAAATACTGCAAGTACTTAGCTTCTGCCTTTGCATGCTTATGTCATTGCTACCTGGTGAAAAGTGCATCGTATCCTTGCATATCTGCACTATTGAAGATTCAGATTTTCTGGCCAACGTATCCTCCCTTTTCCATCTTTTTAGCTGCCCACCTTTGCAGTTAACTGTCCAAAGAAATTCCCCTCAAATTGTTGCAAAAATAGTTGGTAAAGGAGGCATTCCAGCTCGTGTGATTTAAAAATGTGTAGGGTTGCATTTTCTGTGCAGCTGTTACAGTGCAGCAATTCTACCCCAGCTGATTTTCGTAACTATTGTACTCTTCTTCATAAACTCTCTGCTGGGTCTTAAATCTGCTAGCCTCCATCCTACTCTTTGCAACCGCATAGCTTCATGTACGACTTTAATGATGTATTTTTCTTTTGTGTCCCACCAGGATATATTAAAATGTTGCATAATTATTGTTCATTTCACTATTCATTTGTTGCACTAATTTCATCAGAGCCTTAGCTAGATTGCCTAAACATAAATCTTTTGTTAACAAATTGTGTTATGTACAAATACATGAAACCAGATTAAACCATGACTGCTGCTGACCACAGTTTAGATTGTATCCCAAAGCCAAGGTTTAATTCTGCATGTCTGCTCCCTCTAAGCTTTATACATTCTTCTGCATAGCACAGTAACCTCTAGAGCAGGGGTATTAAACTCACGTCCTCACGGCCACATCTAAACCGGGCGTGGCTGTGGCCAGTGCATGATGCATCCAGCCCGTGGGCCGGGAGTTTGACAGCCCTGCTCTAGAGGAAGGCTAATGGCCAAGCATTCAGGTGTTATACCAGACTATAATTAGCAAAATATTTACTTCAAATCATACTTGCTGGGGTTTGGCAGCTATCACAAATAATGATTTCTTGCTTCGGGCTCCTGTCCAATCAAAATTTGGTGGGTTATCTGAATTGAACATCTGATGGTCTCCAACCAGAAGTTGGCATCTTCTACCATCCCTGACTATAACTTGGCTTGCCTCAAATTTTTTGGGAATTAAGTCTGCTATCTGCTCAGGTTCCTCACACACACACACCCGGATCTCTGTCTGCTTTCACCGCAAACCTTTATCTTACAGACATCTCTCTCTGTTCCAGGTTCTTGAACGCTCCCGTGATGTAGTTGATGAAGTGAGTGTTTCTCTCAGGCTCTGGGACACATTTGGAGACCATCACAAAGACCGTCGTTTTGCTTATGGAAGGTCAGTCTAAGTTAGATGTCCCTTTTGTGGCAAGCAAGCTAACAGGAGAATAAGTACACCTTTGTTAACCCATAATGGGTTAACATCTGTACAAAAGACTATATATTTCATAGGTCATTCAAAAACAATGTGAAGAAGAAACAGCACTATTAAATGAATAATTAAAATTAACTATTACATAATTCAATTAATGACTACATTTATTATTTTTATTTGCTCGGCTGATCACAGAGAAGAGTTACTGCTGAATTGGGAAATGAGATCAGACTAATGAGGAAGGTGCAGCTCGGTTATTAATTCCATGTTGGTAGAAGTGGAGACTATTTGGTCATTCTAAATGCATTAGATGATGCAGTCTTTTAGGACCAGAAGTCAACGCTAGCTTAAAATTCCTGCAAACCATTTGAGATTCATTAAAACTCCTTCAGAC
Source organism: Natrix helvetica (assembly GCF_964273705.1). Classification (NCBI taxonomy): domain Eukaryota; kingdom Metazoa; phylum Chordata; class Lepidosauria; order Squamata; family Natricidae; genus Natrix; species Natrix helvetica. The sequence continues at coordinate 106,500,028 of NC_138551.1, read as the reverse complement.
TTTCTCTCCATTTTGGTTATTTTTTAATTTAAAAGTTACTAAAAAGAACAGACTTCATGGATGAGTATGAAACACCTTTATGCCATAATTGCATGCATGTCAAATACATTAACATCAATCCTGGCAACAGAAATTGAGATCCAGAAATTCTTTTTCCACAGGTCTCAAAAGTGATTTGTTATATGTCACACAAGAGGATGAAGCACAAAGGCTGATCAGATCGGCCTCATAGGCCTTTGTGCCCAAGCAGATGTTCCAGCTGCTGAAGCTTCATTGACATCAATACTTTTGGTTTAATAATAATAATAATAAATTTTTATTTGTTAGCCGCACCCTCTCCTAAAAGGACTCGGGGCGGCGTACAATAAAAACACATAAAATATACAAATGAACAATACATATACAATAAAAATAAACACATACACATACGTACACATATACATATACATGGAGGAGGTAACAAATATATAAAATAGAATTTAAAATTGACAATTTAAAACACCCTCAATTAAATTACAAAATTTAAAAACCCATCAGGAGCGGTAAGGTAAAACTATGGTTGAGCCAGGCCAGCTAATTGGAAGAGGTGGGTCTTGAGCTTTGCACGGAAGGAGCGGAGGTCAGAGGTAGTCCTGATATCAGGGGGGAGGTCATTCCACAGGGCTGGGCCCGTCACAGAGAAGGCTCTGCTCCTAGGCGTCGCCCCCCGACACTGTTTGGTGGACGGCACCTGGAGAAGTCCCTCTCTGTGCGAGCGAATTGGTCGTAGGGATGTATGGGGCAGGATGCGATCCCGCAGGTAGCTAGGTCCTGTGCCATGGAGCGCTTTAAAGATCGTAATCAGAACCTTGAAACGCACCCGATAGGCCACAGGAAGCCAGTGCAGCTCGCGCAGGAGAGGTGTCACATGGGAGTACCTTGTACTCCCCATAATCACCCGCGCGGCCGCATTCTGGACCAACTGCAGTCTCCGAGTGCATCTCAAGGGAAGCCCCATGTAGAGAGCATTGCAGTAGTCCAGGCGAGACGTCACCAGCGCATGAGTGACTGTACGCAAGGCATCTCGGTTCAATAGGCGCAATTGGCGCACCAGGTGAACCTAGTGGAACGCCACCCTTGCCACGGCTGTCACATGGTCATCCATGGACAGCCGGGCATCCAGGAGGACGCCCAAATTGCGCGCCCGCTCCACGGGGGCCAGTTGTACGCCCCCAATGGCCAAAGATGGAAGCAATTGGTTGAACCGGGGGGCCGGAACCCACAGCCACTCCGTCTTGGAGGGGTTGAGCTTGAGTCGGTTGCCATCCATCCAGACCCGTACGGCTTCCAAGCACCGGGACATCACTTCGACGGCCTCGTTGGGGTGGTTCGGGGTGGAAATGTACAGCTGGGTATCATCAGCGTACAGATGATATCCCACCTCGAAACCACGAATTATCTCGCCCAGCGGCTTCATGTATGTGTTGAACAGGAGTGGCGAGAGGACCGACCCCTGAGGCACCCCACAAGTGAGGGGGCTTAGGGTCGACCTCTGCTCCCCTGCCAACACACGTTGCGTCCGGCCGGAAAGGTAGGAGCCGAACCACCGCAAAACGGTGCCTCGAACCCCCAACCCCCCCCAGTCGGTGCAACAGGATACCATGGTCGATGGTATCAAAAGCCGCCGAGAGATCTAATAGGACCAGGATAGAGGAACAACCCCTATCTCTGGCCCTCCAGAGATCATCCACCAACGCGACCAAGGCCGTCTCCGTGCTGTGCCCGGGTCGGAAGCCAGACTGGCGCGGGTCTAGATAATCATTTTCCTCCAGATGTCGTGGAAACTGATAAGCTACCACACTCTCTACAACCTTCGCCAGAAAGGGAAGGTTGGAGACAGGACGATAATTGGCTAGCTCCGTAGGGTCCAGGGAAGGCTTCTTGAGTAAGGGTCTCACCACCGCCTCTTTCAAGGCGGCCGGAAGAGACCCCTCACCCAACGAAACGTTCACTAGGCCCAGGAGCCAGTCGCGTGTAACCTCCCAGGATGCCAGTACAAGCCAGGAGGGGCACGGGTCCAGTAAACATGTGGTAGGTCGCAGCCGTCCACGCAGTCTGTCCAAATCCTCGATGGCAACCAAGTCAAACTCCTCCCAGAATGGTCTCTCAAGACTCGCCTCGGACGTCTCCACTAGACCACTGAAAGGGACCCATTCCTTCCGGATTTGAGCGATTTTATCCTGCAGATATTTCCCAAATTCCTCTGCCCTGCCCTGTAAAGGGGCCTCTCGCGGCCTCTGAAACAGGAGGGAGCGGGATACCCGAAACAGGGTGGCAGGGCGGTTCTCTGCGGATGCAATGAGAGCGGCACAATATTGACGTTTGGCCGCTCTCAATGCCACAAGGTACGTCCTTAAATGGGTTCGTACCTGTACTCGGTCAAATTCGGAACGAGAGGATCTCCAACGACTCTCTAGGCGTCTCTTGCGGCGTTTCATCACCCTTAGCTCCTCGGTAAACCAAGGGGCCAGGGTGGATCGTTGCCGCCGGAGAGGCCGCAAAGGCGCCACTCGGTCTAAGGCCCCGGTAGTCGCATTATTCCACGCGACCACCAGGTCCTCTACCCGGGGGCGGGTCAGGGCTACAGGAGGTGGCCCAAGCTCTATCTGGAACCTATCTGGTTCCATCAGGCGCCTGGGGCGGAACCATCTAATATCTTCCGGCTCCGCCTCCCCGCAGCAGGAGGTAGCACCAGGGAAGTCAAGCCGGAGAAGTGAGTGATCTGACCATGACAGGGGAGTGATGGTTAAATCCCCTACTCCCAGATCACTCAACCACTGGCCAGAGACAAAAACAAGGTCCAGCGTGTGGCCTCCCTCGTGTGTCGGGCCCTGGATCAATTGAGTCAGGTCCATGGCTGTCATGGAAGCCATGAACTCCCGAACCCCCTCAGACGCTTCTCCCACCGATGGCAGGTTAAAATCCCCCATCACTAAAAGTTTGGGGGTCTCAACCGCCACCGATGCGATTAGCTCGAGGAGATCAGGCAGGGCCGCTGATGTATAGCGAGGAGCCAGGTATACTATCAGCAGGCCCAACTGTCTCCCAGGGCCCCACTTCACGACAAGGGACTCACACCCGGATGTCTGCGGTACAGTGGACTCCCTCGGCTCTAAGTCCTCCCGGATAATCACTGCTACCCCACCGCCCCTTCCCTGGGCCCGAGGCTGGTGAAATGCTCGGTAACCTGGTGGGCACATTTCCATGAGGGGTAAACCTCCCTCGTGGCCCAACCAGGTCTCCGTTATTCCTGCGAGGTCCGGCTCCCCCTCAAGAATTAGATCGAAAATGAGGGGGGGCTTGTTGACAATGGACCTCGCATTGCATAACAACAGCCTCAGGCCCTGGGTCTGCAGCTCCTGACCACCTAGTACGCGGGGGTTGGTACAAGCGACCGGGTGTAACCAACAACCACGGTCTCCCAACCGACTACGGGTTCTTAATCTGTCCTCGCACCTGCCCCTCCCTACGACCGTTGGAATCAAAGAGCCCTGTATTGGAACGATATCCTCCCTCTCCTCCTCCCTTCCACTCCCTCCCCTCGCGACCACACCTAGTGACCTGGCTCTATCATCACTCCTGACATCCACCCACCCCCCAACCCTGGAACCCCTATAAACTCTTTAAAAACTCTTTACTAAAAAAACCCTTAATTTACGCTTCCTCCACCTCTCTGGGTTAATAAACCCGTCCTCAAGGTGGGCCCTCGAGAGGGCAGGAGGCCAAACCTGCGAGAGAGGGGACTCCCGCAGCCGCAGTAACTCCGACTTCGTGTGCATAAGAATAAAATCATAGGGGCAAAAATTAGTTGGTTACAGGTGCTGAAGATATGTCATAGTATCATAGTTTGTCGTAGGTATTTTCCTTACCCTAGGTGGAAAGGGTAAGATAGTGGGCTGGTCGACTATCTGGGTTTCAATGGGGAGGGTCTCAAGATGATGTAGGAGCCAGCAAAGCAAGATGTTAAAAGATGTTAAAAGGCAAAGTCAAGGGAAGCGATGGTAAAGTTTAAAGCTCCAACCTAGATTTCAGGTTTGCCATTCCAGTTGTCATTGTTCTAAAGTGCTTTACTCAGCTCCCTCCTCCACCAGCCGCTTCGTTTAAGTCTCCCATCTTCTCCTCTCCACACAACGGGGCGGTCTTCCGGCTTTCCGACCAGCACCACGGCTAGCACGCCAGCACGCCAACACGCCAACATGTTAATCACCAACCATGGTTCCACGCATCTCTCCATCTTTCCATCTCAACGCCTCTCGCCTCTCGCCATTCATCTCTCAGCTCAGCGCCCGGCGTTCCGCTCAGCATCTGGCGCTCCCACCAGCCAGACGAGCGCCCACAACCAGACGAGCGCCCCACTGCATACCTCCGCTGGTCTCTTGCTCGTCTCTTGCCTCGCCTCCTGCCTCTACTCCTTCTCCGTTCTCCCTTTCTCCGCCCAGCGCCCAGTGAGAGGCGAATGGCATTCGGCGTTCGGCGCTCCCATCCTCAATCCGCGCTCAGCGTCCTCGGCATTCCCAGCTTCCCGCTAGCCAGCTGACCACCCGAATCCCCTGCCCGACCCATCATAACCAGGGCAGAGTCGGGGGGTGGTCACCGACAAAGCACGACCCTCGGAATGGCATTGAGGGTCAGCAGCACCTCTCCCAGCAGGGAGACCCCTCCGCAATTCTGCGGAGCTCACGCGAAAGCCGCCATTTGCCTCGGAAGCTCCTCCTCCTAATATTGATTACATTGTTCTAGATGGTGCTATAATCTGCAGAAGGTTAAACAGTGTCCTTGGACTTCGGCTCCCATAATTCCCAAGCAATAGGGCTGATTGCTGTGCCAGTTGGGAGTTGACATGTACAGTGTCAGGTTGGGAATTGAGTAGGAGGGAAATTGGGAGCATTTGTGGATTTCCTTCCAGAAGCAACTGAAATCCATTGAGTTCAGAGTGTGCATCACCTCTCTCATCAGTAACACATTTCCGGCTTCCTATTTCAAAAGTTGTTTTGGGAGAAGCCCCAGAATGAGATGCCTCTGCAAGGAATTCTCTGGGGCAGGGGTCTCCAACCTTGGCAACTTTAAGCCTGGGGGATCTCAACTCCCAGAATTCCCCAGGGGAATTTAAAAATGTGTAGGGTTGCATTTTCTGTGCAGCTGTTACAGTGCAGCAATTCTACCCCAGCTGATTTTCGTAACTATTGGTCTTCTTCATAAACTCTCTGCTGGGTCTTAAATATGCCAGCATCCATTCTACTCTTTGCAACCACATCTTACCTTCATGTCAAACTTTAATCATGTATTTTTCTTTTATGTCCCAGGGGAATTCTGGGAGTTGAAGTCCTCCAGGCTTAAAGTTGCCAAGCTTGGAGACCTCTGCTCTGATGCCACAGTCCTTGAGAACCCTACAACCAGAGCAGAACACAAAGGGATGGGGGACTTCTTGGTGCAGGGAGAGGTGGCCTCCAGCTGCTTCCAGCTGATCCCTTGGTATCTCCTGGAGAACAGGAAGAGTAGCCGAGGTCATAAAAGATTCAAAGGAATTTGGTGGAACAGACGGACTCAGGAATGTTGACCATTGGCTTCTCTTGCTGACTTCATAGTACCTTCTGGAGAATAAGTCATTTAACAGCCAGGTGCAACAGCCTTCCCAGGCTTGGTTAACAAATACAGTTAAATATTTAAACAACATTTAAATGCCTTTTCTAAAAATTGTAAAATAAATGGCAGGGGCATTGCCCCTTTGCCAAATATCTGCAGGCTTAAAATTCAGTGCTTATTGATTTGGCAGGGTTATTTGAATCCTTGCTTCTCCTTCTGGAGGCGCCTTCTGATACACAATGGAACAAGTTGTCCCTAAGCAGTTGGGCTGAGATATGAGGACAGAGCAAGGAGCGTCCGAGCACTTGCTGAAACAAAGCAGTTGGGAGAGGACTTATTTCCATCTCCCTGTGATATCTCTGCACGAGATCCTTGGGGATAATTACTTGAGTAGAACTGCTGAACTCTTCAACTCTCGGCTTATTGAAATCTGGATTATTTTAGGGTCAGAAGAATTGATTCAAAGCGACTTCATGCTACAAACCAGCAAAGCACCTGTCAATCTTGGGAGAGGTATACTTATAAAAAGCAGCCCTCTCTATCTTTTCAGCAACTTGTCTCCTTGCAGGCACCACCATTAAGCCAGGGCACCATCGTCCACTGGCCAACGCACTACTTTTCTTCCAAACAAGCTTTGTCCTGTCCTCACTTTAGCTCCTGCCAATCTCCCTCTCCATCTCACATCCCTTTGTGCCTCCTCTGGAAGGCTAGCCAAAAGCCACAAATGCCATTGCCCAAAAGACCCCTCCAGCCATTTCAGTTTGGAACCATGCAGAGGACACAGGACACCACTTTTTCTGTAGGTGGACAAGTACTTCAAACATACCTCTTTCTGGTTGGACATGCACAGTTTTTGGATCCTGCATGGTTCAAGCCAGAGATAGTTGGTGACTAGCAAGAATGTTGCTTTTAGGGAGTGGCTGATGACCCATCCAAAGTCAGATATGATGCTCCTGGGCTCAGATTTCAGGGGACAATGAGGACACTATTGTATGGTGGTTTTTGAGGACCATCAGCAAGCATTTCAAAACAAGGCCATGCCATTTGTTGCACAGCAATTTGTGTGTTGAGAGGAGGACCAAATCATATTCTTTCCCCAATTCCCTTTTCTCAGTTCAGGAAGGGAGGGAGGGAGTGACTCTAAAATATATTCCTAATGCACAAAGAATACTCGTCTCCATAAAGACACCTGAAGAGAGAGACACGATTGGCTGCAGCTTCCGACTGGGGGCATACAATTTAATTCCATGAGTCATATCTTGGGTTGGAAGGGGGGATAAGATTTATTAATTTCCCTCCCTGTGAACCATGAACCTTAAAGGGATCCTTGGTGTGCTGGATTTTCCTCCAGAAATTGTCTAGAATCATTATTCACAGATCCTCCTTGGTTTATCTCAAGACCTGTTTGATGCTTGCAGGTATTAACTGGCTGGCCCCACTTCCCCTTGCAAATTAGTCTTTGACCCACCATCAGGCGAGGGGGGAGCTGACCTGCTTGCTGCAACGTTGAGCCTTTATTCTGCCCCCACTTTACCCTGATATGCCACTTGGGAGTTGGATAAGAGAGGTCTTTGGTTGTTGTGGAGGAACATAGAATTGCGACAATGTTTATGCACTTCAGCATCACAATCCTGGTGTACTTCTAAATATACCAAGTCTTGATTATTCCCTCCTTCCACCCATTTTTGAACAAAGCGATTGAGGTATAAACTTTATTTAAAACAAATACTGTTTTGTTTTTCAGATCTGACGTTGTGGTGCTGTGCTTTTCCATTGCTAATCCTAACTCCCTGAATCATGTGAAGACAATGTGGTGTCAAGAGATCAAGCACTTCTGTCCTCGCACCCCTGTGATTCTGGTGGGCTGCCAACTGGACCTTCGCTATGCTGATCTGGAAGCTGTCAATCGAGCCAGGAGGCCTTTGGCAAGGTAGAGTTGAATGCAGATAAAACTTTGTTCCCCCATGGCAAAGCAACGCTGGACCTTTGCAGAAATGGCTTTAATGTGTCCAGGTTCTTTAGTTTATAATACAATACATAAAGATAAAAACAAAATGAATACCAAGTGAATTAACAATTCCATATCTGGAGAAGGGGCCTCTCAAATAAGCCTTCTCAGATGTTTGAGGACTTTGGGCATCAACACATGGGGTCTTCATGGTGCATCCAGAAAGGGAAAGCATGAAGGTCAAAGGATCCCAAGAATGAGCCCTTGATAGGTGGGGTCCGCTAGTGCTTTCCAGTGAGACTGACCAAAGACTGACCTCTTTTTTCGTTTTGTTTGCAGGCCTATCAAGAGGGGAGACATCCTGCCACCAGAAAGAGGCAGGGAAGTTGCTAAAGAGCTTGGAATACCCTATTATGAAACCAGCGTCTTTGATCAGTTTGGCATCAAGGATGTCTTTGATAATGCAATCCGAGCGGCCCTGATTTCCAGGAGACATTTGCAGTTCTGGAAATCCCATTTGAAGAAAGTCCAGAAGCCTTTGCTCCAAGCTCCATTTCTACCTCCAAAGGCTCCTCCCCCTGTTATAAAGATCCCAGAGTGTCCCATCCTCAAGATCAATGACGTGGGATACTTACTGGACAATCCCTTGTGTGCAGACGTGCTCTTTATTCTTCAGGAACAGACTCAGATTTTTGCTCACAAGATCTACTTAGCTACCTCTTCATCCAAGTTTTATGACCTTTTCTCAATGGAATGTGAAGAAACGCCAGACTTGACGGAAAGCTTTTGTAGTGAAGGTAGTAATCTCCCAACCAGAACCTCTAGCCTTGAAGTTGTTGACCAGGGAGCGGAAGGGACAGCTGCACCGTCTTCTGCTTCGACTGAGGGCCTCCAGGTAGAGCCTGAAGCAGGAGAAGCCACCTGCCCAAAAGGTTCAACTCTCTGGGGCAAAGGTTTCATTAGCCTACATCAAGAAATGCAGATCAATCCTGTTTCAAAGAGGGTCTGCGCAGTGACGGTTGTCAAGATGGAGGCCTCCATCCAAACGGGACCTTTTAAAACCGTCCTGCAGTTTTTATACACGGGACATCTGGATGAAAATGAAAGGGACCTCACCCAGGTAGCTCAGATTGCAGAGATCCTGGAAGTGTTTGACTTGAGGATGATGGTAGAAAACATCACCAACAAGGAAGCCTTCATGAATCAGGAAATCACAAAGGCTTTCCACGTCCGGAAAGCCAACAGGATAAAAGAATGCCTCTGTAAGGAGACGTTTTCTGGTGAGTCTACATGGAAATATCCCCCTGCCTTGCATTTGTTTCAGTGCTAATAAGAACACCTGGGATGGTTGTGTGCAAACCAAGATCCAATTGGGACACGAAGGGAAGCTTAGTGCCCACAGTCAATAATTGTGCCAGGTGACAGGTAATTCCACATTCCTTAATGTTAACATAATACATCTTTATGCAAAGGGGCACATCTGCCCCCCTGGCCAATCATTTTTGAAGCCTGGAGAGGGTTATCCTCCAGTTGTAGAATGGGGGAAAAGATGCAGATGCTGTTGAAAAAGAGATCCAAGTGGGGGTCCTCCCCTTTGCTTGGAAGACAGCCTGATCCAGTTGAGCATTGGGAAAAAGTCAGAATTCGCAGGGAGACGGAGAAATAGGAGGCCTCTTCCTGCTTTCCTTCCATGCTGGCCCTGTTGGCCCAGGAGATGTGGGTGCTTTTGACAGTCAGCTACCCAAGACATCTTGGGATCCTGGTAAATTTTAGCTCCTTTGGTGATAACTGGAAGAGGTTCCCTTTCTTTTCTGTCCAGTTTCTTCTTCTCTTGCTTCATCTTCATCCAGTTTTGCTTCCCTTCTTTTATTCATCCACCACCAGAATTTCAAGTCAAGTGTTTTTTGGGGGTGTGTGGAGGGAGGGATGCAAGCATTTTCCTCCCACCATTTACACGGGCTGTTTGTACACCAGTGTAACTCTCTGGTCCTTAGCTTTCAGTACATGGGAAATGACATTTCATCGTACAATTATGGTCCATCTCTAGCAGTAGTTCTTCAGACAGAAGACCTTGCCAGCTCTTCTGGGCTAGATCTGATTCTCTCTGCTGTGACACAGCTGCTCAACTGCCTTTCTCATCAACTAATTCTGTGACTTGGAGCTGTTTAAGTGGAGTATAGTGTATGAGTGTAATTTGGAAAATAATTAAATGACAAGTATTTTGGCCTACAGAAGAGCTGGGTTATTAAAGTTCCACTAGATGGCAGCCAAAGAATGTGGAAAATACAAGGTACATGTGCCATCTAGTGGCCATATGGAGTTTTGCAACTAAGCTTAAGAAGCTGTAATGTTAGAACCCGCAGTTGGGAAACTTGGACTGGGACTGGGGAGACCAGGATCAAGTCCATGAAGTTCTCCTGGGTGATTTTGGACCAGCCACCCTCCACTCAACCTACTTCACAGGGTTATTGCAGACAGGAACAAAGGGAGATTCCCATCTAAGTCACCTCAACACAGAATATGAATATTATTATTAGTAATACTACTGCCAATGTGTTGTGGCATTTACATGGCGTATGAAACTGATAAATTTGACCCATTTTAATTTTTGCCAGTGACATTCTTGATAACCTCAGCAAGTAGGAACCCCTGGTGTGGTTCCTCTGATGGAAGCTCAGAGTTTAATTGTTCTGTTACTCATTTAACCATTAATGTTTGTCCTCCGGGTGTCCTCAATGAAGGACCTTCTTTGCAGAAATTCTGGGAATTGTTAGCAGGTCATGTGTGCTGTCTTCCATGTTCTTTCTGATTCTCACATTTGGCTGCAAGCACAAGCAGTCACAGGTTGTTATTGTGTTTCTTTGATTCCTTAACAGATGTGACATTTGTGTTGGAAGATGGAAAGATAAATGCTCATAAACCGCTTCTAATCTGTAGCTGTGAATGGATGTCTGCCATGTTTGGAGGATACTTTGTGGAGAGCGCAAACAGCGAGGTATTTGTCCTCTTTGGCCTGACTTTGCTCTGGAGAAGGAACTTGCTTTGGGTTGCAAGGACTCCTTGGAGGGTGTGGGAATCCCTTGGTTATGTCTCTTTGGGGACCCCTCTTCTCCAGTCCGTCTTCTGCACTAGTTCTCAGACGATCCCTGTCTCCTGACTGTCAGGAGTTGGTGGGATGGGGAGGTTACAGGTGGAAAAGCTGTTCTCCATCCCCCATCAGATCTCAGCCCCACAAGAGGAATCAGGTGAACCCCATCTTCATTCAATTCTGCCTAATTTGTAGGGCTTCAAAACGCCATGTAAAATTGGCACAGCCTTAAGTGCGAAATGTTAGAAAGTCCAGTGGGTCACCAGGCTATCCAAGAGAACAATTTCCAATTCCTACCTTGACATGAAACATTGGGGTGGAACACTGAAAGACGAGGAACAGATGGAAAGAAGCTACAATTCTCATTTCTGGCGATACAGTATTGATGACCTCAAAGAACAGTGATAGCAGCTTTGATTATTTTTTTTAGCACCGTCTGAAATGATCTTCTTCTTATTCCTCATATTTTAACTGCTTTCTTTGCTTTTCACTTGATTGTCAAGGGGACTCTCCTGCCCATCAAGAGAAAATAATGTTGATCAGCAATGTTCCCCCTCCCCTTTCTCTCTCACACACACACGGGGAGAGGGAGAGAGAGACACACATTATACACTTAATATTCTGGAAGCTGTGTTCTACTAAAAAAAATTCTCATTACTTTTGAAACAGCAGTAAGCATAATTCCCTCCCTGGAGGCACCCCCAGCAGGTGGTTCATTAAAAATACATACCTTGATTCAGTAAGCTGTGTGCTACAAGAAGAAATTATATATATATATGGAGGGAGGGAGGGAGGGAGGGAGGGAGGGAGAGAGAGAGAGATGATAGATAGAGAGAGAGGGGGGGGAGGGAGGGAGGGAGGGAGGGAGGGAGGGAGGGAGGGAGAGAGAGAGAGAGAGAGAGAGAGAGAGAGAGAGAGAGAGAGAGAGAGAGAGAGAGAGAGATATTTATATATACACAATCTGGTTCCTAATTATAGCCACTAATAACGTGCATTCTTTTTGGTAATCTTAAATATTAATTGCAAAGCCCTATTTTTTTCATAGCACATGAAGCACTGGGTGCCCATCGTCTTTCACTGCCTTGTTCGGGGAGAATGATGGGAATGGAAGGAGCAGAGCCTGGTTCAAGATGTGGGTAGCATGTAAAGACTGAGGCAGATCCACATAAATATAATGAGCCCCTTCTAATTTATTTATTGTTCTGAAATTCTGGAGGAAGAACAGGTTATTTGCAGCAATAAGTCAGGCATTTGTGCTCAGTCTCTGTAACAGCCAGCCAAAAAAGAGGGGGAGAAATCTCCTCTCCTAAATCATTGCTGAGATGGTGGGTCTTTACCCTCCTCTAGTGGCAACTTTACATGTTCTCCCTGGCTTTGTGTGTTTTATAAAGCGGTTGTCATGGATACTTGTGCCTAGTAGAATGTTCTTTGAGAAGTTGCATGGGTAATGCAAGAACTTTGTGCGGGGGTCATCTCCACCAGAGGAGAAACCCTGGAGAAGGAGAAGTTGGCCTCAAAGCACACGTAACTCAGGGGCCTTGCGATTGCTTCTCATCCAAGATCTGAGCCTGCTCTCTTTTCCCAAAATCAGCCATAGACCATTTGTTGTGATGAGGACATACAGCTGTTCTTCTGCAGGAGAAGATCTAGTTGTTTAAACAGAACAGAAGCAATGAGCTACGGGACATTGAAGAACAAGTCCAGTCTTGATGATCTGAATTGGCCTTTACCAATACTTCCTCCTTGTTGGACTTTGACCTGTCTTTCTGGGTTTATGCTAGGAGGGAAGATGGGCAGCAAGTGTGGGAAATCTTGACAACCTGATGCACTGATGTGTTTTGAGGGAGCTTCTGCTCTTGCTTCACTCTGTTTTCCTCTATTCCCCAGTGTAAGCACCAGTGACGTGCGGTGAGGGTTATGGCTGGGGAGGCTGGTGACGTCATCAGGAAGGCGGGGAATGGGACCACGTGTGCAGACCACGTGTGCAGACCACGTGGTCTCGTTCTCCGCCTTCCTGAGTGAACATTAAGGGGACCGCGGCGTAGCATTACTTCCTCCACCGGCACCAGTCCCTTTCACCCCGCTCAAGCCTTGCCGCCTGCAGCCACCGCCCGCCCTCACTGCTCCTTTCGTTGCTTGCCCGCCCGCCTCTAAGGCACGCCAAAGCCTCCTTCGTCCCCCCCCAGCGCGCGCCCTTTTTATTTCCCGCGACACCCCCCCCATTTCGGGAAAGCTTTCCCCATTGCCTGGGGGTTGAGGGGGGCGGCTCCTCTCCCCCCACTCCCTCCGTCCCTGCCTCTCTCCTCAGCCCCAAAGCTCCGTCCGCGCGACTCACTTCCAAGGCGATGGCTGCTCCATCCCGCTCCGGCTCTGGAAGCAACCGAAGATCAGGCTGCGTCGCTCGCTCGCTCGCCGGACTGCTTCGGCGCCATTCTGGCTACCTTCGTCCATCCGCACCCGGGAGATGCGGAAGCAGTCCGGTGGACGAGTGACCGAAGATCTCGCTGCCTCGCTCGCTGCCTCACTCGCTCGCTCGCCGGACTGCTTCGGCGCCATTCTGGCTCCCTTCGTCCATCCGCGCCCGGGAGACGCGGAGGGAGAAATGTTGTCGGCGCCTCCAGATGACGAACCAGTCGCTTGCTTTCGTCATCGGGAGGCCGATAACATTTCTGCCTCCATGTCTCCCGGGCGCGGATGGACGAAGGGAGCCAGAATGGCGCCGAAGCAGTCCGGCGAGCGAGCGAGCAAGGCAGCAAGATCTTCGGTCACTCGTCCACCGGACTGCTTCCGCATCTCCCGGGCGTGGATGGACGAAGGGAGCCAGAATGGCGCCGAAGCAGTCCGGCGAGCGAGCGAGCGAGGCAGCGAGATCTTCGGTCACTCGTCCACCGGACTGCTTCCGCATCTCCCGGGCGCGGATGGACGAAGGGAGCCAGAATGGCGCCGAAGCAGTCCGGCGAGCGAGCGAGCGAGGCAGCGAGATCTTCGGTCACTCGTCCACCGGACTGCTTCCGCATCTCCTGGGCGCGGATGGACGAAGGGAGCCAGAATGGCGCCGAAGCAGTCCGGCGAGCGAGCGAGCGAGGCAGCGAGATCTTCGGTCACTCGTCCACCGGACTGCTTCCGCATCTCCCGGGCGCGGATGGACGAAGGGAGCCAGAATGGCGCCGAAGCAGTCCGGCGAGCGAGCGAGGCAGCGAGATCTTCGGTCACTCGTCCACCGGACTGCTTCCGCATCTCCCGGGCGCGGATGGACGAAGGGAGCCAGAATGGCGCCGAAGCAGTCCGGCGAGCGAGCGAGCGAGGCAGCGAGATCTTCGGTCACTCATCCACCGGACTGCTTCCGCATCTCCCGGGCGCGGATGGACGAAGGGAGCCAGAATGGCGCCAAGACAGTCCGGTGGACGAGTGACCGAAGATCTCGCTGCCTCACTCGCCGGACTGCTTCGGCGCCATTCTGGCTACCTTCGTCCATCCGCGCCCGGGAGATGCGGAAGCAGTCCGGTGGACGAGTGACCGAAGATCTCGCTGCCTCGCTCGCTCGCTCGCCGGACTGCTTCGGCGCCCGGGAGACGTGGAGGCAGAAATGTTGTCGGCCTCCCGATGACGAAAGCAAGCGACTGGTTCGTCATCCGGAGGCGCCGACAACATTGCTCCCTCCGCGTCTCCCGGGCGCGGCCGGACGGATGTATATAATATTATATATAGTATATAATATTATATACTATTATTCCATGAAGAGAGGTGAGGCCCTGCCTCCCCTGCCTCTACTGACCGCACGTCACTGGTAAGCACTGATTCTTAGGAGAACATGACTTTGAAAGTGAAAAGAACATTGCAGAATTATTGAAAGCAGTTGTCCTAGGAAAGGTAATACTGAGAAGGGCTGAAAAATAATCAGCATCCCAGAAAGCATCTCTGAATTATTTTTAGCTCTGTGGTGTTTATATTAAGGGCAGAAAATTGCTAACGCAGAGCCCCAAAATGAAGAGTCCTTGACCTTGTGTGTGCACACTGGGCCTATGTATTCTTCATCATTATCCAGCTTAGTCCCCTTTCTTGCAAGCCAGTTGACACAGATCCCTAATGTGTAAATACAGTATATGGGATGTGTGCCTGTGCACACATGACAAACAAAGGAAGGCTCTTTTCATTGTTGATTTTGGGGACTTAGCGATTGCCTCTCACTCACGATCTGAGCCTGCTCTGTTTTTCCACAATCAGCCATGCTTATGCTTCTGGTCCACAATCAACTTATGCTTCTGTTGCAGAAATCAGCAGTGGGCTGGCTCAGCTGTGCCACTCGGACACCTCTATGGGCACTTCTCAAGAGCTCCAGTGTTTTATTTACATTGCAGTAGTGTCAGTGGATGAGAACTTAGGGAGCTAAGAGGGTCCAGGGTTCCACTTTTCCAAGGCACAAATGACATATTGGCAGGGGGCTTCCATGCTGAAGGGAACTCATGGGTGACTTGCCCATCTTTACAATGATTTTGTTGTCCTTCCTGAAGCTGCAGCTTTCTAATAAAATGTATTGTTAGTGATGGAAGTCAGAGCACCGCTGCTCATAGTTTAGCCATCAAGTTGGGAGAATTGGGAAGGTAAGTTAGAAGTGAGTCATAAATTGAGCTCCGAGCCAGCCAAATCTCACAAAAATGAGAAGAAGGCATAGGAATGCAAGCCACCAAGGATAGCAGTTTAGGGTTTAGCAAAACCGAATTATCAAGAGAGTTTTGTTGCCCAGCTCCCTCCTTTGATGGATTTTCTTCTTCCATGAAACCTCAAGCTCCATCACTTGCTTTCAAATGTTGTTTCCTTTACTGTTGAAGAGCTGCAGGAAGGCCACCTCTTTCCCAAAGAGATGGCCTTCAGATTGCTCAGCTGATGTGTTTTGATGAGATGACTTATCTGAGCTTTAGGCAAAGCTGGGAGCATTTGGGATAGAATGACCAGGCATCTGAGGCAGATGTCCAGAGTTATTTCTCTCCTTCTCCTCTGAGAACTGGTTCATTAGGTGTTTCAGCCAAGGTTTGCCTCTAGCACAGCCATTTTGTTCTGGCGCCATGAGAGTTTCTCAGATTTTGAAATGTATCTATCAGCTCCCCCTGGGCTGGGTGCTTTAGTGTAGAGCTTTTCATAGACAACCTTCATCTATTCTGCCTATAGAAGCTCAGTCTCCTTGAGGTTCAGGTCAACTCTGCCTATTGCATGGAAATAACTGCGTTGTTTTCTTAGCAATCATATAGAACAGGGGTGTCATCACGATGCCGCCACGTGACGTATCAGGATTTCCCCAACTCGCTAAACTGGGTGTGGCCGTGGCCAGCGCCTGATGCATCTGGTCCGCGGCCCATGAGTTTGAAAGCCCTGATATTGAACATAGAATAACAGAGTTGGAAGGGACCATGGAGGACTTCTACTCCAACACCCTGCTCAAGCAGGAGACCCTATACCATTTCAGAGAAATGATTGTCTAGTAATCTCTTTTTGAAAGCCTCCAGTGATGGAGGACCCAAAACATCTGAAGGCAAGCTGCACCATTGGTTGATTGCCCTCATCATTAGGACATTTCTCTTTGGTTCTAGGTTGCTTCTCTCCTTGGTTAGTTTCCATCCATTGTTTCTAGCCTTGCCTTGTCTTTTGGTATTTTGGGAAAGTAGTTTGACTCTCTCATCTTTGTAGGAGCTGCCCAGATATTGGAACACTGCTTTTATGTCACCCCCTAATCCTTCTTTTCATTTGACTAAAGGTAAAAGTAAAGGGTCTCTTCGCACATATGTGCTAGTTGTTCCCAACTCTAGGGGGCGGTGCTCATCTCTGTTTCAAAGCGAAAAAGCCAGCGCTGTCCGAAGACGTCTCTGTGGTCATGTGGCCAGCATGACTAAATGCCGAAAGCACCGGAGCGCTGTTACCTTCCCACCAAAGGTGTTCCCTATTTTTCTACTTGCATGCAGTGACGTGCGGTGAGGTTTATGACTGGTGGGGCTGGTGACATCATCAAACCGCGTGGTTGCTCCGATCGCACGGGCGCAGCCCAAACGGAGAAGTTTCTCTTCTCAGAAATGTCAGAAAGGGACAGACAGGCTGCCGCAGCTCCACTGAGAAGACATTTCTGAGAAGAGAAACTTCTCCTTTCTCCTCCTCCCCCCCTCCCTTCTAGCACTGATGATGTTACCTAGGCATTTTTTGCATCGGGCGAGCCCGGGATCCTTGCAAGGGGAATGGGACAACATGTGCAGGCGGCTCTTCAGCAGCGTACAGCCTCAGATTAGCGCAGCCGCGATCCCCTTCCCCTGCACACGTGGTCCCATTCCCCTCCTTCCTAAGCCAACATGAAGGGGACTGTGGCTGCGCTGATTGAGGCTGGAGCTGAGGAGCCTCCTGCACACGTGGTCCCATTCCCCTTGCGAGGATCCCGGGCTCGCCCGATGCAAAAAATGGCGAGATCGGCACACTTGGGGCTGCTGCTGAGATGCCCAGGGAGGCTAAACCAAGCCGCGCGCCTCTCCCAGCCACTTTCGCCACTTCCCAGAGTAATTTTTTTTTTCATGATGAGAGCGGTGCGGCTCTGCCTCCCCTGCCTCCCCTGACTGCACGTCACTGCTTGCATGTTTTACGAGCTTTCGAACTGCTAGGTTGGCAGAAGCTGGGACAAGTAATGGGAGTTCACTCCGTTACGCGGTGCTAGGAATTCAAACTGCCGACCTTTCTGATCGACAAGCTCAGTGTCTTAGCTACTGAGCCACCACATCCCTTTCGTAAAATTAATTTCACTAATTTCATATTTTTCATATGTTTTAGTCTCCAACCCCACGTCATCTTTGTTGCTCTTCTCTCCATTCTTTCCAGAGTCTCTCAACCTCTTTTTTATATTGTGGTGGTGACCACAACTGGATGTAGTATTGCAAGTGTGGCCTTACTAAGGCTTTGTAAAGTGGTACCAGAACTTCACGTTATCTTGATTCTATCCTTCTGTTAATGTAGCCTAGGACTGCACTGGCTTTTTTGGCTGCTGATGCACACTGTTGGCTCATATTTAAATGAGTGTCTCCAAGATCCCTCCCACCTACTGGCATTAAGCCAAGTTTCATCTAGCCTGTTCATATACAGTTGGCTTTGGAAATGGCTTTCCTTTTGCCATTTGCAAATTTACCATTTACAAAGTTGCCATTTGCAAATGGTACAACTTCTGGGATGTCCAGTTTAGAGCTGTAGGTTTTCCCATGGTCTCTAGAAAATAATTTCACCATAGAGAACACAGAGAGGGTAAGATGTAGGTTAACATCTTGGATTTCGTCTTCTAAGACGAGATCCTGGTTAATGCATTGGCTTGATGAAGCAAATTTTTTGAAGAAGACAAAGATGACTCAATGAAGCAATAAATGGCTGAATTGCTGCCAAGATACTTTGCAAATTTTACTCCAACCACATGAAAGCAGAATTGTATGTAGGAGAAAGACTGTGAATGAATTTAATGTAAGGCTCCTCCTGATGGGATGGTAGATTTTTCATTCTAAGAATTGTAGATTTGGTAGTAGTAGAACAAGCTGCCAGTGGTGATGATGCGTTCCACCGAAAGTGAGATCCATTAATGAGAATCAGAACTTCGAGCAATGGCTTGGTAAATCAACTAAAAAGCAAGCATGCTGTAGCACAAATTTACAGTGGGAACTGTTTCTACAGCTCCAACCTTAAGCTGCAGACCATGTTTGAATGTGTGAGTGTGTGTATGTACAAATTCCATAAGAAGAGCTACGACTCACGAGGGAGCATCCTAGCATTCGGTCAGAGGTGCTTGTATTTTGTTGGTCTCCAACCTTAATGTATATTTTCATCCTGGGTAGTTTCCCACAGACCTAAGTAAATGGGCCGCATGTCTGAGATGCGATCTTTTTTAAGAATAATGATTTAATTAGCTCTGAAGTTGGATAAGGTATATTTCCAAGCTTATGGGGACTCTCAATCAGTACCCCACCTCCCAGAATGAAGATTGAGTTTGGTTTTCAGGGACTGGGAAGCCACAGGTTTTGTCCTCCTCTGTCCTCCCCTTCTCTTAGATTGGGAGTAGGCTGACCCTTCCCTTGCAATAAGGAGCCTCCTGTAGGGGAAGCAGTGGCAGAATTTGGGGGCAGCGTTAAAAGAAGGATTAGCCTAGAATTTCTATGTAGCCACAAACAAACAAACTAAGTCTAAGTCCTTGAGCAAGTCTGCTTGTGGCTACCTAGGTCAGGGGTCTCCAACCGTAGCAACTTTAAGACTTGTGGACTTCAACTCCCAGAATTCAGCTCTGCTGGCTGGAGAATTCTGGGAGTTGAAGTCCATAAGTCTTAAAGTTGCCAAGTTTGAAGACCTCTGGCATGGAGCTTGAGCTGAGAGCTTATTGAAAGTGCGGTTAGCTATCCTTGCTCAGGCTAAGCTAATCAATAGTGGTGCTCTAAGAATGCCAGATGATCAATGGGCAATTTCTCAGTTTCAAAACATCTGGCTTTTCTTCCTCCTACCAAAGACCTTCTGGGGTTCTTCACAGGAAGGGAGAAAGGGAGGGAGGGAGGGAAGAGAGAAAATAAGAAAGGGAGGGAAGGGAGAAAGAAAGAGGGAGGGAAGGGAGAAAGAAAGAGGGAGGGAGGGAAGAAAGAAAGAAGGGAAAGTGAATGAGATATGGATGGATCGATGGATCGAGCAAGGGAGGGAGGGGGAGAAAAAGGAGAGGAAGGAAGGACCAGAAACCTGGCACTAGACACAGTTTCAGAAGATGCTTTGAAACAGCACAGCAATCCAGGGCTGGAAGGGACCTCAGAGGTCATCTAGTCCAATTAGAAAACTGGGAGTTGAAGTCAAGAAAGTTGCCACGGTTGGAGACCCCTGCCCTTGAGTTTTGAGATTGATCCCTCTTTTAACTCCGTCCCCAGGTTCTGCCACTCCTTCCCCTCCCCCCTCCCCTCTTTTTATAGACATCTTACCACCTTGGTGGAAAATAGTGCAGCCCTCTTTCTCCTGGACTGGGTTACTTCTTGCTGTGAATATTTAAAACTGCCTTCCCCAATATTTCAGGTTGTTCTCCCCAGCATCACTAAGACTTCCATGCAAGCTATTCTGGATTACCTGTACACCAAGCAACTGTCCTGCAGCCAGGATTTGGACCCCCTTGAATTAATTGCCCTGACCAACCGATTCTGCCTGCCCCACTTGGCCGCGCTGGCAGGTGAGCCTCTCCAGCCTTTCGCCCTCTACCCCACCTCCAGGCATCCGGGAAGGATCAGCTTTTGGCCGCTTTGTTTTCTGAAATGCAATCAACATTTCCAATGAGGGAAACGTCATGTTCCCGCCATCCAATCTCTCTTTGCTGAATTAATTGAGCCCCCCCCCCCCCCCCCCCGGAAATGTGTGTGCCTGCTTAAGAGACCGAAAGCAAATAACAGGCTGCAGTTCATAATGCCCTTTAGGCAGCCTGGTTATTCTTAATTGAAAGAGTGTGAATATTAAAGTTTCCATTGTAAATCTCAACTTTGAGAGCCTAATAACATCCGAAGCAATTGAGTTTAAGTAAATCTTGCAGAAAGAAGGAGCCCGAGAGCCATGTATTACTCCAGCCTGGCTTTGTTAATTATGGTGTTAGTGTTCTTGGAATTAACTATCCTAACAGTTATCCCTCCGCTCCCCTGGCCTCAAAGAGAAAGGGCTGGATGGGAGAGAGCAGCCGCAGCCGCAGCCGCAGCAGACATGGCAAAGGGTTGGTGGGGAAGGAGGGCCACCTGCGACATGTACGGGAGTGATTTCACAAGTGCAGCTCACATCTGCTTCTCTCCCTCAACAGAGCAACACACGGTACAGGCACTCACCAGAACAGCCATGAGCGGTGTATGCATAGAGGGAGAAGTGTTGTATGTTTTGGAAATAGCCCAGGTTGGTGTCACTCTATTGAAAATGCTTTACATGCTTGCAACATTGTAAAAAAGGTGCACAGGTAGTCCTTGACTTAAAAAACCATTTGTTTACAACAGGACTCAAAAATGTGATTTACGAGTGGTAAATCGAGGACTATCTGGGCTTTCTTTTGGTGAAGAATTTGTGGATGGAGAGTTACTGTAGTCTTCCCCATGGATGAAAAGGATATTCTTTTTTCTTCAACGTTAGGATAACAATTGCAAATGGGCTGGGGATGTATAAGAGATGGCCCCAGCCGGTTTTTGTGCTTCTCATCCTGCTGTTCCTCTTGAAAAGCTGAGAATGCAAATTCTCGCCAACTTAAAAACCCCATTTTTCAATCTGCCCTTAATGTGTATCTTTGAGGGAGGTCAGCAGGCAGGATGAGAGCAGATTCCAGCTTTTCCACAGTGGGAGATGGAGGGGGGGGGGGGGGAGGGAGCCTGGCACTCTGGTCTACAAGAAGCAGCCTTCCAGATCAGCCTGGTTGAGATGACTATGAGCAGTGGAGGTTTCAGGACCAAATAACCAGGTGGCTGGGGGATGTTTTCCTGGGGACTGGCAGGGTGAAATCCCTCCCCCTTTGGCCCCTCAATCTTCTACTGCCAATATCTCCCTGTTTCCCCTGAGAGTGTCCCTTAGAACCACCCACTGGGCTATCAGGGTGGTTTGAGAACAGGTCCCTGCTCCAGTGAAATGTCCAGCCTGAATGCCTGCTTCCCAAGAGATGGCTACTTTCCCCCAGATGGCTACACCCTTAGAGATGTTCTCCTGCCTTGACTCCCCTCTGCTTCTTTTCCAGTTCCACAATGCTAAGCAGCTGGCAGCTTGGTGCTTGCATTACATCTGCACTAACTATAACAGTGTTTGTTCGAAGTTCCGAAAGGAAATTAAAATGAAATCTCCTGGTAAGAGATTCACCTTTTCACAATGTTTATATCTGCATTTGAAGTCCACCTATAGATACTTGTATGGTTTACTGCTTATTTTAACATAACTTATAAGACCCCCTTTTATAGCTGCAGAATCACTGAAATCTAACAATGTATAATATTCAGCTGCAGAAATGACACCCCCCCCCCATCCCTCCAAAACTTCCTATTCTGCCTTTGGGACGCTTCGATATCAAATATTTTGATGATCTTTTCTATAGACTAGGAAGGTCCATTTTGAGTTATGGCAGAGTAGCATTTTGTGTCTTTCATAAATGAACTTACTCTGAGTTTTCTATTTGAGAATATCCTAAAGTAGACACAGAGAGCTGCGCCCTCCACCACGAATAAGAAAACACAGATGTTCTCATCCCCATCCTATGACAACTTGAAGCTTGGTGGAGTTTTGAAAAGAGACTCCCCCCCCCCCGCAAGAAATCAGCACAAGATTTCAGATTCTGCATCCTGTGACTTTTGCCTGGCAGATAACACATTCCCTAGTTTGTTTGTTTTTTTATTGAAAAAGTTTTATACAAACAAATTTTCCCCCTTTTTACCCCCCCCCCGACATATAATGTAGATCACATACAAATACTGTACCTCCTCCCCTCCCCCCGTCTTAAAATAGATTTCTCATTCAAATATTGTACCCCCTCACCTCCCAACAATCATAATATAAGTTTCTCTTAAAGTAACAATAGCCCATTAACCCCATCTTCTAAGTTAATTAAACCTATATAAATCATAATATAGGTTTCTCTTAAAGTAACAATATCTCATTAATCCCATCTTCTAAGTTAATTATACATACATGTTTCCCCGCCCTCCACCCTAACCCTCCCCCACCTCCCAGTCAAACCCACCCTCCTGACTTCTGCTATACACCACTCTAACAATTCCAAGCATCCCATATATTATTTACTCTGATCATCTGTCAATCTAAACATTCTTACCT
Organism: Natrix helvetica; assembly: GCF_964273705.1. NCBI lineage: Eukaryota > Metazoa > Chordata > Lepidosauria > Squamata > Natricidae > Natrix > Natrix helvetica. Next base: position 106,477,559 of record NC_138551.1, on the reverse strand, counting down.
AAAGGCTACATAGTACTTCCTAGTCTGATATTTATTCTGTATGTAATCAATCCATTTTACCCATTCCTGTGTATAATTCTCCTGCTTCTGACCTTTTAAGAAAGCTGAAATGTTTGCCATTTTGGCAAACCCTGCCACTTTCTGAATCCATTGATCCACATTCCCTAGTTTTTTGTCCTTCAAGAAAATAGACAAGTTTCTGAGACTTTGCTGGTTCAAGATATTGTTAAACTTACTGGGTATTGTTTGTTCACCAGATAATCAGGAATATTTTGAAAAGCACCGTTGGCCTCCCATCTGGTACCTGAAGGAAGAAGACCATTTCCAGCGGGTCAAGAAGGAGCGAGAGAAGGAAGAACTGGCCCTCAATAAACACCATTCAAAAAGGAAGTGGTGCTTCTGGAGCTCCTCCACTGTAGTTGCCTGAGTCAAGAGAAGAAGGCCACCCCATCTTGGCTCAGCTGGGAAAAAGTTAGTTTCTAGCGTTGCTTCTGGGCACAGCTGGACTCGGTGGGAGCCGCAAAGACTTTTCTTCCTTTCATTTCAAAGGGTCTCTCCCCAGACCAAGGGCTTTAGCAGACTGGGCTGAAGAGACCCCTTGTATTCCACCTGAATTCAGGGATCACCAAAGATTAGGAAGCACAAGTCCACCTCAAGAGTGTGAATCTCTTTCTTAGACCCTCCTCACCCTGCCATTTTAATAAGCTAAAACTGGCACACGCACCCTTTTTATACTCAATAACAAGAAATTCAGCATCAGTGTTTTGATCTCTGAAGGGAGCCTATTTTTATACTTGTGAATGAGCGTTTCTGTGTGGGGTCTGCAGGGGACGGTCTTTAAATAATATGTCTGTGACATTTTCTCTCTCTGAGATTGCAAAGTTACCCAAGCCTTTAAATCATCTCTGTTTCTTCCCACCATCCTTCGGTCACCATAGTGCTGAAAACAAAGCAATGGCTTTAAAATCTCCCGGAAATTGCTAACCTAGCAACAAGTCCAATTTTGCTAGGTGAATGATGTTTTTCCTTCCCCCAAGGACTGTATTTGTAACAATTAAACCCTTGTTTCGTTCATCTGAAAAAAATGAGATCCACAAACAACAGAAGTAATTAGGATTGTAACTGTCAATCAGCCAAAGAACACAAAGTATACATTTTTTTTTCCAGCTAGGTGATCAAATATGTATGTTGAATGTTTGGCCTGTTAGGGCAGGAGGCAACTGCCATGTGTAATTCTCTCCTTTTTATCTAGTTCAGGAGTGAAATTAAGGAAAATATCTTTTTCTCTTTCAAATCCAACAGAAGGAACACTCTCTGCACCAAGTGGAAGATCCAACAGGTTCCTAACGAACCTAGCAGACAACTTTGTTTCCCAAAAAGTAGAGAAGGGAACAAGGGGATCGGCCATATTAGACTTAATTCTCACTAACAGAGAGGAAATGGTAGAAGGTGTTGAAGCCATAGACCATGCAATATTGGAATTCAACATTATGCAAACACAAGTAGTAGAACAAAGTCAAACTAGAATCTTTGATTTTAAGAGAGCTAATTTCAATAAACTTAGAGAGAGCTTGGGAAGAATTCCATGGATGGGAATCCTCAAGGGGAAAACAACTTAAGAAGCTTGGGAAATTCTGAAAAATGAGATTACAAAAGCTCAGTCTAGCACAATTCCAATGAAGAAGAAAAATAACAGCTCCCAAAAGAAACCAGCATGGCTGCATAAAGAACTCTCTGACAAATTGAAAGACAAAAAAGTTAAGTATAAAAAGTGGAAAGAGAGGGACATAACTAAGGCAGAATATCAGCAAATAGCCCGAGCCTGTAAAGATGAAGTAAGGAAAGCTAAGGCTCACAATGAAGAAAGGCTTGCCACAAAAGTAAAAAATAATAAAAAAAGCTTCTTCCAACATGTTAAAAACAAGAAAAAAGTTAAGGAAACAATTGGTCCATTGCTAGGAGAAAGTGGCAAGAAGGTGACAAGCAACAGGGGGAAAGCAGAACTATTGAATTTATTTTTTGCAACTGTCTTTACACAAAGGGATAAAACAGTCCAACCTATCAAAAACAGCACCACAAAAATCAGATTAGGAACACAAATTGAAATAGGGAAGAAAATGGTAAGTGAGCACCTATCTACCATAGACGAGTTCAAATCACCAGGACTGGATGGATTACACCCCAGGGTTCTGAAGGAACTGGCAGATGAGATCTCAGAACCACTGAACTATATCTTTCCGAGATCCTGGAGCACCGGGGAACTGCCAGAGGCCTGGAAAAGAGCTGATGTGGTTACCATCTTCAAAAAAGGAAAAAAAAAGTAGATCCAGAAACTATAGACCTATCAGCCTGACCTCAATACCAGGAAAGATTCTGGAAAAGATAATCAAGCAACGAATTAGCGAACACCTAGAAGTAAACAAAGTAATAACCACAAGCCAACATGGGTTTGTCAAAACAGATCATGCCAGACTAATCTTATTGCATTCTTTGACAAAGTGTCAAAATTAGTGGACCAGAGGAATGCTGTCGATATAGTTTACTTGGACTTCAGTAAGGCATTTGATAAGGTAGACTATAACCTACTACTAGATAAAGTAGAAGAATGTGGGTTAGACAGCATCACCACCAGATGGATACGTAACTGGCTGACCAACCGCACTCAACGTGTAGTCCTCAATGGAACTGCATCTACATGGAGGGAAGTATGCAGTGGAGTACCCCAAGGCTCTGTTTTAGGCCCAGTACTCTTCAACATCTTCATCAATGATTTGGATGAGGGAATAAATGGGGAACTCATCAAATTTGCAGATGACACCAAGCTGGCAGGAATAGCCAACACTCCAGAAGACAGGCTTAAGATACAGAAGGATCTTGACAAACTTGAACATTGGGCACTATCTAATAAAATGAAATTCAATGGTGAAAAGAGTAAGGTTCTACATTTAGGCAAGAAAAACGAAATGCACAGGTACAGTATAGGTGGTACCTTGCTCATTAGTAGTAACTTTGAGAGGGATCTTGGAGTCCTAGTGGACAACCATTTAAATATGAGCCAGCAGTGTGCAGCAGCTGCCAAAAAAGCCAACACAGTTCTAGGCTGCATCAACAGAGGGAGAGAATCAAGATCACGTGAAGTGTTAATACTACTTTATAATGCCTTGGTAAGGCCACACTTGGAATACTGCATTCAGTTTTGGTCGCCACGATGTAAAAAAGATGTGGAGACTCTAGAAAGAGTGCAGAGAACAGCAACAAAGATGATTAGGGAACTGGAGACTAAAACATATGAAGAATAGTTGCAGGAAGTGGGTATGTTTAGTTTAATGAAAAGAAGGACTAGGGGAGAAATGATAGCAGTGTTCCAATATCTCAGGGGCTGCCCCAAAGAAGAGGGAGTCAAACTATTCTCCAAGGCACCTGAGGGCAGAACAAGAAGCAATGGGTGGAAACTAATCAAGGAGAGAAGCAACTTAGAACTGAGGAGAAACTTCCTGACAGTTAGAACAATTAATCAGTGGAACAGCTTGCCTCCAGAAGTTGTGAATGCCCCAACACTGGAAGTCTTTAAGAAGATGTTGGATAGCCATTTGTCTGGAAGGGTATAGGGTTTCCTGCCTAGGCAGGGGGTTGGACTATAAAACCTCCAAGGTCTCTTCCAATTCTGCTATTATATTGTATTGTATTGTATTTGCTAATTTGGGTAAACTTCAGAATTTTCTGGGTCTTTTCTGTGGAGAAACTTCTGCATAATATTCCCTGGTTCATTATACATATTCACATGTGAAGGGCTCCTTAAATGAAATGACTTCTTCCATTTTTATTATTCTACAAAAGTGCAACCATCCACCTGCATTTCAGTAGCGTCACCCTGGGCCAAATGATTCCATTTTTGAAACAACAGCTTCTTAACTAAGCTGTCTGAGTGTCTTGTTGCTTCTAAAAATGTTGAGAAATCTTTCCTCTAAACCCATGACATTTTGGTAAATACCTTTTGCTAAAGCCATATAGGTAGACATCAGATTTCCAGCATTTTGAGGCAACTTATATTAGAACTGCTTTTAAAAATACTCTAGGAACAAATGTGCTACCTCCTGGGACAGAACAGTGGGAACTAGATTGGAAAAGCCGAGGCTGTTATGGCTAATCCTTCACTTACAACCAGTTGCTTAATGAACATTCAAAGTTAAGATGGACGCCCCCACCACCACCACCACAAGGCACTTACGAGTCGGTTCCAAAGTCCCAACAGACTTTTGGGACGCTCAGCAAACCGTCACACTACAACTGCTGCCACATGGCCATAATTTACGATGTTTGCCAGAAGCCAGATGTTTACTTCCAGTTTCTGTCAAAAAGCATCTAGAGTAAACAATGAGTTTGCTTAATGAACATGGTGTTTGCTTAGCAACTGCAATGATGTTCACTTTGCTACAGTGGCATTCGCTTAGCAATCACTGCAAGAAAAAGGAAATAAAAGCTGTTGTAATCACATGGTCATCCACTTTATGACTGTCACAATTTATGACTGTAATTACCAGGCTCAATTACGGCCATAAATCCAAAGCTACCTATCTCCCCTTCAGGTAGATGTCAACCTGGGCTGCTCACCCTCTACCAGACAAGAATATTGTGGGCATAAAGTCCTTTTTTCAAAGCCTGCTCCATTGACCTCCATACTTACAGGTAAAGCAGGTGAATACATAGGTAGGAATCCTTAGGGAGGCAGAGTTCTCAACTTTTGAGCCAACTTGGGAAAGAAACTCTTTCTCAGCTGCTGCTGAATCAGGAAACCACCTCCATCTGCCCAGGGACCCGAAGTGGAGACCACCGACTCTGCTTCAGGCACCAGGAGAGACTCAGAAATATCTTCACTGTATACATTAAATAATCCATATTTTCAAAAACTCATTGTACTGTTTGTTACAAAGGGCTGGGAAGGCAAAGGGGTATTTGCACCTACCTGTCATGTTTGGTCAAGGTTCACAAGAGGAAGGCAGAGCAAGCAAGGGGGAAAAAATCTGTGACTCTGATTTCATCCCTTTTGACTCCTAAGAGCAAAAGCGATGGACGCAAAGGGAAATTTACTCATGTGGAGGAGAGCCTAAGGCTGCTTATGGCATCCTTCTGGAGTCCAGTTTAGCAACCACCTCTGGACAGGGGAGCTATGGGCTCAGCAGCTCCTCACCTGTGCCCTGAATCTAGGCAGCCTATTGCAAAAGGTTTGCGCCCTGTGTTGTATAAACATCGCTGCTGTGGCTGGCCATATCAGCGGTGCTCTTGACATAGGGAGAGGAGTCAATGAACCAGGGCTATTTGCAATAACCAATGAGTGAACTACTTAAGAGCTTCTGGAACCAAATGGCTGGTTCATTTGGTTTAATTCTGCCTGTGGCCTTTAAACTTGCTGGGAGGCTTACTTTTGTTTCTATTTTGGGAAAAGCATCTCAATAAAATGGTTTAGCTACACCACCTTTCCTAATCATTGCCTCTCCTCCTTTTAAAGAATGTGTTAAAAGCAATTCATTTCTTTTTTTTCCCTACAGTATTTCTTGAACTGTTTTCCCAGGACCCAACTGGGTTGCACAGCCATGTATGATTGCAAGGCTTATGAAGGGCATGACTATAGCTTTCATCCCAGGCGCACCCGAAAGGTCACATTTGCGGCCTTGTGTTTGTTGCACAAGCACCCGTCCTTAAGTCACACAGAGCACTTCAGGTGCAGGGGCTCTTGGTGCTCTCTTGGACAGCTCTGAGCCCTTCCTCCCCGCTCCACAAATTGCAGGTTCCCCTTTGAAACTAAGGAGCTGTTGCTCTGGGATGGCAGTGCAGGCCACAAGGAAGCCCTCTGAACCCACCTTCATTTCCTCCCTCTGGCCATGACGTCGCCTTGCAACTTGTCTTCCTGAAGTTGTCCATGGAAAAGACGTCCTAAAAGAAGGCAATGTCTACTAAGGGGTTGAGGATTGGGCCCAGTGTGAAATATCTAAAAACAATGTTGCTGGCTGCAGTCGTGCACTTAGATGGGGAATATGCATCCTTTAAATAGTCCTGAAGAGCGGATCAACTTTAATTTCAAGATTTAATTTGAATTGGGAGATGTTTAAAAGGTTCTGCTGCTGTTTCTTACCCCTCCGTTTTGCTGGAGTTTGACGTGCACGTCTTTTCTGATTGACCAACCAAAGAAAGAAAAGAAATTAAGAAAACTAAGATCATGGCATCCGGCCCTCTCAATTCCTGGCACGTAGGTGGGGAAGAAATGGAGGTAGTGACAGATTTTACTTTCCTGGGCTCCAAGATCACCGCAGATGGGGACTGCAGCCAAGAAATTAAAAAAAGCTTGCTCCTGGGGAGGAAAGCTATGGCATCAAATCTAGACAGCATACTAAAAAGCAGAGACATCTCCCGGCCAACAAAAGTGCGTATAGTCAAGGCTATGGTTTTCCCAGTTGCCATATATGGCTGTGAAGGTTGGACCATAAGGAGCACCAAAGAATGGAGGCCTTTGAGCTATGGTACTGGAGAAGACTCCTGCGAGTCCCTTGGACTGCAAGGCGATCAAACTGGTCAATCCTAGGGGAGATCAACCCTGAGTGCTCTTTAGAAGGCCAGATCCTGAAGAGGAAACTCAGAGACTTTGGCCACCTAATGAGAAGGAAGGACTCCCTGGAGAAAAGCCTCATGCTGGGAAAGACTGAGGGTAAAAGAAGAAGGGGATGGCAGAGAATGAGGTGGCTGGATGGAGTCACTGAATCAGTAGGCATGAGCTTTAATGGATTCCGGGGGATTGTAGAGGACAGGAAGGCCGTTGTCCATGGGGTCGCGATGGGTTGGACACGACATCACGACTAACAACAAGCCCCAAAGTGTTTTATTTGCCTACATTTATTTGTATGTGAGATATTTCTCCACAGGTCACAAGATGGCCATATGCAAAGGAGAGACAATACATGTTTAGGATGGTTTGAGACAAGGAGGCTCCCAGAATCCATCCCAACTCTAGGCAGTTAAAGTGGCAAGTAAAAGTTTTAGAAGGCTGCCTTGTCTTTTGGGCAAGTTTTAATTGTCACAGCCAGAGGACACCAGTTGATTCCCCCACATGTTAAGATGTGGATGACAAATAAAACCAAAGCTATATAGACCTTTCTTCCAAGCAGACACTAAAAGCCTGGAATTGAGGCATATTTTATCTATACTGGATTAAAATTCCTCCATTTAACTTTGTTCAGAAATTCTGAACATTTTGTGGTAAGCAATGGCCAGCTGGAAGCACAATATTTTCTGTATCACACTTCTAATTAAGGGGAAGAGCAGAATTTCCCCACCTGCATTAAGTGCAAATGAATTGTATCCACATATGTTGAAAAGTGTCGGGGTTTCGCACTTGGCCAAAGATGGGAAGCTGTGAACGGGAGTGGAAAAGCATACTTTTCCTATTCTTGCTTCTTGAGCTCAAGGTGCTCTGCAGTTGAGGAAAGGACTACAAGTTCCTTCACAGGTCAAGTGAATGCACAAATCTGCTTGTGCAGAAGATGTTGCATATGAAACATGCAGCCCTTTTCACTCTAACAGCGCAAAACTTTAGATATTAGATTTATATATTAAAGTAATATACACATTGATAAGAATTGCCTAGTTTGATGAACGCTCCCTCTTCCACACAGGCAATCATTTTCTAATCCACCAGCTACTCCCAGGAAGCAAAACCCAGGACCAGAGATGGGAGAAAAGGGTTTTAAACAGTTTGCCATCTTTTAAACAATCGTTTTAAAGCGTAGTAATTCGGCCCCAGAGGGACATGGTGGCTCAGTGGCTAAGATGCTGAGTTTGTCGATCAGAAAGGTTGGCAGTTCGGTGGTTCGAATCTCTAGTGCTGCGTAACAGAGTGAGCTCCCATTACTTGTCCCAGCTTCTGCCAAACTAGCAGTCTGAAAACATGTAAAAATGCAAGTAGAAAAATAGGAACCACCTTTGGTGGGAAGGTAGCAGTGTTCAATACACCTTCAGCATTTAGTCATGCCGGCCACATGACCAGAGACATCTTCAGACAGTGCTGGTTCTTCGGCTTTGAAACGAAGATGAGCATCGCCCCCTAGAGTCGGGAACGACTAGCACATGTGTGCAAGGGGAACCTTTACCTTACCTTTAATTCTGCCCCATAAATTCACATAAAAGCGCACATGCCCCTCTAATCTTCCTTCGAGCTTCCCTGAATCATCCAGGGTGATTCAGCTTCATCCTGCAGCCTTCTCCCCCACCAGCCTTCATTAGGTAGATGATTACATAGATTGTGTATTGTGCTGACACCTTGTGGTTCAAGAGGAAATGGCACACTGAAACATTGGTTTGTTGAGTCATGGATGCAGCAGCCACCATCTCTCACTTGAATTGGTTACATTTGCAATGACCTCATTTCCTCCTCTGCTACAGAACACTATAAAGCCAGCTCGACAGAGCTCCTTCGGTTGAATGTCTGCCTGTCAGCAGTGTGACAATCTGAGTTTCCGTGGATTGAGAACCTCAGGAAGTAGCTGGTAACTGAAATCCCGGGTTTCACAGGAGAAGCAAACATTCAATAGAAGGTTTAACAATGTATTAACGCATGTAGCAGATTGGTTCGGGAAAACAAAAATGGAATTGCTGAATATAGAAGGCCATGATCTTGCTCTGGGATGGCATGCATATCTTTTTTATGAAGACAGGGTGGATAAAGTATTCAACAACCATGCTCTCCGTAGTGCCTTGATGAGAATATGGAAGAAGCACCGGCCCAATTGGGATTATAAAATACCGCTTTGGTTGGATCTTGCAGACACCATGGGGATTATGAATATTAAGTCACTCGGGGGTTGTTTATATAAAGATGTGCTTATTGCTGATGGGGGCGAATGGAAGTTAAAAACTTTGGAACAGCTGTTGGAAGAAGGAATTACCTTAAATTGGTTACATTATATACAGCTTCAGAAGAGATGGGAAGAAGATCGCAGGGTCGGTTTTATGGATAAAGAAGTGGAACTGATTAAGCAGATAAAAGAGACTGGTCCAAAACAAGTTAAAAGAATATATAATGTACTGTTAGAAAGAGACTCAGAAAATGAATTGGTTAAGGATTGTATGATTAAATGGGCTCAGAATTTTGGTGAAGTGGTTATGTTGGAAACGTGGGAAAAAATATGGGTTCAGAATGTTAAATTTACACAGTCACAGAATTTAAGGGAGAATTTTTATAAAATGTTTTACAGATGGTATTTAGATCCTAAAAAATTATCATGCATGTACCCAAATGTTCAACCAAAATGTTGGAGATGCGGGTGCCTAGATGCTACTTTTTTTCATGTATGGTGGACTTGTAACAAGGTGAAAGCTTTTTGGATAAAAATATGGTGGGTTATGCAGAATGTATTTAAGAAAAGAATACAATTCACTCCGCAAATGTTTTTATTGGGTATAGTTAAGGATTTTACCAAAGGGGAAACAAAATTGGCCTTGTATATGGTTACAGCAGCTAGGTTGTTGATTGCGCAACATTGGAAAAAAGATTTTTTACCGACAATTGATCAATGGATTCAGAAGGTGGCGGGGTTCGCCGAAATGGCAAAAATCTCAGCTTTCTTAAAAGCTCAGAAACAGGAGGAATATACACAGGAGTGGGCAAAATGGATTGATTATATACAGAATAAATATCAGACTAGGAGTTATTATCTAGTCTTTAGGTAAGAATGTTTAGACCGATAGATGATCAGAGTAAATAGTATATGGGATGTTTGGAATTGTTAGAGTGGTATACAGCGGAAGTCAGGGGGGTGGGTTTGTGTGGGAGGTGGGGGAGGGTTAGGGTGGAGGGTGGGGCAATATATATATATGAATAAATTAGAAGATGGGATTAACAATGGTCTGCTGCAACTTCTATTGCTGCCCTTCAAGTTGAGGTAGAGGACCATTCCCCAGTCTGATGATCTAGATCAGGGGCCACCAACCTTTCGGACATCAGGGACCACTTAATTCATAATTTTAAATCCCGTGGACCACTAATATGATCTGCCTAATGACTGGTGGGTAGGTGTGGTCAACTCAATGTCACTCCCGTCGAGGGGCACCTCGCCGGCCTCTACTCGCTCCTCCCCTCCCAGGCACTCCTCGCCTCTCCACTGGGCTCCTTAGGGCCCCAACAGGAAGCAGTCACTGGAGCTAAGCAGCCACCATGAGAAAGAGTTGGCAAAATAGCTCTGTTCAAATTGGAACTGACCGAGAAGGAGGCTCAGCAGAAGCACTTCACTGAGGATTAGGAGCATAGGCTTTCCAAGCAGAGGGAAGGCCTGAGGGAGTGCAAGGCCAAGTACCAGCACCTGGAGGCTCAATGGGCTAAGATGGTCAGTCAGTTCCAGGTCATGATGCAGTCCCACTGGAACGAGGCCTTCCGGCTCTTTGCCACCAGCGACACTTCCCTCCAGCCTTCGCCCAAAGCCCTGCACCAGGAGGCTGAAGCAGACCCCAAGTCGGAATTCCCCCCCCCCAACCCACACAAAAAGACCTTAAAAGGGGGAGACAGTGCAATATAAAAAATGCAAATAATTTTTCTGTGGACCACCAACATTTTTTCGCGAACCATCAGTGGCCCATTGACCCCCAGTTGGTGACCGCTGGTCTAGAGGTTGGTCCTCACTGCCAGGGAGTTGCAGATCAGAGCAGGGGCTGCCCAGGTGTTCTCCAGGCAGGGAGGAGAGGATGGGAGACTACCGCCTTCCCTAAAGCCAGGTATAGCTGAACTGAGCAGGCTCTCCCACAATCAAGGGAGCCATGTAAGGACCAGCCTCAAGCCTTGCGTGGACTTCTCTGGGACACCTACAGGAGGTGGAAGGTCCTCCAAGATGACCTCGGCAAAGGCAGACTTGCAGCTGTTGGCAATTTCGGGTTCGTCCAGCTGGTTTCCCTAGGAAAGGGGGGGGGTGGGGCGGCTTTTTGTACAAAGAGGAATTCTGGGAGCTGAAGTCCACAAGTCTTAAAGTCCCCAAGTTTGGACACCCCTGCCCTAAAGGCTCTGGTAGACAGACCAACCATCTGCGAGCACCTGGAAGAAACAAACATCTCACCCAAGTTTTGAAGGATGTATTTATATAATGGTGGGAATAATTAATGGTGCACAAATTTATTGAGGGAATTCCTTAATATTTACATTGGAAGAGGATTTTACATCGGGACTAAACAGGGCTACACTTTTAGAACAGATCAAGACAGACATATATAAAAAAAACAAGAGCAACAGTTTCTGCATACTCTCGCAGCAAGACATTTGCAGCAGCTTCTCCACAAACCAATGGTCAGTATTTCTTGGGCCGGTTGGCTGGGAGTTTTGATTTATCCAGGTCATCAAAGTAAGGGTGGTTCAGGGCCACACGGCCAGAGATCCTTTTTGCAGGATCGTAGATCAACATTTTCTGCAAGTAAAAAAAAAAAAAAAAAAAAGGGACACATCACCCACAGGCTGGAAGGACAGAGTGATGGGCGCCCATGGTAGAGCAGGAAACTTTGGACCTGTACCAGGGATGGCTAACCTTTTTTGCCATCGTGTGCCAAAAGTGGAAGGAGCGCTAGGGGGTCGTGTGCATGCGTGCCCACCCCCGCGCATGCGCGAATGACCTCCCTGCCCCCTCCCCGCTTTTGGTGTGTGATGGCATGGTGGACCTGTTTTTCACCCTCCCCAGGCTCCAGAGGCTTTCTAGGAGCCCGGGAGGGCGAAAACGGCCTCCCCTGCAGGTCCTCAGGAGGCCGAAAATGGCCAGTTTTCCAACTTCCGGTTTACGTGTTGAGACGTTTTTCGCCCTCCGGAGGCTTCAGGGAAGCCGCCTGAAGGAAAAAAAACGGCTGAAAATGAAGGTCAAAATCACATGCCGTAAGAAATGGCTCCACTTGCCACTTGTGGCAGGCATGCCATAGGTTCACCATCATAGGACCTATACTCTTCAGTCCCAGTTCAGAAGGTCTCCAATCTCTGCAGCCAATTTTGCTGCTGAGATGCCATAAAATGGCCACAGAATAGCTGACTCAGAGGGCAGGGCCAGGTAAAACAAAGCATCAGAGACAGGAAGAAAATATCCTCGGATTATTGTCTGTGGAGGCTTTTTCCCTCCCTCTGCCCATGAGCGTGTGACCCTCACAAGCAAGGCACTGGGTGCAACTAACCCCCATTTTCACTTTCTAAATGTACCTCTGGAGCCCAAGGGGGTTCTTGAAAGTGCGAGGTCACTTGCCCTGCAGCAGGCCAATGTGTAATCGACCAATTCAAAGGGCCTAAACGAGGGGTGTCAAACCGGATGTCTTCGAGGGCCGGATCAGCATTGCAGTTTTCTGTAGGCTGGCGAGGGGGAGGGGAGAGGAGACGGGACGCCTCCTGCAGCACCCTGCCAGCCAAAACGGGGGCACAGGGGGTGCGTATGGCCCCCGCAACCTGTTTTTGGCCTGAATGGCCTCCTGCAGCCCCTTGCTGGCTAAAATGGAGCAGAGGAGTGCTCTGCATGGCCCCGACTCCATCTTGGCTGCCAGAGGCACTGTGGGCTGGCCCATTGCTATTTCCAGGCTGGCCTTGGTCCACAGGCCTTGAGTTTGACACCGCTGGTCTAAACTGTTAGCCCCAATAAAGTAGGGCAGGGAAGCCAGTGGCCCCGATGGGAAAGGTGCTGGGTAGCTGTTATATTGGTTGGGACCCAAGCCCTATGGCAGAATCACAGTCGCCCTATGTGGATGTTGAGCAGAGAAAAGGGAGTGGTGACCGCCCTACAGCTACCGGTCAACTCCTTCACCTAATGCAAGGTGAGAAATACAATGTCTTCTGGACAGTAGAACAAATAATAGATGGCAATTTTGAGCTTTGTCCTACACAGGGGTTGCCAAGCCCTGTGGCCTCTTAGGAACTGGGCTGCACATTTGGAGGCGAGTGGCTGGCGAGGGAAACTGCGCATACAGTATGTGGGATCTAGGTTGCACACTCCCCTCCCGCTCCGGTCCGTGGGAACATTATCTTCCATGAAACTGGCCCCTGGTGCCAAAAGGGTTGGGGACTGCCATCCTACAGAACTTCATGAGAAGTTGGACCATGGAAATCCAGAACCACAAATATATACTAGAGTACTAGTGACTTATTGAGCCATCCTGACGATCCCCTGCAGCTGGAGAAAACAGACACCCCATTGATCAAAAAAAAACACACCCTGATCCTGCACATGTGGGAAGAGGCTAGAAAGAAAATGCTGAATGAAGGAAAACTCAGGATGGGATCTCATCGAACAGAGCCCTTCCGGGCACCTTAAGGAGGAACTTTCTGACAGTGGGAACAATCAGCAAATGGAACAGAAGTTGCCACCGGAAGTTGTGGGAGCTTTATCCCTGGAGGCTTTCAAGAAGAGACTGGACTGCCATCGGTCAGAAATGGTGTGTAAGGCAGTGATGGCGAACCTTTTCCTTATAGTGTGCCAAAATTGCACGTGTGTATGCCCCTCTCCGCCCACTTGCGCATGCGCGCACCACCCCTCCCCAGGCTACGGAGGCCCTCCCGAAGCCGGAAATGGATCGTTCCTCAACTTCCAGTTGGGCCCGTTTTTTGCCCTCCCCAGCCTTCAGAGGCTTTCCTGAAGCCCAAGGAGGACAAAGAATGGCCTCTCCTGGCCCCCTGGAAGGGTGAAAAATCAGCTGATGGCTGGTTTGCCACCAAATATGGCTCCATGTGCCTCCTGTGGCACGCGGGCCATAGGTTCACCATCATGGGTGTAGGGCCTCCTGCTTGGGGAGGAGTTGAAATAGATGACCTACAAGGTCCCTTCCAACTCTGTTAAAATCTGTGAAGCCTTTCCTCTGGCAGATTATACAAATGCACCTCATTTGCATGCGCCTGGCTCAGGAAAACCCTATTTTATGATTAAAATAACTGTGTTAACAGTCAAGGATTCCATCATTAGGAGCTACATTTCCCTTAATCTAGAAGGAACAAGCCAACCAAACTGTTATCCTAACAGCAGACATCACGCTTTTGGTCGCCATGATGTAAAAAAACAACGTGGAGACTCTAGAAAGAGTGCAGAGAAGAGCAACAAAGATGATTAGGGGACTGGAGACTAAAACATATGAAGAACGGTTGCAAGAACTGGGTATGTTTAGCTTAAGAGAAAGAAGGACTAGGGGAGACATGATAGCAGTGTTCCAATATCTCAAGGGTTGCCACAAAGAAGAGGGAGTCAAACTATTCTCCTAGGCACCTGAGGATAGAACAAGAAGCAATGGGTGGAAACAGAGCTGAGGAGAAATTTCCTGTGAGAACAATTAATCAGTGGAACAACTTGCCTCCAGAAGTTGTGGATGTTCCAACAGTGGAAGCTTTTAAGATGTTGGATAACCATTTGTCTGAAGTGGTGGTTGGACTAAAGGACCTCCAAGGTCCCTTCCAACCCTATTATTCTATTGCCTGTATTAGGGATAGTTGGGTTTGAAACAAATGGCTACAACAAAAACTATTTGTAAATATAACCTACTATAAATCCTGGTTTCTCCAAGCAACTATTCACCAAACCAATTTGCAGACCTGCAGCCAATTTTCTCAAGCCTGACCACCTGCTTTCTGCTCAGTGCCTTGGCTACCCAGTCTAACAACCAAGAGAGAGAGAGAGAGAGAGAGAGATCTCGTTTCCCCTTCAGAAGAATCAAAAGGCCCATTTTGAGGATGGGGCCTTTTCAATGGTGTGCAGTTGGGGATGAAGATTCTCAGTCATCCAGCTAGAGTTGTCTGGAAGTTGAGCTATAACCACTAGACATCTTTTTCTTTTCAGTTTGAAACATTTTGCTATTTATCCAGTCTCAGCAAATTGGTTAGAGGGACCCTACAGGTCAGACTCAAGGTACCGTATTTTTCAGAGTATAAGACTCACCTTCCCCCCCCCCCCAAAAGAGTGTGGAAATGTTGGTGCGTCTTATACACTGAATATAGCCATTTTTGACCTCCCAAAGTCCCACTCCTGCATCCTATTTTTTTTGAAAAAGGGCTGAAAAACAGGCCATTTTTTTGCAAAAACTGAGGCGTTTTTGCCTTTCCCAAGCCCCTAGAAGTACTCAGTAGGCTTCAGCAGGACTGAGGGAAGGCAAAAATATCCCCATTTCTGCGAAAAATGGTCCATTTTCTACAAAAAAGAGGGCATTTTTGCCTCCTCCCCCCAGCCCTGCTGAAGCCTGCAGAGTGTGGGGGGCCAGGGAGGAAAAAAAACTTTTTTTCTTACTTACCTCTTCGAAATTGTAGTGCGTCTTATACTCCAAAAAAATACGGTACTTGGATAAGCAGTGAAAGGTTTCACACCCAAAAGAAAAATCCCAGATCCCACAGAAGAAGAGTGAGGCTGTCACTTACAGAGAGCAGATCGAGGCCTTCATCATCCAGATTCTTCACCTGAGATGCCAGACTGCTGGGTTTCCATTTGGGGAAGGTGTTCTTGTAATCCTGCAAGGATTCTACTTCTGGCCAGACGTCATTGTTGGGGGTCCCCAATGCTCTGCCAGGGAGAGAAAAGAGTGGGTTGAATCTGCCCTCATAGAGACCACAGAGGGAGGGAGGGAGGGAGGGAGGGAGGGAGGGAGGGAGGCTTTCGGAGTCCCACCCTTGGAGGGTGAAGGGCAGCTGGTTGAGGCTCCCCCTCCCACCTCCCTGTCACAAATTGACACTGAAACTTTGTGGCCTTGGCAACATCAGCATTTAGCTGTGCCTGTGTGGGTCTGTCTTTCCGTATCATCTGGGCACCCCAGAAGATGGGAAGAAATGGGCAGCCACCTTCTGGGTGGGAAATATAATTTTGCTTCCATTGGTCCAGCAGGAGGGACATAGTAACCCAGCAGGTGTTCTAGGATACAACCACCTGTAGAGCTGTCTGCCGTGAGAATGGCTAGGAATCATGAGCAGACCAATCCCAATTCATCAGGGGATGCCACAGGTGCCTATCTCAAAGGAAGAGCGTGCAAAAGACACACACACACACACACACACACACACAAGCCACAGATTCTTCTTGCCCAGCCGATTGTTTGCCTTGATACCTGAAGATCCGGAAGAGCTGGTCGATTTCTGAATCCCCGTGGAAGAGCGGCTTCTTGGTGGCCATTTCTGCAAAGATGGTCCCGATGCTCCATATATCTACAGGAGTAGAATAGCGGGCAGAGCCAAGCAAGACCTCTGGGGATCTGTACCACAAGGTGACAACCTAGAAAGGAAATCAGCAATTAGAAGATTTTTACCTGCTATTTAAATCAGGGGCCTCCAACCTTGGCAACTTTAAGACTTGCGGACTTCAACTCCCAGTTGCCATGGCTGGAGGCTCCTGATTTAAAACAAACACACACACACACATATTTTGGAAGTGCTGGGTAGGATTATCATCCAAGTCACAAAAGGATTGCTGGTAGCATCCTTCTGCTTGAGCCTCATAAATTTAAGAGGCAGGTTTGGACCGGAGCCGACTACCACCTGAACTGTTCAGGATGAATGATTAAGGCCCATTTTCCCCCTTCAACAAGCTCATGTTAGCACCGTTGTTTCCAAAAGAAAAAAAAAAGGGAAGCTACCGCATTTTTGGACTATAAGACGCACCGGAGTATAAGACGCACCATGATTTTGAAGAGGTAATTTTTTAAAAAAAAGTTTTTTGCAAAAACAAAGGGCATGCAGAGCTTTGGGAGGCTCTTGTTCCTGGGGGCTGCCTCCCCCCACAAAAACGAGCAAAAAACAGACTGTTTTTCACAAAAATGGGCCTTTTGCAAAAAAAAAAAAGGGGGGGGCATGCAGAGGGTTTGGAAGGCTTGTAGAGGGCTGGTGGGCAAAAATGGGCTATTTTTGCTCGTTTTTGCCCCCAAGAGCACTCTGGAAGCCTCCTAAAGGCTCTGCATGGCCATTGTTGCAAAGGGGGTGGGGTTTCAGTAGGCCAAAAATGCTGTATTCAGTGTATCAGACACATCCAGATTTTCACCCTTTTAGGGGGGAAAGGTGCGTCTTTTACTCCAAAAAAATACGGTAGATTTAGGGCCATTTCAAGTTGAACACGACTGGCATTCACTGTTGCCAAAACTTGCTCACCCAGGGCCCATCTTGGGAAGCGCCTTCCACTCCCAGTGGCCCCATCTGCAGCGTGTCCGTATCCTCTCCCCATTGGGCCCTGCCCCCCGCCTCCCCAAGGGAAGTGCTTCAACCTCTTCAGAGAAGATCTGGTCCTGAAGGCAGAGCCACCCTTACCTCGTGTGTATAGACACGCACGGGGATGCCGAAAGCGCGTGCCAGCCCGAAGTCGGCTAGTTTAATCACACCATTGTCATCAATTAACAGGTTCTGAGGTTTCAGGTCTCTATGCAGAACCCTTCTTGAATGGCAGAACACGATACCTTGCAAGATTTGGTACAAGTAACTCTGAAAGAATTGCAAGAGCAAAGACTTCAGAAAGTGGTCGCGTCTCCTCCCAAGAGAACCATCTGTAGCACCCACAGCCAATCAGCATCGTTAAATGAGGCATGGACATGCATCAGGCAACACTAAGGTTGCATACTTGCATTCCCGGTGCCAGCCTGTTGTAAGTCCTAGGATTGTGTGAAGACTCGTTCAGCAAGGAGTCATTATGGATGACAGATACTTTGCAAAAGCAACAAGGAAATCTAAGCTTATTTGGCACATGTTGAACTCCACAACAGCTGCCTTTAACTGATGGGGCGCTTTGCAGTTCACAAGCAGGGATTCCTTGGCCAAACCCCCCCAAAAGACCATGACTTTTTATAAGCACCCACATGCTTTTTGCGCTGCTTCCACCAATCTCAACTTTAAGAGGCTCGTGGCAGAAATGAACTAGAAAAGAACATTTTTCCAGACCCTCCGTTTTGTTTTGTTTTACTCTTTCTTACCTTAACGAGCATACGATCTAAATATTGTCCCAATGGAATAGAATCCAAGTATTTCTTGAGATCCATGGAAAGAAATTCAAAGATAAGGTAAAGCCTTGAGTCTTGCATAAGCACATCCTGAAGACTAAAGAGATTTATTTGAACAAATGAAGAGAACTCAAACTCCTTCACTCTAGTCAGCACAACAGTTCCCTCTCAACTACTCTGCAAGCTCTCATTCCCCACAAAGTGCCAAATTAATGATTCTCTAATTGTCTCATTCGTTAATACTCTTCTCTGGTTTGTTCAGATGCTCCCACTGCAGGGAAGGGCCAGGGAGAAGTAATGGCGACTCTGGAGGAGATTAAACACATCTCGTTTAGCATAATGTCTAGAAGCTGTTACAGCAACAGTGTAGACATTTTCATTTATTTTTCATACCATGCAAACGCCTGTTCCACTTAATATTCTCTGCATTTCCCCCTGGAAAGGCCAACATAAACATTCAAAAGCAAGAAATTTTACTAGCCCATTAGATGTATTCCCAGTTAACTAAATAAACGTTTTGTAGCAATAAGGCAGAACCACACCAGGTGCAAATAGACACGGTGGGATCAATTAGCATCCATCCTTATCCATAAAATCAACCCCCTGCAGCATAACCCCCCAAGCCCCTCCCCTTGGAAAGAAGCCTGGCTCAAGTGGGCGGCAGTCCAGTTGCAAAGAAGAGCTCCACCGTCTCAGAAACTCAACTCCTGAGTTTAACCATAGTGTTTCTGCCATGGAGATCTGAAGGTTCAAGGGCGGAAACGGGTGGATCAGCATGTATTCACAGAGACTGTGGTGCAGGGGTGTCACACTCAATTTCATTGAAGGCCACATCAGGATTGTGTTTGGCCTTGGGGGGGGGGCACCTCATCGAGGCTCCGTTTTCAGCCGTGATGGCCTCCTGCAGCTCTCTGCCAGTGAAAACTGAGCCCAGGAGGCCCAGTTGTAGCCCCGTTTTTGCCGGTAGAGGCACCATGGGCCGGCCCTTCTCTGTTTCCAGGGTGGGCCAGATCTAAGCACTCTGTGGGACGGATGTGGGACGGGGGCCTTGAGTTTGACACCCCTGCTGCAGTGTGCCAGGGTCCTGAGGTCGCCATATGCAACCTTCCCAGCCAGCATCTGACAAGTGAAGTCAATGGGGAAAGCTGGACTCACTTGCGCCCTGTGTAATTCACTTAACAGCTGTGATCATTTGCTTAACAACCAAAGGTACGGTAGTAAAATTGGGCACAGTTTAATAAACTGCCTTTCTTAGCAACAGAAATTCTGGTCCCAATTGTGGCCATGTCAAGCACTATCTGTACTCGACATGTACTGATATTGCCTGCATTTCGTGAAGGAGGCTTATTTGGGACGTCTGTTTGTGTAAACCCTGTGAAAAAGCAAGAGGGGTGTCGCTCCCCACATACACAAAGCCTCCTCTTTGCCCAATGGAGCCAGAGGGTGACACTCACCACACAATGTTGGGATGGTGTAGCTCTTTCAGCAGGGAAACTTCCCTGATGGCCGTGCTGGGGACACCCTCTTCATCGCTTTCCAGGCGGATTTTCTTCATGGCCACCACTTGGCCAGTGGCCTTGTGCTTGCCTTTGTACACCACGCCATACGTTCCTAGCACAAGGGGAAAAGGCAATGTGTGTGTGTGTTGGTTGACTTTGTAATTCTGGATGAAGCGTCAGGAGGGGTTGCCAAGGCTTGGTAGAGGGAAGCCAAGAAAGAACATCAAATAAAGCAACTTGGCACATGAGAGGGATGGATTTGGAGAGCACACAAAGCCCCTCCCCCCCCCCAATTCCTTCCAGAAGCTCACAGGAAGAGAAAAGGCATCCGATTTACCAAATGAAAGGTACTGCCAAGGGACAATTTGCAGTGAGTCAGTTCGTGCAGCAAGAGCCCAAAACAAATTGACCAAGGCCAAAATATTGTCTTCCAAGGAACTAAGGATGTCAATCACAAAGATGACCATTGTGTTCCCCAAAGCAACTACTCTGTGCTTTCTCTTGCAAGATTTTTGGTGGGTATACCGCAATCGTGCAAGGGTGTGTTAATCTCCCACAATTTTGGTTGTTTGGTTATTAAAAGTCGGGCTCCCGGGAGAAAGTAGAGATGTGGATCTCTACTTTCTCAAAAGCTGCAAAGCTCCATGGCATCTCCAAGGGGAAGGAATGCAACTTTTGGCTGCTACAGCCTCTGTCCCATTTATTCATTTATTTCCAAGAACTTTCATCCCATATGCTTCTCTGCAGCCTAATTCCAGGAGAGACAAGTAGGAAGCCTCAGAGGAGCAGATAGGGTGGGGAGGGGGAACCTACCTTCACCAATCTTTTCTATCTTGGTGTAGTCGTCCATCACTCCAACAGATTTGAGCTGAAAGAACCAAGGAGAGAAACATTTGTAGCCAATTTTCCCTCTTTGGATACTTTGTTTTCCCCCACCCAGGGAGGCAACAGGCCCTCCTCTACCCAACTCAGCTGCTTTTCCTCCCTGGGACCCCTGCCTTCAGTCAAGAGCTGCCCAGCAAAGCCCCCCCCCCCTCCATTAGACGCAGCTCTGCAGCGCCTGGGAAAGGCCTGCCCGGCCCCAAGTCACTTCCCCGGGGACACATCGAGGAATATCCTTCTCGCAGCTGCATCCCGGGCACAAACTCCCCAGGCACATGGGGCGGAGGGAGGGGGCCACCGGGCCGAGCGCTCAGCGGGAGGGCCCGGCGCCTCGCTTGCTGGCCTGGATAACGGCGGGGGGCCGCCTGTTCCCCGGGCCTTGCAGCCTGGCGCCCGCGGGCGCCTCCCTTACCGCTCCTCCGCCGGTGCCTCCGCGGCGCAAGAGCCTCCCGGACCGAAAGAGCCACAGCCGCCCTGCGAGCAACGCCGGCAGATTCAAATTAACCGCGTCGCTCCGCCGCCGCCCGCCCGCCAATGACGCCGCGCCGCCGCTTTCAAACGGGCCAATCGGCGCGCGGCGGCAAAGCGGGGGCCCGGAGCGGGCGAGCCTGGCTAGGCGAGCCGGCGCTGCTGCTGCTGCTGCTCTCCGTCCTTGCAAGAGCCCGGGCCGGGCAGGCGGTCGCAGGCAGGGCGCAGCTCCCCGTCCGGAAAAGGCCGGTGAGGGGGCGCCCGGGACGCTGTTGCCTTCCCCCATTCTCCTCCCTCTGCACGCGACTCCTCCGTGCCGCTTGGAAGGAGACCCCCGGGGGCTGGGCTCACGTTCCCCGGACGCTCCTGGCGCGCCCCGACTGCGGGCAGCCCCTGCAGCCCCCCGTCCGCTGGAAGGGCAGCCGGACCTCCCTCCCTCCCCCCGGGGTCTTGGCTGGACGGAGGGGCTGCCTGGCCCGCCAGACCCTCCCCGCCTCCCTCCCCGCCTTCCCGCCTGCAGAGGCCCGGCGAGGCGAGGGGGCGAACTCACCTGGACGCTTCCCGAAGGACGGAGCGAGGAGCCGCGCAGCCTCTGATCCTAAGACGGCTCGTCTGCGGGTGCGCTCCTTCCCGCCTCTTCCGGCGGTCGCTGCTCTTCTACCCCCCGCCCCCCCGCCTGACGTGCCTCTGCCCCTTCGCTGCGCTCCTGGCAGCAGGGCCGGGGATGATGGGCCCTGGAAGGCAGGCTCTTCCCGGCAGCCCAGGCTTCTTGCAAAGGCGCTTCTGCCTGGCTGGGTCGGCCTTGCCAGCAGAAGTTGGCAAAGTTGTCAAAACTTTTCCAGAATGCTGAGAGTTGGGCAAAGGGGCGCAGTTGTGGCTGTCATGCGTTTCGGGCGTCTCCGGAGGCTTGGAATAAACAGCTGGCAATTGCTCTGGCTTGGCAAAGGGTGGCAGTCTTGCGCTCCCAGGGCTTTCCGGCTGCTTCTCCTCAGGCAGCTGTTCCTGGGAAGTCTTCAAAGGGAGAAGCGTGGCTCAACTTTTGCCAAGGAAATACGCACCAGGCCTGATAGAAGCTTCATTTTATTTCGGTTTGCCCAAACAGCAGCCTGTGTGTTTGTGAAATCACATCTTAGAAACGATTTGCAGTTGCTTCCAATTGTATCTGTCACACCAGGGACATGGTGGCTCAGTGGCTAAGACACTGAGGTTGTCAATTAGAAAAGTCGGCAATTCAGCACCGCGTAACACAATGAACTCCCATTACTTGTCCCAGCTTCTCTCAGCCTATCAGTTTGAAAGCATGTAAAAATGCAAGTAGAAAAATAGGGACCATTTTGGTGGGAAGGTAACAGCGTTCCGTTCGGCATTTAGTCATGCCAGCCACATGACCACAAAGACGGCTTCGGGCAATGCTGGCTCTTCGGCTTTGAAACGGAGATGACCCTAGAGTTGGGAATGACTAGCACCTGTGTGCGAGGGGAACCTTTACCTTTATCTGTCACACCAAACACTTGGAAAGAATCTAGTAATCTTCAGGAGTGACATTTAGAGAAGCATGAACACTGCCAAAGGAAGGTCCTGCGTGTAGAGGAATCGGGACAAATTCTCTCTAGAGTCCAGGCGGGGTCTCTCCTCTGATGACTCACTGCCAACCATGGCCCGTCTCTTAGGAGCTGGTAAGTCTGGCAGAGCCAAGGCCCACCCCCAAATCAGCCTCTTTGCACAGAGCATTGAGCAGAAGAGAACCAGCAGCCAACTCTACGCCTGCCTTGGTGGCAATCGCCACACAGATTTTTCAGTAGCAAAATAGCTTATAGTGAGTGAAAAGTTGTGTCTTCATTTTTATTTTTTTGCTTCAAAGGCTTTGATTCCCAAGATGGGTAGGAACAGGCTTCTGTAAAGGAACAGTGTTATGTTTAGAGCCAAATGGAGGACAACAAACTTGTTATCAGTTTTAAAATGTACCCACTATCATTCTTTCTTGGTTTACTGTATTATATACAGTTGAAGCAAAGTTTAAATATTGGGGAGTTGAATGGAGGCAATTCTTATTTTAATGCTGAAGTTACAGAAGGAGTTATAGAAACATCCTAATTACTGGATTAGTTATTTTGGAGAACAGAACAGTTGAGCTGCTTGTCCAGTAGAGGGCAGAGTATATGCAGTATGCTCTGCCCTCTACTGGACAACAAAGGCAATTGTTCTCCAAAATAACTAATGTGATCAGCAACGTTGGAGAAGTGGGTTGCTTGCTTCTCAGCCGCTTCCTTTTCTCTTCTGTGTTAGTTTTTTTAAACTTTGTGCAGCGATTGTCTTGTCTGCAGCAGAGACTTAAATCTGTAGTATAGATGAGTCTTCTAGACTGAACCTTTCCAGGTCTTTCTGCTTGTGGGCTATTCTCCTGGTTCCATGTGGTGGCTCTTCTTCACAGGCCTAAACACTGAGGACCTTGTTCCCCTATCAGCCAACAGCCCAACATAGGATGGTCCTTCTACTGATGGCCAGGAATCCTCCAAGACTGCCATCACAAGGAACTTTTGTTCTCTACAGCTGCGGGATTCAATGTAGTTTTGTCTCTAGTGCACATATTATATTCCCTTGCAGTAATGATGCTTCTGTAAAGGAAACAGAAAGTATATTCTGCTTTTTACACAATGTTGATGCCTAAGCCAAGCTGGCCTATTGAAGAATCTCAATCAGGTTAAAAAGAAGAGAGAGAGAAAGAGATTATGGTTCCATTGCACTTGCTGTGGCAGAAGACATGGAGACAATTTATGAAGAGATGCCCAACTGAGGGAGAATTAATGGTTTTGTTTTCAAGACCAGGGTCAGAAAAATGGATAAGAAAGACTTTAGTTACAGCCCTCTGTAAGTGGGATAATTTTTGACTATCTCTGAAAACTTCTATGACGGCCTAGAGCAGGTCATGATATCTCGGCTCCAGGCTTCTGGATGTCATGGACCTTCTCCCCTTTATTTCTATCTGTCTTCACCTTGGTGGACAATCTGGGGTGGAAAGTGGAAGAGGCTTTGAAAGCCAAATTCTGGGGTGTTGCCACTGACCAGCCTCCCCCCACCCAGCCTTCCTTGTTATTTCACTGGAGTGATTTTTAGCCTGCTTCAAGGCCCCAACTGGGATCTAGTTTCTAGAAAAATCCACACCCCATGCCCAGATCTACACCAGGGCCTGATGCTTCTTGGGATCCTGCCATGTTGGAGGGAAGGCAGGAGAGGTCCCTCTGGCAGGGAAGCCCAGGGATTCCCCCTCCCTGGGAAATGCAGCTCCTCCCTGCCTCTGCCAGCGCAGGGCCTCCCTTCCCAAAGGATATTCCTTGGTTGAGTTAATTGGCTTGATGAGCTACATACTGTACAAAAAAAGTTGTGTTGTATATTCCTTTTTTAGTTACGTGTTTTGATTTTTACAACTTCGGTGTAATCTCTATTTTATTATTATTAGCTGGCTCGTTTCGGCAGAAAGGCAGAGTATCTTTCTAAACAATAAAGCAGAATTTCACTACTGCTGCAAAATTACTACAGAGCTGAGACTGATTCCGTTTAGTGTGAGTACCTCACACCACATTATCACAAAATATATTCCCCACTGAGACATTCTCAGACTTTCTGTTCCTCTGCTTTACAGTTGTAATGCTCAATTCCCATAGCTGAGTTATTGTAAGCAGTTGTGGGTGTTGTGTTACTCTATCTTTTAACGTACCATGCTACGTTTGGATAGATTTGCCAAGAAATCTTGAAGATTTTTCTATACATGGTAGTGAACAAAGAGAAAAGGATTGGGGAGGTGACCAAATGAAAACACTTTTAAAAGTCCATTTGTGTTGCTCACAGATGGACCTAACTGCATTGTGGTATTTGCAACATAATAATGTTGGGTGGCAAATGTGCTGGGTCCAATCCTGAAGGAGATGATCAATAATCAAAATCACAATAGATTACATTTAGTAAAATTGATTATTGATTATGAGAGCCCTGGTGGTGCAGTGGGTAGAATGCAGTATTGCAGGCTAACTTTGCCTACTGCTAACAGTTCGATACTGAGAGGCTCAAGGTTGACTCAGCCTTCCATCCTTCTGATGTGGGTAAAATAAGGACCCAGATTGTTGGGGGGCAATGTGCCAACTTTGTGAACTGCCCAGAAAGTGCTGCAAAGCACTATGGGGCGGTATACAAGCCTAAATGCTGTTGTTATTGCTATTGGTTCTGCAAATGCAACCCCTCCTGTCCACTTACTTCCTCATTTCTTTCAGTGCTGTATCTGGATAAGCGGCTGGAGAATCCATTTTGTATGGAAAATCACGATCTCAAGGGATTTACCCTCTAATGTAATGATACACCCAAACTGGAATGGAATTGTAGTAAAGGGAAGACATTTTCATTTATTTTTTATTTAGAAAGTTTATATAGATGCCCGCATTCTTCAAAATGGAAAGGTCTTCTGCAGTCACGACGTAAGCCTAAGACTGAAAATCAGGCTTCTCAGATGTTACATCTTTTCTATCCTGCTCTACAGAGTGGAGAGTTGGTCTGTGACAGAAAGAAGAAGAAGAAACTAGGAGCATTTGAAATGTAGATTTACAGGCGGCTGTTACGTATCAGCTGGGTTGACAAAATCACAAATGAGGAGATGATAAGTCGCCTGGGAAAGCCAAGGGAAATCATCAGTGGTGAAATTCAATTTTTTTTTACTAGCGTTTCTGTGGGCGTGGCTTGGTGGGCATGGCAGGGGAAGGATACTGCAAAATCCCCATTCCCACCCGACTCTGGGGCCAGCCAGAGGTGGCATTTGCTGGTTCTCCAAACTACTCAAAATTTCTGCTACCGGTTCTCCAGAACCTGTCAGAACCTGCTGAATTTCACCCCTGGAAATCATCAAAGCCATTAACAAGGGAAAGTTAGAATACTTTGGACATCTGATGTGACACTAGAAAAATACAGCATCTTTCACTTAATCCTCCAAGGAAAGATTGAAGGCAAACAGAGTCCAGGCAGAAGAACAACATCATGGCTTCAAAATCTAAGGGAGTGATTTGGACAAAACTCAGCAGTACCCTTTCAACTGGCTGTTGACAAAAATAGGATTGCTAACATGATTGCCAACGTCCAATGACGAATATGGAAGAAGAAGAAGAAGAAGAAGAAGAAGAAGAAGAAGAAGAAGAAGAAGAAGAAGAAGAAGAAGAAGAAGAAGAAGAAGAAGAAGAAGAAGAAGAAGTAGTAGTAGTAGTAGTAGTAGTAGTAGTTGTTGATATAGCTGCCCAACTCATTCTTGGTGGCTTCCAAGTATAAAACCCCAACACAGAAACCAGTACAAAGCAAGGGCCTTACGTCCCCTCTTCCTTGTGCATATATGTTGGCTTAGCAGCAGACAGAGGCTCACAGCAGCTCTCAAAACTCTTTGAGGGCAATGTGAAAGGAAGTTATTGACTCAGCGGATGTCCCAGAGAAGTTTTAGGCTAAGCTTTCCTTGTCCTGGCTGGGGTTGATGGGGGGGGGGGGGGCTGGAGAAGTAGGAAGCAAATGGGTTGGATGGAAGTGAAATGTTAGTGAAGGGGGAAGGAGAGAGAAAAGGCCGCCTGTCGCCGAAAGCCACATTCAGGGAATTTGTTCTGTGACCTCTGGGCGCAAGGAGGAGCAGGAACCAGGCTGCCACCTCAAATCCTACCCTTGCACTGCTTTGCAATTGGTTTTGCTAAGACACCTGCTGGTATCTCTTCTCCCACCCACAGAGGGAAAGAACCTGCTTTTCTCTTAGAAGAGAAGGGCCTGTGCTGGGTGGCAAAACTGAAATCCAGATGTTCAGTTGAGGGTGCAGGCTCTCACCTGGATATGCATGAACATCTGTTTTGGGAGGGCATAAACCCCAACTGATGGAGGAAAGAATGTGCAGATTCCCTCACCCTGGACCCCTGATTACCCCCAGGGTGTTGGCGTCTTGAGAGACATCATTTATAACATACTGTTCTGTCACAAGACTTGCTGTCTCCCCTCTTCCCTTGGTCACAGGTCCATGGCTTCGATGATCTTGGAAGAGCTGAGGCAGCGCAGTGGTTATAGTGCAATTCTGCAGGCTACTTCATCTTACTGCTAGCTGCAGTTTGGCAGTTCAAATGTCACTGGCTCAAGGTTGTTCCATCCTTCCGAGGTGGGTAAAATGAGGATCCTGATTGTTGGGGGCAAGAGGCTGACTGTAAACCACTTACAGAGGGCTGTAAAGCTCCATGAAGCGGTATATAAGTCTAAATTCTATTTCTATTCTAGGCAGTCGTTGGAATGAAGTATTGCAGGCTAACTCTGTCCACAGTCTGGAGTTTGATCCTGACTGGCTCAAGGTTGACTCAGCCTTCCATCCTTCAAAGTGGGTAAAAATGAGGACCCAGATTGTTGGGGGCAAGAGGCTGACTCTAAAACTGCTTAGAGAGGGCTGTAAAAGCACTATGAAGCAGTATATAAATCTAAGTGCTATTGCTATCTTACCCTGGTAGTGATTGCAAGCATGCTGAATTCCAACCAGCCAACCACGGGAGCCTGGGATAGGTAGAAACCTAGCCTAGGGGCTTCATGCGTGCTTCTGTGTTGCACGCAGTCAGGCCCTTGGGTTGCTTCTGCCAGCATGAGGAAGTTGAGCATTGGTCGATGTGTCCTTCCAGACAAAGCCTCTCAGGGTCTTTGCTCAGAGGATACCTGGTAGGGGCGGCTCTCATTCTGCTCTCAAGGGGAGATTGAGCTTGTCCTCAGCAAGCAAGACTACATTGCTTCTGGAGGCCTCTCTAGAGCCATGGAAAGTCCAAGTAGCCAATCCTCATCTCCTTTGAAGTCACCTGAGCTGGTGGTCATCACAATGGGTTTGCCCTTGATAAGGTAGTGAAGCAACCCCGATAATTGCTCTGAATCGACTGTTTAACCTTTGGGCGACATTTGAACCCTTAGAGCAGAGGTGACAAACTCAAGGCTGGATCCAGCCTGTGGGGTACTTACATCTGGCCCATAGGGCCACCCTGGAAACAGTCAAACTCGATTTCATTGAGGGACGCATCAGGGTTGTGTTTGATCTCGGGGGGGGGGGTGTTCTGTTAGCGAAAACCGGCTCCTGGGCTCTGTTTTCGGCTGCCACAGCCTCCTGCAACACTCTGCTAATGAAAACGGAGCTTGGGAGGGCCGCATGCAGAGGGTTGCAGGAGGCTGTGGCAGCTGAAAATTGAGCTTGGGAGCCTGTTTTAGCTGGGAGAGCACTCTGGCCATCACAGGTGCCCCCGACACGAGTGATGTCACACTGGCCACACCCACCATGCCCCCCCTGCCCCTAGGTCAAATACAACCCTTATGCAGCCCTCAATGAAATCGAGTTTGACACCCCTGCCTTAGGGATACAAGGCAGAAGAAACAATCTGTCCTCCATCCGCTCCTTTTATCCTCCGGATGAGAGAAAGGCCTTCCACCTCCACCTGTTCCTGTGTTTTTGCATGCCCAGGACAGGGAGAGGCACCTGTGAGCTGAAGCAGCAGGGAGGCTCGGAAGGGAGAGGCTGAACCATGCAGCCCAATGGGTGGTTTCTCCCTTGCGCAAACCGAGAGGAGTTGGGAAAGAGCTGCCGGTGTGGTGGCTCTCCAGCAGGTTTTGCTTCGGCTGCTGTTCTGCCCAGGAGGAGACCAGGACCCTGTGGTTCATGGCAAGACATTGCGGGGGGGGGGGGGGGGACTTCTAAAATCTGTGGTAAAGCAAATTGCAGGTTAGCCTAATATTGGAAATGTTGAGTTACCTTTACAGCATGTAGAGCACAAAGCAC
Organism: Natrix helvetica; assembly: GCF_964273705.1. Lineage (NCBI taxonomy): Eukaryota > Metazoa > Chordata > Lepidosauria > Squamata > Natricidae > Natrix > Natrix helvetica. The sequence continues at coordinate 106,448,972 of NC_138551.1, read as the reverse complement.
TTTGTGCATATGTGTGTGTGTCTGTGTGTCTGTGTCTGTATACATACATACATACATACATACATACATACATACATACATACATACATACATACATACTTTCCCTGAAAATAAGACGGTCTTATTTTCTTTTGACCCCCTGAAATAAGTGCTTGGTCTTATTTTCCGGGAAGGGCTTATTTTAGCACATGTGGTCAAAAGCCTGATTGGGCTTATTATCTGGAGAGGTCTTATTTTCGGGGAAACAGGTTATACACGTCAACATCAATACATGAAGAGTGTGGTATCTGGGTATCGTTCATTTTGATATGAATAATAATGATATCAATAATATTTGTTACATTGGTAAAACTTAAGTAATCCTAGTGTTAATACACATATTTTTATTAAGATATAAAGGTAAAAGTTCCCTTTGCACATATGTGCTAGTCGTTCCCGAATCTAGGGGGCGGTGCTCATCTCAGTTTCAAAGCCGAAGAACCACGGCTGTCCAAAGATGTTCTCTGTTGTCATGTGGCTAGCATGACTCAACACCAAAGGTGCATAGAACGCTGTTACCTTCCCACCAAAGGTGGTTCCTATTTTTCTACTTGCATTTTTTATGTGCTTTCAAACTGTTAGGTTGACAGAAGCTGGGACAAATAACAGGAACTCACTCTGTTATGCAGCGCTAGGGATTCAAACTGCTGAGCTGTTGACTTTTCTGATTGACAAGCTCAGCGTCTTAGCCACTGAGCCACCACGTCCCTTGTATTAAGATACAGTCCTTTATTATTTAGTTGTTCAGAGTTTCAATGTGCCATTGTAATGACAATCACAATATTATTTGAGCATGCTTAGTAATGCCATCTTTCAACCTCTAATCTTTCCACCTGGTTATTGCTTTTATTCTATTATATAAAATGTGTACACTAATATTCCCCCTATTTCTTAGAGCACAAAGCACTTCTGACAGTCATAATATGTCAGGACACACACACACACACACACACACACACACACACACACGTCTACGATTTCATGACTGCATTTGAGGCAAAATATGCCCATTCAAGACAATAGATTTGCACTTCATGACCGTGGCATTTGCTGAACGTGTGTGTATTCACTTAACATCCATCACAGAAAAAAAGGTTGTAAAAATCGGTGTGGTCACGTGGGATCCTAGACTTACTGCCAGAAATCTGGCCCCTAATGCAGTCTTAAATTGAGGGCCACCTGTGGTGCTGCCGTAAGGGCCTCGGGGTGTCCTCACAAGCAGCATGATACAATAATGCAAATGGCAAAGTTGGTGCCGTTTCCCATCACAGCCCTGTGCCGTCACTCTGTCTTCAACTGGCCCTCCTGCCTGGCTGAGGGACATTTGCCTCACCCAGCAGCGTCTCTGCCTGGGGACGTGGGATGGCTGCTGACCACAGCAGTCTGCCGACAGTGGGAAGAGGGGTGTTTAGCAAAGGAAGCCCTGGTGAGGCTGAGAGAATTCCCCCAGGACACTTTCAAAGTCCAATATCCGTCCATCCAGGTGCCAATTACAGCCCGGTGGATCCTTTCATCAGCCGCTTCCCCTCAGGCCTGCATTTCCATTCTGCCTGGCTCTGGGGAAGTTGTGGTTCACCTGGGCGGCAGCCTCCTCCTGCTCCAAAGAGGCTCCAGTCCTTGTCTGAATCCTCCGCTCTTGGCATATTATTACGGCCTGCACATTTATTTCTAAATGCACCAAAGGAGCTTTGGAGGCTGCTGAAGGTGGATTGCAGGATAAGGAAGGACTCACAGACCTTCCCTCCCAGCTTCTTTGCTTTGGGACAAGACCAACACAGCCAGAATCTACGCTGCACACACACACACCCATTGTTGGAAATGCAGGGAGAGCCCACCCTCCGTCTTCCCTGCGGTTGTGGCTCCTGGGTTGCTTTGCCTGTTTTGTGCAGGGCTAGAGGGGGGACCTGTGCAGCCCTTTTGGCCTCTGCTTCTCATCCCGGAAACTTTCAGGCAGATTTTATTTTCTTCTGATTTCCTGCACAAGATATTGGAGGAGCCACCCAGACAAGGGCTCCATTGGGAAGCTGGCCAAGGTGCTCCTCCCCAAGAATGAAGCTGTGCTTTGCAAAAGCAGCCCCTCCCACGTGGGAACCCGGCAGGTGTGGGCCTCCATCTCCCCTCTTGTTTAAAGGAGTAGACCGGAGGGTGCTCTGAGAAAGGGGGGGGGGGAGGAAAGCATCTCCTTCCCTGCCTGCCAATTCCAGGTGCAGGTGGCTGATGAAAGGCAGGTGCCCTTCTCTGCTTCTGGATTGCCCAGCTGGGCGCAGTGGAGCCCAGCACAATGGGGCTTCTTTTGTTGGCGCTGGTAGCTAGGCAGGTAACCTGATCTGGGTTGGTGCCACAAACAAAGCAGGTGCAACGTTAAAGGCGCCGCAACCTCGTCAGTCAGGCGGGGATTCTCCCTCGCCCCCTCGGAGAGCTTGGAGCTTCACCTTGAAGACCCCAGCCCAAAACGCGGCAGGTCCTCCTGACCAGCGGCGCTTCCAGCGGGAATTCCCGACTGGTTGTAAACAGGCAGAGGCTCCGCTGAGGTCTGGGGAGGGTCTCGCTAACCAGGGACACGTCGGGGGCGACACCCCCCCCGTTCCTTTCCTCAGGGGAACCTCCGGTGAGGAGGGAGCAGCAGCCCATCCGCTGCCCGCCCCCGAGGCCCTTCAGCCGGGCTGAACGGAGGAGCTGCCCATGGGCGCCCAGCCCTGCCAGGACTCTCCGGGCCGGGCCAGTCACGCCACGCCCTCGCTTTCGGGCGGGGCGCCCGGCTGGGATCTGCCGGTTGCTGGCGACCGCTCGGAGGTCGCCGCTGCCTTCGCCGCCACCACCTGTTGGTCCCGGGCAGGCGGGAGCTGGAGCGGCCGCGCTCGTTGGGGTTCCCGGCGGCTCTTTCCGACGCGGCCATGGCCTCGGGCGCCGAGCAGGTGAGCCGCCCTCCCCGGAATCCTCCGGGCCAAGGGAGCCGGGGTCGCCCCTCGCCGCCCTCCTGCTCCCTGCGGGCTCCCGGCTCCCACGGCCGCTGGGCGAGGGCTGCGCGTGTGAGCGACGCTCCGGGAAGCTCTGGCGGGAGTCAGGCTGGCCGTGCCTGGGCTCTCCTCGCCCGGTGGTGCCTCTGCGGCCAGGGGGAGCTTCCCGGAGAGCCGGGCGAAGGCGGGCCGGGCGGAATTCCGTGCAGGGCGCCTTCCCGGTCCTGCCCGCCGGCGCCTCCGAAGGCGTGGGCCCCGTCCGTTCCCCGTCCGTTCCTCCCGCCAGCCCCGCTTGCAGGGCGAGGCGAAACCTGGAGCGGAGCCTTCAGGTGCCCAGGGGAGACCCAGGCACCGAGAACGTTCCCCGCCTGACTGGCGGCCGGGAGGCTCTCCGGGGGCCCCGCCAGGTGGCCGTTCCGAGGCCCAAGGCGCGCGGGCGACCGGCGTGGCTGGAAGGTGGGCGCGGGAGGGAAGAGCGAGAGAAGCCGGCTCAGCCGCCAAGGGAGGGAGGGAGGGAGGCGCTGGGGATCCTCCGCCAAAGCGGCCCCGCCCGGAGCGTCCAGATGGCCGGGGTTCCCAGGGCTGGAAACAGCTGGAAGGGATCCCCAGTTTTCCTTTAACGAACACCCCCACCCCCCGTCTTGGGCTGGGAGAGGCGCGATGGGCGACTTCTCCCTTTGGGGCAGAAAAGGGCTGAAATCTGAGCCTGAACCCTCCAAAGCCTGTAGTAGGAAAAGTGTTTTGAAACCTCAGGGGCTGAGAAGGGTGTTCAGCGCTCAAAGAAAATCAGAGCCCAGTCATCTCAGGGCTGAGGAGGAGGAGGAGGACTTGGTAGGCGATTTAATGGCCCCTGGGAGAAAGAGCCTTAACAAACATGGGACTTATTTCCCTGCATGTTATGGCATCTTCCCAAATGTGGCTGGGTGGTTGGAGTAATTAAACCTCACCCAAGTTCAGTATATCTCCTGCTTTCCTTCAGGCTCTCCAGGCAGGGTATGCCACTGTTCTCTTCCCTCACAGCAACCACACTGCGAGATGGGCTGGGCGTAAAGCAGGGGTGTCCAAACTTGGCAACTTTAAGACTTGTGGACTTCAACTCCCAGAATTCCCCAGCCAGCTGGCTGGGGAATTCTGGGAGTTGAAGTCCACAAGTCTTAAAGTTTATTTATTTATTTATTTATTTAAACTTATTAGTCGCCCCCTCTCCCCACAGGGACTCGGGGCGACGTACATAAGTAACAGTCAGCACAGTGTCATACAGAGGAGGTAAAAAATAAATAAATAATTACAATACTGAACAAGGTTAAAACCCCAATGACATTAATAGTTTAAAAACTAAAATTGACAATTAAAAATGACCTAGGGGTGGAAAAGTTGTCGAATTATGCCAGGCCGGCTAGCCGAAACAGGTGGGTCTTCAGTTTACTGCGGAAGGAGCGGAGATCAGTTGTTGTTCTAATGTCTGGGGGGAGGTCGTTCCAAAGGGTAGGGCCCGCCACAGAGAAGGACCTACTCCTGGGCACCGCCCTCTGACAATCTCTAGAGGACGGCACCCGGAGGAGACCCTCTCTGTGTGAGCGAATGGGTCGCAGGGATGTATGGGGCAGGACACGATCCCGCAGGTAACTAGGCCCTATGCCATGGAGCGCTTTGAAGATGGTAACTAACACCTTGAAGCGCACCCGGTAGGCCACAGGAAGCCAGTGCAGCTCGCGCAGGAGCGGTGTTATATGGGAGAACCTCGATCTCCCCATAATTACCCGCGCGGCTGCATTCTGGACCAACTGCAGTCTCCGGGTGCACCTCAAGGGGAGCCCCATGTAGAGAGCATTACAGTAGTCCAGGCGAGACATCACCAGCGCGTGAGTGACTGTGTGCAGGGCCTCCCGGTCCAAAAGGGGTCGCAATTGGGCACCAGGCGAACCTGGTGGAACGTCCCCCTCGCCACGGCTGCCACATGATCTTCCATAGCCAGCCGGGCATCAAGGAGGACGCCCAAATTGCGTGCCCGTTCCACCGGGGCTAATTGTTCATCCCCGATGGCCAGCGATGGAATGTGCTGGTTGTACCGGGGTGCCGGAAGCCACAGCCACTCTGTCTTGGAGGGGTTGAGCTTGAGCCTGTTGTCACCCATCCAGACCCGCACGGCTTCCAGACAACGGGACATCACTTCAACAGCCTCGTTGGGGTGGTTTGGGGTGGAAATATACAGCTGAGTGTCATCAGCGTACAGATGATATCTCACCCCAAAACCACGGATGATCTCGCCCAGCGGTTTCATATATGTGTTGAACAGGAGAGGCGAGAGGATCGACCCCTGTGGGACCCCACAAGTGAGGGGCCTCGGGGTCAACCTCTGCTCCCCTGTCAACACACATTGTGTCCGGCCAGAGAGGTAGGAGCGGAACCACCGCAATACGGTGCCCCCGATCCCCAACTCCTCCAGACGGCGCAATAGGATACCATGGTCGATGGTATCGAAAGCCGCCGAGAGGTCTAATAGGACAAGGACGGAGGAACAACCCCCATCCTTTGCCCTCCAGAGATCATCCACCAACGCGACCAAGGCCGTCTCCGTGCTGTGACCGGGTCGGAAGCCGGACTGGCACGGGTCTAGATAATCATCTTCCTCCAGGTGACGCGGGAACTGCTGAGCCACCACACTCTCAACAACCTTCGCTAAAAAAGGAAGGTTGGAGACAGGACGATAATTTGCTAGCTCCATTGGGTCCAGAGAAGGCTTCTTGAGCAGGGGTCTCACCACCGCCTCTTTCAAGGCGGTTGGTAAAAGTTGCCAAGTTTGGACACCCCTGGCATAAAGGAACTGTCTGGTGGAAAGTGACCGGTGTGGTTCGGTGCCTGACGGGGCCTTCAACCCGTCTCCTTAGACCTTGCCCAATGTTGGACCACTCGGTCTCTCCTAAATTAAATAGAGAGTGCATTTTGAAATGTGCTGGTCTTATTATTTAAACCTTAGAGCTTATAGGATCCCAAGTCCCTTTGTGACATTTTCCTTTTAGTCATTGGGAAATACATGTGCTTTATGAAAAACATATATTAAATATATATCTTATATATTTCCATAAAACATAATTTAGAAAAAAAATCCTTTTTGCATGAAAGGTAATTTTGAAATAAACACGTTTTTCATAAAAGAAACTTTTAGCAAATGAAGAAACCTGACCAAGCTTTTAAATGTCAGCACTTTTGCTTCTTCCCACATAGTGGCGCTGTAGCCTAACCTATGTCAGAACCTGCTTTTCCCATGAAATTTGCTTGGTTCTCATCTAATGTAGATTTGCTCTCTTATAAACAGCCTCAAGGTATTAATTCATGCTTGGTTAGAGGTATGTAAAGTTGAGAGTAGGATGTAAACACGCAAAACCCCAGTTGGTTTTATGCACAACAAAACACATTGCGAAAATATGTTCTCTACCAGAGGTGGGTTTCTGCAGGCATTACTGACGGTTTGATGCACACACGATTTGCACAAGTGCCTTTGCTTCACTCACGTGTGTGTGCGTAGTTGCCTATAAATAGGTCTGTGCAGGTGCACAACATTAAAAAAAGATGTTGCAGCAACCGGGGAACCAGTTTCAGGGGCATGGCGAGCATGCTGTCCCCACTGGTTCGGCAACCCAGTCACCATTTCCACTTCCGGTTCCACCAAACTGGTGCAAGTAACCCACCTCAGTTCTGTACACAAAATAGATTGATTTTGCCAGGAGTTCCAGGGAGGGGTTTCCTCTGTTTTCCCTTCCAACGTGGGGCTTGTTTCTCTGATGGGGGCCCTGAGGAGCTCTCAGTTTCCAAGTGGGCCATCCTGCTGTCCTCCATTCCCCCTTGCGGCTCAAGCATCCTCCTCCTTTTCCTGCCTTAGAGCAGGGAGGAAAGGAGCATCCAGCACTGGTGGGGCTTGGATAGGAAGGTGGAATGCAGAAGGACTCTTTTCTATGCTCAGGAGATACTGAAGGCCTGGAGGCTGGAGAAGGCTGGAGAATTCTGGGGGTTGAAGTCCACAAGTCTTACAAGTTGCCAAGTTTGGGGACTCCTGGTCTGGAGCCTTCTGAAACAGTTGTGTGCTTTGTACTAAATCATGTTCCTTCAAGCACAGCAAGGAGAATCCATTTACCATATTTTTTGGAGTATAACATGCACTGGAGTATAAGACGCACTAAGATTTTGAATAGGCAAATTAAAAAAAAGTTTTTGCAGCCTGCAGACCTCCCTAAAACAGCCCATTTTTCGCTCATTTTTGCCCTCCCTAGGCCCCAGGAGCACTCCGAAAGCCTCCTAAAGGCAATGCACGGTCATTTTGGTGAAGGGGGTGGGATTTTGGGAGGCCAAAAATGCTACATTCAGTGTATAAGATGCACCCAGATTTTCACCCTCTTTTTTGAGGGAAAAAGGTGCGTCTTATACTCCAAAAAATATGGTAAGCCACTTTTGGAGACAATAGGCAAGATAGGAATCTAAGATACCAAACTGAGAAAAGAAGGTGGAATGCAGAAGGACTCTTTTCCATGCTCATACTGAAGATCCTCATCAGAGAGATGATGAAGCACCCAAGGAAGACACCATCAGGGCCTTTGATGGGGCAGGGCTGTTTCTGAGCATTGTTTGGGTTGCTCCTGGGTGTGTTTGTGTGTCTGTGTGTGGAGGGTGACCTCCTTGTTGGGACAAGGTTGGTCTTGCCTGTAGCTATGTCCACAAAGTGACTAATTCATGTTGACTTATTTATACCCAGAGGAATGTTCTCTTAGCATTTCTTTCAATTTTTTCTACAATTAACATACCATAATTACTTTAAAAATAAATAAAACTTTGAATAATAAAAAGGAAAGTTCTCTAAAGGTGACTCTCCTCCCTTTGTCCCATCACAGTCTGGAAGCAATCTCAACTTTGCTTGGTTTGTGCATTGTTGCTTTAATACATTTGTGTATGCATCTTTTTCAAACGTTGCTCAAGAAGAAAATCTTTCACAATAGTCTGGAGCAGAGGGCTTCAAACTTGGCAACTTTAAAACCTGTGGACTTCAACTCCCAGAATTCTCCAGCAGAGCTGGCTGGAGAATTCTGGGAGTTGAAGTCCACAAGTCTTAAATTTGCCAAGTTTGGGGACCCCTGATATGGAGCCTTCTGAAATGATTGTGTACTTCGTACTAAATCATGTCCCTTCAAGCACAGCAAGCCACTCCTGGAGAAGATAGGCAAGATAGGAATCTAAGATATCAAACTGAGAAATTTAATTCAATATTGAAACAAGTCCCTCCCCCCTGCCCCCAGGAAAGCAGGTTTTTCAACTGCCGTTGCTTCCACATTCCACCTGGGATGATAGCTGCTGGCCTCAGGAAGGGGGAGAATGAAGAATGAAGAAAAGAAAGGAAGAGGAGAGGAGAGGAGAAGAGAGGAAAGGAGAGGGAAAGAAGAAAGGAGAAAGGAGAGGAAGACATGGAGGGGAAGTAAGAGTAGGAGAGAGGGCAGGAAGGGGAGGACAAGAGGAGTTGGGGAGAGGAAAGGGAAGAAGAAAAAGGAAAGGAGAGGAGGAAAGAAGAAAGGAGAGAAGAAAGGAGGAAGGAGAAAAGGAGAGGGAAAGAAGAGTAGGGTTGTGGTAAAACAAGATGGATGTATGGGATGACAGTTAGAGCACAGGGGTGAAATCCAGCAGGTTCTGGAGAACCGGTAGCGGAAATTTTGAGTAGTTCAAAGAACCAGCAAATACCACCTCTGGCTGGCGCCAGAGTAGTTGGCAGAACTGGCCTGCAGTACTGCACTCTTAACTACTGCGCCACCAGGAAATCAGGACAGAAACTCTTGGAGAGCTGATTTAGAACTTGACCAATCAGCCACCAATCAAAAGTTAGAACAACTCAAAGGATTCCTGGCAGGATAACAAAAATGAGAAATCTGCAGTTGTTGTCTGCGTGCTTCTTCCTTGATTCATCCTACTTCCGGATGCGTTTGGAAGCTGGAGAGCAAAACAAAATAAAGCTTCCTGGTCCGAAGACCAATGCAGAAGAGAAGGGTCAATTTTAAACTCCAAGAGGAATGCTGAGGTTTCCCTCTCATCCGCTTTGCTCTTTTCTGAGATAATAGTTTCCTTTTTGTTCTTCCCCAGCACCTGCTCCAGATTCAGGGCAGAGCCAGGCCCAGCTGTTTTCTGCTGCGCCTTAGCTGCAGCTCAGTCACCTGTCTAAGGTTCTTCTGCTACAAGGAGCCCCGACTGAAAAACTTGGGTGCCCTGGTTGAAAAGCTTGCAAACTGCACCAGAATTAACGTTTTAAAGAGAATGTGGAGGATGTTGCATGCTTTTAAAGTAATATGTTGACTTAGAACAGGGGTGTCCAAACTTGGGAACTTTAAGACTTGTGGACTTCAACTCCCAGAATTCCCCAGCCAGCCATGCCATGACCAATCAGCCACCAATCAAAAGTTAGAACAACTCAATTCCCCAGCCAGCCATGCTGGCCGGAGAATTCTGGGAGTTGAAGTCCACAAGTCTTAAAGTTCCCAAGTTTGGACACCCCTGACTTAGAAAATCAGGTTGGTGCAGCAGTTAAAGACAGCCACTACCTCTCAGCCCTAGAAATAAGGGAGCAAAGGCAAATGTCATGTAGTTGTCAGGACTAGAAGACGTAACACGTACACACACACACACACACTTATTTTTGCAGTGTTTCTTTAGGCTGCCAGTTGGTCTGAAATCCAGTCACCTTTTTTTTTGTAAATATACATTCTTATAATTGTTATTTAACATATGTCAATTCATACCATTTTTCCACCTGTATATTTACATTTTGATATTTTCTTATTTCCCCTCTCCCTATTTTAATCATGTGTCGTCTGAGATACTTATTTCATGTTTTGTTCCTTTCTCTTTCTATTTGTATCTCTTTTCTAACCAATCATAAAATTGCCCCCATGTCCTGTAGTACACTGATTCCTCCTTGTCCTTTATTCTCAATGTCAACCTGTTCATTTCTGCACAGTCTAATATCTTCTTTACTACCTCCCCTTCTGATGGGATTTTGTCTGCTTTCCAGTTTTGGGCAAATACAATTCTCAGTCACCTTCTTGAGGAGATAAAGATCTGGTATTTAAGGTCCCTCAAAGTGTTAATTTCTTGCTCCCTGACTTCGTGTGTATGTTTGTTTGCGTGCCTTTAGAGAAAATACATTAAACTTAAAGAATTATTTTTATTATTGTCTTTAGTTGCTTATGGTATCCTGATTACAGGGTCAGAAGAAAACAAGCCAAGCTTTGATGCTTTTGATAGAACAAAAGATTCACACGGTTAAAGTCCCTGGAGGTTCAGTTGCATGACTGTCCCCCTAATCCTGCGATGGGAAGTCAGCCACTAGGAGGGCCCCTGGGTGCCTGCATATTGGAAGAGGGTCCCTTTCTGCAGCAGCCAAGGAGTCCTAGAAAGGGATACGACTGCTTTAATGAGCCTTCAGGGCAGGGCAGGTGGAAACACTAAAGGCATCCCAGGAATGCTATTCTATCACACTGGGGTGTAGTAACAGAATTGTGAAATTGCATCCAGGCTTCTTGAGGCCCCATTTCATATGGAACAAGGTTAGGGCAGGGTTGTTGTGAGTTTCTTCCTCACATTTTTCTCATCTCTGGGCTGTGGAGTCTTTTCTCCGAGTCCTCCTCTAACAAGGTGTCTCCTGCCTTCCTCAAGATCAACTTTGAATTCCTTTCCATACAAATAGGTAGCCGCTGTGTTTGTGTTCCCAGGCCTCCCCCAAACCGAATCCAAACGATTGCATCACCTTGCGTCTTACATGGCACTATGAACAGCCCTCCTGTTGTGTTTGGTGAGGTGTGGCATTGCCTAAGGCCGTGATGGCGAACCTATGGCACATGTGCCACAGGTGGCACATGGGGCCATATCAGTAGGCACGTGAGCTCAGCTCTGCTGTGCATGCTCGTGTCAGCCAGCTGATTTTCGGGCCTTCTTGGCCCACCAGAAGTTGGGAAACAGGCTGTTTTCAGCCTCCCTGAAAGGCTCTGGAGCCTGGGGAGAGCGAAAAACAGACCACCTGGTCCGACTGGAAGTTGGCAAATGGGGGGTCGTGCATGCATGCGAGCAGTGGGGGTTGCATGTACATGTGCGGGGGGAGGGCACATAGAATTATGGGTGTGGCCATGTGCACACACGACCCTCCCCCGCGCTTCCCCTGCTTTTGGCACATGATGGCAAAAAGGTTTGCCATCACTGGCCTAAGGACTTGTCAACATGATCAGCATTTAGGCAACTGTGCCACAATGAGGTGAAGAGGAAGGAAATCAGTGGTGGGTTGCAGGAGGTATGCCCCGGTATGGGCGTACCGAAGCCTGCCCGAAGCACTGGGTATCGTTCCAGTACAGTGCTCCGGAGGGCCCACCCACCTGCCTGCCATCCTTATCTGTATTTGAGCTCTTTGGCGCTCCCGTGCACACGCAAGGAACGTATGGCGCCTGCGTGACGCTCCGCCAAGCAGCTGGATCATTCGCATATGTGTCATGGACCATGACAGGAGGTAAGGACGCATGCGCACGCTGCACATGTGTGCGCACATTCATGTCATGGACGCCAGGCCCCGTTGTACCATACCGGTTGCAATGGGATTCAGAACCCACCACCGAAGGAAATGATTGGCTCTAGGGCTCTGCAGGCCACTCCTTCACTCAGAAAGTTCTTGGAAAAACACAACCATCAGTTGCAATAGTGACGGTGTCTTGGGAAGGTTGAAGTGGTTATTTCCCAGCAAACTCCCACTGGTGAGCAATCTTAAATTGCTGACCGGCTTCACAACTTGTCTGTCATCTGGGAAGGATCACTCCACTGATTTCTCCCATCTTCAAAAGTCCTCCTCCTGCACTGAAACAGGGTAATTTTCTCCTTCTCGCCACTCGTTTTCTCTGCATAGCTACTTTTTCTGAAATTTACGGCAGATATTCCCTATGAGAGAAACCATTGTTGTTGCTGCTGCAAATTCAATCAATATCCTCTCAAAAGAACAGAGCACTAAAAAAAAAAAAGATTTAGATTTCCAAAGGGCATCATTTGAGAGATTTCCATGCAATTTTATTCCATTTGATAAAAATGAAAACGTTATAGGCCATGTCTGGTGTTCACTTTTTTCCCAAGTGAAATAGGGTGACAGTTTCTCAACAAAGAAGTACAGTAGCTTACCTTTGTGGAATGACTTTGTCTGGCTATTTCCAAATTGGAGCCTTTAGCTCCTGAAACGTTCTTTACACGGCACTGGATCAAAATTAATGTTCTGTCTTGCAACAAGAGGGAGATGGCGATAAATATATGTTAATTGGAAACTTGAATTTCTCCAGCATTCAGTGGTGATCATAGACTAGAATAACAGAGTCGGAAGAGACCTTGAAGGTCTTCTAGTCGAACCCCCTGCTTAGGCAGGAAACCCTGCACCACTTCAGACAAATGGTTATCCAACATCTTAATTTAAACTTCCAGTGTTCACAACTTCTGAAGGCAACTGGTTTTACTGACTAATTGTTCTCCATATCAGGAAATTTCTCGTCAGTTCTAAGTTGCTTCTCTCCTTGATTAGTTTCCACCCATTGCTTCTTGTTCTACCCTCAGGTGCCTTGGAGAATAGTTTGACTCCCTCTTCTTTGTGGCAACCCCTGAGATATTGGAACAATGCTATCATGTCTCCTCTAGTCCTTCTTTCTCTTAAGCTAAACATACCCAGTTCCTGCAACCGTTCTTCATATGTTTTAGTCTCCAGTCCCCTAATCATCTTTGTTGCTCTTCTCTGCACTCTTTCTAGAGTCTCCATGTCTTTTCTACATCGTGTAATGACTCAATGGGAATTTGAATGAGGCTGCAGAAGACACAGGTGCAACCTGGGGCAGATCCAAAGGCAGCTCCTGAGTGAGAAAGCCACGAGAAACCAGTTCTCCAGGGTGGTGTGGGCGGAAGCAGCAGTGGGAGTTTGGCCCTGGGAAGGAGGAAAGTTAGGACGATAGGCATTTCCCTTACAATGCCCCAGTCTCTAGATGGGTGCCCAGAAGAACATAAGGCTGGGCCTGCTGGATCAGAACAAGGCTGATTCCGCATCAGCACGGAGCCCACCAGAAACTTACGGGGAGGGCTCCAAGCTAGACAGGATGCCCACCTTCTCACCCTTGTGTGGTATTTCAGCTGGACCAGAAAGAAAGCATGAAGGAACAGCTAAAGCAGGGGTGCCAAACTCAAGGCCCGGGGACCGGATCTGACCCGTGGGGTGCATAGATCTGGCCCGTGGGGTTGCCCTGGAAACAGTGAAGGACTGGCCCACGGTGCCTCTGCCAGTGATAACGGGCTCCCGAGCTCTGTTTCCAGCTGCAATGGCCTCTTACAACCCTCTGCCAGCACAAATAGAGCTCGGGATTTGTGTTGGCAGAGGATTGCAAGAGGCCATTGCAGCTGGAAAAGGAGCTCAGGAGCCTGTTTTCACTGGCAGAGTGCTTGGGTCATCAGAGGCGCCCCGAACATGAGTGATGTTGAGTTGGTCACACCCACTCTGCCCCCCTGAGGTTAAACACAATCAGTGGTGGATTGCAGGCGATACGCCCCAGTATGGATGTACCGATGCCTGCCTGGAGTACCGGATACCGTTCTGGTACGGTGCTCCGGAGGGCCCACCTGTGCGCCCAAGCTCCTTACCTGTATTTGAGCTCTGCGCGCACACACACGGAGCGCATGGCGCCTGCATGATGCTCCGCCAAGCAGCTGGAGCATCGCAGAGGCTCATGGAGGCATCACAAGAGGTAAGGACACGTGTGCGCTGCGTGCATGCATTGCACGCGTTCATGTGGTGGATGCTGGGCCCCGTTGCAACCGTACCGGTTGCAATGGGCTCTGGAACCCACCACTGAATCCAACCCTAATGCGGCCCTCAATGAAATCGAGTTTGACACCCTTGGGTTAAAGTAAGCCTTCCAAGCAGACCATCATCCCTGAAGAGATCCGCCTGCTCATCCCCAGGTCTTCCCACACCTCTAGGGGTGGAAGGAGAGTTTAAGGTCTTGTCCTCCATGTTCTTCTGGAGGACCTGATTGGGATGGGCTGAAGGGGAAGATCATTGACCAAGGAAAACAGACGTCCAAGAAGGCCACGGGAACCCTTTATGTGCTGTTGTCACCACCACAGCTGTGGATCCATCTTATCCAGTGATGGTTAACCTTTTTGGCACTGAGTGCCAAAACTAGAGCACTTTTGTGCCAGAGGTGGGTTCCTACCAGTTCGGACTGAGTTGGGTGAGTAGGTAGTAACTCGGCCTGCCACGCTCCTGAACAGGTTTTATCGGTGGCGCCGTAGACACTGCCATCTTGTTTTTTTGCTTCTGCGCATGTGCAGAAGCAATTTTTTAGTACTGTGCATGTACACAGCATGTCCCTGAGTGAATTGGCAGCAGCAGCAGCTGGGACCCACCCCTGGTGTGCGCGTGCATGTGCTGGAGCCCCGGAATCCAGAAGAGAGCAGCTGGCTGGTGCACATGTGCACTGTGGCTTGCTGCTCTTCCGGGTTCCATCATGTGCATGCACACTGGACAGATGGACTTCACGCGACGGAACCTGGACACGCCCACACAGAGACACGCCCACGGAGAGAGCTGTGCATGCCACAGGTTCGCCATCATGGATCTAATCAATGGGAGTAAAGCTCAGTTCAGGAGATTTTGCCAATCCGACAAATCAAATGTTCTCCGAAGAACCGGCTGCCCTCATTTCAAAGCACAAAAGTCTCCTAAAAAGGGAATTCTGATTGCCTTTAGTGGCAGCTACTTTATCTCTGCCTTAATTTCGGTTTTGAACAGGAAGTAACTCTACTTCAGTTTTAAGTTGAAACCCAAAACTGTTTAGTGAGTCATTCATGTTTTCAGAAACTTTGCAGCTGAGTGACTACCGGGCTAAAGCAATTATTTTAAAAAGCGTCATTGTTGTTTCTGCAATATTTTGCTTCCATAGCAGGAGATCCAGATCCCCCGGCAGCCTCTTGCGCTCTGGGGAGATTCACGGATGGCCAGTCACTTGGTCAAATCTGCTTTGGCCAGTCAAATACCAGCTCTGCCATATCAGGCTGCTGGCCTTGTTATGACACTATTATTGCGAGCAGGATATACTACTCTTCTGGGGCGAGTTCTGCTGCCTGCCTCACAGTCATACACAAAACCTGAACACTGGAGCCTGCTAGGAAAGATCCAGTCCAGGCAATCTGTGCCCGCTGAATGAGGGAATACAGAAGATTTGAGTTGTAGATGTTGGCCTGTTGGCTATCTAAGTTATTGGACTACGGGGCCTGTCCCTTGCCCAAACTCTTTGGGGGTGAGGAGAATTCATCTGCCAGGCAATACTACTCTGGTAAGAAGAGCCACCCCAGAGGAAAACTTGCCACAACCAAGCAAGGCCCATGTAGCTGAACTAAAGGCAGGACTGCATGGGCAAAAAAAATGCATGGAGGTTTCCTAATACATTGGATCAGTAGATTTATGACAGGGCCTGTACTGATCATGCAGGTTTTTATATACAGAGTTCTCATAAACAAAATAACTAAATGGGAACACTGAGCCATTTTGGGGTGAACTCAGAAAAACTAATGAGAGACACAGATAATCTTTTCCTTCCTTCCTCCTTCCCTCCCTTCTTTCCTTCTGTTGGAAGAAATGTCCATCTGGGTTCAGTTCCAGGTGGGAAGAAAGACACTGGAAACATGGAGACCGCTTGGAAAGATGGTTTAATGGTGGACAGGATCACGTACCTTGAAGATGTTGGGTGAAGAAGAAAAAAGGGGAGAGATGCTGAGAGTGCCTGAGTTTTATGCCCTCTCTGGGCTTTTGAATTTGAGCTTGTATTCTGATTGGTTGTCAGACTCATATGGGGACATGCAGGAGTAACTCATTTTCCTAGGAGAGAGGTGGGTGCTAACTTCCTACACTTCCTCCCTTCCTTCTTTCCTCCCTCTTTCCCTCCCTTCCCAAATCTTAAGTTCCTTCTTTGATGATTTTGCTCCTTTGTTTTCAAGCATGATCAGCTTTGAGTGCTGGGAGATAATGTGGCAAGGAACAGCAGAGGGCGCCCTCGTCTCATGCAAGCACTCAGAGACCAGCTGGAGGAGGGGATTGGGAGAAGCAGCTGAACCTGCCTTGTTGGCCTCTCCTGGTTCTTCAGCTCCCATAGATTTGGCACTAACTTCATTGGTGTAATTGTGTTCTATCTTCCTTTTGGTCAGGAGACTAGATGGGAAAACCAACTTGGTGGATGCTTTAAACTGTGGAGATTCACTTCTGTTTTCTCCAGGGGTTTTTCTGTCCCTCACTCTGAAGAACCGCAGAAGGTAAAATGCCATGATGTTATAGAGCAGGAGTGTCACACTCAACTGCCACCCTGGAAGCAGCAGAGGATCGTCCCGTGGTGCTTCTGACAGTGAAAGCAGGCCCCTGAGCTCCGTTTTCGGCTGCTGCAGCCTCCTGCAACCCTCTGCCAGTGAAAAGGGAGCTCGGGAGGGCCACATGCTCTGTTTTCACTGGCAGAGGGTTGTAGGAGGCTGCGGCAGCTGAAAACGGAGCTCAGGAGCCTGCTTTCACTGGCAGAGCACTCAGGCCACCACAGGCGCCCCTGACACAAGTGATGTCAAGCTGGCAATGCCCACCCTGGCCACGACCCCCAAGGTCAAACACAACTCTGATGCTGCCCTCAATGAAATCGAGTTTGATACGCCTGTTATAGAGGAATCTGTACCTGCAAAACTCCTTGCTGCGATCGAACCAGAGGCAAAGGGGGAATTTGGGAGGGGGGGGGGGCTAAACACCAGCCTATTGCTTTTTTGGATTGGATTGGAACAAATTAGGATAGGTTCACCTTCATGTAGCAACTCCAGAAAGCAAGTCCTTAACCCAATAAGCAGAACGTTAACTTGCAGGACATAAGAAGCGACTGCTGGCATGAGGCATTACTATTCAAATTCGTGGATTCAATACAATACAATACAATATAATAGCAGAGTTGGAAGGGGCCTTGGAGGTCTTCTAGTCCAACCCCCTGCCTAGGCAGGAAACCCTATACCATTTCAGACAGATGGCTATCCAACATCTTCTTAAAGACTTCCAGTGTTGGGGCATTCACAACTTCTGGAGGCAAGCTGTTCCATTCATTTATTGTTCTAACTGTCAGGAAGTTTCTCCTCAGTTCTAAGTTGCTTCTCTCCTTGATTAGTTTCCACCCATTGCTTCTTGTTCTACCCTCAGGTGCCTTGGAAAATAGTTTGACACCCTCTTCTTTGTGGCAACTCCTGAGATATTGGAATACTGCTATCATGTCTCCCCTAGTACTTCTTTCTATTAAACTAGACATACCCAGTTCCTGCAACGTTCAGCAGCACTGTTGAATTTTTTAAAATTGTGCCCTGACTTTTAGATTTTGCCTGTTGTGGGAGGAATGATCCTCTCCAAGGGATGGAGGTGTGCAGCCAGGCGGTGGTGGGAGTCCCACACAGACGTTTCAGGAAATGGATCTTTTCCAATGGTGTCTTATGGAATTCTACCTTAGTAGTGTTGGAAGAATCGTCCATCCGGGTTCAGTTCCCATTGGGGAGAAAGATACTGGAAATATGGAGGCTGCTTGGAAAGATGGTTTTAATGGTGGACAGGACGCGTGGTTTGAGATCCTGGGCAGAAAGAAGCACATGGAGTGGAGAGAGGGATATATTTTCATACAAACTCTTGGGCCCTGCCTTAGAGTTTCCTGTTCCTGTACAATAAATTTATCCCATTGGCTGTCAGACTCCCAGGGGGCGAGGGTCTTAGCTAACTTTGTAGGCTGCCTGTGCCCCAGGCAGTGGTGAAATTCAAAATTTGTTATAGCTGGTTCCGTGGGCGTGGCTTGGTGGGCGTGGCAGGGGAAGGATACTGTAAAATCCCCATTCCCACCCCACTCGGCCAGACAGAGGTGGTATTTTCTGGTTCTCCGAACTATTCAAAATTTCCGCTACCTGTTCTCCAGAATCTGCTGAATTTCACCCCTGGTCCCAGGCTTGGGTGATGTAATCTCCCCAGGTGCCATGTGGTGAGTTCCGTTGCTAGATGGGTAGAGGGCTAATTCCACCATTGTTGGATCTTGGGTGAGGGCATTTGCTTATGAATAGACCCAGCTAGCTCTTTACCTCTTAGGTGCTGACATCTGCTGCGGGCTATTGAGGAGGGTGGGGACTATTAAGAGAGAGTCTGCTTCCTGCCTAAAAAACATGATTCTCCATTTCTCATCCAGGGAAATTTAATATTCTGCCTTTTCAATATTTCCTAGGATATTTCATTCTTCTAGGAGAGGGGTGGGTGCTAACTTCCTACAGTGGAATCAATCTCTGTATCACTTAATGAATAAAAGACTTTCTTTAATTTAGAAGAAGTATATGGTAGTGTATGCACATCTGTAATAAAAATATTGGCTTTTATGGGCTACTGGATGCTTCTGGGAGAGGTAAATGGTACCAGATCAGAGCAGTGTTGACTGTGCAGCTTGGACGAAGAGCACAGAAGATGCACGCAGTTTCTTGTGTTGTGTTGGAAGAAATGTCCTTCTGGGTTCAGTTCCAAGTGGGGAAAAAGGCACTGGAAATGTGGAGGCTGCTAAGAAGGATGATTTCATGGTGGTCACAACCACATGGTTTGAGGTCCTGGGCAATTGAGCACATGGGTGAGAGAGGGAGATAGATTTATACCCTCTCTTGGGCTTTTGAACCTGCTTCCTGTTCCTGTGAAAGAAATGTATTTTGATTGATTGTCAGATGGGGCCATGCAGGGGTAACTTTGTAGGTTGTCTTGAGTCCCAGGCTTGTTTGACTCTTGCTGGATGATGTAATCTCCCCAGGTGCCATGTGGTAAAATGATTAGAGGGCTAATCCTATTGCGTCTTGAGGGTGAAGGTCTACAGTTGCATTCAGAGAATTCCGGAAAGGTTCTCATTTATTCTGTTCAGTATATATATTTTTTCTAACATGGAGCCTCTTGGGCAGCTTTGATCATTCCTGCATATCAAGCTGCTTAGGGACTGAAGAAACTCCATATAACTGCCTCCTTTTGAAAGTTCCTTTAAAAATAAATAGGAGATGAATGAATGGATTGATATATTTGTGACACTTTAAAAAATCGATAAGTAGAGCAAGGGAGATCTTAAATCATGGAAAGGAAGGAAAGTGTTGGTGACAAAGCTAACGTTTGCAGAACCAGTGGCGAGGGGAGAGCTTCTTTCTTTGTTTTTGGAGCAAATTGCTTCCTGGGTTAATCTAAGGGCCAGCTGCTCCTCTCCGTTTCCATTCCAGTGTTCGAAATGGCGATGGGTGGAACCAGGAAATAGCTGGAGTCCAGGCAGCTGCAATTGACCAATTGGCTTCCTTTTAAACCTTTTGCAATCCCAGGCTGGACCACAGATGCTTTGGCAACCTTCCACCTATGGAGCATACATGGGAGGCATTTTGCTCCACAGAAGTGAGCCGTTTCTCCTGCCGTAACTGAAAGGATTTCAGAAATATATGAAATGTCTAATTTAATACAGCAGTGAGATATTTTTTCTCTCTGCTTTACTTAAAATAGCGCTTAGCATTTCACAGTGGGGTTATGGATTCTATGTTTTGCTTCAGAAATGGAGATTTGTATAAAGTAAGTAGATCAGTTTTTCTCTATAAATGAGACATGAAATATTTTTGTCTCCAGACATCCTCGTTTTAACTTGCTGTTGCCATGGTCACTCATTAGTATTCCATGGAGACCTGGTTGCCATGGAAAAATGTGTAGTTGTACAAGGTTTCCATAGTTACCCTCCATCCTTATGAACCTTTTGATAGATCAGCTAGCAGATCTGTTTGGGAAAGCCTGAAATATGACAGTAGTATTTAAAGCCTGGGAAATTAAGGTGGGGTGTTCAATCTACAACTCAGATATTTATCTTTAGACTCCCAAGGGAAAGTTGTTTGGGGGTCAGGAACAGCCCTGCTAAAAATAATAAAATTTCAGAAATGGCTTCACAGTTGGGAATTCAGCCTACATTTACAGTTTGTGCGGGTTTTAAATGATAGGTTTGGAAGACCGGGTTTCCTCATCTTTTTTGAACACGGATCTGCTTCCGAGGTTCTTGAGCATTCCCACGGCAGCTGCTGGCTGCCAGTCTTGGTTGGTGCAGCTCTTCCCATGCCAGAGGGGCCTTGGGTCAGGAGTGGGGAGGGCAGGGGATGAGGGAAACCCACAGGTGACCCTACCCGGGATAATATTCTCCAGCAACTTTTCAAAGCAAAAGCCCTACAGGGTTAGGAGCTGTGAAAGGGCGGAGAAGACACATTCAAGAAGGCTGTGTCTTGTCTCTTTATCCTGGAATCCTGGTTACTCTCCAGAAGAGTTTGATGCTCAGAGCAATTCCGTTGTCATGGCCTGTGGGAGTCTGTCTCTGATCTCTGGGGAGGCGGTTCTTCCTCCGATGATAATCACCCTCCAGGCTGCAGTTATTTAGGAAAAGATTTTTAGGATGGAGATGGAAAAGTTTCTGGAAACATTTCAAACCTTCACAGCAGCTGTGACTGAGGCAATCGTGGCTGTAGGATAAGAATGAAACTAAAACAAAACACTGAATGAATGAATCTAAGTGGGGTCTCTTTGTTACAAGGCAAGCTATCTCGGAGTGCCCAAAGGTGGCCACATTGTCATTAAATCTGGCTAGCTGGAGGGAGTTGCAATGGGCTCACTCTGGACCTGGTCAGATCAGTGGTGAAATTCATTTTTTTTACTACTGGTTCTATGGCCGTGACTTGCTGGGAATGGCAGGGGAAGAATACTGCAAAATCTCCATTCCCACCACACTCTGGGCCAGACAGAGATGGTATTTGCCGGTTCTCCGAACTACTCAAAATTTCCACTACCAGTTCTCTAGAACCTGTCAGAACCTGCTGAATTTCACCCCTGGTTCAGATTTAACTCTATGTGGGATTAATATTTGGAAGGGACCTTTGGTGTCTCTGGAAAAAAGTTGAATGAATGCCAGTTTGATCAAAGGATTGTCTCTGGCTGATATCGATGTATTAATATAACGTGAGAATGCCTTTGAGAATCACGAACAAAATGGGAAGAACAGATAGAGTTCTTGGTGTCCTCTGAGCTGGATTGTTTTTCTGCAGACATTTCTTTACCAGACCAAGCAATATCATCATTCCATGGGAAAAGGGAGCTTGCTGGGTTTTATATAGAGTAGCTTGACTTTCCAGTCTTGATGGGCTGTGGTCTTCTCCCTGGTGGTTCCTGGATTAAAGTGGGGTTCCTTCCGTTATTCGGTGCTGTTTTTTCCCTGCTTCTCTGGATATTGATGTTTTGACCTAGGCTTCCTGAGACAGTAAAAATCACACGCTTAGTCCCCAAAACCCACTTTTTATTTAAATGGCTGTGAATTATGTTCATTCACAGCCTGTAATGAGTCACAAAAAGTTTGTGAAGAGTCCAACATAAGTCTGCCACAGTCTTTTGGGATAAGGCTGATAAGCACTCTCTTTTATCTCCCTTGAAACTCCCTTGAAACAATCCCTTGATTGCCAATTAGTTTTGCAAGTAGCACAGAGTCAATATGGAGCTTCAGAGTTTAAACTGACCAGAATGAACAAAGTTGCTTCCTGCAGTCTCATGTCCATTTGCTCCTCTTTTATGTCTTATAGGAGGGGCCAATCATCTCCAAGCCTTACTCCTGAGTCACCCCTTTTGTCTGAACTGTTCTTGCCTCCTGGCAGCTCTGCGCATGCGCACACTGGGAACAGCCTCCCCCTGTTCCTCTGCCTCGCTGATGTCAGACTCCAGAGGCTCCGGAGGCAGCACATAACTCCCAGATGGCCCTGGCCCCATCACCAGACCACCTTAGTGGCATGTAGTAGATGAAGAAGGAGTTGTGGGTGAACAGCTTTCTCTAAGATTATCTTGAAGATTATTTCCATGCCCGCAGCATCGATTAAACCATTTCTAGAGAAACTGAGGAAATTAATCTACTTAGCTGGATGATCTTTATAATAGAGACTGGAAAATCTTATGCAGATGCGTTTTATGCTTTGATATTTTTTTAAAAAAAATAAATCCATGCAATTATCCTTGCTTGAGTTTGCCTCTGAATGCCAGAACATTACATTTAGAAAACTAGTTCAAATTCCTCAGCTCTCACCCATAATAGCTTTTGTTAAAAAGGAGAACATGTTGTATTTTTCTTCCCTAATTAGAATCTGCGCTATACGTGTAATGGTAGTACGTAGGAATGACCTTGGGAAGGCAGAGCAAAGAGACACAGCCAAGGGAGCACTCAGATAAAAGGCAGATCAGTTCCTGGCAAGTGTGTGGGTGGGACAAGCAGATCAGAAGGGGCCCTCCCTAGTTTTTTGGGGTTGTAAAGGATACGGGGAGGAGGAGATGAGAATGGTTCTTTGAGACGTGGAAGATTTAATGGAACCTTGCAATGAAGGAGAATTAGCTTCCATGGGCATGAATCCTGGCTGGTCTGCCTCACAAGGCTGACAATACAGCTTGAGCCTCTTGATTCCAAATGGTTGATTATTTGTTTTTTTTAAAAGTTTTTTTAATTAAACACAGATTAAAACATTGGATACCGTGTAACCGTCCTGGCAAAGTCTTTGCCATACATACTAAGATATAAAGTTATACATTATAACCACCATACTTATTTACAATTGATCTATTCCGTATTTACAAATATAAAAATATTGCAATTCCAACCATGATGCTTTGTTTTTATCTTATTCGTTTTCACTGTTATAGTTTTATACATAATTCTAATCTCCATTCTATAAATCTTAGTCATTGCTTATTTGGGTTTTTTTTGTTTTTTGTTCCAACCATCGATACAATTTGTCCCAGATCTTATAATATTCTGATTCGTCTTTGTTCTTCAATTCCCATGTCCATTTATCCATTTCAGCACAAATCAGAATTTTCCTAATTACTTCCTCTTCTTTTGGAATGTCCCTGTTTTTCCAGTTTTGGGCAAAGACCATTCTTGCTGCCGTAATAATATGCATTCTTAAGTAGATTACCCCCTTGTTATGTTTATCATTTATGATTACCAAAATAAATAGTTCTGGTTTGAATTCTATTTCCTCTTCGGTTATCTCTATCAGCTACCTTTGAATTTTCCGCCAATATTCTTTTGTTTTATGGCATGACGACCACATACATACATACAACTGGTTGATTATTTGGAAGGTGAGAAGACATCACACATGGCATCTTTGCCAGAATTTCAAAAGCACCGGTCCAGGGCTTTGTATCTCAGTTTTGCTGCAGTTATTGTTCTTCCTCCACTCCTTCCTCCAAACAAGGAATGGGCAGAAACTGCATCCCTGGGGTTAGCCCAGAAATGGAGGAACAAAAATATTGGCAGCATGAATGCCTACTTCAGCTTCAACCACAATAATACACGAACACACAGTAGATACAAACTCAAGCTAAATCGCTCCAAACTTGATTGCAGAAAATACAACTTCAGCAACAGAGTGGTCAACGCCTGGCATGCTCTACCTGACTCTGTTGTTACATCCCCAAGCCCCCATAATTTCAACCTAAGACTGTTGACCTCACCCCATTCCTAAAAGGTCTGTAAGGGTGTGTGTGTAAGCCCACCAGTGTGCCTACTGTCCCTGTCCTACTGTCCCCATTTATTCGTACCCATTTACTGTGTTCATATTTACATTCATACTTATACCTGTTGTCTTTTACATGTTTGACAAACTAAATAAAAAAAGAACTGATTCCTCCAATAAAGGGGAATATTTGTAGCTCAGGGTTGACATGAGGAGTCCTTGGTACTCTCTGAGCTTGGTTGTTTTCTTGCAGATGTTTTCATGACCCATACTAGGTAACATCACCAGTGAAACCTCTGCAAGAAAACAACCAAGATCCAAGAACACCAAGGTCCCCTCGCTGATGCCTCCCTTTCTTAAGAAGAAGGGAGTGGCTGTGAAGTGACCTGTTCCATGCAATCCTTCACGCCCCCTCAGGCCAGCATCCTTCAAGGTGCTTTTGTGCATTCTGCATTATAAAAAAACACAAGTAGACATCTCTGGGTTTATGAGATATGCGTGTTGTACAGATGGATCTATGGTGTAATTCTGCACTGAGGAAAAAACTAAACAAGGAGTAAGGAAAGGACTGAAGGGAAAACTGGGAGCGAAGGGAAAAGGGATGGAGAAGCCCAGATAGGAATTGGGCCCATGGATTCTTCTTTGAGCTCCCTGGAAGAGTCCATCTTCCTATCTCTTTAGAGCAGGGATCTCCAACCTTGGCAACTTTAAGATGTGTGGACTTCAATTCCCAGAATTCTGGGAGTTGAAGTCCACTGGTCCACTTTAGAGCTACGGTTGATGCTCGCCATTTTAATTCCTGTGAGTGTAAGATTTATTCACTGGATTTCCAGAGGGTCACAGTGGTCTGACTTTAAGCGTTCTTTTTTAACAACCGGTTTTCATTCCCCCCACCTCACCCTTTTTACTAAAGCTCTTTTCTTTCTTTCTCCCTTTCTTTGTTTTAGGTTTACCACAGATTCTATCCTCCTGGAAACACTAGAAAAGTAAGTCAATGAATAAATCAATAATGCTTCTTTGGAAAATCAGCCTCCCTGCTTTCACTCTTTGGTATTGGAGGTGAACAGTTTGTACACACTCGGTGAATGAAAGTCTACACTAAACGAGCCAATCTGTGTGGATGAGGTTTGGGAAATAAATAGCCTTTCTTAAAATATTCCAACTCCCATTAGAAATTCTCTGTTGGAGATACACTGGGGAAAAGAATAGCCCAAATCTCCCCTCGATAACAGAGGACAGGAGAGGAATAATTGGAGAATTAGATAAATAAATAAAAATAAATAAAAGGACCTCCTTACTGAAGTCCTCCATTTTATCTCCATCTGAAAAAGGGGGTGAGGTTTCAAACAGGCCATTGCACCTGCCATTTTGGCAGTCTTCAAGCTCCTCCTCCTGCATTCCCAGATGGCCCTTCCAGTGGGATTGACCACAAGACACACGTGTCATACCCCTGTTGGAGTCTGACACTGAGATGGAAGACGAACAGCTGACAGAGAGCGGGAGAGTGGCTCCGTTGGCTGGGAAGGAAACTGGGGAAGGGCAAAATCAGGCTGGGCAGAGCAGGGGAGATGCAGAACAAGGGAGAGGGGGTTCAAATGAAGATCAAGGCCCAGCCCCTCCTCATCCTAGGGCATGCAGGGAAGAACACAGAGGAGAGCAATGTGGGTTACGTGGCTTACGAGGAAGGAAAGGACCCTGATTCCCTTCACAAGGCACACCTGGGGATGGAGCTTAAAGGAGAGGCAGTTGGGAGGGGCATTGGTCAGGAACAAACACTGAATTCACCTAGTGTTGAGAGTTGCGGCCTGCATTCCTCTTGATTGTTTGAATTCATTGCCGTGCTTCTGTGTGCTTATCTTGCCTTGTTGGAATTATTCACTTCTTGGACTCATTATCTTGCCCTGCTGGGGTGATTGATTGCAGTCATTCTGCTTACAGCGTTTGGACTGGAGTATCTACAGCCAGAGGCTGCTGCAGGTTTGTGGGAGAGCTTTTCTCCAAGCCAGAGAGTAACGGACATTGGGAGCAAAATTGGAGCCAATAAAGGGACTCATACCTGGTCTCTGGCTGTGTTTCCTTTGTGCCACGTCCCGAGTCATCACACACACGTTTGATTGAATTGCTTTAGTTTTATTGCGTTTGTCATGACATGACTTTATTTTTAATCGTTCCAAAAGCTGCTGAACTTTGGGCAGGCATCGGTGAACGCATCTTGCTTAATCTTGATGCTTCTGCTCTACAAGAAACACACAGAAGCACTCTATCCCTTCTGTGTTCCCAAAGGGAAAAGAGAAACAAACCAGTGAGAGGCGAATTCAGCTGCTTAGGGGCCCCAAAGATATAAAATCTATTTCTAAAGTTAAAGTTGCAGACTGTTAGGTTTCCTTTTTTAAGCTGTCTGTGGAAATCCTGGAAAGATGGGGCTGTTTCTGTGTGTATTGTGTGTTTGTGTGTGTGGGGGGGATGGTTGTACTCCCTGGTAGGAGAAGCAATTTCTGCATAAGGATCTAAGATGAGGGGAACCCCTTTTCGTCTGGGGTCTCCCCCTGAGCACTCTTGGCAGCCGCTGCCTTTCAGCACCTGGGAAAGCCTTGGAAGGGACTTCCCCTGCAGCCAGCTTCATCTTGGTTGGCTTGAGTTTTTAAAAAGCACAACTGCTGTTTTCATTTTGCTTTAGTCTTGTGGTTTTATTCTGAGCTTATATTTTATGTTTCTGATTTCCACACTAGACATTTGCTGGCAAGTAGTTTAAGAAATAGAATGAATGCATTAAATAATTTTACAGAGGACTAGTTGTTTCAAAAGATTATTAGCACTTTGTGTGCTCCCCATACCAAGCAGCTTGGCTAATTAATTTTTTAAAAAGGTACAGTGAGAGGCAAAGGAAATAATTTCCAGTTTGCTACATTTATGCATCTATCTGATATACCCAGTCCCAAGACTCCCAAGTCTCCAAGTGGCTTGTAATAATGAACGCTGAAAGTGTAAATCAGCTACAACAAAGCTGGAAAACCCAGAACAGCATCATAAAAATAATAAATCCCTCCTTGGGCAAAGCAGGGACAGCAGGCGCAAAAGCCACCAGAGAATCAAAGGCCCCTCTAACTTTGCTTGCTGTTCAACATGTTAACCCCAGATCCCACTTAAACCATCTTGATGGCCCTGTGGAGGGTCAGAGAGGAGAAATAACATGCAGCCCTTCATAGAGGAAAAGTGCCTTTGGGTCTGCAGACCTCCGGTTGGGAGAGGTTGCAGGAGCTCACCAGGGTCAGTTTTTATGGCTTGTTCCTTTCCACCTGCCAGTTGTTCTTTTCTTACAGACAATCAACAAACTTATTCTGCTCATTAGGAAAGAAGTGACCAAGATTCAGCCTGACACTCAGAGGCTGCACTCTTTGGTGTCTTTACAAATTGTATCACCAGGACTAACATGTCGTCATTCATCTATTGGGCTGTTAAGGGGAGAAATGCCTCGTCCAATATCTTAGTGTTGCAACTCTTTATTTTGGTGTCTAATGCCAAAAACAAGCGTATTTGGGGGAGTAAGCCCTCAAGTTATTCTGACCTAGGCTTGCGGAGAAAGCATAAACCACAATCTTAGTCCCCAAAACCCTCTTTTATTTAAAAGGCTGTGAACTGTGGTCATTAACCATCTGCAAGCCTTCACAAACAGTCTGTGAAGATTCCCGACAGATGTCTGCTCGAGTTGCCACAGTCTTACAGGGGAATGTTGATAAACACCCACTTTATCTCCCTGGGAATGCTGCCACAGACCTAATTGCCAAATGCAGAGCAAGGCCAAACTTAGCACAGAGTCAAACAGAACTTTTCAAAGCTTGAACTGACCAGATGAACTAATTGCTTCCTGCAAAAGCTCACGTCCCGTTCGCTCCTCTTTTATGTCTTATGGGAGGGGCCAATCGTCTCCAAGCCTTACAGCCAAGTCGACCCCGTTTTCTTAATTTTTCTTGCCTTCTGGCAACTCTGTGAATGCGCACACCGGGAACAGGCTCCCGTTGTTCTTCTGCCTGTCAGACTCTGGAGGTGGCAAATAACTACCAGATGGCCTTGGTCCCCTCTCTGCCTCCGATGCAGAGCCCTTGTCCGAGCCTTCTCCAGACTCCAGGACTGGCCCATGCTCCTCCCCAACCTCCTCACTGTCCAAATCTGCTGCCAGCTCTGCTAGCTGCTGGTGGGCCACAACACAAGTGTCCAGTTTAGTGGTTCTCATCTTCATGGGCTCAGTTGGATGTTGTGCATCAGATCTGGGGAAAAAAATCAGGGTTTTTAAAATTCATTTCCTTAATTTGTTTTGATTTTTTTTTTAAAAAAACACTTTGTTTTGCTGTATTTTTATTTACTGCAATTCTTGCCACATGGAGTAGCTTGCAGGTTCTCAAGCTGTATTCTTAATTTCTCTGGCAGCTGCTCCAGTCGTTATAGAAACAGCTGGTCCGGAGTCTGGCAAGAGTGGTAGAGCTGTGGTGGCTCTCCCATGGCTTCAGCCTTCTCCCCCGACAAAAATGATTAATTCTGTTCTGGAAATGTGGAGACAGCTGGGCTTTTCTCCAGATATCCATTATGTAATCATTTTCTTATAGCTCCTCAGTGCTTTGCTGATTGCAGAGGGGCAGAGAAATGGATCTCTGCTTTCTGAAACAGTCAGTTGAGGACACCTCAGATTCCTAGGTGAGCTTAGTGCTGTTTACGAGATCCAGGGAGAGCTTTCAATCTTGGAGGAGAACCAGGCGCATCAGCAAAGTTCAGAAGCTCCTGAGGCTCAGCTAGTTTCTTTTTCTTTTTGAATAAAAGAGCCAAACAAGAGCCTTGTTCCATCTTGAGAGCCACGGTGACGCAGTGGCTAGAGTGCAGTACTGCAGGCTTCTTCTGCTGACTGCCAGCTGACTGCAATTTGGCAGTTCGAATCTCATCTTCCCAGGTGTACTGGCTTGTACTGGCATCCTGGGAGGTTACACGCGACTGGCTCCTGGACCTAGTGAACGCTTCGTTGGGTGAGGGGTCTCTCCCGGCCGCCTTGAAAGAGGCGGTGGTGAGACCCTTGCTCAAGAAGCCTTCCCTGGACCCTATGGAGCTGGTCAATTATCGTCCTGTCTCCAACCTTCCCTTTTTGGCGAAGGTTGTGGAGAGTGTGGTGGCTTCTCAGTTTCCACGACATCTGGAGGAGAATGATTATCTAGACCCGTGCCAGTCCGGCTTTCGCCCTGGGCACAGCACTGAGACGGCCTTGGTCGCGTTGGTAGACGATCTCTGGAGGGCCAGAGATAGGGGTTGTTCCTCTATCCTGGTCCTATTAGACCTCTCGGCGGCTTTTGATACCATCGACCATGGTATCCTGTTGCACCGACTGGAGGGGTTGGGGATCCGGGGCACCGTCTTGCGGTGGTTCGGCTCCTACCTCTCCGGCAGGACGCAACGTGTGTTGGCAGGAGAGCAGAGGTCGACCCTAAGCCCCCTCATCTGTGGGGTGCCACAGGGGTCGGTCCTCTCGCCACTCCTGTTCAACACATACATGAAGCCGCTGGGTGAGATCATCTGTGGTTTTGGGGTGGGATACCACCTGTACGCTGATGATACTCAGCTGTACATTTCCACCCCGAACCACCCCAACGAGGCCGTCGAAGTGATGTCCCGGTGTGTGGAAGCCGTACGGGTCTGGATGGATGACAACCGACTCAGGCTCAACCCTTCCAAGACGGAGTGGCTGTGGGTTCCGGCTCCCCGGTTCAACCAGATAATTCCATCTCTGGCCATTGGGGGCATTCAACTTGCCCCCGTGGAGCGGGCGCGCAATTTGGGCGTCCTCCTGGATGCCAAGCTGTCCATGGATGAACATGTGACAGCTGTGGCCAGGGGGGCGTTCCATCAGGTTCGCCTGGTGCGCCAATTGCGCCCCCTATTGGACCGGGACGCTCTACGCACAGTCACCCATGCGCTGGTGACGTCTCGCCTGGACTACTGTAACGCTCTCTACATGGGGCTTCCCTTGAAATGCACTCGGAGACTACAGTTGGTCCAGAATGCGGCCGCGCGGGTGATTATGGGGAGCACCAGGTACTCCCACGTGACACCACACCTGCGCGAGCTGCACTGGCTTCCTGTGGTCTATCGAGTGCGTTTCAAGGTTTTGATTACGATCTTTAAAGCGCTCCATGGCTCAGGACCTAGTTACCTCCGGGACCGTATTCTGCCCCATACATCCCTACGACCTATTCGCTCGCACAGAGAGGGACTTCTCCAGGTGCCGTCCACTAGACAATGTCATGGGGCGGCGCCTAGGAGCAGAGCCTTCTCTGTGGCGGGCCCAGCCCTGTGGAATGACCTCCCCCCGGATATTAGGACCACTACAGACCTCCTCTCCTTCCGTGTTAAGCTCAAGACCCACCTTTTTCAAATATCTGGCCTGGCCCAACCATAACTTCGTTACGCTCCTGAGGGGTTTTTAATTCAGCAATTTTACTTAGGGGATTTTAAACTGTGTTTTAACTGTGTTTTTAGCTGTGTTTATTGTCTTTCACTTGCAGGTCTACTCTCCTCCATGCACAAATGTAATTGTCCTTGTTTTTTCGTATGTATGTGTGTCCTATGTGTATTTTATCTTTTTGACTGTACGCCGCCCCGAGTCCTTCGGGAGAGGGTTGCGGCTAATCAAATAAAATTTGATTTGATTTGATTTGAGGTGGGTAAATAGAGGACCCAGATTGTAGGGAGCAAGAGGCTGACTCAGCAAACTGCTTAGAGAGGGCTGTAAAGCACTGTGAAGCGGTATATAAGTCTAAGTGCTATTGCTATCTTCCCCGTTTTCTGGGCTTCTGTTGTGTCTTATTTCAACTCCACTGTAGAATGTTTGGGGGAGGCTCTTCTAACCATCAGGTTGGGCTTGTGGGAGTGGTGCCTTTGGAAGCATGCTATGAACTCATGTATATTATCAATAAGATGAAACCAGACTTCAAGAGGTGGGAGACTTTCACAGAAACACAGCCAAGATCAGCTTTTCTTCAGGCTGAGGACCTCGGTTGATGTACAAGGCTGATAGGTCTGAATGTTGAGAAGACAATCTTCAGGAAGCAGTTGTTTTCATCTTTAATTTTTTTTCCTGGGACAGGTTCCTTTGTGACTTATTTTTCCAGACTTCCGTCAGGCTGTTTTAGAGAGATAATATTTCAAGAAAGGTTTTGTAACACCTTCCTGTGAACTTGATTTCTAGACCAGGTTGCCAAGAGGCTGGGAAGAGGCTGGGTGTTGTGGCCCACCAGCGGCCACTGGAGCTGGCAGCGGATTTGGAAATGAGGAGATTGGAGAGTAACATAGGCTGGTCCTGGAGTCTGGTGTTATCATTTAGCAGCTGCCTTCAGAGTCAGACATCAGTGAGGCAGAAGAACAGCTGGAGCCTGTTCCCAGTGTGCGCATGTGCAGAGTTGCCAGACGAAGGGAACAGCTAAAGAACAGGGGTTGACTTGGGAGTAAGGCCAGAATTGGATGATGAATAGCCCCTCCCAGAGGAAATGGAAGAAGAGAAAAAGGGGAGTGGAGTTTGCAGGAGGCAGTTAGTTTGCTTAATTGTTTCATGATTCTCTGGGACTCCTTGCCAGGTTTTGCAGATATCGGTCTGTCAGCTCTCCAAGCCAGATAAGGTCCGTGACTGTAAACCCTCCCTCGAAAGACTTTGCTGGATGTGAATGAGCAGAATTCACAGTAAATTATTAAAAGGGTTTTTTGTTGGGACAAGGAGTTTGCTTCAGGCTCTTGGGAAGCCTTGGCCAGAACACTGGGATCTTAGTTTCCATTAGTTGACTTGGAATTTTTAACAGCTTCTGCTGTAGCAGAGAAAGGTCTGGGTGCTCAGAAAGGCTTCAGATGAGTTGGGTTGTGGTGGAGTAAGGCTTGAAATGTTTCGTGTCTTCTCTCCTATGCCACAGTATGAATGAAAAAAAGCCTATCCTTTAGCATCAAGGCCATTGGGGGGGGGGTTGGTTTGCTGAGGGCTTCCTAATGCACAATTCACAAGGAAAACAAGGCCAAAGGAGTAAGCTTTAAAAAAAATCTACTTTTCTAAAACCATCTCCTAGCAAACAGTGGAAGCCACATCTAAAGGCATGTCTTGCACCTTGTCAGTCTCAACATAAAGCCGGAACATGGAACTTGAATAAAGATGCAACAGTAATGGAGGCACTTCAGCACAGGCCATGAATAACAAAACAACGACAACAAAAATGTTTCTCTGACTTTTGATACCTCCATAATGTAGTTGTGCGGCATGTTGTTGGTGTTGTTAGTTGTAAAGTCATGTCCGACCCATCGCGACCCCATGGACAATGTTCCTCCAGGCCTTCCAGTCCTCTATCATTCCCCAGAGTCCATTGAAGCTCATGCCTACTACTTACGTGACTCCATCCAACCACCTCATTCTCTGTCGTCCCTTTCTTCTTTTGCCCTCAGTCTTTCCCAGCATGAGGCTCTTCTCCAGGGAGTCCTTCCTTCTCATTAGGTGGCCAAAGTCTCTGAGTTTCCTCTTCAGGATCTGGCCTTCTAAAGAGCACTCAGGGTTGATCTCCCCTAGGACTGACTGGTTTGATCACCTTGCAGTCCAAGGGACTCACAGGAGTCTTCTCCAGCACCACAGTTCAAAAGTTTCAATTCTTTGGCGTTCAGCCTTCCTTATGGTCCAACTTTCACATCCATCCATTGCAACTGGGAAAACGAAAGCCATGACTATATGCACTTTTGTTGGCAAGGTGATGTCTCTGCTTTTTAGTAGGCTGTCTAGATTGTTGTGCAGCATATTTTTTGCTTTTGGCAACTTGCCTGTGAAGTTCAACAGGCAAAGTCCTTTTTGTGCTGGGCAATAACAACAGGACCTGCCCTTGTGTCTCAGCACAATTTGCATTTAGTTTATTTGCCTAATTAAGGGGCACCTTGTGACCCAGAGCCCATGCGACTTTCCCCTAGCAAACTATGAGGAAACAGCAGCCCAAGTTTCATTTTTCTTATCTCCTCTATACAGTTCTCTGCTTTTGAGCATCAGTGATTCTCCCTCTCCTCTTCTCCAAATAGCTCCTGTCAACTGGCTGCAGGCAAGGAAGACACGCAAGGCAAGTTTAACTGCGTAGATTTTGTCAAAACCTTCCCTTTATGGACTGATTTTACCCAAAGCCTTAAAATAAACTCACCCATTGGCTATTGTTTTTAGTAAAGACTTTTTTAAAATGAGTAATAACAAGACAAATGCTGTAGATAAGAAAGTTAAATAGGAAGTAAGTGAAAAAAGGTGCAAAGTCAAAATGGAAAAGAAAGAGAAAAGTTACAATGGGGTCCTTCCACTCATGACCATTGCACCATCCCTGCAGTCACTGGATTGTGATTCAGATGATTGATGGCTGGCAGGTATGACAGCTGCCCAGGGTCACATGACCATCCTTTGTGTCCTTCCCAGCTGGCTTCCAACAACCGTCAGTGGGGAAAATTGGATTCACTGAACAGTCGCTTGATTGCCACGCCAAAAAAAGGTAGTAAAATTACGCATAACTCACTTAACGACTGCATCACTTAGCAATGGAAGTTCAAGTTACAATTGTGGTCATAAGTCAAGAGCTAGCTGTATTCTGAAATATCTATCTTTTGCACTGGGGCTATTACTCTCTTTAAAGCTAAAATGAAAACCTGGATGTTTTAAGCTTCAAAAGTTTCAGTGTAGTTTCCTGAAGGCTGGCGATTCTCAAAGTGTGATTTAGGATCTCTGGGATTCTCAAAATCCATTAAGGGAGTCCATGAAGTCAAAGGAATAAACGTTTTAAAATGACTCAGTTTTAAATTTTAATATAGCAAAATGTTGATGGATATAAGCAGTGGTGGGATTCAGCCAGTTCTCACCTATTCGGGAAAACCGGTTGCTAACTTTCTAAGCAGTTCAGAGAACCTGTTGTTGGAAGAAATCTCCTTTTGTTTTTTCCCACTTCACAGGGCTAATCCTGTAAGGAAGGTAGGAAGGAAACATTCTGGTGTTGTTTCTAGCCTAATCTTTATTGTCCTGCTTACAGAAACCGCTTCTCCGGTTAACCCTTATTACATTGTAACAGCTAAGGCGAAGTGCCCATTGACATGAGTGACATTGAGATGGCCATGCCCATGCAGTCACATGACCACAGAGCCACGCCTACCCAGCTGGTCATTAGGGCAGAGAACCGGTTGTTAAATTTTTTGAATTCCACCACTGGATATAAACCACCCAAGGCTTCTTTCGGAATTCTCCATAATTTTTAACAATGCAAAGAGGGAACTAGCAAAAATGAGGGTGTGGCCAACTAATATGTCTGTGGTAACAGTTATTGAAGCTTTGTTAGAAAACCCTCAAATTACACTGAGGTGAAGGCAGACCAGCATTGCTGCACCCAGGCAATTTGCTGACTTGAAGGATTCAGTTATGGTTATCCTAAGCACAAAGTAAACAACTCCACATTCCTATTTTGTTTTACACCCAAGTTTACATTTTCTGCAAAATCTGTACGCTGGTGGAGGGCATAGTGTACTTTGTTGGTGGCAAAGGTGATTTTCTTAAATGTTTCCTGATGTTCGATAATGAGACAGACACATTTGGGGATGGGAAAGTTCCAGGAAGATAAATCTAGAGGTATGTCGGGATTGTCACAATCCTCCCATTGAGTAGTACAGAACTGTGGTAGAATGAAGTCTGGATTCCCAAAGAGAGGAGCCACATTCTAGAGCAGTAAGAGACAGTGAAGTTTAGATCAGGGTCTCCAACCTTGGCAACTTTAAGACTTGTGGACTTCAACTCTCAAAATTCTCAGCCAGGTAGTTGAAGTCCACAAGTCTTAAAGTTGCCAAGGTTGGAGACCCCTGGTTTAGATCGTTTGGCTGGGAGGAAGAGAGTTATGACAGCTCTTCCCTGGCAATTCTCAAAGCGTGTGTCAGGGTTCCAAATAGCATCCAAAAGTAAATCCAAGTCCAAGGCAAAATATTGCTCAAAGTTCCAATTTATTAAGAGACCCATATTGGCACATCTGGGAAAACCCGAATCTGAAAGCTTCCTGGTTTTCCCCACCCAGTTGAAAGTTCAAGATCCTGCCCCCACACCCACAAGTTCATCACATGGTCCAATCTTTCACTGCCATGCTGGCAGCTTCCGCCCATCCAGTTCCATTCAGGTGAAGAGGTGCAGAGACGAAGGATGACCTTGGCTTTCTAGAAAGAATTTTGTTATGGCTACATAGCATCTCACTCCTACAATTCCCCCCTCCCATTTTCCTACAATAGAAAATGCATAGTAGCATAATAGAAAGTGTGGCAGGCCAAAGATCCAAAAGAAAAGATGGCTGCAGGCCTGACAGCGTGTTTTTAATGATGAAAGTACCATGTTTCCCATGGGTACAGGGTCTTATTTTCTTTTGACTCCCTGAAATAAGTGCTTGGCCTTATTTTTGGGGAGGTCTTATTATTCTTGAGGTGCAGGAGGCCCCTTAACCAGAATCTACAGCCTGCAGATCAGCTAATCCAGAGAGGACCGGGTGTTCTGTTTCTGTTTCAGGCACACTCTTGCCAGCTCTAGCGTTGCTGGGCTCTTTTTGTGGCGGCCACTAAGAGAAAGGGTGCGGTAACTAGGGTTTGCGGGAACGGCCTCCGTGAGGCTGTTCCGCGTGGATGGCAGGTACATGTGGGGCACAGCGGGCATGTTCCCCTCTCCACCCAGGAAATGACAGGGACTGGCTGCACATGCATATAAATATTTTGGGGGAGGGCTTATTTTAATGCAGGTGCTCAAAAGCCTGATTGGGTTTATTATTCGGGAAGGTCTTATTTTCAGGGAAACAGGGTAGTTCCCTTGGTTTGGCAAGATTTCTGTGTTTTTAGGCAAGGAACAATAAGGGAAACTGCTCAAAAGTTGCCCTGCGCGTCTTCCTTGGTTTCGGGGAATGACAAGAATGGAGGAATGGTTTGATCTCTACAACGACATATAATGTGGTGTGAAACTTCATGGTTATCTTTTTTTTAGTGAGGGAAACCTGCGAGGTGTGTAGTCCAGGCCGTTTATTTTAAAGCCAGCAGACTCATTTTGGCAAACGGTCCCGAATCAGTAGGTCAAATACTTTTATATCTTTTACAATTGAATTTGAATTATTACTCTGACTGGCTGGCTCGGAGGCTGACTTCTTCCCACCCCAAGAACGATGACCCCAAACACAAGAAAGGGAAGAATTAATTAAGTCCAACAGCAATGCAAGATTCCCAGCTTATTCTGAGATTTGACTCAGATGTGCCATAACAGCGCTAAAAGCAAGTAAACTTTTAAAAGTATCTTACAATGGGCAATCTTTCTAAAATTTTGATTTACGAGGACATGTCTTTGATAGGCATTGTGCACAGACCAATATTTTAGCAGAAAAAAAGGGCATTTCTTTTGTGGCTAGGAGTCCAAAGAGAAAGATGCTGTCAGTCTCCAAGGGAGGGTTGGGCAGTTCGTTGACCCTCTTTCAGACTTGCCAATCAGAAACAGGGAGAAGCAAGGACTGGAAGGAAGCAGATTTCTGTAGGAGACCATAGAGCTAATTACCTCCTGTAAAAAGGCACAAGCAGGCTCGCAGCCTGGCATCGTCATTTTTTATTCATTAATTGAAAGTGCCACTTGGCTTTTTCAAAAAATAAATAAATCACAAAATGTTTTTAATATTATGAAAGCAGAAGATGAAGCCAAGAAGGATTTCATATTTTTTATTATTATTATTATTATAATTTTCACCATTCCTTGCTTTTAAAGACTAAACTTTTCAAAGAAATGTGTAATCAGGTGCCTTCTAAATTGTATAAATTAACAATAAAAAAATGATGTAAACAGCATTCTAAAATTGGATGGCTGAGCTCTGGAAAAGCCAAACAGACTCAACCAAATCTCTGTCTCTCCCCCCTCCCCCCTGTAAAATTCTATATATAAATGACAAAAAACTTGGAAGGAGGACAGGTTAGCATAGGATTAGTCAGGATATTTTCTTTGCTTTTACTTCTTTATTTGGGGATTTTATACAAATCACACAGAAAACTACCTGTACTTTCTGTTATGGAAGACATTGGTTAACAGTCATATCCTCCCCCATGGGTAGTTTTCCTGAACTTTGAAGACAGTTGAACAAAATGATCCCTTCTGGTCCTTTCCAGGTCTGCCTTTCCAGAATACGTATAGAGGGATCTTGGCCAGTGTTTCCTTGATCAATCAAGGCTTTAATTGAATAATGGAACAATTAAAATGAGTGGGGAATCTGAATCTTGCATGCAGGTAATAATGGAATTGTTCTGAGTCAAAGTGCATCTAGCTGTTCTTGCAGCTTTGAGTGTTGAGATTTTAGTATTTCTTTATAACGAGTAGACTCAATTTCACAGAACAATGTATTTGACTTTGGATTAATGAAGAAAGTCAATTTTATTGGTCCGCCTCCTTGCCTGCCTGCCACCTCTTCCCTCTGGGAAGCTCCTCACAGCCATCTGGAGGGAGGCCTTGGCTCTACCATGCTAAGCAAGAGCAGCAGGTGGCACTGGGGACACGTGACAACTGGGTCCACTCCAGCTACCAGCAAGGGAGTTTCTGCAAGGACATTGGGGCCTTCCAAGGAATTCAGATCAACCACCCTGGTAAGAAGTTGTTCAACACTTCCCCCTCTTGCCTCAGTGATGAAGGTGCCCCCTTGTTGCTGGTGGAGGTGGCCCAAGGCGCATTTCTCTCCCTCAAAGCCTTCTTCCCCCTTCCAGGGATAACATACCTCTCCCTTCAACATGTGTCCAGTTTATAAATAGAACTGTCCTGGTGGACTTCACTTGGCTTCCCCTGTTGTCCTCTTAGGCGAGTTATGTTTGATCTCAAAATAGAAATCTGCCAGTGGATCTGCATCGCCGGGATTTTGAAAGGTTCACACATAAACCAAGTTGCAATCAAGCTACGTCTTCTCAAAGCGAATGGCCCCCCATTTATGCCTGTCCTTTGGGGAACCTGTGATGCCCAGGGGGAGAAGGAATAGGTGGAACATCATGTCAGGGCATTCAAAAAATAATTATTACCAAAGCATCCTCCCAAGACAGATGGGTCTTCTTGCAGAAATCTGTGCATGTTTAAGGATATCTGAATTTAAAGATTACAACTTTAATTTAGCCAGCAGCTTTGGAAATCTAAGGAACATAGAGCACTGTGGGTCTTTGTGTCTGTTTAAATCCATGGTCCCCAAACGTAGCAACTTTAAGACTCGTGAACTTCAACTCCCAGAAAATTTTGGGAGTTGAAGTCCACGAATCTTAAAGTTGCTAAGTTTGGGGACCCCTGGTTTAAATACACTAGTTTCAATATTTCTTAAGGCCAAGTTATCTATCTTGTTGGTTTAATTAAAGTATGTGTTTAACAAGGAGCCTTTCTTTACAGCTTTGCAGAGAGGACTTGGGTAACTCTGTGTCATTTTTAGCCATTTAAACCGTTCTTCATGTGGACATCTAAAATATTTTAGGACACCCCGTATGAAGTGGCCTCTCGTTTTGTTCACAGCAAAGTCACTTGGCTTTTTTTTGTTTTGTTTTTGAGTTTGTAACTTTATTTTAAGTGTTTTTTCCCCCAAATCAGCCAGCAGAGAGCACTTTCTACAGCTGAATATCAGAAGCAAGAAAGCAAAAAAAGGGGAAGAGACTGGATTTCTCCTGTTTTCAGTCTGTTCAAGAATAAAGGAAAGCAGAATCAACAGTTTTGTTCATTTCTTTCATCTTGAGAGAACGAACCTTCCTTTGGATCAGTGCTTCTCAACCTTAGCCACTTGAAGATGGGTGGACTTCAACTCCCAGAATTCCCCAGTCAACTATGCTTTACCTATGATGGCTGAGGAATCAAAGCCCACCCATCTCCAAGTGACCAAGGTTGAGAAATGTTGTTTTGGACTATGACCCTTCCTCCTACAGGTGCAAATGCTCCCATGCAGTTAGTAGTTAGGTGTGTAAGGGTAGAGCCGATATGTCTGTCTGATGTTTGGTTTTCCACCTGCAGACTGATCTTTCTAGGGGTGGAGATGGAAACACACAGATAGAGGAGAAAGATTCTGTTGTATGACCAAATGCATTCTGGACTATGGGAACCAAGCAAGATCAAGTTCTTTTTGTCAAAGGTTACAGATTTTATACTGGAAGTCACTCTTTCTGTTTGCCCCAGTTATGGTGGTGCTGGGAATGATAATTCAGGTGAACATCAACATTTCTTTGTTCCTGATTCTTCAGTTAAGTGTTTCTTGATCTACTTTGACCCACAGAATATCTCCAGTCCTGTAGGGCACTTGGTTTTTGCTTAGTACTTTTGAGTTTTTCTTCTTTGGATAAAAAAATAATCTATAGAAGATAGTATTTAATCAGTTGTTAGAAGATTCAGTGACAAATAGATTACATATAACAATGTCCATCTCTAAAACTTTTCCTGATTCTAGCAAATACACTAGTTGCAGTGGTTACATCATAAATGAATTTTGTATGTGAAAATGTCACCAGTCTTCTCAGAGATACATACCTAGTAATGAATACAGTTGCTTATTGTAATCAGGATGGTGTAGTGTAGCAAAGAGTCCACACACAGTATATTGCACACCCTTCAAGCGGTACCTACTCTGCCAGATTATTAAGGAATTGGGCCTTAATAATAAAGATGTTGATTAAAAAATAAAGATGTTGAGCAGCCAGCCCAAGGTGATGTCATGTGGAAGTCTTGATATTCAACCCCCTTCTCCTCCCAGGCCTCAGAGCCTTTGGCATGGCCAACTGGAGCTTCTGAAGGATGCCAGCTAATTTAGAGTTAGAGAGGGTAAGTGGGTTGAAGATGCAAGCTATTCTACTCAGGAGCAGAGAGGAGAGGAGCAGAGCAGTAGAATCCATGTCTAGGAAAGCCTTGAAATTCAATTTAGTTCCAAAAATTGTTTGACAGTTGAGCTCAAAGGAAGCCCTGCTGATACCATGGAAGTCAATTGCTAGTTGGAATTCTTCTTCTTCTTCTTCTTCTTCTTCTTCTTCTTCTTCTTCTTCTTCTTCTTCTTCTTCTTCTTCTTCTTCTTCTTCTTCTTCATCATCATCATCATCATCATCATCATCATCATCATCATCATCATCATCATCTAGATTCAGCCTGGCAGCAAAAGGATAGATATTCCTTTGGTGTAACATATCTTTCTCTCAGAGTCAAAACACTAAGCCAGATATTACTGGCTGGATGCCTCCGCTTTGTGGCCTGGGCTGGTGACCTGCTGGCCTTCCAATGAAGCGAGGATTGGGTGTATCCACCTCAAGGCCAATGAGCAGACCTGCATTGCAGTGGCTCTCCTCCTGCCTTGCCACTCGGGAGGGTCCTGAAAGTGGGCTGGGGGAGATGCTCTTGAAAGGCGCAGGCAGGAGTTGCTTCTATTCACAGGGTTTTGGGTCCTGGCCTCCGAATATAAGGAACACACAATATAAGGGAAAAGGGCTTTGTTTTTTCACTAACCCACTTTTGAAAGGGTACGGAGTCTAGAAATGACACAAAGGGGCTGCCAACCATTTTCTGGATTACAGGGGAGTCCTGAAGTGCTTTGCTGAAGCTGTTTCCTCAACAAATCCCATCCGTGGGTGGGTCTTTGGTCCTGACATTCCCCCACATGCCTGGTGGTGGTGGGGATGTCCCAAGCTCCCTGGAGGGCACTTTCTGTGAGGGGAGATGGCCTTCACTAAATATCCCATTGACTGAGAAAACAGGGAGGAAAACAGCCAACCTGTGTTTGTGGAGACATGAGATCAACTCTTGCCAGGGTAAGGAAAGTCAGCGTTAGGGGTGGGGCAGGTGGGAGCAGCCCTTCTCTCGGGGTCTATGGGCATCAGATCTTCTGCCAGCGCAAAGCCACATGACCCATAAGGCTGAGTCGACCAGGCAGCAGTAGAGACCCGGCTGCAGATCCCCCCCACCCCGCCCGTCTCCCTCCGGAGGCTCCCTTTCGGGCGGCGGGCGCGCTTCAGCACATGGGCGGCTGGCGTTGGGGCAACCGGCTTCTCCATCCACCAGGAGCAGCAGATCATTGGCTGGCCGGAGCTTCGGGAGTCTTGTCAGCGATCTGCCGCCGATCGCTGGGCTCGTGGAGAGCAGTGGGAGTTGAACAGGCTCGCTGGGCGGAACGGGCGGCGGACTCCTGCCAAGAACCTGCCCCGGGGACGACGGCGGGCGAAGGAAGCAAGCGAGTTGGGGAGGCATCGTGGCTTCTCTGGGCTACTGAACAGAGAGGGAGGCAACAAACGCACCAACAGACAAAGGAAGCAGCAACCCCCTTTGAGGAAGGCTGCGGGCTCTCCCGGGAAGAGCCGGGACCGTCTTCAAGCAGGCTTCTTGCTCCGCTCCTTGCCCGGGAAGCGACCCCGGCAGATGGGCTTTGCTTTCCCTCGTCTCTGGATCTTGGAATGCCAGGAGAGGGTCGGTGGAGGAGGATTTTCTGGGCTGAAAAATGAGTGAAGAAGCCAAAGAGAAGCCCGCGAAACCCGCCCATCGGAAAAAGAAGGGCAAAAAGGTAAGAATCACCCTCTCCCTTCGGGGTCTTTTTCTTTTTCCCTGGGGCGAAGGGGGTGGCCGGGCATCGCCTCGGCTTTCCTGGAGAGGGAAGAGAAGATGCTGGCGGTTATTTGTGCAAGGAGGCGCCGATGGGTGTGTTCCCTGCCGGGAAGCAAGTGTTGCTTTGCGCTGGCTTTGTGTGGCCGAATTGCTGACATGAAAGGCTCGGGAGAGGCTTCCAGAGGGTGGGGGTGGGGGGATCTGCCTGGGCGCAGAGACCCTCGGCCCACCCCACTCAAGCAGACCTTTTATCAGCAAGGGGGGGGGCTTTTATTTCCCAGGATCTGAGCGGAGAGGAAGGGGGAACTTTCTCTCCAAAACCTGGGCTGAGGATGGGCGTTTTTTATGGTGGAGAATCTCTTCAATGAATTGCCAGAAAGGAGGGTTGTCTTTCCTTATGGGGGCTTGGCTTGGCTTGAGCTGGACCCCTTCGGTGAAATATTCAGTCTATTACAAGCGAGTAAACATGCTAGTGAGTTCCTGTGACACCAGTTGCAACCCCCCTTATCCGTCCATGCAATTTCACTAAACCGGGCTACTTAGAGGTAAACATGACGGCACTGGTTGGTCCTCCTTCTTGCAAGCCACCTTACCTGGAGGACGGTGCCAATTCCCATGGGCATCGAGGTGTAGCTATGCCTGCTGGAGCTCCCTGGTAAACACTCTAAGCTATTTTTTTCTGCCAACAAGTCGGACTCAGCCTCTCAGAATAAATCCAAATAGTGGGATTTAACTGATCCCTTCCACAGGTGGAATCGCCTACATAATAAATTAGTGTGGAGAAATGCACATTTTACAGAGGTATTGATGGCACTTGGAAAATGAAATTAGATATACACCCCTAAACATCTTTTAAAAACGTATTTTATATCTTTCTTCATAGGAAAAAGCTAGAGAACATCCTTAATGGTCAATCCATATTGTTGGAACATTTCTCTCGATAGCATGGCTGCCTTTTAAGGACTGGGCAAATGGCTTGCTGTGGGTTTATATATTTTGAAAGGTTGCATGGTTTTTTTTTTTCTTTAAAGTATGTTACTGTAAGTTGTTTGCAGCTGTTTTTTACACCCAAAATATTATGAAGCGAATCTCTCTGCTGGAAATCCCTGTGCGCTGGAGAAATAGCTCTGAGCTTTGAGAGGAAGGGTGGCTCCGTCCATTAAACATGGAGGGTTTCTCTTCCAGGATCTTGGATGTCTGTTTGCTTTGAGATTAGCTCAGGTCCAAGAGCAGCCGTGATCTTAGCACCCAAACTCAGCACTTGCTTAATCTGTAGACATCATGGGTCTCCTTTAGGATGTTTTTTTTAAAGGGAAGAACAGATGGCCACTGATGGGTTAGGACAGCAAGGTCATTTCCAATGCCAAAATCTGACCCTCTGGCGCTTCAGAGACAAAGTCCCAATGCCAAATTGGACGTCCATGTTTTGTGACCTTTGGGAACCTCTCTTCTTCTTCTTGCAGTCTCCTGTGTGTCCTCGCTTATGAAATGGTGATGTTTCGTGTTATGACCAGTAAGGAAATACCCAGGATGAGGTGCTTAGTCATTGTTTTCCAGCTTGCAATGCCCTTTCTTACCTCTTGCAGCTCATGGAGGCCCATTGAGTAGAGCTGGGTGGGGAGTTGGCTAGCAAGCAATATTTGTGCAAGGCTTATTAACATGTTTATTTTAACATGTCACAACATTTCAGGATCTTAAAAAGAATCTTTTTCCTCTCTTTAAAATAGAAAACTCT
This sequence comes from Natrix helvetica, assembly GCF_964273705.1. NCBI lineage: Eukaryota > Metazoa > Chordata > Lepidosauria > Squamata > Natricidae > Natrix > Natrix helvetica. Next base: position 106,406,023 of record NC_138551.1, on the reverse strand, counting down.
GGGATGTTGCATTTTGCACCCTTGACTCTTCTTTGTAAATAATGGCTTGGAATGGAGCTGTCAGAGACTTGCTTCTTCTAATAAACCCAGCTTGTTATCAGAGGGTTGTGAGAACTGGATCAATCCCTTGGTAGAAAGTCCAGCAGTTTCTCCTTCATAATATTGAAGTTAGTTAGTTCTATGCCTAGTTGACTTTGCTCTTTTTTGAGTCTTGGAAAAAACTTGAGATGATGAATATTAATGGAGGATATACTGAAGCACTTACTTTAATTAACAGAGGAAGATTTCCCAAAGTTTTTGGAAGGAATCTGCATATCTGAGAGCCAAATTAATAATCTTGTTTTATGAAACTGGCATTTTAGAAATGTCCAGACTTGAGACTCTATCTGGAAAAATCAAGCGGAACCTACAGCAATTTCCTGTGGTTTATTTATAAAAGGCGATATGATACTAGCATGACATAGTTGGCACATCCTGCGGGTGCTTCCTAATCTAATACCAGCATGCCAAATAAGGGAATGTGAGAACTAAATTATGTTCAAATTTATTCTGGTTCTAATTTCATTTTAGGTTTTGGGCCAGCACAGCAGGAAGGGAAATGGACAAGGATGTTTTTGACCTACAGATTTTTCTTTTTGTCAAGCTGTTATGGGACAGATTTAGGGTGAAAACTGCATTTTACTTCATAAGAAACTAGGCAAGTGTTAAGGTTGTGCTGGTCCCTTACTGGATCTGGTTTTAATTCAGCCTTTTTAGACAGAGTGCAAAGTCATGACAAGAGGCCATGCCAAGGAGGAGGAGGAGGAGGAGGAGGAGGAGGAGGAGGAGGAGGAGGAGGAGGAGGAGGAGGAGGAGGAGGAGGAGGAGGAGGAGGAGGAGGAGGAGGAGGAGGAGAATGGTGCTTTAGAAAATCAGGCAAGAAAATTTCAAGCTCTCATCAGAAACAGGAGAAGGCATTTGGCAGAGGTGTAAGAGCAGGCAAGGCTGGTCAAGAGAATGCGAGAGGGAAGGCTGACTAGCAGCTTCTCGGAAGTGACAGATTCCAGCAAAGGCGGCTGGTCTTAGGTGAGGGACAGGGCCTGGGGCAGAGTGAAGTTCAGACCTTCCCACTGGACATTTGATACTACGTGCTCTCTGATGTTCGCCTCAGCAACGGTGGCATTGAACTGGAGAGGCGAGGGAAAGGGTGACAACCTAAAGCTTCTATTGGAAAGGTCCCTCTCCAAGGGGGCGAAGGGCCTTCCCATCCTTTGAGAGAGGGCAGTGGGTTAAATGGGTTTTTTTCACAGTCTTCAAATGTCGTATTCCCCCACCCCAAATTTGTGTTTGTGGACTTGCAATCATGCTGACAAGCCCTGCTTGGAAATGAGACCATCATAGGATTCCTCAAAGCTTCCTCCAACTATACAGTGCAAGAGAATAAGCTGGGTGTGCACAAGTCACACTGGGGGAGATGTTGTGATCTGGAAGCTGTGAAAGAGTTGCTCTTTGTTGCTGACTTTTAGGAATGTGCAAAGAATGAGTTTCTTCATTTCTGGTGATAGAAGTATAATGTGGAAAGATTACTTAAAATATAAATTGGTTCAGGACCAATTTCTTGAAGCATCTGCTTTCCTGCTGTGTGTTATTTATATGGCATGAAAAGATGATGATGCATCCAAATAAAGCCCGTTTCATGGAAAATTACACAAAGTTGTTGTTATTCATTGATATAGACACTGGAAGGCCTGGAGGATTCTCTTCTGGGGACACCCTTATGAAGAGAAGGATGCTCATCAGAAACCATGATCATTAAGCCAGGCTGCAACATAAAGCCAAATTTTAACCCCATGGTTGCTGGGGCCATGGCTTCTGCCATATTTGTTTGTTTGTTTGCTTGTTTGTTTGTTTGTCAAACATGTACAAGATGACAAGTATAGTTATGAACATAAACATGAACAAAGGAAGTAAATACAGATAAATGGGGACAGTAAGACAGGGACAGTAGGCACGCTGGTGCGCTTATGAACGCCCCATTCACGGACCTGTTAGGAATGGGGTGAGGTCCACGGTAGACAATTTAAGGTTGAAGCTGTGGGGGTTTGAGGATGTAACAATGGAGTCAGCTAGAGTATTCCAGGCATTGACCACTCTGTTGCTGAAGTTGTATTTTCTGCAATCAAGTTTGGAGCAGTTTACCTTGAGTTTGTATCACTTGTTTGCCTGTGTGTTATTTTGGATGAAGTTGAAGAAGTTGACAGGCAAGACGATGGAGCAGTCAATTTTGTGTACTGTGTTTAGATTGAACTGCAGATGGCACAATTCCAGATTGTCCAAGCCCAAAATTTCAAGGTGGCATGGGGAATTCTATTATGAATCCATATTCAATTCAATTGAATTCATATGGTCCCCATGCAAATATTCATTCCAAAAGAATGGAGGAAATGCCTCCCATGTCTATACCTGCCTACCTTCATGTTGTTCAGTTAAAAACTAGTAGCATGGATATCAATTTTGCTCATGTGTGGGCAGAGAGGGTCCTGGGTGGGGACAATGACCAAAAGATGGCTTTTATCAAGAGAGAGAGAAATAGGGAGGGAGGGAGGGGGAGAGGGAGAGGGGGAGAGGGTGGGAGAGGGAGAGGGAGAGAGGGGAGAGAGAGAGAGAGAGAGAGAAGAGAGAGGGAGAGAGAGAGGGAGGGGGAGAGAGCGCCCAGCCTATGTGGAGCTCTCCAAGGTCCTGACAAAACCCAGATTTCTCTTCCTCTCAAGGTAAGGACCCTGCCTGAGCTCCTCAGCCAAGCCAGGGTTAGGAATTTATATCAAATGCAGAATATTTATGTGGTGCTCACTAGATTGCATTATCTTTAACCATTTGTGTACAAATATTTAATTGACTCTTTGAAATAGTAAAGGGATACCTATGCAATTAATGGCCCAAAATGGAAACAAGAATCAGAACCCAACAGCAGCTCTCTAATACTCTTGTGGGAAACATTCTAAAAGATTAGTGATGAATCCTGAAGGAGGTTGTTAAGGAGGATGAGTTTGCTGCAATATGGTACTGGTGGCTTTTAAAATATGTCTGCATATTTTAAGAGTTCAGATAAGTGTCACCTTACCAGGAAACTGCAGTGAGAGAAGCAACACAGGTTTGCCTGCAACTAATACACATTTTAGAAGTTCAAGGATACCCCTGATTTAAGTTTCTTAGCCATAACAGATCCTTGGTTAAGCTTGGGTCTTCTCAGACAAACTTCTACAGTTTGTCATTGCCTTCACTTCCCAAGATCAGCCAAGATGTTCTAGGCGCTGCCATTGGGTAGATCGCAGCTATCAACAACATTTTATTCTTTATGATATTGTTGATTGGGCATGCTGAATCCTGTAAAGACATTTTAAAAATCCACCTGCTGAGCTAGGCACTGCAATTAATAGGGCATCAAAGCCACCAGGTTCTTGTCACATTGATAGAACTCCATTTCCACATTGCCCTCTAGTGTTCAACAAAATATTTTGAATCTGGTTTGGAAACATCTTTGGTTAGAAGTTCTGGTGAAACCAGTAGGCTTTATTTCAAGATAGGATTTTATAAGGGGCTTTGACCTTGAATCTGAAGGACTCAATAGCTTTGTATGCTTTGTTTAGAAAATATTTATATATTTTATATTGGGGGCATAATTTTGATATTGATTATTCTGTTTATTTTATGTATGGACCTGTTTTGAGGGGTGGGTTGTTTTGGACCAAATGCCACCCAAGCCCTTCAAGAATAGATGATATACACATAAAGTAGTACCGTAAGTAAATAAGTTACTTACAATTCAATAAGCTACTTTAATCAGGTGGTCTTCCAAATGCAACTAGAAGCTGACAGTTTTATTGGACATAAATGGGAAAACAGTCAACATTTAAATGTCCTTCTCTTGGCCTCAATGTATTTCTAGAGCACTTACCTTTGCGTGATGTTGTAACCACAGCCATAAAATGGAAGGTGGGGATGATGGCTCAAGGGCTTGATTGGATGGCAAGTGCCAACTAGTCCTAGAGTTGGCTGATCAGAGGTTGCCATGTTCTCCTCCTCCTCCTCCTCCTCCTCCTCCTCCTCCTCCTCCTCCTCCTCCTCCTCCTCCTCCTCCTCCTCCTCATTTTCTTCATCCAGTTGCTTGCTACTTTTGTTCTGGCTGCTTAGAACTTTCCAGTCTCCCATTTTGTTCAAGAGGAGTGAGGAGATCAGGGAGACCAGAGGCATCAGGGAATTACCTGACAGAAATCATCATGATCAGTTGGCTCTCCTCTTAGACAAACTTGCATCGTGACAGGGGACAGGGGACCACCTAACATCAGCTTGGGGGGGGGGGGACCAGGCCTAATTTTTATAAAATGAGAAACCAGGACAAAGTGGGAAATCTTCCCTTTGTTGCCAGGAAAACAAGTTGTTGGGGGTCCATGAAATCATCACGAGTCTCTCATGTCTGAAGGGATCTTCATCGCCATTTAGAAGAACCTTGGTGATGCCTGTCTGTGGATAGGGCTTGGCTGTGCTTGAATCTAGCTGGATTCTGTCCATTGCATTGTTTCTCAACCTAAGCAACTTTCAGATGGGTGGACATCTACTTCAGCATGTGGTTGGGGGAATTCTGGGAGTTGAAGTCCATACATCTGAAAGTTGTTAAGGTTGAGAAACCCGGATTAGCCCTTAAGCATAAATGGTGGGGCATTGCTAACTACCCCTAGGCAGGTACAGGCCTACGATGAAGTGGTTGGTTGTGGATTTCGCTCACAGAACAGAAATCCTTTTGCTTCAGTTTCTGTGGTCAACTGCATGTGTTCAGGAGAGGGTGAGAGGCTTCCAGGCCTTTTACAAAATGAGCTTTAGCATTTGGATGGACCTTCGCTTACAAGAAAGAGAAGGTAGTTTGAAAAGCAGCATTCAGAGACCTTTAATTGTATCCTGAATGGTTCCAAATTAAATTGCTATTCTGGAATATTTTTTTAAATGAATGTGAAGCAATGTGCCAGAGAGAAAGTTTTAGAAGCTGTGATTCTGTCTTGGAAATGAATGGCATTATTCACCCCCAGGGAAGATGTCTGGGGTGTGTGTGTTGATGTCATCAGATGTTGGAAGAGTTTCTGGGAGGGATCTCAGCTTCTTCAAGGCCAAGCAAGATACCACACTGGTGCAGGCTAGGTGGTCTTCACAAGCCCCCCTGATCTCCTTTTGTGTCCATGTTGTTAACATGAATAATGTTGACTTGTTCCTATCAAGCCATGGTGGGGAAAAACAAACTGAAAGTGAGAAAAATATACCACAAAAATATAATAACTCTGGCTTTCTCTTGGTCCAGAGGCAATAAACAATCTTTGCATAAATTTTAAAAAGTGATATCAATACCTTAAAATTCTAATAATCAATGTTCTAAAATACCAATATTAAGAAAACATTCTTCTTTTCACTTTAATTTAAGAGATAATCAATTGTCAACCTTATATTTAAAAAGCTCAACATTTCTCCAATCCAATTCAATCGAATCCCAAAATCAAAAGCTGATTTTTTCTCCTTGTCTTGTAGGAAATCCAACCGTGATCTCCAAGTCGTAAGGAATTCAGTCAAGTTATTATCTCTAAGCAAAGCCATCCATTTTGCCATCTCAGCCAGCTCCATCCACCTCAAAATCCATTCTTCCATTCTCTGTTTATTTCCTTCTTTCCGTCTTTGGGCATAGAGCAAACAACCTTGCTGCTAGGGAGGTGCCTTTCCCAGGACATGCCCCTTAGCTCTCTTTGCAGCCTGGTTTTCAACCTGGCATATGGAGGGCTGGGCAATGAATCAAGGAACTTTAGGAAGAGCCTACCAACCCCCTTCCCTTTCACCCCCAGCCCTCAGTTCCGTTTAGAGTGGTGGCAATTCCTAAGCTTTGTCTACTTTACTCTTACTCACCTGGAGGCTGGGGTTGATGCGCTCAGCCCAAAGCCCTTTTCTTTGACCGAGTTGCAGGAGAATTCGTTGTGTTTCAACTGCAGATGGCTGTATCTGTGTGTAACTTCAGGTTCACAGTTTACAGGTTATAATGTTTCTACTTTCTGTTTTCTATTTACATGGGTTTGTTTACTGTTCTGTAATAATCAAGGTTATTCGAACCACTGAAACCCATGTTGCCATTTTATGCACCATTCGGACCTAAACTATACAGTGCTTTTATGTGGCAACAGTAAAGTTTTATATAAGATCTCAGTTTTCTCAGATACTTTAAAATATTGCCTTAGTATGGGATTAACAAGATGATAAGGCAAATAAGATGAAGGAAATACATCAAGTGATTCAGAAAATACTGAAACTAAAATGTGAATTGGAATCACATTAATTTTACTAGGAATAATTCCAGAGAGCATAAAGGAAAGAATATCAAAATCAACTAAGATACACACTGAAAGTGGAAAGAACCACTTTGGCACAACTTTGTAAAAGTGAAACCCTGCCAAAAATACAAGAATGAGAGGCCAGTACTGGAGAATGTGCAGCCATGGTAAAAACTGACCCTGTCCATCCATGCATCCATCCATGCATCCATGCATGCATGCATGCGTGCATGCATGCATCCAGCCAACCATCCAGCCATCCATCCATCCATCCATCTATCCATCCATCTTCATCATAACAGTTGAACTAAATTCAAACAGGAATGGCTCCCTTTAGATCAGAGCTGTCAAACTCCCGGCCTGCAGTGCCAAATGCATCACTCTGGCCATGCCCACACCCGGTTTAGTGAAAGAGAAAAAAGTCCCGATGTGTCATGTGATACTGCCGTGACGATGTAAGTTTGACACCCCTGCTTTAGATGACACACCACATAGCAAGAGAAGTTTAGACCAGGGGTGTCAAACTCAATTTCATTGAGGGCCGCATCAGGGTTGTGTTTGATTTCAGGGGGCTGGGTTGGCATTTGGAACATGATTTTTTAGGGAAAAAGTTTAAGATATTTATTTTATAAAGTCAGGCAAAATGATTTAAATAAACATAAGCAACAAATTCCAAAATTTCAAGAAATACTTAGTAGGGTTAGCAGCTAAGGACAATGGAAGGGAAGGAGGGCAATGATCTATAGAAATTTGTTCCTTTAATTTTTTCCTTAATGTTTTACTTTTTTTACTTTGTTTCAGGACTTCCCTTTTCTACATCCTTGCTAGTTTTGGCTATAAGATTGATGAATACAAACTGACTGTATGTTTATCATATTCATCTTCCATGAGGGAAGAAATTCTTTGTTAAGACAATATTCATGAATTATGCAAATATGACTCATGTTGTGGATGGCACATGAGTTTAGTTCTTGCACCAATGCTAATACCACACAGTATTAAGAAGATCACTTTGTTTGCTGCAGGCTGAGTTATACTTACAAAGGTTGATGATCATTCCAGTTTAAATGATATGAGAGAAAATGAGCTCTTCTTCCACTTAGTTCATTTTCCCCAGCCTGGTTCCCAATGGGACGTTTCAGAAAATCTTATGGCATCAGTGTGAAGAATGCCAGGGAGCCCACCCTTCTCCCTGCAGATGGTGGCATGTAGCAAAGCAGTGTAGTTCTCCTTTTATGACAGCTGTACTCTTTCAAATAAACATCCAACATTTTCTCCAGAGATCCTGCAAAGGATCATTTTCCAACTGAGAGGCAAATGGGATTATTCTTGCATGTTCAGCAATGACCACCATCTTTAATTAGGAAACTGCTAATAGTGCCAATGCCATCTTGTCATAAAACTGACATCGGGTGCTAAATTCCAGCAGAAATGGGGGAGCTGGTTTTCCTGTCCTTAGTGAACATCAGAGACGGTAATCAGCAGGTTCTGACCAGTTCTGGAGAATCGGTAAATGCCACCTTTGACTGGCCCTGCTCCCGAGTCCCAGCTGATTGGGAGGGAATGGGGATTTTGCAGTAACTTTCCCCTGCCATGCCCACCAAGTCACGCCCACAGTAAAAAAAATTGAATCCCACTACTGATGAACATCTTCGATCTTCACCAGATCCCTCAGTATGAATGAAGCATTAAGCCCCAAGACAAGTGATTCTGTCTCCTTTTGGCCAGCCACTCTGTAAAGGTATTGGAAAAGTGTGGTTCTTTCTCAGCTCCATCAGTCCAGGTGGCACAAACCATGGCCGAAGACTTGACTTTACTGTCATTGTACTATATACAGAGTATATACATACAATGAAATTCACATAACACCCAGAGACGAGTTCCAACACACATAACAATCCCCAAACATCCACCCACCAAAATATTCCCTGCCCCTAAACCACCCAAGCATCCACACAACAGACCAAGTAGTGATGTCCAATAGCTCACTGATGGTGGCCCTTTAGTTCATTGTTGAGTGCAATTATAGCTGTGGGATAAAAGCTATTCAGAAGACGTGTGGTCCTAGTTTTAATTGTTCTGTATCTTCTGCCAGAAGGCAACAGTCTAAAAAGGTTGTAAGCAGGATGGGAAGAGTCTCTGAGAACGTTATGCAACTTCCTCAAACAGCGAGATGCGAAGATGTCATCCAGGGCTGGTAACTGGAGCCCTGTGATATTCTGGGCAGACTGAGAACCTCTGAAAGATCTGAAGGGCACCAGACGCTTCTCAGTTGGTGGGCATCATTGTGGTGATGCTTGCGGAATCACAGGGCTCCTTTTTCACGGAGACCCTCCTTTGAGCTGAAAGATGTATTCCAAAATACTTTTTTAAAAGCAAACTTTAGAAGGAAATATTTTTGGGCTGTCAATTTATAGTTACCGGTAGCTCTTGTTCTTTAATTTGGGGAGTGTTGCTGGTGCTTTGATTCTGTAGAGGATAAACGGGGTATAAAATGCCATAAATAGCAGTGAGTAAATAAATACACTTTTCAAGTGAGGGGGGAATCTAATGCCAAGGTTTTTAGTGCTCAAAGTGCTGGGTGGCTCTTAAACTCCAGACAGGCTATAAAGCAACATTTTATTTTCAGGCAGGCCTCCTCCATGCCTCATGAACGTGACAGGAAGATTGATAACAGGGCATGATGTTTCATCCGGTAAAGGATTGAAATAACCGACTTAATCCCAGCACTTCCGCCACTTCCATGCCCTGAGATGCTGGCTGCCAACCTGCCCTGACCCTCTTGGCTTCTCACAAGGCCTTGAAGGGGTCTGGGCCCCACCTGGCATCCCAAATGGGCAAAAGGGCCCATTTCCTCCTTATGTTGACATCAGTGGACTGCAATAATTTTCTCAGCTGCTGTAGGTATTTAATTTTTAGCATGGTGACTTCTGAATTGATTATATGACTGTTTGCTGTCCAGAGTCACTTGTTTGAGATAGACAGCCATACAAATTGAATAAATAAACAACACCAAATAAATAAAAGAGAGTTGTCAAGAGGGAATGGTTGTGTTCCGTCATGAATCGTACTCAGCCAGCATTGCATTCTTCTAATTACGTGGATGGATTATATTCCTTGACTCGTAAGTCCTTGACTTATGACAGCTGGGACCAGAATTTCTGTTGCTTTGGCAGAGTTCCAGATACATTCAGAAATCTTGGAAAATCTGTGGGACCTCCATGCAGTGTCAAAGCATAGACAATGTTCTACCAAACAAGCAAGCATCACAATTGTTTTCTAACCATTTCAAGTTTTTACATTTCATGTATCTTCTATTCTTGTTTTCATGCCCACTTCCCCTGTTAAGGAATTAAAGACTTGGTCTTTAATGGATTCATGGGAGAATCCATGGGAGATAGATATTCTCTTTAGTTTGTGTCAGGTTCTCAGAAGGTGTCCACTGATGGTGCAGGTTGTATCCTTCAGCTTTCTTATGTTGTCCTTTCTTTTGTTCTCCTTATCTGGTCAGCTAAAGAAGGAGACCCAGAGGGAATCTGAGGACTTAGCATAAAACAGAAGGATACATGCAGATGCTTGAAGAATGAATGAATGAATGAATCAATCAATCAATTAATCAATCAAGTGAAGAATGAATGAATCCCCCCTCCCCATCAGTCTGATATGGGTTTGGGTTGTCATTCCAAATAAATCATTCCACCTCCTCTTGAATGCAGATCATGGCTTGTAGTATCATTGTGGGATTACCACTCAATCTTGGGTAGGTTTTGGCTTTGTTATAATGTTCAACAGATGCTGGAGCAGCTTGAACTATGAGTAGAAGACCTATATTTAGAAATTCTGCTTCTTTTTGTACTTCTGAGAAAAATAAGCACCATTGTGTGAGTAATGAATGAATGAATGAGGAATCTTTCTTCCTGAGTGCTCTTTCCCTCTTTCCAAGTATTATTATTTTTTAACAACAGCAACAGTGGCCTTCAAAAGTAGCATTTCACCTTCTCCGGTAGTTTGAAGAGATCCAGTCCATTCCACCAATTCACGCCCACGCTCCACTTTACTTCATGGGTACAGGCAGCCTTACTTTGTAAGCTTAAAACATGAGAGAGTGGGCAGATTAAGGCTGGCAATTAAAGATCATAAACGACTTGTCGAGGTTTTTGACTGCCTGTTAGTGAGGTTTTTGGTGTGGAATCCATAGATGTCACCAGTATTTGGCTCTGATTACTTTCATGTACTTTGCCCTACATGTCAGTGTTAATTATACAGTTGGGACCATTCTCTTCCTAAAAAGTTTTCCTTAAAAAGATGTTAACAGGGGGGCAATAATGGTGTGCTCTGAGATTTCGTTTAAAGGTCAGCTAAAAGGCTCCCAGCTGGATGTTTCTACATTATTTATCACAAGGCTACCTGGTGTCACTGCAGTTCCACATTACTGGGTTTAGTGCTTGCTGAGCAAAATATGGGCTATGTATTAGACACACACACAACACACAAGCACACATACAGAGACACAAAATAAAGAATACTAATAGAAAAAAAATCAGGTACAGGTAATGAATTATGGATGGATAAAAAACAAACCTGACATAACATTAAATTAATATATCCATCTCCATGCATCATTCAAAGTTCAGGTTATTATCCAATACTTCTAATTAAAACTGCAAATCCCCATTGAACTATAAACTAGAAATGCTTGGTTAACACAGTTCAAGTTGCTAAAATACAACTCCAGATAGTAGGCAGTAAATAATATATTCAATTAATACTGTAAATTGTATATGAAATTAAGATACGAACTCTAAAATCCAATTCTGGGTGTAAACTTGTAGTCCCAAAAATGATTTCCAGTTAGAATGAATGAATGAATGAATGAATGAATGAATGTATGTATGTATGTATGTATGTATGTATGTATGTATGTATGTATGTTTTCAACAGTTTTTCCTTTGAGTTGCTCTTAGAAGAGGCAGCCACGTCTTCTGCTGCTCCCCACACCTCTACCGTCTGGAGACCTTTGTGTCCAGAATGGGGTACCAAAGGTAGTGTAGTTGAAGGTTTTTCCTGTGTTGTTTCTGAAAAGAGGAGAAGGCCAAAGGACCAGAGGAGTCCGCCTGTCTCAGTCATTTGCTCATTGACCTTTGGCGAGAGTGACTTCCACTTTCAGAAATGGGGGACACAGGAAGCAGCTCGGCATTATAAATCTAACCTCAGAAGAACACATAACATTGTAAGATAGTTCTGTTCAGTGCTTCTGTGACTTTCCTGCCATGGTGCCCTCAGATGTGTGGAAACTACATCTTCCATCATCCTTAGCAATCGTATTGGGTGAATTCCTTGTGGTTGTCATGAACATCCAAACACCTGATGCCTAGACTCATTGAGTCACCCTCTTCCATCCAGAATTTCAAACACGTCAAGAATAATTTTTGAACTGAGCACATGTTCTGTTTGTTCCTAAGGAACAGAGTCTTATCTTTTTAGGAAAGGTAAACAAAATAATTGAAGCCTTGACGTTAGCCTCATTTTTCCCCTGGTTGAACTCCAGGTATTACGAAACTAAGGGTGATGTCTACTTTCCTGCCCCAAAAAGTTCTTTTGCTTTGATCAAGACCAAAATGACAGACAAAAGCTTCTTTCCTCACTGTGAGTGACAAAGGAGTGCAGTATCTGTGGGAAAGGAGTGTGCTTATACATACTGGCACCCTACTAGAAAATGACTCACATGTTTTCATTCTCTTCGCTGCCTCCCAGGCACGTCTCTGTCAGTGCACCGGGTCTGGGTTTCTCAGCCGTGTCAATTTTAAGCGATGTGGATTTCAGTTCCCAGAATACTGCTGGCTGGAGAATTATGGAAGTTAAAGTCCACATCTCTTAAAGGCGACAAGGTTGAGAAACACTGCATTGGGTCATCTCTGTCCCAGAAGTGGCATTCAGTGGGTTCTGACCAGTTCTGAAGAACCGGTTGTGGAAATTTTGTGTAGTTCAGAGATCTGGCAAATACCACCTCTGGCTGGCCTCGCCCCCATCTATTCTGTGCCTCCCGAGTCCCAGCTGATCGGGAGGAAATGGGGATTTTGCAGTATCCTTCCCCTGCCACGCCCACCAAGCCATGCCAAGCCCACAGAACCAGTATTAAAAAATTTTGAATCCCATCACTGCTCTGTCCCCTCTTGGTTTGAAAGATGCAGCTCTTGTCTTTGAACTCTAGTTGGAACTGAATGTGTACATTTACCTTTCATTTCCTTTGTGTGGATAAAGGAGAAAGATTACTTGCATGGATCACAAACTGCTTACTAGGTAAGGATGCTGGCAGAGAGCTATCCAGCTGGCTGGGGATTATCTGGCCAAACTCTGCCAGGTCATTTTGAGGCTGTAACGGTGACCTGCTAGACTTAAATTGGCTGAGAGCTTCTAGATTTGCTTATAGTCTTCTGCCACTTAGACTTGTATAAAGCCTTCTTTTAACAGATGGCTGCTGTAGTTCTGTGCCTGCTTTTTGTTGTTGCTGGGTCTCTTTTCATGAGCAGAGATGCCCACATCTGAATTCTTGGATGGTGATAATTAAACATCCACTTTCAGATGTGTCCAACACCCAACTTGCCACTCTGTGTCTTTATGCATGCGCACTAGTGGTGGGTTCTTCTCCCCGTTGCTACCAGTACAGTGCTCATGGGGCCGCACGTCCTTTCATGCACATGCGCTGCACACGCATGCACACTCCTCTGCCCCTGTGACACCCAGCTGCTTGTCAGAGCTTGCGCAGGCACCGCACACTGTGCGCACATGTGCAATTGGCGGATTGCTTTAAAAACCGGTATAGAACATGGGCAGGCGGGTGGGCCAAAAAAGCCACCGTACCGGTATGATGTCAGCTGCTCCCGGCTACTACCGGTATGGCCATATCGGCTGGAACCCACCACTGATGGGCACACATTTCCTGTTAGGGGTACGGTGTGAGTATGAAAGAAATTACCCATTTTTGTTGCCTAATCACAGAGGAATTTAGGATTGGTTGAGGTTTCAGGAGAAATTCATATTGCCATTAGATGAAGCTCATTATATCATGAATTCGTTCTATTTTTTGGGGTGGGGAGGAGGGCAAAACCTGCACTGCAACAAGAATTAGCCACCAGTTGGAGAGTGCACATGTGCTCTATCCAAAGGCCACCTCTGTCACCCAGCCTGTCGTTCTTCATAGGTGTCAATCTGCCCCCCAACATCATCAGCCGCATTTGGAGAACTGGAGATGGCTGCTGAATACACAACCCACCCAATGTTGGAAATAGTTGGTGCAGCGCATGAGAGTTGCTCTGTGCTGGTGTGTCTGTCGTGTTCCTCACAGGCAGATTGTCTAGAGTGATCTGTTCAGCAACCTCCGCTCACTCCTGCACCTGGCCCCTTGTGTAAAGAGCTGCCGTGCCTATTCCCTGAGTGGCAGAACAGAAGCTGTGCCCAGGCAGGGGCCGGTGGCCTTGGCTGCTGGCCCTGATGCATCTGCAACTCCGATGGCTCATCAAGCTCTTTAAAGAGGGTGGGGAGACAGTCTCTCCACTTGCTTCCTTTGGACTTGATGTTTACACCGGCTAGTCTTCCAGATTCCAAAAAGGCACGGATTGTGATCACGCTTCCCTCTCTCACTCAACTCTGTTGATTTCTTTTCTCCCCCAATCCTTTTGTCCTTGCTCTGTTTCTGAAGGTCTGTTTTCCAGATTGAGCCTGTTGTTTACACAACTGTGCTGTGTGTGTATATAAAAATAAAAGGTGCAGCTCGGCTGTTAGATTTCAAAACCTTTGTGAAGCTCCCCATCTCTCTCTTCAGAGTGGTTGCATCAGATTTATTAATATCTTACGATTCTTACCATATTTTCCTGAAAATAAGACTGGGTCTTATATTATTTTTTGCGCCAAAAGATGCATTAGGGCTTATATTTTGGTTAGATCTTGTTTTTTGGGGAAATAGGGTACTAAATGCATCTGTTTGGTTGACGATCTTAACTGGGGCTTATTTTGGGGGGTAGGGCTTGTATTACGAACATCCTGAAAAATCATGCTAGGGGTTATTTTCCAGTTGGGTGTTATTTTGGGGGAAGCAGGGTAGATGGTTCATTTTACACAGTCTGATGGATTGAGCACAGTCTGGGGAACTTTTGAAACCGCCAAATCAAAAATATTTTTTCCTATGTTGGCATGGCTGTTAGGTTATTCCATATTGCTATGATCTCTGAGGGCCGTTGCTGTTTTGAACTGGGTTATTTGCTTGCCCATGTGATGTCTGTGTGTATTCTATTCCTCTTTATTTAGTCGAAAGTCTTTTAAAAAAGGTCCATTCCTTTTAAGAACCATCTACCCATCGCCTCTGCTATGTTTAAGATATATTGGCTGAGCATGTCATGCAAAGGTCAATTTATATTAGATCGTTGTGTTTTAAAGGAAAAATATTTTTTAATAACCCTGAACGTACCCATATTGACAATTGTAGGTTTAAGCTCAGTTCAAAATAGAGCTTCTTGAAATATTTAAGGAAAAATTTCTCTATTCTGGAATGTCAGGCTGAATATTTCCAAATGAAAGAAAATTAACTGAATTGAAAAGAGCATTTACTAAACATGGTGTGCTGAGCTTTGGCATACTGGTTTTCTGAAGACCGTAAGTAAGAAAGTAATTAAAATGATAGCCGCTTATAGCCATTTTTAGACGGATGGCTATGCTTCTCGGTTAAAGAAAAACAACAGAAAGAATCTTGTGATCAATGAAAGAGTAACAATTTATTATGGAGAGGAAAGGAAGTGGGAGGGGGCTTCCTCAGAGATATGCAATAATATGCTAAATTATTGGTCTATAAAAAGCAAAAGTATCTAGGCTGACTATGGGGAAAAAAATCCAAAATCAATGCTGACCCATATTAATTAAGTCAACTTAAAGATCATAAAAAGCAAACACACTGTTGCGTTTCATCTTTAATGCATCTGTTCAAACACCTATTTTTTTCAATACTGGATTAAAATCTTTGTTATTAAAATTAAGAATATGAAAAAAAAGGAAAATAATTTAATAATGCAATCAGAGAAGCTTTTGACATTTTCTGATTTGGCACTTCTCCCTCCCCCCCCCTTTCTCCCAATTTCCTGGTTTAATCATTAATCTCTTGTTCAGTTGAATTTAAAAAAGACAATAAAGAGCTTTGCACTAGGGGAAAAAATATAAAGCATATAAAACATGCACATGGATAGATTCCAGGAAAAGATTGGAATTGTCTCACTCACGAAATAATGAGCAAATTGTATTACATTTTCCTCTTCTGCAGCATACATGCTGCTTTTAAGGGACATTCTAGCCTCTAAAATCTTCAGCTTAATATTCAGTAGGGATTATGTGGTTTTCATCTTCCCCCATATACTATTCTGCTGTAACCTTATTTTAAGAAAGTTTCAAAAGAAATCCCTGGTGATCTTATCTACAGACTTGTTGTCCAGGGATGGGTTTCAAAAAATTTTGCTACCGGTTTGGTAGGCATGGCTAGATGGGGGCATGTGTGACTGAGTGGGCATGGCCAACTTGACATCACTCACTCACACTCAGTCACATGACCCCCGCACCAAGCCAAGCCCACTGAAACGGTGGTGAAATGTTTTGACCGGGAGTGGGGGCTCCAGCCTTGCCAGAGCCTGCAAACTACCCAGTAAGAAAAAAACATTTTGTACTCCCCAGCCCCCAGGAACACACTGCAGGCTTTAGCAGGGATGGGGGAAGAGGAAAATGCCCCCATTTTTGCGAAAAATGGGTGGAAAACGGCCTGTTTTTTGCAAAACCAGGGGCATTTTCCCCTTCCCCCAGCCCTGCTGAAGCCTGCAGAGTGCTTCTGGAGGCTGGGGGAAGGCAAAAATGCCTCAGTTTTTGTGAAAAACAGCCCATCTCTGGGACCTCTCTGGGACTGTCATGCGCACACCATTAAAAAAGGGGGAAAATACATTTTTTCAATGAAGATTGTTCTGCGCATGTGCAGAGCAGAAAATAAAGATGGCAGCACTCAGGATAGAACCAGTACAGTCACGTGTCCACCAGAGGTACTGCCTATTTGGCTGAACCAGACCGTACTGGTAGGAACCCACCTCTGCTGTTGTCCTGCAAGAGCTTTGACCACACCTTTGTGGTCGCCATGTTGATTCGCTTGGCTACACACTGCAGACAATTCCACTGCAAGGATAGTCCCTCATGCCTCAGATTTGTTTAGCAACATCGATTATTTTTTTTAAAAAATGATTGAATATTAGCACTTAGCCATATCCATAAAAGAGCAAGGGGAGGGCATGTTTGCCATTGCTAAAGATGGATAGCAAAGCAAAATGTACATGATCCTGCATGTCTTAAGGGGGACGCGGCACCTAAGTGGTGACCTTCACTGATTGTCTTCAGAAGAAATGGGGCATCCCTCCCTCCCCTGGCAGAGAAGAAGGAAGGAAAATTAAAGAGAATTA
Source organism: Natrix helvetica (assembly GCF_964273705.1). Lineage (NCBI taxonomy): Eukaryota > Metazoa > Chordata > Lepidosauria > Squamata > Natricidae > Natrix > Natrix helvetica. Next base: position 106,389,207 of record NC_138551.1, on the reverse strand, counting down.
AAGGAAGCCAAGGCTTGAGTAGCAAAAGTCAGTGTAGGCCTTAAAGCTGGAGGGCAGAGAAGGGAGGGAAGCAGGGGAGAGAACCCACTGGGAGCTCTCTGCCCCCCACCTCTGGAGGGAGTGTGGGAGAAAGAACCACTTCAAAATGCCCAACCTCCTCTGATGAGACCCCCCGATCAGTGTGCCTCTGCCATTAAATGCACACCTTTCAGTCAGCATTTGATGGCCCTGAACCTCAGCACACTTCCCTCAATCAACAAGCTGTTCCTGCTGATTGCAGCCTCTTTCGGAGCTGCTATGAATGCCTGCAAGGTGGATCTGAGCTGTTAATCACCCAGCAACTTGGGTGCCATGTCTCCTTGGGAAGAACCGAGGAGGCTGCTTAGACTCCAGACAAAGGTGCCGATGACAGCAGCAACCTGTTCCCAAGGCAATCGGAGGAGTAGACCTGTGCTTGAATGGAAGCGCAACCAATCAGCCTCTTGCACAGAACGTTCTCGGCCATTCATCACCAGCCTTTCAGGAAGTGGCTGGGGGGGGGGGGGCGTTCTTGAAGCAGCACCAAAGGGAGGTCCAGGTATCATACACAGCAGTGGCTCAAAGCTTTGTGCTTCACTTGATGCATTAAACACATGGAAATATTCACAATTTGTGTGAATAAAGGCTGCAGAGCAGGAAGTATCCATCATCTGGCTCCTGTGTGTAGGTGGTGCAACACAGAAGGACAAATTAATTTTCCATAAGCTACCTTCATTAAGAGACACATTAGATCTGAATAGAATATGTGGCTGATTATATCTGTGGAGTGGTGGCTTGCCTCTAAACAAGAAGCTGCCACCATTGGGACAATCACTCCCTTTATTGTAAGGTCACAACAACAGAATCAAGTCTGTTGTTTACTTTTGTTTCCCCTCAAATTAGGTGTTTTCCCAGGAGAAAGTAACAGTGTGGGACGCTACCTCCCCTAGAGGAATGAAATATTTTGAGGAATATTAAAAAGGCAGATTATTATATTTCCCAAAGGGAGAAATGGAGAAACATGTTTTTTTAGAGGCAGAAAGCAACCCCCAGAAGATCTCAGCACTTAAGAGATAAAGCGCTTATTGAAAGAAGACAAGTATCCAGACACCTCTATTCATAAGCAAATACCCTCACTCAAGAGCAAAAACAGGACGAAAGCCATTAAGCCACAATAGGAATTACCCAGCAGCCTTTCAGAACACAGGGCCCTTCACTGCATCATCTCAGAGCAGCCCAAACTTCAACCAAACTTAGCTCAAACAAACACCTAGGATTTGCACTTTGCCTACAGAGTTTGCTATGACCCCTACACAACCCCTACATGACCCCATAGGAATCTGGCAACAGCCAATAGAATATATGTTCTTTCACAAGAACAGGAAGCTCAAATACAAAGCTCAAAGAAGGAATAACCCCCGCTTTCAACTCCATTTTGTCAGCTGCCCAGAACCACAAATCCTGGTGGTTTTGTTCATCATTAAACCATCTTTCCAATCAGCCTCCATCCTCCATTTTATTTCCAGTGAATATTCCAGACGGATATTTCTTCCCACAATAGGAAACAGCCTCTCCTGAGCACAACCACGAACACGAGACCCATCCCTATGAAGATGGAAACCAATAATTTCTATCCCAGCAAACTCTCAAAATGCTCCTGCTTGTGTTTAAGAAATTGAGATGGAAATCCATGCCGTTTTCAAGATAATCCAGAGATCGGAGCAAGAGTGGGTCTCTGTTTACAGCGGGAGACACAAACCCTCCTCATTCAGCATGTTTTTACAATCCTTACACAATTTCGACAAATGAATAAACCGAAAATACTGATTGCATTGCAAATCTTGAAATAGGATATCTGCTCTACTTAACAGCTGCTGGGTATGTTCGAGCTTTTCAAAGTGTCCAAAGTGCTGATGGGGCCGGGGGGGGGGATCCTTAGTGATTTCAAACCTTGTTACTCTTTGTCAACCTGGGCACAAAGCTCACTTCCTGAAGTCTGAGAGCAAAGTTCATCCTAAAACCAAGTGGTGGGAGATCCATTGGTTGGCTTTAAGAAGAGAAAGGAAAAGGTCAAAGCATCTGGGTCTTGTTCTGGCCAGATTGAAGGCAGCAGAGAGGAGAGAGGGTGGCAGGAAACAAGTCACAAGGGTGGCAACTTGGAATCTGAGACTCATTGTGCCAGGCTTTTCCAGAGCCACCTGGACTAACCTCTAGCACTGAAAATTAGAGCAGAGATCATTCGACCCGAATAGTTCAGAACCCATTCAGAATCAGTCGCTCCCCCAAATTATTCATAGTAATCTTGAGTTGGGTTTACGGCTGGGAGGGAATTCTGGGAGCCGCAGTTCTCATTGGGGTCAGAGTAGTTGTGGAGTGGTCCGGAAAGATGGAGTGGTCAGATAGATTCTCTCTGTGTCTGTCTCTGTGTCTCTGTGTGTATGTGTCTCTGTCTCTCTCTGTCTCTCTCTCTCTCCTCTCTCTGTCTCTGTCTCTCTCTTTCTCTGTCTCTCTCTGTGTCTCTGTGTCTCTGTTTCTTTCTTTCTCTCTCTCTCTCTCTCTCTCTCTCTCTCTCTGTGTGTGTGTGTGTGTGTCTCTCTCTCTGTCCCTGTCTCTGTGTGTGACTGTCTGTCTCTGTCTCCCTTTCTGTCTCTCTCTCTCTCTATGTCTCACTGTGTGTGTCTCTGTCTCTCTGTGTCTGTCTCTCTCTGTCTCTGTCTCTCTCTCTGTGTCTGTCTCTCGCTCTCTTCCTCTCTCCCTATTCCCCCCTCTCTCCCACCCTCTCTCCCCACCTCCATAATTTAACTTTTCCTTTGGAAGAAGACTTGTCCTTGATACTTACTTCTTTCAGAGGAAGGTGGAAGTCTTCTCCAGAGAGAGCAGTACAGCAGGATCCATCTTTCAGAACGCACCTAACCTTAGTGGTTGAGGGATTGAGCTATCAAAATGTAGCATTTTGTATTTATGGTTTTTAAAGGTGGTTGCTTTGTATGTTGATGATTCTGGTCCAGGTTTCTGTTTATCTTGCTGAGGAATCTTTTGGGAGGAAAAAAAAACAGTGTAAGAAATTAAGATACATCTGTTCCTTCCTCATTCCTCCTCCCAAAAGGATGTTCCAAGCACCTTATTGGTTTTTTTAAAAAAGGCATTGCCTCTTGCAAGCCCAGACTCTTAATGAAAAGGTTTGGGGGGGATGATAAAGCTAGTCTGCTTCTTCAAATGAGATACTCAATTGCAAGGGCCAAAAAAACCCAGTTTTGGCAAAGAAGGCAGCTGATGGGGCTAGTTTTTCAGCAGAGCTAATGAAATGGCACGACTTCTCATCAGGGTGACTGTCGGCCAAGTTGTCCATGATTCCACCCATTTCCTGCTCATGGCTTTAGGGAGGAAATAGCTCACACCAACAACGGCACCTGTTCCCCAACCCCTTTGTGCCTTTTGCCACGCATCAAAGGCGCATCTTTAGCCCTGCCATAAGCACCAGGTGTGTGTATGAAGCGAGGAACAGCTGTCAAGCAATGGAAAACTTTGCTCTCCTTGGCTTCGTTTCTCGCTTCCAGTTCCGCAGCTTCCTTTGCAGCCTCGTCGGAGGGACCCTCCCTGAGCTGCCTTCTGCTTGGCACAGCACCCAGCAACTTTCCAATTATCTTGGTGGCACCGCTCCAGAAAAGAGGGTGGATTGTTTCTGGGGATTTTTTTTTAAGAGGGCTTCCCTAGCCTGAATTGTTGTTATTGTTTTTTTGTTGCACGGAATGAATCATTAAGGAAGAAGGCAGATTCTGTTTTCAGTAGCTTCCCTTTCTCTCGTAGCCTCCTCCTCCTCCTCCTCCATCATCCAAAGCTTTGCTTCCACAGCCTGCCTTTTGGCAGGGGACAACTATCACTTCACGAGCAATTTCCTGTCCCGTAATATGTGGATCGGTGTTCTTGAATGTCCAGAGGCGACTCAAACACACGTTTCATCTGCACTTTATTTTGAGAATGTGATGTGGAACAAACCCGAAGGCAGACGTTCTGGCACAGCTGCTTCAGATGTTATCAGTCTGGCTGTTCCCTGTCCCTCCCACCCCCGCCTTCATTCTCCCAGTTCTCTCCCTCAGAAAGCGTGAAGGTGAGGAAGGACTTCAAACAGCCCAGGGGTACTCTTAGCACTGCATAGAATGAACTTTCCCATCCTCTTTCTTTTTTAAAGAGATACGTTATTCTGGAACTATTCCAAGAAGGATTTGGTGAAGGAAAGAGTTGGAGACTAGAGACTCAAAAGCAGCTGCTCTTGGTTCCACAACAGCACCATCAGCTGTCCCTAAAAAAGACTCAAGTTGGGAAAGTCACCAGCTGTTGGAGATACAGAGGAAGAGCTTCCTCAGTCTGTCCTGGACTGGAAACAGGGAAGTGGGATAATGGTCAATCTCCAAGATCCCATTCTGGCCATTTGGCCCTTAGCATTGCTTCAGTTGCTATGACCCATAGCTATGAGCCATAGCTGCTGATTCAGTTCTACAGAAGAATTATTGAGTCTGTCATCTCCACCTCTATAACTGGTTTGGCTCTGCAACCCAACAAGACAGACACAGACTTCAACAGATAATTAGAATGGCAGAAAAAAAATGGTTACCAACCTGCCTTCCATTGAGGACCTGTACACTGCATGAGTCAAAAAGAGGTCTGTGAAAATATCTACAGATCCCTTGCATCCTGGACATAAATTGTTTCAACTCCTACCCTCAAAATGACACTATAGAGCACCGCACACCAAGACAACTAGACACGAGGACAGTTTTTCCCCGAATGCCATCACTCTGCTAAACAACTAATTCCCACAACACTATCAATAATTTACTAAGACTGTATTACTATTATTCTTCTCTTCCTTCCTAGTATCTATCTCACCCCACTTACAATATAATCATGTTGCTTGTATCTTTCAATTTATATTGTTTTATTTGTTTATTAGTACAATTTGGTAGCATTAGTAACCTTGACTATCACTTAAGTGTTGTATCTTTTTATTCTTGGTGAATGTATTTTATTCTCCTTATGTACACTGAGAGGATATGCACCAAAGACAAATTCCTTGTGTGTCCAATCATTAGGCCAATGAAGAATTCTATTCTATTCTATTCTATTCTATTCTATTCTATTCTATTCTACTCTACTCTACTCTACTCTACTCTACTCTACTCTACTCTACTCTACTCTACTCTAACATGTCCCTGCAAGATGGTGTCTAAACTGATGTGGCAGAAGAATAATTCATGGAAGCTGAGACACCAGAAGGATGCAGGCACAGGGCTGGGCATGGATGCAGACAGAGTCAAGTAGCATCCTAGTGCTTCATTTATTCTCTTAAATTTTCCATACAGATCAAATTAAAACAGGATCAATTATTGTTCAAGTGGGAGATATGTCCTTTCATTCTAGAGGACAACGGGCAACCGCCTGGCATCTCTGCAGTCCAGGGGGACTTCAAGCCCAGGCTTGCCTCTCTTGCCTTCCTTTTGTCTCTAGCTTCTTGGCAGGATGAAGAGAAGGCTCTCATCTTGGGGGGAAGTTCCTCCTCCAAGTGAAGGGGGGTTGTCAGCCCTGTCACCAGCTGTGAAATCAGAGACAGGGCTTTCAACAAAATTGCTGCTGATGTACCTGAAAATAGATCATTCCTTCCCCCCCAAAGAGGCTGGAGCTGCAGCTTGACACAACTGTCAGGTGTGCAAGGCAAAGTCCAACGGAAGGGACTACTTGTCACACTGGGGAGCTTCCAAAATCTTGGGGGAAGGAAGCGCAGAGGGTTTAAAGGTTAGCCCTGAAAGCGTTTTTAAAGAAGAGACATTTTCTCGGTATTTGCATCTTCTGGAGGGACCTGCAGTGCTCGCTTTTCAGTTAGAAGTACACAAAATGGAGCTGGTGCTGCCTTTTTTGTGTTTCTTCTTTTCTCCAAAGTCTGGAGAGACAAGACGAAAGGAGCATCACGGCACCCCCTGTGTGAATCCTGCTTATCTGGGATAAGAAAGGGAAGAAGAGATGCCCTCAAATGTCACCAAAGCAAACCCTAATTGGATTCCCGAAGAAATAAGAGGGGAGGGAGAAGCATCATAGGATTTTCTCACACTCTGAAAATCCCTTCCCTTGAAGGGGTTGGGGAAGACTGGAGACATCCAGGATCACATCCCCCCCCAGGGGTCTCCTTAAGGGATTTACAGGCTAGTTAGAGGGATAAAATGGAAAATCTCTGCCTTTTGACAGGCAGGATCTAAATCTAATTTGTAAAGCAGTAATCTCATGTTTTTCTTTAAGGAATCTTTGCTTTATTATTGATCTTTGGCAATAGGATGGGTTGGTTTGGATCCCTTGCCTAGATCCCACTCTGCAATGAGATCCTACTGCTATAAATCTGCAAATTCTTTTATTTTTCTTACAGAAGTTAGGTAATGGAGTGAATTCTTGTAAAACGTGTTGTCTTTTTAAAAAAAAAATCTTTCCTTACAAAGATGCCCTTCTTCCTTATTCCCAGCAAAATGAGAAAATATCTTTCCATTGAAAACTATGACTTTGTCTGTTTGAATGGCTAAAGAGTTTCCCCTCCAAATTGGTTTGATCCCAGCCTGCCTGCCTGCCGAGACTCTTCTGGAGCGGATATTCACGCACAGAGGAAATCTCCCTTGATGGGATTCAGTTGCCTTCCTCGTTTTCCCCTTGCAGCGTTTCAGCCTAAGGCTTTGTAGAGTATTTTTAAATGCAAGGAATGGCCATGCTTCTTTTTTCTTTTTTGAATGATGTACCTTGGAGGAGTTACAGTAAGCGCCTCTTGAATTCTCTGCCAGGAAAAAGAGAGGAGAAAATCCCCCAGAAATAAAGGGACTCTGACCTTGCACCCCGAGGCTTCCCTTTGGGGCTGAATCAAAGGTAGTGGTACAGGAGGGGCCCAGCAGGACAGAGTGGCGCATGGTCTGTATTAGAAGAGGAAAATGAGGCTTCCCTCTTTTTCTCCCCAGTTTTCATTTTGAGATTGTACAGAATCAGCCTTCCATCCCTTTTCTTTGAGCCAGAAAGGAGCAAAACACCTCCTGACAAGCATCACTCGTGTTTTGGCAAAGAAAGCAGTACATTTTGGACATGGGTTGGGGTGGACGATAATCTTTTCTTGGAGGGTGTTTATCCTCGGATCAACTGAGACATTTCGCATCAAAATATGACTTTCATGTCCCGAGCAATCTCCCCCTCCTATTATTTTCCGATAAAGTCTTCAAAACGCACCGCTGCAAATCTTTTCTCTCGTGTAATCCAACATCCCCTTTTACTCTGAAAACCTTATTCTCCTTTTGAGCATTGAAAACAGCTGGTCAAATAACATGGAGAAAATAAAGCCTTTCGCCTTGACCATAAAACACCGGCCTGGATATTTCTGGAAAGTCGTGGTTCTCCATACGTGCCTTCCGTGTCTTTGCAAACATCCTGTTCCAGATCTTCACCGTCTTTGCCTTCTGACCTGGGGCTGAGGTCCATTCAGCTTCTGAGGTGCACCGGGATAGCATTCTCACATGACCGTTTACAATGGAAGGCGATGGGTTTCTCACTTTAAGAAAGGACGACAATTTAAACTGCCATTTGCAACTTAGTTTTAAAATAAGATGCAGATAATATTTTTTTTTAAAAAGGGAGAAGCATTTTTGATGACCTAAACACTGAGGATTAGTTTCTACTTCACAGGTGTAGCTGAGCAGCCTTTGTTTTGTTTCCTGTAGCTGGCATTTGGTTATTCAAAATCTGAGTAGTCTGCTTCTACTAGCAAGGTGTATTATTTGCGATACAAAAGCAGCCAAGGAAGGAAGGGAATAAAATTAGGTGTAAGGTCTGCCACACATTTTGCTGCATTCCTCCTTCCTTTCTTAATTAAGAATCCATTTCTAATTAACAGTTCACTCTTTGCAAGTCGTGCGCTCTGGTGAGTGCCTTATTTTCCTTGAAGGAGAAATATGCGGACCTTTATAGTTTCTTCGCCCACTCACTGCCCCGAAATATTTGAATGCATTTGTGGCCATGTGGCAGGACCGAGGCTGCTTGTCCCCTTCTAGAGAACCGAAGGCAAGATCAGAAGGAGAGCCTTGGTTTTCCTGCAGATCCCACTCCTCCCTCAGGGCTGCCTGTCCTGTGGGGAAGCCTGTTGTACAGAGAGAGGGACGGCCACGGCCATAATGCAAGACGGGGCTTATAGATGCTATTTGTGGCTCCTTGGAGCAGCCGGTTGCCAAGGCAATGCTGGCACCATCCCAGGCACGGCGGGTGGGCACCAGGTTGACCTCCTCCCAGTGGAAGAGCCGCTGCCTCTGATCTGCTGACGATCATTGGATTTTTCCTGAGAAGCCACCGGAGGCCTCTGGAGTTTTCGGTTTCTACCACCTGTTTCATTGCAATGGTGGCTCTTCTGCACACACAGCTTGGCGTGCCTGGGAATGCGTGAGGTGTGTGTTACACACGCATTCACGCCCACTGCTGCCTATTTTGTCCTTAGGATTCAGCCAAGTTAGAGCGATTAAAAAAAAACCAGGTTAATTACTCCAACCTCAGGAACTTTGCGCTCCTCCTATGAATCAGAGCTAATTAGACCTGATCTTAAAGAGCTTTAGTGAACGGTTGTGGATTAACCGGCTCTTTTTTTATCCTTTCACGCTTCCTCTTTTGTGGGTAAGTCACTCTGACACTGACCAACCCTGAATTCACCTGCTGTAGTCTCTTTCTTTCTTTCTTTCTTACTGCCCTTGCCAGTTATGGACTGTGAATCATAAAAGGCACTTACTTGGCAGGAAATGGTAGGGTGCTTGTAGTGTGGACACCTTGAAGCATGCATATTCTGAGAAAGATGGTAAGTGTGAATTTTCCACCTTGGCCTCGCTTTATCGGCAACCTCTCGAAGCATCTTTGAAGGTTGTTGGGGTGGTGGTGGTGAAGGAAAGTCTTCTAGAGCCTTCTGAGCCTTGTCTCAGGAGTTGGGCAGGAGCTGCTGTGGCTGGAAGTGAAGGAGGTGACCAGGAAGTCCCGTTGGCTGCTGATTTCCTCTTAAGATCCCTTCTCCAATTGCAAAGACTCCGTAGGCCAGGAGCCCTGCTTTGACCCCACATTTTGCAGGAAGTTTGGACGGTTCATCCTGGAAACCGGATAGATGTGTTTGTATGTTGGAGGAGGAGGTGGGGACACTTCAAAACAATCTATTCCAAGTAGCCTGAAGAAAACGGGGTGGCAGGAAAGGGAAGGGGAATAGGTAGGCAACTCTTGCTGCAGATTGCTTCAAAGAGGTGTTTGAATGTAAGGAGAGGAGGGAGTTGAATGCACTGTTGTTAAATATAGCTTTACAAGGGCCTTAGACTATGCTTAGTGGGGTTTAACCAACTATTTCTTAGCAAGAAATTTCATTTTGACATTTGCATTTTGCAACATAGATTTCATTTGGTTACTACATGGACTCCCTATATATCTCTTAGCTGGAAATGTTTATTTTATGGCTATCATATCCAAATGATACCAATTGTCACAGTGATGTTCAAGCTTTATTTTGCACTTCACGCTCATAACATAATAAATGTTGACATTCTTCCATCGGGTTATTTTAGAATTAAAAGAATTAAACAGGAACTGTGTTTGCTATTCCAATTCCTATTTGAAGGAGCAAGGCTTGCTATTCATCTTAGGAAAGAGCTCACCTTGATGCAAATATATATATATAAAAAAACATTTTTTTTAAAAAGCAACAATGTTCAGGTAAACTAGAAACATGAAGACCATGGGTGGGGGCTGGTTCTTCGTGGCTTTGTCACTTTCCCCCCTGGATGTTGAAATGAAACTTGAAAAATATGATGAAATACATAAAGCAAATAAGGCTTGAGTGAAATAATTTGTCATCCTATATCAACTAATAGTTAGAGATATAATTGGTTCTCTCACTAGAGATAAACTAGATTTCAGAAGTCCTTGGAAATAATAAGAATTAAGCTTGAAAAGGAGCCGAAGCAGCTATTAATGATAGAGAAAATCAGAGAAAAATATATGGAAAACTTGGGTTGTAAAGTGGATTGCATTTTTTTTAATGTACAAAAAAGATTAAATTATGGGATAACTGCATTTTTAAAGGAGCGTATAAAAGGGGGGAATTTAGTAAATGGAATTAAATTCTGACAGATTGGATACAAAGGATATGAGTGGTGGCCTAGCTGTCAATTTTTGTTTCTGTTTCAGCATCTTGGCATAGTGTTCTCAATTTCTCAGGAATGGTGGCATCTGAAAAGGTTAGAATTAGAATTAGAATAACAGAGTTGAAAGGGGCCTTGGAGGTCTTCTAGCTCAACCCCCTGCTTAGGCAGGAAATTCTATACTATTTCAGACAAATGGCTATCCAAATCTCTTCTTAAAAACTTCCAGTGTTGAATCATTAACAACTTCTGCAGGCAACTTGTTCCACTGATTAATTGTTCTAACTGTCAGGAAATTTCTCCTTAGTTCTAGGTTGCTTCTCTCTTTGATTAATTTCCATCCATTGCTTCTTGTTCTACCCTCAGGTGCTTTGGAAAACAGCTTGACTCCCTCTTCTTTGTGGCAACCCCTGAGACATTGGAATACTGCTATAATGCCTCCCCTAGTCCTTATTTTCATTAAACTAGGCATACCCAGTTCCTGCAACCGTTCTTCATATGTTTTAGTCTCCAGTCCCCTAATCATCTTCGTTGCTCTTCTCTGCACTCTTTCCAGAGTCTTAATATCTTTTCCTCATCGCGGTGACCAAAACTGAATGCAGTATTCAAGTGTGGCCTTACCAAGGCATTATAAAGTGGTATTAACACTTCACGTGATCTTGATTCTATCCCTCTGTTTATGCAGCCTAGAACTGTGTTGGCTTTTTTGGCAGCTGCTGCACACTACTGGCTCATATTTAAATGGTTGTCCACTAGGACTCCAAGATCCCTTTCACAGTTACTACTACTGAGCAAGGTATCATCTATACTGTACCTGTGCATTCCATTTTTGTTGCCTAAATGTGGGTTCAAGTTTCAGAAATGCAGGTTGATTGCTTTCTTTGTTATCGAGCTGTTGCTCATCATCATCATCATCACCATCATCATAAAGTTCTTGCCCTTTTTTCTTACTCATGTACTTTCATCCACGTTGCTTAAAGGTGAACAAATTTGACCAGGTAGCCTAATACTGAATAAATACCACTTACTCCTTCCACCTTTCAAAAAAAGCAGAAATTGTGTCTGGAAAACTTTGAAACATGTTGGCTCAGATCTAGTTTGCCTGCATTTTAAGATCCAAAACCCACCATACATGGTCACAGCTTAGAAACTTGTCCCCTTCTTTGATGTGTCCAGAATTTCCTTGTAGCATTTAATGCATAACAGGAAATAAGCTGCTGTCCAGGTAAGGACAGTTTTCTGTGTGGAAAGATAACATTTTTTTTCACCTAGATATGTGGCTGGATTGGTAAAGTCTCTTTAAAGATGATAGAGGAGATGATAACTAGAACAAGAAATCCAAGCATTTCAATAATGCTTAGAAACATTCCTAGCTGACTGCTGCAGCGTATTATTATTATTATTATTATTATTATTATTATTATTATTATTATTATTATTATTATTATTATTATTACTATTACTACTACTACTACTATTATTATTATTATTATTATTATTATTATTATTATTATTATTTACTTTATTCATTAAACATGAAACTCAGCCAACTGAACATTCAAAAATCATCACAAATACCAGTGACTGGTGCTAATGGTTGATACGGTTTGCTGCCAGCGTCCGAGGTATCAACCAAGTACCTTCTTAAAATATAAGATGTTCCAATTAGTGCAGTTTTTTGCAGTTCCACTGGTGTTATTGCAGGAAGCTGCAATTTGTTGATGTATCTTGTAAAATTCTTGGACATGGTGCCAAGTGCCCTGATGACAATGGGTATCACTGTTACATGCTTCATCCATAGCCGTGTAGTTTCGATGGCCAGGTTGCAATATTATTTTTTCTAGTTCTTTTTCTTCGACTCTGGCATCTCCTGGAACAGCGATATCAATAAACTGTACCCCTCGGCCCTCTACAACCGTGATATCTGGCGTGTTGTGCTCCAAATGACGATCCGTTTGTACTCGAAGGTCCCACAAGATCTTCACCTTCTCATTTTCGATAACTTCTTCATGTTCCCATGACTTTCTGGATATAGGTAAATCATATTTTTACATAATGACCAGTGGATTAATTTAGCAACTCGATCATGTCTAGCTTTGTAATCAGTTTGTGTGATTTTGCTGCATTCACATATTAAATGTGAAACAGTTTCGACTTTGTTATTGCAAAGTCGGCAGTTTGGGTTGTCAGTGGATTTTTGTGTCTTCGCTTTCATGGCATTAGTTTGTAGTGCTTGTTCTTGAGCAGCTAGTATTAAACCTTCCGTTTCTTTCTTGATAGTTCCCATCTTAAGCCATGTCCACGTCAAGTTGTCATCACATTTTCCTTCAATGTTTTTCAAGTACTGTCCGTGCAAAGCTTTCCATCGATTTAATCTGTCATCCAGCTGTTTTTCCTTATATTCTGCCTGTTTGTATGCTGTTCTCAGTTTTCACAGCCTGCAGCAATTTTTCTGTACCTTGGTTCACATAATCATTCAAACTTCATTTTTCATCTTCTACAGTTTGATAGATTTGCAATAGCCCCCTGCCCCCTATTTCTCTTGGCAGGTACAATCTGTGGTTGTCACTTCGTGGATGTAAAGCATGGTACACATTCAAAAGTTTGCGTGTTTTCCGGTCCAGGTTTTTCAGTTCAGCCAGAGTCCAGTTAATGATTCCAATTGAGTAGTGTATCACTGGAACTGCCTATGTATTAATGGCTTTAATTATGTTTCCAGCATTCAGCATTGATTTTAATATTTTGTGGACCTCCTGATGTATTCCTTTTGCTTTGACTCTGACTTTTCCATTCAAGATGTTATCTGCTTCCAATATGCCTAGGTACTTGTAACCATCATCCTTTGCTAATGCTTTCATTATATTTTCATTTCCCATTCCTTCTGTTTTTTCCATTTTTCCTCACTGCATGGATAATATAGCACATTTTTCAAGTCCAAAGTTCATTTTGATGTCACTGCTGAACAGTTGAACTGTGTTAAGTATTGATTTAAGTTCAGTGGGGGTTTTGCATACATTTTTAAGTCATCCATGTATATTAGATGGTTTATCTTGCCATGTTGGCTTGAGATTTGGTATCCCAGTTTTGTGTTTCGTAGGATTATTGTCAGTGGAATTAATGCAATGTTGAACAGTACTGGTGAAAGTGAATCCCCTTGGAAGATTCCTCATCTGATGTTGACTTCACCAATGTTCTCCCCATTTGTTATTAGAACTGTTTTCCATTTTTGCATATATTTTTTGCTGATTCCAAAATTTTCCAGACAGGTGTTAATCCAGCTATGGGGTAATGAGTCAAATGCCTTCTTGTAATCAATCCATGCCATATTTAAATTTGTTTTTCTTCGTTTTGCATTTTTTAAGTACCATTTTGTCTATGAGCAGCTGATCTTTTGTTCCTCTTGATTTTTTATAATTTCTTTTTTGTTCTACTGGATACAAACTGTTTTCTATCAGATGTTTGAATACTGAATTTGCCAGTATCCTTCTAAAAAGTTTGAACGTTGTTGGCAGACAAGTAATTGGGCGATAGTTGCTTGGTTCTGTGCCTTTTTCTGGATCTTTCATTATCAAGTACATTCAGCCAGCTGTTAACCATTCTTCACTTGTTGCATTTTGAAGCATTTGATCAAATTGAGTGGCCATGCGATGATGGAGGCTGGTCAAGTGTTTTAGCCAATATCCATGCAGTTCATCCAGGCCAGGTGCACTCCAGTTCTTGACCTTCTTTGCTTGTTTTACCACCATGTCAGTTTTTATTACAATATTTTCCATCTTGTTTCGTGTTGTTTGTTGTTGAATATATTTGATCCAGGAGGCAGTGTTGTTGTGTTCCACTGGGTTTTCCTACAGTTCTTTCCAAAAGTTCAACATTTTTTCTTTAGATGGATGAATATTAGTTTGGATTCGATTTTCATCATGGACCGGGAGAAGAGGTGTTGGTTTCTTCTGAACTGGACATTTTCACGATATTGTTTTATTCGTCCTTTGTATCTTTCAATTTTCCTTGCTGTTGCTATTGCACTTTGTTTTAGTTCTTCCATAATTTCCGTCATTGTTTTTTCCTCCAGGTTGTATTTTTTGTGTAAACTATTTTTCAGCTTTTTGTTCTTTAGTTTTCCTTTTTTCAAGAACTTCAGAATGCTGATATCCCTTCGTAATTTTTAAATTTTATTTTCTAGTCGAATTTTCCACTTTGGTGTTCCAGTTTCTTTTTTGGTATTTTATAACCTAGTTCTGCAGTTATAACCACGGTTGTGCTATACATTAATTGGTAGTTTTCGTATAGTGTGCTGGATGGGATGGAAGTTAAAATGTTGTTTAGGGCAGTTAACAGATCTTTCACTCATTTGCTATGCCCTTCGCGAATGATAGGTAGCCTTTTTCTTTCTACATTTTCTTTGATGTGGTTTTCAATTTTTTCTTTCAGCATTTTTGCTAGATCACTTAGCTCTACACTTTCAAATTGTTGCACAGGAGGGTCTTCATCATGTATGTTCGTTTCTTCCACTGGCTGGTCAATATGTTCAGGCATTTGTTCAGGTGTTGGAGCAATTTCTTCAGCTTGTTCATCATCACTTGTTCTTTTCTTTTTAGCCAATATTTCTAGATGTTGCATTTCCACTTCTGTGAAAACTTTATTACGGATGATGAAGTGCCTTTGATCCATTAATCTTTGTTCAGTTATGTCATTTTCCGGGTGTTGTTCCTTCCACAGTTGCATCATTCTTTTTTGAAATCCCCTGGCTGTTGGTTCTGCCTGGTAGTAATATTTGAGGATTTGTCGATTTTCTTCGGTTGTCCAAGTTTTGCTCATTGGTTCCAGTTGCTTTGAAGTTCCACGCCCTGGTTCCCCGGCAGTAACAACTGAACCCTGTAGCCTCTTTTGCGACAGATGTCCAGGAGCCATAGCATCTGACGTGGTCCTTGTTGACCTGGGCGATGACCGATCCAAAGTGGAATTTTGTTGGTTTCTCCTCATCATTAGTGATGGTAGGTGCATGGGTTGGTTCTCAGTGCTAAGCCACTACTGATTCAATGACGATAATATCACCGCACCAGATAGCTGTCCAGGCACAGCCACGGCAGGAAAGAGGCCTACCTTCTTGTTTGATGGCAGGAAGGAAGGATCCGGAATGCAGGGGGTGAGGGAAGAGGCCTACCTTCCTGTTTGGTGGTAGGAAGGAAGGATAAGGAATAATAATAATATTTATTATTGTTGTTGTTATTATTATTATTATTTATTCATTAAACATGAAACTTAGTCAATTGAAGATTTAAAAAATGTATCACAAATACCATTGACTGGTCTAATAGTTGATACAGGTTGCTGCCAGCTTTCTAGGTATCAACCAAGTACCTTCTTAAAATGGACAATGTTCTGAGCAGTGCAGTTTTTTGCAGTTCCGCTGATGTTATTGCAGGAAACCGCAATTTGTTGATGTATCTTATACAATTCTTGGACATGGTACCGATTTCCCTGACGACAATAGGTATCACTGTTTCATCCATAATCAGGTAGTTTTGATGGCCAGGTTGTTGTTGTTGTTGTTGTTGTTGTTGTTGTTGTTGTTGTTGTTGTTGTTAGTATTACTACTACTACTAGTAGTAGTAGTAGTACAGTAAAAGAAGAAAACACAGCTAATTACATGGTATCAATTTGAGTGAATTGGTACATGGTTTAAAAGACATCAGGCATCTGAAAGTGGTGATTTTCAAAAATAAAAATGGAATATAGTTAACTGTTCTATTCAGGATCAAGCCTGCTTGTGGATTCCCAGTCTAGCTTCTGGTATGAAAATATTTCTTTCTCCTTCTCTTTCAATCAATCAGTCTGATGAGAGAACTTTGATAACGGCTTTTGGCAGCCACAAACAATTATCATGTTTTCGGAAAATTTCATTCTATCAGTTTAGCTGATGAATCGGTCTCAGTTGATAGAAGGCTGGAACTAAATTCTCTCTTGAGACAAAAATCTCAGATCTGATGAAGATCCATTGGACCTCTGCTCCTTCCGGATAAAGCTCAAGACGCACCTATTTCAAGTAGCTGGCCTGGCTCAACCATAGTTCGTTCATACTGCTCCTGACGGATTTTTTAATTTTTGTGACTTTTTGACTTTTATAAGGGGATTTTAAACTTGTTTTATTTGTCTTTTCTTATTTTTATACCTCCTCCATGTACACGTGTTCGTTTATTCTGTGTGTGTATTGTCCTTATTGTTTTTATGTGTTTTATTGTACGCCGCCCCAAGTCCTTCGGGAGAGGGAGCGGCTAAGAAATATTTTTTTTAATTATTATTATTATTATTATTATTATTATTATTATTATTATTATTATTATTATTATTATTATTATTATTATTATTATTATTATTATTATTATTATTATTATTATTATGGTCCAGACCCCCAGACTTGCTAGGGGTCTAAAAATGAGGGCAGTTGTATTTTGATAGGAAGGCAAACAATTACCTGGAGGATTGAGCACCTTTCTGGAGCTCCTTAAAGCAACCAAAGTTTGTCCCCAAAAGGTCCAGTGATCCTCTTCAGTTGCAGCACGATGTGACGGGGGATAAAGGAAGAAGACTTCACAGGTTGCCCTTGAGCATGTCAGAATAAGAGAAAAAAGGCTACTTTAAACACAGGTAGAGCAAGGGTGGGTTGCATCTGCCTCATGCATGGTCGGTGGAAAGGATGATGGGAACATCATGAAGACATAGTCGATGAAAGAGGTTGCAATGGCTCACTCAGGCCCTTCGTAGGGATATGTGAAAGAAGGGAACACTATCAAAGAGAAGAATCTGCAGGGTGATTCTGGAGCATCCTTGGTGGGGGAGCAGGTCCACCTTCCTGGAAGACCTCTGTGGGAGATGCAGGCATGATGAACAAGGCAGTCTGTTGACCCTACTTTTGGGGAAAGGAAAGTTTATGGTTAAGACAGAACTTAGAACTAACTGTTCTGTGGTTGGAAAATTAAATGGGTTTTGTATCACGTTGGGGTGTTTTAATTAACAGCATTTCATATTAATGCGTTCTAACACTTCTGTCATCTTCCTTGACTTCTTCCCTTTGTTGTAACACATTTGCAAGGCATCAACTTAATTAGCTTAATGGGGGGGGGGGCTACAACAATTTGTCTCCTACATCCTCTTGCATGTGAGTTTCCCCAGTTTCCCCAGCATCAAGTTGTTGGGTTGAGTTACGTGTAATGTAATAATGGTGGGATTAAATAAGATCTCACAAATAAATTAATAACTAAAGGAAATAATGAGCATGTTCAGAGATCCTAACTGGGCATTTAGGAAGCTTCTCTTCAGTAAAGCTACAAAATGGCCATACCGGTCAGCTTTTGCCGTAAGGAAATTTCTGAGCATCTAAAGAGTCAAGTGTTGTGGTTGTGTTCGGTGTGGAGTCTGACATCTCCAGGAGAAGCTGTTTTAAAAAATGGCAAAATCCTTGCTAAACCCCTGGCTTTATTTACAAAAGGTACCACATGGCTCTTTTGTAAAGATGTATCCAGATGTTGCCATACTCTGTGTGAAGCCTTGCTTTGCAAAGGGTGTGGAGGTCCTGGATAAATTGCATTGGAGTCTCCCAAAGAGGACCAAAGCACAACAAGGTGCCATTTTGTTTGCAAATGTGTGGTTGTCGTCACCATCAGAATGACATGGTGGGCGTGCTCTTTTTCCGCATCTGGAGATGAGGGGATATGTTCTTTTCCTCTTTATGCGTCTTGTTGGAAATTAATTATGAGAACATTCTTCCTTGCCTCATCTCCTTCCCCAAGTTGTAACGATAAACAAGAGCAGGTATGGGATTCAGCTGGTTTGGACTGGTTTGGGCGAACCAGTAGCTCCGACGATCAGCTAGGGAACGAACCGGTTCTCTCCAATGATCAGATAGGCTTGTCCGCCCCTGTGCTTTACTTACCTATATCCTCTCAGCTGATTTGCGCGGCAGAGCGAATTGCTGCGCCTCAGCTGTTTTACTCCCCAGAAGTAATGTGGAAGGTAAGTTTCGTTAAAACTGCACACATGCAGAATGCACGTCAGGTGTGGGCTCACCGAACCAATTGTTAAGCCGGCAGGATCCCACCACTGGAGAAGAGCCACATGTCTTCCCCCAACCCTGGCAAAAAATAAGAAACATCTGCAGAGGTTGGGCTGCAGACTGAAAACGGCAAGCACCACCAATCTGGCCAGGTGTTGCTGGGCGTGTGGCTGCTGCCAACTCTTCGGATTGGCCAGGTCTGGGTCCTCGTGCGATCCTGTTTGAAAATCCTGCTTGGGGTTCCTCCATTGGGTTTTCCATTGCAGAGGGGAGTTTACGCCTTGTGTGTTGGCTCGGATTGAAAAGTTTGTGTTGGGGAGGTTTGTGTTTTTAATTAAACAGAAAAAATCTGTTTAGATATTTTTAAAGCATTTGTATGACTGGGCATAAGCGGCGATGATTTCAGAGCAGGTGTTGACGGAGGGTCTCAACTACTTCTGAAGGCTTCCTATTTCTGTCATTGTTAATTTAAAAAAAGGCAGCTCTTTTCTGTGCTACGTAACCATGGAAACCCTGTGATCATTTCCTACCAGGGATTACGATGGGGAGGGAGAGGGCTGCCCTCTTTCAGCTGAAGCGGCATGCAGTTGGCTGATAACCATGTTAATTGACTGTAACCCTTATCGAGGGGGGCACACTTGGGTGTTTTAAGCAGGCTGAGATTTAAATCTGGCCGTTTGATTTCTTGCATGGAACAAAGTGTTTGGCTTCGCCTCCAGCGCAGTCCAATGGGATGTGTCAGATGCGCCTTCCAGTCAAGGGGAAGAACACGGCATATTTTACGGCTAAATTGTGCATCTGAAGGGAGCAGCCTCAGGCCAGTTTACTCCTTGCATCAAGGACCACTCAGCCAAACGAGATCCTGAGGCTGCTGTACCACTCTCTCTTTCCACACTGATGCTTCAAGGAAGACCCTCCCTTGGGGAAGAGAAGATTCATTGTTCGGAGAAGGTCCAGCCACCACCCAGCAGGTCTTGGAGGAAAAGGAAGATGACTCCATGTGGCAGCTGTCATTGTTAGCAACAGCCCACTCTTTAGATAGATGGCACACCTTTTGCTCTTGGGAAGGAATAAAGGTGGCCAGAAAATTATCATTTTTTTTTACTGCCTGAGCATTAGGCTCCTGTTCCTGGATTTAGGCTCTTCATTCATCCCACCCGCCCACCTCTGCTTTTGGAGTTGCACCTGGGCCCATCAGGGCAGTCCTAGGGACAAAGGACCCGAGGGGGAGGGTTTCTGGCATTTTGGGGACAAACCGCTGCTAAGTGAGAAGAGTGAGACTGTGTAAGATGCTGCCTCTACTCCCCAAGTCAAGAAAGTACGGACTCTTGAAACAGCAGCGTTGTTGAAAGGAAGTGATTGCAAGACAAAAGCAAAGCAGGCTCTAAGGTCTGTGATGGCAAACCTATGGCACATGTGCCAGAGATGTCACACAGAGACCTCTCTGTTGGCACGCTCGCCATTGCCAGCTGCTCTTCTGGTTTCTGGTACGCATCATGCACAGCTGGTCTTCGTGGGTATTGGAGCGCCAGAAAACAGCCCCAAAACCAGCCAAAAAACCCAGGCCATTTTTCAGGCCGATTTCCAGGTCCAAAATAGGCTGAAAAATGGCCTGGAAAATGGTCAAAAAACAGACATGCATGCAAAGGTTGGCCAGCTGGTCTTTGGGTTTCTGGTGCTCCAGCACACACACATGCACACACATGTACGCATGTTCCGGTTTGGGCACTCGGTGCCAAAAAGGTTCGCCATCACTGCCTTCGGCAATTCTGTTGGGATAAAGGAGTTGGGAGCCCCTCCCCTCCGTCCGACATTGAATGAGCCAATCCACAGGTGTGAAGATGTTGTGAAGCTGGTCATCCTGGGAAGGAGATAAGGAAAGGTTCCTAGGTGCTTCGCTCTGGAGGCTTCTCCAGAACTGAGACAAAACAGATGGCCCTCCCCCCTTACACCTCCCCCAAAGGTAAATCAAAGCATGGGGCAGGTAGATGTCAGAACTAGAGTTATAAACTAAGGGGTTGCAGGATATGTAGGAAAACAGGAAGAGGGTAATAAGTGAATAAATGATCCAGGCCCCCCTCCCCACAGGAATGGCAGTATCACGATAGGGATCTGACAGACTGAGATGGAGGGGTTGCTTCAAATAGAGGTGGAATGGGTCAAGAGGTGCCAGTGGGGCCCCTGTTGAGCCTTTCTCTTGGAATCTACAGCTTGGTTTGCTGATCTTGGTTTTGGAGGTTGCCAAACCTGTGCATTGTTTCAGATGCTTTTAGGCCCCCATAAATAAAACAAATAACTTTCAAAGTTGGCCTCAGAGCAATTCTATTTGATGCATTGGGTGCTATCTCTGTTGCAGAAAGGGGAGGTACATTGGAAAATAATTCTGGTCACCCTAAATTAGGATGCTGCAGAGAAGCCAAACTCGGCGTCTCTCAATTCTTTGCCAAAGTAGCAAAGAGCAAGTTGTTTCCAAGTTTGGCCATAGAATAACTAAATTCAATCTATGCTGTCCATAGTGACTATCTCTGAGTTGGGTGGTCACATAAATAATTTAGCTAAAGAAATAAATAATTGGGAGGGGAAAGGAGAGTGAGGAATGCTGGGTTATATTTCCTCTCTGTAGGAAGTCCTTAGAAAATGTTGCCATCCTGCCTCCTGCAGATGTGTGACATATATTAGTGTAATGAGTGTTAGAAGTAGTGATAAAGGACCAATAGCTTTTGACATCCGGCCCATCTCTGCAATTTTCCTAGTGAGACAGATGAAGGCCCACAAAGAGCCATTTCCTTTCCAGATCAAAAGAGAGACCATTGATTTGTAGGAGCTGTGAGTGACAGGGCTTCTTGGCTGGTGGGCAGTATTGGGAAGACTACTGAACTGGGCTGCAAAAATCTAGATACCTACTATAACTGGATAGTACAGGTGGCAGTAAAGAGGTCGGGACAATTCTAAACTTTCTGCTGCCATCTAGCAGTCATTTGCATTATTACATTCATGGTTCAGAGCCTCATTGCTGCTTCCCTACATGTGTGAAGTAGGTAGCTTCTCCTTGCTGTAGGGTAGCAAAAGCAATAGCCCTTAGATTTATATACTGCTTTACAGTGCTTTGTTTACAGAATTCTCTAAGCGATTTGCAGAGTCAGCCTCTTGCCCCCAACAATCTGGGTCCTCATTTTACCCACCTCAGAAGGATGGAAGGCTGAGTCCACCTTGAGCCTGGTGAGATTCGAACTGCCAAATTGCAAGCAGCTGGCAGTCAGCAGAAGGAGCCTGCAGTATAGTGGTGGGTTTCTAATTTTTTTTACTACCGGTTCTCTCTCTCTTCTGTGTGCATGCACAGAAGCGTCTGGGCAGGTGGGTGAAGCCTCCCGCTGCCACTACTACCAGTTTGCCCAATCCGGGCTGAACCAAGAGCAACCCACCACTGCTGCAGTACTGCGCTCTAACTACTGCGCCACCATGGTAGAATCCAAATGGTGGCAAACTGAGGCCCTTTTCTTTGAGAATGGAGAGCCAAGGAAGGCCTCATAACTCAGATGCCATAAAACAGTGTTTTTCAATCTTAGCAAGTTAAAGATGAACGGACTTCAATTCTCAGAATCTGGGAGTCAAATTCCACACACCTTCCGCTTGTTACAGTTGAGAATCACTGCTATAAAACATTGAGATCCGATCTGTTTACTGAGAGAGTTGAAATGCCGTGTGGAACACAAAGTTCCTTGATTCTTCCCTGCCTTTTTTTTGTGATTTGATGTTCTGTGGACCACGTGATGGCTTCTCCTTCTACAATTCTTTCAAGCAATGCATCTGTTAACCCTCAAATCAAATCAGGGGAAACAGTTTTACTGAGAAAAAAAAACCCTCCACCATCTTTTATAGCCTGGTCAGAAATGACATGGAATTGGATCAGGTATAAAGAATTACATGGTTATCTGCATTAAGGATATGTATCCGTAGCTCTTTTATTGACTCATTTTGATAGAACACTTTCCCTAGATTATTCTTTAAGAATTATAGTGAGGCAAGACAACAACCTGCAATTTTGCTGTTTCCAATTAATAAATTTGTATCTGTTATTCTAATTGTCTGGTTTACATAAAAATGTTTTTGTATTGTTTCACATAAAGTGATATGCATTAATAATATAGAAGACTACTCTTTAGTAGTTAAAGATTTAATTTTGGTGGTTTGAATAATTATTTTCAATATTTAAACGTGCTTGCTAATCTGCCAAACACTGCCATAGCAGGCTGGGTCTGAATCCTAACCCCTATTCCATCTCCACATTAATTCAGTATAGACAACTCAAGGAAGGCATTTTGCACATCGGAAGACAATGTATGTGTTTTCTAAGAAATGAACACTTGGATCAGAAAAACCAGCCCAATCAAGAAGATTTCAGTGATGTACAGAAAAATTCTGGAGTGTATTGTTTTGAATGATGATACGAGAGTTATACTGCATGGCAAAATAGATATATCAAGTAATTCAACATTCCGTATTGTTCATTAAAGTTCCATTAGTCTCTGATCTTCTGGAAGTGTTTGGAAGTCAAAAACCTTGAGAATGTACAATTGAAATATTCTTTTTAAGATTTTGTGTGTGTGCCACTTTTATTATTCTTAGAAATAACTCAAGGCAGTGAACATACCTAATATTCCTTCCTTCTCCTATTTCCCCCTCAAAAACAAGTCGGCCCTAAGGCCTACAACTCCCAGTGTCCTCTTTTCTACCTTGGTTCCTTCATCACTGAAATTCAGAGCCTGGAAACAAAATGGCAGCATACCCAGATGGCCTAAGCATAAAGACTTTGGGGCTTCAGAGGAAGCTCCTCCATTGCATGGTAGGGTCTGTGCAAGAGACAGTGATGGTTGTCTCAGAATACATCCAGGTAATGGGGGCACCTTCCTCATGTTCAGGATTTACCTTCTTGCCTCAGGTTGGACCTCATATTTGGAAAATATTCAGCAGTTGCTAAAATCATGGTATTAGCGAGTAGAAATGTGATCCTTTGTGGCCCAAAGAAGCAAGGGTTAACTGCTCTTTATTAAAATTCTCTCTCCCACCTCTCTTTTCCTCTCTCTCTCTCTCCACTCATCTCTCTTTCTCTCTCCCTCTTGCCCTCTCTCTCTTCCTCTCTCTTTCTCTCCATCTCTTTCTCTCTCTCCATCTCTTTTTCTCCCTCCCTCTCTTCTTCTCTCTCTCCACTCATCTCTCTCTCTCTTCCTCTCTTCATTTCTCTCCATCTCTCTCTATTCCTCTCTTCCTCTCTCTCTCTCTCCACTCATCTCTCTCCCTCTCCCCCCATCTCTCTTCTTTTGAGAAATAGGACAGAGCTGTGCACTTGCTCAGCACTAATGGGACCGAAAAACATCAGATGCAGACATCTTGGCAAATGGCAGCTATTCAGGTCCATTTCTGTGTATCTGCAATGTAATAATTGCTCCATGCATTCTAGTTAAATCATAGTTACCGTATTTGAGACACAATGTTCTCTCCTAAAGGACAGGCTGCTGTTCTGGTGGGAGTGCCTTAATGTAAGTGGAAGAAGGGATACATTACAGCAGCCTTTCCCAGTCCAGGCGCTCTACAAACATGGACTGCAATTGCCTATTATGGGCAATGAAGCTGCAATCTATGGCTTCTGGAGAGCACCAGATTGGGAAAGGCTGAAATTCAACCTGAGGAGATAAACCAGGTAATTGTTCATATCAGGCTTCTGAAATTTTCCAGATCCTTGTTTGCAAAGCGATATTTGGAAGCGCACAGACTGAACTTCCAAGGTGCCAGGAGCCAGGAGAAGAAAATGTCTGACAGGGGAGAGAATCAATGAGGTCTGGAATAACTCCTTGTTCCTCCTCCCCAAATAGAAACAAAAAGTTTAGACCTGAGGTAAATTTGCTTTTCCCCTTTTAATTTGGATAGTTCACTTAATTAGAACACCACTTTGTAACACATGGAATTTGGGTTACCCACATGGTGATTTTGGGTCTGAGCTTGTGTGTGTGTGTGTGTGTGTGTGTGTGTGTGTGTGTGTGTTTGTGCGTGTACTGCATATGTCTGCAGAGGACACATAACTGGTTGTCCATCTAGACTCCAGTGCTGGGCATATACAGAACTCCCAACAGCTGGAAGTGGAGAGATCCATAAAAGGTAGAGAAGGGGAAAAGAATGCACAGGGAGCCTTTTTCCATATTGAAAGGAGAAAATTATACCATGGAATACCAAAGACTTGATTGTTTTAAAAAAATGTTTTTCAATTATTCCTGAGATGCGTTGTGTGATACATTGCTTTATTAGGAATAAATCGGCAGAGAGGAAGGCTGGAGGCAAATGAGAACATTCCCTTTTTGCTGGTGCATTTGTCTCTGTCTTGAAATATTTATAATCAAAGAAAAAACACGAGTGTTTCCATTATAGAATATCTGTAAGTCTTTGTTTTCGGTTGAGTAGTAAGCTTGGCTCCAGGGAGAGACAGTGATATATCTGGGTGAGCTCAGAGTGGCATTATGTCATTTTTCAGTTTGGGGGAAAAACACTCCCGATATCCAAATGTGCTATTGCTGAAAGAACATTGGGTTGTTTGAGAATGTTTGAGGACAGCCTCCCAAATCTGTACTGCAGCTTTCTTTTTCATCTTTAGCCATGATGCAGGAATGATGGGAATTGTAGTCCATGCATTTTGGAAGCTGCTTGGTTGAGAAAATCCAGGATACCATTAAATAAATGCTCAAAAAAAGGAGAGAGAAGATATATCGTCCCTTTTGGATCTTCTCTTTTTCCCCCCTAATGTGTGGAAATTACTAATCCTAATAATTACTAGTACTACTGTATGTTAGTGGGTCAAGAATGAAAGGTGAGGAGATGCTTTAAAAGTGATCTCTCTCTTACATGTTTCTGGTAAAAATAATACTATAGCATAACTTTCCCCTCATCTCATTTTATCTTTTACCTGGGAAAAAGAAATTTGCAAAACATCAGTTCAAGCAGGAAGCATCTGCAATTTCTTTCATCTAGAAATCTAGTAATGATTTCCCCAGGGCCTCCACAGGTAACTAGCAACAGGCTCAAGGAAGCTAAAAAAAAACTGAGAGTTAAATGTGTGCATGCTAAGGAAAACATCTTCATTATCCAGGTTTTATGCCATGTGATTCCCTTTTTTGCTTTCAATAAATCTGGTTAAAGAAGACTTACTCTTGGTTGTAAGCAGGTCTTGACAAAGAAGTTTTATAACATTTCAAAAACATCTATAGCCAGTTCATAGAAGAATTAGTTTTCCTTTCTCAAGACGAGAGGGTTTTTTAAAGAAAACAAAACAAACAGTAACCAGAAATTCCAAACTTAAAATAATTGCTTTCTTTTTTAAAAGTCCCAAATTTGCAGTCTAAGGGAAATGTTTCACTTCAACTCATAAAAGGGTCAGCTCTGTTTATACAGTAAAATGGGTAAAGATTTTTTAGGACTTCATGGACACTATTATTTATCACGCATATCTGTGTCTTTTAAAAAGACAGTTGCTTTACTTCTTAATACTTCCTTCTTCCACTGAGAAAGGATCAAAGAAAGGATCAGCTTTCTTTAACAAGACTGTTTCTTCGACTTTTAGTGACCTTGTATGCAAAGCCAAGTTCAAATCCCAATGGTGGAGATATCATATTACATAATTAAGATGGCACGATTTATTATCTCTGATTCACCTTTGTATACTGTAGCTGATACCACATATTAACTCAAAAGGAGGAATATGTGTGTGTGTGTGTGTGTATGTATGTGTGTGTATGTATATATGTGTGTGTGTGTGTGTGTGTGTGTTGTATTTGTACTGATAAATAAATAAAGGGAGACTAGTATAGATCTATTTCGAGCTAATTAGCTCTCATCAGCTAGCCATACCCTTACTGGGATTTGAACCTGGGCTGTATTATATATTAGGCAGGAGTCTTAGCCACTAAGCCACAGGCTCTCCTCCTTATCAGTTGAGCCAGGGAAATAGGTAGTATGCATTTGTGTTACAACCCCTGGTATGCCCAAAGAGGGAGTGGTGAGCTTCCTCCCATATTTGGGCATACCAGGGGTTGTAACACACACACATACATACATACATACATACATCCCTCTCCCTCCCTCTCCCCTCTCCTTCTAGAGGTAAACATGGAGGGGAAGAAACTTTCTCTCCGAGAAAAGGGGCCAAGCTCTTTGTGGATCGGTGGAGACCCCCCCCAAATAGATTTAGACTTATATACCTCTCCACTGTGCTTTATAGTCCACTCTAAGCAGTTTACAGAGTCAGCCTATTCCCTGCAACAATCTGGCTCCTCATTTTACCCTCTTCGGAAGGATGGAAGGCTGAGCCTACCTCCTGTAGACCCGACCCGCCCCCGGGTGGAGGACCTGGTAGCCGCATGGAATAGTGCGACTGCCGGGGCCCTTGACCGGGTGGCGCCTTTGCGGCCTCTCCTGCGGCAACGAACCACCCTGGCTCCTTGGTTTACCGAGGAGCTAAGGGTGATGAAACGCCACAAGAGACGCCTAGAGAGTCGTTGGAGATCCTCCCGCTACGAATTTGACCGAGCACAGGCACGAACCTACTTAAGGACGTACCTTGTGGCATTAAGAGCGGCCAAACGTCATCATTGTGCCGCTCTTATTGCGTCTGCAGATAACCGCCCTGCTGCCCTGTTCCGGGTGACCCGCTCCCTCTTGTTTCAGAGGCCGCGGGAAGCCCCTTTACAGGGCAGAGCAGAGGAGCTTGGGAAATACCTGCAGGACAAAGTCGCTCAAATCCGGATGGGATGGGTCCCTTTCAGTGGTCCAGTGGAGACGCCCGTGGCGAGTCTTGAGAGACCATTCTGGGAGGAGTTTGACTCGGTTGCCATCGAGGATTTGGACAAGTTACGTGGACGTCTGCGACCTACCACATGTTTATTGGACCCGTGCCCCTCCTGGCTTGTACTGGCATCCTGGGAGGTTACACGCGACTGGCTCCTGGGCCTAGTGAACGCTTCGTTGGGCGAGGGGTCTCTGCCGGCCGCCTTGAAAGAGGCGGTTGTGAGACCCCTACTCAAGAAGCCTTCCCTGGACCCAATGGAGCTAGCTAATTATCGTCCAGTCTCCAACCTTCCCTTTTTAGCGAAGGTTGTAGAGAGTGTGGTGGCCCAGCAGTTCCCACGTCACTTGGAGGAGAATGATTATCTAGACCCGCGCCAGTCCGGCTTCCGACCCGGGCACAGCACGGAGACGGCCTTGGTTGCGTTGGTTGATGATCTCTGGAGGGCCAGAGATAGGGGTTGTTCCTCTGTCCTGGTCCTATTAGATCTCTCGGCGGCTTTCGATGCCATCGACCATGGTATCCTGTTGCACCGGCTATGGGGGTTGGGAGTCAGGGGCACCGTTTTACGGTGGTTCGGCTCCTACCTCTCCGGCCGGACGCAACGTGTGTTGGCAGGGGAGCAGAGATCGACCCTGAGCCCCCTCATTTGCGGGGTGCCACAGGGGTCGGTTCTCTCGCCACTCCTGTTCAACACATACATGAAACCGCTGGGCAAGATCATCCGTGGCTTTGGGGTGGGATACCATCTGTATGCTGATGACACTCAGCTGTACATCTCCACCCCGAACCACCCCAACGAGGCCGTCGAAATGATGTCCCGGTGCTTGGAAGCCGTACGGGTCTGGATGGATGACAACCGACTTAAACTCAACCCCTCCAAGACAGAGTGGCTGTGGCTTCCGGCCCCCCGGTTCAACCAGTTGCTTCCATCTCTGGCCATTGGGGGCGAGCAACTGGCCCCCATGGAACGGGTGCGCAATTTGGGCGTCCTCCTAGATGCCCGGCTGTCCATGGATGACCATGTAACAGCCGTGGCAAGGGGGGCGTTCCACCAGGTCCGCCTGGTGCGCCAATTGCGCCCCTTATTGGACCGGGATGCCTTGCGCACAGTCACCCATGCGCTAGTGACGTCTCGCCTGGACTACTGCAATGCTCTCTACATGGGGCTTCCCTTGAGATGCACTCGGAGACTACAGTTGGTTCAGAATGCGGCCGCGCGGGTGATTATGGGGAGGACTAGGTTCTCCCATGTAACACCTCTCCTGCGCGAGCTGCACTGGCTTCCTGTGGTCCATCGGGTGCGTTTCAAGGTTTTGATTACGATCTTTAAAGCACTCCATGGCATAGGACCTAGTTACTTGCGGGATCGCATCCTGCCCCATACATCCCTGCGACCAATCCGCTCACACAGAGAGGGACTTCTCCGGGTGCCGTCCGCTAAACAGTGTCGGGGGGCGACACCCAGGAGCAGGGCCTTCTCTGTGATGGGCCCAGCCCTGTGGAATGACCTCCCCCTTGATATCAGGATTACTTCCGATCTCCGCTCCTTCCGTGTAAAACTCAAGACCCACCTTTTCCAATTAGCTGGCCTGGCTCAACCGTTGTTTATCCTCCTCCTGACAGTCCTTTTAAATTGTATTTTATCATGGGATATTTTAATGGCTAATTTTAATTTTCTATTATTATTATTAATCTGATATATGTTTTGCTTACTACCTCCTCCATGTATGTATATGTATGTATATGTATGTATCTGTATGTCTATATGTATTTATGTATTTTTTATTGTACGCCGCCCCGAGTCCCTTGCGGAGAGGGAGCGGCTAACAAATTAAAAATTTGAATTTGAAATTTGAGTCCACCTTGAGCCGGTGAGGATCGAAGTCAGCAGAACTGGCAGTCAGCAGAATAACCTGCAATACTGCATTTTAACCACTGCACTACCCCGGTTCCTAGTTTAGTAGTTTAAAGATCTAGGAAAAAATGCAAAACCTCATGAAGACTCTGAAGATTAGTGATATATTTATAATCTTTGGCAGTTTCAAATGTAGGCTTCTGTGAGAGTAAATGCAGATTGGTTTATTTAAATCTTACACATCTTTGGAATAAATTAATTATGCTTCTAATATTGGCCTGCTAAATTCTTCGAATGTGTAGCTATAAATGGAGTAAAACTTTAGCAAAAGAGGATTACTAGACAGTGTTTGGAAATGCCTGAAACAGAACCAGATAAAAAGAATTTCCGTGGACACACAAAGCTTACCAGTTCTAAAAAGTTAGATAATTTATCACCTCTGATAAGATGGCGGACTCATGATGTTCTGTCTCACAGATCAGTACTCCACATCTCTAAAGAGCAGTGGTGAAATGCAATTTTTCCCCTACTGGTTCTGTGGGTGTGGCTTGTTGGGCATGGCTTGGTGAAGTCATGGGACCAAGTGGGCATATCCCTGGGCCCCAGACCCTGAACCAAGGCAAAGGGCAAGTGGGCAGCATGCATTGTTTACCTTTGGTGAGCTGAGCGGGCAAGGTGACTGGCGAGGTGATGAGCTGGGCCACGTGGCAAAGGCAACATATATAGGGCGAGGGTGAGTGGGTGGTGAGCATCTGGAAGGGGCGAGTGAGCGGCCGGAAGGGGTGAGTGGCGAGCGGGCAGGCATGGGCAGGTCCAACCAGGGATAGTTTTTACTGGTTCAGTGAACCAGTTCAAATTGTCCCTACCAGTTCACCAGAACTGGTCCAAACCGGTCAAATTTCAGCCCTGCTAAAGGGTTCTGTAGCTCTTTTCAGGTGAGGAGGAAGGAAAACAAAATTGTCTTGAAGGAGGGGGAATGATTTCAGGGTTTTGTCTCTTAGCTGAGAAGAATGCAGAATGCAGTTAGCAAGGGGCATCTTGTCAGGAATTGCTGGTAGTGGATGGGTTTTTCTTTTCATTAGATGTCAGAAAAGAGACCCAGAAAATGCTAACTGAGCTGCCATCTGGTAGTTGGCCACATTTTTGCAGCCTAGACTGGCTAGCACAGACAAAATAGGTAGGTGGAGCTGTTTCAGAAAAGAAAAGGCTAAAAATGTAACAACAAAGTAATAATTTATAATTCTTCAGTTTCATAGATGTTTGAAAGCTGGGAAGCAATAAGAAGCCTATATAATTTATAATTTATATCAATTAAATAATTGATACATTATCAAAATATTCTGAAATCGTAATTTTAAAAGGGTACAAGTCTAATAGCCTTGGTGGATTTTACTGCACAGCAAAAATTGCCACATATTTTGTAATAAAGTCCTTCCCCCTCCCCCACATCTGTGCTTTAAGATACATGTCTTGCTGATTTGTATTGATGTTGATCAGGATGAAAACTGACTATGTTACTTTGATTTGGAAAGAGTTGGTTAAAAATAACACTTTCCCACTTGTGGGAATCATTAAAAGAACAGATAGCTATGCAGGCTTTTAAACAAATACGAAGGGCATTTTTTGCATGCATGTGGAAAAACAAGGCTACCCATTTATCTTGATGGTTTATGCGACTTGCTCAACTGAGCCCTATACTGAAAGGAGCCTAAGTCCAAATAAATGTGTCTTTTTTTCACTGAGCAATATTAAACTTCCCAATATTCAGACATCGATAGGCAAAATGAAAGAAAAGGGCACATTTGGAGTGGCATATGGGCTCTCATAAGTGAGCAAACAAGCGAATAAAACATTAAAAGAAAGGGTGGGTCCTTTAGATTGCTTGATAATTTGGTGGTGAAAAAAAACCAGACCTTGAAAGGGTGATGATCCATGGTGAAATGCAAATTTTTACTACCGGTTCTGTGGGCGTGGCTTGGTGGGTATGGTGTGGCTTGGTGGGCGTGGCAGTGGAAGGATACTGCAAAATCTCCATTCCCATTCTACTCTGGGGCCAACCAGAGGTGGCGTTTGCCAGTTCTCCAAACTACTCAAACTTTCTGCTACCGGTTCTCCAGAAAGTGTCAGAACCTGCTGAATTTCACCCCTGGTGATGATGGCACTTCCATGAACTGGTTGGAGCAGCTCCTGATGGTCATAAGATCCAACCTGCCTTGGAGACCACAGGCGAAAGGGATAATCTCTGAGTGACATTTGCATCCTTGTAGGCAGAAAGCTAGAGAGCTTTGGTGGCACCATAACCAGTGGTGGGATCCTCCCGGTTTAACAACCGGTTCGGTGATTGCAGTTTGAAGAAATCTTCACTTCCAGGTTTCCTTGGAAGAGTAACACAGCTGATTCGCGCGGCAATTTGCTCTGCCGCATGAATCAGCTGAGGATAAAGGTAGGAAAATAGTGCGGGCAAACCTGTTTACTCCTAGTTGATTGTCAGAGCTACCGGTTTGCCTGAATCGGTCCAAACTGGTAGAATCCCATCTCTGATAACTGCATTTTTCTCAGAATATACACGATTAGCCAAACCATGACTAACAAATTTTTGTATTTGTACATCTTCATCAATTTTGATTTGCTCAGTGTTTATTATTCCTCCCTATTTTTCAGTACCACAGCTGGAGAGAGTGGTTTTTTTAAAAAAAAACAACTTGAGTTTTATATAGAGGGTTTGTTCAAGTTGACTTGAGTGATGTCCTGGTCCATCTTTTGTAGAAGCTTTTGATGAATCTCTGTGCGTCTCTCTGAGATTAGTCATTCAGCCAAGCCTTTTAAAATCGCTTGCCATGAAGCAGCAGCTTCCAATCTTTTTGGGCACCTGGGACCGGTTCCGTGGACAGAGGTTTTTCCATGGACTGGAGGGAGTGTAGTTTCATGTGCTGCCTGCATCCCACGGATGGGGCTTACCTTGTTTGTGCAGCCTGGTTTTTGGCATGCTGCGGCCCAATGAACGTCCATGGACCAGGGGTTGCAGGTACCTGCCATAAAGAATATCTTTTTAAAATTTAACTGGATTTTTGCCCTAGAGGTGACAAAAAGGGATGAAAGGACTTTCCTAGCTGTTTTGCAATAATGCCAATGGTCTGTAGTACTGTGCTGCTCTGCTCTGCTCTCGCTCTCTCTCTCTCCCCTCCCCTCTCTCTCCCTCTCTCTCCCCCCCCCTCTCTCTCTCTCTCTCACACACACACACACCAGTTGTTTAGTGGGTTTATTAATATTTCCCAGCAATTCCCTTCACCAATCCAGAATTGTCCAATTAAGTCCAGCCAAGTCCATGGAGCAATGGCCAATGAGTCCACAAGACACTTGAAAGTTTGTCAATCAAGATACACCCCACTCCGGCAAAATTAAATCCACAATACAAGAAGGCTCATGACGTAAGAATAGTCCAGAGTTCCCAAGGCATGATCCAAGTCAAGGCATGGTATCAATCCAAAGCAAGGCAAGAATCACAATGGCCAGGAAACACACAGCTAAGAAATGAACATGTTGTTCCCATCATTGCCTCCATCTGTCTGATGTGCTAAATAGCCAGCTTCTGGTGCAGCCCATCAAGAAGGGAGAAGCTGCCTCCTCGCAAGTAATCAGGATGACCTGGTGAGACGAAGTAAACAATTTGTAAAGTTGGCCTTGGCTCTATGTCCCAGTTTATTATTTCCTTCCTTTCTTCTTGGGCATGAGGGTCTTTTCTATCATATCTGATTCAGAGTGACATACCTACTTGGTACAATAGTTGGATATAGGAGGTACCTGAAAGTATATGATCTCAAATGTGTGTTGATGAAAGCACAACATACACAGACAATAACTCAAATAATGGAACAGTCCCCAAAAAACCAGGTCTTTATGGCTCTTCAGCATCTCAGGAGGTTGCTAATTAGCAGTGACGTGCGGTCAGGGGAGGCAGGGGAGGTAGAGCCTCACCGCTCTCATCATAAAAAGAAAAAAATGGGGGAAAAAGGTCCTCTTCATGTTGACTTGGGCTCCGGTCCAGCTACCACCAACCAACACCTGGGAACACAGCTCCTCGGAGCTCCTCTATGCAGCCACCGCCTGCCCTCGCTGCCCCTTTCATCGCTTTCCCATTCAGGCGGCTGCGCTGTCACCCCGCTCAAGCCTTGCCGCCTGCAGCCACCGCCCACCCTCACTGCCCCTTTCGTCGCTTTCCCATTCAGGCGGCTGCGCTGTCACCCCGCTCAAGCCTTGCCGCCGGGCCCCGCAGAGCCGCTTTTCCTGGGCAGCAATTGGTGAAGCCGCTTGACAACCACACAGCCGGCCTGCCGCCTCGCGGGTCTTTAGGAAGCAAACGCAAAGGAACCCACCGCCACAGGCCCGCGTTTGTGGGTGCCGGCGGCTGCAAGCCTTGGACGGGCTCTTCTTCTTCCTCCTGCTCCTCCTCTCCCACACCCCAGGGAAGCTCCTGCCGCCATTTTGTGTGTCTCCCTCCCTCACCCTGATTTTTTCTCGGAGTCGGCGGCTCGGGAAAGGCCTGCCCTGTAGGTGAGTCTCTCGTTTGATGTGGGGCCATTCCCGGGAGCCGGCGGGTCTTTTGCTGGCTGCCAAGGCAGGGCTTCGCTGAGGTGACAATGCTGAAGAAGCCGTGCAGGAGGAGTTAGGGGGATGCAGAAGGCCCGAGGGAGGCCTCTGGGGATCGGGCTTTGGGTTGGTGGGAGACCTTGAAGGAGTTGGGGGGGAGGGACTGGCGCCGGTGGAGGAAGCAACGCTACGCGGATCAGTGCACTCCGCGGTCCCCTTAATGTTCACTCAGGAAGGTGGGGAATGGGACCACGTGTGCTGGAGGCTGAAGCTGCCTCAGCTTCCTGCACACGTGGTCCCATTCCCCGCCTTCCTGATGATCTCACCAGCCTCACCAGCCATAACCCTCACCGCACGTCACTGCTAATTAGATCTAATGTCTGGGGGAACTTGTCAGAGTTTGTTGCAGCAATCACATCCAGAAAGCACACACAGGTAACTGATTCAGCAGGATTCATTAACTTCTTTTTATATATAATATAACACATGAAGTAAATATGCAATGCCAAAGGCAGGTTTTCCAACATGGTAGTAAATACAAGCAAGCACAGGCAGAGGAGAGAAAAGTTTCAGTTTCACTTCAGAGGAACAGACCAGCACAGAGCTGCAGAGCTAAGCATGTCCTGGCTCCTTGTTGCTCACACAGCAAATACTGTTTCAGTTTCCAAACAGCCCTCATTGGCTGACCCAGTTTCCATGTCTATTCATTGGCTGACCTTGTTACCATGTCTTCCAAGTCATGAACTCTCTCATG
Organism: Natrix helvetica; assembly: GCF_964273705.1. Classification (NCBI taxonomy): domain Eukaryota; kingdom Metazoa; phylum Chordata; class Lepidosauria; order Squamata; family Natricidae; genus Natrix; species Natrix helvetica. Next base: position 106,354,938 of record NC_138551.1, on the reverse strand, counting down.
TACTGACAGAATTCTGATCCAGAAATGGGGGCAGCAAGTGAGAAGGCCTTCCCCACATCACCTGTGGGCGAGACCTGCAGAGAGCCTGTTCTTTCTGATTTCGATGTCTGCTGCAGAAATTGTGCTTCACCGTCTCAAAGTGCCTTCTGTTTCTCAAAGCGCCAGCATTTTGCAAGGAGAGTGCATGTGATAATGATTGTCTAGCAAACTGAATTTCTTGTAAAGCAACTGTCAAATTGAGTTCCTTGGGAACCCACACTTGCTAGACGGGGTTTCCGTGGAAGCTGCAACTGTCAGATATGTTTTCTGACAAGATGGGAACATTAAAAGCAGTTTTATATTCAACCGTATTATATGCCTTCAAGTTGGTATCTACTCGTAGCTACCACATAGATCGATTTTTCTCCAGGATGATCTGTTCCCCACCTGGCCTTTCAGGTCTTTCAATGGGGTACCCAACAGTGTTGTAATGGAGACCATCTTGCTGTTTCTTATCTTAATTTTCTTCCTTTTACTCTTTCCGGCATTATAGATTTTCCAGAAACTTAGATTTCTGCATAGTATGTCCAAAATGTGATTATTTGAGCCTGGACTTTGTATCTCAAGTAAGAATTCTGGATTGATTTGTTCTACAATCCTTCACTTACCTAAAGTTGTCAGGAAAAACCATGACCTGCATAATAGTGATTTTTGTAAGTATAGATATAACATCTCAATATATTTTCCAAATTCTTCATTGTTGTTATACAAGTGCTGATCTGTAGGGCAAATACTATCTACCACTTCACTAACTTCATTGTCAATTCTAAGCCTGCTTGTTCTACCAGTTTTCATTAGCTGGCTCTTCTTCATTTTTAATTAAAGTACCATTCCCCTCCCCCTATTCTTAGACTTTCTAGAGCATGCTGATTAGCAATAGCAATAGACTTATATACCACTTCATAGTCCTTTACAGTCCTCTATAAGTGATTTATAGTCAGCCTATTGCCCCCAACAATCTGGCTCCACATTTTACCAATCTCAGAAGGATGGAAGGCTGACACAAGCTTGAGCTGGTCAGGATCGAACTCCTGGCTATGAGCAGAGTTAGCCTGCAATACTGCATTCTAACCACTGCACCACCAGGGCTGGGATTCTTTGCCTTTTCGGAGTAGTGTCATCAGCATAGCGCAGGTTTTTGATTTTCTTCCTCCAGTTTTAAAACATCTTTCAATCCAGCTTCCCTCAATATACAGAGTATTCTACCTGTAGGTTGAGGTAACATTTCTCCATGCTCCATTCATATTGTGGTTACCTGCCCTCTGTGTAGGAACTTCGTATTTCCCAAGAAATGTTCTGGGAACATGTCCATTTTCCTAAGGACATCCCATAGTTTGACATGGTTAGCACCATCAAAGATTAAAGGTCTTTGTGTAATCCGAGAAGCCCATCTTGACTTCTTTTTGGCATTCCTTGGCTTCCTCTGTTCATCCCCATTAGCAAAGGCCTAGGTCTGTGATGGTGAACCTATGGCAAGCATGTCACAGGTGGCACATGGAGCCATATCTGCCAGCATGCGAGCTGTCAACTCCAGCGCACATGTACGTGCCAGCCAACTGACTTTTGGCCTTCCAGAGGGCCGGGGAGGCTGTTTTCACCCTCCTCAAGTTTCAGGAAAGCCTCCAGAGCATGGGGAGGGTAAAAACACCCCCCCTGCCCTTCGGAGGCTCTCCAAAAGCCGGAAATGGATCATTTCCAAACTTCCAGTAGGCCCGTTGGGCCCGTTTTTCGCCCTCCCCAGGCTCCAGAGGCTGAGCTCAGCTTGGAGGCGAGCAGTGTGTGGCATGCGTGGGGGAGGGGTGTTGTGCATGCATGCGCATGTGGGGACACACTTTGCATTATGGGTGCCGGCACACGTGCACGCTATCGGCACACACATGCGCATTTTGGCACCCACAACAAAAAGGTTAGCCATCACTGGTCTAGGCCACTTATATGCCCAAAGCATGTCTGGGGAGCCTTACACACCTGTCCTGTGTCGGTGGCAATCTCTCTTTTGCCTCCAGGGGAAACTGTACAGCTGGCTGCCACTGTCACAAACATGACCGGCCTGCAGGGGCTGCTTGGACAGTCAGAATAACTTGCAATTGATGGATGACAAGGCTACGGCTTGCCTAGGGATACCGTGTGCCTCCACAAAGCCACGGAATATCTGTGAGTCCGAGAGCGGGAGGCCGATCGCCTTTTCCCCCAACAAATGAGTAGTGGCAGGACACCTGCTGCTAGCAAGACACAGAACAGCATCGGTGACCTATTTTTGTCCTCTCTTCCCAAAACAGCAGATTGAACAGTAACTCCAAATATGTAAATGGTTCAGTTTGTTCTGGGCAGATGCCATTCATCTTCCGGCAAGGTCTATGGCTTGAAAGCTTCTCGGGATAAAATCACAACTTTGTTTTGGAGCAATGCATGGCTTGTGGGCCCTGTGTGTATCAGATGGCAGGGGCTTCGATGTTCCATTTTAGATAGCTGCATCATCAAAATATTGTAGGACTGAAACAAGGTTGATGGCCAGCTTTGGGAAGTGAAATCTTTTTGTCCTCCAGGCTTGGCTTACAGAATGGATAGAAATGTTGTAAGGAAGGGGGGAGAGGCACGAATTTCTTGCTAAACCCTCCTCCCTTTTTAAAAAGAAATTGAGGCCAAAACATGGGACCTTATTAGTGGAAGTAGTGGTTGAGCCTGTCTCTAGGAAGGGACAAATGTTGCCTTTAAATCCATGAAAGCAGTGTAGACAATGTCCCTTCTAGTTCCCTAGATCCTCTAAATTGGAGAATCGCCCAAGGGCAGAGTTGTTCAGGACAATGTACTGAAGCCTTAGAAAGAGGTTTCACAGCAAGGGAGAAGTGATGGTAGCTGGCTGGGTGTTAAATTTAAACAAAGTAATTTGGAGAAACAATAATTAAATCAACTGTGCTGGTACGATTATATTATGTCTATTCCCCTTTCAATTCTCCTCCCCCCCCCACCTTTAAAGATTTGTCTTAATGTTGCTGAATTGAGTTGAAAGAATCATTTGAGTCACCCAGCATCCTCATAATTAATTCTCTTATCATTGATACACAACACTCAAAATGGAATAAATCATGGGATGAAAAGAAATAATTGCTCTAACAAAAGATAAAAATGTCATTGTCATTTGGCCCAAGTCTAGCATTAAAACTACCATCATAAATAGAGCAGAACCTGTCTGCTGTTCCTTTAAGTCAGTGTACTGCAACCTTGGTGACATTAAGATGCCTGGACTTCAGCTCCCAGAATTCCCCGGCTGGTACATCCACGTATCTTTTTTTTAATTTTTTATTCTCTTACATACAGTTGTAGGTATACATTCACATAGTTAATATTCTTCTTTACATTTATCATTCTTGTACATTTATTATTCCATTTGAAAGGTTGTAATGTACAGTTTAGGTTGCTTTGTTTACCATCCCATCTGCCTATTTTAACACCACCTTATTTTCCCTTTATTTTCTCCCTCCCTTCTCCCTTCTCTACTTCCTTCCTTCCTCCTCTCCTTTCCCTTCCTTCTTCCCTTACCTTTTCCCTACTTCTCTCTTCCTCTCTCCCTTTCTACCCCCTCTCCTCCTCTTTCTCTCCCTTCCACCCTCCCCTCCTTACCTTTTCCTTCCTCTTCCTCTCCTCTCCTCCTCTCTTCCTTTCTTTTTCTGTTGTTGTGGGTGTCTCTTTTGACTGTCAATTTATGTTTTCTTGGGATGGTATTTCCGCAAACCCAATTATAATTAATCTCGTTTCTTATTCCCTCTCCTTTGCTAACTATGTTTTTCCCCTTTATATCTCACTTTTGAATATATACTTGTATATTAATACCTTTTTTTCTATTTTCCCCCTCTTCCCCCCCTTTTCCATTTAATAGTGTGTCATCTGGGTGCTGTATCTTCCCCTTACTTTTTTCCCCTAAATTTCTTTCTCTAGCCAATCATAAAATCTTCCCACTGCTTCCCACTACATCCACATATCTTAAAGTGGCAGAGGTTGAGACACACTGCTTTAGGTGTGTGAGTTCACTCAGGAGCACATAAGGGGCTTCCTGGAACTGGGGGCTTTCCTGCATTGCTATAAATCAGGAAAAAAGCACACAAGTAGGAAAAGAAATGAGAATATTTAACTTGGAGGCAGTTAGCAGAATCATGTTGGATTCATGAGGACAGCTATTTGTTTCCATATTCTTACTGTAGATGGCATGATGGAAAGCTATCTGGTGGGCTAAATATCAGGTGTTTAGTAGTTCCTTTCAAATGTCTGTGACAAGAATGACATCCAGACTTTGAAAGCAGATGAATACAGAAGAGGCAAGTATTTTTTTATACATCTACCATGATGTCAGAGCCCAAAAAGAAAAAGGGGAAATCATGTTAATTCAAGTCAGGTAATTGATGGTGTCATACATAGTGTAGCTTTTTCAGACAAAAAAAGACATATGCCCACACAGAAGGAATGCATCATTAGCAATGTGTTCATATCTTTATAGAATCGTCAGGAATTTGAGAAACATTTTAACATCTCTGAGTCACAGCTTCTTTCTTTCCCGAATTTCTCCTTCAATAGAGTCCCTAAACCAACTACACGAGAGCAAGGGGAGAGATTAAATCTATGGATAATATGCCATTGAGAAGTGTGAAGACATCAGTTTTGCACACAACCCTGCTCCAATGCCTTGCGTTATTACATATTCATGGTAGAACTCAAATTGGGCTGCTCTATTTTTCTCTACATTTAGCCAGTGAGGTGTACAGACCTGAGAGGGATGACTGGCCCCAGATCACCCCATGGCTGGGGAATTCTGAAGTTGTAGTCCACAGATCTTAAAGCTGCAGAGGTAAAGAAACCCTGGTTTGGGGGCTGATGGGATGCAAGGTGGAAGCCAGCAGGGAGAGGCTTTCAGTGGACATCCTCTACTGCAGGGGTATCCAAGCTTTGCTGGCTGAGGAATTCTGGGAGTTGAAGTCCACAAGTCTTAAAGTTGCCAGGTTGGAGACCCCTGCCCTATTGTAGCAGATTCAGCACCTCGGACAGCTCCAAAATGTGGCCTGGCCTGACTCTCATGGATCAGACTTCCCAGCTACTGAGCTGTCCTTGATTGATCTCAGATGCTTAGCAGGATTAGACCTGTTGGGGTCATCTGAGAATCCCAGAGCTGTAAGATAGCCTGAGAAGACAAACGGTTTTTTTTAAATCCTATAAGTAGGCGGTGGAAAACCATTTTGAAACCATTGTCAAAGTTGATTGGGGTTGCCTTAATTTAATACATTCTCAACTCTTCCAACTGTGTTCTCCATTCCAACTCTGTTACTCTTGTCTGTTAATTCTGTCTGTCTGTCAAAGAGGTTATTACCACTTCAGAAGCAGCAGCATTTTTGTAAGGGGCAGGCAGCCTCTGTCTTAAAATAGAATAAAGTAGAGTAGAGTAGAGTAGAGTAGAGTAGAATAGAATAGAATAGAATAGAATAGAATAGAATAGAATAGAATTCTTTATTGGCTAAGTGTGATTGGACACACAAGGAATTTGTCTTTGATGCAGATGCTCTCAGTGTACATAAGGAGAATAAAATACATTTTACGTTACAGACTACTGTAACGCTCTCTACATGGGGCTCCCCTTGAGATGCACCCGAAGACTGCAGTTGGTTCAGAATGCGGCCGCGCGGGTAGTCTCGGGAGTCGCTAGATACTCCCACGTAACACCTCTCCTGCACGGGCTGCACTGGCTACCTGTAGCTTTTCGGGTGCGTTTCAAGGTGTTGCTTATCATCTTTAAAGCGCTCCATGGCACAGGGCCTAGTTATTTGCGGGATCATATCCTGCCCCACACATCGCTTTGGCCGATTCGCTCACACAGAGAGGGACTCTTCCGGGTGCCGTCCACTAGGCTGTGCCAGCGGGTGACGCCCAGGGGAAGGGCCTTCTCTGTGATGGGCCCGACCCTCTGGAATGACCTTCCCCCTGACATTAGAACAACCACGGATCTCCGCTCCTTCCGTAAGAAGCTCAAAACCCACCTATTTAATCTAGCCAGCTTGGCCTAATTCCAGCTCTCCCACCTCAGCCTGTATTTTTAAAATTTGGTCTTAGGCTAAGTTTTTAATTTTTATAAATTTGTACAGGGGTTTAAAGTTTAATTCGATTTTAACTATATTTATGATTATTTGTAAGGTTTTTAATTTGGTACCTGTACACCGCCCCAAGTCCCTTCGGGGAGAGGGGACGGTCTAGAAATCAAATCAAATCAATAAATAAATAAATTCATGAAGAATAAAAAGATACAACACTTAGTGATAATCATAGGTTACTAATAAGCAATCAAATTATACTAGGAAACAAATAAGAAATATAAATTGTAAAGCTACAAGCAACATGGTTATAGTCATAAGTGGAAAGAGATGGGTACTAGGAAGGAAGAAAATAATAATAGTAATATAGTCTTAGTAGATAATTTGGCAGTGTTGTGGGAATTAGTTGTTTAGCAGTGATGGCGTTCAGGAGAAAACTGTCCTTTTGTTTACCTGTTCTGGTGTGCAGTGCCCTATAGCGTTGTTTTAAGGGTCCAAGTTGAAACAATTTATGTCCAGGATGTGAGGGGTCTGTAGATATTTTCACAGCCCTCTTTTTGACTCGTGCAGTCTACAGGTACTTTATGGAAGGCAGGTTGGCAGTAATTGTTTTTTCTGCAGATCTAGTTATCCGTTGAAGACTGTTTCTGTCTTGTTAGGCGTAACATCAACAACTATGACTCCTCCTGCCAGCAGGATAGCCGTCAGAAAGGTTGGCTTGTTTTTTTGCTAAAATGATAAACCTGCTATTGAAATCAAATTTCTGGGCTGAGCAGCAACCTGAGCAGCTTCTGTCTCTGATGGCAGCCCGTTCTGTGCCAGCCATTCTCCTCTGGCAGATCAGTCAGTCTCTCCGCACCAGGTTCCCATGGTGAGCCTGTGTTGCCTGGAACAGCCTCTAATAATGAGACAAACTATTCCCAGTGTTGACCTCTCACTCCTTGAACTCCATTCTCACCTGATGCCCTGAAGGAGGGATACTTCGGCCAACATGGCCACGATCCCAGGGCTCTTCCTTCCTCTGAGACATTCCTCCACTGCAGATTTCACACAAAACTCTGGCAAAAGCTCAAGATCCCACCCGAAGACCAAAGTCTTCCCTTCCGTCTGTCCCCCTTCCAATGAAATTGCTTGACGTTTGATATGGCCCGTTGCCTCTGAAGCCCGAGCCCCATCTGTTCACCTCCTAGCAGAGCTCAGGCTGATCTCGCTGAAACTGCCAAGGATGACCTGATGCTTCCTGGGTACCTCTCTCCTCCTCTCTAAGATGATCTGTCAGGCCTGCAGCCATCTTTTCTTTGGGATCTTTGGCCTGCCACACTTTCTATTATTCTACTCTGCCTTTTCTATTGTGGGAAAATGGGAGGAGGGAATGTACAGAGTTAGAAACAATGTAGCCATAACAAAATTCTTTCTAGAAAGCCAAGGTCATCCTTTCTCTTTGCACCTCTGCACGTGACTGGAATTGGATGGGTGGAACTGCCAGCATGGCAGTGGGAGATTGGACCATGGGATGGACTTGTGGTTGTGGGGGCAAGATCTTGAACTTTCAACTGGGTGTGGAAATGGTATTTGGAATGCTGACATCATCTTGAGCTGAGCCCCAGCAATGACACTTCTCAGCCACAGGCCTGGAGGTGGTCAGGAGCTCAGGGACTGAGCTGGGCTGCAGATTATCTCTGGGAAGGCTGCGGCACCCTTGCTTGATGGGGATTTGGGGAGCTGTCATCCTCCCATTGGAAGGGTACCCTGTGGAAAATGGAGGTTCGTGTGAGCCAGGAAGGAGTGGGAGGTGAGAGAGAAAAGAATGCTTTGTGCACGAAGAGAGGCAGAGGAGGGGCAGTGATTCAGCTACAGGGAACAGCTGATGGAGATAAAAAAGACGGGTAATATCAAGATGAGAAAAAGGAGCGAGGGAGGGGGAAGTGGGAGAGGGGGCTTGTCTTGGAAAGCAGAGCAGATACTCAGGAGAGGGGCAATTAAATTTAACCAGTTAAAGAGCAAGCTCTTATCTGTCAATTAGTTTGCATTCACTTTTCTGTGTAAGAGACATAGTGGCCACTCCAGGTGATATTTTTCCTGCTGCTTTCAAGATTAAGTTTGTGAAAATGCCCTTGGTATTTAGTGGCTGTGGCTTTGCTTTTAAGGGCTGCTGCTCCCGCAAAGGACTGCAGAACTGCAGGCCCCATCCCTTCCCTTCCCATCCAGGCTGCTAAGAGTTGTGAAAGGAAAGCCTTTGCTAACCAGAGTCAACTATGGCATTTAATTTGAACTACGTATTGCAGCAGGCTGCCTGCCAACGAGAAAGGAATTAATTTCCTGGGATTCCCAAGGAAAGTCCTCCTCACCGTCTCTGTCAGGGAAGGGATTGGTGCCTGCAGTTCTCCAGGAGGGCTTGGAGAGGGGGAGTTTGGAAGGTCTCCCTTGAGGACTTATGATGGCTCACTGGAAGGGTTTCGTGGTCTAAGGGATGGAGGGAGCAGAGTTTCCTCAATATCTGTGCCATAAAACCTTTTCTCCAGAAGCTTTGCTTTCAACGCTCTTTCACTGACCTTGGGTGATTAAAAAAGCCAAAGCAAACCTCAGGCTGATTCTGGGATGAGAGACCACCAGGTGATCCCCAGGATGTGGAGACTGGGAAGTAGAATGAATAAAGGAGGAACCAACCGTTTCTGTTCTGCTGACTAGAAAGCTGCCTCTCTGTGTCATGAATTCCAAAGTTTTTTATTTTTTATTCTCTTACATACCATTTTAAGTGTACATTCACATAATTGTTGTTATTCTTTACACTGGTCATTCTTCTACATTTGTTATTCCATTTAATAGGTTATAAAGTACAGTTTGGGTTGCTTTATTTACCATCCCTTCCTCCTGTTGTAACACCACCTTATTTTCCCTTTCTTTTCTCCCTCCCTCCCTTCTCTACTTTCTTTCTTCCTCCTCTCTTTCCGCTTCCTTCTTCCCTTACCTCTCCCCTACTCCTCCTCTTCCTCTTCCCCTTCCCACCCTCTCTCCTTCTCTTTCTCTCCCTTTCCCCCTCCTCTTCTTACCTCTTTCTTCTTTCCCTCCTCTTCCTCTCATCCTCTCCTCCTCTTTCCTTTTTTCCGCCTGTTATTATAGGTGTCTCTTTCAAATCTCAGTTTATGTTTTCTTGGGATGGTATTTCCGCAAACCAAAATATAATTTGGTATCATTTCTTATTCCCTTACCTTCGCTAATCTATCCTAACTATGTTTCCCCCCCCCACTTTATATCTCGCTCTTGAATATATACTTGTATGTTTAATATCTTCTTTTCTGTTTTCCCCCTCCCCCATTTTTTTCATTTAATAGTGCATCGCCTGGGTTCTGTATCTTCTCCTTACTTTCTTTTCTGTGTCATGAATTAAGAGCCTTTTTTTCTTTTTAACTTTCCTCCACAATTCAAACTAAGCTTATGTCCTGATAGCTCTTCTCACTGGCATCTACATTTCACTTGTCTTTGTCTCTCTGTTTTCTTGGATGTTCCTATTGTTAGCACTTGGAGTGAGCTTGTGCGTATGTGACACTCTTCAAAGTGTGGTACGCAAGCTATCAATTATGAAGAATGCACATTTTGAAAGAGAACAAACCTGATCAGGTTCCCTTGGAGGGTTTTCAGCCTCCTTGTCCTGCTCAGCTGAGCATCGTGCCAGCCTCAAGAATCGGAGAGCCCAGAGCCTGGGATGACCAGTTCGTTGCTCTGAAGGACATCAGGAGAAGCCTCACAAGGGCCCAGTGGACGGTTCAGCTGCCCTGGAAGTTTTAGGATGGGGCCTTGCCACTAAAGCAAATAGTCCCTTGGCAGTGGATCAGTTAAGATTTATGATATGCCAGTTTTAAATGCTCACGTGTACCAGCCATTGCATGCCTCTCTGAAAATATTGCCAAATATTGACTGGTGGATTTAGCTGCTATTTATTTTGTAGCATTCTGAAACTAGCCACTCCGACAAAGTTTGAGTGACATCTCATTAATTCAGTTTAAGAAGCTGGGAAATACCTGGTATTTAAATTAGCTTTTTGCTAATTTAACCAGGTATTCCCAAGCTTCTTAAAGTGACTTCATGGAATGTATTTTAGCTACGTGAATGTAGATTTATACATTTGTTCTGAGGCAACCTTGATTATGATGTTAGACAATAACAGTATGTTAATAGAATGGGCATTTCTTATCACATATTGATTTTGGATTCCTTTGCTGTCTTTGATTCTTTTTTCTATGTTCAATAGTAGTGTTTATTTTGAGGGGGTTGGGATTGTCTTATAAAAATCAATAATATGATGAATTACCATACTCCGTTGAGAGACGGAGAAAGATTTTCAGCCATAAATGAGCTAAATACATGCAAATCATGTTGTGGCCAGTTTTGTAAAAATGCGGAGCCTTTTCCTCTTCGAAATGGATGAGAAACCTGGCCTTGGTATAACTTCAAAAGCCTCGATGTTTGGCCAAGCCCTAAATCCAGATTTCAGTGTATCATTTAACTGTGTCATTCCTGAATATTTTTTGACAAGCAAGGCAATATTGCTACCCAGTGGCAACTTTGGCATATAACAACACAACCAGCCAAATCTCAAGGGGAGAAATTTCCATGGTAAAGGAGATGTCAGTCACCGCTGAATCGCTCTTCGTGTTTCTCAAATCCAGGGGCCGTATCCAGTGTTACCCTACAGATCTTGTAGTCTCTGTCCCTTCCTCTTCTTCGGCATGCTCCCTGCTCTCTCCCTCAATACTCCCCCCAGCAGTCTGCTCAGCTGGGGTTATGCAGACTCTTTGAAAGAGATGTGGGGCACCTCCATGAATCAGTTGCTTTGGATAACATCACCCTTGTCTCCATTTGCCTCATTTTGGGCAAGGTTGTCAACATTGGGGTGGAAATTAGCTGTGGTGCTGCCTAGAAGCAGCAGGCTTTCTGGGTCCCTTTTAGTCAGTATTCAAAGATTGATATGGGGCAGAAATGGCTTTGGTTGTTGTGGTGTGTAGCTTTGGGGGCACGCCTCTTGGTCTTTCTTGAACTCTCCATCGGCTTGGGTACCATCAACCATGGTATTGTCTGGTGGAGCAGAGATTTGGGGACTAAAGACACCATTTGCCATGGCTCTGCTTCTTTCCCAGTGGGCAGTGCTGGACAATGGTTGTAGGGGAAAGGTTGAAGCATGCTAGAGGCACCTGTTCTCTTCTTCCTCCTGTTGAACAGCAACGTGGCACCCTTGGGAGAAGCCATCCAACAGTTCAATATGGCATTGAATATACTGACTGCATCTATCTTGGGAGGAACTGCTAGCAGTTCCCAGTCAGCAGGCTGCTGAGACTTTGCTTTTCAGGGGCTCTGCTCATTCGTTGGAACAGCCTCCCTGTGGGAATTACAGTGGCCACATGCCAACCTTATCCTTGGAGAATCAGCCATTCAGAAATGAGCCTTGGCCCAAAATGGCCCATGTTTTCACTTGTGAGTATGCACTAGGACAGGTCAGTTGAGTAGATGGTAGGGCCATGCAGACTTTGAAAAAATACAGAAGTTCTTTGGCATTTGTATTGGTGGAGTACCCCACCACCACCACTCTTCCCAAGACATTTTGAGGGTCCTGCATGATTTTGAAAAGAAAAGAACACCACAAGAACTTGTCCCTGTTACAAGTTTCAACTTAACCCTTGAAGGGAAGAGGTAGAATTAAAGGCTTACAAAGAGAGGTAGAATCAGTGGTGGGATTCAGCCGGTTCACACCTATTCGGGGGAACCGGTTGTTAACTTTCTAAGCAATTCAGAGAACCGGTTGTTGGAAGGAACCTCATTTTGTTTCTTTTCATTTTACAAGGCTAATCCTGTAAGGAAGGCAGGAAGGAAACATTCTGGTGTTGTTTCTAGCCTAATCTTTATTGCCCTGCTTACAGAAACCACCTCTCCGGTTAACCCTTATTACATTGTAACAGCTAAGGCGAAGTGCCTATCGACCTGAGTGATGTTGAGTTGGCCATGCCATGCGGTCACATGACCAGTTGGTCATTAGGGCAGAGAACCGGTTTTTAAATCATTTGAAACCCATCACTGGGTAGAATGCAAAGGATACGGAGTAGGGTGGAGTATGGTGAGGAGCAGTGGTTGGAAGAATTGCTTTCTGTGTGAAGAGGAGAAGGCCTGAACTTCAAGGGGAGATCCAAGATTCATAGAGGCACAGCTCCACCTGTCCAAGAGAAAGAAGGAGAATTTTGATCCCCCAAACCCGAGAGATCAAAAGACCAACAAGGTCATGGACAACTGAGAAGAGCGACTGGAACATCACCACCACCACCAACAACAACAACACTGAGTTGGAAGCTGGGGGGGGGGGGGGGACAAACAGCCCCAGCCTGTCTTCCTTCCTGAAACTTAGGTGAAGCTTTCTATACATGGTAGGAGGGAATTGCTGGGAATAAAATTGGCCCCAGTGGAGAGTTACTTAGCAACGGATGGAGGCTAAAAGGAAAGGAAGAACTTGGAGATATAAAGAGAGCTGTGGCAATTGACTGGATGGAAAATAAACTAGATATTTAGGAAATCTTTAAAGTATCAGAAGAGCAACTTAGGAGGAGGGATTTTTTTTTCTTTTTGTGACACTGTCAATAATAATGCTTATTTTGTAAATAAACCTGTTCTGAGGAATACAACAGGATGGTTTTATTAGTTTGGTTTTGTTTTGGCTTTAATCAGATATGAGATGTATTCAAAAGTATGACACACCTTTAAATTTAATGACTGGATTTCTTATAGTAGGAATTCTTCTGAGTTAGCAATTGCAACAGCATTTAGACTTATATACCACTTTATAGTGCTTTTACAGCCCCATCTAAGCAGCTTACAGCCTATTGCCCCCAACAATCTGGGCCCTCATTTTGCCCACCTTGGAAGGATGGAAGGCTGAGTCAACCTTGAGAAGGTCAGGATTGAACTCCTGGCAGTCAACCGAGACATCTTGCATTTTAACCACTGCACCACCATGGCTCTATCTTTTATGATCTTTAGAACATCTTCAAAGAGATGTAGAGATGGTCTTTAGATCAGGAGTCTCCAACCTTGGCAACTTTAAGCCTGGTGGACTTCAACTCCCAGAATTCCCCAGCCAGCAAAGCTTAAAGTTGCCAAGGTTGGAGGCTCCTGCTTTAGATAGTCCCTGGACCTCTAGGTTGTGCCCAACTGAATGGTGGCATGGTTTCCCCCTATCTTTAGAGCAATGCACCCAAGCCCTAAAGGAGACTTGAATATGTGGTTGAAGGAACAAGGACAAAGAAAAACCTCAGGGCTCCTTCCCCCAAATCCTGCAGTCAGCTGGCCCTGTGCAGCATGTCCCACTTCAATGCCATCCCTGCACCGAAGCATCTCTTTGAAAGGATCTTTGGAAAAAAAGTTAATCTAGATCCCTGGCCCTCAGAAAGTCCATCAGCCCTGTAGCTGCAAGGTCCCTGCAGGCTGGAACTGGTGGTCCTTGGGATGCTGTATCTGCATTTCAAAACAGCAGATCACCACTAGACGGCATCCCAGTGATGCAAAAAATTCCTGCTTCTTTGCCACCATCTAGGGGTAATTCACATTGAAATTTTTCATTGGTAAAATATAATTAGAAAATAGGATGAAGTAAAACCAGAACTATAACATTGCTAATATGATTTTTTTTAAAAAAACTCTCCATCATATAGTCTATCTATAGAAGCAGACATCATTACTGACATTGTTGTTATTGTGGCTACTAATTTCTGATTCCATTCTTCAAAATTATTCTTCAGCAATTTCATTTATAATGTTTTGCATTTTATAGGCTTGCATTTATTCTTCTACCTAAAATTTACAGCCCCCTCTAGTGTCCAGTTTTTAAATCATGAAATTACTTATTTCTGTTTTGTGTTACAAACACAAAACTGATCTATTTCCCATGAATTGTTCTCAACTTCTCCAAATTCCAAAGTCATATTGAAATAATTTCAAAATTCTAAATGGATCTGGACCTTTATTCAGCTTATAACTTTCTAAACTCAAAATCTTAGCTCTTTGTTGTTCATTTCAGGTTCTCTCAATTTTTAAATGTATAATTAATTTTTCCTTTGTTCAGGGTTAAAGATAAACTCACCCAATGAAGATTTTTCAAACTTGTCATTTTAAAGGTTTCTAAGTTTAGAAGTTGTAAATGAGCAATTTCTAGAAGTGATTAGAAAGTGATTTTTTAGAAGTTTCCACTGCAATTGTAAAATGGCTAATTCCATCATCTCTGAGTGCTGGAACCAGAGGTGGTATTCAGCAGGTTCTGGCCAGTTCTGGAGAATCAATAGTGGAAATTTTGAGTAGTTTGGAGAACAGGTAAATACCACCTCAGACTGGCCCCGTCCCCATCTATTCTCTGCCTCCCGGGTCCCAGCTGATCAGGAGGGAATGGGGATTTTGCAGTATCTTTCCCCCAGGAGTGGGGAGGGAATGGAGATTTTGCAGTAACCTTCCCCTGCCACTCCCACCAAGCCATGCCCACAGATCCAGTAATAAAATTTTTTGAATCCCACCACTGGCTAGAATCCATGTAAAACTGTTATCCTGCATCTTCTCATGAGGAGCAGCCATCCAGAGCTCATATAGGTGATTTCCCATTGTCTCCTTATCCAGAAAGGTTCCAAGGAACTGGTCTACTTGGTCTTTGTCACAGTCATTGGCTCCACTTTGGCAGGGCCATCTTCAATTCACCATACCACCCCCAGAATTAAATGTGTTTTAAATAGCAAGTTATAAAACTGATAATTCTGAGTCCTGTTTCTTCTTCCTTTCCTGGACAATCACTTAGTATTACATTTTATCCAGTTTGATTTTGAATTCTTGTTTCTGAAATATAATCTTGGAAGTAAGGATGTGATGTTCTACTTCTTTAATGTTTGGGGTCTTGGATTTGATTTCTCAGATTGCTCTCAGCACTCTGTTTCTGGTTTCACCTGCACCAACCTCTGTACTGCTACCTTTTTCCTGCAATAATGAATATTCTTCCTTGTAATTGAGGATATGTGAGATTTTTATTAGTACACTAAACTGTACATTGTCTATTGAGCTAGTGAGAAGACAACTCCATGTTTAAGGGATTGTTGTCTTATGGATGAGTGTTGCACCAGTTTCTTTTAAAGATGGCAAAAATGGAAGTGCTGTTTATAACTGTAATATCAGATCTAGTCCATGAAGAATTAGGAAAATTATTTTATTCCACCAAGCACAGTGCCTTTTGGATGGACAACCCTGTGTGCTTTTCTTGGCAATGTAATCTCTTCCGCTTCCCCCTTCTCTTATTCCCTAAAGTCCTGCTGCTTTTCTCACCCCAAACCACAAGATGGCAATCCTCTGGATTCAGCTGGATGAGAAATGCAATATGCAAAAGGTCCTCCCATTCTAGAATATTTTTTCAGAAAGTTAATGATTTGGCATGGCAGAAAATACAATGAATGCCAGAGTGATGCATTTTTAGTTCAAGGAGTAGCAACAATGGTGCTGAAGAAACTAAAAATCATTGGGACTTTAGAATTCAAATAAACAAGCATCTGACTCACAGACTTAACAATTGTTGATAAGCAAGACAAAAAAAAGTCTGAATAGTGGATGTGGCAATATCTGGAGGCAGCAGAAGAGAAGAGAAAGAACTGGGGGGGGGGGGATCACAAAATGCAAAAGCCTGCAAATAAGTAGAACAATTGTGGTAAAAGGAAGCAAAGATAATACCGGTAGCGATAGGTACCTTGGGTGCATTCCTGAAACATTTGGGAAAAACCTGAACACATGGGTGAAATCCAGCAGGTTCTGACAAGTTCTAGAGAACCGGTAGTGGAAAATTTGAATAGCCTGGAAAACCGGCAAATCCCACCTCTGCCAGGCCCCAGAGTGGGGAGGAAATGGGGATTTTGCAGTATCCTTCCCCTGCCACGTCCACCAAGCCACACCATGCCAACCAAGCCACGCCCACAGAACCGGTAGTAAAAAAAATGAATTTCACCACCGCCTGAGGACCATTGTCATTGACAAAATCCCCATTGGTCAACTGCAAAAGGCAATTTCGCTTGAAACAGTTTAGGATGGAACTAGCAGAAGGCATCCACTGGCAGTCAGAAGGCATGATGGAAATTCTTTAATTTCACAACATAGAGACAGGTTTAACCATAGTTCCAATTGGGAAAATGTGACAATCCTAGACCAGACCAAATCCAAAAATGCCAGGGAATTCCTAGAAGCCTGGCACTCTGACAAATTGGCCATCAATAGACACATAGACATTAACAACATCTATAGACCATGCAAGAGAGACAATCAACCAGCCTAAAAGAGAAAAAGACCCCAGCACTTCTCTACCCTCAGATCAGCATGGATCAGTGATGGTACACTTTTTCGGCACCAAGTGCCAAGAAGGGAGCCCACCCACATGCTCATCTGGGATGCCACTTGGAAGAGGAGCAGCTGAGGGGGCATGCGCACACCGGAAAATGCACTTCCGGTTTCTGGCAGGCGCATGTGCACCGGCCAGCTAGATTTCCGGTTACTGGCACAAATGTGCACGTGACTATCAGCTGGCCAGCATGCATGCTCACACTGGAACATGGAAGACCAGCTCTTCCAGTTTCAGGCACTGAAATCCAGTTGATTGTCACATGTGCATGTGTACCAGAAACCCGGAAGAGGAACGGGCAATGCCTCACATGCCAGGAGACATAGCTATGCGTGCCACTTCAGGCACGCGGGCCATAGGTTTGCTATCACGGGCCTAGATTAACTCCAACTTCAGACCAACAGTCATGTAAGCAATATCCCAATCAAGAAAGTAGCAAAGAGCCATTAGTAAATAGCCCAACCAAAGAATCCCTAAGACTGCCCCCACCCACGCAGACAGGCAAGACACCAGAATATAAACTGACAGCAAACAGCACTCCTTACTAACTCTGAGGATGTTATCTAGTTAGAGTAATGAAACATCTGCAAGAAAACAAGCAAGCTGAGAGAGCACTAAGGACCCCTCTTGGAAGCTTTAATATTATTAAACAGCTGCCTATCCCAGGTCCTCGGGAAGGACTCGAGCGGATCAAAATGCCAAATCTACTCTAAACATCTGGCTGATTAAGCAGGGAAGCTCCTGTGGCTGGGGATTGGCCTGGCGTTGAGTGCAGGCTGTGCACACAAAATACTGGAAATACCAGAATTCCAGGCCCTTGTTTTAGTCCAGCCATTACATTCTAAATTGCTAGAATAAGAACAAAATAATAATGGAGTTGGAAGGGACCTCAGAGGTCTTCTAATCCAACCCCTGCTCAAGCAGGAGACCCTATACCAGGGGTGTCAAACTCACGTCATCATGGCAGCATCACATGACATATCGGGAGTTTTTCCGCCTTCACTAAACTGGGTGCGGGCATGGCCAGCGCATGACACATGCAGCTCTGCCCTATAGCATTTCAAATAAATGATTGTCCAATCTCTTTTTGAAAGCTTCCAGTGATGCAGCCCCCACAACCTCTGAAGGCAAGTTGTTCCATTGGTTGATTGCTTTCACCTTTAGGAAATTTCTCCTTCATTCTAGGTTGCTTCTCTCCTTAATTTCCATCCATTTTTTCTCATCTTCCCTTTTGCTGCTTTGGAAAGTAGTTCGACCCCCTTGTCTTTGTAGAAGCCCCTCAAATATTGGAACACTGTCATGTTCCCCCAGTCCTTCTTTTCACTAGTCTAGAGATACCCAATTCCTGTAACCATTCTTCTTATGTTCAAACCCCTTAATCATTTTTGTTGGTCTTCTCTGCACTCTTTCCAGAGTATCAACATCTTTTTTGTACTTTATTGTGGTGATCAAACTGGATGCAGTAATCCAAGTGTGGCCATACTAAGGCTTTGTAAAGTATAAAATGGTACTAGAACTTCATGTGGATCTTGATTCTATCCCTGTATTAATGCATCCTAGGATTGCATTCATTTTTTTTGGCTGCTGCTGCACACTGTTAGCTTATATTTAAGTGATTGTTCATTAGGACTCCAAGATCCCTCTCATGGATCCCTGTCATTAAGCCAGGTTTCTCCTGCCTGGTACCTATACAGTTGTTTTTTCTTGCCTGTGTAGAACCTTACTTTTATCTACATTGAATTTCAATTTTTTAGATAGTTGTGGGATCCTCTTGGGAATCATCCCCAAATGAACCAGATCATTAATGTGTCCTGCACCATTAACTCTGGGTCCTTATTGGTTCAAAGGTGAGGCCTTCCCTCATTTGATTTCAGAATACATTTATGTTGTGGCTTTGTCTGATGAATTTAGGATCTTGCTCTGTCTTGCATTGCAGACTTCATTTGTCTTTTGACTCAAACTGATGAGAATCCATTGCTATCCATTTTCAAAGAAGATGCTATAAAAAATAGGAAGAAACCTCATTAGTATTTTGAGGATTGGCAGATAATTTTTCTTCATTCTGAAAGTGTGTTTTAGAAAAGTTGCACCAATACTCTTCGCTCAATGACTTATGACCCAGAGGAATCAGACATTAGGCCAAGGATGGTCAGCATTGATTTCCAAATTGATCAAAACGCAATAACAAGATCAATCCATTTAGGAGCGCTGATTTACAACCTCCACCAGCTAAAATCAGCTCATTCTGCCGAAACATTGCAAGGAGATGACTTCGGTCCATCAATTGCTTAAGGAAGACGTGAATTTGAGATGCACATTTCCTTTTATAAACAAGGCCAGGCTGGTCTGATGCACTTGAAGTTCCTTTCTCTCCCTCTGACCAGCATGAAGGGGATGTCTTGAAGAGATGCCACCTTTGAGTGTATATATATATCAATCACATTCTTCAGCACTCAGTCTGCAGGGTCTTTAACAGTATGATTTGAAGTTTACTGATAACACTTAATTGTTACTGATGCTTGTATAGATTCATTTTCTAGTCTTCTATCAGCTAGCACAATAAACTGTACATAGTAGCATTTCCAACCCCAGTGCAATACATTATTATTATTATTATTTGGTTAATCTTTGGTGAGATTCACAGCCTTTGGGGCTGGTTGGTAGCTCAACAACTCGAGTCCTAACCAAGGACCTAGGAACTGTTAAGGTAACGTCGGAGGATATAAGCTGTTCCAAGTAGGGTGGTTTTTTGTAGAGTCAGAATGTTCAAGTCAGGTAAATTTAGAATTTCCAAATAGCGAGGTAGCCCTTAAGTATTGCTCCAAGGGCTCCAATTACAATTGGGACAACACATGATTTCTTTTTCCACAGTCGCTCAACCTCAATTTGCAAGTCCCACTATTTTGTGATTTTTTCTTGCTATTTATCTTCAATTCGTGCATCATCAGGTATTGCAATGTCAATGAACCATACTTTTTTCTTTCCAATTATTGTTATGTCAGGTGTGTTGTAGGCCAAGTGCCTGTCAGTCTGGATTCTGAAGTCCCACATGATCTTGACTTTCTCATTCTCTAAAGCCTTCTCAACCTGATGGTCCCAGTAGTTTTTGCTGTACTCAAATCCAAACTTTTGGCACAATTTCCAGTGAATAATCTTAGCAACGCGATCATGGTGTTGTAGGTAGTCAGTTTGTGAAATTTTGCTGCACCCACTGATCAAGTGGTCGACTGTCTCATCTTTCTCATTACAGAGGCGACATTTGCTGTTGGTGGTAACATGTTGAATTTTTGCCTTCGTGCAGTTTGTGGCTAAGACTTGTTCTTGAGCTGCCAAAATAAAGCCTTCTTTTTCTTTTTCCTTTCTTTTATATTATCATTATCATTATATCATAATTATCATTATTAGTATTATTTTATTCATAAACATTTTGAATACAGTGCATTGTCAGGGTATATCATTTACAGGAGAGAAGTAAGGAGAATACACACACACACACACACATACATACACGGTATAGGGTTTCCTGCCTAGGCAGGGGGTTGGACTAGAAGACCTCCAAGGTCCCTTCCAACTCTACTATTGTAATCCCTCCTGCATCTTTGTCCAGCTGAGCTGGTTAAGCAGATTACAAGAAAAGCAAAAAAAGGAGAGAGAAAAACTATTCAAACACAATGAATAGAACAAGGGAAAGAAATTACAATGCCGTCCAGCATCTCCTGCTCAAATCTGTGGGCAAAGAGCAGGGCTGGGAGGATGAACACCCCCGCAAATCTTTTTACATGTATTAGTAACAAGGGCGGTAATGTAACAGTAGTTTTAGCTAAATTTCTCTTTATATTGGCTTATTTATACTTCTGTTGATTTATATTGGTGTATTTATAGTTATGAATCATCTTTATATTTAATTCATACATAGCAGTAATCTTTCTTTGTCTAATTTCTACCTCTTGTCTCTAACCACTCATAAAATCTATTCCATATCTAGTAATATTCTGTGTCTTCTTTTATTTTTAAAGTCAGTCTGTCCATCTAGGCACAATCTAAGATTTTCTGAATTGCATCCTTATCTGATGGGGTATTCTTGTTTTTCCAATATTTTGCTAATACAACCCTTGCTGCTGTCAATAGATGCAAAACTAGATATTTGATCCCTTTGTCATAACCCTCCAGCATTATCCCCAACATAAATATTTCTGGTTTTAGGTCTATACGTTGTTTAATCATCTTTTCCAACTCTGTGTGAATTTTCTTCCAATATTTTCTTGCTTTCATATCAGTCTACCACATATGATAGTAATTGCCTGGGGTCTGATTACATTTCCAGCATTTGGGAGACATATTACTAAATATTTTTGCCAATCCTGCCAATGGCAAATGCCACATGTAAAATATTTTATAAAGATTTTCCTTATATGCAGTGGCCATTGTCAATTTATAGTTCCTATTGATGCAATACTTGCTTTGGGATTGTATACATCGCAAATGAATAAACGAGTCCTCTAGTAAGAGAGCTGGGAGTGCAACAATCTAGTGCCCTGCCATTAATTTTAATTCCCTTTGACACAACCAATTTACTTTTAAATGGAATTCTGCATTTCATCATTCTGGATTTTGTCCACCCATCAAAGAACCCTGACTAAATCTCTTCGGTCTTGAGGAAGAGAAGTATGTTGGCTACCTGTGAACTAGAGGGGGGTATCTTACCAGTCTTAAATGGGGCTAACTGGACCATGCTGGAGTTGCTTTTTCTGTGATGGACACATTGTCATCTAATTGCCATTTCATCTTGCTTGTCTGTTGTGGTCCACCTGCAGCCTGCGGAGCTGGCAGCAAGAGTTGGACAGTGAGGAGGTTGGGGAGGAACATGGGCCAGTCCTGAGGGCTGAGGAAAGCTCAGACGAGGGCTCTGCATCGGAGGCAGAGAGGGAGCTAGACAGCAGTGAGAAGAACGAGAAGAACAGCTGGAGCCTGTTCCCAGTATGTGCATGCACAGAGCTGCCAGAAGACAAGAACAATTCAGAAGGCAGGGTTGACTGAAGAGTAAAGCCACACCTTGGAGGTGAATGGTCCCTCCCATAGGAAACAAAACAGGAACGAATGGGGAGTGGGCTTTTGCAGGAAACAATTTGGTTCATTGGTCTGGAAAGTTCTGTTGCTGAGAAACTCTGTGCCAAGTTTTGCTTTGCTTTGTGTTGGGGCACTAGTTTTCTGGCAGCGCTCCTAACGGGATAAGGTGCGTGTGGATAAACATTTCTTTGAAAGACTGTTTGATAAGCCTTGCTGACAGTCGTGTAAATAAAAGAGGTTTTGTTTGCTTTTGCTTTCTAAGGAAGCCTGAGTCAGAACATTATCAGAGTGCTGGATACCTAAATACTTATTAAAGTATTTAGGTATCCATAAGTATTATTTATTATTCATACCTAAATACTTATTAACTCCAAATGAATATTCTCAGGAATAGAGGTTTTTTTTTTCTCAGACTCCTGATCCATCCTGGAAAAAAGAAATTTTCAGTTGTGTACAATGATCAAGTGACAAAGTCTTTCCAGGCACGGAGATGCTCTCAGGTGCTGGCTCTACACCCACTGGCATCTACTACAAGTCTTCCTGGCGAAGAGCAGCTTCTCTTGCCAGGAATTCACCTTGCCTGACCTGGTGCTCTTCTGGGCACCCAGCCTTCTGCCTTCCCACTCTGCTGAGGTCAGCCTGCTTGAGAGCACTTTCAAGAGCGCCATTACCCCATTACTGACACACAAAGTGGTTTAAGCAGTAAATAACAAGAAGTTGTAGCTTTGGAATTCGCGTAATAATATTCTTGGCTTCAGAGCTCATTCAGCACGTGGCTCAGTGCCTCTGTCTTCTTCCCCAGGCTCCAGTTCTTGATCGCCTGGTTCAGCCTGGCCTGTGAAACAACTCCAGAGCTGTCGCCACTCTGTGTTCTCCTTCAATGAGATTGTAGGGAAATGAGAATCTCCGGAGGGCATGTGGCTCCCTGCACAGACACAGAGTAAACATTTGGGCTGGGCTGGGCTCTAACAAGCTCTTATGTTTGCTGAGAGATCGGTCCACTGAAAGAGAAGCGTTCAGACATGAAGTTTTTGCTAGGCAGCAGATGTCAGGGACGTTTCTCATCTGGAAAGACTCCTGAGTCAGCGTCCAGCTGCCCATGCAAAGAGACTCCAGTCCTCCACCGGAAATGGGCACTTTCCCATATCCGTCCTTGCCATTTGGACCCTGGGCGGTTCTCCTTTTAATCCACAGGACAGTGTGAACACCCTCTAAGTCTGGTCAGCTTATACATCTAGGTATCATGTTTCCCCCAGTCTTGGGCAGTAGACAGGAGACCTTGTATCTTCCAGGTCTCTTGGGACACAAATTTCCGGCCCTGCCAGTTAGAAGCTTGCCAAGGTTTATTTCCATCTCCAGGTTGGAAAAGTGTTGTTGAGGCATCCTCCACAGAGACTTGGAGGCTGTTGCTCTTGAATAGGTCGAATCTTGTCTTGTTGGAATTTTAATGGGCTGCTTTGCTAGATTCTGAACATTTGGGAAATAGCATTGACATTTGCAGAATAGTTTTCCGGGTAAAATATTTTGAGTGACTTTGGCCTATGTTATAAAACATTTCCGGTCATCAAGGAATTGCTTATATTCTTCTCCACAGTTCTGAGAAACTAAAATGATGTACTTGCTTTTAAATGACATATTCCATTTTTTAATATGACCACAAATGACTGATGACTTTTTTTGAAGCTACTAAGCTGTCAGTGGGCACCAATGAGCATCTTCCTCCTGCTTGTTGTATGCATTCGCATTGAGCAGAGAAACAAATATGTGCAGGTGCTTGACAGAGGTTTGCTTAACATTAAAGGAAGCACCTGGAGATTAGCTGGGAACCTGGGCTGAAGGTACCAAAGGAAGTGGGAGCCCTCTCCATTCAGCAGAAATCCTCCACCCAGAGGTGGTTTTCAGCCAGTTTGGACTGGTTCGCTCAAACTGGTGGTGGAAATCACAGGTGGGCTTGCCTACTCGACCCAGTTCTATGCTGTCCTATTTAGGCACATTTTCAAGCTGTGTGTATGTGTGCAGGCTGTGCGTGTAATCAAAGTGCATGCACACAAAGTGTGTGTAATCAAAGTGCATGCAAAGTGCGCATGCGAGGACTGCGTGCCTACATTTGCGAACCCGTAGGGAAAGTAAGTGAATACCACCCCTGGCTCCACCATGTTAAAATGTTCCAGTTGGACATATTTCTCTGCAGTTCTCCATTGAATCAAAATTCTTAAGTGACCGGTTGCAAAAGCTTCACTGGTCTATTGGGTTTTAGAGGAGACTCACCAAGAGCTTCAGATTTCTTAGTCCACCACCTTAGTCATCTTCCCCATTGAAGCCCACTTAGATGGGTTAGGACTGTGAGCTGGGAGTTTGAGGCACTACAGAGCCATCTCATCTCTGAGGCTGATGACTAAGAAGGAGACAGGTGCTTTCCCACAAGGGTGGTCATCAGAGATGGAGTCAAACATCTATGTTGCAGCCCCACATGCCTGGGTACTCGCAACCCAAGGAAGGGAAACTAGAATAAGCTACAGTTCTCACCCTTGCTTGTACTGGGATGTTTTTATTCTCTGTGCCTTTGCTTTTTTTTCAGAGTAAATTTTCCTACTACTTCTTGCTGCCATTTGTTAGTTCTTGTAGTGGTTTTCAGCTTTACTATAGGTAGGGAATATTAGCCCCTCAGAGTCCTGCTGAATTGGTGTTATAAAAACTACAGCAAATGAGGAAACAAGCAAATAAATAATTCCTACTTTCAGCTGACTTACCTAAATAAAACATTTTCTTGCTCTCAAAACTGATAACAAAATATTGGCAAAATAGATGGTTAATACACTTGGTTTCAGCTAGCTTATGTTGCAGCTTGGCCAGTTTCTCATTTGTGCCTAGTTGCTGGATTTTTCTTTTCTTTTCTAATGCTAAACGTTCAGTCCTATGGACTCAGAAACCTGCCATAAACCTCTTCAAAGCAAATATGCATCCAGTGAATAATGGATACCAAGAAAATGTGCTTTAATTAATCAGAGACTCTTAACATTAATAATTACTTTAGGAATAGGCAACCTCACAATCCCTACTGTCTGAAAAGCCACACCAGGTGACCTTGAAGCATGACTGCAGCCTGGAGTCTACTGAGATAAGTGGTGCGTCTGATTTATACTTTATGATTCCATCAGTTGCATAGATCTGCCTGGGCTGTGTTTTGTATGCTCTTGTTGTCTGAAACTCACACCATCACAGCTGATTGGGAAGCGACTACAACTGGTTTGGGTTTTTCTGGCTGCAGTTCCTTGCTTCCGCATCGTACCCAGATACAGTTGCTTTCACTGGATTAATTTACTGATTCTTTTGTTGATAGCAAAATCAGTATTGAGTGATATAGCTTTCTGTTCATCACTTACATACATATATCCTAAATAAAGGATGTGCTTGTCTCCTAGACCAGAACAGCTTGAAAGTAGGTGGCGCCTATTCACTTGGGTTGATTGACCCAGAACTAAACAGGACTGGGCCTAAACAGTTATGGGGTAAAACAACATTAGAAAAAAGAAAGGAAGGAAGGAAGGAAGGTCAAGACAGAAAGAAAGAAGAAAGAAAGAAAGAAAGAAAGAAAGAAAGAAAGAAAGAAAGAAAGAAAGAAAGCAGCAGCAGCAATAATGGCCTATCTCTTGATTACTCACATAAGAACCCCCTCCATGAATGGATGTCTGTAGCCAACAGCAGTTGAGAAAGTAACTGGAGTATTTATGTGCAAAGAACACAACACAATGAGTTTGCCAGCTCAAGTACGTGTATTGTCTGGCATGCAAATTATGAGCCAATCAGATCACTTAAGCAACTCGGAGGTGGAGCCTGAAGGGGACCTCTCTGCATTGAAAAGAATAAACAGAAATTATTTTGTTCATAAGCTGATTTCAATATCTGGTCATTCCTTTTGCTGATGATCTTGGGTTGTGAATGCCATTGCTCATGGGAGCAATTGCTTGACTATAAAAGCCTTAAGGAGAGAGCATTCTCTAAAATTCCAAGGACTCACAGAACTGGGCATGGCTAGTCTAGTGAAGAGAAGGACCAGGGGAGACAGGATAGCAGTCTTCCAATATTTGAGGGGCTGCCACAGAGAGGAGGGGGTCAACCTATTTTCTAAAGCACTTGAAGGCCAGACAAGGAATAATGGATTAAAACTGACGAAGGAGAGATTCAACCTAGAAATAAGAAGGAACTTTCTGACAGTGAGAACAATCAACCAATGGAACAGAAGTTGCCTTCGGAGGTTGTGAGAGCTTCATCCCTGGAGGCTTTCAAGAAGAGATTGGACTGCCATCTGTCAGAAATGGTGTAGGTCTCCTGCTTGAGTGGGGTGTTGGACTAGATGACCTATAAGGTCCCTTCCAACTCTGTCAATCTGTTACCTGTTATCTGTTTACATGACTTATAAAAGAGAAGATCTGGAAAGCAGCAAAGTTGAGGGACCAGGAGAAAGGTGATTGGGAGCATTACTGGCCATATTCAACCGAACCTCAGATTTTAAGGCTGATGCTGCAGTTCAGACTTGAATTCATTTCATTTATATTTTTGTAACATAAACCCTGTATGGATTTTTCTCCTCCGCCCCATCCCTCTCCCCTCTCCAGGCTCTGCCTTTGTGGTCTTAACCTAGGAAGCTGGTTAGACTAATGTTGATTTTGTGAATCACAGACTGAGCAGATTGAAATCAAAACAAGGCCACTAACTGTCCCATGAAAGTATTTTAAAATGTAGGTCTTTTCTCTTTTGAATATGTGAAAGCAATTTCAAATGAAAATAGTTAACTGACCAGGAATTTAAATATAATACGCAGATGACAGGATTGACTTTTGATCTATTTCTTTTGATTGCTAGTTTTTAGAGCTGCATAAGGAAAGACTGTAAGTCTTTCTATTCAGCAATTTATTTTCCATTAGAAATGCTTTTCCTGGAGAATCCCTATTGCAACACAACAACATATGTTTCCTGGACATCATGTCTTTTAGTTTTTGCCTCTTTTCCCAATAAACATGAATGCTCTGAAGTGCAAAATCAACAGAGTTGGCTATTTTCTCAAAAATTCTAGGATCTCAAATTCACATTTTTTAAGTGCAGTGAATACAAGTTTACAAAAAGTGATATCATGCAAGTTATTCAACAAAGATTAGAGTAGAAACTGCTCAACCAAGTTTGTTAACCGCACAACTGCTAAATCCACAATTGTATCATGTGACCTGTTGTGAATGAAGTGGTCCTTTGGGAACAGGTACCCTATGATCAGAGTTGGCATTTATTTATTCATTATATTTTTATCTTATCTTTTCATTATTTTTAGCATTTTGCAATCTCTGAGTAATGTAAAAATGTCCTGCAAAATTTAATCAGGAACTTGTTAACCATTTCTGAAGCAATGATAGCTGGGTTAGAAATGAGAGATGGTTCCAATAGGAGCTACCTCTGTAAATTTTCCAAATCTGGCTTTCCAATTGGACTTTTTTTAATCCATGTCAGCTTGCCTTAAAGAACTTCCTCTTCCTCTTAAGCCTTCTGTGCCATGGCTGGTTCTGTATAGCTGAAAGGATCTAAGAGGAGAAATCAGGGCTCGTGTCTTCTGGGAGATCAATGCTCCACCTGACGGTCTTGTACAGGAGCCAGAGGCCCTCATAGCTATTGGCAGGGGATCTTTTGTTGTAGGCACCCTCGTTCATTGTCCTGCCTTAGATACCAGCTATTAAAATGTGGGCAGTGAGCCTTGGGAACAAAGTATTTGGACAGCTGTTGTGCATTGCTGAAATGCTACCATGGAAGAGAATGGGGGAAAACTTTGCATTCCGTTCCTAGGGTGTAGAAATCCCCCATCTGTTTATTATTTGGACAGGATGCTATTTGTTGTGCTGTCTTGTACCATGTGGCCATTGCTATGTATGGACCAATAAGCACCGTAGCTGCTTTGGTCTATGAACACTCAAAGTGGAACATGCTTCAGATGACAGCCTTCTTTTCCCAAGTCTTCTGTTATTTGGATTTGATGGGTGGGTGTTGGCTCTCTGAAAACCCGAGCCATTTTTAGAGTTGGATGCACAGCTGATTCAGCACAGAGGATTGGACATTTCATCCACTCCTGCTGGAGCAAATGAAATGCAGATGCTTACAGTCCCAGACAGTAGAAGTATGGAGTTAAGTGCAAGAACTTCTAAGTTAACCAAGAGGAAGAGGAGGAAGATCAAAATAACCCTGGCTTGATTCTGGTTGTCATAAAAGGAGACAGAGGGATGTCCCGACAGAGTTTCAAGATTCTGTGATTATATCAGGGGTGAAATCTAGCAGGTTCTGACCGTTCTGGAGAACCGGTAGCGGAAATTCTGAGTAGTCCAGAGAACCGACAAATGTCACCTCTGGCTAGCCCCAAAGTGGGGAGGGAATGGGGATTTTGCAATATCCTTCCACTGCCATGCCCACCAAACCACGCCACGCCCACCAAGCCACAGCCACAAAACTGGTAGTAAAAAAAGTTGAATTTCACCACTGGATTATATCCTCTAACTATCAAGTAGAATTTCAGTAGGCCTTCTGTTTGCGTCCTCTGTGACTTAGTCTGCCTCAGAGGCCTGAGTTACAGTAGTTTGGAATTGGACGAAGGAACCTCATAAGCCTTGCCAGAAAGTGGAATTCTTTGGAAAGGGAATTAATGGAAAGGTAGTTTATTAACTAATTGCATTTATTTGTGTTTAGCAGAATGACCGACACAAGCTCCGCGAGGCAGACCGTGTGCATAGATTTCTGCTGCTTTTGTTTCTAATGTTCACATAATCTTCTTGCATCCTTAATGGCTTTGGCCTGATTTTGCTTTTCTCTAAGGACTAGAGGAGAATTGTTTCAAAGGGCAGCAGTGACCCACTTCTTGTGGTGCCACTGTGGTTTCTTCCAGAGATTGTAAGAAAGGTTGTCCCTGAAGCTTTAGACAAATGACTGAAAAGTATTCCTCCTGTGATGGGTGCATGCTTGAAAATTAAGTCATCTGATTGTTTGCTACCAGCAAATGGACAATGTCTCCCTCCGTCTAACAATTTGGGCCTGATGATGATGATGATGATGATGATGATGTGACAGATCCATAAATCTTCCTGTTCAAATCTTGTGAAAAAGCATCAGTGAACTGAAAGTCCTGGACTTGACCGGCTGTCAGACAGTTGTGAATCTATTTCCTTGTGATTTCTTGCCATTAGTTCTAGTTCTGCTCTGTAGAACCAAGCTAGAATGACTCTCTTCAGTTGAGTCTCACATGGTGCAAGAATAGTGCACTGGGAACAGTGTTTATATAGGGCAAACAGGCACAGGAATTGTGGAAAAAATGGGGGAGACCACCAATCTCTGCCTTCCCCTCCCCCCAAGGACCCCTTTTCTTTCCTTCTGCTATGCATGATGTTCGCCGTTCCTCCTGGGCCAGAAGATTCCTGGAAGACAACAGGTAGCTTTTGCCACATTCCTGAAATATTGGTTAAAAAATGCTGAGGGATTCATTATATTCGGGCCATAAGATCTCATCCCCTGCTGTACCAAGACAAAAAATGAATCTGCTCTGTTTTCAGCATCTGGTTTGTCTCTCAAAGTAGCTGATGCCCCCAAGGTGGTGGGATCCATTTCACCAAAGGGAAGAGCCAGGTGAAGGAAGTCCAGGGGCAAGCTCCTCTTGGCCCTTTCCCACCGTGGTCTCTGAAGAGGACATCCATCCGGTCCTCCCTTGCACTTGGTGAGGAAAGGCTGAAGGGGCTCCAAAGCAAAGGGTGTGTGTGTGTGTGTGTGTGTGTGTGTGTGTGTGTGTGTGTGTGTTGGGAACTTTCTTTCACTGTTACAAGCCAGGAGACCAAAGCAGCTTTGAGAGAAAGCTTCTTTTGATTTTCCTTTGCAGTGAAGCACCACTTGGGCATTTGATGTGACCGATAACCATTGGCTCCCCTTTGATTAACTTTTGTCCTCCCAGAATCTGCCATGTTGTGCCGTCCGTTTTCTTGCTCTTTCTCTGGGCTGCAGCCTGCAGGACTATATAACCAAACAGCCCAATGGGGGTGGGGGGTGTTCCTTAATCCTAACCAATTGGGCTCCTCCAATGCGTGAAGCCCCGATTGCATGAACAGTTTATGAGATGGTCAAAAGTGTTTTGAGTCTCTGCAGTTGATGACATTATCCTGGCTGCGGGGTTCTTCTGTAAAATGACTTCTGCATGTTTTATTACGACATCATTCCTTGCTTAGCGGGTACTGATGTTAGAAAAGAAACTTAGGACTACTTGGAGTAAGTTGTATCTTTTACAAAGAAAGATGAGAAAACTGCAAAAGTACTGTGTGTAATTCTGGGGCTTCCCGAAGATCACTGGAAAACCTGAATGAAACCCAGAGGCTTCTGCAACCCAAGAGTTGACACACACGCACGCACGCCGGTCTTTCACCCACACCCCTCAGCACACAGGAAAAGGGTAGGCAAAGTACCTGCATTGCGCTGGGAAGGGAGACTAAGAAATGGGTCATATCTCCTTCAGCTGATTGAAACAGAAATCTGGAAGAGGGGCATTTGCTTTGATGGGGGCAATCTCTCAATCTCTCTCTCTCTCTCTCTCTCTCTCTCTCTCTCTCTCTCTCTCTCTCTCTCTCTCACACACACACACACACACACACACACACACACACACACACACGGACCCCCCCTCCCCAGGGATCCACAATGCCTTTTGTTCCAGAGCTGGGATTCCAGAACAGCTACAGGGAGAGCTCCTTCCACTAGATCTGATGGCAACCTTCTCCATTGGGCAAGGAGAAATGTCCTGGAATAGTCTGTGCCTGCCTCCTATGCACACAGGGATGGAGCTGGAAGCCTGGGAAGGGATGGGTGAGAAGGGGGAGCCCTTGGGGTGGGAGTTAGGGGTGAGGGTGGGGAAATGCCCCTGCAGGCCTTCCATACCAATCCTGCTTTACTTCCCCTCATGAATATTCAAAAGCTGCAGTTGCAGAGGGCTGGGGAGCACAAAATAGCAAGGTGACATAAAAGCCTCCCTCTGTGCCCAGGGTGGGGAGGGGGCTGGTTTCTCCTGTTGGAGAAATGAAGGACCCCCTCCATGCTCTCCCCCTCCCTCCCTCCTTTGATCCTGGAGGAGAAAATGGCCAGGATGTTTCCCAGGCATGGACTGCTGCTTTGATGCCTGCACGATGGCATCTCTAGCCTCCTCCCCAGCTGTGTTGTAATCAGCATGTGCTGGAACAGGGGAGGACAACAATGTTGGTCCCTGCAGCAAGACTGAACACTCAGCATAAAGGACGCACTGTTGATCCAGCAATGCAGGCATTGTTTCTTCCACCAGGCAGCAGCAGTTAGGGTCTCCATGGTAAATCTCTCTCAGCGCCCCCCCTCTCTCGTTCCTTTATTTCTTGCCACCGCCAGCAGTGGGTCCAAAGTGGGAGCTGCTCCATTTGCTCAGGAGCTCAGCCCGCAAACCTGGGCGAGGGAGCGTCCAGCTGCAGCGTCAGGATGCTCTGAGGGGCGGATTTCGGAAGCGGACCTGAGGATTAGGCGGAGGAGCAGCCGGGCGGGAGAGGGGGGCTGTTCTGCGTCCCTCCGCGGGGGAGAGCCATGGGCTGCAGCCAACCCCCTTCCGAGGCGGCACTTCGGCACTTCCAGCCCGTGGCCAGGCACCCAGCCTCCTTAACCCTGATCTGCCCGTCTCCGCCGCCTTCGTCCGGGGGCTCCGCGCGTTAGCATGGCTGCCCTCTTTTCTCCAGGCTCCGGTGCAGGGAGGACTCCTCTCCGAGGCTGAGCTTGGAAGGGTCCGCCGCCCGCCTCCCTCCCCCACACCGCCTCCCTGCCTCCCCCCTACTCGGCTGAGGGGCCTGAGGATTTGACCCGCTCTACCTTGCGGGGGAGGCTTATTCTAACGGGGCTCCTCCAGGCATTATGGCTCACGCGGCGTCGCAGCTCAAGAAGAACCGCGATCTAGAACTTAACCCCGAGGAGGAGAATGAGAAGAAGAGGAAGCACAGGAAGAGGTCCAAGGATCGGAAGAAGAAGGTAGTTCTTTGCAAAAGCCTCCCGTGGGCGCCTTTTGTTTCACTCTGCCCCCACTGCAGCGCCAAATGTCAGGGAGCTTTGATGCAGGGAACTTGCGATGGAGGAGGAGGAAGAAGAGGAAGGTTGCGACACGTTCCTCGAGCCCTGCACTGTGGGCCAGAGGGGGAAAAAGGCTTTGAAAGGCAAATTGGGCTGCTTTGAAGTTAGATTGTGCTTGAAGTGCTGTGGCAGATTTGGCTGCCCCTCTGTGGATGTGTGTGTTTGCTCCAGCAGATTGAAAGGTGACCTGGTTCGAAGCCCAGGGCAAAGCAGGGCAGGGATGGGAGTTTTAACAGGTTAGATAAATCCCATCTGAATAGATCTCCGCTAAGAAGTGGAAAGGTGGAGGGGGGGTGTTTCATGGCTTGCAGCGGCTTTGTGGATGCTGAGATTGGTGAAGAAGGACCACCACCAATGTTGTCCGGTTTGCTTCTGACCAGGGGGTTCTCCTTGGGGAGGAGGGGCTTTCTAACTCAATTGGGTTGGCCAACTTTCTTTTGTCGGCTTGTCTTCCCGCTTACGGTGGAGAAGGGATGGCTGAGCCCCATGGGGGGAAAGGATGCTGAGTTGCCCCTTCCCTGCCCAGGAAGCTGCTGAACCTGGAAGGCCCTCCCCTCCCCTTCTCCACCAGCCCCTTGGATGCCCCCCTCCTCCACAAAGAGGCTTTGTTTCAGCTTGCCCTTCCAGAGGCTCCTGTGTGCATGGAGAAGGCCTAGGGCTCCATGTCTCCATCTTCAAATGCCTGTGAATTGTCTTAAAATGTTTTTTTAAGTAATTGTAGCTGGGAGGCAGGAATGGGGGGTCCTGATTGCCTTTGTGAGTTTACCCAAGGGGTGCATGAACCCCACCTGGGCTCTGAGCATCGGAGGCTGCCTTGCCTTTAAAGGATGTGATGGCTGTCAAATTCTCCTGGGGGCGGGGAGGGAGGGGGCTCAGCTCTGCAAGCAGCTTCTCGTTCCTCGACTGCCTTCCTCCCACCCGTTGCCTCTGCAAAGCTGCAGGGCCAAGCATCATGTGTGAAAGCACCGCGAAGCTCCTCCATGCAGGGAGAGCAGGAGTGGGACCGAAGGGGTTGCGTTCGGCGCAGACTGCCGCATGGAAGCCCTGAAGCTCCCATCCTCTTAAAGGGACAGGCGCCTGCCGTCCTTTTTTCAAGGGCTCCTCCTGTGCCTTTTGTGCCAGGGTGGAACTGGTGGGAGTCAAATATAGCTCTGAATTGTGGTTTGTTTCCCCCCAAAGCCCTTTCACTTTGCTCCCCAGCCTCCGCTTTCTGAGAGTGGAGCTTGGGCCTGTTTTTCGCCAAGCGTCCTTCTTCCAAGCAGCTAGAGGACTCCAAAAGATCTGCTGATGTGATGTTCAGTGCTGGTGTGACCTGCATTGTCACATGCATCATAATGGGACTAGCTACATGCATCCTTCAGTGGTCGAAGGCTGCACCTTACAGCAGGAGCAGGATGACTTGGGGTCTAACCCTGCTGCCTTCTTGGGGCGGGGATAGAGAAGCAGTGGAGAGAGAGGCCAGAGAGAGCCCCGAGGAGGCCAGGGAGTGATCGGAGATGAGGTCAACTGCTTTGTTGACAGAAATACTTTACTGTTTAGGGATCCTGATACCTCAGAAGGGAATCACCTAGCAACCACTGGGGACCTGGGCAGAAATACCCAGTCATCATAAATGTCACCCATTTCCTTCTTCCAATATTTGTGTTACGGGAGAAAAGCCTCGCGGAGCTTTGATCCCAGCCATCAGGAAATATTTATTTTCCCCTGCCCTGCTGTGGGGTGACTTCAGCTCAAAATATCCTGGAACCAGTTAAAGAACTTGAGTCTCACTGGGGAAAAGCAGGGATTAACTCTGCTGCATTTGCAGCCTGAGCCAGGCTGCCCATCGCCTGGGCTGGGGAGCTGTGGACATTCCTTAGTGCAGCACAGAAGGCAGGTTTCCCTTTTGTAAATTAGGTACTTTTTTAAAAAAAATAGGCTTCCTTTTCATGAACTTCCCAAGGAAGGAGCCAATCTGGCCTCCCTTGTTCTGGCTCTGAACTAATGCTGGACAATGTTAGAAATACCCCTTGGAAGTTGCCTTCTCATATTGGCAAGAACCAGGTGTCTGAAACCACCAACATCAGTCTGAGTGGTCCTTTCAGTTTACAGACCTGAGGAGCTTCCATCCACGGCCTTTTAAGAGCAGCTCCTGGGAGAAGATAGTCCCATCCCGATGTACTGGAAGCAGTTCTGCAATCCTTACATCTTAGGGTCCGCCCAAGTGGATTGTTTTTGGATCATGTTCTATTAAAGTTAAATAGGGACTCGAGGTAGAGGAGGGAGCTCAAGCTTTGGCAAATGTTGTGATGCTTGGACCAGCTCAGGCATCTCAGAAGCCAGAGGGACAATCAGGACAACCCTGGGAGGTGCTGCACCTGAGTTCCCAGAAAGTTTCCAATGGCCACATTGCGGGGAGAAATGTGGAGGGTTTCTGATCACACAAAGTCAAATCACAGGAGCAGGAGGGATAGACTTCCAAGTAGAACAGATGGACTTCACACCTGTGGCCATGCTGTTGCCTGGACCTGCATAGCTGACTTCAGTCGACCGAGGAGAATATTTGTAGTTCAGGGTTGAAATGAGGGGTCCTGGGCTCTCTGAGAGCTTGGTGATTTTCTTGCAGATGGTTCGTGACCAAACTAGGTAAGTGCTGCTGACGTTACCTAGTGTGGGTTATATAAGACATCTTACTAGATGTCTGCAAGAAAGCAACCAAGCTCACTGACCTCAGCCTTTCCCTCCTAGGGCACTAACTCTGCAGGAGAGGCAGGAGCAGCAGGAACAGCACCTATAATTTCCAATGGTTCAGAGACTCGTGGTGGACATAACATGAAGACAAATGGTTTGAGCAGAAAGTTGGCATATGTTTGTGTTTTAAGCAGTGGGGGGAGTGGCAGGTAGAATTCCTGGCGGGAAATCTGTGGCATAGAGGAGGATTTGTGGCTTCTGGGCCTCACTTCCTTTTCCACTTGACCCCACAGACAGTTATCAGAAGAAAGAACAAACTTCTCAGGAGTTGGAGCACTGATGGCCAAGCAAAAGGCGCGTTCTCTGAGCCACATCCTAAATTTAAGGGCAGCACTGCCTACTTTGGGGATAGACTTTTCCTCTGTACAGGTAGTCCTCGAGTTACGACCACAAATGACCCCAAAATTTATGTTGCTAAGGGAAACATTTGTTAAGTGAGTTTTGCCCCATTTTACGACTTCTCTTACCCCAGTTGTTAAGTGAATCATTACATTTGTTAACTTAGTAACATGGTTGTTAAGTGAATCTGGCTTCCCCCATTGACTTGGCTTGTTAGAAGGTTGCAAAAGGTGATCGATCACGTGACTCCATGACACTGCAACCCTCATGAATATGAACCAGCTGCTAAGCATCTGAATTTTGATCATGTGACCATAGGGATGCTGCAACCATTGTAAATCACGTTTTTCAGTTCCAGTGTAACTTTGAATGGTCACTAAATCAACTGTTGTAAGTCGGGGATTGTCTGTAGATTAATATGGGACCTTGATATTCTGCCTTAGACTGGTGAACAGAGCAGTTCAAAATGGGCCAACTCACCATGGCCAACTCACCGTGGCCAACTCACCGTGGCCAACTCAGCCATGGCCAACTCAGCTGTGGCCAGTCAGCCTATGCAGAAGCCCCATTTGTTGGCTGACAGAGCAAAGGAACTGCCCAGTTCGGCATGTTCCTCATGAAGTACAATTCCAAAAATATCCATTGAAATTATCTCAATATCTATTTTCAGCCTATATCAAGAGCAGAAACATTTGTTAAGGGAAGGCCACGCCAAAGTTTGCACAGCCTGTGGGAACCTGCACTCAAAAGGGAAGAGGAGTAGGAGGCTTCTGTAAGGTTTTCAAAGGGCAGGGCAAATCCCTTTGAAGGTCCGCTTTCCCTCCCCCCCCCCATTCTCTCTTCAAAGGAGGAAGGCCATGGCCCCCACCTACTCCAAAGGGCCCTGAGGCTGCAGAGAGATGCTGCAGGGATACTGTGAGTTCTTTATCCCTGGCCCAGCAGCTTCTTTGAGTGGTGGCCCTGATGGAAAGTCCAGCACTTGGATAGCCAAAAGTCTGGGGGTTTTTTTTTTTTTTTTGTTCTTTGACATTAGCTGTTGGAGCAACAAAGAAAATATCACAAGCTATTAACTGAGTAAAAAAAAAAAGCATTCATTTCTTTCCCCCATTTTTCCTTTGCTTTCTTTGGAGGTTTGTTCCATCTGCTGTTGTTTGCTGATTAGATCTTGGGGGATGTTAAGAAAATTTTGCAACAAGTTTGAATGATGAACATGGAGAAATACGTTTCACCCTCTATTTTTGCTCTCAACTTGCGTGTTTCGTCTGGAATGATTCTATTCTGTAGTTTACATGTACTATATTTGGCTCACTTACATGAATATGGTATATATACCAATGATGGCGAAACTTTTCAGCACCTAGTGCCGAAAAGGGAGTGTGCGCACTCGTCAGGGCCGCAACCCGGAATAGGAGCTGCCCAGGGGGCGTGTGGGCGCTGGAAAATGAACTTCCGCTTTCTGGCAGTTAGTCTTCTGGTTACTGGCACGCATGCACACACAACGATCAGCTGGCCGGTGCACATGCTCACGCTGGAAAACGGAAGACCAGCTCTTCCAGTTTCCGGCACTGGCACACGCAAGAATGCCAGCTGATCGTCACATGCGCAAGTGCACCAGAAACCCCGGCGGAGGAACGGACAATGCCATGCATACCAGGCAACATGGCTCCACCTGCTACTTCGTGCACACGTGCCATAGGCTCGCCATCATTGGTATATGCCTTTTTGTGTTCTTTATTTCATTAACATGCATTTTGCTTCCAGGTTTA
The DNA here is from genome assembly GCF_964273705.1 of Natrix helvetica. NCBI lineage: Eukaryota > Metazoa > Chordata > Lepidosauria > Squamata > Natricidae > Natrix > Natrix helvetica. The sequence goes on along the minus strand of NC_138551.1, from coordinate 106,318,390 downwards.
TTTATATTTTACAGCATCTTCCTATTTCCATTTGAATTTATGTTCTATTAAGGATTTTCATCTAGTAGATGTATCCTTTGAGAGGTTTCCTGTCTTAATTACAACCACCTTTTGGAAACGTTTTCCCCACTTTGGGGACCGTAATTAGGAATTTATTTTCATTTCAGTCACTGATTGGAATAAGGATTTTTAGAACTTACTTCCTTCTCTACTATTTTCTCACTTCATTAAAATTCTGGCAATTGTTGGATCCCTGGTCTTTGGAGGATCAGTTCTAATGTTTGCATTTAATTCCACACGAGACATTGGAAAATGCTGGAGTGATTATTTTTATCCAATTTATCTATGAATAGCTCGTATTATGGAATACGCTGAGTTTTAAAAATAGCCAGTAAATCTATTTTCAGTACAAAGTCTTGTAGGATGTTTTGGCCAATTCACTTCTCCTTAAAGAGTTTTTAAAAAACTATTGTTGAATTAAACTCTGAATTTGATTTCAGAGTGTTTGTTGGCAGCTGAAATAAACATTTCCTGATTGGAATGCTTCCTCTTGATGCTGTTACTAGTCCCAAAGTCTTAAATTTGTCAGCAGTTTTAGAAAGACTCATTTGTGATTCCTAAGCCTGTAACTCATTTCTATAAGAAGTTGGAGGAACTGATGAGTTTATACTCATTATTTATGTAACCTTTGGAATAACAAGGAAAAAACCACTGAAATGTGAAATTAATTTTATTTCTCGAAATCTTAAAAGAAAGTGAATGCAACAAGTCATTTTTTTTCTTATATATTGAGTTGCCTCAAAGAATTAAAAAAAAATATTAGTTGCACTGGCCGCATTTTTGAGTTACAGTTTAGAAGTTGGAATATGGATTAATTAATTCAGATATGATTTCATTGTTACCACATTTGGAGTTGAAATGCACTGGACTGTTAACATTAAACTAATCCTGAAGGTCAAGACTACGTAGGTCTTTCTTGGTTATATTGTCAGTGTTTCATCTTTATAAAATCATTAGGAACTGGGGTGGTGCCTGTAAGGTGAAATGGCCAACACAATTCAGCACCTAGAAGAAAAAGCTGCACCTGGTTTGTTTCACATGAATTACTGATATATGTTGTCTTCAATTTTGAATCCGTTTTCATTTTTAGGACAGAGAGGTAATTAATACAGATGTAAGAATGCAGAAAGAAATACTTTTGTCTAGGGGAAAGGATGAAGAGAATGGTTTGAGTGTGCTTAGTACTCCATGGTGTGGAGAGAAAAGGAAGGGGGGAAGGAGACGCAGCGTCTGATACACAGAGAGCTTTCCAGGAATAATATATCTGAAGGAATGGAAAATTTGAAGGTAGAGTGCAATCTACTAGGGAAATATCTTGCATTATTTCCTTTGCAATGAATAGAAACGTCTACTTATTTCAGTGGAACGTCCTGGGACAGTTTTGAAGAAGACAGCAAGAACATGCTTTAAGTCTGATTGAATTCTGAAAATGACTCATTATCAAGATTTTTCTGAGCCCTTCCTGGAAGTAAAGCTGTTCCTCTCTTGTTTCCTCTCTATGTTACCCAGCTGGCTTTTCTGAGAGTTTCGGGGCCTTTTGGCATCATATCCTCTCTAGGGTGTGTTGAGTAGACATTCTGATGGGAAAGTGGCTCTATAGTTGGAGCTGCTCTAATAGTGGAAAGTTTTGAACTCAAGAAAGAAAGAGAATCACTAGAATCCCATGTGTCCCACTCCCACCCACCCCCTAAGTCAGCCCAGGAGTCTTGGTTTCTGTTGGTTTTTAGCTGTCCTGTGAAGACCAGCAATTGGGTGGCCGTATCAATGTATGCATTACAACAGGTAACTTTAGGGTGCTTTCAGATTTGTCTTAAATATTGTGGGGGGACAAGTGGGATCTATGGAAGCATCAAGCACCTTCTACTAGCTGTGTTTGCAGCCCCAGATATGTCTGAAGTTGGATGGAGAGAGCTTCACTCTGATAATCATAACATGGACACCATTTGTTTAGATTACTGTAATGCATCAACCATGGGGCTATCCTTGGACACGGTTAGGATACATTAGTGAAGATGAACTGTTGTGGCAAGGGTGATAGCACATTGTGGTCATGTTCTTCACCCTTCAACTTTGAGGGACTTCTCTGGGAGATCCCCTAGGCCTGTGATGGGGTACCTATGGAACTCATGCCGGATGTGGCACATAGAGGCACTCTCCAGGCACATGAGCCATCGCCAGTTGCTCTTCTGAGTTCTGGCATGCCATCCAGCTGGTCTTCACATGCACGGGATCACCAAAAAATGGAAGAGTAACCACCGGGTGTGCATGTGTGTGCTGGGAAGATGATCTTCCGGTTTCCGGCATGCGTACCGGCCAGGTGGCCTTCATGCGCACATGCACGCCAGAAACCAGAAGAGCAGCCGGCCGGCACACACATGTGCACTATTCTTCTGGTTTCCAGCACACGTGTGCAGGTGCATACATGCATACGTGCACGCTCCAGTTTCGGCACTTGGTGCCAAAAAGGTTCGTAAACACTGCCCTAGGCTGAGACTCCATGAGTAGCTACTCAGAAGATGCAAGGCTTTTCATTGGTGGTCCCCAGATGGATATGGCTCTCCACAGTGGGACAAAGACCCCCATCCTTACTGTCTTCCTGCCATAGGCAGACACACGGCCACCCTCCCAGAAGGGTTATTATGGCATTAAACGATATGCTTCCCACCGTGATATTCCTGCTGTTTTAATACTCTGTTTTATTGCTTATCCTTGTTCATTTTATCTTGCATATTATATAAAATATTTACACATAGCTTTGATGCCAGCTGTTCTGAATTACTGTTTAATCACTTTGAATTTTGTTGCAAACCATCTTGAAATATTTCCTGGGAAGCAGTATATAAATGTTTGAAGCAGAGAAAAACAATGGTCTCTTTCTCTCCGTGATCCCACTACCCAAAGTCCTGGGAATAGCCAGCCCATCTTGCTTTGTGGAGATGGAGACGAACCTTTTTTGTCCATGTTCTGGATCTTTTGTGGCCTACGCAAATGCGAGTTTAAAAATGTTTCAGCCTTTGGGTGCATCTTGGTGCTTTTTCAGCCGCAGAGGTGATGTTCCGATGGAGGTGGGGAAATGGATCACAAATCATCCATTCAACCTTGTGCTTATCTCAGAAGCAGTGGTGGGATTCAAATAATTTAGCAACCAGTTCTCTGTCCTAATGACCAGCTGGGTAGGCGTGGCTCGGTGGTCACGTGAGTTGGGCGCAACCAACTCAATGTCACTCATGTTGAAGGGCGCTTCGCCTTAGCTGTTACAATCTAATACGGGTTAACCGGAGAGGCAGTTTCTGTAAGCAGAGCAATAAAGATTAGGCTAGAAACAACATCAGAATGTTTCCTTCCTGCCTTCCTTACAGGATTAGCCCCGTAAAGTGGAAAATAACAAAACAAGATTTCTTCCCGCAACCGGTTCTCTGAATTGCTTAGAAAGTTAACAACCAGTTCTCCCGAATAGGTGCGAACCGGCTAAATCCCACCACTACTCAGAGGGGTCTTCTAAAGAGGAAGAGCTGTAAGCGCCTGGCAAAGACTAAAGACTTGGTGGAAAGAATTGTATAAATCAGAGGTCTCCAACCTTGGCAACTTTAAGACTTGCGGACTGGCTGAGGAACTCTGGGAGTTGAAGTCCGCAAGACTTAAAGTTGCCAAGGTTGGAGACCCTTGGTATAAATGAGCAGCAGTAGCCAAGAAAGCAGGGAGGTCCAAAATGTTTTTCTCAGAGAAAGCTTTTCTGACACCAAGAACATCTTCTGCCATCATTCAGCAACTGGGGCTCTTTGTGTGAAATGCATAATAAGTATTAAGTCAGGCAATAAATTTGTAAACAATCTCTCATTTTTTATAAGGGTTTCAAAGATGAACTTTTGTTTATGCCTCTTCTCTGCGTTGCCCAGTTTATGTAGATTCTGCAAACAAGAAGCGAGATTTAATTTCCCTTGTTCCCAAAATCTCAAATGAGTTGGTTAATTTTGCTGCCAAGACTCTTATTAAATTCAGAAGTGTTTTTGTGCTGGGAGAGGTAAGGTTGGTCATAATTACGTCTTGCTTGGGGACTGCGTGCACAGATTTGACTCTTATTTTATTTTCTTCATTTAAACAATTTATACAGACATCCATCTTGCCAAAGTGACTATGGGCGGCTATATAAACTGTCTAAAGATACACCCTCCCCCCAGTGGACTGCAGTATGAAATGGTACAGCTTCAGTCAGTGTTTGAGAAGCTAAATCTAAAATCTTGGCTACTAAGATATCATTTTGAATGCTCCAGCTTTTTTGCTTTTTTTGCTATAAAATAAAAATTTTATTTTTCACTGTTGCACTGTGCCTAAGGAAAAACACAACTGAGTATCTTTAAATTCTTCATAGTCTTCAAAGATATTGGAAGGATAAGGTACCATTGAAGGAGATCTCTAAACCATTTAGGAAACTGTTACTACTAGTGGCAGCTTCTGATTGGCTTTGTCCTTGAAAACGAGGAAGTCGGAGCAACAATGGCAAATCACTTCCATGCTGTTGCCAAAACACCTGGTGTAGATGAGTCCTTGTTGTTGCCAGGAACGGAACTTCACTGAAGCGTGTTTTTATTATTATTTAATGAAACGTGCCTGTTTCACGATAGAAACAGCATATATAAACTGTGAAGCCACAGCACCAGTGACCAGAAAGTTAAAACTGTTTAAAGTCTTCTAATCATGATGGAGACCAACAGCCAAGGCCTGGGTTGCTAACGGCATTACTGCCAGTTTGGTGAGCGGAAAATTTTTGCGCGTGCCTGCTTCGCTCGCACACACGCCAGATGCGTGCTCTGTGCTTGTGCACATTTGCAAATAAAAAGGTCTGTGCATGCATAAAACCTTAAAAAATGAAAAAAAATTGCAATGAAAATTGTTCTGTGCAGGCACAGAACCCAAAAACAAGATGCCGCCACCTTAGGAGAACCGGTTTGGGGGCGTGGCAGGCCTGGGTTGCTACAGGTTCCAGTGACCCAGGCCACCACGTTTCTACCTATTTGGCCAAACTGGTAGGAACCCACCTCTGCCACCTTGGTAGAATTTTTCTTGCAGCTTTGCTTGTCATTTGTACGGAATGAACTTTTCCATCTCTCTCCCCTTGTTTCAATGTTATGCCTTGGTTTGGGCTGAGAAGTTCCCTCACGTGGTAGCCGCCAAGACTTCAGCTACAGTTATTCACGGTTTGTTCTGATGGATCTTCCTTTTTAAGGCCAGGATGCCAAGAGGCTGATGTACCCTTTTCACCCGTTGGAGCCTGGTGGAACTAAATCTTTTTTTCCTCTTTTTTTGCATTTGGATCTTTTAAGGGCAAAACGCACATCTCAGCCCTTCCTCTTTCTCACTACTGCAAGCAAATTAGAGCAGCCTGGTAGTCTTCAACCCATATGTTGCACACACTCCTTTAGGCTTAAAGAGGGAATATGCACTGCGTGACAGCACAACCAGATAAATTATTTATGGCATATTACATAAACCAGTTTCTCTTTTTTTATATAAAAAGTTTTTTTTAAACACACATTAAAACATTGGATACAATGTAACCATCCTGGCAATGTCTTTGTCATACATACTAAGATATAAAGTTAAATATTATAACCACCATGCTAATTTACAATTGGTCTGTTCAGTATTTACAAATATAAGAATATCGTATTTCCATCCATGTTGCTTTGTTCTTGTCTTATCCATTTTCACTGTTATGATTTCATACATAATTCTAGTCTCCATTCCATAAATCTTAGTCATTGTTTATTTTGGATCTTTCTTTTTTTGTTCCAACCATCGATAAAATTTATCCCAGATCTTATAATATTCTGATTTCATCTTTGTTCTTCAATTCCCAAGTCATTTTATCCATTTCAGCACAAATCAGAATTTTCCTAATTACTTCCTCTTCTTGTGGAATTTCCCTGTTTTTCCAGTTCTGGGCAAAGACCATTCTTGCTGCCGTAATAATATGTATTATTAAGTAGATTACCCCCTGATTATATTTATCGTTTATGATTCCCGAAAGAAATAGTTCTGGTTTGAGTTCTATTTCCTTTTCGGTTATCTCTATCAGCCACCTTTGAATTTTCCGCCAATATTCTTTTCATAAACCAGTTTCTGAGTGTGTTGGAGGATATGGAGTTTTGTGTAGGACAGTTACAGAGTCCTGTCCATATCTGCACAGAAATAAGTCCTGTGGTTAATAGCATAGCAGTCCTTTTCGTTTTATTCCAAAAGCTCAGGGTGTCTGCAGAAATAGAAGGCAGTGGCCGGGTATGACAATGTGATTGAAATCTCAGAATAATTTAGACAGAAATAAGAAGCTGAATTAGAAGCCATCAGAACTGTCAGAAATCACTGTGAAGCTTGATTTGGAATCATTAAACACTGATAGTCTTGATATCATTTGTTGCTTGCTTCTATTTACTGCTGGATCTCTCCACTGTTTCTTTTCCATTGCTTGAGTTTTTTCTTCTCTCCTCACTCTCTGTGCTTTCTTAATCATTTCTTTTGATGATGATGAGTCCATCGATAAATTCCTCTCCTAGCTTATTTTTCCTTGAGGTCTCCATGGTTTTGCAGGCATTCTGTACTTTTCCATCTGGGTTAGATTTCTCCTGTGCTTATGATGTCTTTTTCCAGATATGGTTTTCTTTCACTTCTGGTTTTCTCCTCCTCCTCCTCCTGTTCCTCTTCCTCCTTCCTTTCTTCTCCTCCTCCCCTTCTTCATCCTCCCCTCTTCCTCCTTCTCCTCCCCTCCTCCTCCTCTCCCCCTTCTCCTTCTCCTCTTCCTCCTTCTCCTTCCCTTCTCCTTCTCCTTCTCCTCTTCCTCCTTCTCCTTCCCTTCTCCTCTTCCTCCTCATCCTCCTTTCCTTCTTCTTCCTCCTTCTCGTCCTCCTCTTCCTCCTCCTCCTCTTCCTCCTCCTCCTTCTCCTAAGTCAACAAGCTGACAACTTTTCTCTGCTGGGTGTTTTCATATCCAACTTCCTGGGTGTATGCTGATTCTTATTTGTCAGATGGTGACCCATTTCTTCTTCTTCTTCTTTATTATCAGGAAGTTTCTGTGTCCTCAGTTCTTACCTGATGCCTCTATTTTCTTTCTGCACGTTCACAGTTACCTCATTTCCAATGTGGGTCACCCTGTCACTTCATTACGTTGGTGCCTACTTACATTTTCACTTAGGTCCTGTTTACAAAATCATGTGGCAAATTTTCTGTTCTCTTTGTTCGTTGTGTATTTTTATTGTTCAACTGATCATTTATCAGGATTTTGGGAGAAAATACTTCTCAGCTTTAATTATGGATTTCTAACTATTGTACCTTTTCTATTTCTTCTGGAAAGCACATTTCTAAGTTCTAAATATTTATCGTCTGTCTGTCTGTCTGTCTGTCTGTCTGTGTCTGTCTGTCTGACTCTCTCTCTCTCTCTCTCATCCATCTCTGTCTGTCTAATCTATCTATCTATCTATCTATCTATCTATCTATCTATCTATCTATCTATCTATCTATCTACCTACCTACCTACCTACCTACTTACCTACCTACCTACCTACCTACCTACCTACCTACCTACCTACCTCCTGTGGTGTTTATGTATATCTCATGATTCTGGATGGCATAGAATAAAAATATTTATTATCAGTTCAATACAGTCCCCTTGTATTGAAAAGACACAATTCTTTTTCCTCCCTAGCTTGAGTACTGTTGGAGATGGCAAGGCTGAGCTGAGAGAGGGGTCAAATGCATCATCAGCCATGAGTCCCTAGGCGCTCACAAGAGATCCTAGTCCAGCCCTCCTTGAATGCCTTTCTTAACTCCCATTCATTTGCCTCAACTGTTAGTAGCTCAGATTCTTGTAGAGAGCCTAAGCTTGCAACAAATCTTTAACTTGAACTGCCTGAATCTTCTGATGTCTGAATTATTAAGCTGTCCACATAATAATGCTAAGATAAATAGGAAAAACAGCTCAGGCACTTGCTGATGCCATATCTGTATATTCTTCCTTTTTGTTAAATTTCGTATTTAATCCTCATGGCCAACTAAATGGAAACCAGCAAAGGTTTCATCTCAAACTCCTGTGCCTGCTCTCACACTGTTTTGGTACATAATGGCAGTGATGATACCGAAAGATGTGTAGAGTGGTGAACTATTTTTGAAGGAGCAGATGAAGCCTGGGCTCTTTCTCCTGCTTTTTTTGGTAAGATGCAATTGAATTAGCATTTTCACTCTGAAGAATTATTCTGCCAGGGAATCAAAGGAGAAGCGATTCCTCTACCCTTCTGCCAAGGTTGAAGATGGTGATGCCAAGACTGCCTGTCATCTCAATTAAAACTGCTCTTCATTCTTTATGACTTCAGACAGACATTTGGTATCTGATCCCTTCATGCTTCAAGAGCCTCATCAGACGAGAGAGTGGCTGAAATGCTCCAATATCATTGTGCACGTTAGGATACATTAGGCGGTACGAGTGAGCAGAGGGGACAAATGTCCTCCAGATCCTTTGTTTACAGTCTAATAATGCTTCCCTTTTCTTTGCTGAGTCTTCTTGGCATCAGTCAATATGGGAATTGGTTTGTAGAGTGAAAATGCAGCAGATTGTTAGAGGTGCATTTGCAGAAGGACGGCATTTATTTCCTTTGCAATTTTGAAATTCGAAAAGCTGAAATCAAAACTGTACTTAGGATATATTTCTAGATATGTGGTGAAGGTTCTGTTTTCAGGCATCAAAACCCAAGGGATACTTTTTTCAAGTTAGGTGGTATACACTTGAAATAACCCCCAAAGCCCAATTCATCCTGTATGCAGTTTTCAACAACTCTGTTCTGGAAAGGAGTAATTGTATTAAGGACAATTATAAATGAATATTTATGTCATTGTTGTGTAGAAGCTTTCCTCTTCCTCTGGTTGTAGTTTGTGGCCGGTTAAATAGAGCCTATGGCTCAGTTGCTACTGAGCTGGTTTGCTTCCCTTCTGACATATGCAGGGCATTTCAAGATAGAGGCAGGATGTATGGATGAGTGCAGAGGTGGGTTCCTCTCGGTACGATACAGTACGCCAGAAGAGGTAGTGAAAATCTGGCATACTGGACCGGACCGGTAGCGATGGTGGCCTGGCCACGCCCCCCGTACCGTCGAAAGAAAGAATATCCCGTCATCCATTGGTGCCACCGCAATTGATTTGACTGGGGGAATGGGCCCCTGAAGGCAGGGTGTGCACTGCAGCTGCTGCTGTCAGGCACATCCACGCAGGAGAACTCCCCACTGCGGCACAGTTCTGGGATGGCAGAGAGTTGGCCACACCCACCCGGTCACATGACTGCCAAGCCACGCCTACAAAATAGGACTCGCCCACAGAATAGGTAGTAAAAAAATTTTTGGGAACCCACCCCTGGATGAGTGGCAAAGATCAGCTGTGCCTTTAAAACATCTGCATCTCTGACTTCTTACTTACTCTCCCCAGGGCAAGAATTCTGTATTCTAACATTTCTCCTTCTGCAATCCCAGATGACAACATGTGATTCCCCCCACCCACAACTATTTTTATTAGAATTTAGTCTGTTTGTATCTGTTGCCTTCAAAACTTTCTGCCATTAAGAATGGCATTAACATCACTGCAAATAAATAAATAACATCTCCTTGACTCACCAACTTGCTCCCTGCTTTGCGAGAGTGACCTAATCCCCTTGTTGGTGATGTTTAGTCTCTGGCACAATGGTGGGATTCCAATTTTTTCCTACTGGTTCTATGAGAATGTGCTTTGTATGCGCGCTTGTGCTTTGCGCGCACACATGCCTAATGCGTGCTTTGTGCATGTGCACAGCACTAAGAAATCGCCCTTGGTGTCAGCGCAGGGGAGCTGAGCTGGGTTTTTTAGCTCAGCTGAGACATGGCAATCCAATCTGCCACACGAATCAGATTTAGCTGAGCTAAAAAACAAGGGAGTATAGGACAGGGAACGATACCAGAGGTGGTATTTGCTGGTACTCAAAAGTTCAGCTACCGGTTCGACTGAACCCGTCCAAACTGGCTGAATACCACCTCTGTTCTGGCACCTTCACTGGGGTTGGAATGAACCATTTTAAGGAAGGCTTATTCTGTTCAGGAAGCCATCACTCTGAAGGAGGATAGTTTCCCCTAAGATAACATCACCAAGCTATCTCTGAATGGTTGTGCAGTTGGGTCAGAGTTCCTGTTAAGGTGCCGTAGGGACTAGGACCAGAGGTGGATTCCGGATCCCGTCGCAACCGGTATGGTGCCACCGCCCTGCGATGCCCCAGATGCTTGGCGACGTTGCGCAGGCGCTGTACGCTGTGTGTGCATGAGCTTGTGGCCTGTTTCCCTCAAATAGAGGTAAGGAACGCAGGCGGTGGGGGGGGTGGCCCTTCCGAAACAAGGTGGCCCTTGCTTCCAGATGCCACTGGTATGCCCGTACAGTACCGTACCGCCCAGAACCCACCCCTGACTAGGACCAACAAGAGAAGGCTGCTTTGGGAACACGTCAAGAAAGTTTTTCTTTCCCTTGAAACTGTCTTCATGGATATGCTGATCAAAATTTGGCTCAGATCTAGAGATGAAAGTCTGAGAAGATCATTGGCTTAGCAATAAACCCAGAGCATTCATCCTGGTGCCCATCGTGCAGCCTCATCTCTTTTTCACGACAGCTGGACTGGCTTCTGAGGTCCTCCAATGACATCAGGCTGTTAATGACATCGATCCAAGGTCAGTCCCATCTCTCAAAGTGTAAGGGTTCATTTTGTAGAGCTGTCCTTGCACAATGCCATGCTTCATAGGGTTGACCTTTCCTTTGACCAATCTCTGGGGCTCCTTACAATACGGCCCATTCTTTCCACCCACATGAGCTAAGGTTTTTCATCGTTCCTGGAAAGCCTCTGGGAACCATCTCTATCTTTTCTCAGCAGCTCTAGCCTTCGTCCTAGCCAGGTCAAATTGCAAACCTAGTATGTCAGTATGACGGAGGATGCCACTGAGGGAGTTTTCTCAGCCTCTCGCTGCAATGAAACACTTTGATAAAAGTTTAAGAATGTTTCCATCATGATGCTCAGTCTCAATTTTATTTTAAAAAGCCAATGACTCTTTGGAAATTGTCTTTCTTCCTTTTAACAACAGCTGGGCTAAAGGTACTCCATGCTTTGGATTCTGTTGCTGTTGCACCAGAAGATGCTCAAATCATAAATGAATTATAAAAGATGCCCAAATTTTACAACCTGGACATCTTAATTTTTTTTTTTTTTTAAAAAGGTGGGATATAAGCTCAACTCACGGTACATAATGAAAAATTTAATCAGAGTAATTAATGACTAGTGAGATAATAGAATGCTTTCTTTACTACATCGATTTGTATCAGTCATTCCAATTTATTTCAATCAAAGGTCAGAAACAAAGTAACATTTTAAAATACTAATAATGGCAAAAATTAGGCACCAATCCTATGGAACAGCCTCCTCCCAGTTCTTTTGTGTTGGTGGAAGAAAAAAATTAATAGTTGAACTAGAGGAATGTGACAGAGGCAGGTGCCATTAATATGTTTGTGTAGAATAGTCCTCTGAAGTAGGAAGGAAGGTGTTTTCTGCTGAAATCTTAAAGTTACTCTTCTTTATCCTGTCATTTCCTTTTGTGTTTGTTGACTGCGTTTTCAGAGGTTGTGGAACTCTGTGAAAACAGGTGGAAGGAACAGCTGGGAAGCAATCTTCCCCCTGCTTGCCTAGAGGGGGGAATCCATCCAGGCTGGCTGTTCCAGATTTCCTTTCCTGAGTCCAGCAATGGACAGACGTGGACAGCAGGCATGGGCAGTCAGAGGCCCCAAGAGTGTCCCATTCATTCCTTCATTCGTTTTCGCTGTGCTACACTTATTTCATGTGGCATTTGCCTTCCATTGGCTTTCACAATTAGAAATATCTTTGCTCTTCTTTCCTCTGCTGTTGCTGCTTTCAGGAGATGTCACAGCCACCGTGAGGTTGTGGTGATGCTTCTGGATAGTCACCAGGTTCAGATCTACCCTTTACTGGAGAAGCATACAATGACTTGAGGCTGGTTACTCTCTTTTGTTGCTCAGTGGCTAAGACGCTGAGCTTGTCGATCATAAAGGTCGGCAGTTCGGCGGTTCAAATCCCTAGTGCCGCATAACGGAGTGAGCTCCCGTTATTTGTCCCAGCTTTTGCCAACCTAGCAGTTTGAAAGCACATAAAAAATGCAAGTAGAAAAATAGGCACCACCTTTGGTGTGAAGGTAACAGCGTTCTATGCACCTTTGGTGTTGAGTCATGCTAGCCACATGACCACGGAGACATCTTTGGACAGCGCTGGCTCTTCAGCTTTGAAACGGAGATGAGCACTGCCCCCTAGAGTCGGGAACTACTAACATATATGTGCAAGGGGAACCTTTACCTTTTTAAACTCTCTTTTAATCCAAACTACTTCACAGGGTTGCTCTTATGGGGAGAAAGGGAGTGGAGAAGAGACCACTAGATAGATAGATGATAGATAGATAGATAGATAGATAGATAGATAGATAGATAGATAGATGATAGATAGATAGATAGATAGATAGATAGATAGATGATAGATAGATAGATAGATAGATGATAGATAGATAGATAGATAGATAGATAGATATAGATGATATAGATATAGATATAGATATAGATATAGATATAGATGATATAGATGATATAGAAGATGTAGATGTAGATGTTGATGTAGATGTAGATGTAGATGTAGATAGATATTTGGAGTATTTTAAGGTTATTTTAAATTTCTGCTAAATTTGAGACCACTATGACAAAAACAAATCCCTTTTGTGGATGATATGACAAAGCCTGTAACTATCTTGATCATTTTCCTTTGTCATCTTCCTAGTGTGAATTTCTTTGTTTGCTATCTAATTAGCTTCCGGGTGTTATCAGGAGAGTCAATTTTGCGTAGTGCTTCATGGGGGCTTTTGATATCTTATAATCCGGAAAGGAATTGTCTGACCGTCAGTTGAGGAGAGATGAAAAATCTAGGATTAATTGTCTGCCATCCTTAAAGTTCTTTATAAAGCTCTATGGCCAGTGAATATGGTTGTAGTTGTAAAATGTATTGATTTGAAGGATAAGCATACCTACACAGTTTTAAGAGCTGTTGCTTCATTCCCAAAATGCTGTCTATGTGTCTCTTCATTTTTAAATTGATCTAACGTTTTAGTTTTGCATTTTTTTAAAAATAATTTTTATATAAACTTTTTTAAAAATTTTGCATTTTTATGGTTTCTTATATTGCGAATTAGCCCACTGGCTGACTACAATTATTTGTTTGGATGATGATGAAATGAAAAGCAGCTCACAGAAATTTCCTATAATTGAATTTATGATTTCTGCCTTCTGTTGTTTCAAGACAGATTTCAGAGATTCTGGTCTCTTCCATAGATTCAAGCAGAAATAACTGTTGAACAGAGACAGTAAATTCAGAGTGAAAGGCCATATGTACTCTCTGCCTTGGGTCAAAAATGCAGGATAGCTGGACAGGCCGTCCTGTTAAAAATATTTCAAATGCTGCTCTCTACCGGAGGCTCCAAAATATGCCTCTCAGACTTTTAAGAGAGTACCTCAAAGCAGGTAATGCTTTTTAAAACATATCTATGGGTCACGTCAGTGTGAAAGAGACTTGACAGCAAAAGAAAAATCCACTGATCCAGGAGCTAGATTTTCACTGACCTGAGCAAGTGAGCAAAGAGATGCAAAAAGCAAATTGCCCTGCAATTTTTTAGGCTAGATGCAAAACATTCTCTGGAGGGAGGAGGAGAGGAAATGTCACGGTTGAAATTTCCAGCAGTGAAGATGTTGTTTCTGGGCACCTCCAGTTAACCATGGGAGATTGGGAGGTATCTGAGACTAGCCAGGCATCTGAGATAAATACAGATTTCATTTCTACTGAGTTTAGTACAACTCCACCCAACCTTATACCCCACTTAACGAATAGCTTTTAATATTTCTGTTCTTTTCATCTTCCACTTGCTCCTTCTCTGTGTTTTTCTTTACCCAAATATTACTACACTACCCAACTTCAAGCAAATCAAAGTAATTTACCAACTAATCAAAATACAACCGAGGTCCACCATCCAGGTTCCACCCACAGACCCCATCAAAACAGAATGGTCTTCATAGCCAGGCCCACTTCTCTCTTCCGAGTTTTGAGGTGTGACCTGAATTTCCAGCAACAATTGAAATGCTGTCATTTCCCCATGGTGTTTTTGTGCTCATCTGCTTCTCTCTGGGATTCTACAGGAAGACCACCCCCCTCTCTGCTGGCCATCTCCTGGGCACAGAAGACGGTCAAGGCTACCGTTCAGTTCACCACCAGGCTGTGAGAAAGTTTACCAGGCATCTACAACATTAGGGAAACTTCAGAGGCACTTGTTACATGCAGTTTAACAGAGTTGGAAGGGACCTTGTAGGTCATCTAGTCCAACACCCCCCACCCAAGCAAGAGACCCTACACTATTTCTGACAGATGGCAGTCCAGTCTTCCCTTGAAAGCCTCCAGTGATGAAGCTCCCACAACTTCTGGAGGCAACTTCTGTTCCATGTGTTGATTGCTCTCTTTGGGTAGTTGGCCCTGCTATGCATCCTCTTCACCCTTCTCAAGCTGTACAATGCTTTATCCTAGTACTTTTCTTGTAAGTGTTAAGCACAATTCATGGTATATTAGGAAATAACATCACATAATAAGAAGACAATATCTGATAAACTATGGAAGTCTAATGGAAGCAATTTTGTGTCATTTGAAATCGAGGCAGGTCTAATTCCTAATCGTTCCATTGCCCGTTAGAATAAAACAGTTGAATGGCACATGTTCACTAGAGCACTTCCAAGCAAACACATTTGAGAAACTAAATAATTAAAAAATGAAAGTTCCTTGAAGTTCCTCTTGTCTGCATTTAAATGTAGGCATTTGTTAGACACCACTGGAGTGATGCAATGCACTTCATATCATGGCACAAATTATATAACTGGCACAATGATGGCATGATGTGCATGGCACATGCCCTTTTGTTCCCTGCAGAGATCCTCTGTTGGCTGAGTCTGCAAGCACAAAGGGGTTGTGGCACTAGAAAGATGTGATGGACATCCTGTGAATGAAACAACCTTCTACTTGCTTCCTGCATTCAGTGTTTCTCTCCAGCCGGAGGAGGGATCCTGATTAATTTATTGCCTACTTTATTAAATCCTGGCAAAAGATGTAGGACATGTTATTGTCCTTTTACATGGAAAAATAACTGGAGAACCATTTGTGAATAAATGAGAATTATTTTTAAGCTAATGAAAATAATATCTGCGGAACAGCATTTTAAATATCTCCTTGGGTTTGTGGGGTTTTATTAGATTTTCAGATTTCTGTTTGAAACTGATTTAATATAATTGTTAGGCAAGCCCAGATATCTGCTGTATGAGTTACCGTATTTTTCGCCCTATAAGACGCACTTTTTTACTCCAAAAAAGAGGGTGAAAATCTGGGTACGTCTTATACGCCGAATGTAGCCACCTGGGTCATCTAAAAATGGGGCAGCAAACACCAGTGAGGAAGAAAGTGATGACAATGACTGCGTGGATCTGTCCTTCCTCATTTCTGATAGCAGCGAAGAAGAGGAATTCTTGGGGTTCGAATAAAAACATTACAGCCTTATTTTTGTTACTTTCACTGTTTACTGACTTTACTGACTGTTAATGAGAGTAAAGATAGTTCTTAATATGTTACATGGTTGACATAAAATTGTTCTTAAACTGCTGTTAACTTTATGCAGTTGATATAAAATATTTTACTACAGTATTTGGTTCAGAATCGTTTTTTTCTAGATTTTCCTCCTTTAAAATTGGATGCGTCTTATATTCCGGAGTGTCTGATAGGGCGAAAAATACGGTACTTTCTATGGTAGGCTCTTTCTCCCTTTCTAGCAGGTTTCTGCTATAAAACCTGAAGGGACGTGCATTCATACAACAAGAAATATTTTTCAGTGGGTCTTCATTGTCAAGTACCAAAACAAAGACATTGACTGGCCGCAAGTGTCTCAAGAGATCTGATCAAGGAGATACAGGCATGCCCAGTTCCTCTGACTTGTGCCCGACTGGGGTGATATGCCAGGGGCAACCCTTCCTGAGCCTGCAGCTTCCATGGTTCCTTCAAGCAGTTTCTGCAGTCATCCCCAAAGGAAATACACCCAAGACAGAAACATGTGTTGTGGTCCACTGGCAGCCTGCAGAACTGGCAGCAGAGCCGGACAAGGAGGGGGTTGGGGAGGAACATGGGCCAGTCCTGGAGTCTGGGGAAAGCTCGGACGAGGGCTCTGCATTGGAGGCAGAGAGTGGGCCAGGGCCATCTGGGAGTTATGTACTGCCTCCAGAGTTGGACATCAGCAAGGCAGAGGAACAGGGGGAGCCTGTTCCCAGTGCACGCATGCACAGAGCTGCCAGAAGGCAAGAACAGTTAAGACAAAAGGGACAACTTGGGAGTGAGGCTTGGAGATGATTGGCCCCTCCCATAAGACATAAAAAAGGAGCAAATGGACATGAGCCTTTGCAGGAAGCAATTTTGTTCATTCTGGTCGGTTCAAACTCTGAGAATCCGTTTTGACTCTGTACTCTGTTTGGACTTGCAAAGCTAATTGGCAATTAGGTCTTTGGTAGCGTTTCAAGGGAGATAAAGGAGGCCAGGTTAGAACAACATGAAGAGCTTTTTGCCTTTCTGAACACCATCCATATTCAACTATTCCGAAGAGGCTTGAAATTGATTGATGGATATCTCTGCTCCTGTCTGTTTAGTCAATTACATTTCCAGGTTACAACCCATTCCAATGTATTCCATCATAACCTACAGCAGAGAGGTGCATCTTGGATCCCTCCACAAACTTCTAATTTTTCCACTGTCATCAGGTCAGTGCTGATGATGATTCAGGGCATTGGAGATGTGACGGGAGATTTTGGTTGACTGACTTTGATAACCGGAGCTCAAAGGGCCAAGGCAAGCAAAAAGGGACAACCTGATTTTCATGGAGTAGAGGCATTGGGACAATTGAATCGTGTTCTTTACTCATAAAGGGAAAAAATGTCAGGAACAAACTTAATTTCTGTTCCAATCTCATCTTCTTGAGTACCCTGGGCAATTATAAGTGACTTTTAATAGAAGCATGGCCTTTCACAGTTCTGCAAAATACAGCAGAATTTCCCCACCCATCTTGTATTCAGTGAGTAAAAATCTGGATGCTTTTATTTAGAAAAACGAGGGAACTTTGAGCTATAGCAATAGCAGCAGCATTTAGATTTATATACCTCTAAGCGGTTTACGGAGTCAGCCTCTTGTCCCCAACAATCTGGGTCCTCATTTTACCTACCTCAGAAGGATTAAAGACTGAGTCAACCTTGAGCCACTCAGAATCGAACTGCTGGCAGTTGGCAGAATTAGAATACTGCATTCTAACCACTGCGTCACCACTGCTCTTTATATAACTTTTACAGTAGGAGGGGCGGGGTTACGTTAAGCTAAAAGGACCTGTGGACAATGGCATTATTGTCTTTGAATGTTTCCATTGGATTTATTATCACCAGCCACAAAAACTGTGATAGAACCATAGCATCATTAGGGTTAAAGGGTTGCCTTGGATCATCAGACCCTCAGAAGGCAAAAGAAGCATCTCCCATAGATGGCTGTCCAACCTGTCTTTGGGCACACCCAATGAAAGCATCACATGCCTGTCTTCTGCAGAACAAGGATGCTTATTTTTGCTCCTATGGAGCTGTTACATTACTGAGGGCTTTAAAGGGAAGGAACGAAGTTTTCTTACAGATGGAATTTGTGGTTTGATTTGTTCCCAGCACAAGTTCTTTTTCTCAAATCTGGCACTCTTTGTGTTTCCTGTGGACATCTTCTTGGACACTTCTGTAGCAACAAGCAAATCTTATAATGATTCAGCCATGCCTGGCTGTTTCTCATGAAAACTTGCCACTAAAGTATTATTTGTGTTACGTGCATCTTCTTCAATTGCATGTCTAAATACAGAGAAGTTTCTACTAGCAAGAGTAGCTGGAGGACACAAAGAAATTAATGGCTCTCTAAGCTCAATGCTATTTAGCTGCTCTGCTCAAGAAATTATAATTTAATTTTGCTTCTTTCTTTCTTTGTTTTCCCCCCAGAAAGTGCCCAAACCTATACTTGCTAATCTTATTTCATTTTAACTCGCAAGTTTTTCTTTCTGGTAACAAACACTTGCAGATATATGATACCATTTGAAATAACCTAATTTCCTCGTGGCTGCCCTCTATTAATAAGAATAAATTATGGGGCTCCTATCAATCCAATTCTGATTATTTTGATTGAATTCAGAATGTCTCAATTTACAATTTACTAGACCATTCATTCATCCCTCGCCTTGTGGATTGCTATGCAACCTTGCCCACACAACATTTTTCATTTTTGTGTCAGTGGGAAGTATATTAAACTTTGAGACAATTCCTTTGAATAAAATCTTAAACAGAAAAGTTTATGTTTAAATACTCTTCCTGGTGTATTTCTTATGGAGCATTTGTGGCAGCATGAATTAATTATTGATACTATTCATTGTCGGAGGTCAATTCAGAGCCCAATGGCATAGTTGCAAACTGTAAGGCTCTGTGTGTCCAAAATTCAATTTTCAAACATAGAGAAATTAATCCATAGGTGAAAAATACAGGACTATGTATATATGTGCAAGTTTTCCTTCCAAAATATTCTTATCACTCAAAAAATAAATTTAAGGATTGTAATAATTTTCTTTCTGCTGCTGTTTTAATTTCATCTAC
Source organism: Natrix helvetica (assembly GCF_964273705.1). Classification (NCBI taxonomy): domain Eukaryota; kingdom Metazoa; phylum Chordata; class Lepidosauria; order Squamata; family Natricidae; genus Natrix; species Natrix helvetica. The sequence continues at coordinate 106,299,502 of NC_138551.1, read as the reverse complement.
CCCCAGCTTAGAAAATGTATTAGCAGATGTTACCTGCAGTGATCATGTCTGCAATGTATAATGTCTGGCTATAGGAAAGAAGGACTGGCACCATTTAATGCAACTTGGCTCAATCTTCAGAAAGAAATCAGTCATGTAACCTGCTATTTTCTACATGAACCGAAAGACCATTAAAGTCCCAGATCGTCTCCCGCCTCCTCCTTCCCCACTCCCACCCCAGGGGAGAGGGAACCAACACAATCATTACACAGAGGTTGTAATCTATGAACAAATGACATGGTGGAATTAATGAACAATTAGCTATGATCATACGTTATAAACAGCCCTGATTAGCATCAACCCTCCTACCCGCTTTGACAAAAGATATCCTTAATTTTCACTTCTACCATCGTAGTTTCATTCCACCTGAATTACATATCCGGCCCGAAAACACGCCATAATTTCCTCAGAGGTAAGACATCATTTTGTCCTCTTAGCAACCAGACAAAGAACTGTGCCTCTTCGGTTACCACCTGCACTGATCACCACACTGGGCACAACACCCAGCCAAACGGAATCAGATTGTTGTTGTGGTGTTTTTTTAAATTATTTATTTAACCCTCATCTAAATGGTCTCTTTGGTTTGCTAACTGTAGATCTCACACAGTGTCCAAAAAACTGACAAAAGGGGAGAAATATTTGCACGAGGGTAGACGAGCCTTTGTTAATAGCATCTCACCCTGAACGAAGTAAATTTACGCTACTCCGTAATTTGCTGCTTTTATTAACCCAGACAAGCATAAACCATGTGCTGTAACAGTCCATCTGGATCCTTGGTGGGTTTTCAGTGATTGCTTTTCCAGCTTTGCACCCCCTGCCCGGGGGAGACATGTGAGGCGTCCCATATTATGTGCGTCCTAAAACGTGAACATGCAGGGTAAGCTACTGTGCTGTTCTTTGTGAAGGTAATTTGCTTTACCCTGGGCAGTCTGGTGAGTGAGGTTTTTATGTTATGGTGCTTTGTTTGCCTTCCCTCTTGGCATCTGGAGGGAGAGGAAAAGGGAAGGAAACAAATGTTTACTGTCGATTGCAACCATGAGCCTGAGGCGGAAGCCTTCATGGTTCTTATAACATGGCTTGGCATCCTGCGGTGAAAATAATGTGCAGCTACAGAGAATGGCGAGGCTTAGCAAGATGTCGGAAGCGCATCCATTTTGGGCAGAGTATGGCCCTCTTTTCCTTGCAGACAGTCTTTGGAGATACCCCATGAAAGTCAGGGAGTCTTTGGAGATACACCAAGATACACACGGAATGGAGCCTGACTGTTGTAAGATAATGTAGATCTGATGTGTGTGGTCTTTGTTCAAAAAATATAAACAGGTTGGCTTGTATTTTTAAATCAAAGTGGGCCACAGATTTTGTAGTAAAATAATTATAATACCGTATTTTCCCCAAAATACGACCTGTCCTGAAACTAAAGCCTTGCCACATTTTTCACGTGGGCAAAAATATAAGCCCACCCCCGAAAATAAGCCCCCTGGATAACTCCCCCTTCCGGCCAGGCAGAGCACCGCTCACCGACCTAGTGGTATCCCGAAGGCGCCAAGCCGCGGGAGCCGGGGGGAAAGGCGCTCACATTGCTTGGTGCCTTTGGGATACCACTAGGTTGGGGAGTGGCGTTCTAGCCTGGCCAGAGGGGGGAGTTGCCGGGCAGCTGCTCCCTTGCAAACTGGCTCCCGAAGAGCCAGGCACAGCCTCAGGGCCGAAGCAGCCATGAGGTGACCATGCTCACGAGCAGCCACCCAGCAAACCCCCTCTCCAGCCGGGCAGAGCGCCATTCACTGACCTAGGAGGTATCCCTAAGGCGCCAAGGCACATGGCGCTCTGCCCGCTTCCCAGCTCCCGTGGCTTGGCACATTCGGGATACCCCCTAGGTCAGTGCATGGAGCTCTGTCTGGCTGGTGTTGGAGAACTCTTTGTCTCGAAGACTCTCTGTATGGCAGCCGGCCCACAGCCATAGAGCGCACTCCTAGAGTGGCGCTGCTGGAAGATTCGGCAGCCGAGTTTTGGTTTGGAAGCCGGAGAAAAAGTTATTCTTGGAGCGCGGCGGGGGCGGAACAGGTGCTCGCACAACCCCCCCCCTCCAGCCAGCCAGAGCTTCATTCACTGACCTGGGGTCGGGGGTATCCTGAATGTGCCAAGCCGAGAGAGCTGGGGAACAGGCAGAGTGCCATGTGCCTTTGTGCCTTAGGGATACCCCCTAGGTCAGTGAATGGCACTCTGCACGGCTGGAGAGGGGGTTTGCCGGGTGGTTGCTCATGAGCGTGGTCACCTCATGGCTGCTTCGGCCCTGAGGCTGTGCCCGGCTCGCAAGGGAGCAACTGCCTGGCAACCCCAAAACAATAAGCCCTCCCCCTATAATAAGCCCAAGGCCATATTTCATGGGGCAAAAGAAAATAAGACCCTGTCTTTTTGGGGGGAAACACGGTAAGAGGTGAAAAAAACCTAGATGAACTGTCAAAGAGGATGGTAGCCAAGGGAACCAGCTGTAAGAGGAAGAAGGACCAGTTCTACAAGTGAGTTGACATGTCCACAGTCAAGGGTGAGGCTTTGGCACCTTCTAGTGAACTTCAGACACCAACTTCCATCCACCTGGATTCTTTGTCAGGTACCTGCAATGAACTTTATTAGCATAAATCAGCACACTTGGATCGGAGGCACCAATGCAGTGAGAGAAGAGGAAACCACGGGAAAGGAAGAGAGGTTTTCTACAACAAAACCGAACAAGGCAACTAGCCAGTGGTAGGCAGCTAAATTTAAAGGCAATCATTCCTAAATAAAGGGTTTAGCTCCAAGGAAAGCCTCACATTTGAAAGCCATTAGCTTAATGCTTTCTGTTCAAAGGGAGAACTGGAATATTGACTCTGAGAATCATCCCATTTAGATCAAGATTGAACTGATGGGCTTAAAGGGTGGAGGCCCCTTTTAGGTTAGTCAATACGCATCAGGAGTTGGCAAAAGCCTTGTTAATGAGGGTCTTCAAGTGAAAGCGTGAGAGAACCTGTCTTCAGATGAATAAGGTGATGCGGCTAGGAACCTTGAGATTTAAGCAGATGAGAAGGTTTCTTTGAACATTGCAATCTGTCCTTTTCCAGTGTTCGCTCATTCGATATGCACCAGTGAATTAAAGGCAGACGTACGTGTCATCTTCATACACGAAAGCCTCACTTCTAGAATAAAAATGTCAGACGGATAATTCAGATCTTTGAGTTACAAGAAAGCACAATGTTACCATCTTCCCTTTGGGGAGGCTTCTGGGTACAAACCAGGCTGACGCTTTTGAAGATGCCAAAGTTGGGACAGTTGTTTAATGTGTTCCTCATGATGCTATTGTCATTTTGTAATACATAAGCTGCATATGAGGAACTTACATGCTAACACTACCGATGCATGGAGTACTCTTTTTCATGGCGCCATTGGGTTCAGAGAGACTGCACTACTACTCTGATTACATGCAATTCTAAGTCAGTACTCTAGAGCAGGGTCTCCAACCTTGGCCCCTTTAAGACTTGTGGACTTCAACTCCCAGAATTGGAGTTGGAGACCCCTGCTCTAGAAGGTTTCCTATGTGAGCATTCCTGCCACGTGGTATGTGTAGCTCTTTCCTGCAGCTTTTTGCTTCTGGTAGAGAAGAGTCTAGGAGCAAACTTCATGAAGTTTTTGGGATCATCCAGCTCTCATCCAGCTCTCCAAATGTCTGGGTGCGTCTTAGATGCCTTCACTTTTAGGTAGGGCTTCCTGAAGACATCAGAGGCTTCCTATTCTGCTTATGCCTCCCCACTAGGTTCCAAAAGTGGATCCTTTTGGAGAACTCCTGGATTTGGATCTAGTGACCTGGCTGTCCTGAAGTGCTTTTTCATGGTTGTGTGTCTGGTGTGGTCCAAAGGGGGAAGATCAAGCTTCGCCCATCATTTGTGTGACGCACTGCCAGCGCCACTATCTTGACCTCCTCCCCTTACACACACACACCCTGGAGACACTCCTGTGCTCTTTCTTCAACTCCGTTTAATTCTCATTACAGAATTTGTACTATGGCTCTACTTAGTCTATGGTCTTGTTAGAATTTGTACTCAAGACTCCTTTTGTTTAAATGTATTCACTCTTGTGATTATTACAAGTTTTGGCCTCAATGAGAAGATGGGATATACTGACCTTTACATCGGTTGTGGCAATGCGATTTTCCTGGTTGGGTGAATTGACCTTGTTAGATATTAACAAAAGCTACCGTGATTTCCACTCCAGTCCTCTGTTCGGGCGGGAACAGAGGTTCAATCTGATTGGTTGAGAGGTCTGACAGCTCCCTATAAAAGGAGAGCTGTCAGACCTAACTGCTGCTGGATTGTACATACTTGACTGTTGTAATAAAGAGCTGTTGTTGCGTTAAACCTGAGTCTGCCTTCTCATTGCCCTAACTAACAGACCTTATGCATGTATGTTTTTATGCAGCTGCAGAAGATCTGATACTATTTTGTTTAGCTGTTACATTTTTCCTGCTTCTAAAACTGCATGTAATTTGATCTCAACGTGTTGCACTTTTTTGTGGCATATAAATTTGTGGGGTGGGCCTTAATTTGTTTAATGTAGAGTACATTAGGGTTTTAATCATTTTTCAGTCATGTGCCCTTCTGCATATCCCTTAGAACAGTGGTGGCGAACCTTTTTGGCACCGATTGCTGAAAAGGGAGCCCACGTGTGTGCATGCAAACTTTGCACGCACACACGTTTGTCGGGGATGCACCCCGGAAGAGAAGTTGCCAAGTGGGCATGTGCGCACCAGGAAGTGGACTTCTGGTTTCTGGTGTGTCCATACGTACCGGCCAGCTTGTCTTCCAGTTACTGATGTGCATGTGCATGCGACGATCAGCTGATTGGCAGGCATGCGCACAATGAAAACTGGAAGACCAGCTCTTCCGGTTTCTGGCATTCCCACACGTGCAAAAACAGCTGATCGTTGTGTGCGCAAGCCAGAAACTGGAAGAGGAACAGGTAAAGTTGTGCGTGCCAGCCAACATGGCTCTGTGTGCCACTTTGGACACCCATGCCATAGCTTCGTCATCACAGCCTTATAAGAATAAAAGCATTTGCCTTATTATTTCAGGGTGCAGATTCCTAAAAACCCTTAAATTGTAATGATAAACTCTCTCTTCACCCATCGCCACACCAGCGTGGAGAAGGGGAAGAGAAGAAATGGATGGTGAGCACATAAGGAGGCCCTGTCCACGTTGCTGTCTTGAGAATCATGGCCTCAACCAAGGCATGAGAGCCCCTCCTGCTCTTAACTTTCCAACACTGTGTAAATGTGCACCATCACCAGGGAGTTTGTGCGCTCCTCAAGTCAGTTCAGGTTAACACCCACAGACGGGGTTTGAGTAAATTCTGTGAGGCATTTGAGAGCTTTTTTCATTGAGGGTGTAGAAAACATGTTGTCTCTTGGTAGAATAACATTCTGTTTGCAAACCTATTTGCACTGGCTGAGAGGAGGAAGCCCAGCAAACCCAAATGCGAGGTATATTTTGGAGGAGATATAAAAAGATTTACTTCCCAACAGCCAGGCAGAAAGTGAATCATCTTTAAAGATAAACGGGTGAAGAGTGGAGTCCCAGAAAGATGATCTGCAACCCCTTTTGTGCCCAATAGGGCTGTGTGGAGAGAGCTTCTGATCTGATCTCGCCCTCAAAGGGGGCTTTGGAGCACAAGCGCAGCTCCTGCCTGACATGCTGGAAAGCTTTGGGGTTGGTCAGGCCTTGAGATGGGTTGGCAGAGACAGTCCCGGGAAGAGTTGGTGCCACTTTAAAGTGGAACAGGTGTTTCCCATACTTGTACTTTGTACTCCTGGTGTGCACTTGGCCTTGGCCTTGACTGAGGTTTGTTCAGTGGTGGGTTCCGGGTGGTACAGCCCAGTACAGGCGTACCGGTGGCAGCTGGGAGCAGTGGCCACCGTACCGGAACGGTGCTTCATTGGGCCCACCCGCTTTACTGGTTTTTGAGGGAAATGGGCCAATTGAGCACACACACACAGCGTACGGCGCCTGCACGACCTCACTGAGCAGCTGGGGCGTCACAGGGCGGTGGCGTGCACATGCATGTGCAGCACATGTGCCCGAGGTGGACGTCTGGCCCCTTCGCAGCATACCAGTTGCAACGGGATCTGGAACTCACTACTGGGTTTGTTGTTATTAAGATGGGGGTTCTTCAAATGGGGGGGAGATCAAATTCTGTTCAAACCTCCTGGGTATAATACCAGAGGGGTATAAGAAGGATGTGCTTTATTTAGTTATCCATGTATTGACAGTGGCGCGAATAACCTAGGCGTAGTATTGGAGAAAAGAAAATATCCCATCAGTGTTAGACATAATTAGAAAAATCTTGGCCTGCGTGGAAACAGATAGGCTCACCCTAGGACCAAAAAAATAAAGGGGAGTCGGAATATTATGAAGTTTGGAACAGATTTTATTATTGGTATAAGCCAAGGTGACAAGACTGGAACAAATTGTAAATAATGGGATTGGATAGAAGGATAGATAATATACTAAGCAGGCTGACAGTTAATGGATGAGATTACGTGTATATCCTGTGATTGTATGGCCATAATGGCTGCGCTGCGCTGCACTATTTTAAATGCAAAACCAATAAAAATATTTTTTTTAAAAAAAGAAGAAGACATGGGTGTTCTTTTTGCTGTTGTTGAAAAGACTGTATTTCAGGAGGAAATGAAGCCGGGACTTAAAATTTAACTTAAAATTTTGAAAAGTTTTGAAATATATAGAAAACATTGACTAATCATTATTGCTGTGATATATGATGCTAAATTGTTGCTCTATGGTGAATATACTTCTCTTTTCCTCTGCCCTCTTTGGTCTCTTTCTCCTGAGCAAATCTCAAAATCAAAGCTTCTTACGTTGTTTTTAAAAGAACCAGATAGATCAATAGGAAAAAAAAAACGTATGTTGCTTTGTTAGAAAAAAATACATCAACGTATGTTTGGATTATGGATATACTTATGCCCTTATACCAATTCTCAGGGTTTTTTTTCCCTGTATGTAAAGCTGCATATAACTAAATTCATACATAGAAACTTATCTAACAAATAAAATAAGATGGCTGTAATAATATAATTATATTTATACCATATAATGTGCTGGGAAATTATATCTATCTTAATGTCATCACTTTGAAAAATTCTGCATCAAACAAACATGTTTCGCGATCAAAACATACATAATCGAAATAAAGGAATGCAAACACAGAGGACTGGTGAGATGATCCTACAAACTATGCAGCTACCATTAAGAGACCATGAACTTAGTCCAGGAAACTGTGAGAAAGAAGCTCAAGATTCTGCTGCTTTGACTTTCTTTGGTATAAGAGAGAGGAAAGGTAAAACAGTGTCAGTTTTTTGAGATTCTGTTATAACCCATATTAAGGCAGTTGTGTTTTTTTAAGTGGTATCTGTTTCTTGGTTTTATCTACTTTAAAGGATTGGGACAAACTTAGCATTTTAGGTGTTATTTTTTTAAAAAAAAAAACCCAATCTGAAACATTCTCAGAAACTTAGATAAAAAAACTAGCTTTTGATCCATTTCTTTTGATTCTTGTCATTGATTAGGGTATAAGTGTAACTTTTTTTTTTTAAAAAAAAGGTTGCTGTTACTTCTAATATTCAATATCTCATACTTGGGCAATGGGTCAGTGGTGAGTTCCTACCAGTTTGGACTGATTCGGCCGAACTGGTAGTGGTTTGGTGGCCTGGGTCGCTGGAAACGACAGCAACCCAGGCCTGCCGTGCCCCTGAACTGGTTTTCCCGGCAGCACCGTAGGCGCCGCCATCTTGTTTTTTGGTTCTGCGCATGCACGGAACAATTTTAATCGCACTACGCATGCACGCACCCTGCGCGTGCCACACACACACAAGCAAACCGGCAATAGTGCCTGCCGGAACTCACCCCTGCAATTGTTGCTATATAGTGTGCTAGATCTGGATACTTTGGTCATTGCATCATATATATATATAGTGCAAAATAATAATGTGCTTCAATTATATCATATCTCAAGAAACAAATACAGCTAGATTTGCCCTAAGAAAAAAAGGGTGATGCCATAAGATGATTTCTCTTTTTGCATAATAACAGCTCTGCAAAACTGAGGAAGTGGCCTCATTATAGGATAGAAAGTTAGAGAGAGAAAGAGAGAGACGGAGGGAGGGAGGTGGGGAGGGAGGGGAGAAAGAGAAAGAGAGAGTTAGCTGGAAGGGCTGTGGTAGTGAAGAGAAAGAGAAAACCAACCTAGAACTAAGGAGAAATTTCCTGACAGTGAGAACAATTACCCAGTGGAAAAACTTGCCTTTAGAAGTCATGGGTGCTCCATCACTGGAGGCTTTTAAGAAGAGACTGGAGAGCCATTTGGAATGGTATAGAATAGAATAGAATAATAGAATAGAATAGAATAGAATAGAATAGAATAGAATGAAAGAAGGGAAGAGAACAGAATGAAATAATAGAATAGAATGAAAGAATAGAATAGAATAGAAAGAATAGAATGAATGAAAGAAGAGAATAGAATAGAATAACAGAGTTGGAAGGGACCTTGGAGGTCTTCTAGTCCAACCCCCTGCTCAGGCAGGAAACCCTACACCATTTCAGACAAATGGTTGCCCAATCTCTTCTTCAAATCCTCCAGTGTTGGAGCATAGGGTCTCCTGCTCAACCAGAGGGTGGGATTAGAAGACCTCCAAGGCACCTTCCAACTGTTTGTTATTCTGTTATCTGTTATGATAATCTCCGTGGCTGTTTCTTAAGATGGAAGGGGAGACAGATATAAGCCTACCACTGATGGTGAGATGGTTCCAGAATTGCCTCTCCAGTGACTGTATCAAGAAACAAAGAAATGGAAGTAGCTCCCCATTTCAGGAGTGGGGAAGTACAGCAGACAAGGGCAAGGAAGGCCCTTAAGTGAGCCTTCACCTGGAGACGGTGGCATCAATAAAGTCCTCTTTGTGTAATCACAGGGAGATACCCTCAACCGGGTGTCCTCCAGAGATATTGGACCACCATAGCTGAGATCATTTCTGCCTCAGGGCCCGTGGAGGAGATCCAGAGCCATCCCCAGCTGGAATGGGGCGGGCTGACGTAATGCATGAGTTGCCATGAGCTCGTGGGCTGTTTGTTCTTTTCCCGCAGAACAACTTGCGATATCACTGAAGTGAATAATTCTATATTTGGCTGGAAGATTCTGTATGTCAACTGCAGAGCTCATAAACAAGCAGAGGCCCTTCTTGGCAGCCAGCCAGGAGTACATCTGGGGACTTATTTATTAGATATGTCCAAATTGTGGAGTACAGGAGAAAATACATTCCTGCTTTCACCGGGTTTGTTGCTCTGAAGGAGGCATTCTGCTTTCCCAGCACTATCTTACATAATTTGTGGTCTCTCTTATAGGGAGAGAAATGGGAGAAATTACATTTTAGGTTGTCTCTCATCTTAGGGAGATTGTTTCAGACATCTTTCTACATTATTTAAGCTTATCTCTATCTCTATATTATTGTTTCATTCCATTCCTTGCTGTAGGGACTTTAAACAGGAATTTCCTTTGTCAGGTGCAGTTGCTTTCTTTGCTGGGTGGGGATTGTCCTCTATGACAAGAGAAAGGGATGCTGACACTGAGCTTCCTGCAGATCCACGTTGCATGTTGAGGGATCTACTTCCCAAGACAAGCTTATATTCACACGCTGTTCAATATGAAGCAGCAACAAACTTAGCCACACAAATTTAGATTTAGGGAGAGGATTAAAGGGGGTTTCAGGTTATCTGGTAAATCTAGATATTGAATGCCTCGGTGACCTCTTTCAGTGGGAGACAATAGGATTTAGCTTGGATCACAACCTTTTCGCCAGATATATACAAATAGAAATGGAAAATGGCACCATCCACCAGCCACTGTTAGTCTCCATCTCCATGTTTTTTGTAGCACAGAGGAGTCTATATGGTCTGGAGGTGTCAAACTCAATTTCATTGAGGGCCACATCAGGATTGCGTTTGACCTTGGGGGGGGGCATGACCAGCTCGACATCAATCATGTCAGGGGTTCCTGTGGTGGCCCAAGCACTCTGCCAGTGCAAATGGTCTCCCAAGCTCTGTTTTCGCCTGCAACGGCCTCCTGCAACCCTCTGTCAGCCAAAGCAGAGCTAGGAAGAGGTGTCTGTGGTCCTCTCAAGCTGTTTTCAGCTGCGAGGGCCTCTTGTAATGCTCTGCCAGCGAAAATAGAGCCCTCGCAAGCTCCATTTTTACTGGCAGAGGCACTGCGGTCTGGTCCTTCACTGCTTTCAGGGTGGCCCTGTCTGATCTAAGCACCCTGCGGGCTGGATCCAAGGCCTTGAGTTTGACACCCCTGATCTAGGACCACATAATGACTCTATGGTGCCATTTCATTTCCAACACGAGCATGAAATAACGTAAAGCACATTTAGCTATCTTACTTGGTGAGTATCTAGAGGCCTTTTTATGTTTTTCTACCTGTCTGTACCATGAACTCCCACGTGAGCCATGGGGCTTATGGCTCCCTTCTAAGGTAGAAGTAGAGAGCCAGTTTGGTTTAGCGGTGAAGTCGTCAGGCTACAAACTGGGAGACTGAGAGCTGTAGTCCCACCTTGGGCACAAAGGTGGGTGATCTTGGGCCAGTCCCTTCTTCTTGGCCCTAGGAAGGAGGCAATGGCAAACCACTTTTGAAAAACCTTCCTGGGAAACCGCAATGTCCAAGCAAACTCTGAGAACTGGACACAATTGAATGGAACAAACAAAACAAACAAAACAAAACAAACAAAACAAACAAAACAAACAAAACAAACAAAACAAACAAAACAAACAAAACAAACAAAACAAACAAAACAAACAAAACAAACAAAACAAACAAAACAAACAAAACAAACAAAACAAACAAAACAAACAAAACAAACAAAACAAACAAAACAAACAAAACAAACAAAACAAACAAAACAAACAAAACAAACAAAACAAACAAAACAAACAAAACAAACAAAACAAACAAAACAAACAAAACAAACAAAACAAACAAAACAAACAAAACAAACAAAACAAACAAAACAAACAAAACAAACAAAACAAACAAAACAAACAATGAAATGAAATAAAATTCAGAAGTACCATTTCCAAAGGAAATAGAAGTGAGTCGCGTGAGTAGAGAAGCATGTTCTCCAAGCAGCCAGCTGAGGAATATAGCTGGCAAGACGCATTTATTGTATGTGCATGACATAATCCCTTTCAAGATAAAGAGCAACTGTGAGTGCCTGTGGTGTGGGAGGGACCGAGACAATGGCAAGATAGAAAGTGCCTCTGCTGTAGTGTGATGCATCATGTACCATTCTATAAGACAGTAGAGGAGTATTTCAGGGAAGGGCATGCCACTCGAGTGTGGCAGAAGTGATGTCTGTGCTGACTGGATTAGTAATAGTGGAGTGGTTTTGTTATTGCAGGTGTTTCTAGCCTGCGTTTCTTCCAGGAAACTGAAGGTGCTTTGAATCTCTCTCCCTCTCCCTGCCTCTCCCTCTCCCTCCCTCTCTTTCTCTTTCCCTCCCTCCCTCCCTTGCGCTCTTTCTCAACTTTGAGAGCCAGCTACAAACACTCAAGATAGACTTAAATGCAGATCTCTCCCAAGAGGGAGAAAACCCAGGCTAGGCCCCCAGTCACCTCAGTCAGAAAGAAAATATGAGCTGTCAACCAAAAGGGATTATCTAATGCAGTGAAAGAAGAGGTTCATAAAGAAAAGAAAAACATTGTTTATGGGACTACCCATCCTGGCAGGTATTGCCACCTGAGAACTCACATTATTATAGTTATTACTGAGGAACATGTTGGATTTGTGGCAGGAGAATGAAAATCAATCATACGAAGAAGCCCTGTCCACAATCACAGGATGCTACAGATGACTTGGGCAATGCTGCCTTTCTCTTGAGGTCCTCTGTGTAGAAGACCCTTCCCTGTTTATCAGAAGAAGACAGGATGTTCAGCTGTAGAGGACCAAGATAGCTGCACTGCAGTGCTGCTAGGAAGGCCTTTCCCAGGATGACCTTCCCCTGTTTGGCATGAATGCTGCCATTTGACAGGTCTGTTGTGAGAATGAGGGTTTCCGAGTGGGATAGTTTAATGGCCTGGATGAGATTTTCCTATGCTGCCATTAGGAGTCAACATTTCCTCTCTCTCTTTCTGGATCCGCCACTGTTTTTTTTCCCAGCTGACTTTTTCCATTTGGAATTCTTCTTTGAGATGCCATTAAACTTCCTTGTTTGAAGGAAAGCTGAGATTCCCTGTGAAATAAAATCTGTGATGAGATGGACAATCTGCACGGGAAAAGGAATAAAATGTGTGGCATAATATAACATGAATATTGGGATTTAGGTAGTAGAATCAGAAGCTAAGACACAAGGGGGGGGGGATTTGTATAAAGCTGTCTCCACACATGTGTTGTGTATACATCATCATGGCTTGTTGTGAGTTTCACTGCATGATGGGATCTGATTGCTCTGAAACTCTAGAGTCCAAAGACTGTTTCCAAAGCAGCTGCATAGATTTTCAAAAATTGATGAACTGGTCCACTTTTTCCTTCTCTCTTTCTCATCCCAGGTGGTCTTTTGATGGAGGCACTTTAAATTAGGAAGGATGCAGAATATAAAAAGATTTCTGCAGGTCAACATGGACTTTGTGAAATTGCTTGGATGGAGGAATTTTGCAAGCTCCATGGCTGTTCCTATGCTCGTGTATTTCCCCAAGTGGTCAATTTTTGTGTGTGTTTTTTTCAATTCTACAATTCTCTTGTCTTTTCCTGCATCAGAATATTTTTTATTTTGTAACTGTTGAGTGGAAAAAGAACTGTGTCTCATTTCTTCATGGTGAAATACACTAGTTACTTTTTTATATATAACAGCAACAAAATCTGAATATAAATTGTACCACTTTCCCGATCAACTGTGGAAGCCTCTATGAATACATTGTTAGCACATTGTGCAGCGGCAGCCAAAAAAGCCAATGCAATCCTAAATTGCATTAACAGAGGGATACAATCAAGTGAGGTACTAATACCACTCTATAAAGCCCTAGTAAGACCACACCTAGAATACTGCATCCATTTTTGTCACCACACTATAAAAAAGATGTTGAGACTCTAGAAAGAGTGCAGAGAAGAGCAACCAAGATGATTAGGGGACTGGAGGCTTAAACATATGATGAACAGTTGCAGGAACTGAGCATGGCTAGTTTAGTGAAGAGAAGGACCAGGGGAGATATGAGAGCAGTCTTTCAATATTTAAGGGGCTGCCCCAGAGAGGAGGGGGTCAAGCTTTTTCCAAAGCACCTGAAGGTCAGACAAGGAATAATGGATGGAAACTGACCAAGGAGAGATTCATCCTGGAAATAAGGAGGAACTTTCTGACAGTGAGAGCAATCAACCAACGGAACAGAAGTTGCCTTCGGAAGTTGTGGGAGCTTCATCACTTGAGACTTTCAAAAAGAGATTGGACTGCCATTTGTCAGAAATGGTGTAGGGTCTCCTGCTTGAGTGGGGGGTTGGACTAGATGACCTACAAGGTACCTTCCAACTCTGTTAATTTGTTAATCAAAACCTTTAAATGTTGCACAAACCTTAAGTAGGAGTTTTAAAGCAATGGATATCTCCCAGAATTTAAGACAGTAGATGGCTTTTAAAACCTAATACCTGGTTGCATATGGTTTGATAGGGCGGGGACCTTTAAGTAGAGTGCAAAAAAGATTATTCCATGGGATGGCTAGCTAGAGTTGGGAGCCCCTTGTGCCTTAAGCATGCCATTTTAAAAAAAATATATCTTTTTACTGTAATGTTCCTAGAAATGTGTGGTTCTGAAGAAAAAAAAATGAAGCATTTTAGGAAAATGAAGAAGTTGGGGGAAGATGATATTTCAACTTGTCCTCTGATCCCAAAAGATTGAAATGTGCATGCTCCTTTTTCTTAATTTAGTTTATACAGGATGCTTTGTGGTCATTTTTGTCAAGAACAAAGATTAGATGTACATCCAAGATTATTTAGGTGAGACACTTCTTGTGATATGGTTCAATTCTGTTGTGTGGCAAACAGAGAGTATTTGACTTGTGGGTCATTTCATAAAGTGATACTGTGGCTGCTCATGTTTTTCTTTCGATGTTTTAAACAAAAAGGCTTGTTTTAGAAAGTTTATGATTTCAGGATCTCATAATTTGCACATTTTGTATCCTGGTAGACTCCCCGCATGAAAATATTGGGCATTTTGTTAGCTGTTGTAAATAAATATTAGTTTCAATAGTTGACATGGTGGTTAGAGTTTTTTATGGCCTCTACTGTGATATAAGATCTTGGTGCATTTATGACAGTAACGAGTACTGTGAGTTCATTTAACAAAATTATGTCTGGCCTGTGATACTTGGCTATGCTGTCTGCATAGTAAGCTGTTAAAATAAGTTTGTCTCAATGTAAGATGCCATCTTTGTTCTTATTTCAGGGTTGGGATGATCCTGATCTTGAAGACTTCGCATTTTCCTGAGGTCTGGAATAGGCCAGGGGTGTCCAAACTTGGGAACTTTAAGACTTGTGGACTTCAACTCCTAGAATTCCCCTGTCAGCATTCCCAGAATTCTGGGAGTTGAAGTCCACAAGTCTTAAAGTTCCCAAGTTTGGACACCCTTGGGCTAGGTGTTAATGGCATCTGGCATGCACTGCACCGTGATTGGCAGTGAGATGGTTTCTTAGACGTCCTGCTTGCCTTGTATTTGTATTTGTATTGATTGATTGATTGATTATTTATATTGTGCTACTTTGTTCTTCATGTTCTAGCTGCCCAGAATTGCTAGGATGGGACGACAGCGGTATATATTCTTTAAATAAATCAATACATATTTGTAGCCAGAAGGCTTAAAGTTAGCAGTATAAAGACAGCACGAAAGAAAGAAACTCTAAAAATGATCTACTATCTGGCAATGTAGTTTAATTCAGACGAAGCACGGCAGTTTGTTATTCTACTTCTTATTTAATTTTACATTTCCTACACCTGCCAAACCCAGGGTCTCCACTTTTGTATTTTTAGATTATTGCACAATCTTGAATACCTGACCCAGTTTTAAAGGCCTCTCAGCACAGGCTCTGCCCACTTTTGTCTGTTAAAGGCTTTCTAGGCATTTCCCCTGCAGCCAAGGGTGTCCTCGTATTTTCATTCTCTTCTTCCTTCCGTGAATGGGATTTAGGAGGGGATGGTTTCAATGGCCTTTCCACTGTTTCAGAATTCAAGAGTTCAGATGTATAATTGTTTTGATAAGTGGCTTTTGCTCATTCTGCACCAGTTTTTCTGTTCGTACTATTTAGGAACAAGCGGCATTAGTTGAATAGCAAAAATAGTAAAGAATTAGTTAGTACCTGTCAGCCTCTACTTTGCTTGCTTACTATCGGCTGCTATAGTAACAGGGAGGGTGGGGGATAATGGTATTTGGGAGCGGAAGTACTAGGTACTGGAGGAGATATTGTTTAGGGAGTTTTGTTCTCTCCATCTTCTGCTCCTGCTGATGGCTCGTGTTTGGACTTGGTCAAGGTCAACCGTCTCTGCATACCAACTGAATGAGGCCAGTTGAAGATGCACCCCACATGACACCTTTGGGAGTTGGAGATTGGACATTGGGTTGGGGTAACTGGGGGGAGGGTTTTGGGAAAACGTTTGATCTATACAAGTTCGTGCTTTTTTGCGTCAGATCTTGCTTGGGGGTTTTCTTTCTTGGATACTGAATGAGGAACAGCTGACAGCACCCCACATTTCCAAGTGGTTCAAGTTGTCCTGGACTCCATTTTTGTTCATTAACAACAGATTGTTAATTGAATGTTAAAGAAGGCAGCGGAAGTGGTTGGACCAAGGTTAATTCATTGGAAGAATCAACAGAAGCTTTCCCATCAGGTCACTCAGCCGATGCTCAGATGTCACAATGGACTCCTCCCATTGGTTCACTTGGACAGTCAAGAAGGGAGACCTTTTCTGAATTTTCCCAGAGGGAGATGGAAGCCATAACTTCCCATTTTTCCCTTGCTGGAGAAGGAGTCTTTTCTGGCTAGAGTGATGGATTTTATTTATGTGGCCGTGTAGCATGGTCATCGCTCAACAATTCTTAGCACTGAAGGCCAAACATACAATTGGCTTATGTGTTCCCCCCCTTGCTCTTCAATTAAACTTGTGTTTATTGAATGAAAGCCCCAACCCTTATAACTCCAGCCATCAAAAAATGTTGAAATAAGAGATGCCTGAATGTTTCACGATATCGACACCAGGTGTGATGAACATCTGGTGCTTGGATGCATTTTGCTGCAACTGCTTTCCAAGACCATGCAAATAGGCCAAGAGGAACAATGGGAAAAGGAAAAGGAATGAAAGTGGTCTCCAATAACCAGCTGAGAAGCTTGTCCCCCCTTCAGGTCTGTTGCCAAAATGACACAGATGCGCACAGCAAGAGCAGATGCAAGCCAACATGCAACAAACTGCCTGGGTCCTCATGGATAACATATCCTCCACCCCCAGGTAACTGTGCACCTGCTCTTCATTTAGCCTCTTGTTACTAATATTTTCACAGTTTTTGAGGCAGGTGCACCAGAGTGGGGGCTGCCTCACTTCTTCCAGACTTGTGTTCCCTCCTTTGTAGACTTCTCACAAAACATCTGAGGCAGGGGTGGGTTTCAATTTTTTTTACTACCGATTCAGTGGGCTTGGCTAGATGGGGAGCATGTGACTGAGTGGGCGTGGCCAACTTGCTATAACTCGCGCACACTCAGTCACATGACCCCTCCTCACCAAGCCACGCCCACTGAAACAGTGGCGAAAAGTTTTGACTGGGGGGGCCTCCAGCCTACCCAGAGCTAAGGGAGCGCCTGCAAACTACCCAGTAAGAAAAAACGTTTTTGTCCTCCCAGGCCCCCAGGAATACTCTGCAGGCTTCAGCAGGGATGAAGCCTGCAGAGTGCTTTTGGTGGCTGGCGGAAGGGAAAAACACCTCCATTTACCCTCAAAATGGCCCATCTCTGGGACTTCTCTGGGACTGGCATGCGCACACCATTAAAAAAAGGGGGAAATTTCATTTTTTCAATGAAGATCGTTCTGTGGATGTGCAGAACAGAAAATAAAGATGGCACAGCCTAGGATAGAACTGGTATGGTCATGTGTCCACTGGAGTTGGCTACCTATTTGGCTGAACCGTACCATACTGGTAGGAACCCACCTCTGATCTTAGGGCACTTCCTCATTCCCACTGCAGCCAACACCCTTGGCCTCCCCCACCCCCCACATATCTGTTTCCTGGACTGCATTCTAGGTAACCCCAACAGAAATCTGTTGAACAGGATGACCTGCACAATGTCCAAATTCAGGGGTCAGCAACCTGCAGCTCTGGAGCCGCGTGTTGCTGTTTCATCCCTCTGCTATGGCCCCCTGTTGCTGGTCGACACCACAATTTTGAGAGAAGCTTTCGGTTGGGAGGGGGGGAAGCACAGCGCACCAGGAGGAGACTCTATGGTGGTGGAACCGGACTTCTGGTTAACTCCTGAATTGAAGGGGTGGGTGGGTTCTGGTTAGGACCTTTGGGGCTCTTTGAGGGTTTAAGGTTGCCGACCCCTGTCCAAGTTGGATAAAGCAAAATGTGTAAGGATCCAGAGAGTCATGTATTCCCTAATTTTCAAGACTGGCTGTCAGGAAGATAAGGTGGAAAAAAGAAGAATTGAAAATAGAATGCAGATAGACGATTACACTGGGATTTACAGTCACAAAGAAAAAGTAGATAAAGGGGGAGATCACCCCCAAAAAGAAACCACAAAATATTAAGGAAAGGAGGAGAACAGGGAAAACCCTGGGGAAAGTTACTCGAATAATAAAATAAATACACTGAAGAAAAGTTAAACTACAAAAACGGGGGAAAGAAAAAGAAGAAGTTAGGGGAAAGGGGGAGAAAAAGGAAAAGAATTAAATCTGGGATTTTTGGGAGCCCAGGGGGAAAAAGAGGAAGAAAGGGAAAAAGAGTTACATTAGTAGATTAAAGGGAATAGTAGTAAGATTGTTATTATTACGTAACTAATTAAGAAATAAAGAAATGGTAGCATATTGTTAATGGTAGAAAAAACTTGAAAGAAATGCTCTCTGTCGTTAAATTGAATTAGGGGATGTATGCCAGGGGTGTCCAAACTTGGCAACTTTAAGACTTGTGGGCTTCAACTCCCAGAATTCCCCAGCCAGCAGAGCTGGGGAATTCTGGGAGTTGAAGCCCACAAGTCTTAAAGTTGCCAAGTTTGGACACCCCTGATGTATGCTGTTTATAACAAAATATACCAATGGAGAAAATAAGAAATTAAAATTTGGTGTAACTTTGAAGGGGCAATGGAAGATATCGTTCATGTATTAAGAAAAAAATAACTATAAAGATGGAAAATAATGGAAGAGAATAATTTGGCTGGAAGTGAAAGCAAAACTATGATGTAAAATGGACTATGTAATTGAGAAGGATGTAAAAGAAAAGACCTGGACAACTCTTTGTTCCCATAATATGTATAATTTGTATTAAAAAATAAAAAACCTTAAATGGGGGGGGGGGGGAGACCGACTGTCTCTCTGAATCAAGGATGTGGATTCCCACCAAAACTGCCCTTCAATTGGTGGTGGGGTTGCATCAAACAGGGCAGCAGCAGAGGGTAGCAGGCCTAATGGTTGAAAAAGTCACTTTCAGAAGGACTGGCCTTCTGCTAGAAAAATCAGGATGCAACAAACAGGGATTGGGTTTGGCTCCAGTGAAGTTATCGGAGCCTCAGCTGAAAGGGTCAGGTCGCTTAACAACTGGGAGAGGCACAACAAGGCTCTGCCCCTTGATCAATTCAGACTCCAGCCTGGATTTCTGGTCCTGCTTTTAGAAGTAAACAGTGCTTACGATTACATTTTATAGACATTATTTGGAAGAATGCTATTTGAAATCATGTGTGAAGAGCGCATGACGTGGCTTATGGAATGGCTTGTGGGGGAAGCAGCCTCTCCTTTGTTCTGTGGAAGGTATTTGTAATCCTGCCATTTGGACTATCAGCGCATGCAAAGAAACGGGGACTTCTCGTATAGCGTTTCTCAACCTTGGCAGCTTGAATATGGGTGGACTTCCACTCACTGTCCATCCGTTTTCAAGTTGCCAAGATTGAGAAACACTGTTCTCGTACAGAGACTGGATAGTCACAAAGATTTGCATCCAAGGAAACTCCTTCAAAATACCCAGAGGGAAGACAGTGTCATTCTGTGACCGTCCTCAATTGTTCTTCACCAACTTGGTGCCTTACGTGGGACTTCCCCAGGCTTGTTTAGGATGATGGGAGTTGAAACTCAACTGGAGTTCCTTGGGGAAGAAGAGGCGACTATAAACCAAATTGCTTCGGTTTATAAGGGATGGTAAAGGTAAAAGGTTCCCCTCACACATATGTGCTACTCGTTCCCAAATCTAGGGGGCGATGCTCATCTCCATTTCAAAGCCAAAGAGCCAACGCTGTCCGAAGATGTCTCTGTGGTCATGTGGCTAAACATGACTAAATGCCAAAGGTGCATGGAACACTTTTACCTTCCCACCAAAGGTGTTCCCTATTTTTCTACTTGCATTTTAATATGCTTTTGAACTGCTAGGTTGGCAGAAGCTGGAACAAGTAACGGGAGCTCACTCCGTTATGCAGCGCTAGGGATTCAAACTGTCGAACTGCCGACTTTTCTGATCAACAAGCTCAGCGTCTTAGCCACTGAATCTCCGCATCCCCTTTAAGGGATGATAGAGAAATGCAATATGCATATTCTTAGGATGCAGAATGGCAGACTTTCTTCTATTAGATAGAATTCTATTTCCTTGTTCTTTGTATGGCATCATTCATGTTCTGATGCATCTGTATTTTTTCCCTTCCTGCAGGAATGAAATATAATATGTCACGCTGTAACCCTGGCCTGACTCTCCCATAAAGTCCCAAAAGTGGAATTACGCACCGCAGCACATGCCGTTTCGTTTTCCTGATCCACTTGAAACCAAAGTGTCATTTCATTTTCTTGTGGTGTTTGTCAGAATTTCCTGGGAAGCACTAAAGGTGACCTACCCAGATTTGATAAACCCTGAATAGGAATGAGCTTTGCTGTAGATGGGAGGGGGGATTTGGCACATGTGATTGTGAGGGAAAGTACCCAGGTGGCTTTAAATGTGCAAATAGAAGGACCTGTCGCTAGGCTGATAACACCAGATTCAACGGATGTTGAGCCTCATTGATCCATTTCATTCATTTCATTTATTCGATTTATAAACCGCCCCCTCTCCCCAAGGGGACTCGGATCCACCATCCATCTCTGAGACCAGCAAGATAGTCAGCACTTTCCAAAATTTCTCTCCCATGAAGAGGAAGGGGAGGGGGCTCGCTTGCACCGCCTTCCACCAGTAGTGATGAGTCACCTTTCCCTGCTGGGGGAGGAGCCCAGAACGAATTCTCGGGGACATGAGCGTCTTCCATGACAAGTGATCCTAAGTCATCTTAGTTTTGCTTATTTCAGTTTATACAGAATCACCCTTTCCTCCTGAAAGCTTTGCTTTTATGTTCTTGGGAGTTCAGAGTTTGATTCTCATTTGTAATAGCAGGAAGACAGGGAGAATTTCATATCTCCCCGTTGCTTCGGGCCATTATGCATGATCTCTCTCTCTCTCTGTCTGTCTCCCTCCCTCCTCCCTGGATTCTACCAACTTTGGCGTATTGGGGGGAATTAGAAAGGATCTGTAGGCACCCCCCATTTTGCTCTTCATGGAACTGGAGAGAGAGAGGTTCTCTTTCCTACATGTGTGGGTGATGCTGCCTTCCAGAACGAAGGCTGGAGTTAGTTTTTGTGCTGAGCTGTCAGCAGCTGCAGCAGAGATGGGGGGAGGGGCAGCAGGAGGAGGAGGAGGCCCTCCAGTTTTATGATCCTGCTGACAAATGTGAGCCTTGGCTAGAATGCAAGTCATTTGCTGCTGGCAGCAGGTCAGAAATACCTCCAATGTGTAGGGAAGCCTTTATTGGGCTGGTGCTGAAGACCCCCATGTGGCCCTGGGGATGCGAAGCGTGTAGCCCCTTGCCTCCTTCACAGCCGTGTGATTCTCTTTCTCCGGCTGGGGTTTCACAGCAACTTGTGCTTTGCCACCTGTTGGGCAGGTCTGGAGGTTGGGGAGGGGGGGGGCTCAGCATAGCGCTCTTTGGAGAGACTCTGGGACAGAGACCGGTCTTCTGAATTCTTTACTGGACCTCAGCTTTCTCCGAGTGAGGAAAGGGTTAAAAAAAGCACCCTGTATGATGCTCTGTCAATTTGCAAGGAAGGGAGACTCTTCCAACCAGAACGTAGTTTAGGATCCTGGACTATACCAAAGGGAATTGTTTGGAAATTGGAGGAATTCACAGCTTTTCACACTCTGTTTTGCAGATTCTAGAGCAGAAGTGTCAAACTCAAGGCTCTGGGACCGGATTTGGCCCATGGAGTACTTAGATCCGGCCCATGGAAACAGCAAAGGACCAGCCCGTGGTGTTTCTGCTAGCAAAAATGGGCCCCCATGCTCCATTTTCAGCTGCCCCGGCTTCTGGCAACCCTCTGCCAGTGAATATGGAGCTTGGGAGCTTGTTTTCACTGGCTGAAGCACCACAGGCCAGTCCTTCACTGTTTCCAGGGTGGCCCCGGAGGCCAGATCTAAATACCCCATGGACCGAATCCAGTTCCGTTCTGTTTTCACTGGCAGAGGGTTGCAGGATGGTGTGGCAGCCAAAAACAGAGCTCGGGAGCCTGTTTTCACTGGCAGAGTGCCTGGGCCACCACAGGTGCCCTCAACAGTGACATTGAGCTGGCCATGCCCCATGGCCACGCCCCCTCCCAAGGTTAAACACAACGTTGATGTGGCCCTCAATGAAATCGAGTTTGACACCTCTGCTTTAGAGGGTCAGAATTCACAATTTTATGATTTTAAAAAAATATTTGCCAAAACAGGAGGCAACCTCTCCAAAACGAGGGTAAGAAATGTAACCTCATGCAGTCTGATAATGCTGCCGTAGCCTCACTGGCCAAGCCTGCAGCAACCCTCAGGTCTTGTAACGGCGACTCCTGGTGGCAAAGGAGGCCTCCTGCTAATTAGAATCAACATGGATGTCCCATGGATGCTAAGTGGAGCATCAGGGGATGGACCTTTCCTTATGAAGGACACTTCCTGTCTGCCTGAGAAGATGATGGGAATGAATGACCTGCTAGAGGGACCCTTTGTTCTGACCCTACCTCTGATGTCCTCCCTGATGGAATGAAAGACCTTTATTTGAGCCTTTGATCAGTTTAAATAGCATAAAGTGTCATGCAATAATAAGATAAACACAGCCAGCTCAGGTGTTCCCTTTAGGGAGATTGGCAGCAATGGCCCTGAAGAGCACTGGGGTTATTCAGAAGTAGATCTTAGATACAAAGTCTGGGGAGCTGATTCGGACTTTGCACTCGGCTTCTTCAAACCTGGCAAATAGAGTAGAGTAGAGTAGAATAGAATTAAGAGGAGAATGGAATGGAATGGAATAAGAATAGAATAGAATAGAATAGAATAGAATAGAATAGAATTCTTCATTGGCCAAGTGTGGTTGGACACACAAGGAATTTATCTTTGGTGCATATGCTCTCAGTGTACATAAAATGACAAGATACATTAGTCAAGACTCATGAGGTACAACACTTATAGGTTACCAATAAGCAATCAAATCATACTAGGAAACAAATAAAACAATATAAATTGAAAGATACAAGCAACATGGTTATAGTCATAAGTGGGAAGAGATAGGTAATAAGAAGGATGGGAAGAATAATAGTAATACAACAGGGGAGGGTTGCTGCCGGCATTACTGCCGGTTCGGTGCATGCACAATTTTGCACGCGTGTGCGTGCATTTGCACATAAATAGGTCTGTGCATGCGCAAAGCATTAAAAAATGGGGAAAAAATGAAATTTGTGTAATGACAATTGTTCAGTGCAGGGGCAGAACCAAAAATCAAGATGGCACCACCATAGGAGAACCAGTTCAGGGGCGTGGCAGTGCTGGGTTGTTGCCAGTTCCAGCGACCCAGGCCACCAAACCACTACCATTTGGCCGAACCAGTCTGAACCAGTAGGAACCCACCACTGTAATACAGTCTTAGTAAATATGGGTGAAGATCCAAGGACTACTGGCAGCTCCATCATGGACAGATCTTCTGCTTCTGTCTTCTCTGTTGCCTCCTCCCAAAACAAAAGGTGGGAAGAGGTGAAATTTGTTTTGGAGCATTTTGGGTATCACAGCCTCCATAAACCTTCAAGGAAGACAAACTGGAATTTCACTGATAACACACACCAAGGATTGTGAGATTGCTTCTGCAAACTGGCTACTCTCCTCACACAACACTTTCATGTTTGAGTTTCTCTTCTCTCGGGCTTTAACCAAGGAAGAAACAAAGTCTTGTAATGACCCCACTTGGCATGTTATTTAACTTCTTTCCCCCCAGGAACATAATGGGGTGACATTCATTTCTCCCCTTCCTGGAGGACTTCCATCGCTTTGGAAAAAATGGTGGTGTTAGATCAGTACCTAGGACCTGATTGTGGGAGTTTCAAGCCAACCTGCTTCCATAAGAGCTTTTCTTTGCTTTCAGCAACAGCTGATGAAATGTGGGATTTGAAATAATTAGGGGAATCAGCTACAGTGGAGGGCTGTTCCTCTGGAGCAAGTGGGGGCAAAGAGAAATTCCAGCTTCATTCCTAGCGACTTCTTGGCACATCCATACCTTTGTCTTGGCAATCTTTATAGGCAAATACTCCTGCTTTCTTCTGGGATTTCCCATTCAAACACTGACCAGACCTGAATCTCCAAATCCAAAAATGTCAGACAAGATCCAAAGGTATCTATGGAATTAATCCATGGAATTAATCCTTCCCTCTTATTTCACCCAATATGTAGCATCCTCACGCCATCCTGGAGTGATTATTTGTCACCTTCATTTGCCTCCAATAAAATTGACTCATGTCAGTTAAGACAAGTCCAAAAATATAAAAACCACCATATAAAATACAGTAAATGTCTGAGGAGGGCAGCAGGGGCAGACTAATGAAAAATCACCATAGCTGAGCAGCACAACCTCCTCTTTTGTATGTGTGCCATAACAAATGTGAGAGGAAACATCCCTTTTGACTTTCTGACAAAATCAGTAAGTTCCTGCAGATGTCCCTGTAGTCAGCTGTCAAATACCACGAAGCATCAGCTTTTTATTGCTGATAGACCTGAAGTCCTGTTGCACTCTTGATTTCCTGCATTGAATTAAACGATAACATTATTTGGCTTGGTATCAGATGTAATTTGTAAATCATGATACATGCATCAATGTGTTGTATGAACCAACCGAGTTGTAATTTGTTCTACAAACCATGTCTAAAGAAGCCATGAGATCTCATGGTTTAAAATATCTCAAAGATGTCTACTGAATGTTTTGATCACAGTATTTATAAACAACAACAACAAAATTGGAAGAGACCTTGGAGGTCTTCTATCCAACCTCCTGCTTAGCCAGGAAACTATTTATTTCAGACAAATGGTTGTCCAATATTTTTTAAAAAACCTCCAGTGTTGGTGCACCCAGAACTTCTGAAGGCAAGCCATTTCACTGGTTCATTGTCTTCACTGTCAGGAAATTTCTCCTTAATTCTTGGTTGCTTCTCTCCTTGATTAATTTTCATCCGTTGCTTTTTGTCCTGCCTTCAAGTGTTTTGGAGAATCGCTTGCCTCCCTCTTTTTTATGGCAGCCCCTGAGATGTTGGAATACCCAGTGGTGGGATTCAAATAATTTAACAACCGGTTCTCTTCCCTAATGATTTCTTCCAACAACCAGTTCACCAAACTGCTCAGAAAGTTAACAACTGGTTCTCCGGCAGT
This sequence comes from Natrix helvetica, assembly GCF_964273705.1. Taxonomy (NCBI): domain Eukaryota; kingdom Metazoa; phylum Chordata; class Lepidosauria; order Squamata; family Natricidae; genus Natrix; species Natrix helvetica. The sequence goes on along the minus strand of NC_138551.1, from coordinate 106,274,483 downwards.
GGTGCAAACTGGCTGAATCCAACCACTGAGAACACTGCTATCATGTGCTTTCAAAGCAGGGGAAAGTGGTTTCAGTTACAGTTATGAGAACAAAGAAGTGAACGTAAAGAAAGAAGTAGAGTTGCTTGATCACTGAGTTTTCTTACTAGCAAGGAGAAATCATTGTGGACGTGCGGCTTATGCATATGCATGGCAATTCTGACATGTGTATGGTATATAGCAGTGTTTCCCAACCTTGGCGACTTTAAGTCCTGTGGACTTCAACTCCCAGAATTCCCCAGCCAGCTATGCTGGCTGGGGGATTCTGGGAGTTGAAGTCCACAGGACTTAAAGTCGCCAAGGTTGGGAAACACTGCTATATAGGATGGTCCAAGGCACAAAACCTGCCAGTCTTGCTTGCTGTCCAGGCTGGGGGACATTTGCTTTGAAAGTCCATCTTCTGCCTTAAATTTCAGCAGGGAAGGGGAGCACCATGTGGTGCCTTTCTGCCTCTCACATGGGACAGATGGTTTCATTGGAAAAAATTAAATAACTGGACACCAGTCTTTGGCAACATATAGCAAAAATATTTCCACTTCCAAGATTTTCTCCTACTAACCTCAAAGGCAAAAGGACACATCAATACTGTATGAAGAATTACTTCTAAATTAGTAAATTCATCTGATATTCTGACACAAGCTGGACAAAGCATTTAATTGATTTTAGAAGGATGATTGGACCATGATATTATATTGTATAAATTATGGTTTATATCAGTGGTGAAATTCAATTTTTTTTACTACCGTTTCTGTGGGCATGGCTTGGTGGGCATGGCAGGGATAGGATACTGCAAAATCTCCATTCCCACTGCACTCCAAACTACTCAAAATTTCTGCTACCAGTTCTCCAGAACCTGTTGAATTTCATCCCTGGTTTATATTACTAAGCATTGCTATGGGCGTACAACCCATGGTTTTATTGTGAAAAGTTGAGTCTTGTTGGTTGATACTGTTCCACATCCTTCCTTCTGCTAGGCAGCTGCTTCTGTCTTTTGTTTGAATCACCATAGTTTGTTGTTTTAGATGCAGTCAACAAACTACCAGCTACACTGGTTGCCAGTGTGCTTCTATTTGAGTTTAAGATCCTTTACGGCATGGGGCCAGATTATTTGCAGGACTGCTTTTCTCTGAATGTGTCTTCCCATCCCATCAGATCTGGCAGGAGAAGCTCTGGGTTCCATCCATTGTAGAGCAGAGGTGTCGAACTCGATTTCTTTGAGGGCCGCATCGGGGTTGTGTTTGTCCTCTGGGGGGATGGCCTTGGCAAGGGTAGGCATGGCCAGCTCAACATCACTCCTGTCAGGGGCACCTATGGTGGCCTGAGTGCTCTGCCTGCAAAAACGGGCTTTTGAGCTCCGTTTTCAGCTGCCGCAGCCTCTTACATCCTCTGCCATTGAAAACAAAGTTTGGGAGGCCTGCCGGCCTGCAAGAGGCTACGGCAGCCGAAAACAGAGCTCGGGAACCTGTTTTTGCTGTCAGAAGCACCAAGGGTTGAGCCTTTGCTGTTTCCAGGGCAGCCCCGCGGCTCAGATCTAAGTACCCCGCAGGCTAGTTATGGCCCTGGTCCTTGAGTTTGACACCCCTGTTTTAGAGTGTCATTTGGTGGGACTCAGGGACTGATACCCATTTACATGAATCATCACCTCCCTAGAGATCAAATTGGCCCTGTCTCTGTTGCCCCTTCACGTGGTCCTAAGATGTGGCTGCTTTCCTGCCTGTGGGAATTGGACTTCTTATGTGAAGTGCTTGTATGGAGAGTTCTTATTATTTTTATCTTGGTTGCTGACTGTGGGTTCATTTAGTATTTTTGCTTCTTTGTTAAAGAAACAAATAAACAAATTTAGCAAGTTTTGAAACCATTCCGCTTCCAACTTTAGGAAAAAGTTGTATTAACCACAATTTAGGATTGAACTGTCACTGTGTGAGCAAAAAAGAAAGGAAGAAAAAGATCGAGACTCTCTTAATCTTTATTGTATCTGCAGATACCCAAGGTCTTCTTCTGCCAGCATCAGTCATGGTGCAGTGTGGTTTTCTCTACCACAAGTGATTTTAACAAATCACAGGTAGTGTTAAGTGTTGTGATCAATTATTGTAAGTTTATTTTTCATTCTTGAATGAAATAGTCTTAGGCTACCATTTTTTATTTCCTCTGCAATTGGACAGCCTACAGGCCAGTGTGTTGTTTCCTCCTCCTCCTCCTCCTCCTCCTCCTCCTCCTCCTCCTCCTCCTCCTCCTCCTCTCTCTCTCTCTCTCTCTCTCTCTCTCTCTGTCTCTGTCTCTGTCTCTGTCTCTGTCTCTGTCTCTTACACCTATGCACCTGGCAATGCCACTAATTCTTCAAGCAGCTGAGAAGGCGACTCCAGTCCATCCAACCCATCCATGTTGTTTAAAATGCTCCTGGGCCCCTTTTCCTTTGACAGCATGCAGGCTGGGTAAGCATCAGTCCCTGGTTGTGTTGCTTCTGGAAAACAAGAAAGAAACAACCCTGACACTGACCTGACTGAAGCCACCTTGGAGCTTCAGTGTTTCCTCAGGTCAGGTCAGCTTCAGGGTTGACACACCACCGGAGTCCTTTCATGGAGAACAGCTGGTCAACAGCATCCCGGAAGCTCATTTCAGGAGCGGTCCCTGCCTGTCAGGCCTTGTTACCCGCTGATGTGGAGGCTATTTTTGGTCGTCCTCATCCCAGGCTTACACAGCCCGGAAGGGGCTCAAGATTACACTGCAGGGAGGCATCTCCAGGATGTCTCTTCTGCTGGCCTCTTAGTGCGCCTAGCCAGACCCCGACTTGCTTTCCCATTCTTTAGAAAGAGTTGGAGAGGTAGCCTACGTGACCACGCTGGCTGGCTTTATTGCTTTCTTGTTTGGCAGCTATTTTGGGCTGACACGCCGTGTGCAAAGTGTTAACTAATTGAATCATCATGTTTCACATTTGACCACAGAAGATGGCAGTGGAAGAGGGGGAGCACTTCGTGGACCAAGTAAGCGTGTGCAGATGCTGTCGTAAGGTTGCTTTTAAGATTTATTTCTCTGCACCTGTGTGCGGGTAATGAGTTATTATTATTGTTGTGGCTGTTGTCATTCTTGGCAAAAAGAGGATTCCTCCTGGTTTGCAGGTAAATGTGTACGTAGATCTGTTTGCTTCATTTTTTGAGCATTTTCTCTATCTCTTAAGCAAGCCTGTGTTTGGTTCTCTGCCCTCTGTTTCCCCACTCTCTGAAAAGTTGCAATGGGGTGTTCTGTTTACTGCATAAAAGGTGCCTGGAAGAAATGTAAAAGGATATGTTTGTGTCAAAGGAAAGGCCTAAAATACCTCTGAAGCGCATCCTATTTTTCATTGTGTGGTTTTTCTTGAGAGAGCTCAGATGACCTGACTCTATAAAACAATTGTATTTAACTGAAATGCACATTGTTAATAAGAGTTAGAGCTGCTGGAGTTAAAGTTATACAATCTGCCAAATTTGAGGGTGCTGGATGACCTTCTAGATCAAACTTGGTGAAAGAGGGATTCTTTGTCCAATTGCTCAAATGATCCTTAGAGCATGACTCTCTAAACTGCATAATAACCTACTTTGGCAATGAGTGAGATGGTTGGGACTGCTGGGGAACATGAAATATTATCATCTCTTTGCAGCCGCTTGACTGTCAAGGATCAATCACCCGGAGTGAAGTTTGTTATCCACTGGTATTACTGATATGAGGATAAGGACTTTTCAAAGATCAACAGTGCTTATAGGACAAATGATGATTTCCTTGGGTGATAAAAAATATTTCAGAATGAATGCAACCATATTTTCTTAAGCCACTTCATAGCAATTGCAGCAAAATATCCAGTATTAATAACTGTGTGGAATAAGTGCTGATTTTATGACTATTGTTCTAATATTAATGCATCTTCATGTACATGTGTACATGCATGTGCTCAGTGGATCCGTTCTAAGGATGACATGTGGTGATGGACCACATGTGGATCTTACTCAGATGTTCCAGGCAGATGTATTATTAGTGGTAGGGAGTTCCACCGATGAAATTGTGTGTGTGTGTGTGTGTGTGTGTGTGTGTGTGTGTGTGTATATTGCTCTGCAGGAAAAGTGTTGGTATATCCAAGAAAAGGAAAGAAAAGAAAAGCTAAAGAAACTTGTTTAAAAAAGAGATTGTTGCGACGTAAAATCCCCCTCTCAGGCAATATGGAAAATAAACATTGCCACTGAGGAAGTGGCTTTACTTGTTGGATGACCCTTCCTAGTTAAGAACACAGTACTATGTGGTTAAGCTTCACTCCCAGTGATTGTGTGAACTGAGACATTTTAAAGAAGGAGCGTAACTTACAAGGCATTTCTAAAATTTTCTTGTAAGCTGAAAGAGACCCCTTGGTGGCAGTCTGTTAGTCATGGCATTTACAGTATTCTCTTCAGGGTTTTTTATGCCACCTACTGGTGGGATTCTGAAGTTTCTTTGTCTCTTTGTTGCCATCTAGTGGTCATCTTGTTAGGATCCCTAACCCAGAAGCTGCGGGCCAGCAGAGTGTGGACTTTGACAAGCAAGGAGGGCTTGGACCTTCATTCATAAGCAGACTGAAGCATTTTGCTAATCTTTTTTTTCCTGCCTAAAAACAGAATACTGATGAAATGGTAGGAGGGTATAGTCTTTTTGGTGAAATACTACCAGAACATGTCTTGTCTTGTCTTGCCTTGCCTTGCCTTGCCTTGCCTTGCCTTGCCTTGCCTTGCCTTGCCTTGCCTTGCCTTGCCTTGCCTTGCCTTGCCTTGCCTTGCCTTGCCTTCTCTTCTCTTCTCTTCTCTTCTCTTCTCCTCTCCTCTCCTCTCCTCTCCTCTCCTCTCCTCTCCTCTCTTCTCTTCTTCCTCTCCCTGCCTCCCTGCTTTCCTTCCTCCTACAATATAGAGCAGAGGTCTTCAAAGTTGGCAACTTTAAGACTTGTGGACTTCAACTCCTATGCTGGCTGGAGAATTCTGGGAGTTGAAGTCCACAAGTCTTAAAGTTGCCAACTTTGAAGACCTCTGATATAGAGCTTTGGTTAGAACTGCTTGTGTTGGCTTTAACTTATTGGCTTCAGTGTCTGTTTCTTTTTTATCAGCGTTTGCTAAATGCTTAGCTGTATAGAAACGCTGAGCATTCAGAAGCAAAGTGAAGCAGGACCTCAGAAGGCCTTCTGCTTTTCCACCCAAAAACGGACAATTTGAGGCCAGCTTGCTTGGAAGAGTTTTCCTGGTGGGATCAGGTTTCTGGCCTTCTGCAGGCCGAAGCTGCAGTGCCAGGTTGCCCAACCAACCAGCCTGCCTGCTTTCCTGCTCTCTGTGGAATGTGTACAGAAGAGCTGGCTTGAGGCTGACATGGCCCTGCCCTAGACAGAAGCTCCGAGAGTGCATTGACCTGCTCCCGTTCATGGGCAATACTGCTGCTCTGGCATTTTACTAGCGACTCAGCAAATGCTGCGTTCTCTGCCCTGAGTAGCAGGGAGACATGGCGTGCGCAGAGGACACCACGGGCAACACAGGCTGAACCATGGCGAGGAGTGAATCGACGGGGGTATGGTACTTCTTTGCTTCTAGCAGGGAATTGTGGCGAATAAGCATTGTAGAGTTATGTAATGTAAACTTCAAGTGCGCTAAAAGGGACGCCGTACCCGATCCATAGATTAAGGGAGTTCCGCTCGGGAGCCCTTTGGAAGGATGTCCTGGAGAAGTCCTTGATAGGGTGCAGCACGCATTGGAGTAGCTACCGGAGATTTATGATGATTCTGTCCGTTGGGGGAGTTGTTGGATCAATTATAGACGACAATCAATTATATTACTGGGGGATTTGTTGAGATTAATAATTGAGATCAGAAGTGTTTAGGAAGCAATATTTTAAAAGGTAAAGGATGTTATGTGATGATTCACTTAAACACAAAATTTATCTGGCTGTTGAATTTTTTCCCCATCTAAAAAATGACAAAGCATTTAGGAGTGAAAGAGAGAGAAAGTATTTCCAGAGCTTGCTGTTACAAATAGATCTTTCTCTGTAAAACCTAATTTTGTCCCCCTGCTCATTATCTATGCTTTTTCCTCCTGTGCGCTAACTGGAATGCAGTTCCTTAAAATACCAAGGAAGCACATGGCTAGTTTACCGTGTACTATTCTGGAATGCTAAAATTAAGCTACTGTTTGGGTGATGACAGACATAAAGCATTGCTAAGTATCCCCAATCATGTTTTACTAGGCAGAAATAAAGAGGTTGCCGATTTAAATTAAAGTGGAAAATTCAGAAGGACTCTGGAGTAACATCCCATCACTTATCACTGGCATAAACTCCTTCTTAGCCTGTAAAAAAAAAAGGGGGGGTGCTTGATCTTTGACCATATTAGGGGCACAACTCCCCCCCCCCATACATTTTGTGGCTCTAGGAGCTCTTCAGCCTCTTCTCCCCAATTAAGCAACCATGCCAAATATCAGCGATTGGGTTTTCTGGCATTATAAAGCTTCTTTTATTATTTTTAAGTATTTGTTATTGGTGTGTGTGTGTGTTAGTGTGCGCGTGCCTTCAAATCCGTTTAGATTCTTGGCAAGTGCCTGGCAAGTCTTTGAAGGTTTCTTGATAGCATTTCTGGAAGTGGTCTGTTTTGGCCTTCTTTTTTGGCGAAGAGAGACGGACAGGCCCAGAGTCTCCCAGCTGCTTCTGTCCCCAAGGTGGGACTGGAACTCCCAGTCTTCCTGTTACTCATTTGTGCCTCTTTTAAACCTTAGATCAGAGGTCCCCAAACTTGGCAACTTTAAGACTTGTGGACTTCGACTCCCAGGGAGTCGAAGTCCACAAGTCTTAAAGTTGCCAAGTTTGGGGACCGCTACCTTAGATGAAGCTTAAGCCATTCAAATAACTCTTGCAGATGGAACAAATCTAGGCAATAGAGCCGTTATGTGGCATGACAAAAGCACAGAACCTGGTATAACCTGGAAAATTTGCCCATAGGAGAACTACTTGGCACTATTACATCCATGTCATTGCTTGATAAATAAGCTGTTTGTATTGAGTTAGTGTCCTACTTAAGTCTGCACTGACATACTTAAAAAGCTTGCCCCAAACTAGCAGAGTCAATGTTTGGTTGAGAGGACTTTGTCCCTAAGAGTTTTCAGGAGGGTCAAGGTGATAAGATGCACGTTGTGAAGTTGTGATATCAACCCTATCCCTTGTTTGTCTGTTGATGTTGATGCTGAGATGTTGTCACACAATGGGGCAGTGCTTCCATCACAACAGTAGGTTTTGTTGTTTCAGCGTCACTGTGGCTAGAAACAGCTTTGTTGAGTCAACTCACAGTAGGAGTAGAATACACTCTAAACTATCTCTGAATACTGCCTGGAAGCCATAGCTGGTCCAGAATGAGGTGGCATGGGCAATGGTTGGCATGCCTTGTTACCCCCAAGTGACCCCACCACATTACTTCCAATTTGTCTGGCAAGATTGTGTGCTCTGGATTGTTCAATCAAACAATGCCATTTTTAAGGCTTTTCTGTCACATTACCTACCCCACGAACAATATCACCCCCAGAGATCTGTGCCACCTTTACATTCCAGATGTCTCCAAAAACCTTGATGTTGTTGGCTCTGTTTTCTGTTCAAGGGGCTGGGTTAAGATGCAAAGGGTTTTCTTTCAGTTAGTTCCTCTTTCTTATTTTTAATTTTAAATCACTCAGAGTCATGTTGAGATCAGACAATCCAAATTAAACAAACAAACAAACAGCAGTTAATGTGTGCATGTATCTATTAGTTTTCTTCAAATAGCTTTATTGTACTTCTTGAATGTGAGAATGTTCCACCATGGAGAAATTCTGCAGGTGATTAACTTTTTCCTTTTGTGTGTAGAAGCACCTGTTTTATTCTGTAGTAGGAGTTTTCTCCTTCTTTGCGAGAAGAAAGTATCATAAGGGTACAGAGATTTCTTCCCATTGAGTGTTGATGGGAAGGTCTAGGAACAAATTCATTCCTCCAAAATAAAGTGATTGCTCCTGTTCAGTGGAACAGCTTGCCTCCAGAAGTTTGAATGCCCCAACACTGGAAGTCTTTAAGAAGATGTTGGATAGCCATTTGTCTGAAACGGTATAGGGTTTCCTGCCAAGGCAGGGGGTTGGACTAGAAGACCTCCAAGGCCCCTTCCTACTCTGCTATTGAATTGTATTGTTCCGCAGGGAAATCAAAATGAGCTCCATGCTAGGACAGGAGCCAGAGTGTGTCCTGGTTGAGAACAATGAGATTGTGCTAGAGATTTCCCTGCACAACAATGTTAAAATGGACCAGAGAGCTAAACAGTAGCCAAGCAGCCTTTTGTAAACCCAGTACAATGGCAGTCATGCTGAATGTCGAAATTAACACAAAAATTACTGCTATCATATGCAGAATAGTATTTTGTTTCATTAATTAAAAGAAAAGTATAAGATTTTTATGTGTTATGGTGAGGGTCAAAAATATTTATTTGGGCTGCACAGATTGGCTGATCATGAGATCCTCAATAGTAAAGTTCTTTCGTTTGGATGAGTTTCCCTGCATCATGGTTTTCAAATATTTTTCTCCTGATGTATTTAGTTTGCATGGAGCAAGCTATGGTCAAAATTGTACAGATAGTCCTTGACCTACAACAGTTCATTTAGTGATGGTTCGAAGTTACAACATCACTGAAAAAAGCGACTGTTTTTCACACTTATAACCATTATAGCATTCCCCCCAGGGTCCTGTGATAAAAATTCAGATGGTTGACCAGCGACTCATATTTATGATGGTTGCAGTGTCCAGGGGTCATGTGATTCCATTTTGTGACCTTCTGACAAGCAAAGTCAATGGGGAAGCCAGATTCTCTTAACAAGTGTATGATGAAGTTAACAAGTGCAGTGACTAACTTAACAATGGTGGCGAGAAAGGTCATAACATGGAGCGAAACTAATTTAACAGATGTCTCACTTAACAACAGAAATGTTGGGCTTAACTGTGGTCATAAATCGAGGACTATTGCATTTGCCAGAAAAGGAATGAACCAAGCCAACAAGCCATCTTCTGCAATATTTAGAAAAACCCTCGGCAGATGTTGTTTATCTTGAGACACAGAAGCCTTAAAACGAATGGTGACATTTAGGAGAAAGATGGGTGGTTTGGCCAGGAGAATTTATTTTATGGACTTGCCATGTTGTCATTATTGTAGGACCAGGAGCAAGTCCTTTACTTTCTTCAGTCAGAGAATAGTGGCATACATCCCTGCGGCCAATTCGCTCACACAGGGAGGGACTTCTCCTGGTGCCGTCCACTAGGCAATGCCAACGGGCGACACCAAGGAGTAGGGCCTTCTCTGTGATGGGCCCAACCCTCTGGAATGACCTCCCCCCCGACATTAGAACCACTTCTGACCTCCGCTCCTTCCGGCAAAAATTGAAGACTCACCTGTTCCGATTAGCAGGCCTGGCATAATTACAATCTGTCCCTCCTGGCAAATGTATTATTATCTGGCTATCTTAGGAGTTTTTTAATTTGTTGTGTCTGTTTTAGGGATTTAAAACTTATATTTATATTAGCTTTGTACAGTTCTTTTAATTGCATTTTAACCTCCTCCAAACTGTACATATTTCACTTTTTTATTGTATTTTGTGATATTCTCTATGGACTGTACACCGCCCCGAGTCCCTTCTGGGAGAGGGGGCGGTCTAGAAGCACCAAATATAAATAAATAAATAAATAAATACCATACCATTGTACTGTTCAGCCTCAAACGCCATTCAAGGCACTACCTAAACTCATTTTTCGGACAAGCTACAGAATTCCTTTCCTGTGTCACTGAAGGCGAATCTTGCTGATATCTACATGGACGTTAATACTTTGTATTGCAAGTATGATAACGCAGCTTATACAAAACAGGGAGTAATAAAATATAAATAATAAAATATTTAACAAAGAGGTACTTCGCTGTATCTAGCTATGGACGTTATTGTAATGGTCAACACTGATTCCAAATGTAGGTATTGGATCTGGGTGTGATGGCCACTTTTATAAATTTTCCACATCACAAAATCTAGATTGCAGCTCATGCTTGGTTTTCAAACTCTTTATTTTCTCTTCTTTCTCTTTCAGTCTGACACCAATGCAAGCTACCTACGAGCAGCCCGAGCAGGCAACTTGGAAAAAGCTCTTGACTACTTAAAGAACGGAGTGGACATCAACATTTGTAATCAGGTTGTAGCAATATTTAATCCACACATATTTTCTTTTTATTACTAGTCTGTGTTTGTGTCTGTGTCTTGAATCTGCCTCTCCAGAACAGGCTCCTCCAGGATACGCTAGATTTTCTTCTACCAAGGCTGGCTGGGGAGTATTGAAATTGAAATCCAGTTCACTTAGAGGGCTTCAGGTTTGCTTAAGCAGTCAAAACAGCATATTTCATGTCCACTGGGTATTGTTGTTGTTGTTGTTGTTGTTATTGTTAGTAGCAGTAGCAGCAGCAGCAACAACAACAACAATAACAACAACAACAACTGTGGAAAAAGAAATCATGTGTTGTCTCAATTGTAATTGGAGCCCTTGGAGCAATACCTAAAGGACTACCTCGCTATTTGAAAATTCTAAATTTACCTGACTTGAACATTCTGACTCTACAAAAAACTACCCTACTTGGAACAACTTATATCCTCCGACGTTACCTTAACAGTTCCTAGGTCCTTGGTTAGGACTGGAGCTATTGAGCTACCAACCAGCCCCAAAGGCTATAAATCTCATCAAAGTTTAACCACATAACAACAACAACAACAACAACAACAATAATAATAAGTCGGGTGGGGTCTGACTAGTAATTAATGCCAAACCCGTCGAAACAACTGGCCGCTGTGATACAATTCTGTTGATGCAATAATAATAATATCAAGCGAGGAATTTTCCAGGGTGATTCACTTTAACCTCTTCTCTTCATCATCGCGATGATCCCACTATCGGTAATCTTAAAAAAATGAAATCAGGCTACCAAACAGCCAAAGAAGCTGTAAAAATTTCGCATTTATTATATATGGATGATTTGAAACTCTATGGTAACTCAGAAATAGAAATCCAATCACTGACAAACACAGTCCGAGTATTCAGCAATGATATTTCAATGCAGTTTGGCATGGAAAAATGCGCCACTGTATCCATAAAAAGGGGCAAAATCACTGTGTGTGAGGGAATTGAAATGCCTAATGGCCAACTAATCAAATGCAATGAAAATGAAGCCTACAAATACTTAGGCATTCTGCAGTTGTATAACATCAAACATGGAGAAATAAAAACTATTGTCAGGAGAAAGTACACCAACAGATTTAGGAAAATTTTGAAATCTAAATTAAATGGTGGAAATACAATCAAGGCCATAAATACCTGGGCAATAGCAATTATAAGATACACAGCTGGTATAGTTAACTGGACACAAGCTGATTTGGATATTTTGGACCGAAAAACCAGGAAACGAATGACAATGCACTACAGTTTACATCCACGCGGTGACACTGATAGGCTATACCTGCCCCGAAAATCAGGTGGCAGAGGATTATTACAAGTGAAGCAAATAGTTGAAGAAGAAAAACATGCACTGGCTGATTATTTAAAAGAATGTCAAGAACATCTATTAAACGAAGTAAAGAACAAAAATCTACTGAAGGCCCAACAGACGAAACAAGAATACAGAACAGATGTGATAAAATCAAGAATGGAGAGTTGGCAGAACAAAGCATTGCATGGTCAATTTCTGGAAAAAATAAAAGATAAAGTGGACAGTGAAAAAACTTGGTTATGGTTAACAACAGGTACATTAAAGAAAGAAACACTAATCCTGGCTGCGCAAGAACAAGCTATCCGAACAAATGCCATTAAGGCCAAAATCGAAAAATCCTCTGATGATGCCAAATGCAGACTCTGCAAAGAAGTTGATGAAACTGTTGACCACATACTCAGCTGCTGTAAAAAAATCACGCAGACTGATAATAAATTGCGGCACAATTCAGTAGCACAAATGATCCACTGGAATTTGTGCAAAAATTATAATATTAAGACAACAACAAACTGGTGGGAACATAAGCCTGAAAAAGTCACCGAAAATCAGATGGTCAAGATCCTATGGGATTTTCATTACAAACGGACAAAATACTGGTGCATAAAACACCAGACATCACACTGGTTGAGAAAAATAAGGTTACAATCATAGACATCGCAATACTAGGTGATAGCAGGGTTGACGAGAAGGAACATGAAAAAATCGCGAAATACCAGGACCTAAAAATTGAAATTCAACGACTATGGCACAAACCAGCAGTGGTAATTCCAGTGGTAATCGGCACACTGGGTGCTATTCCAAAAGCACTGGAATTACATTTAAAACAGTTAAAACTTGACAAAATCACCATCAGTCAAATGCAAAAAGCTGCACTGCTTGGATCCACACGTATATTATGAAAATACATTATGATGTCCTAGGCCCCTGGGTGGGGCCCGACTAGTAATCAGTGCCAAATCCGGCGAAACAACTGGCCGCTGTGATACAATTGTATAATAATAATAATAATAATAATAATAATAATAATAATAATAATAATAATAATAATAATAATAATAATAATAATAATAATAATAATAATAATAATAAGCCCCTGGGTGGGGCCCGACTAGTAATTAATGCCAAATCCGGCGAAACAACTGGCCGCTGTGATACACTTCTGTTGATGCAATAATAATAATAATAATAATAGACAAAATTAATGCCATGTTGGTGCCATGGTACCAACAAGGTTAGCTAAAATATCGTCAAATACCTCCCCAAAATGTTGGAAATGCGAATCGATACACGGAACGTATTACCATTTATGGTGGACCTGTGAGGAGGCTAAAAAGTTTTGGAAAAAGATCAAAAACTAGCTGGAGGCAATAACGGGAGTTAAAATAGAATGGAAACCGGAAATCTTCTTATTAGGAATATTGCCTGCGAAATACAAAAAAGAAACCCAGTACTTAATATTGCATATAATAACGGCGGCAAGGATTGCCTATGCCCAGAAATGGAAAAACAAGCTACTCCAAGTGAAGATGAAATAATAAGAAAGGTGATGGACTGTGCTGAAATGGACAAGCTAACTAAAGAAATTCAGTGAAAAGAAGAATCAGAATTCTATCAGATATGGGATAAATGGTATAGGTGGATAGAGGAAAGAAATAAGAATCCTAGGCGATAAATAAGCAGAATGTGGTAGCTCTTACAGATTGTTGTCAGTGTTAAAATGTTTATTCATTGGATAATATAAATATGAATGATTCTGGATAAAAGTACTTTCAAACAAATGCAGTTAAAGGAGAATGTTGGTATATTGACGGTATAAAGATTTTTGATTTAAAATGTACAATTCAATTTGAATGAAATATAAAGAATGATTGTAGTAATGCACGGAATTTAATTGTAACCAATCAATATGCTTGCTGGAAGATGTATTGAAGAGTGTTTTGTATGTGTGTGGTCTGTCTAATTAAAACAATAAAATAAAATAAAAAATAGACAAAATTAATAATAGTTTCTCCTTAAAACGTTGATGGAGAGGGGGGGGAGGGAGGGGGAGAGAGAGAGAGAGGTGGTCTACCGGGTGCGCTTCAAGGTACTGGTTACCACCTTCAAAGCGCTCCATGGCACAGGGCCTAGTTACCTGCGGGATCGCGTCCTGCCCCATACATCCCTGCGACCCGTCCACTCACACAGAGAGGGACTACTCCGGGTGCCGTCCTCCAGAGAGTGCCAGAGGGCAGCGCCCAGAAGTAGGGCCTTCTCTGTAGTGGGCCCCACCCTTTGGAATGACCTCCCCCCAGACATCAGAACTACAACCGACCTTCGCTCCTTCCGTATGAAGCTGAAAACCTACCTGTTTCGACTAGCTGACCTGGCATAACTCTACAACCTCTCCAGCCCAGGGCATTTTTAATTGTAATTTTAGTTTTTAAGGGTTAATTTCACTGGGGTTTTAACTTTTTAAGTATTGTAACTTATTTATTTATTCTTACCTCCTCTATACGCTATATAATACCTTTGTACGTCGCCCCGAGTCCCTGTGGGGAGAGGGGGCGACTAATAAGTTCAAGTAATAAATAAATAAATAAATAAATATCTTAGTTGGGAAAAATATGTGGTAAGAACAATGATATTCATATATATTAAGGCTAGAATCCCATACATCTAAACTAAGCCTCATTGAACTTCAATCAATCAAAATAGAGCTGGAAGGGACCTTGGAGGTCTTCCAATCGAACCCCCCTGCTCAAGCAGGAGACCTTAATCTGTACTTGTACCTTTGGTTTTTCCTGCCCAGGTGTAAAACCTTGCTTTTCTTCACATTAAATTTCATTTTGTTAGATAAAGCCCATTGTTCAAGTCTGTCAAAATCTTTTTTGGATCCTGAGCTTGTCTTCTGGGGTGTTGGCCATTCCCGCCACCTTAGTGTCTTCTGCAAATTTTATGAGTTCCCCTTCTATTCCCTCGTCTAGGTCATTTATGAAGATATTGAAGAGTATTGGGCTTAAGATGGAATCTCATGGTACCCCACTGCTTCCTTTCTTCTATGCAGATGTAGTACCGTTAAAGACTACATTGAATCCCTAGTAGGATTTACTTCCCTAGATTGCATTTGAAGCTTCTGCTGAAACCTAGAACTTCTCTTGAGAGCTGCCCTTATTAGGCTGCTGCACCGTATTGTCTCCATCTTGCTTTAAAGTTTCTAATGTGTGCCTGTTAAGGTGTTTAATGTACATTACAACTTGAAATTAACTCCTCTGGATTTTATGGAGATACACTAATATCAAACATGTGATTCCATCTTTGCTTGATTGGAGAAATTGGTTGGTTTTGATACAAAGGACATATTTGTACTGATTACAGATGAATTGGGTGCTGAGATTTCCATATAGAAAAGTACTTTGTCTTTTGATAATCTAGACATGGATACAGTCTTAAAGTAGGAAGGCTGAAGCCACGGCACTACAGTTTTAGGAATTAAATGGGATGTCCAACTGAGGAAGTATGCATGGGAGTCCCATTTCCGTGGCATCTGTAAGGCGAAGCTCTCATTTGGAAATGAAACAGCCCATAAGTTTGTGTTTCTGCAGGGGATGGATGGAAGTTGCCCTGTGGCCTCCCTGGGCATGGTGCCCATCAGTGATGCTCCAAAATTGATAACTTCCAGAATTCCCTGCCAACATAGGAATGTTCTCTCTTCAGTACATTTCATGGAAAGGTTGCTGACTATCATCCATGTTCAATATGCTATTCATGTAAAACATAAGGATAACCTTACTTTGTTTTCTATTAGACTGATGATACATTGAATTGCAAAGGGAGTAAGTAATGAATGAATCTTTCCTTCCTTCCTTCCTCCCTCTCTCCATTCCTTCCTTCTCCCTCCCTCCGTCTCTCATCTTCCTCCCTCCCTCCATTCCTTCCTTCTCACTCCCTCCGTCTCTCATCTTCCTCCCTCCCTCCATTTCTTACTTCTCCCTCCCTCCCTCTCTCATCTTCCTCCCTCCCTTCATTCCTTGCTTCTTCTCCTCCTTTCCCATCTTCCTTCCTCCCTCCCTCTCTCATCTTCCTCCCTCCATCCCTTCATCCCTTTCTTCTTCCCTCTCTCATCTTCCTTCATCCCTCCATTCCTTCCTACCTTACCTCCCTCCCTCCATTCCTTCCCTCCCTCCATTCTTTCCCTCCTTCCCTCTCTCATCTTCCTTCCTCCCTTCCTCCCTTCCCTTTCTCATTTTTCTCCCTCCCTCCCCTTCTCTCTTCTTTCCCTCAAGTTCTTATCATGCTGGAATGTGACCTTTAGGCCCCTTGAGTTATCGTCTGTTTTTCTGAGCGCCCTGCGTCAATCTCTTCCCTTCTCTTTCCTTTTTATCAGAATGGGCTGAACGCTCTCCATCTCGCTTCCAAAGAAGGCCACATAGAAGTCGTGTCAGAGCTGATCCAGAGAGGCGCCAATGTGGATGCAGCAACCAAGGTCTGGAGCTGGTGTCTGAATCTTGCATTGCTTTCTTACTCAGGCCTGCAGAGGGCAACCTGCAGAGGGCAACCGAAGGAAGAAAAAGGCCTTAAGCCTTTAGCCGAGAGAGGGGTAAAGGGGGTGGGGGTAGGTGCAGAGGAAAGGGAAGGTAGAGGGTTGAAGCTAGAAGGTACAGATTGTAACGTCTGTGATTATGAAGAGCTGGATTGATAAAATACCACCGTTCTCTTAACATGCTTTGCTGAAGAGTCACAGCCGCACAGTGGTTCACCATTCCTACGATCGGTGCCATACAATCCCCTAAGCCCAAAGGCCACATCCCAGTCAAGGGGTTTCACATCTTAAAGACCTTGAACTGGGCTGCCACTAGGCCCGGAAAGGCTTCGTAATGACAGCTGTGTCAGTGGCCAGCGCCAACGTGTTCAAGAGCAGCAATTCAATGTTTACAACATCTGGATTGCCAAGAGCTTATTATCAGGAAGAAGGGGAGATAAATTTGGCCATCAAATGTCAGAGTCAGCACCACTAAATCTCCAGTCGGGCAGTTTGAAACATTTTGCACACTCCTAAACAGCCAGAGCTTCCCTGTTGCTTGATTGTTCCATAGTAACTGACTCTCCAGCACTCGGCTGTGTTTGTGCAGAGTCGCCATTTTCATTCTCCTTCAAGGTCTCTGAGGAAGGGCTGGCATGGTTCTCCAGCAGCAGACTTGGGCCTGGAAGCTCCAGGGCTGATGGAGGGCAGCAGGAGAGGCAGAGCTAATAGCCCACACTAGAAGGGAAACAGGATGGGTGCAGCGCAGGGTGGCAATATCAGAATGAAAAATGGGAAATTAAATATCTTGCAAATCTGAGATTTTTGCCATTTATTCGTATTATTCTGGAGCATAAGCTAGGATTACAAGGTGTGATGCAACATTCTTATCCTTTGGTTTTATTTTTTCATTTACAGATAATATGAATAAATGGCAAAAATCTCAGCTTTGCAAGACTGTTAAGATCGAAAGGAATTCAGAGGTTTTCCTTTCTAATTTGAATTATCTATGGCTTGCCACAGCCAGAGACAAAAGATTATAAACCTTGACTGTGGCTAAAAGAAATGCAGCAGCCCCAATAAATTCTGGCAGTCTAATCATTTCTCCCTTGATGTGAAAGAACCGTCACCAGGGAAGCCCTGGCATCCTTGGGCAAAAGAGGTCACGTCTGTTGTGCAAGGGCCTGTGTCATTTCCCCTGTAGCATTTTGCCATGCTGCAGATGCTGCCGTTTGCCCACTAAGGGTGCCCATGGGGTGCATCTGCTGGGCCCTTTTCAGGTAACAGCTTGTGGTGATTCCCACCATCCACTAAAGCTATGAGTTTGTATCCTAGGGCAGTATCCTAGCTTGTTCGTGGGTGCCTAAATCTCCAGTGGGTCTGGTCCCAAAGCCGTGCAGTTATGCGCAGAATCCCTGTGTGGGTCATCTGGGGATCGTTGAGCTGTAAACAGGCTCATTGTTGTTTTCCTGCTGCCCCTGTAGTTGGAGGGCCTGGCGCATTTTTTACATGCCATTCTCATCTCTCCTTACAGAAAGGAAACACAGCTTTACACATTGCATCCTTGGCTGGGCAGACCGAGGTGGTGAAGGTGCTGGTTACGAATGGGGCCAACGTCAATGCACAGTCGCAGGTGAAGTCATATTTATTTGAACCCTGTTCTGCTGGCGAGGGAGGAGGGGGCTCATGGTGGGGGTGGGGGAACAGGAGGATGGGGCTTTACCTTCTCTTCCTTTCTTACCAAAGTCCTTTAACCTCTTTGCTTTCCTCTTGTCGCTTCCCTGGAATTAACGTTGGAAGCCTTTGGGCAAAACATATTTGCATCAAATTGTGAATGTAAACCAACCTCTTCAGTTACTGTTTCCTTCCTCCCTATTAGAAGGATAAAAATATCCCCAACTCGGGGGAAATCCGCATCCAGTATGTATCTGAATATGGGAAGAGGGTATCGGGAGGACATAGTGGGGCTGTCCAGTGCATTGGGTTTAATTCCAAAAAGGGGCTTTGGCATATTCAGGAGTTCAGGCATGCCACCTTTCAAACAGTTGGCTCTTTTCCTGTGATGAGCTGCCAGCTGCAAGAGGACAGCCATGCAATGTCAGAAAATGTCGCAGCTGATTCCACTTTCTGGAACTGAGTTTGAAGGAGGCCCTGGAAGCATCATCCATTTAAACCAGTGTTTCTGAAACTTGGCGACTTTAAGTCCTGTGGACTTCAAGTCCCAGAATTCCCCAGCCAGCTATGCTGGCTGGGGGATTCTGGGAGTTGAAGTCCACAGGACTTAAAGTCGCCAAGTTTCAGAAACACTGATTTAAACTTCCATTAAGGTTTATTGTTTCATGCTCTGTCAGTTCATCTATACCAGGGATGGCGAAACTTTTCGGCACCGAGTGCCCAAACTGGAACGCATGTGCACCGCAGCCCCAGAAACTCAAAGACCAACCGTGCGCACCGACTACCTGGGGTTTGGGTTTCCAGCGTGGGCATGCGCGCTAGCCAGCTGGTCTTTGCAGGTGCTGGAGTGCTGGAAACCCGAAGACCAGATGGCCGGCGCATGCATGCGCTGGCCAGCTGGTCTTCGTGTTTCTGGCACTCCGGCACCTGCAAAGACCAGCTGGCCGGTGCACATGTGCCTGCTGGAAAACAGAAGAGCAGCTGGCGACAACATGTGTGCCCACAGAGAGGGCTCTGTGTGCCGCTTCTGGCACACGTGCCATAGGTTTGCCATCATGGATCTATACTCTGGCCCAATGTAGAAGGTAACTCACAAAACAAATCATCATTAACATTTAGCCAAACTATTTAAACATCAAAAGACCAAATGGTAATGAGACTCCAGATAAAGTTCCCGTAAGAGCAGGGTAGATCAGCTGGCTGTGACAAAGGCAGTTAGAACAACAGACAAACTTTGCCCAAATATCAGCTGATCCTGACTCTCATAGAGTCTGTCAAACATGATGGGTGAAAAAGCCATTTAACAAAGACTTTATTTTCATTGGCTATGAAAGGTGGGATAATTTCTCGCTGCCTTTTTTCATGACCCAGCTTAGGTTGGCCAAAGGGCACAGTTCTGTCTCATTCTGATTGCTCAAACTGATTCCTCCGTTTGCAGTTATGTTCAGCTTCATCAGCTGCCATCCAGTTAAGGAGGAAAATCTCAGCACTTCATGTCCATCTCATTCACTGGAGACCAGTGAAGTTCTTCAGATGTTCTTGGAGTTGGGACAGCTCTTGTCCTGCCATTATGTTGCTCTTGAGCAAACAGAGGCCTCTCAAGGAAAATATAGACCAAATATTTGCAGCCCAGAAAAAAGGGGGCTGAAGATCTCCTTCACACCTCTCCTCCCTTGTCTGGAGTCTCTCCGAGTCACATTGCTTACTTCTCTGCTCCAGTATTTCTCCCATTACAATTTTCAATACAATACAATACAATACAATAGTAGAGTTGGAAGGGACCTTGGAGGTCTTCTAGTCCAACCCCCCACCTAGGCAGGAAACCCTATACCATTTATTTTATTTTATTTATTTATTATTAGCGTTTATATACCGCCCCCTCTCCCGAAAGGGACTCGGGGCGGTGTACAGTCCGCATTAAAATGCAACAGATTAAAACATAGAAATAACTACAGAAATACATGTATATGAGGAGGATAAAATATGCCAAACTGTACTGCTAATAAATAAGTCAATACAAAAGTTTAAAATATCAGATTAAATTTAAAACACTATCCCTCTAAAAACCAGTAAGAATGTGTATGCCAGGAGGTAGACGTTATAAATTATGCCAAACCAGCCAGTCGGAACAGGTGTGAAACACCATTTCAGACAAATAGCTATCCAACATCTTCTTAAAGATTTCCAGTGTTGGGGCATTCACAACTTCTGGAGGCAAACTGTTCCACTGATTAATTGTTCTAACTGTCAGGAAATTTCTCCTAAGTTGCTTCTCTCCTTGATTAGTTTCCACCCATTGCTTCTTGTTCTACCCTCAGGTGCCTTGGAGAATAGTTTGACTCCCTCTTCTTTGTGGCAACCCCTGAGATATTGGAACACTGCTATCATGTCTCCCCTAGTCCTTCTTTCTCTTAAGCTAAACATACCCAGTTCCTGCAACCGTTCTTCATATGTTTTAGTCTCCAGTCCCCTAATCCTCTTTGTTGCTCTTCTCTGCACTCTTTCTAGAGTCTCCACATCTTTTTTACATCATGGCAACCAGAACTGAATGCAGTATTCCAAGTGTGGCCTTACCAAGGCATTATAAAGTGGTATTAACACTTCACGTGATCTTGATTCTATCCCTCTGTTTATGCAGCCTAGAACTGTGTTGGCTTTTTAGCAGCTGCTGCACACTGCTGGCTCATATTTAAATGGTTGTCTACTAGGACTCCAAGATCCCTTTCACAGTTACTACTACTGAGCAGGGTATCATCTATACTGTACCTGTGCATTCCGTTTTTGTTGCCTAAATGTAGAACCTTACTCTTCAGCTAAGACCCACCAAGGATCTGGTTGTGGCTTATGGCTTCAGTATTCATCCAAGGGATATTTCAAAAACTACCCTACACTATTTCAACAGGATTAGGTTCTACCACATTTTAGAGGGAAGCATAGATTCTCAATTCTTTGTTGTTTCCCTAAAGCTACTGTTGATTGTCTGTCCTTCTTAGAGTTTCCTCTTTCCTTCTCTTCCAAGGAAGAGCTGCAAACACAATTGTTGTGCCGGATGGGACCATCCAGGCTGAGGGGACTAAGTTGTGATCTCATAGTACTAACTCCCCTCCAATTGTACTGATGACATATCACAGATGTACTGTATGCAGGGGAAGAACTTAGCTCATGATTTACTTATGAATGTTTCATCCATGTCCATATCATGGTGAGCTATGCCCATCTCTAGAATAAGAGCTGGCCATTTGCAAGAGTCTAAACTGCCCACACACACCAATCCAGGGTTTAATTCTTTATTTTTATGATTGAGTTTGCTCAGAATCTTTTGTCAGTCTCTACCTTGCATGCTTGTTATCAGCTGCCATAGTAACGGGGAGGGTGGGGGCTCATGGTAATTGGGAGGGGAAAAGGTGCTGGTGGAGATATCTCAAGATGGGAGTTTTGTTCTCACCATCTTCTGCGCATGCTGATGGCTCGTGTTTAGGTTTGGTCAAGGCCAACTGTCTCTGCATACCAACTGAATGAGGCCACTCGAAGATGCACCCCACATGACACATTTGGGATCTGGAGATTGGACATTGGGTTGGGGTAACTGGGGGGAGGGTCTTGGGTAAACGTTTGATATGTACAAGTTTGCGCTTTTTTGCTTCAGATCTTGCTTCACTTTCGCTGTTTTCATTTCATGTCCAGTAAAAGTACCTTTTCTCTAATTGAAAAACACATTTCCAAAATTGGCTCGGTCCTCAGTGTGAACTTGGCATTGGTTACTCACTTCAGCCTTCTACAACCCCGTGCCTTCAAGATTCTGAAAAATTTCAATGTTTTTTTTTGTTTCCTCCCTAGAATGGCTTCACACCACTGTACATGGCAGCCCAAGAAAATCACTTGGAAGTGGTTAAGTTTCTTCTTGATAATGGAGCTAGTCAGAGCCTCGCCACTGAGGTAAATGCTCATATACATATATCTATCTGTCTGTCTGTCTGTCTGTCTGTCTATCATCTGTCTGTCTGTCTGTCTGTCTGTCTGTCTGTCTGTCTGTCTGTCTATCATATATATATATATGATAGATAGACAGGCTCAACTGATCAGGCTCAACTGATAAGGAGGCGATCCTGTGGCTTAGTGGCTAAGACTCCTGCCTGAGATATATAACAGCACAGGTTCAAATCCCAGTAAGGGTATGGCTAGCTGATGAGAGCTAATTAGCTCAAAATAGATCTATACTAGTCTCCCTTTATTTATTTATCATTACAAATACAACATATATATATATACACATACGTATACGTATACGTATACGTATATTTGTGTTACAACCCCTGGTATGCCTAAATATGGGAGGAAGGTCACTACTCCCTCTTTCTGTCCTTCGGCTCATCACAGAAAACCATGCCGGCAGAAAACCATATTTTTATTTTTAATGTTGCCTTTTTATATTTGTGTTGTATTTGTACTGATAAATAAATAAAGGGAGACTAGTATAGATCTATTTCGAGCTAATTAGCTCTCATCAGCTAGCCATACCCTTACTGGGATTTGAACCTGGGCTGTATTATATCTTAGGCAGGAGTCTTAGCCACTAAGCCACAGGCTCTCCTCCTTATCAGTTGAGCCAGGGAAATAGGTATGTATTTGTGTTACAACCCCTGGTATGCCTAAATATGGGAGGAAGGTCACTACTCCCTCTATATATAAATTTTGCCAAAATATTAAATATATTGTATATATCATGTAATATAAAATAAATGAAGATAATTAGGCGTGAGCCAAGGTCAGATTTGCTTGTAAGTACTATCCCAAGTACGCTGTTCTTAAAAAAAAAAGAGCCATAGGTGGCTGGTACCCACACAATCTAACTTTTGCACATTGTTTTTATAGTATTCAACAGAGGTGGGTTGCACCTGGTTTTACTACTAGTTCGCTTTGTGCATTCGCAGAACAATTTACAATGAACTGGGCACATATGAGCACTACTAAACAACATGCTGCCAATGGCAGGGGTGACCAGGGAACTGGTTCAGGGGCATGGCCAGCCTGGGTTGCTGCCAGTTCTGCGACCCAGGTCAAAATGCCACTACCAGTTCGGTTGAACTGGGCCGAACCGGGAGCAACCCACCTCAGGTATTCAACAGCCTTCAAACCAATTTTAGTTGATCTCAAAGAATATAAGCAGGGTCAGATCCAGGAAGTCCTTCAGTGGGAGATCACCCCAAGACCTAAGCCCTCTAGACCAGGGGTCACCAACCTTTTGGACCTCAGGGGCCATTAAATTCATAATTTTAAATCCCGCAAACCAGTAATATGAATTTTTTAAAAAAGATAAATAGTATTTAGTGCAATATAAAAAATGCAAATAATTTTTCTGTGAACCACCAAAGTTTTCTCGTGGACCAATGGTTGGTGACCACTGTTCTAGACCAGCCTGGAAAGTTAATAAAAATCCAGGCCAAAGGATTTTAATTGTAACTGCTATGAGTGACTTCAGTCAGAGTTGTTGATGTTACCGGGCAAAGTGTTTTTCCATCCATAGCTACTGATTGTAAATAGGACCAGGTGGACAACTTCCTCATGTTTCAGAGTGTAAATTAAATGACCAGAGACCCAAAGTGTAGTTCTGGTAAATGCTTATTTTCCTGAGTCCGTGCATTAACATGCAAAACATAACATGGTCTGTTTGGTTTTCTTCTGTTGTAATCTATGTGAATCTAATCAAAGGTGGATTGGTAAACAAGTTAAAAGGAATCCTGGCTCTGTTACAGGGAAGAAGGTCCCGTATTCCCAACTTCCAAATGTCCAGATTCGTTTCAGGAATTCAGGAAATTTAAAACCTCTGCCCAAGGGAAGGCAGGGAAGGATGCTCTGTGCCACGCTTGTTGCCACTTTCTCCAGCATGAATCCTTTCAACTTTTGAACATCTGCTGAAGTTGACCCACTCTGTTCAGGACCTGAAGGGGGAAATGATTTTGTGCAATGGGGGTTCATCATATTGATTTGAGTTCAGTTTGTGTGAATTCAAGTAAAAATTCCGCCCGGTTCTTTGGACAACATTTTGGGAGCAGAGCTCCTCACCTGCCATCTGTAGACAGGTGGCTCTTGGCCACGGAATCAGAGGTGCTGCAGATGCATCAAAGAAGGTTTACAAGAAACCAAATAGCAGTTTTCAAGTCTGCACATTCCCATCCAGTTGTCTGGCAACCCCTATTATGTTACTGACTTGGCCACCCACTTAATACCCAAATCTTTTTTTTTTTCTAAATAAAGTTTTCATTGTTTTTTAAAATACAAATAACACATTTATGAACAAAGCGTTGTCCAGGTTTTCCCCTTTTACATCCACTTTTATACATAATCCATTTTACATCATAATTCTATTTCCAATTTCAACTCTATTATTCTCTTCTCATATTTTCCATCTTAAACTTATTTTCTTCCTGTTAAACAATATCATTAATTGCCCTTTCAAAGTTATACCAAATTATCATTTCATGATTCCTCTTTTCATCCATTTTACCCTAATGAAATCATCTAGTTATTTTTTATTTTTAGTTCCTTTTTCTTCTAATCTTGTTCTTCAATTAAGCCATGTTACTCTCTTCTCTTCTATTTTCTCATCTGAGTGCTCCATCATTTCTAGGTTATCCTTTCCCTCCAAACTTTCACATACATGTTTAAACATCTCAAATAGTTCATTATACATCGATGATACCAATTTGACAAATTAACAATTTTTTCATCCTAGTTCTGTTTCTGTTTCAACCCAATTTATTCTCTAATAATACCCTAATCTTGAAGGTCCACTTTTGCTGAAATATATTGTCCCTTCAGCTATAGCTTCAGTTCATTATATGATACCTCTTTTGCATTTATGAGATAGTTATTGGTGATTGTAAAGTCCCTTCAACTTTGTGAAGTAGGCACCATGACCCTTTTTTCTACAGAGAAATATAAAGTAATTGCAACGAGAACCATTTGTATAATTCTCTTCAGACAAGTAATTTCCAGATTTTTCTCTTCCTTGTATTGAAACACTGACAAAAGAGATGCTGCAGAAAGATCTAGTGGTATCTATTTCTGAACATGCTTCTTTGCTGGCAAATTCAGTGATCATTTGTGACTGATGTTGTAACGTCTGCTAATGTCTGCGCCTTGTTCTTTGGTAGGATGGCTTCACCCCGTTGGCCGTGGCCCTCCAGCAGGGTCATGACCAGGTGGTCTCCTTGTTGCTCGAAAATGACACGAAGGGCAAAGTGCGGCTCCCTGCGCTCCACATCGCTGCACGCAAGGATGACACCAAGGCGGCTGCTTTGCTACTGCAGAATGACCACAATGCCGATGTGGAGTCCAAGGTTAGTTATGCAACGTTTTTTTTCTTCAAAGGACATTGATTGATGTGTGCTCTTCCTCCGCTGCTCCTAGACCAGAGTTTTGATGATGTAAGACATCTATCTCCTATGCCATGGCTTAATGAAAGCATTTTTTTTCAAGTTGCATTTAACGTTGAACTTGAATGCACAAACCAATTTTAGTCAACCAATTATAGTTCAACTCTTAACAGTTATTGCAAATGTAGAAATAGCAGCAGCAGGAGGTCTACGGAGATTCTCGGTCATCCAGGTCATGCTTGTCCCAAAGGTGCTTTTCCATGAGAGGCAGAATGTTTTCAAGGAAAGAAAACCAAGAAAGTCCAGATGCCTTTTAGAAAAGCATCTTTGGGACAGCAACACCAGGAGGTTTGTTGTTGGCTGCTGCCCCAGAACTGGTAGACTTTTGATTCATAAGTGTAGGCTCTGTATCCATATCTCAAAATCGTTGAAGGAAGCCTGCAACAGGCAACTGGTGGTGAGAGGTCCTTCTCTATTTGAAACATTTGAGGTCCATCAAGAGGCTATTGCAGTCTTGAGCTTACTTTACTGAGCCCACTGTCACTCTAGTGCAGGAGAGTGAAAGATTCATTCTAGGGCCTACCTGTGTGACCCCCCAGCCCATGAACCAAGGGCTGGTTAGTCTCGTTTAGTTCTGAAGGGATAGGTCAATTTCTAGGGCAAAATAGGGGCCTTAAAGATACATGAGAAGCCCTTGAAGTGCCTGATGTTCCTTCCCAAAATGGCTCTGGCCTTGCTTACCCCAGATGGGGCCCTTGGCACATGAACGAAACCTGGCACAGCTTCCAGCCCATGGAAGTGATTCTCTTTTCTCGTTGTTCTGTGAGAAACTGGCAGGACTCACAATCAAGAAGTCTAGAACTGAAGGCTGTCATGGGAGAGAGGCAGCAAGAGAGAGAGGGGTGGGTGGGGGTGTTTGATTTCTCCCAAGGGGTATGGACTTACATGTTTAACCATTTGTGTTTCCGCCGGTCAGCCCTGCTTCCCTCCTGTGCTTTGTTTGTGATTTTATTTTAGCCTCATCTGGCCTTCACAAAGCTTTCTGCCACATTATGGCCGTTGGAGAACTAACCATCCATTTTCCCCCCTTTCCTTTGCTTCCCAATGTGTTAACCTAGATGATGGTGAATAGAACAACCGAGGTATATCTCTCTATCTATATAAAGTCTTCTCTGTGTTTCAACTTTGAGTCTCTCTGTGCATCATCGCTCTCCTTCTACCACTCAGAGCTGCTG
Source organism: Natrix helvetica (assembly GCF_964273705.1). Taxonomy (NCBI): domain Eukaryota; kingdom Metazoa; phylum Chordata; class Lepidosauria; order Squamata; family Natricidae; genus Natrix; species Natrix helvetica. The sequence continues at coordinate 106,248,110 of NC_138551.1, read as the reverse complement.
CTTCTTTTCTTCCTTCTCTTCTCTGCGCTGCCTTTTAGAGGAGTAGAGAGTGGCTTCCGTCTGAACCGAGGGTGGCATGTGCTGATGGGGGGCATTGGGGTGACGGGGAATGTAGTGGAGGGGCAGGGTTTTCTGCAGCTGAGCCCCATGCTTTAAAAATGCCACTTGAGAGAGCTTCAGTGGAAGTCATGGTCTCCCACCCCACCCCACCCGCCCCAGAGCCAGAAGACGGGAGTCCGGCCGGTGGGCCTCCATTGCTGGAGACTTTATCCGTGCAAAGCTGCAGACATCTCTGGCCACTTCTGCACCTGGGACTGGCTCCTGCATGACACTTGGTTGTCGGCATCCACCAGAAGGGACAGATTCTTCAAAGGGACTCAGAAAGGTCTGAGTTGGAGGCAGAGGGAGCATGGCTAACCAGGCTTATGAACCATTTCGGAAGCGGATGGGTTCCCGACGAAATTTTCACTCGTGGTGGGAATGGACGGAATGGCTGCATGTTTTAGCATTTGTCAAAACAGGGGAACTTTTTTTTTTAAAAAAAAAACAATCACTCAAGTGTCAGAGCGGCTCACTTTGTTTGGATGGATATTTTCTAATGAAATTGTAAGTTTAATCCAGCCTGATTGCTCACAGTGGGAGACTTCATCTACAATAAATTAAATTAATAATAAATTAATCATAGAATACATTTTTTAAAAATGCACCTCTTATTAATTCCTTTTAAAATAGACTCTGGTGCTGTTTCAATTAGCACCTATCTACAATCTTTGGATAGTAAACATAGCCAGCAATTATTTTAGGGGATTTCTTTCTGAACTTTAGCAGGGAAATTTTAAAACATTTAACTGGCGAGGATGGTGAAATATTCATCCCAGATAGATATTTCCAAAAACACATTGACTTAACAAACTAAATGGCAGGCGTCATTTGCCTTGTATTGGAAGCATGTTGGGTACTTTCTTTTTGAAATAGCCAAATACTTTTTTTTACTTTTCCTCTCCCAAAATATGAGTAATATATTTTCTTCTGAGCTCTTCCAACCTCCCCATCCTCAAACAGACCATTAAACAAAACAGTGGTGAAAATTAGAATGCCCACCCTATTTGGGGAACATGCATAATAGGAGCTCCTGGAAGACATTTGAAAAAAATAACAATAATTGATATTTTGCTGTGTATGTTGTGGTTGTTTTTCTTTATCTTTCAGAGTGGCTTCACCCCTCTACACATAGCTGCTCACTACGGGAACATCAATGTAGCTACGCTTCTATTAAACCGTGGGGCAGCGGTGGACTTTACTGCCAGGGTATGTCGCAATCCGTTAAAAAAAAAATCAATTATGTATTCTGTGTAGGGTTCCTCCCAGAACCTTTTAAGCCTTTAGACCAGTGTTTCTCAAACTTGGCGACTTTAAGTCCTGTGGACTTCAACTCCCAGAATTCCCCAGCCAGCTATGCTGGCTGGGGGATTCTGGGAGTTGAAGTCCACAGGACTTAAAGTCGCCAAGTTTGAGAAACACTGCTTTAGACTACAGCTCCCATCATCTCTTTTTAGTAGAAATTGTGAGCAGAGAAGCTACAGGGCTGGCTTAGGGCAGAGGTTGGAGGCTGATTTGATGTTTGCATCCTGTAACACAGGGGTGTCAAACTCAAGTCCCAGGGGGTCAGATCTGGCCCACGAGGTACTTAGATATGACCCAAGGAGGCACCCTGGAAACAGCAAAGGAGCAGCCCATGGTGTTCCTGCCAGTGAAAATGGGCTCCCGTGTTCCGTTTTCGGCTGCCCCGGCCTCCTGCAACCCTCTGCCAGTGGAAAACGGAGCTTGGGAAGGCCCTCCTGAGCTCCATTTTCTACTGGCAGAGGGTTGCAGGAGGCCATGGCAGCCGAAAACAGAGCTCGGGAGCCTGTTTTCACTGGCAGGAGCACTTGGGCCACCACAGGCACCCCCGACAGGAGTGAGGTTGAACTGGCCATGCCCACCCCGGCCCCCTGAGGTCAAACACAACCCTGATGCAGCCCTCAATGAAATCAAGTTTGCCACCCCTGCTGTAACATGTAGGAACATTTCCAAGGAAGGTGAAGCAGGATTTTTCAAACCTGGAGATTCAGTTTCAAAACTTTGTTCCAATCCCCCCCCTCGATTGCTTGGTGGGGCTGATTAAGAAAAAAAGGGAAATAGGTTCCCTCTAGTCCCTGACTGTTAGGGACCCCCCTCCAGGCACAATCATGGGGCTCTCTGGCCAACCGTGCAGAAGTCACTCCTCCTGACATGCGTGGAGGAAGAGGTGAAAGTTTCGTATGCAGAACTAATGGTTCTGTTTGGATGGCAGTGGAGCTTTTGGTGCATTTTTCTTCCCCCTTTAAGGATGAGTCTTTTTGGGTTCATATCCAACGACGACTTCACTGAAGTGAGTCAGCACTAGAAGAGCAGTTGAGGATAGTTTAAGAAGATGACCATGCTACAAACAGAGGACCAGTTTTATTCCAGGAGAAGGAAGAACAGCTCCTGGGAAAAGAGTCCAGGCCTCCTCTATTCTCCCTCTCGCTCTTCTCAGCCAGAAATGAGGCTTTGGCTAATGATAGGAATGCTGAGAGAGGCCCTCTATTGGTTTAGGAGGCAGAGATGTCCTTGGATCCAGCTTAACCTCTGGCAATTGCATCGATTAAGGCTTTCTTGGCGGCGTGATAGATGTGGTCTGCTGCTGCTGCTGCTGCCTTTCAGGAAGTTTTTTGCAGCTTCCCAAGATGTATTAGACTTTTTGGATGGATGGATGGAGGGATGGATAGATATAGAGATAGATAGAGAGATGCGATACATAGAGATATAATATTGATAGATGATAGATGATAGATAGATAGATAGATAGATAGATAGAACTAGATAGAGATAGAGATAGATGATAGATAGCTAAATATAGAGATAGAACTAGAGATAGAAAGAGAAAGAGATATTAGATAGATAGATAGATAGATAGATAGATAGATAGATAGATAAGGTAGGTAGATAGATATAGATAGATAGATAGAACTAGAACTAGAACTAGATATAGATATGATAGATGATAGATAGATAGATAGATAGATAGATAGATAGATAGATAGATAGATAGATAGATATAGAACTAGAGATTGATATAGATAGAGATAATAGATAGATAGATAGATAGATAGATAGATAGATAGATAGATAGATAGACAGACAGACAGACAGACAGACAGACAGACAGACAGAGTAGGTAGATAGATATAGATAGATAGAACTAGAGATTGATAGAGATAGATAGAGATATGATAGATAGATGGACAGATATAGATATAGATGTAGATGATATAGATATAGATATAGATGAGATAGAGATAGATAGCATGATGCCCTGAATCACCAAGAGAGCTTTCTGGGTGAGCCCCTATTGCAATGGTGCCAGCTCAGGGCATTGCCAAGGCAACAGTGAAAATCATCAAGAGCCATCTGGTATTGGGCCCAGGGGTTTCTCATGTCATGGAAGAACTGCCCCTGAGATTAGGTGTGCAGGGCATGAGACACCTTCCTACCAGCTGCGGTTGCTGACGGGTCTTCCTATGCTGATTAGAAAAGGCAGGAAAACAGAAACCAGCCAGGGACCTCTGCTGCCCATGCTTGAAATCCCTGCAGAAGAGAGATTTTTCCTCCCCCCCCCCCCCACTTCCTCAGAGGTCCTCCAGGAAAGGGGGAGAGGCAATTTAAAATGGTACAAGAATGAACACCTTGAGAGCCACAGTGTGGGAAAGAGATTCCACCCAGGTGAAATGCAAAGGCTGTTTCTTTTCCCCCCACTTGCAGAATGACATCACTCCCCTCCATGTCGCATCCAAACGAGGGAACACCAACATGGTAAAGCTGCTACTTGACAGAGGAGCCAAAATCGATGCCAAAACAAGGGTAAGACTGACCACTGTTGCTGTATTACTCTGTATTGCAAAACAGTCCTGGACAATCTGGTCAATTTTGCCATCTTCGGCTCCAAGCCTCATCGTTAGTGCAGCATTTGCACACCATTGACTCTTGCTGGTTTACATATATTGAGGCTGATTAAAAACCACCCAAAATAAATTTCCACATCAAAGCATTCACCTTCTCAGCAGTCACCCAAACACATTGCACACCAAATGAGGGCAGCTCTCTTTCACTGCCAGAGGCAGAGCAAGCTCTAAGAAGGAGAGAGGTTTCAGGGGAAAAAAATAAGGGTGAGCTGGTCAGTGAGGGAATTGCATGTAAGGGCTCCTCTCCTAACTTAAGAAAGTGAAGACTCTTGAAACTGAGTATTTCAAAAGGAACCTTTAATTAAGTAGAATGGCAGCCATTGAATTCAAAGCAACATCTGAATCCCCTTAGGCAATGCAAGTAGAATTAAAGCAGTAGAGACCCCTCCCATTAGTTAGAATGCAGATTTTAGCAAATACACAGGTGTGAAGATGTTTCCTTTATCAACTGCCCTGAGAGACGAATAAACATACATTCCCATGGCTATCTTCCGTTAGACATTAAAGTGAAACGTCCCACATGGCCATCATAAACATTCCCCCAAAAGGTGGTGGGATCTCAAGGCACTTTGGCACCAGGAAACTAGTTGTAAAATATCAGTTGTCACAGGCCCTGCTTATAAATCTACTCCAAGGCCCCCCTCCTCCCAATTGAATGGCAGTATCACTTTTAGGGATCTGACTCCTAGGGTTGGATACCACTGTGGCCGCCTGTGGAGGATGGGCTTCCCCTCCTTGCAGGAGACTTTGAATAGGTCTTCCATCCCTGCCACCACTTTGGACCGGGAGGAGTTCACCAGCAGGAGGACATAAGCTCCATAGCTCCCTCGCAATTGGCGCTGAAAAAGACATAGTCAATAGTGGGATTCAGCCAGTTTGCGCCACTTCGGGAGAGCCGGTTGTTAACTTTTTGAGCAGTTTGGTGAACTGGTTGTTGGAAGAAATCATTAGGGAAGAGAACCGGTTGTTAAATTATTTGAATCCCACTGCTGGACATAGTATTTAGATGGAGGTCCCACAGATGACTGGTGGGAGACTTTGCTATATCTTGTGACAGCAATACTGGCTGTGCATTGTTTGCAGGACTTCTGGTTCTCTGCTTCCATTATTCATTGGAATAATGAATCATGATTATTCAGAGCCCTGGTGGCGCAGTGGTTAGAGTGCAGTACTGCAGGCTGCTGGCTGCCTGCAATTTGGCAGTTTGAATCTCACCAGGCTCAAGGTTGACTCAGCCTTCCATCCTTCTGAAGTGGGTAAAATGAGGACCCAGGTTGTTGGGGGCAAGAGGCTGACTCTGTAAACCACTTAGAGAGGGCTGCAGAGCACTGTAAAGCGGTATATAAGTCTAAGTGCTATTGCGACTCTGGGGGAGGTTTCTTTAGATGTGCCCTGGGCCCCATGTAGATTTATTCCCCTCTCCTGGACCCTCTTTTTCTTTTGGAGCAGCTGATAATCTCACACTTTGGCATTTGAGCTACAACAGGATCTTAACAATAAATAAGATTGCCCTTACTAGATGTGATCTCAATGACTAAAGCAATAACACCACTTTTTTCTCCTGCCTAAAAGATGCTCCCCAGCATATCACGGTGGTTAATGGAGCACACAGTGTACTCAGGGAATCATCAAAGCTGCTTTGAAAGCACTTCTTAAAAATGCGTGGAAAAGAAGTGATTGATGTACCTTAAATAAGTAAAAGAGGAGATGTGACAGCTAAATAACATGTTGTATAGATCTTGTTTATGGTGCTAAGCTTGTTGGCATTCCGGAATGTTATTTTCTCTTCATTATTATACTGATGGGCCCTTATATTTTTCTGGTGTTTATTTGGCTGCTTTTGAACCTCTTTGACATGGTGTTCAGGTGATTGTATCTTGTCTTAATAAATTGGCTTATGAATAGCTCTTCTGCCCACACATTTATCCTCATCTCCCCCTCCTTTTGTGGGAGGAACAAGCAAAGTGCAAAGTCCCAAATTAGCTGGAGTTGCTTTGATTTGTCCAGGGTGGCTCTGGAGATTGGTTTTTACAGGCAGTGTCTGCCCTCCCAGTAAGACCAATATCCTAGGGAATATTGCCACTTGGGGCCACAAATGCAAACTGTAGTACCCCCCCCCCCTTTAAAAACAGAGATAAGGTCATCTCGTTCCAGAAAGCACCTATAGGAATGAGTGGCATTGAAATGACATGAAATGGTTTAAGATCTAGTTTTTCTGAAGGGCACTTGGGATGGATGAGTTGCAACTGCTTTTGGGTAGAAGTCAGGCTGCTGGCTGATTCTGTTTCCTGCAATTGTGGTTATTTGGTTAGCTTTGGTCACGTGAATGGTGTTCTATTGCAACCTGGTGACTAAACCACTCACATTCACTGTTACCTGGAGCATTTGAGCTCCCAGTAAACAACCACCTGGAGCAGTGATGGTGAATGTTTTTTTGCTCGGGTGCCAAAAGTTTATGCACACATGTGATAGTGTACACATGCATGCCCATACCAGTAATGCAATGCCCTCCCCACCGTGCCTGCGTGCACAACCGCCCTGCACATTTGCGCAGGCCTCACTGAAGCCTCCGTACTTCCAGTAGACCTGTTGGGCTGTATTTTGCTGTCCCCAGGCTTCAGGAAAGCCTCCTTAAAGCCTGGGGAGGGCAACGTACGGCCCAAAGGGCCTACCAGAAGTTCATTTCTGAACTTCCGGTAGGCCCAGTGGGCCTATTTTTCACCATCCACAGGCTCCGGAGGTTTTCCTGATGCCTGGGAAGGGCAAAAAATGGCCTCCCACCACCATCTGGAAGACTGAAAATCAGCTGGCCAGCATGCGCATGCGTGTTGGAGCTGACATAGGGCAACGCCTTGCGTGCTCTCAGATATGGCTCCACGTGCCACAGGTTCGCAATCACGGACCTGGAAGAACCAAAGAATAAGAAAGTCACCTAAAGGCCTTAGGAAACTACTCAGTCCTGCTTTCCTTCTCAGGGTTTTGACTCTGTGGCACGTTCAGGTTTAAATGGAGCTTAGGAGAGTTGTGGGCTTGATGTGTTGTGCAGCCACTGAATGATGTGATGGGAAATACGAGGGCTCAGTCTCATAGACCAAGGCTACGGGTAAAATATGCCTCAACTGTGAAGTAAGGCAGTGTAAGTGCTTGGCCTGTCACAAACTCCCTCAGTCATCTTAAAGAAAGTGACATTAGCTGACACTCTGTCCTGGAGGAACATTGTGAAAAATGCCAAGGAGCAAAAAATCCAAATAAATGTCAGTTAAATAGCAGGAAGCAGGACCTTCCTGGAGCTTGAAGATGGCTGCGTGAAGCACACTAAGTTGTGGTTTTCTGAATTTGGGAGTTTTTTGGGGTAGTTTTTGAAATGATGAATCTCATGAGTTCTGGAAGCAAAAGAACTAGGGAAATGTGTTGTCAAACCTCAGAAATTCAGGGATCGGGCTTGAGCAGCTTGGAATGATTTACCTTTCCAAAAATACAAAATTTTTGGTTGTTTCTCATTAACTCATAGATGAGAGTATATGTTGTGGCCCACCAGTTGTGGGGCCTCATTTTACCCACCTCTGAAGGATGGAAGGCTGAGTCAACCTTGAGCCTGGTGAGATTTGAACTGCCAAACTGCAGCTAGCAGTCAGCTGAAATAGCTTGCAGTACTGTACTCTAACCGCTGTGCCACTTGTCTGTTTTTGTTGGCTGTAACTTTATATCCTTCAGGATGGTCTGACGCCTCTGCATTGTGGAGCCCGAAGCGGCCATGAACAAGTGGTGCGGATGCTGCTCGACCGTGGAGCCCCTCTTCTTTCCAAAACGAAGGTAATAATGTGGAACTCCAGATTTGAGGAGTCACGGAGTCTATAGTCTCCCATTATATCCAGCTTGTAAAGAGACTTGTAAAGGAAAAGAGGTTGGCTGAATATAACAGGATTGGAAATTCACTTCAATCCATGATTTCTGTTGTTTTCCATCTTAGGAATAGCTTTGCATTTGGGTGGGACAGGTAATGCCTTTCAGAATTCTCAGGATGCTTCTTTGTCTACATTATTTTATGTTACTTATAACAAAAATTCTGTAACTCAGGTTAGAACTGTAATGGTGAACCTCTGGCACGCTCTGTGAGCATGTGTGCCATTGCCAGCTGCAACCTCGGGTTTTCGGTGCTCTGGCACATGCGAAGACCAGCTGGCCGGCACACGCATGTCCACGGGCCAGCTGGTCTTTGGGTTTCTGGGCTCCAGCACGCACTAAGACCAGCTGGTGCGCCAGGAACCAGTTTCTGAGGTTTCAAGATTTCAAGTTTCCAGGGCTGCGGCCCGTGTGAGCACACATGTGAACATACGTTCCAGTTTAGGGACTCAGTGCTGTAAAGTTTCGCCATCACTGGGCTAGAACTTCTGCACCCATTTTTCAGTTGGGAAATGGGGCAATTGTAGAAGTAGTGGCAGGTTCAGCATAAGATTCAGCCCTGTGTCTTAGTTTTTTTTAAACAGAAACATGCTGCTTTCTGTTTTTTCTGCCTATATTTGTGAGCAGGTGAGAATTAAGGGACCTCAAGCATGTAAGACAGATAGATGCCTATTGATATTCAGTATATTTTTCTTCCTGTCTCAGGTGAAAATTTATTCAAACAGGATTTTCAGGTTTTGTCAGTGTTTGGCCAGAGATTAATCAAGCAACGAATCAGCGAACACCTAGAGGCAAACAAAGTCATAACCAAAAGCCAACATGGGTTTGTCAAAAACAGATCATGCCAGATAAATCTTATTGCATTCTTTGACAAAGTGACAAAATTAGTGGACCAGAGGAATGCTGTGTGTATAATTTACTTGGACTTCAGTAAGTCTTTTGATAAAGTAGACCAAAACCTAGTTACTTGATAGGATAGAAAAATGTGGGTTAGACAGCATCACCACCAGATGGATTCATAACTGGTTGACCAGTTATGAATCCATCCCAACATGTAGCCCTCAATGGAACTGTATCAACATGGAAGGAAGTATGCAATAGGGTACCCCAAGGCTCTGTTTTAGGCCCAGCACTCTTCAACAACTTCATCAATGATTTGTATGAGGGAATAGATGGGGAATTCATCAAATTTGCAGATGACACCTAGCTGGCAGGAATAGGCAACACTCCAGAAGACAGGCTTAAGATACAAAAGGATCTTGACAGACATGAACATTGGACACTGTCCAACAAAATGAAATTAAGGGGGGGGAAGAGAGTAAGGTTCTACATTTAGGCAAGAAAAATGAAATGCACAGGTACAGTATATGTGGTACCTTGTTTAATAGTAGTAACTGTGAGAGGGATCTTGGAGTCCTAGTAGACAGTTGCTTAAATATGAGCCAGCCATGTGCTGCAGCTGCCAAAAAAGCCAACACAGTTCTAGGCTGCTTTAAAAGAGGGATAGAATCAAGATCACGTGAAATATTAATTCCACTTTATAATACCTGGGTAAGGCCACACTTGGAATACTTCATTCCAATTTTGATTGCCACAATTTAAAAAAGATGTGGAGACTCTAGAAAGAGTACAGAGAATAGCAGCAAAGATGATTAGGGGACTGAAGGCTAAAGCATATAAAGAATGGTTGCTGAAATTGGGTATGTTTTGTTTAATGAAAAGACGGACTAGGGGAGACATGATAGCAGTGTTTCAATACCTCAGGGGCTGTTACAAAGAAGAGGGAGTCAAGCTATTCTCCAAAGCACCTGAAGGCAGGACAAGAAGCAATGCATGGAAATTAATCAAAGAGAGAAACAACCTAGAACTAAGGAGAAATTTCCTAAAAGTTAGAACAATTAATCAATGGAACAACTTGCCTCCAGAAGTTGTCAATGCTCCAACACTGAAAGTTTCTAAGAAACCAAATAGGACAAACATTTGTCTGAAACGGTATAGGGTTTCCTGCCTAAGCAGGGGGTTGGATTAGAAGAACTCCAAGGTCCTTTCCAATTTTGTTATTCTATTACAGTCCTTCCATCTGTCAAGTTTTGACCTGCAATGCCTGTGATTAACTGTTTCCTATTAAATATTTCCCCCTATCATGGGCAAACCATTTGAGAAGCCTAAATTATGTTGTTGTTAGTTGCAAAGTTGTGTCCGACCCATCATGACCCCTTGAACAACATTCCTCCAGGCCTTCCTCTCCTGTACCATCCCCTGGAGTCCATTTGAACTCACACTGACTGCTTCGGTGACTCCATCCAGCCACCTCATTCTCTCTTGTCCCCTTCTTCTTTTGCCCTCAATCTTTCTCAGCATTAGGCTCTTCTCCAGGGAGTCCTTCCTTCTCATCAGGTTAAATTATGTTATTATTTATTAAATTTCTATAACACACAAATCTCAATACCTCTGAGAGGTTCACAAATAAAAAGCATAAAAAAATTAAATAATAGAAGAAAGAACGAGAAAGGAAATACAGGTGAAACTCGAAAAATTAGAATATCGTGCAAAAGTTCATTTATTTCAGTAATGCAACTTAAAAGGTGAAACTAATATATGAGATAGACTCATTACATGCAAAGCAAGATAGTTCAAGCCATGATTTGTCATAATTGTGATGATTACAGCTTACAGCTCATGAAAACTCCAAATCCACACTCTCAGAGAATTAGAATATTATATGCAATCAATAAAACAAGGATTGTACATAGAACAATATCAGACCTCTGAAAAGTATAAGCGTGCATATGTACTCAGTACTTGGTTTGGGCCCCTTTTCCAACAATTACTGCCTCAATGTGGTGTGGCATGGAAGCTACCAGCCTGTGGCACTGCTGAGGTGTTATGGAAGACCAAGATGCTTCAATAGCGGCCTTCAGCTCTTCTGCATTGTTCGGTCTCATGTCTCTCATCTTTCTCTTGGCAATGCCCCATAGATTCTCTATGGGGTTCAGGTCAGGCGAGTTTGCTGGCCAATCAAGCACAGTAATCCCATGTTCATTGAACCAGGTTTTGGTGCTTTTGGCAGTGTGGGCAGGTGCCAAGTCCTGCTGGAAAATGAAGTCAGCATCCCCATAAAGCTCGTCTGCAGAAGGAAGCATGAAGTGCTCCAAAATCTCCTGGTAAATGGCTGTGTTGACCCTGGACTTAATGAAGCACAATGGACCAACACCAGCAGATGACATGGCTCCCCAAATCAACACAGACTGTGGAAACTTCACACTGGATTTCAAGCATCTTGCAGTGTGTGCCTTTCCATTCTTTCTCCATACTCTTGGTCCTTGGTTTCCAAATGGGATGCAAAAGTTGCTCTCATCAGAAAAGAGAACTTTGGACCACTGAGCAATACACCAGGTCTGTTTTTCTTTAGCCCAGGTAAGATGCTTCTGATGTTGTTTGTTGTTCAGGAGCGGCTTGACAAGAGAAATACTACATTTGAAGCCCATGTCCAGGACCCGTCTGTGTGTGGTGGCTCTTGATGCACTGATTCCAGCCTCAGTCCACTCCTTGTGAAAGTCCCCAACACTTTTGAATGGCCTTTTTCTGACAATCCTCTCCAGACTGCGGTCATCCCTGCTGCTTGTGCACCTTTTTCTTCCACACTTTTCCCTTCCACATAACTTTCTATTAATGTGCTTTGATACTTTGGGAACATCCAACTTCTTTTGCAATTACCTTTTGAGGCTTTCCCTCCTTATGGAGGTTGTCAATGATGGTTTTCTGCACAACTATCAGGTCATCAGTCTTTCCCATGTTTGTGATTCCTACTGAACCAGACTGAGAGACCATTTAAAGGCTCAGGAACCCTTTGCAGGTGTTATGGCTTAAGTAGCTGATTAGAGTGGGACAGTTTGAGCCTAGAATATTGCACCTTTTCACAATATTCTAATTTTCTGAGATTGTGGATTTGGGGTTTTCATGAGCTGTAAGCCATAATCATCACAATTATGACAAATCATAGCTTGAACTATCTTGCTTTGCATGTAATGAGTCTTATCTCATATATTAGTTTCACTTTTTAAGTTGCAATCCTGAAATAAATGAACTTTTGCACGATATTCTAATTTTTCGAGTTTCACCTGTAAAGGAGGGGCGATAGTAAAACCCAGGCAGGAGCCAAAAACAGATGCCAGAAACCTGGTCAAAGAGCTGGGGCTCCCAAGCCTTATCGAGACCTAAGTACCACTTTTGGGGTACCAAGCAGCTTGCAAGTAATTCTGTCAATCCAATTTGGGTTTGATTTCCCATGTCAGTCTGCCTTTCAGGACAGAATTCAAAGCAAGCTTGTGGTACAGAATTGGGTCCTCCTGTAGTTTGGAAGTGATGTTTGCATCTCATTCTTATTTGTTTGGCCTTCAGTGGAAAATCCTAAAGCTGCATTTTCTGCTTGCTTCAGCCTTAAGTCTCGGAAAGCTCAGATAAACTGCAAGGTTCTTTTCTTAAGGAATTCCTAAAATGGCATTTTCTTTGTTTTTCAAAACATACCTTTAATCTGTGTTGACGAGTGTGTGGATTTGATTCCGAAATGGTCTTTTTAAAAAATTTCTCGCATTGTCTTAATGTGCTGTAGCAGCAGAATTCAGCCTAATACAGATTTAGCGGTGACCTACTCTTCTCTGATGATTACTTTTGGCACAAGGAAATGGCTGCTAACAAGAAAAAGGAGGTGCTAATCAATTTTGAAGAAAAAGGTCATGGAGCACATCTTGCTTTGTTCCCCCTTTTCAGTTGTGCCTCCTTAGAGCCAGGCTTTCTACAGTTTGTCTGGTCACCCCAAGTGGTTCAGGAAGCCTTCTGAAGCTCCTCTCCTGTCTCAGTAGGTGGCACCCTTGGCCCAATTTAGTTTAGGCTTGGAAGCTAAGCAGGGCTCCTCTTCTTCTGCTCTTGCAGGAAGCTCAACCCAAAACCACAGGAAGGAGAAGTTGTTTTGAAACCCTTCAGACCAGCCATCACCAACTGGGGGTCCGTGGACCACTGGTGGTCTGCAAGAAAATTTTGGTGGTCCACATAAAAATTATTTGCATTTTTTATATTGCACTAAATCAGGGGTCCTCAAATTGCAGCCCCTGGGCCAGATACGTGCAATGAACGCTTATATTGCTGCAGACAGTCTCCCTCTTCGGGGTCTTTTTGTGCGGGTAGGAGGGGGGCAGAAATTCCGACTTGGGGTTTGCTTCAGCCTCCTGGTGCGGGGCTTTGGGCGAAGGCTGGAGGGAAGTGTCGCTGGTGGCGAAGAGCCGGAGGGCCTCCTTCCAGTGGAACTGCATCATGGCCTGGAACTGGCTGACCATCTCAGCCTGCTGAGCCTCCAGGCACCGGTACCTGACCTTGCACTCCCGCAGGTCTTCCCTCTTCTTGGAAAGCCTATGATCATAGTCTTCAGTGAGGTGCTTCTGCTGAGCCTCCTTCTCGGTTAGATCCAATTTGAGCTGAGCTGTTGTGCCAACACTTTCTCGTGGTGGTTGCTTAGCTCCAGCGACTGCTTCCTGTTGGGGCCCTAAGGAGCCCAGCCAGGGAGGCGAGGAGTAGCTGGGAGGGGAGGGGTGAGTAGAGGCTGACAAGGCGCCCCTCAATCTGAGCGACATCGAGTTGGCCACACCCACCCAGTCACATGGCCACCTTGCTACGCCCACCCACCCAGTCATTAGACAGATCATATTAGTGGTCCGCGGGATTTAAAATTATGAATTTAGTGGTCCCTGAGGTCTGAAAGGTTGGTGACCTCTGTGCCAGACTATAATGCTTTTCTATGTAAACAAGTTTTTAGAGTAATCTTGTTTGGACAAAAGTGGATGTGAGGGATGCAGAATTCCTCTTTTCTTGATAAGTCAGAATACTAAGCACAGGAATGGGTATGAACTTGACTATTTTCCCTCTTATCAAACCGCTGACTCGCAATAACTCTAAATTGTGGCTCCCCTGCTAGGATCGTCAGAAATGGTGCTCAACATCACAGGGCAATTCTGAGCATCTCTCGTATGGAAACCTCTCTTGGCTCCCTAATCTGTGCTTGAGGGCTTCCATTCATACATCAGAGATGGTTTCAAGGATTCCGTTTAGTCTTCAAGGAGGCCTTTTCTGCAACCGTTGGCTTTTTAAAGATGCAGAGCGAGAGATCTGTGCCAGGTCACTTTAGATTGTTTGCATTCCATCGCTGGGGATATTTTGGATGCAGGTCTTTCTGCATCTCTTTATTTAAATACAGGGTTCTTACTTGGTGCAAAACAGCCCTATGGCTTAAAACAGGGGTCTCCAACCTTGGCAACTTTAAGCCTGGTGGACTTCAACTCCACCAGGACTTCAACTCCACCTGGAGTTGAAGTCCACCAGGATTAAAGTTGCCAAGGTTGGAGACCCTTGGCTTAAAAGATTAGAAATCCATTCCTGCCTTGGCCTGATTTGGTGAAAAGGTCTGACTTCCAGGTTAAGCGCTTCTTCTACCATTGTAAACATTTCTTTTTTCCTTTCCTGCAATTGCTTTGAAGTTGCTGGATGTGTTGCTTTCGTCAGATAAGATTCACAGCCCGTTGAAAGATTTTTCTGGAGCCTCTCCCTATAAATAAGGGACGCGGTGTCTCAGTGGCTAAGACGCTGAGCTTGTCGATCAGAAAAGTCCGCAGTTCGGTGGTTCAAATCCCTAGCGCTGTGTAAGGGAGTGAGCTCCCATTACTTGTCCCAGTTTCTGTCAACCTAGTAGTTCAAAAGCATGTAAAAATGCAAGTAGAAAAAATAGGGACCACTTTTGGTGGGAAGGTAACAGTGTTCCCTGCACCTTCGGCACTCAGTCATGCCAGCCACATGACCGTCTTCGGACAGCGCTGGCTCTTTGGCTCTGCAACAGAGATTAGCACCGCCCCCTAGAGTCAGGAATGACTAGCACATATGTGCAAGAGGAACTTTTACCTTACCTTTACTCCCTATAAATACCCATCCAGCTGAACAGCTAGACAAGAACCAGATGTTGGCCTTATGTTTCTTTTCCAGAGGTGGGTTTCTTACTCTGCTCACCCCCCCTCCACTTTTTACTTCTAGAATGGCTTGTCTCCATTGCACATGGCGACCCAAGGGGACCATCTCAACTGCGTTCAGCTCCTGATTGAGCACCACGTACCGGTGGATGATGTGACCAACGACTACCTGACTGCACTTCATGTAGCCGCTCACTGTGGCCATTACAAGGTTGCCAAGGTTTTGTTGGACAAGAAGGCAAATCCCAATGCCAAAGCACTGGTGAGCACACTGGGGACCCTCTTGTCTCCCACCCTCCATTTACCAGCTAAGTTGGGTCTGAGCTAGCAGGAAAAAAACATTGCAATGGCTGTAGGGTTCAACAGAAGTGGCTGCGGGCCTCCTTAGAGGGTTTATTTATGAATTATTAGTTTATTAGAGGAAAAGACAGGAAGGAAGGAAGGAAGGAAGGAAGGAAGGAAGGAAGGAAGGAAGGAAGGAAGGAAAGAAGGAAGGGGGAAGGAGGGAGGGAGGAAGGAAGGAAATGTTTTCGTTTTGTTCCTGATAACATTATTTTAAAAAAGAAAGGAAGGAAGGAAGGGAGGAAGGGTAGGAGGGAAGGAAGGAGGGAGGGAAGGAAGGAAGGAGGGAGGGAGGGAGGAAGAGAAGGAAGGAATTGGTTTCATTTTGTTGCTGATGTGATTATTTTAAAAAGAGAAAGGAAAGGAGGGAGGGAGGGTGGAAAAGAGGGAGGGGATAGAGGGAGGGAAGGAGGGAGGGAAGGAAGGAAGGAGGGAGGGAAGAAGAGGAGGCAGGAATTGGTTTCATTTTGTTGCTGCTGTGATTATTTTAAAAAAAGAAAGGAAAGGAGGGAGGGAGGGAGGGTGGGAGGGAGAGAAGGAAGGAATTGTTTCATTTTGTTGCTGATGTGATTTTTTTCAAAAAAGGAAGGAAGGAAGGTAGGATGGGAAGGAGGGAGAGAGGGAGGAAGGGAAGGAGGGAGAGAGGGAGGAAGGGAAGGAAGGAGGGAAGGAAGGAGAGAAGGAAGGAAGGAAATGTTTTCATATTGCTGCTGATATGATTATTTTAAAAAAGAAAGGGAAGGAGGGAGGAAGAGAAGGAAAGAATTGGTTTTGTTTTGTTGCTGATGTCGTGGTTATGTTAAAAAATCTTCATACAAAAAGATTTCATAGTCATTCTTTTCTCATTTGGAGAAATCTCTCTAGCTGGAGAAAGAAATCTATGAATAACCCCACTGGTTTTTTTTTAAACAAAACCCTAATCCTTAAAACATTTTTAACAGTTCTGGTTTTTTATTTTACTCTTAAGCATTCTCAGCCTTCTGGAACTAGAGGAGCTCCCTCAGACCTTTTCCCTGGGAGCTGATTGTGACCTTGCAGTTGGCCACGATCCATGCTCAGTCACGCTTCAGGTGGGCTGCAGAAGGCATCCCTTTCCCCCTCTGAGCAGGCAGAGTGGGACATCTGGGCCTTTGCAGTCCCGGGAAATGATCGGCTGAGCAGAGAGCACAAAGTCTTCTGCAGCTGTCTTATCTATAATAATAATAATAATAATAATAATAATAATAATAATAATAATAATAATAATAATAATAATAATAATAATAATAATAATAATAATAAATATTTATTTCTTAGCCGCACCCTCTCCCGAAGGACTCGGGGCGGCGTACAACAAAACATAGGAAATAAATATATAGACAAACATACATATAACAAAAACATATACCAGGACATATACAAGGAGGAGGTGAACTGATAGATAAAAACAAGTAAAAACACAATGCTTAAAGAACCCCTAAATAAATTGAATGCAGTTAAAATACCCCAAATAAAAAACCCGTCAGGAGCGATATAGTTGGATCAAAGTTGAGCCAGGCCAGCAACTTGAAATAGGTGGGTCTTGAGCTTTACACGAAAGGAGTGGAGGTCAGAGGTATTCCTAATATCCGGAGGGAGGTCATTCACAGATGATATCCCACCCCGAAACCACGGATGATCTCACCCAGCGGCTTCATATATGTGTTGAACAGGAGTGGCGAGAGGACCGACCCCTGTGGTACCCCACAAGTAAGGGGGCGTAGGGTCGACCTCTCCTCCCCTGCCAACACACGCTGCGTCCGGCCAGAAAGGTAGGAGCCGAACAACCGCAAAACGGTGCCCCGGACCCCCAACCCCTCCAGCTGGCGCAGCAGGATACCATGGTCGATGGTATCAAAAGCCGCCGAGAGGTCTAATAGGACCAGGATAGAGGAACAACCTCTATCTCTGGCCCTCCAGAGATCATCCACCAACGCGACCAAGGCCGTCTCCGTGCTGTGGCCGGGGCGGAAGCCGGACTGGCGTGGGTCTAGATAATCATTTTCCTCCAGATGTCGTGGAAACTGGTAAGCCACCACACTCTCTACAACCTTCGCCAAAAAGGGAAGGTTGGAGACAGGACGATAATTGGCCAGATCCAAAGGGTCCAGGGAAGGCTTCTTGAGCAAGGGTCTCACCACCGCCTCTTTCAAGGCGGCCGGGAGAAACCCCTCGGTCAACGAAGCGTTCACTAGGCCCAGGAGCCAGTCTCGTGTAACCTCCCAGGATGCCAGTACAAGCCAGGAGGGGCACGGGTCCAATAAACATGTGGTGGGTCGCAGTCGTCCACGCATTCTGTCCAAATCCTCGATGGCAACCAAGTCAAACTCCTCCCAGGTCGAATCCTCAAGACTCGCCACGGACGTCTCCGTTGGACCACTGACAGGGACCCAATCCTTCCGGATTTGAGCGATTTTATCCTGCAGATATTTCCCAAATTCCTCTGCTCTGCCCTGTAGAGGGGCCTCCCGCGGCCTCTGAAACAAGAGGGAGCGGGACACCCGAAACAGGGCGGCAGGGCGGTTCTCTGCGGATGCAATGAGAGTGGCACAATATTGGCGTTTGGCCACTCTCAATGCCACAAGGTACGTCCTTAAATGGGCTCGTGCCTGTGTTCGATCAAATTCGGAACGGGAGGATCTCCAACGACTCTCTAGGCGTCTCTTGCGGCATTTCATCACCCTTAGCTCCTTGGTAAACCAAGGGGCCCGGGTGGATCGTTGCCGCCGGAGAGGCCACAAAGGCGCCACCCGGTTCAAGGCCCCGGTAGTCGCATTATTCCATGCGACCGCCAGGTCCTCTACCCGGGGGCAGGTCAGGGTTACAGGTGGTGGCCCAAGCTCCGTCTGGAACCTATCTGGTTCCATCAGGCGCCTGGGGCGGAACCATCTAATATCTTCCGGCTCCGCCTCCCCGCAGCGGGAGGTAGCACCAGGGAAGTCAAGACGAAGGAGTGAGTGATCTGACCATGACAGGGGAGTGATGGTTAAATCCCCTCCTCCCAGATCACTCAACCACTGGCCAGAGACAAAAACAAGGTCCAGGGTGTGACCTCCCTTGTGTGTCGGGCCCTGAATCAATTGAGTCAGGTCCATGGCTGTCATGGAAGCCATGAACTCCCGAACCCCCTCTGATGCTTCTCCCATTGATGGCAGGTTAAAATCCCCCATAACTAAAAGTTTGGGGGTCTCAACCGCCACCGATGCGATCAGCTCGAGGAGTTCGGGCAGGGCCGCTGATGTATAGCGAGGAGCCAGGTATACTATCAGTAGGCCCAACTGTCTCCCAGGGCCCCATTTCACAACAAGGGATTCACATCCGGACGTCTGTGGCACAGTAGACTCCCTCGGCTCTAAGTCCTCCCGAATAATTGCTGCCACCCCACCGCCCCTTCCCTGGGCCCTAGGCTGGTGAAATGCTCGGTAGCCTGGTGGGCACATTTCCATGAGGGGTACACCTCCCTCGTGGCCCAACCAGGTCTCCGTTATTCCCGCGAGGTCCGGCTCCCCCTCCGAGATTAGGTCGTGGATGAGGGGGGCCTTATTAACAGCGGACCTCGCATTGCATAGCAACAGCCTCAGGCCCTGGGTCTGCAGCTCCTGACCACCTAGAACGCGGGGGTTGGTACAAGCGACCGGGTGTAACCAGCACCCACGGTCTCCCAACCGACTGCATGTTCTTCTGTCCTCGCATCTGCCCCTCCCTACGACCGTTGGAATCAAAGAGCCCTGTATTGGAACGGTGTCCTCCCCCTCCTCCTCCCTACCACTCCTTCCGCTCGCGACCACACCTAGTGACCTGGCTCTGTCATCACTCCTGACCTCCTCCCACCCCCCAACCCCAGAATCCCTACAAATTCTTAAAAAATATTTTACTAAAAAACCCCTTAATTTGCGCTTCCTCCACCTCTCAGTGTTAATAAACCCGTCCTCAAGGTGGGCCCTCGAAAGGGCTGGAGGCCAAACCTGCGAGAAAGGGGATTCCCGCAGCCGCAGTAATTCCGGCTTCGTGTACATAGAAATGGAATCATGGGGTAAAATTGGTTGGTAACAGGTGCTGGAGATATAGATGTATCATAAAATCATTGTTTGTCGAGAAAGTTTTCCTGCCCCAAGATGAAAGGGTGAGTTAATGGGCTAGTCGCCTAACCGGGTTTCACTCAGGAGGGTTTCAAAATGGTGTAGGAGCCGGCAAAGCAGATGTTAAAAAGGTGTTTAAAAAGCAGATGTTTAAAAAGATGTTTAAAAAATGTTTAAAAGCAAGCGACAAAGTCAAAGTCAGAGATGCGATGATAGCATCAAGGGTTCAAACCTAGGTTCTAGGTTCCTCCTGGTCCAGCCTGCACCAAACTTCAATGCAACATTAAATTCTAATTAAAAGTGCCTCATCTCCACAGGGCCAGGTAAAAGAAAAGATGGCCAGGACTGGAACAAGCGTATTCACAGAATGAAAAAAGTACATAGTTTATGGTGCAAGAAAGCTATTGTGACCCCAGGGACACAAGACTATCAGGGGATGTCCTAAAACAAAAAAACAAACAAAAGTGTACATCCATATTAATGTACTTATTAAAAAAAACTTTATCCAGTTTCCTTCAATCACGTTCTTAGTAACCAATAATAATTGGCTAATCTTGTTAATTACACAAAGGGAATAAAATATTAAAACTAAGGTAAGTGATCTCAAAATCTTAATTAGCCAGGGACTTTTTCCAAGGAAGACAAGCCCTTATAATTCATCAATCCATAAATCTTGAACTGGAAGGTTTTAATCTCCCAGCTGAAGGCAGTGGAGGAGAGGGGTCAGTCACCAAGGCCCCCTCTCTCGTGGACCAGCTAGACCAGGGGTGAAATTCAGCAGGTTCCAACAGGTCTGGAGAACCGGTGGGGGAAACTTTGAGTAGTTTGGAGAACTGGCAAATACCACCTCTGGCTGGCCCCAGAGTGGAGTGGGAATGGAGATTTTGCAGTATCCTTCCACTGCCATGCCCACCAAGCCACGCCCACCATAGAACCAGTAGTAAAAAAAAATTGAATTTCACCACTGAGCTAGCCAGATGGGATGTAGAAAAGTAGCCCTTGGCAGGAAGAGAGACCCTTGGCGTGGTCAATCAGAAGATTTTTGGATGATGATGATGATGATGATGATGATGATGATGATGATGATGATGATGATGATGATGGTGGTGGTATTGGTGGTGATGGGTACAACAAAAAAGATTTCGTTCAGCTAAACTAGACAATGACTCAGAAAGTATCTGATTTTTTTCCCTCCAGTTGAGAAGGTAGCTGAAGTATTTTGCTTCCAAGGTGAGACCCAGTTCTGTCGGTTGCTTTTAAAATAAGTGGCTGATGCTACTTTGACTAGTTTAAAAATTTATCATCAACATCCAAGCAAATGCTGTGAGCAGAAATGTATGGATCTTTGATAGTCAGGAAATTCTGTTCTTTTTTTAAACAAAAAAAAAATCATTGCAGTTGCAGTAATGCAGTTGTGTGCTAAACTATACATCCATTTCTTTTCTTTGAGCCACGTTTATCATTAGCATTCTGGCAAGGACAATGAACTATTTTTACCAGCCTATATGACACTAGAATGGTGTTTACTGAAAGGGTTGGACTTGGAGCGAGAGATGCCATTTCAAACTCACCTTCCATCTTGGGAGCTTTCGGAGGGTGGGGGGTGGGGGTAAGGATTTTTCAGAGCACCCCCTTCTCTCTCAGCCCATCCTACCTCACCTTTGTGTGGGGATAAAATGGACATCCTCATCTCAACTGCCTTGGAGAAATAGAAATAGAAACCAACAAATCATAAAAAGTAAGTAAGGTTCAGCTGTCATACAATATCAAAAGGGATAGATAGATTTTGCACACAACACTTTTGGGGATTTTTGTAACGCTTTCCAAAATTTTCAGAATGGTTTCACACCTCTTCACATTGCCTGCAAAAAGAACCGAATTAAAGTGATGGAACTTCTGCTGAAACACGGAGCCTCCATTCAAGCTGTCACGGAGGTAAGGCATCTTTGCAGCTACGGCCAGGTTTAGTTAAATACCATATTTTTTGGAGTATAAGACGCTCCGAAGTGTAAGACTCACCTAGCTTTTGGGGAGGAAAACAAGGGGGGGAAATCTGCTTCTGCCTCCCAGCAATTTGTCTCCTTGCAACAAACAGAAAACAGTACATACAATATACACTGTTTGTAGTGTTACATTTCAGACTATACTTGTACAGATGCTGTTAAAATTGATGTGCTTTCTGGAAGTATACGTTACCTATGCTATTTAAAAAAAGATACAAAGGCACTGGGCCTCTTCAGATTAAGCCTTTATTTTAAAAAGCTTCTTCATTTTGTTAAGCTGTATAGAACAATAATAAATCAGTTTTTAAAATAAGTCTAATAATTTGAATATTCTATAGGCATATTATAGTTATTGACTTACCTTCTTGCAGCAAACAGCTTGATTAGCACAAGGAAAAAAATCTGCTTTTGCCTCCCAGCAATTTGCCTGGTAGACCAAACAGCAAATTTCACTTTCAATTTCAGCATGGGCCTCCCGATCATCAGCTGTTTCAGGCTGCAGGGATTGCTATAGCCTATTGCAGTCTCTGCAAGCCCCATTTTCCCCTCTGCTGCAAGGAGGTAAATTACTGGGAGGCAGAGGCCAAAGGGTGGGGGCCAGTGCGTGGATGGGGCTACATTCAGCGTATAAGATGCACCCAAATTTTCACCCTCTTTTAGTGGGGAAAAAGATGCATCTTATACTCTGAAAAATACAGTAAGCCACATTTCAGCCTTGGAGCACAAGAGCTCTGAATGCCAAAAGGGATTCTTAGTAAACATGATCACCATCTTCTATTGCCTTGGTTAATATTTCTGTTCCCTAATTTTAAGAAAACAAAGCCCTTCACATTTTTTTTGCGTTCATTAATTACTGAGCAGCGCTGTATCCAAAGCTGACCCAGAAAAGGCCTTCTCGTGGTCTTAGCCATCAGTGGAGACACAACAGTTTGAGCTGCAGTCAAAGAATTAGTTCACTTTTCACCATGAATTTTTAAGATAGCCTTTACTGCTGTCAAACTAAAATAGAAAAGCAAACTCTCATCCCTGCGTAGGTGAATGGGAATATTGTATTCTCTGTGATGCACATGAACACACAAGTGTGTTCTTGCCTGAATGCTTGAATTTGATCTGCTTAGGTGGCCCTTTTCAACTTCTAGTTTCTGCTTTTTCTGCACTCCACTTGCTCTGAACTAGCACCTTCTGGAGTGCTGGGCTTTTGCAATCGATGCCTACAGAGTCCAATGGAAGATTTTCTTTCAAACCTATGTAGATGCGCAAAATGTGGCTGTAGTGTCAAACTAATATGTTTTGAACTCGCCATATGATGTCCTTGTAATATTGGCAACAGCTCGCCATGTCTATTTGTGCAGCCACCAACCATCAGGTGTCCCAGACAGCTCAGCAGGCTGAGCCCCTAAGCATTCAGTCCTTGGGGTACTCTGCTAAGGCTTTGCTCATATTTTACCAGCCTAGGAATGCTTCTTTTCTTCTCTCTGCTCCTTTCCTAGTCGGGTTTGACTCCGATCCATGTTGCTGCCTTCATGGGACATGTAAATATTGTTTCACAGCTGATGCACCATGGAGCTTCTCCCAACACAACCAATGTGGTAAGTACCAGAGTGGACCTTTCATTACTGGGCATCCTGGTGGCCTCCTCCTCCTCTCTATCTCCCTTGGCTGGGCTGTTTTTCTAGGCAGAGATAATGACCTCGTCTGGAACCACAGTTCTGAACCTCCAATTGTTGGTTTTTCTGCTAACCAACT
The DNA here is from genome assembly GCF_964273705.1 of Natrix helvetica. NCBI lineage: Eukaryota > Metazoa > Chordata > Lepidosauria > Squamata > Natricidae > Natrix > Natrix helvetica. Next base: position 106,224,987 of record NC_138551.1, on the reverse strand, counting down.
CAACTGACAGGCAACTGACTCACACTGTCTTTGGAGTTCTCACAGCTGATTTCAGAAAAGAGAGACCTTTCTGTGGGACCTTTCCTGTCCTCCTTGTTTTATCTGCAGCACCCCTGCTGAGATTGTCCATCCCTGATCTTCACAGATGCCCCAACCCCCTCAGGGATAGATCTCCTGTACCTATTGACCAAGCTGTAAGCTTTCAAAGGTACTGAAAAAGACAGAAATGGGACAGCACATGCCAATCACTTCTCTTTAAAGTTTCCATACAGTGGCATGTTGCTTAGGCAGCCATCACCAAGCAGTGACATTGTTGACCAGAATTAATCCCTCTCTGACATATCCCTGAAGTGAAGGCTTTATTTTTCCTTCTTTTCTCCTGGGCTACGAAGGGATGGATCTTGCAGCATTTCTTTTTCTAAATCTTTGCCAAATTTCTTTTTCTCCTGATTTGTGCTCCAGGGAGAAGGTTTGTGCACGATCATCTCTAGTCTGTGGGAAAGTCTCTATTTCTTGAGGCCACCCTGTGCATGGAACTGATCCCAATCAAACTTGAGCTCCTTTCAATCCCCAAAGGAGGGAGAGAAACTTTAAAAACCAGAGCGGTTTGAAGCGGATTTGTTCTCCCAAAACTGGCCAGAGAAGGCCTGTTTATGTTTTTGTTTTGCTACGGTCTGCCACATGCCTTTCTTTGCTAGGCTCAGGGGCCATGAGAATTGAGCCACAGCCACAGAAAACAGGCAAACTCAGCATAATCTGGGCTACGGGCAAGATTTGCTTTTAACTGTGACAAACTATGGCAAACATGCAGCTTCCCCTGTTCAGTTTCTTGCTGTCCTTGCCATTTCCCTAGTGACCCATCCTTCGGTTGAAGCACATGAAGCTCCGCAGATTGAGAATAGCCTTTTTTATTATTACTATTGATCGGTTTCGATTGGCCCAGCTGTGAGTTTGCCTGCTGACAAACAGGCATCCGGAGCCCTCCAGCACAAGAGCGGGGAATCAAATGGGGAGGGGGGGAGGGGGGCATTCAGATCTGAAGGTCCAAAGGTTGGCACAATCCCATGGACTTCTGCTGTGGGAAATGTCGTTTAAGCACAAGGTCGCCTTAATTCCCCAAATAACACATCTCCTTTTTAAAAACAGCAATGTTTTCATTTGGCAAAGAACAAAACCTTTGTGTGTTTTCAGCGCTACAAAAAAAAATCAATCCTGGAATAATTACTTTGTGAGGGCGAGACGGTCTCGAGGGGTCAAAGTTGACCTGCTTTCGCATCCTGATCCCAAAGAACTCTGCGGTTGCGAGTAACATATTTTTCTTCCTTTTCTCTGTCATTCTAATCTCTGTCATCCCAACCTCTTTCCCCTGACAGAGGGGTGAGACAGCCCTGCATATGGCCGCCAGAGCTGGCCAGTCGGAAGTGGTTCGGTCCTTAGTTCAAAATGGAGCTCAGGTGGAAGCGAAAGCCAAGGTAAGCAGCTTCTCCACGCATGTCTTCTGTGCTGCAGGCGGCCTTCAGCGGCTGTGCATGTAAGGGGCGAGATATCCGTTCCAGGGCCGCTTAGCATCCTTTACTGTCCCTTGACAAGGACATAGTCCTAGGCAGGGGTGAAATTCAGCTGGTTCTGGAGAACTGGTAGTGGAAATTTTGAGTAGTTCGCAGAACCAGCAAATACTCTGGCTGGCCTCAGAGTGGGGAGGGAATGGAGATTTTGCAATATCCTTCCCCCAGGACAGTTGTGGTTTTCGGGTGGTATGACCCAGTACAGGCATACCAGTGGTAGCTGGGAGCAGCGGCCACCATACTGGAATGGCGGCTCATTTTGCCCATCTGCCCACCTGCGTTCCTTTCTGGTTTTTTGATGCAAACGGGCCAATTGCGCATGCGCGCACAGCGTGCGGCACTGTGTGACCTCCACTGAGCAGCTGGATGTTGCAGGGTGGTGGGGCGCGCAGCTTGCATGCCTAATGAGGACGCCCAGCCCCGTACGTAGCGTAAGGGCTGCTACAGGATCCGGAACCCACTACTGCCTCACGAGTGGGGATTTTGCAGTATCCTTCCCCCAGGAGTGGGGAGGGAATGGAAATTTTGCAGTAACCTTCCCTTGCCATACCCACCAAGCCATGCCCACAGAACTGGTAGTAAAAAAATTAAAATTTCACCATGAGTCCTAAGATTCTCTGCAGGAGACTGTCAATCATTTTGGTTGAAGCATTTGAGCATGACACTTCATGAGACTCCCCCTTTTCAGTTCAAAAGTGCTTTCCAGGGTAGAACATTTTCTGTGGAGCTCAGAGTGCTAAGCCCCCCCCCCCCTTATTTCTGCTCAGAACAGCCATTTTATTCTTGGGGAAGGACATTTGGCTCAGTGTCACACTCAAAACAGTTTGGAACAAAACAGTTGGTGCGTTGCTAATCTGTCCCAGTTAGATAGCAAGGGATCCTCTTCAACATTATCTCACTTGAGGTGGTCTTCCAGTCAGAAGTCACCATTTTAATTTATCCAGGCCTCTGTCGAGGGTCATCTCCTGCTTTCCTGCGTGGGCACTAAGGACAACCCTTGGCTGCCTATTTGAATCTCAGTGTGGAATTTGCTGTCTTTTACTCTTTCCGTGCCATTCCTAGGATGACCAAACGCCACTGCACATTTCTGCGCGTCTGGGCAAAGCCGATATAGTCCAGCAGCTGTTACAGCAAGGAGCCTCTGCAAATGCTGCCACAACGTCCGGCTATACCCCATTGCACCTTTCAGCACGAGAAGGACACGAAGATGTGGCGTCCGTCCTTTTGGACCACGGGGCATCCTTGAGTATCATTACCAAGGTAAGAAAGGTGTAGAAAGCAGGCCTTGGAATTATGTTTTAAAAGTGTTGTGGTCTCTCTTTATCCAGGGAGACAACATTATGTTAGAAATTGTTGGGAATATTCATAGCTCAGGTTGTAGGTTTTGGCAGGAGTCTCTTCTTCAAGCTTGTCATTCAACTCCTGGATGTTTCCTTATCAAACTAGGTAACGTTTTCAGTGAGGTTATCTCACAAGTATCTTATTTGTTTTTATAGGTCCTGGGTGGCCAGTTGGTCTTGTGACTGGTTGACTTACAAGACTGAATGAGTCACATGATTGTGATTCAATCAGTATTGTGATCCAACTAGTCACAAGACCAACTAACCACCTAGGACCTATATAAATGAACAAGGCACTTCACCCCCACAGAAGATGTTACGTAGTTTGGTAATGAAATGTCCAGGTGCTAAACAGCAAGCTTGGAGAACAGACCCTGGCCAAAACACCATGATGTCTCTGGGAATGACATGGATCCCAATAGAATTATTACTCTGGACCAACAATGTACCAAATAAGATCAAGCTGAATGTTTCAGGACTCTGGAGTTTTTCCATAGGATGCTGAACAAGTGGATAGAAAGACCTAATTTTAGCAAGTAAGGGATATATTCTTTTTTCCATGGAAAATCCCATACCCCACATTGATTGATTGATTGAGTGAATGAGTGAGTGCTATTAAGTCACTGTTGACTCCTAGCAATCACAGAGATAGATTGTTCTGCCCAGCCTGGTCTTCAGGTTTTCCAAAGGTGTCCTCTTCCCTGTCATATTGGAGTTCTTCCACCTTGCAGCTGGTGGTCTCCTTCTTTCTGCCATTCTCAGAATTAAAAGCTTCTCCAGAGCTAGTTCTTCACACAATTGCTCAGAATATGATAACTTCAGCTTGAACTTTTGTGCCTTGAATGAGTATTCTGGATTAATTTGTTCAGTGTTCTTCCTGTTTGATTTCTTGGCCATCCATGGAGTTCTCGGGAGTTTTCTGTACACCAGAGTTCAAAGCCATGAATACTCTTTTTATCACCCTTCAAAGTCCAATTTCTGTTTACATAGAGTGTCACAAGGAAACCATTGTCTGCACGATTTTGATATTTCTCCCCCCTGCATATATTAACATAGTATATTAGAGAGATAGTTAGCTTCCTTTTCTACTTTCAGAAAATACTTTACCTGGGAATAAACTTCCTTGGCGTTCAAGAAGAGAGCAGTTCAGCTCCCTCGTTCTGAAACTTTTCCAGAGTTTGTCTTGTGAATCATCCCTTTAATTCAGAGCCAGCCTAACCTTGGCTCAGGATCAGGGCTGACCCTTTTGTAATGCAGAAGGTCTCCAGGGTGGTGGGGAGAGGGAGCAGGAGCAGCTTTTCAGCCAACAGCCTTCCTTCTTCAAAAACAGTGGAGGACACCATAACCAAGGTCTCCATTGTGCTCCACTTGGCTTCTGTGCTTGGAAGGGGGGCCTGGCGGCATCGTGTCCTTAACTTCAAGTGGCAAAGTAACTTGGACCAACTCTGTACGCAGTTGAGAAAATAAAAGAGGGAAAGTGAAAGGGGGGGGGGAAATCAACCAATGATTATTTAAGAGGACATTTTGTGCATGTGAAGTTCACCTGTGTGTATTTAGGTCCTCAAAAGGTGGTAGTAATCTCTAAGTTGGAAGTGTCCCACAAGGTATTATCCAAGAAGAAGTTCAAACTGTTTCTTCAGACCAGGTATCATCCCAGCAGTATTTGATTATTTTTGTTTTTTGGAGAAGCTGATTAGTTTATAATGCAGGCTACTTCAGCTGCCTGCTAGCTGCAGGTTGGCAGTTCAAATCTCACCAGGTTCAAGGTTGACTCAGCCTTCCATCCTTCCGAGGTGGGTAAAATGAGGATCCAGATTGTTGGGGGCAAGAGGCTGACTCTGTAAACTGCTTAGAGCGGGCTATAAAATCACTATGAAGTGGTATATAAGTCTAAATGCTATTGCTATATCAAAATGGTGCCTTTTTACACAGGCTGTCTTATTTTACTTCTTTATGAGGAAACTTTCAAGCATTGAATTACTGTTGCTGATTTTGAGTTTGATCAAATTCAGTGCAATCAAAGTGATTTCCATTTTGCCTTTTTACCATCCAGCATAAGTTATATTTCTTTTGCTAACAATGAGAAGGTTCCCCTCTCAAGATTTGATGTTACAAACTTCATTGTCATATCCCTGTAGACATGATCCCTACACTTTCAAAGTTTCTTTGTAACCCAAAGGATTTGAAAGTCATTTCAAAATAAAATACAGTGCTTTAATTGGCTTCTCTTGTGCATTGTAGAAAATTGGATCCTTGTGTTTGTTCCGTCCACATTTTGGGTTGAGAATGGCACATTCCGTTTTGCTGTAACATGGAAACACAACTTCTCCAGCTGCACCTGGGTTCTGCAAAAATGGTCTTTGCCTCAAATAAAACTGTTAACACAAATGTTTATCTTACAGAAAGGATTTACCCCTCTACATGTGGCAGCCAAATATGGCAAAATAGAAGTTGCTAACCTCCTACTTCAGAAAAATGCTTCTCCGGATGCAGCTGGAAAGGTAAGGCGGATGTTGCTTCAACATGGCCCACTTAAACTGGGCTGATTCCAGCATCCACCAAATCCATCAACTGGTGAAAGCCTCGGGATCCCCCTGGAGTATTCCCCTTTTCCACCACTTCTGTGTAATATTGCAAAAGTTGTTGGTTTCTCTTGAAAAAGAGGTATTGCTTTCTTGAGGATATTGTTCTATTTCACAATACCTTGATGATTTATTGATTATATGCCAGGAAGTTATTTTATTATTATATATTATTGTATGTAGTGACCACAGAGATGGATTTTTCCCCAGGACAATCTATCCCTAACCTGTCCTTTCAAATCTACCCATGGTGGCCTCATCACCACTCTTAACTGAGCACAACATCTTTACCCTCTGCAGTAGAGCTTTTGGTTGCTCACTTTCTACTAAAACACAGATCTTTGATGATGTTATTCTGCATAGAAAATGTGCCCCCCCCCCTTAATGTTCACATGAAATAAGAATTAACTATATTGGGCACAGTTTACCAATTGTAGTTTTCATGGCTGCCTATGCACATGGGAGTCACTTTAATTAGTTGATGGAAGTCTTGCTTGAGATTAGAATAGACTTTTCTCTTGATGGGCTGGTTTCAATGTGTCTATCAAGAGATTTTGGTAAAGAGACATTCCCTGTTAAAGGGCTGAAAGTCCAGGGAGGGCTATAACATTAAACTGAAAAAAACCCAACTAAATATCTTGAGAAACATGTAAATAAAATATGAATCAACATTTCTTACCCATAGTCTGTAAGAGATCAGGGAGGATAATTATTCAGGTAGGCAAAGTGGATATCTTAAAAAGTGTGAAGAGCATTCCTGTACAAGTCATTGTTTTGTGTTGTATCTTGTGTTGTAGTTGATCATTTCAAAATCTCAGTTAATACCATCGTAAACTTCATTAAACCTAGTTTAACATAATTCTTCAAGTGTTTCTGTAAAGTGGGTTTCTAACCATGCCTGTTTGTTCTGCATGTGTTTTTAGAGTGGTTTAACTCCACTGCATGTTGCGGCACATTACGATAATCAGAAAGTGGCACTTCTCCTTTTGGACCAAGGAGCTTCTCCTCACGCCTCTGCAAAGGTACCAATGCCACCAGGTGGGGTGAAGATCCAGCACATGTCCCATCTTTCCCCTCCTTTGGAAGCCCCGCTGGACTTCCTCTAGTAACACTACAGGATGATCCAAAGCAGGAGATGAATTAGATCAGGGATGTCCAACCTTGGCAACTTTAAGACTTGTGGGCCTCAACTTTCAGAATTCAGAATGACTGGCTGGGGAACTCTGGGAGTTGAAGTCCACAAGTCTTAAAGTTGCCAAGGTTGGGCACCCCCTAGGTTAGATGGTGGGTGACCTTTATCTTGGTCATCCACACGAAGGAAGACATGGAGTTGGTAGAGGAGGATTTGACAAAGGGTTGATGCTTAGGGAAGTTCATTCTTCTCTCCTGGATTGGGAGCCACAAGGTTAACACTAAGGGCCACCTAAAACTTTCAGATGAGATGGGCTTCATCATTGTGTCTCTTCTGGACCAGTATTGGAAACTTGCAATGTTGTCTTCAGCCCAGAAACTCCAATGGAACCTCTAAGCTGTGTTTGTAGTTGTGCTTATAGTACATAATTATGAAAGTGTAAATTAAATCTGTAGTGTTGTAGTTAACCTATGGCAGCAGTACACAATCCAAATGGGTCTCCCCAAAATATCCCCATTTTGGTGTTCTGAGAGAACATCTGGAAAGCTTTGGAGTGCCAAAACACAAATGACTTCATTTTGTTTTAGTATTATACAGATTTAGATAGTTATGGTGATTGATGGTCTCAGTAATCTATGGATTGGATGGAGGTGATTATTCTGGCATTGTTATTTGCAGAGCACACAAGGTTTAGTCTTTGTGGTTTACAGGAATGGCAGAGGGGAAGAGAGAGAGGGAGAGAGGGGGGAGAGATAGAATGTATGTCATAAGGTCAGTAGAAAAACGTAAGGGATGATTGGCACAAGAGGACATCAGAGGTCACCCTAGTTAATGTAAGATTCTGTGTACGGTAAATAGTAGTATATCCAGATTTCTTGCATCAGTATTAGAGACAATCTCCATGAAGGCGAGGAATAGAAAGTGCATAGTTCCTTCAGGTTTTTTCACACAGCATCAGGGAGATACCTAAAGGACTTTGACTGCGTTCACACAACATGCTTAAAGTGTTAGTTTATTTATTGATTTTCTGGGTTCCCATAATGCATAGAACCATTGGCAAACTGGATTTGAATAATGCACTAAGCCAGAAAAGTTGAAATCAGACCAAGTTAAGCTATGGGTAGGAGCCCTTTGGCTGGATCATGTCTGGTTAAATGTGTTGTATGAATAGTAGCACTGACTCTTCCTTTGCGAAGAAGGAGCAATGGTGAAATATTGTAAAGGCGACATGAAGTCCCATAGCTTCAGGACTGCCCTTTTTTTCTTCCTGCATGAGGACAAATGTGTCACTTGAATGGGCTACTTTTTTTCCTATTCTCTCTTGATTTCAAAGGGGAGGAGAGAGTTAAGCAGGTAAGACCCTTGCATGGTTGTTTATCACTTTCATCAGTATCTGTGTGGCCACTCGACTGTGTGTAGATTGATTAGAGACTGGAAAGGTGGAAGTGGAAAATGCCAACAACACGTTTGCATTCAGTGGAAACTTGGCAAACACACAAATGGATCTCTGTGCATGAGGTAACAATCCGAATTCCAGAACACGGCCCTTAGATTCAAACCCAACCTCTGATGCTCTGTTTTTCAGTGCAAACCTACATGTGCTTCCTCAGAGAGGATCACTAATGTTCACTCCTAGAGAAGCCGGTGTAGAGTTTTGATCTTAATCCAATCCAGCAAAACTCTTGGAATAAATGAAACCATTGATACAAAATGTTGTATTCTTTGGATCCCTGCTAAAATTCCTGTGGTAGACTCACTTAGACTGTTCAGGCAGGAGAAGAAACACTTTGGAAAGATAACCCTTTATAATGCCTTGGTAAGGCCACCCTTGGAATACGGCATTCAGTTTTGGTCACCTCAATGTAAAAAAAATGACTCTAGAAAGAGTGCAGAGAAGAGCAACAAAGATGATTAGGGGACTGCAGGCAAAAACATATGAAGAACGGTTGCGGGAACAGGGTATGTCTAGTTTAATGAAAAGAAGGACTAGGGGAGACATGATAGCAGTGTTCCAATATCTCAGGGGCTGCCCCAAAGAAGAGAGAGTCAAGCTGAACTGAATTGGTGGAGAGTGTTTGCAAGATGATGGATGAATTTTGCTTCTTTCCTCCTCTGGGGAGGAGCTGTGCTAAGTGTGACGCACTTAAAAGAGAAGATGGGGGGGGCACGTCCCCTAATTGCCCAATGGAGTGGTGTTTTGGGGGGCTTGGTCATTTCCGATGTGCGCCAGACTCAAATACTTTGATAAGGTCCTAGGCTCCCCCTTGCTGGCTCAAATCCAAGGGACCATAATGAGAAACTGTTACATATCAGTTGTAAGTTAAGGTGGGCTGTGATAAGATGGGATGAGAGAAACCTAACAATCAGTCTTGAGGTCTGCAAATCAAGGGATGAGCTGTGGCACATTGCTTAGGGGGTTTATGCCCAAAGCAAATTTGTGGGTATCTTGGTCATTTAATTTACAATCCACAAGCATATCTCCCTGATTCTAAACTGCCTTGAGAAATACAAGTTACTTTATAAATATTGTCATAAAGCTGTAAGACAAAGCAGCCCCTATTTGGTCCATCAGGGTTAGGATTGTTAGGTACACATCTCATTTTGGGCCACAGGGCTTTCTCATCGCTAAGGTCTGTTTTAAGAGTTTCTTCAGAGAAGTAAAAACCTGCACAAAGGAACTTCTTTAGAATTGCTTCCCACGGAACGGTGAAACGCTTAGATGTCTGGCCCTTTTCTAAAATAGGTCCAAGCTCCAAAGCTTTACCACTGGGTGCAATCATAAGAAATAGCCCATCTTCACGGAGTCAGGATGCTGCCTTAGTTTGAGGCTGAAAATCTCTTTTCGTACAGCTGGTGCTTCTCTTTTTCCCTCCTGAGCCAACGTTGCGCTGAAACCCAAATGACAAAATGAGAGACTTGAGAGAAAACCAGAAATTATGGGTTGGCTCCCTGGATCCCTTCACCTTTGATCAACGGCTGAGCAGCTGCCTACAGGCCGTTTTTTTTGAAAAGGCTTTTCTGAAAGTCACAAAACCGAGCTGAGCTGAGCTTCAGTCATGGAAGAGGCTTCCTGGGCTGTTCACTCATCAGCTAAGAGGTGTCCACATTGGCTGATGGTTTTCTTCCATATTTTCTCTGGAAAGGAAGGATTTCTCCTGCTCCTCCTGTTGTCTTCATCGACTGGAGAGTGGGAGGTCTGTCATTCCCCCATTTCAAATGTTTCCTTTTTCACCACTCTATGAAAACAATATTGCCAAAATGTAGATCTGTTTTAAGGTGCACCAATCTGCATAACTAGCAGCCACCGCTTTATGCCAAAATCAACTTCTGCAAATAGGATGGAAGAAAACGCCGTTTTTAATCTTTCCTACATATTTTTCTCCAGTTATTCGTGCCTAGACGGTGCAGTGCCAGCATCCCAGCTTCTTAATCTGTCCTTCTTCCTCAACTAGGTCCTAGAATCAGAAAGATGTCCAGAGTCTCTGAATAGAGATGATCATAGTAGAGTTGTTGTTACTCTGTTTTCTAGCCAGCTCATGCATCTCCACAGTTAAGAGGCAGGATGTGACTTACTGACCCTTGTCTTTATTTTTATTGCAGCTGGCCAAGCAATCTAAATATGAAATTGTGGGCTTTTGCTTGACATTTGTTCAATCCTCTCTTGAGATGAGGAGACCCAGGGTGGGGGTAAAAGTAGGTGGGGGCATATTTCTGCTCCCCAATGTTGTGTGGGATGTGGTGGCTCAGTGGCTGAGCGTGTCGATCAGGAAGGTCGGCAGGTTGGTGGTTTGAATCCCTAGTGCCGCATAACACAGTGAACTCTCATTACTTGTCCCAGCTTCTGCCAACCTAGCAGTTCGAAAGCATGTAAAAAATGCAAGTAGAAAAATAGTAACCACCTTTGGTGGGAAAGGAACAGCGTTCTGTGCACCTTTGACATTTAGTCATGCCGGCCATATGATCACAGAAACGTCTTCAGACAGCGCTGGCTCTTTGGCTTTGAAACTGATGAGCACTGCCCCCTAGAGTCGGGAACGACTAACACATATGTGCAAGGGGAACCTTCATCTTAATGTTGTGCTTATTAAAACTATTCTATGTATTTTTTTAAAGTTTTATATTCCCCCCCCCCCCGTATTGCTCTCTTTTCCCCTTTCTAGACCACCTCCCTAATAATGGCTCCCCTTTACAAATCCTCCTTTCCAGTTAAGCTGCTTTCCCCAAACACTCAGTTCTGCAGAGATGAGGAAATGGCCACATCTGTCTGTCTTTGAACAGTCTCTGATCTCCAGGAGAGAATCCAGGGAACATCTACCTTAGTTCCACAACTTCCCTTGATGGAAGAGGGGGGAAGAGAATTCCTCCACTGTGTCAGTGGGAGTTGCCCTGTGACATCACCATCATCACCATGTCCAGGGTTCTGCTTCCAGAGGTTCTAACATCTCAAATAGTTCTCTTCATCTCCCAATCCCTACCCAGGTTGCCGTCTGAGGTCCTACAGAGACGCTGTGGCTAGTTTCATACGTGAATGGAATTGCTTCCAATCTTCCGATTGTTTTTTTTACAAGGGGAGGAAAGGAAGAATGAGGTTGGGCCCCAGAAGAATATTTCTTAATGGAAACTGGCCCTTCTTTTCTTAGCGATGTCTTTTAGCTGAAAGTATAAGGAGAATCAACAGAGGTGTTTTCAGACAACATGATTGTCTTGGAAATGAGCAAGCAGGCCAGACCAGAAAATGAATATTACTGGTGGGGGTGGAGAGGGAGGGAGGTTGCATAATCTCCTTGAAAAAGGAAAAAGAAACCTTTTTTCCCCCCATGAACTATGCAAGAGAAAGCATAAGGGTTAAGGGTTTAGAAAGCCTCACCGGCAAATGCCAATAATAACTCCTCTCCTGTTTAATGAAAGGACCCATAACCAAAGACGTTTGCCTTGACAGAACGGTTACACTCCACTGCATATTGCTGCCAAGAAGAACCAGATGGACATAGCAACCACACTGCTGGAATACGGTGCTGATGCTAATGCTGTGACCAGACAAGGCATTGCTCCTGTGCATCTGGCTTCCCAAGAGGGTCACATGGACATGGTCTCCTTGCTTCTCACCAGAAACGCCAACGTGAATCTCAGCAACAAGGTGCGGGGGCAACGGAGAGATCCCCTGCTCTCCCATGGGTTGTGCTGGGTTGTGCTATCACCCATTGTTCGCAATAACTCCAATAGTCCACAGGGAATCTTGTTTCGTGACTGTGAGTTTTGCATGACCTTCAATCTCTGACCTATGCAAGGATGTGGAATAGTTTGCGAACCAGATTTAATGGCATGAATGCTGGTGGGACAGGAGCATGAAAACTGTAATCCAGGACAAATATAGATCCCTGCCTGGCATAGGAGAGTCGTGTGAAACCTAAATGTTGAATTCTGCAAGGAATAAAAAAGGTTTAATGAGACATTATCAGATTCTCTTGATTCTTTCTCTCTCTCAGAGAGATAAAGAGAGAGAGGATAGATGGTAATAGAAACTAGATACATAGATGAGAGAGAGAGAGAGAAAGAGAGGTGGAGAGAGGAGAGATGGTAATAGATAGATAATAGATACATAGAAGAGAGAGAGAGGTAGAGAGATTAGATAGGGTAGGTGGTGATAGATAGATAGATAGATAGATAGATAGATAGATAGATAGATAGATAGAGAGAGATAGAGAGAGAGAGAGACAGACAGACAGACAGACAGACAGACAGACAGAGTAAGGAAGAGTCATCTAACACTTATAATTCACTTGTCTTACACCTCTCTTTATTTTTGTGTCCTGGTGTCAAATGATCTTGCTTCTGACTCATAGGACTGAATTACAGGGATATTGTAGTTAACTCCGGTAGTTCTATTACGTCTTCTGTAAGTTCACTATAGAACCATAGACCATGATCACATGGAATTGACAAAATGCAAATTAACCTGGTCAATCTTCACTGAACTGATGCAAAACGCGCGTAAGATGAAGTGAGAAAATTCCTTTTGCAGCCTGTTGCTTTGAACATCAAATGGTTGCACCCCCACCCCCCTGATCTGACAGCAGGAACATTTATTCTGCCCTGAGGCTTGTAGAAGACCAAATACGATGGAACAAAGTAGGATTGTGGTTGATAAAATGTTATTCAGGTCAGGCATTCGATGAGCCTGTGGTATCATTTTTAAAAATTGCATTTGCTGCTTTGGGCACCATTGAGATCTTATGTATAGTCTTTTTCCATTGTAGGAAAATGCAGCACTGCAAGGAACCTCACAGTATCTTTTTGATTCGTTTTCTATATGCCAAATTAATGTTCAGGATGAATAAACCATGAGGAAAGGGCTCCTGGAGTAGTAGTGCTGCGCCAGCATGATAGTATCATGTGCACTAAATTGCACCCCAACACAAACAATAGTAGCTCCTTTATAAAGCATGGCAACTCATTTGTTTGTGTACCATCTATTCCTTTTTCAGTCTTTAATTGTCTAATTGGACGTATCTGGTTGAAATGTGTATTGAGCCCCACAAGTGCATTTTCTGTTGTCCTCTTGTTAAGCTCAGGAGGAGAGATTGGCCTTGCTGGGGATTAAACCCAGGCCCTGATGATATTAAGCTGGCAGGAATAGCCAACACCCTAGAAGGTAGGCTCAAGAACCAGGTGGATCTTGACAGATTTGAACACTGGGCCCTATCTCACAAAATGAAATTCAATGTAAAGAAAAGTAGTCTTACAGTTAGGCAAGAAAAACCAAAAGTACACATATAGACTGCGTGAAACTAGGCATAATAGCAGTGACTGTGAGAGCGATCTTGGAGTCTTAGTGGACAACCAGCTAAATAGGAGCCAGCAGTGTGCAGCGGCAGCCAAAAAAGCCAATGCAATCCTGAATTGCATTGACAGAAGGATACAATCAAAATCAAATGAGGTACTAATACCTAAGTAAGACCACACTTAGAGTACTGCATCCAGTTTTGGTCACCACACTATAAAAAGGTGTTGAGACTCTAGAAAGAATGCAGAGAAGAGCAACCAGAATGATTAGGGGACTGGAGGCTAAAGGATATGATGAACGGTTGCAGGAACTGGGCATGGCTAGTCTAGAGAAGAGAAGGACCAGGGGAGACATGAAAGCAGTCTTCCAATATTTGAGGGGTTGCCCCAGAGAGGAGGGGGTCAAGCTATTTTCCAAAGTTCTCAAAGGCCAGACAAGGAATAATGGATGGAAACTGACCAAGGAGAGAGTCAATCTAGAAATAAGGAGGAACTTTCTGACAGTGAGAACAATCAACCAATGGAACAGAAGTTGCCTTCGGAGGTTGTGGGAATTTCATCACTGGAGGCTTTCAAGAAGAGATTGGACTGCCATTTGTCAGAAATGGTGTAGGGTCTCCTGCTTGGACTAGATGACCTACAACTCTGTTTATCTGTTAAAGATCCTTCTGCCCCAAACTGATTTGCTGTATGTGATTTTCAGAGTGGTCTTACTCCACTGCACTTGGCAGCCCAGGAGGACAGAATCAACGTGGCGGAGGTGCTGGTCAACCAAGGAGCTGTGGTGGATGCACCCACGAAGGTAGGATTTATGGAAAGATTATATTTAAAGAATCCCAGAAGGGCAGGTTAACATGGGTAAAACCACTCCGTCTGTCCCACCGCCCTTTCTGACTTAGGAATTGTTTCTTGGGTCAACGGCACCTTTGTTCTAAAAAGGTATAAACAAACGAACAAACAAATAAATAAAACACCATAGCTGGATGGGAATATGGATGCAGCTGATCAGATCTCTTTTGGGGCCTGCCCAGCTGCCTATGGATTCCTTTCTGGGCCCTACTATTGTGTGACTGATGTCATCACTATGTTATCCGGTCTGTGGATGCATTGTCCTTCTCATTTCTACCATAAGGCCTGCCCCAAAGCTTCAAATATCTGCCTCCATCAACCCCAGAGGCACTGTTCTGTTTTGGAACTGATTGACCTGTTTAGCTGTGAGACCTGTGACCTTGTTGGTGTCTTGGACAAAAAATTCAGTCACAGGAGGTTCAGACTACAATTTCCAAAATCATAATAGTTGGCTGGCTGAGGCCTATAGGAGGTGCGGCCCTAAATCTTTGGACGGTTGAAGGAGTTGAAAGGCAGCGATGGATTTTTGCCTGTTTTTCTTCAAGAAGCTTGTGGACTCCTGGCCAAAAATGTTGATGCAAATGGCAGGCTGGGGAACTTCTCAAATCGGGAGAGTGGATCTCGTAGTAGTAGATAAATTGGACAAATTCTCTTCCTTTAGATCAGGCAAAAGAAGATGCTTGCATTCATTCCCTCTGTAGCCTTAAAAGCAACAACCACAACAATAAACCAAAATCCAGACTCATTTTGAATAGTAGGCCCAACTGCCTACCTGGGTAAAGGCAAGCTGTGTGGTCTCTCTGCCCTCCTGCTCAGAGAAGGACCCAGGATCCGTTGTGGACATAATAACAGACAGCCCAGCTGGCTATTCTGATGAAAGGGCTGCAGGCTCTTTCTTTTGGCAGTGGAAAAAAGTCTGCTCCAGTAATAATTACCTGCCCTTGTCCTCTTATCAAAGGTCAGGAAGCTGATTACCCTGTCATAAATTTGGTGCTGGCACGGTTGCGTGCAACAGCAAAATCCATGGAGGGGAAAAACAGGCAGACAGAGAAGAGGAGGAAATCCTGCACATAAACACATGACATAAACCATCACATTTAAGTCCCAAATAAATTAGGAAACCAGTTGGGAACTGGATCTGTTTCAGAAACACCAGCCTGAAGATGGTGAGTGAGACGTCGCCGAAACGTTGCCAAGACAATCTCAATCTTACACAGAAAAAGACCCGAATACAACAAGGCCAGCATACTTACACCCGTGAAAATCTATGAAACACACACACACACACTCACACACACACACACTCTTCCATTTATATAATGCAAACATAATATATATAAAACTCTAAATACAAAAGAAAAAAAATACAAAGATTACAATGCAACCCTCCCATTCCTTCCCCCCCTTATTTTTCTTCTATAAAAACTACCCTGTTTCCCTCAAAATGAAGTTCCCTGCACCTCAAAAATAACAAGACCTCCCCAAAATAAAGCCAAGTGCTTATTTTTTTTGGGGGGGGGTTTCAAAAGAAAATAACACCCTATCTTATTTTAGGGGAAACACGGTAAAAGATATACAATATATTCCAAATGTGCCCTTATCCTCCCCAAAACAACATATATTCTTGAGTAGGTTTATTCCCTTTGTCTTCCACAAGCACTGTTTTTATAAAATCCTCCCATATTTCATTATAGTTGTTTACTTGAATCATCCCTTTTTAAAATTTAATTTCTGTTGGCATTTTATCATTTGTTGCCATACTCCAAATTTCATTATACCACTCATTTCTTTGAATATCCTAATTTCATCCCCAATATTTAGCCATCACTAATCTAGTGGCCATTATCAATTTTACAATCAATTCCTTTTTTGTTTCATTTATATCCTGTTTTTCCACCAGCAACAGTAATGCAATCCTCGGTGACATATCTAAATTTATCTTTAAAAGTGCTAAACACTTTTAAATGTCCCATATTTTTGTGGATTATCACAATCATACCACATATGTTAAATGTTCCAACCTCTTTCTCGCACCTCCAACAAATATTTGTACATTTAACATCTATTTGATTTAATTTACGTGGTGTTAGGTACAGGTGGTGGTACTTTCAGTTTCTTATTCTATTGTGTCTTTCCAGCACATTCAGTGTCTCCAGTAAATCATTTTTTAAAAGCATTTCCTGACATCCAAGAGCGCTGGCAATTTAATTAGAAGCCTAGATGGGACCCTGTTAGCTTGCTTAGTGCTCACTGTAAAACAAAATAGTTTTAACGGAAGGACAGGAGACAGCATATCTCAAACTGGGTCTGAAATGCTGTCTCAAAAATGGTGACATTGCTGCAATATTTAGGGATATTTTCATTGCATTCTTTGAATTATTTACCTGGCACAGAGAATACTAATCAAGATTTAATGTGGGAGCCTGATAGTCCGGTACAAGGAGCAGCACTTGGCTCTCAGGCCAGATCAGAATGAAAAGGTGTAATCAAAATTGGGTCTCCGTACCTGGAATTCACCTGTAAGAAGCCATTCATGTAGTTGTTGACTGTATCACTAGATGGCAACACAGATACTTTGCCCTCCCCTAAACCAATCCAGAAATTAAATTTCCTCTGCCAAAAATGATGTACAGTGAAACAGAACTGTGCTCAAGGGTTGTGTTTGCACATCGTATCTACTAGTGGCTTTATTTGTAGGACATGTTAAGTTTGTTTAGCATTACACTTGATTAGGTTCTTGTGAGATAAGTTCAACCTGTTTGGTTAGCTTACAATTCAATGCATTGTTGAATCCACCAACTGGTGAATTCAATAACCAAGTCAAGTGTAATCGCATTTATTATGCTTCCTTGTTTAGATGAAAGAAAGGAAATTATAATGAATGGACGATTAATTCATTTTGTTGTTTCTATTGTGTTTTATATGCTCCACCAATCAGTTCCATAAAGGAAAGAGTGGAGAGGCTGTTAACAGCCAAAATATTCACATTTTGACTGAATTAATCTGAAATAATATCAGGACAAGGGCATTGGCTCTGTTTTATGTGCAGTCTAAAAGGCTATTTGCTGTTAAATAGAAAATATAGAACAAGAGCCTATCTTCCCAGAGGACGGCAGGCCACATTTTGCTTAAATCAGTGTTTCTCAACCTTGGTCACCTGAAGATGCGTGAACTTCAACTCCCAGAATTCTGGATGTTGAAGTCCACGCATCTTTAGGTGGGCCAAGGTTGAGAAGCACTGGCTTAAATCTTCTGAATGGTCTTGCAATACCTCAAATTTTGGGCTGATTTTCAAACCAGGTTCATTTCCAAGAACTGCAATGATACCAAGGAAGGCAACAGGGCTTCTTAGTACATAAAAGTGGATGCTTGTTGACCTCCTGCTGAGTTCTCTGTAGACCATCTGACCTTCTCCATCCAGAGATACTGGGCAGGGCTGTGAGAAGGAAAATGTTGGTCCGCTTCCCATCCTTGCTTAGCTTTATCAAGCAAAATGTGCTAGTAGATTTCCTCAGTAGGTCCTATTGGTTTGTGTCATAGGAATGTCACTGTATTTTAAAAACAAACAGTGGATGCCACCATAAAAATGTGAACATAAATGCATATGTTTGCTATCAAGTGTGCAAGTGAATAAATAGCTGCATACTAACTTGCATCTAATAAATAAGTACTTGTGTCTCAAGGAAGAGGTGTGGGAATTTGTGCAAGCGGGGGCTGGAGGGCTTGTATTTGTGGTGCAATTGTGCATCAGAAAAGATCACATTACCTTGACCCTTTTGTGAACTGTCCCTGTCCTGCATTCCCAGCTCACTTTTGCTAAATAAGCATCTGTCTTGAAGGGAGAGATAATATTCTCTTGATGCAAATGATAAGGCTTAAATTGCTTGTGATTTTTAAGGGTAATTGTGGTGATCCTTAAAGGTCTGAAGACACCACCGCCTCCTTCTTGTCATCAGCATTTTTGATGGAGCAGAATTTTCTCTCTCGGTGGGGGGGTTCTCTCCCTTTTTTTGTGGTGTAATCCTTGGTGCTTCCTCCTCAATCCTACAGTGGATATGTTCATTGTGACAGGAGCCACACAAAAAAGTGAGCCACTTTGCCATGTGTCCACCCAGTGTTTTCATCTTGCATTTCCCCAGAGTTGCTCAGGGGAACATTTCTGGCCAGCCAGGCGCGTTGCATTTTGTGAGTCTTTGTGATGACCCCATGAGACAGGATAGTTGTGATGGAACCTTTTAGCTCAGCTTTTTACTTGCAAGGGGACTTGAATCCAGAACTTGTGGCTCAAAGTCCAGCAGTCCGTCTGATTGAGGCAGCTTTCCCAACCTACAAAGTTCCTAGCTAGCACCACAAATTCCGAAATTGAGGTATGGATAAAATATGGCTGCTGCTTTTCTTTGGTGCCCCATGGCCATAGGGATTCCGTAAACTGAGTCCATCTGCTTTTGGTTCCAATGGGTTTTCTGAAACTCTTTTTAAAAACACAACTGAATGCTACTTCAGCTGACTGCTAGCTGCAGTTCGGCAGTTCAAATCTCACCAGGCTCAAGGTTGACTCAGCCTTCCATCCTTCTGAGTGGGTAAAATGAGGACCTAGATTGTTGGGGGCAAGAGGCTGATTCTGTAAACCACTTAGAGAGGGCTTTAAAGCACTGTAAAGTGGTATATAAGTCTAAGTGCTATTGCTATTGTTACTTTAGACCTTGGTGGGGGTTGAAGAGAAGACGTAGAGGCTAAATGCATTACGTTATTTCATTTAGTGCCGTATTAATCATCCTGTCGTTCTTTTTTGCACTTTCCTTTCTCTGGATTTAATTTCAGATGGGCTACACTCCATTGCACGTTGGGTGCCACTATGGAAACATAAAGATAGTTAACTTCCTCCTGCAGCAATTTGCAAAAGTGAATGCCAAAACCAAGGTGAGATTCCCATCTCTTGTCTGTCTTTCTCTGTGTGGATGAGGGTGGGTGAGTTCCTGGAGGGTCTACTGCAACAGTCCACCTTCACTTTTTTTCTCCCTAGAACGGCTACACCCCCCTGCACCAAGCTGCTCAGCAAGGACACACCCACATCATCAACGTCCTGCTGCAGAATGGTGCATCCCCCAACGAGCTCACTATGGTAAGAAATTGGGTGGGTGGGGAGATCTTGGGTCCCACTTTTAGCTTCTTCTTTGGCTGGTAACTGCTGCTCTTTTGCTTGTGTTCATAATTCTGGGGTTCTCAGAAGGGAAGGATGCAGTTCAACTCTCCATATATATGTCATGGGGGTCCTTTATGTCAGATGTGTACCAGGCGGGCCTCCTCATTCTCAAGAAGCAGATTGCCCATGGACCATCCCTCACTCCTGCCTGTAGGTGGCTTTCATAGAGAAGCTCAAAAGCAGCTCATCCCTGTCTCAGGACAGTTGAGATGTTTTTGCTATCTGGATTTTCAGCCAACCTTGAAGGGGTTTTCCTCATCTCTCCGTTCTGCAATTTGCATTTAAAGTATCCCTTTTCTTGGAATTCATAACTTTGGTCACAGATGGAGTGTCAATAACCCCAACTGTCTCTGTTTGCTCTTCAGTAATTGGTTGTTCAAGCCAGACTTTACTTTTCCATTTGCTTCCCATGGAAACGGCCTCAAGCTAACCCTTCCTAGCAGATAGCAGCTAACAGTTCCTGAAGGGAAAGCACGCTGGACCTCTAGTTGCCTCTTCAGTGGAGAAGCTGCTAGAGTCCCCCTCTTCTTAGAAAACTTTTCCTCTTCTAGAATGGGAACACTGCCCTGGCCATTGCCAAACGACTGGGCTACATTTCTGTCGTCGACACGCTGAAAATAGTGACGGAAGAGACAATGACGACAATTGTAAGTATGGCTACCTGTCCATAGGCAGCTGCTGTGTCTTTCCAAAAAAACAGACAGAACAGAAATGCATCGGGGGGGGGGGGGGTCCTTGGTGGTCTCTGAGCTTGGTTGCTTTCTTGCAGACATTTCATTATCCTGATGATGTTTCCTAGTTTGGGTAATGAAACATCTGCAAGCTCAGAGAGCACCAAGGACCTTCATTTGAACTTTGAGCTACAAACATTCTCCTTTATTGGACAAGCATCTGGCTCCATGCCAAGGCATTTTGTCCACCTTAGACCAGAGCTGGGTGGCTGGTCCTCAGAATGATTCAGGATAGCTCGATTTCTATTACAGAATCCTCTCCAGGTGGGTGTTTTTCTTTAAAACGCAGCAGGAAAGAGCAAAAGGAGCCAGTTTTGGAGATCTGGAAAATTTTCTACGGCACCTTTCCCGCAGTCCAGCTCAAGAGACTGACCTCCCCTCCCAGTTATAAGAAGAGGTTAGCTGGTGCGCTTCAGCCTCAGAAGTTCCCATGGAGACTTTTGTCTCCACCGCTGAACAGCGTCTGTCTGAGCTGAGAGCTCAGGCCTTAAAAGCAGGAAAGGGAGTGCTGAAGGGAGATGAAAATTCAACTGAGGGAAGCTCACAGTAGACCCATCTTGGCTCCCTCCTCTTTTATTTTCACCCATTTCAGAAGTTCCTAATATAATTCCAGGCTTGTAAGTTGCCTTACAGAGCAGCTTGCAAATAATTCTACAGAGGCAGGTTTAAAATAAAAGAACTAATGGAAAGCAGGGCAGCAAGTCCTGTAAAATGGATCAAGACGAAGAGAAGCAGAGAAAACGGAGCAGTGAACACAAAAACAAGGAGCAGCCAGCCGTGTTGTATTGGGAAGGTTGTGTTCTCCTAACGTTGCATGACATCCATTAAACTTTTTTTTTTGTTAGCGATTGGCAGACCAATACCCTCCTTTTGTCTCGTTAGTTTCCGCACTCGTGAAACAAATAATTTAATGTTCATTGTTTATTGGATTTAGGGTGGAAAAACTCGAGATGAAGTACATAAAAATCCTCCCATTTCCCACCCCTCACCCGCATAGGCTAGATGGTGCCGACCGGCCTAAGGTACTTGGGGTACTTC
Organism: Natrix helvetica; assembly: GCF_964273705.1. Taxonomy (NCBI): domain Eukaryota; kingdom Metazoa; phylum Chordata; class Lepidosauria; order Squamata; family Natricidae; genus Natrix; species Natrix helvetica. The sequence continues at coordinate 106,203,764 of NC_138551.1, read as the reverse complement.
TGTGGGTAAAAAGAGGGGGGTCCTTGAACCCCAGTCTTTCCCACTCCACCCCAGACCTCCCTTATTAGGAAATCCCAGGGCTGTGGAGTAGACGGTGTGTATATGGAGGGCGAGGGAAGAAAGCTTTCTGAGGAAAGCAACAGAAAGTAGCTATAGTAGAGTTGCCTGGAAGCAGCCATGTAGAAACACCCCTATGGGTAGCAGTAGAGATTGCATCATATTCAGACAGTGGGCGGGGGGTGATGGTGGCCGTAGTCCCACCCGCCTGGAGAAGATTGGTCTGCACCAGAGGTGTCGAATTCAAGGCCCGGGGGCCGGATCCAGCCTGTGAGGTGGTCAGATCTGGCCCACGGGGCCCCCCTGGAAACAGCAAAGGCCTGGCCTGCGGTGCCTCTGCCAGTGAAAATGGAGCTCTCGAGGGCCACATGCGCCCCTTCCGAGCTCCATTTTCACTGGCAGAAGGTTGCAGGAAAGTGGAGCTGGGGAGCCCGTTTTCACTAGGAGAGCACTCGGGCCACCACAGGCACCCCCGACACGAGTGAAGCTGAGCTGGCCATGCCCACCCTGGCCCCCAGAGGTCAAACACAGCCCTGATGCGGCCCTCAAGGAAATGGAGTTTGACAGACACCTGGCCTACACAGTGACACGGGCATTCCTTTGAGTATTTTCTGTAATGACAAAATAGGCACATGAAATACTGCAAGGGATTGTGGGGGGGGCACTATTTCATATAGATTATTATTTTTACAACGGTTTCTGGAGAACGTTACTGATAATTTTAAATTGAACCGATGCTGCTTCTTTCTTTTTAACAGACCGTCACAGAGAAACATAAAATGAATGTTCCAGAGACCATGAATGAAGTTTTAGACATGTCGGATGATGAAGGTATGTGGAAGATAAGACAGTGTTAGCTGTGCCTGAAAGATAACTTGTTATTAAGAAGACTCCCTTTCTGTGGGGTTTTCGATTAAAATTGCAATGGTAAATTGTTTCGCTGGATTTGTAAAATGAGCCTAACGTTTTGTTCACTTGAATTGTGCAGCATGTAGAGCGAATGTCCCTGAAATTCTCAGTGAAGGTGAATATATTTCAGACGCTGAAGAAGGTATTTCTGGCGCCTTTTCTCTCGGAGTTGCAGTGGGCTCTGCCCTTCAGAGTTTCCACTTTTTCTCCTAACAAGCCGCCTATCAAAGCTGCATATACACTACAGTTTGTACTTCTGGTGCAACGCCAACAGGAGGCTGCTTGGCCTTTTCCCCTTAGACCAGGCAGCTGAACCTGCCTTGCCATTGGTTAAGCCCACCCCTCCCTCTGCCTGTTGCAGGACAAAGTTTTACCAGAAGGATCCCCTTCTGGGCATGCAAGAATCTAGTATGATTGTCCTCTGTTTGTGGGCCCAATCAATGGGGGTACCATAGATGAGGGGCCGCAGTGGACCTGTTCTTTTTCTTCCATTGCACAGGTTTACTTCAGAGCTGGAGTCCCAACCAGCATTAACATACCTGTGATGGCTCAGTGACTAAGATGCTGAGCTTGTTGATCAGAAGGTCGGCAGTTCAGCGGTTCGAATCTCTAGCGCTGCGTAATGGAGCGAGCTCCTGTTACTTGTCCCAACTTCTGCCAATCTAGCAGTTTGAAAGCATGTAAAAATGCAAGTAGAAAAATAGGAACCACCTTTGGTGGGAAGGTAACAGTGTTCTGTGTGCCTTCAGCGTTTAGTCATGCCAGCCCCATGACCATGAAGACGTCTTCGGACAGCGCTGGGTCTTCGGCTTAGAAACGGAGATGAGCACCGCCCCTAGAGTTGGGAACAACTAGCACATATGTGCGAGGGGAACCTTTGCCTTTTTATAAACAGAAAACAGTGAGGTTTGGGCGTATCCAAGTGTTTGAGGATGCATCTTCAGACAGAGGTGCTAATTGTCTTCTCTCTACAATCTCAAGAGTCCTACAATAGTGATCTGTTTTGGGAAATGTTTTGCATCAGATTGGCTGGTCTCAGTTTTGCAACGACTTTATATTTTAGAGAAGCATGTAAAGAACAATAGCACTTGCTGCGTTTGTGTACAGTTATGAAGAGTAGAGCCCCATTCAATGACATTCTTAATTCTGTCAATAGCGAAGAGTAGAGGTGACTTCTTTCCGCCTTTCAACACCTGCAGTTTCTTTAGCACAGATGGAACGTGCTTAGGTCAGCAAGAATTTTAATCCTGGTCCAACTCTCTCACATTCTCTTGGCATTGTCCAAGAATCCCGTGCATCTTTTACTATGGAAAATTCCTTATTAAGATGTCAGCTAAAACTTTGCTCCCAAAGGGCATGTTCTGCCAATGAAGTGGAACAATTTGTTTCAAACAATTGACCATTTTTATCTTACTAGCTAACACCCTGAAACATCTGGAGTGACATTGTAGGTTTTCTTTGGTGAAAAGTACTAGTCATACACACTTATGTATATGCAGCAAACTCCTTTTTCATTAACCTCCTTTGTCAATTCTCTTTGGCCACTAGAGTGCCTTCATGACCTCTTACTTGCCTTAATGACTGCAGTTAATCGGTATAACCTTCTGATTTCATTCAGGTCTCTTTCTTTACTCTTTTAACCAAATTGCTATTAATCTTCTTGGGGTATTCTCTTACGCAACTGTTGCTTTCTTTTGTAAAATTAAGTGTTCCTATATTATTGTATCAATCAGACCGATAAATATGAGGGACCTATATTTTAAGCTGACAATCTCTATGGAGGAAAAGTAGCATAAATCTTTCATCCTAGGATTCATGAAAGGAGATGGATGGATGGATGGATGGATGGATGGATGGATGGATGGATGGACAAATATGGCCTATTTTTGACTTTACTGAATATTCTGAGATACTGGTTTAAAATAGTTGAGACGCAGAACCTAAAGCTGAAAATGACTTACATGGCTGTTCTTATTTTTGAAGTCTGAAATTGATGTTGGTTAAATTTCATTAACAAAAACTTGTTCTCTCTAGCCATCGTCAATTGCAGGTGATTTATTAACTGATTCTTTGACTGTCACATTGAAAGCCATCTTGAGCTGCCATTAGTGTAAGATGATAAGAGCCAAGATTGATAGGACAGAGATTTGAGTTGTAAAGTTGAGTTGAGTTTTAAAGAGATAACCTTATATTTTGATGAATAACAAAATGTATTTTGAGTTTTTCGAATGACAAGGAAATATTATTTGGAGGCCAGCCCAACTTTGGTTCTTGCTTCTGCCATGTGCAAAACCTGTTCAGCCTGTATATTTGCAAACAAACGTATTAAGGGCCTCCCAACAACAGGAAGAAAAACCCTGAGTCCCCAATCCTTGGAGAATATGAAGAACAAACCAGCACTTACTAGCTGCCACGTCTATAACACATAATAATACTTGACTGTGTCTTTATAAATGTTTGCCTTAGAACCACAGACAAAGTAGACCGGTTGGGGAGGGAGGTCCCTGCCTCTTACAGGGCAACAAGTCCACAAGGCAATGAGGAAAAACAGAATCAGTTACTTCTGTTAGTCCTTTCTACAGCAGGGAGGTTTTCATTTTTGCTCAGGTCATTCTACATTATTTTGGAGCAGGGCGGATAAAAATCAATTTTTTTAAAAAAAATGAAAAAAAATGGTTTTTTAAAAAATTTAAATTGGATTTTAAAATTTAAATCCATTTTTTTTATTTCTATCAAATTTATTTTAATAAAATGCTTTTGGAGGAAAAATCTAAAAATAGTTTTCTATTTAAGATACATTAATAATTCAGTTTATTCAGCATGAAATGGGGCTTAGTTATGTAAGCATGAGGCTGAATATTCTGCAATATTTACATTTTGGTAAACTCATTCTATGAATCCAAGCTTTGCAAACTGAGATAAATTCACTGTATTGATACATTCACACAATTTCAGAGGAACCATGAGATAAATCATAAAACAAAGTTCAGGGAATATTCCTTTATTCCCCTTGTTTTGCAAATCTACGTAGACTACAAACTGTACAATTGTTTGAAGAGAAATGCATCTGTACCACCAGGCTCTTAAGTGTGAGGAGGAAGGGCAAGCCGTAAAAATGAAAGTGAAACCTTCTAAGCAGCTTATAAATATAATATTAAAGAGCACCTGTCATTTCAGATCCATCATGGCAGTATCCACTCACCTGCTGCCTGCCATGTCCCTCACTTTGTTGTGTCCCTGCCGCATCACCAGCCGTCCCATTAAAGTGAATCGGACTGTTGGTCAACAGTGGGTCAGAGGAGGAGCCGCTGTGGGATAGAGATGACAGCTGCTCTTTAAAAATTATGATTTAAATCGAGTTGATTTAAATCAAGCCTTTTACTAGTGATTTAAATCGTGGTTTAAATTGACTTGATTTAAATCAAATCCAGCCTGTTTTGGAGTATCCATCTTCAATGCCTGCTGAAAGAGGGGATAAAACTCAAGACAGCTTCTGGTGGCCTCGGGAACACATCTGGGGAGCTTTCGTAACAGAATGGAAGGGGTTGGCCATGGGTGTCTTCTAGTGTATTTCTCAGGGTTTGTGGTCCAATGTAGAGTATAGGATTTCCTGGTTGGCTTTCATTTAAGCATGAACCAAGTCCAATCTTGTATAGCTTCTTTTTCCTTGAATTGCTGCTCCATGCTGGGGACAGAAGAGTTACTAGTGCAAAATAAAGTCCAACAGGGCCCATCATGTGAGAGCGAAAGCACTCAGATGCAAGTTGTTTTTTTTTTTTTTAGTAAGGCTAGAGATGTACGTTCTTACAAGAAGTACAGAAGTACAGTATCACGGGTGTAGTTTTCTGTTAAATTCACTAAGCGCCCACTACTTTTTCTCATATTGATGAATGTTCAATAAATAACTCAGTTACAGTGGCAAAGACTGCATCATTAGAAGACTTGAAGGATCCATTAGGGCAGGGGTGTTCAAACTTGGGAACTTTAAGACTTGTGGACTTGAAGTCCACAAGTCTTAAACTTCCCAAGTTTGGACACCCCTGCATTAGGGACAGAGAAATCACAAAGAAAATTGGTTTGGTATCATCCTTGTCTTAGAATTTCCCAGTCTAGTCAACAGGTTTTCTTCCCAGTAGCTCCTCCTCCAATTCCTAATCTGCTCTAACCTGGCGGGATTATCTGAGATCTGTCAAGGTCAAGTAAGTGTTACACTATGGGGAAAACCTCTGGTTCCCCCCCCCCCCCCAGTAGCTCCATGGGGACAGCAGATGTTCACAGACTTTGCAAAACTGAAAACCTATAATGCAGTTGTTATTTTAGCTTTTTGTTTTTGCAAGAAAAAATGTAATTTGGTCTTTAATATAATTTGGAAAAACCAAATCCACCGCTGTGTGCATTTGACACAGAAACCAAATCAAGCCCCAATCCTTTTGTAAGAAAACTCTGACACCCTTTGCATCCCAAAACTTCGGAGGCCAAAAATACTGCATTCTTTAGGAAAGATAAAATGTGAAGCCAGAAAGAGGGTGTCCTGGAGATCATTCCTTCTTTATTTTTTATTCAATCAACAAATTGAGAAAAGGAAGGAAGGTCTTTTAAATAAACAGGACTTTTGAGAGCGCTGGACAAGTGGTCCAGTGCCAGAACAGATGATGGGAATGGCTTGAAAGCCAAAGAAAGGCCCACAAGCCAACTCTGAGCTACTCCACACTTTCTCCTCTGCTGGCCTTTAGACAACTGCTTGTGTTTTCAGTTGGTGCCTTCCTCTCCCTTGCATTGCAGCCTGCCAGGGGGAAATCGCCAGTGGGGTTAATGATTAGCCAAAGTAGTTAGAGTCCCTGGCCAGTTCAGGAGACAAAGCAGATCCCAGAAGCCTTTCCTTCCCCACCTAAAGGGATCTGGGAATCCTCTGGATCCTGGAGAGCCAGGCCCCCAGGCCCCCCTTTTCTCAGCTGTTCGTCCCTAGCAGCATCCGCCCCCGCTCCTGAGGGCTGATGCACATTTTTGTTGGGTTTCCGCCTGTTCCAGGCCTGTAGGCTTCGCCCAGAAGGGAGTTTCAAGTTACAGGGCGAAGGGGAGGCGAAGCCGCCCGACACCCAAGCGGTGCCCTCATTTCCATACAAATCACTGGCTCGCCCGCCTGCCCGCCCGCCTCCGGGGTGCCGCTGCTCTTCCTGGTGCTTTTCGCCCGGCCGGCCGGCCGCGTCGGAAGAATGCCGAGAGGAGGAGGAGGAGGAGGCGGCAGGCGGGCTGGTTCGGTGGCCCCTTCCCTCCGGCAGCTGTTCTCAGTTTAGAGCTGCGGGTAGCCCGCCGGGGAGACTGGGAAGAGGAAGGCGCCCGGCTCCCCAGCGCACGTGCGGACGCGGCTTTGGGGCGGCCGGAAAGCGAGGATCCTCCTAAACCCGATGCTGCTTTGGCGGCTGAGGATTAACCACAGCAGGAGCAGCAGCAGCGCTAGGAGCTCGTGGGGCCGGCCGCGGGCGGAAAAGACCCGGAGGCTGAGGACGAGGCCGGCGGAGATGGCTCTCCAAGGCAGTAAGACCCTCCGTGGTTCTCCCCCCGCTTCCCCACTTCGGGTATCAGGGACTGGGACAAACGTGGACTTTCTCCAGGTGGATCTTGAACGGAGCGGAGTTGGCGGAGAAGGGGGAGAAAGTTGATCTCGGACTTTGTGGTTGGCGGGGCGGGTATTTTTAGCCTGGCGGGACTCCGGTCATGTTGTTCAACACCCCCCTCCGCCCCCTCCCTTGCAAGGGGGCTTAGCCTAAAATCCACAGTGGTGGAGGAGGGGAAGGAGGACAAAAAGCAGAGCGGGCTTCGTTCAGCCAGCTTGGGAAATCTCCAGGGGTAACTCCGATTTGTAGGTTACTGTTGGCAACTCAGGCAGATCCATCCACCTGGAGGAGGAATGATAGCTGGCCCTCTTGATTTAAGTGAACATTAGGGGCGTATCTCAGACTATTTTTGTAGCTGATGGAATGTGGCTTTGAGGATGACACAGAGGGGAGAGATTGGGGGGGGGGAATTAACCCCTGGTGCCTCTGTTGTCTTCTGGTTCAGGTTGATGAAGGAACCTTCACCAGAGTCTCATGGCTGGTGGGATTTAAGACCACCAACAGCCCCCCCCCATTAAAGCCCATGGCTCTTTTACGTGGGTGGCTGCTTTAATGGGTATTTTTCTTACATGGTTGTAGAACACGGCTCACAAACTGGTCTTTATCTGGATTATAATAATGAGGTGAGGCAAATGCTTTAAAGTAAACTCAAGTGCTGTAATTTCAATATTTTGTTTTCAAAAAGCAAACACCTAGTCGACAAGTGTAGGCAGAGCCGGATTTTCCTATAGGCTAACTAGGCTTCAGCCTAGGGCCTCAAGATCAAGAGGGGCCTTTTATTTTTATTTATTATCCGTGCCACATTTTTTATAAAGGTTAGTACCAATTACAACATGTTTCATTTAATATATTGATATATATCACAGTAATGATGTATTTTATTATCTCTCATGTAATTTACAAACTTAAAAATGGGAGGTGAATGTGCCCCATAAGTGGAATAGCCTAGGGTAGCGATGGCGAACCTTTTTTGGCTCGCGTGCCACAAGTGGGGGGAGCGCGGGGGGGTCGTGTGCGGGCGTGCCGCACCCATAATGCAACGCGCGATCCCCCAGTGCGCATGCGTGCACAACGCGCCCCCCCCATTTTTACATGCTTTTTTCGCCCTCCCCAGGCTCCAGAGTCTTTATAGGAGCCTGGGGAGGGCGAAAAGAGCCTCCCCCGACCCCCCGGAGGCCCTCCGGAGGCTTCAGGGAACGTCCGGAGGCTTCCCTGAAGCCTTCGGAACGCTTAAAACCACCCTCCGAGCAAACTGGAAGTGACTTCCGGGTTGCTCGGAGGGTCGTTTTAAGCATTCCGAAGGCTTTAGGGAAGCCTCCGGACGGTCCCTGAAGCCTCCGGGGGGGTGGGGGAGGCTCTTTTTGCCCTCCCCAGGCTCCTATAAAGCCTCTGGAGCCTGGGGAAGGCGAAAAATAGCTTTTAAAAAGGTGAACTCAGCTGGCCAGCTGACAGGGCAGCGCCTCGCGTGCCCTGACAAATGGCTCCGCGTGCCGCTTGTGGCACGTGTGCCATAGGTTCGCCATCACGGGCCTAGGGCTTCTTTTCATCTAAATCCGGCCCTGAGTGTAGGATGTGTGGTATTTAAGCCACATTTACAAGGAAGAATTTATTTTGGTTCTCACTTCCCGACATGGAAATCAAGGAAAAGCGAGGTGGCGTTTCATTTCATTTTTCTCAATATACACTGCCCAGGTTGCTACGAATTTCACTTCCACAAACCAGGATGCAAAAATGTCATCTTCTGCCCCATAGATGGAACATCTGGTCTCTTCCCTGAGGAGTCTCTGGCAGGGAAGAGGGTTGTAACAGAAGGGGGGACCAAGTAGAGAGTTTATTTCTTCTCCCTAAAACAGGGGTGTCCAAATTTGGGAACTTTGTTTGTTTATTGGATTTATATGCCTCCCTTCTCCCAAAGGACTCAGGGCGGCATACAACATTAAAAAAAACACATATTACAAAAGTTAAAAAGGAAATTAAATAAAGTATCCCAAAACAAACCCAATTAATATTAACAATAAAAATTTAAAAATTAGATTAAAATTAACAATTAAATTAATTATTTATTTTATTCTGTTCAGGCCATGCCGGCTTGCTGGAAAAGCCAACTTTTTAGGGCGCGTTGAAAGGACCGGAGGTCAGGGATTATGGGAAGCTTTGGGGGCAGCTCATTCTAGAGGGAAGGCGCTCCCACAGAGAAAGCTCTCCCCCTGGGGGTCGCTACTGTCTGGCCGACAGTACCCTAAGGAGGCCAACTCTGTGGGATCGCAGTGGACGGTGGGAGGCTACTGGTGGCAGTAGGTGGTCTCGCAGGTATCCTGGGCCTAAGCCATGGAGCGCTTTAAAGGTCATAATTAGTACCTTGAATCACACCCGGAAAACAACCGGCAACCAGTGCAGGCCGCCTAAAAGGGGTATAACATGGTAGCACCTAGGTACCCCCATGATAACCCGTGCGGCCGCATTCTGGACCAGCTGAAGCCTCCCGGTGCTCTTCAAGAGCAGCCCCATGTAGAGAGCGTTGCAGTAGTCCAGGCGAGAAAGGACAAAGGGTTGAGTGACTGTGCACAGAGCATCCCGATCCAGGAAGGGGCGCAACTGATGTACCAGGCAAACCTGGTAAAAGCTCCCCCTGGCCACAGCCGTCAGATGTTCTTCTAAACTCGTATCCAGGAGGACTCCCAGATTGCGGGCCCTCTCTGTGGGGGCTAAAATTTCTCCCTCTATCATCAAAGATGGAACAAGATGCACAAATCGGGATGACGAAAACTACAGCCACTCAGTCTTGGAGGGATTGAGCTTGAACCTGTTCCTCCCCATCCAGATCCGCACAGCCTCCAGGCATCGGGACATCACGTCGAGGGCACTGTTTGGGTGGTTTGGGGTAGAGATGAAAAGTTGGGTATCATCAGCATATTGATGATACCGTACCCCAAAACCATGGATGATCTCGCCCAGCGATTTCATATATATGTTGAACAGGAGGGGTGAGAGAACCGAACCCTGGGGCACCCCACAAGTGACGCTTCTCGGGGTTGATCCCTGTCCTCCAGTCAACATGAACTGCGACCAATCCGACAGCTAGGAGGAGAACCACCGTAAAACGGTGCCCCCCACTCCCAACCGCCCGAGTCGACGCAGTAGGATACCACGGTCGATGGTATCGAAAGCCACCGAGAGGTCTAATAGGACCAGAACAGAGGAGCAGCCCCTATCCAGGGCACGCCAGAGATCATCAACCAATGCGACCGTGCTGTACCCGGGCCTGAAACCCGACTGAAGGATCCAGGTAGGCAGCTTCATCCAGGTACTGGGGAAGCTGACGTGCTACCACACTCTTGACAACCTTCGCTACAAAGTGAAGGTTGGAGACCGGACGATAGTTGGCTAAAGGAGCTGGGTCCAGGGAAGGCTTCTTTAGGAGGGGCCTCACCACCGCCTCCTTCAAGGCAGTGGGAAAGAACCCCTCTCTCAATGAAGCGTTGGTAATCGCCTGGAGCCAGCCTCGTGTCACCTCCCGGGGAGCCGAAACTAATCAAGAGGGACACGGGTCTAGCACACAAGTGGCAGCACTGAGTCTCCCTATAAGCCTGTCCATGCCCTCGGGGTTCACAGAGTCAAACACATCCCAGATAGTCTCCACAAGATTCATCCCCGCCAACTCGCCAGAATCTACCCAGTCAGAGTCCAAGCCTGTCGGGATCTGAGCGATTTTATCCTGCAGATACTGAACAAATTCTTCAGCCCTACTTTGCAAGGGGTCTTTCCCAGTTCCTTGGTTAAGTAAGGAGCAGGTCACCCTAAACAGGGCAGCTGGGCAGTTATCTGCGGACGTGATAAGAATGGAAAAATGTTGCCGTTTTGCTGCTTTTATCGCCACTAAGGAGGATTTAATATGAATTCTTACTAGTGTTCGATCAGATTCGGACCGGCTGGCCCTCCAGCCACTCTCTAGGCGTCTTTTCCGGCGTTTCATTTCCTGGAGCTCCTCGGTAAACCAGAGAGCTACCCGGGATCGACACCGGGTCAGAAGCCTCAAAGGCACAACGCGATCCAAGGCCCCAGTGGCTGCCCTATTCCAGGCTTCCACTAGGGCTTCGGTCGAGCTGTGAGCAAGGGATTCAGGAAAAGTCCCAAGCTCCATCAGGAACCTTTCAGGGTCCATCAGGCACCTGGGGCGGAACCATCTAGTCGGTTCCGCCTCCCTGCGGTGAGGGGTAGCAGTATGGCAGTCAAGCCTGATGAGGAAATGATCAGACCATAACAGGGGTCGGATAGAAATATCCCCTAAATCTAGATCATTCATCCACTGCCCAGAGACAAAAATCAGGTCGAGCATGTGTCCCCTGTTATGGGTGGGGTCTTGAATTAACTGAGTTAGGTCCATAGCCATCATGGAAGCCATGAACTCCTGAGCTGACTCGGATGTCTCCCAATGGAAGGCAGGTTGAAATCCCCCAGGATCATAAGCCTGGGGAAATCAACCACCAATCCAGCTAACACATCCAGCAGCTCCGGCAGGGCCGATGAAGCGTAGCAGGAAGACAGGTACATAACAAAAAGGCCCACCTGAACTACAAGGCCCCATTTCACAAAAAGGGACTCACACCGGCCTATCTGAGGCACAGTGACCTTCTGAGGTCTGAGACTTTTCCTAATAACCACCGCCACCACCATCTCTACCTCTGCCCTGGGCTCTCAGCTGGTGAAATGCCCAGAAGCCTAGTGAGCATAATTCACTAAGGGGAACACCCCCCTCATGGCCCAACCAGGTCTCCGTAACACACGCCAGATCCACTCTACCCTGTTGTATGAGGTCGTAAATGAGGGGAGCCTTATGTACCACGGACCAGGGTCCTGTGATCCCGAGCACCCGGCGGTGCAAGAAGGGCGATGAGGGTCGGAACGCGCAATCACTCTTAAACAGCGAACCCGCGTCCCACGAACATAATTTGGCCCTTGGCCCCCACCATATCTGCCTCTCCCACAAACAGTAGAGATGGTGAACCCCCCCAATGGAATGGCTTAATGTCTCCCCTGGAATCCCAACCCTTCCCAGCACCCCCAACCCGCGCCCATTAGTTAGTTCTGGCCTGTGCCCTGGCAGACTCCCCCACCAGCCTGTCTGAGCCATCCGAATCAACCCCCCCCTCCCCTTAAAATTTAATTTAAAAACCCCTGTAAGAAACCCCTAAAAAGTCTCTTCTTCGCATGCCACCTCTCGGGATCCCAAGATCCGTCATTAAGGAAGCTGGCTGGGGAATTCTGGGAGTTGAAGTCCACAAGTCTTAAAGTTCCCAGGTTTGCACACCCCTGCCCTATAACAAGCCTTGTTTATTCCCTGCCTGTCAATAGCCTGAGGGATCCTATATACATTGTTGTCTGGCTGCATCTACCATTGTTGGCTGCATCTGTTTCTTCTCTGGTTGGAGACCCAGTTCTTTGCTAAAGCCTGGTTCTTCCTGATCTGTATCACTCTGAGTTGTATGTACCTCAAATAAAGCCGTTTAGCTCAAAATGTGAATGCAGCTTTGGTCTGCCCCGTCTTTCTTGGACCAACCTGGACCTTCCCACCTTGGGACCGACCTACGGACACTGAACTTCTTTTGCGTTGTTCCCCAGAAAGAGAAGGGACTTCATGTCTTTACCTCCCTGTGGACTCTATGTGTCTGAATAAAAATATAGAGGCCTCATCTCCCATTCTCTCCCAGTTCAGACTGAGGGAGAATGGGAAGCCACTTGGAAGGCTACAGATTGCTGCTTTTGGTCACCCTTGTCTCTTGCGATGAAATGTCCCCAGCAGAAGCTCCTGGGGAAAAAATGGAGAGTTAGGATTCCGCCAAAGTGAGGAGAGGGTGGGACTAAGGAAACATTCCGTGATTAAGTAAGATTACAGAGCAAAGCGGATGGCCCACCACAAATCTCTACATAAAGTTACACCCAGAATCTGAATCTGGAAAGAGAAACTCCCCAAGCATTTCTCTGGTTGGCACCAATCTGGACTTCCAATGTAATTTAAAAGCAGTGAGGACAGGTTTGGGAGGGGGGGAAGGGAGAGAGGGAGCAGGCTAGGAGAGATGGAAGCAGAAGGAGGTCCTGTGAAAAGCCAAATTTTGAAGAAGGAGATGCTTGCTGGTTTTTGAGCCTTCATAACGCTGGGCTACTGTATGGGCAAAACAGACCTATGACTGTCCTAGACTGCAGGGGTCTCCAAGCTTGGCAACTTTAAGACTTCTGGACTTCAACTCCCAGAATTCGTCAGCCAGCTTTGTCAAGCATTAGTGGCTGAGGAATTCTGGGAGTTGAAGTCCGGAAGTCTTAAAAGTTGCCAAGGTTGGAGACCCCTGTGCAAGAGAATGTTCATTTTCATTTAAAAGTGATCACACTGGAAAGAAAAAGATCAGATTAACAGCTGGAGCCACCTGGATTGTACTTGTGGGGAGGTACCAGCCTAAGCAGGAGATTCTGAAGTAATTAATATTTCTAAACTTAACCTTCAGGGGACGGATTATAAGCCAGGGAGCGGAAGAATGAAAGGAAAAAGTTGGTTTTAAAGTTCCTTAGATTTGGGCTGAGCATCTGGAGGCCAAGAAGCCCACAGGAGATCACCTTCTAAGGTGGTCAGAAAGCAGCTGCCCAGCTGTGTCCCTGTTGTGAGTTGAGGTGAAACATGATACAGGGACCCCTTTGCCTTTATTAGGTGTTCTGGATGTCACCTCCTTTGTCTCTCCTTTTTTTTAAAGGCTGTTGTTCACGATGATGATTAATCCATGAGAAACACTAGGCTCAATCTCATGCGTGAGATGCATAATGCTCTCTGCTTTGGCATGTACACAGAGAAGGGCACTTTCTATTCTTTATTATGAAGGAAGATTCCTCTCTTTTTTTAAAAAAAAATTTGGGGACATTTTCCAAACATTAAAATCACAATTACACTTTTACAGCTTTCTGTTATTGGTATTTCTTTTTTCTGATTTCGGGTTTTCCATTTTCCATTCTGTTATTTTATACACATTCTTCTTTGTTTCACACTTTCTCATTCTTACAATATATACATCTATATACAATATTTCCATCTCTATTGCTTTCTAAATATATGCCCTCTCTTTTCATTGTGTTTGCTATGTGTCCCTTATGCATTGATTTTACATCTCTTTTCAAGCCAGTTATACCACCCCCCCCCCTCTCTCTTTTTTTTAACAAGGAAGAAATAGATAATGGTTGATGTTTATCACCCTTCAGCAGGCCAAACTCTGTGTGTGTGTGGTTGTGTGTGTGTGTGTGTGGTTGTGTGTGGTTGTGTGACTTTTATTTCCTAGCAAGGGTTTTAAAGCTGGACACCCCAATGTTTTGGGATATGCTCCTGAGTTCCACTCCCTGTTTTCTGCCGGCAGGTGAAGATGCAATGACGGGTGACACGGACAAGTATCTCGGACCGCAGGATCTCAAAGAATTGGGGGATGATTCTCTGCCTGCCGAAGGATACGTGGGCTTCAGTCTGGGAGCCCGGTCTGCCAGGTACGAGCACGCTCTCCTCCTTAAGCATCTTCTTGCAGAGAACATGGCTTTCTGCAGAAGTTCATTCAAGTCCCGTAATGTCACGGTTGCTTCCAGCCTTTCAGTGATGCCTTCATTGTTTCCGTTCATCTCTGCCTAGCTTTTCGCCAGAGTTCTGCTATGGCCAAAGAGGACCTCTATGACCCACCTCTTCCGTTCCACCACATTCAATAGGCCCATTCATTGATTCAGGTGAATGAATCACCACTTCTCCCGGGTACCTGCTCACACCCCAGAGCCATTAGAAGTTTCCTTTGGAAACAGAGGAGACCTTTGTGTGTGACTCCCATAGTGGAGCCACCCAGGCCCATTTCGACAGGTTCCCCCCCCCCTCCAAAAAAACCCTGGTTTGTTGGATGTCTCTGAGGTCATTTGGTAGTTAATGGCTTCCTTTCCCCCCAAAGAATACATTATCATCCCCATGGATCATGATCACTGTCTCAATTTGTTTGCCAGTTGCTGCCTCACTGCCAAAGCCCTTCACCAACTTTTGTTTCGAAAGGAATGCGCTGCTTTCTTGCAAGGGAGGGAAATGGGTCATGGGCTGCCCTCTTGCCATGGTGGGATGAGCAAAAAGCCCATATTAGGGAGGGAATCTTCCAATTTGCTGGGCTTGAAACCTATGAAACCATCATTTTGAAGATGATTTTCTCAGTTCGGAAAGAGGAGTCAGTTTACAGGCGGTGGAATTGATGTGAGGCTAATAATTAAACCCTCCCTAGCTCTGCCCCGAGGACATTTTCCTATAGCTTAATGATTGCTTGTAGAAAGTCCTTTCATTATCTGACAGCGAGTGGCATCTTCCCCCAAAGGCACAGTGTGGATGGGAGTGAATTTTGGGGGTGGTTCCTGGGTCTGCCTTGGTCCAGAAGCATGTGTCCCCACTTAGCCCTTCAGACTCTTCCTTCATGGGAAACTTTCTGATTTATGGAAATTGTTTACCCCACTATTTCTCAAACCTTCCCAACTTACAAGATGTGTGGACCAGCTGGGGAATTCTGGGACTTGAAGTCCACTCACACTTTAAAGTTGCTGAGTTTGAGAAACACTGATTTTCTCAATCGTATGTGAGTTCAGCCTTGCATAGCTCTGCCAGATAAACAGAAGTCTTTTGGATTTCTTATCCAAATAGTGTAACATTCCACTGGTGGAGTTATTATCCAGGCTCTTATTCCACAAAATGTAAACTGTGGCTTCAGTTGTTTTAACAAAGAATATTTCAATAGTAATCTAGGGAATAGTATTTACTGGAAGAACGAACAATGAATGAACATATGCACACATCCCAAAGATATTTATGGAATGTTAATCTGTCACTTCCCTATTCTCCCTCCCTTAGGATCAGAGCTGCTTAGCTGACTTTATTGCTCTTTGGTAGAACCTCAAATTTTAACTGGTTCACCTAAGATGAGCACAACTGTAATAAAGCAATTCTTTATATTTAGAAACACTAAGCGACAAATGCAAATTGTGATCAGAACCATTTAAACCAATAGCAACTATCATGTCACTTAGTTTACCTAAAATAGGTGAATCTTGAGGGTTTTGTTAAGGACCTAATTGCTGAAGTGGACTTCACTTCCATTTCAGAGTTGCAAAGCTCCTACACTAAAGCCTTTTAAGTCTTGTTAATTAGCATTTTAAATTGGCTTTACATCTATGTTGGCTGAAACTGATTGGTAGAATGTAAGTATTGCATTAATTTCTTCTATCAGCAGTCAGGCGACAGTAGCAGAAGTGTTGGGACCCTGCACAGATATTTTGGGGCAGCCTCTTGACTGGAGCCCTCAGAAGACCATGGTCAGGTTTCTTCTGAAAAGGCGAGAGCTGACCATCCCTGACCATTGCTTTCCTGATGGCCTTGGGATGCAGCTGACCCAGGAGGACATCAATATGATGTATTGGGACTGTCTAGGAGAGCTCAGCCCATCTAAAACCTGTTGCAACCTTCTATGAGCACCTCGTAAGGATACTGTGCTAACAATTGCCTAACAGTTTCATGGCAAGTGGTACATACCTTAAATGCATCCTTCATTGATAAACAGGGTCACACTATTCTCTCTTTAGCCCTTTCCTTGCGTAAGTTACATGTAAGGGGTCTCATAAAAGCTTTCGCCATAAAAATAAACTAAATGAAGGTTGGAGTGTATTTTAGGAAGAGCCATGTCAGTGTTATTTGGCAATGAAAAGGTTTTGCCCATAAGATCATATCAGAAAACAACTAGATCTCTGCTAGTGTTCTTCAGTGGTGACCTTATCAGTACATCATTCTTACCACTAAACCATCTCCGAACAATTAACCTCCTCTGAGGCTTAACCACCCACTCAATTTTGACAGTATCAAAAGTAGACTTTTGCATAGACTCATGAAGTCTTCATGCCACTGGCTATGGGGGCTCAGTCCAGGGGGGGATTTGCGGTTGAGCAGCATCTAGTTCTCCAGCCTGAGAGCTGTTCGTGTCATCCCACAGGAACTGAGAACATGACAGGAGGTTGTATTAGGCCGGAAATTGTCCATGTAGCCAAATCACATTGATTCCCATTGGAAGTTCTCCAGGACTACAAGCAGAGTGTTTCCCCATCTTCTCCTACCTAAAGTTCCTTGGATGGAGATTTTATGTAGCCACCTGGATTTTTTTTCAGTAGATGGGCATTTACATATATTTCTTTAATAAATAAACCATTAAAAACCAAAGAATTTTGTTCTATCACTAAGTGGGAAAATCAACCAAAGAAGCTTTTTTTTTCTTTTTTTTTTTTCTTTTCCCTCCCATTCGGTGGCTATGTCATCCAGCTCTGGCACTGTGCTTATTTTCCACTGATTCTTTGCTTTCTATTTCTCCTCCTTTTTCTTCTTTTCCCTTTTCCCTTTTCCCTTGTACATTTCTAAACCTAGTCCTAAAGTCAGGTAAGGAAGCATGGCCGCAGCCTGGTAACGTTTCTCTGATTTTTGCCATTTCTCATTCTCCTGCTTGCTTGTGGTTTTCTTTGCGTTAGCACCCCAGCATATCATGGATTCTCGATTGCACCCAAATAATGCTGTTTTCATGACTGCAGTGAAATGCCCTCGGGGGGGGGGGGGTTATTATAGCGCTTAATGGCTTGATAAGATGGATGGCTTTAATAATCCACCAAATTCTCCACTTTTTCAAGATGGTGGCCAATCCGTGAGATAAAAATTCTAAAAGCGACGGGGTTTTGTAGAAAATCCAATTTGTGAAGGTTTACTGAGAAGTGCAGAGTGCATGTCATTGTCATACACTGTTAAGCCACTTATGCATTCTTATTTTTTTAAAGTTAGCCCCCAGACATTCTTCTGTTTGCTGAATGCATATTATTTGACCTTTTTCTTTTCTTCCTTGCAACAGTAAGCATTTTTTTTTAATGTGGCATGTCTTCTAACGTTTGCTCTATGTAACTTCCAGGATTAAAACGTGCATAGTCTTTGTTTTGGTGGATTCTGATTGTTTTCCTCCAAACTTCAGGAGAAGATGCTAGGTTGGCACATTCATCCCATTGTATCCCTTGCATACAATGAAGAGACAATCTTATCAGGAGACGGATGTCCCCCTTCTGCCTCCTACCTCACGCCATTGTCCACTGGGCTAAGGTCTTGGACTCACTGCTTCTAAAGGGCACCCTCCTAATCTTAACCCTGGAATTTGAACCAGTTAATCTCTGAAATCTTGGCCCGTGATCTCTCCTTTCTTTCTGATAGCCAGTTCATCTGAAAGGCCTGAGGTTGCAATGGGCTGCCTCTGAGCAAGATGCTTTTCCTTGTTGTGGTACACCTGGCTAGGTAGCTCAGTGGCTAAGACGATGAGCTTGTCGATCAGAAAGATCGGCAGTTTGGTGGTTTGAATCCTAGTATAGGTCTCCTGCGTGAGCAGGGGGTTGGACTAAATGACCTCCAAGGTCCCTTCCAACTCTGTTACTGAAGTGGAAGTCCAGAGTGTGCTTCACGTGCACAGCCATTCATCAGGGGGCAGGATCCCTTTAAGGTTAGGGCAGTCAGTTCTTAAGGTGGGCTCTTCCCTTTTGAAGAAGGCCAGGGTAGCCTCTGTGAGAACTCAGTTCTTTAAACCAACATGGAAAGATTCTCAATAAATGGATGAATTAAACTTCAGAATAGAGCTATCTTAATTAATGGGGAAATGGTGTTTTTTTTCTATGCTAACCAAAATATTTCTAAATCGTTTCTTGTTTTACAAACTCTTAGCTGTGCATGAGATGCACACAATAATATTTGTGTGTATTGCAAAATAAAATAAATCCACAGTCCTTAGTGCCATCATTTGGAAAGGCAAAGTAAATCATTGACTAAAGAAGTACGTAAGGGAAGAGGTCTAGGCTAGAGAAATTGAATGGCAGTTTTGAGAAAATTATCCTAAAGCTTGCATCTGTATAAGTTTTGGAATAAAACTAAATTTGGAATAAATCATAAATTCAAAGTTATTACATTGCCCATTGAAATCAATCATGGTTATACTTTACTTGAATTAAATAATTAAATAATACAATGGTAATTGTACACTTAGTGTATATCGGACTTCAACGTGCATTTTTGCCACATTCAAGTAGATGCCCTCTGATTTTAAATGGATAAAATAGCTGTTAAGGCAGCTCCTAATTTCTGCTGAGAGACAACATCCGAAGGCTTCCTTTGTCTAAATGAAATTGCCAGAATAAATGATGAAACTCTTCAGACTTTGTCAATGGAGGCAGGAGGGAATCACTAAAATCTTCATGGAAAGTATACTTGTAGCATTTTTAAACTCTTCCCACACCAGTTACAGGTGGTTTAGGGACTTGAGCTTACTCCCTGGAAGTTGCATGAATTAATTTTTTTTTTGTTCATCTCATCCTCATCATCACACTCTCTGATAAATTGTAAATACAACCAGCCTCCGCTCCTTCAGTTCGGATAGGTCCTACACCTTGAACAGAAGCTCTTACGCCCGGGACAGCGTGATGATTGAAGAACTTCTGGTGCCACCAAAGGACATGGTGAGTTCCTTGTGACTCTGGCTGGGAAGAAGGAGGGATTTAAATACACCCTTTTTGCAGTGCTTCATCTTGATTGGACTGGGGCTGTCATCCTTACCAGTCAGCACACCCTGGGCATGTTTCCTGGAATCTTTAGCTGAGCCAATTAGGGGAGGAGGAGATGGACAAGACATTTCCTCTTTATTTTCTTATTATAAATAATTTTTACAATTATTTATTGTATTGTACTTATTGCTTTAATCCAATCAGTTCAAGCCAAGACTTGAGGTTTTTGGCATAAATTTGTGACATACCAAAGTGAAAATGCCCTACAACAGCGATGGCAAACCTTTTTTGGCTCGCGTGCCATAAGGGGGTGGGAGCGCACGTGGGTCGTGTGCGGGTGTGCCGCATCCATAATGCAACACGCAACCCCCCCAGTGCGCATGCGCACATGGGAAGCACTCCCCCCATTTTATGCATGCTTTTTTCACCCTCCCCAGGCTCCAGAGGCTTTACAGGAGTCTGGGAAGGGCGAAAACAGCCCCACCCCACCCCAGAGGCCCTCCGGAGGCTTCAGGGACCATCAGGAGGCTTCCCTAAAGCCTCCGAAGGGCAAAAAAATGACCCTACGAGCAAACCGGAAGTCAGTTCCCGAACTTCCAGTTTGCCCATAGGGCCTGTTTTTTGCTCTCTGGAGCCTGTGCCAGTCATGCTGTGTGTTGGGTATCTGTCCCTTGCCTCTTAACATTGACAGGTTGTTATAGGTGAGACATCCATTATTATAGCATAGGTCAGCAACCCTGGAGCTGCATGTGGCTCTTTCATCCCTCTGCTGTGGCTCCCTGTCACCGGTCGGCTCCACAATTGATAGGGCTTTCAGTTAGGACAGGTAGAAGAAAAAGGATGCTGCACTAGGAGGAGACTCTATGGTGGGGGAAACAGACTTCCTGTCGGCTCCAGAATTGAATGGAGGGATTCCATTTAGGACTGTTGTGGCTCTTTGAGTGTTTAAGGTTGCCGACCCCTGTCTTATAGGATAATATTATTGCAGTGAAGCAATTGCTGATGAGTTTGATTCCATTGGCTCATAGAGGTGGGGTTTGGTCCCTGGGCAAGAGCCTTGAATGAAATCTCTTGTCCTCCTTGCATTCCTCTTCTGACAGAGGAAATGGTTGGGCATTGTGTGGGGAGATGTAGGTCCAAAACCCCATTCAACCCAGAGATTTGGGAGACAATCACTGCATAATCACCTTAGTGTTACAACAATGGTAAGTGGAGAAGGGAGGTTTCTTTGGAGGAAAGATGTCAGACAAAGCTAATCAGAGAGAAGAGCAGAAGAGCATTTATTCCAGAGAACCTTTCAAAGACTTGATTGTGTTAAAGCACAGAATCTTTTTTTTTTATTTCTTGGGTGAATTAATTGTTTCTTGTTGGCCATGTCTTTGAAGCCCCCAACATTACCTAGAGAAGTGGACTCGGATTCCCTCCGGCATTACAGCTGGGCTGCGGAGACCTTGGATAATGTTAATCTTGTGTCTAGCCCCATCCACTCAGGGTAAGTAGTTTGGATACTACCCTTCCTTCACTCGGGGTGAAACCAGGCAGCGGCTTGGAGGAGAGGGAATAACCTATTCACAGCGACCTTCCTTGACATACACTTCCTCCATACCAACTGTGGAATTTGATATTTAATGTTATTGAATGTCTACACCACCATTGTGCAGCCACCAACACAATCACACCAAGTAATCAAGAGATACAGAACAGGAAGCCTAGCAATAAAGTTGATGCTTCTGATAGCAAAACAATGAAACTAATATCTTCAAAAGATTATTTTGACCTGCACTTGGGCACCACTTCAACAGCCCAGAGCAAGAGAGAGACATATCAAGATAAGTAATTAGATGGCTTTTCAATTAAACATTTAAAGCCATGAGTAGTCCTGTTCCATAATTAGGCAATCCTGATTCATACCAGAGCCAAACCTCTTATCTTGCTCTGAAATTAGCTGCTGGGATTAGAAGTCAAAACATTTCTCCTTCTAGTCCACAATGCGGTAAACATGTTTCAGCCATGACAACTGGGTGTATTTGGAGGAACTGAAATAGTTGTGAGTTTCTTTGCCTTGGATGTATGGAAGAAGCTTTTCATTTCCTGTATATCTAGAGATAGATGATAGATTGATAATAGATAGATAGATGATGATAGATAGATAGATAGATAGATAGATAGATAGATAGATAGATAGATAGATAGATAGATGATAGATGATAGATGATAGATAGATAGATAGATAGATAGATGATAGATAGATAGATAGATGATAGATAGATAGATAGATAGATGATAGATAGATAGATAGATAGATAGATAGATAGATAAATAGATAGATAGATAGATGATAGATAGATGATAGATAGATAGATAGATGATGATAGATAGATAGATAGATAGATAGATAGATAGATAGATAGATAGATAGATAGATAGATGATAGAGACAGACAGATACAAATGCAAATTCTGACTCCATTCCTCTAACTAATAAGAAACTTGGAAACTGCTTCATATGCTAGTAGAGATGTGTATGTTCTGCTCATGGATGTGACTGATTTTGCTTTATAATCTAACACTTTGTGCTTTGTGAGCCAGAATCAGTAGAGAGGGAGGTTCAGAGCACACTAGTATAGGATCACAACAAGGACTGGAACTCAACCTCCATGTTCATCTGCTGACTTTCCCCCCACTGAATAACTCTGAGCTCAAAAGTTGTGACTTTTGATTTAAAACTATATTATGGAACACAGCTATCTTATAAGATGGACATCTGATCTAGGGGTTCCTTTTAAATACCTGCACCAGTTGCATTAACTGTTGCAAAGAAATTAGCATTGATACTTAATTAGACTAGGTGCATGACAGAGAAATAGGTAGGTGTCAACAAAACAGCTCAGGTTTCATGACTTTCAGTTCCATTTAAGCAAGATTAAGATGATTTGATTTCCCAGTAAATTGAAAGATATATTATGCCTTCCAAAAAAAAAAAGGAAATGTATTTTTCAAATGCTAGTAATAATCCTCTCAAAGTTTTTGAAGACTATTTTTAAATGTTTAGACATGTTTGCTATAATTACAAGGTAGCTTCCATTTCCTCTTCTTCCCTTCTAAAGTGTATCTATAATTAGAGCTAAAAGCAAAAAATAATCTTCCTACCACCAAATCAAGATATGAACGAGGCTTTTAAAAAGATATACAGTACAGCTTTATTCTTCGGGACCTTTCCTAATCTTTGTCAGCCTTGTTTACTGGCTTATCCCAAATGGACAGCTTTATTTAAATTCATTCCAGGAATACAGAAGTCTAGAATAAACTCTCTGGTTCCACCAAATGTCAACATTGTTTGAGGCACTATTAATATGGTGACAGTCATCTTCTTAGGTGATGCATCCAACATGCATGAAATAGAGATTGGGCAGCTGCATTTGAAAAGGGGCAGTTCTTTTCATATCGCTCCGAATGAGATTACTTTGCTTCCTTCCCCTTAAATGTCAACTGGGAAACATTCCTGCAGCATGGAAAGTCCATTTTTATCTCTGCAGGGCTGCTCAATCTCTAGATTCCCACAACAGGTTAAATAGTTGTGAATTGTGCGAGATGGCAAAGACGTGGCCACAAGCGAGTATCGTTCCTTCCCAATAACTCCCACCGTAAGGATTAACCAGCCAGTTCATAGAACGGTTTCCCCCAGCACCAGCTGTTAAAACCCGCACTTCAGACACCAAAGACCAGCTGGGAAAATACTTCTTGGCCATACAAGATGAGAACTCTGTAGAGCAGCGATGTCTAACTCAAGGCCCGGGGGCCGCATATGGCTGGCGGGGGGGGGTGCTTAGATCTGGGCTGCTGGGGTGCTGGAAATAGCAAAGGACCGGCCCACAGTACCTCTGCTGGCAAAAATGGGACGTGCCCACCCCCCTCCTCCCCGCAACTACTTTTGGCCTCCAGAGTGCTCTGGGAGGCTATCCTTGACAGAGAAGGTTATAAAAGGGAGGAAAAGTAAAATATTTTACCTATTGGGCTTGCAGGATTCTGCTACGATAGTTCTAGTCTTCCTATGGAGTCAGGTTCTTGATCTGGTTTCTCTCTCTCTCTCATAAGGTGATCAAGTAGATCAAGTATTTAAAAAAAACCAAAATCACAGAAATGTACTCCTTTCTATTTTTATAAGTTTATAAAACCATGTCTGCGGAGGTGCGGTCCCGTGCCACGCCCACCATGGCCTCATCCACCCCACCCGGCCTTCCAAGGTCAAATCCAATCCTGATGTGGCCCTCAATGAAATTGAGTTTGACACCCCTGCTGTACAGTGTTCCGGTAAAGGGGGCCTGGGGAGCGGTCCCAGGGGTGGGTTCCTGCCGGTATTACTGCCAGTTATGCAAGCAAAAAAACTTGCTCCGCGCGTGCATGCATATGCACCTAAAAAGGTCTGCGCATGCGCACAAAGTTAGAAAAGGAAAAAAAATAGATTTTTGCAATGAAGATTGTTCTGTGCATGCGCAGAACTGAAAATCAAGATTGCACCGATGACGAAAAAACCAGTTTGGGGGCGTGGCAGGCCAAGTTACCACTACCTACTCGGCCGAACCGGTCCAAACCGGTAGGAGCCCACCTCTGGGCACGGTCCCCAAATGGCTCTCAGGCCCAAGTTGCTGGCGATCAAGAATGCACTTGCCTTCCCCCCTCAAGCATGTCCATTAAACTATTCAGTGTCACTCTTATATCTGAAATCCCTTATAGTTTTCCCGCAGAGGTAAAAGTCAAGCGTTAGTGGCCTTGCACTGTTAAGCCTTCACTATTTTCCTCTAGAAATTGGAAACTCCTAGTATCCAGGCATCCAAACAGTCAACATTTGAAGTTTTGGGCCACTTGTTTCTTTTTCTGTCTCTGGCCTTGTGCGATTTAAGTTAAACACGTTCTATAGTCCTTCAAAGTTCTTGATCATCTACCACCCTATTATTGTTTTTTTCATTTAATTGGATGTTTATTGGATTTTTCCACGATACTTTTTAAGACTAACCATGATTTAGGATTCAGATGAAACCCTAAAGTGTGACTAATTGAAACTGGCAGAAAATGCTTCTAATCTCTGCACGAGATCCAACATATACAGGAAGAGAGAGAATCAGTGCTAATCTATACAAGTGGTAGGACTACAGCCCTTTGCTGCAAATGCAGTTTATCATGAACATTTGCACTGTATTTTCTCCTAGACTTGTGCAAGATCAATAAATCATTGGTTGGGAGTTTCAGCCAGTAGGGGCCGAGATCAAACAACAAGCTAAGCCAAAATCAAACATATGCCCTCACAATAAGGCATTGTTTCAGATAATTTGGGTTGTCAAACATTTAAAATACTGGCTCTCATAAATCAACTGAACATCCTTTGCCATCGGCGTTACATCCTTGAACATAACCCAGGTTCCAAGAATGTTTGCGCAATGCAAACCAATCCTTATTTCTTCCTATCCCCTGCCAGAGTATGGATCGTCATCTCCATCCAATTTCTGAGCAAAGGTTTTAATATCAGCCAAATGCATATCGCTATCGCATAATCTCTTTCGCTTTTAAAACAGGGAAATAACCCCCACCTCTCTCCACCCGCTAGGGCCCAACTGAAATGCTTTGCTTTTGTTATACTGCCTTTGTTTATGATCGACATTTTTGTTGCTTGCTTCTAATAATCTCATATTAATTTTTCCCCAATTTGCTTTCTAAATTATTTTGCAGCTATTCCTCTCCACTCCCACAGTATGATTCAAGGTGATGACGCTGTCTGTGACTTCTCATTTTGCCTCTCTGTGTGTTTATTTTATTTTTCCTCCCCAGTTGCAATGTCTGTAGATGTTTCAGTGCGTCTCCAGTCTTTCCACCTTCTGCTGTGGACTTTCCTCCTTTGTCTACTTGTTGTCTTTATTATTGTGCTTTAGAAATTGTTCTGTAACTCATATCATTAGTCTGACAATGATTTAGATAGTCACTAACTCTTGATGTCATTTATACAAACTGCATGAAAAAAATTATCATCTGATGTCTAGGAGGACTGATAGACAGGTTAGTTAACAAAGGGTCATGGGCATGTCAATCGGAAATACTAGAGGAATTGCTGAAGTCTCGTATTTGCCAGTGAGGCTCTATGGAAGAGAAAGAAACTATTCCTAAAATAATCAACACTCAAACTGCAGCTTGCTTCTGTGGTCTTTCTAGCTAGGCATAGTCTCACATTCCAGGTACTTGCTGAGCTTGAAAAAACAAGCCATGATCAGCTCTTAACCATGCCTGTATTCACATTTCACATGACCAGTGTTGTTTAAGTCAAATGGTCAGAGAGAATTATTTAGCAAACGCGCTAAAAAATCCTTCAGATCTTGCAAACTTGGGGGAACTTTATGGATTAGACTAAACAAACCAAAAGAGAACAATTTAAAAATAAGCTGAGTTCTTGGGACAGGTAAAGGTTTGGGAAGGGAAGAGAAGTTCTCTTCCAGAAAACCTCCCGCTGCACTGCAAGTCCTGGAGTTGACTCCCCAGGAGTGAAAGAGAAGTTCTGAGCTGCCCAGAGTTGCACCTGGGTGTGTGGGCAACCATCCAAATCTTTTGAAGAAATCAAGAAATCACTTTCCCAGCATAGGGGAGGGAGGCCAGGTTGCAGCCTCAAGGCAAAAGATAAAACACATGTGACAAATTGGCAATTTATTCCTGGGCAGAAGAAGCACCATATTTTTAGAGTGGCTTTTGGTTTTTTTGGCATGCTTCCATCTTTATAAATTCAATATCGGTCCTTTTTTAAAAAATCAAGAATTTGAAGGAAGCAGCTTTTTAATCTACAATCACATTGAGATTTTAGGCCTGGGAATGTAGAAAGGATAGGGGAAAAGCCAACAACAACCTTGCTTTAGAATAATGTGCAAAGCAAGTTAAGGAAGCAAGGAATAAGCAAACAAACCCAGAACAGTTTAAACTCTTCTTTGAAGTAGGCGAAATGGAAGCTGCAGTTCTTTTGCAGAGGCAGCTCCAATGGCGAATGGACTATGGAAACTAGACAGGTCCATGTTGCTTTCTGAGGAACTGTATGGAAGTGGCCTGCCATTGCTTTCATAGGAGCTCTCTTGACCTCTTTCAATAAATGTTATTAAATCCAGCAGAGCCTGAGGGATAGATGGATTTCATGGCATATGGGCTTCTGATTGTGTCCCCTTCCATTTGAGAGGAGTGAAGGGAACACACAGGGCGATAACTTGCTCACGGAGCATCACACCTCTGCCCTGTCCAGTTTGAGAAAAACTCATTCTCAACTGCCCCGCCCTGCCTGGTGTGGCTCATTGGTCCCATCAACCTGCCTGATCTTCAGGCTGGACTACAGTAAGACCTGGAGGACAGACACCAGGAAATCCTGGAGGAACTGCAGGGTAGTCTGGAAGGATGAAGGTCAGTCTTGAAGATGGCAAGCCACTTTCCTAATAGTTCTTTATCACTAAGGAAGCCCACCTGGATGTCCATGAAGTCACCAGGAACTGCGCTTGGCTCAAGGAGGTCTTAATTTTTGTCCTCTGAGTTCAGCAGACTGGGAGGAATTTTTCAAAAGAAAGCTTTCAGAACATCCTCCATGGGGCAGCAATGGGATCAAAGTTGGCTGCTTCCTTTAAGAAACCAACTATGAGGAACTGCGATAGAGCACAGAGTTCAGGTTGAAGATGAGAGATTTAAAAGAAAAAAGGAAGGAGACAGGTTTCTTCAGAAAGCCTTTTTTTTAAAGGGGAAAAAGATGTTGTCACGCATCCACGTTGCTCTGATAGTTTCTGAAGAAATAGAGTGTAAGGAACTGTTAAATGATTAATTGCACACGCTGATAAGGCATGACTCATACACTGATACCTTCACTATAGGAGAGCCTGTGCAATCCTTAGCCATGGTGTCATGCAATCATGGGATCAAAATAAGAGAAAATAAATGCCCTCTTTCTCCTCCAGATAATCTCCCATGCAAAGAATTATCTGTACCCTTAGCTGAGAAATCAGCCGTCCAGTTCTATCCAAATTCAGCCCCATTGGTTTTGGCTGCTCCAGGGAGCAGAGTGGTGGGCTCCATGTCACCTCCTTCTGAGTAGACCTGCACCCAAATGGTGCCAATAAGTGCCGGCTGTTCTCAGAAGGCTTTTCCTTCTTGGTGCATTAAGTTGGTGTTAGAGATCTTTTGCTCCGTGCCAGCTTTTCCTGACGCTTGCCCATTCCTCTTGCAGTTTTCTGGTCAGCTTTATGGTGGATGCCCGGGGGGGCTCCATGCGTGGCAGCCGCCACCACGGCATGAGGATCATCATCCCGCCACGCAAGTGCACGGCTCCCACCCGCATCACTTGCCGCTTGGTGAAGAGAGCCAAGCTGGCGAGCCCGCCACCCATGGTGGAAGGAGAAGGATTAGCCAGCCGGCTGATTGAGATGGGGCCTTCCGGGGCACAGTTCCTGGGGTAAGTGGCCCTCTGGGCTGATCACTCAAGTGGCTTCTCCTCCTTAATCAGTTGGATCCTTGCCTTTCTATTGTGATCACCCTCTGCGTGTGCGTTGACTTGTTTGTGATGTGTGTTGCTTCACTGGAGGCCAACTCCCCATGGAGCCCAGAGGGAGCTTCTCTTGAGCAGGTGGGATGGGATGGAAGGCAGAAAGGGGGACGTTCAGCAGAGACCTCCCTCTGTCATGGGCTCCAATCAGCCTTGGTAGTGCTACCCACCCAAGTGCAGAGCAGCCCGTGCCCATAGACACCCTGTCCCTTCTAAAGAAACATTCTCTTCCAACTTTCCTCCTTCCTTGGCTGTTGCCCATCAAGAGCAGAAGAATTAACCTGCAAGTAAGCCTACTATAGCTGTCAACCTCCGGCTCCTAATTTCCCCTCTTGTTTTTCTTCCTGCTGCATGGATGCTACTAGTAAACTGCATCTTCCCACCAATCCTCCCCTTTTAATTGAGGGGGAGAGCCTGGTTAGCCGAGTCCTGCAGCTTGGGCCTCAAGGGACCAAATTCACTGGGTAGGCTCTTTCTAAGCGAAGATATCAACTGTCTGCACCTCTTTTCTTGTTTTCGGTTTTGACTTGCTTTTTTTTCCTGGTTTTGTGTTTTGATCATGCCCATCTCTTTTACGTTCCCTACGACAGTTACAGCAAAAGCTTCCCGTTGGTTTAAATATCACAGGCAGTGAAATCATAATGGCTTGATGATAGTCTAAACGTGGCTCCCGTTCAACTGATCTTGTGCTTTGAGCATGTTGAATTCACGGCAAGCATTTCTGCTTTCATAAGTTCTGTGCTTTTTCTTATTTTTTTTTAAAAAAAGAACAGCTTTTACTTATAGCCTCGTCTACATTAACTGTACCTTTAAAAAAGAGAGATCCACCCCAAAACACGTGTTTATTTTAATCTTGCTGGTAGAATTATTGACAAGTCAGTTTGTGGAGGAAGAAGATGGCCAAAACTAGGTCATTTTCAGCAAGTAATATTTGCAATACAAGGATGGCCCAATTCAAACCTAAGATGGTGTCAGGCCAAAGGAACCAAGAACGACTCCAATTCAAAGCAAATAAACGTTGAGTAGTTTCTTTATTGCTTTGCTCATCAATAGACAGAATCTTGCCAGTCTAAAGCACTTATCTGCAAGACTACGAGATGTACCCTGCAATCTGGTGCATGGGGGTGGGTGGGTCTGCCTTTGCCCTTTTCCTGCAAATTTCCAAGTTTCTTTGTCTCCTTGTTCCCTGGAAAAAGCCCCCTCCAGCTCCCTTGCTAAGACCTCGCATATAATTCAAATTCTCGGGAGAAAACCCAGTTGGGAAGATGCTCCTCATTGTTTGGGTTGGTGGTTGCATTACAGGCTACACATGGAAGCCGAACCCAATGGAATAGGTTGGGTTTGAAGAAGGCTACCAAACCCGTTCCCCAATTAAAACTAAAAAAACGATCGTGTAGATATTTAAGTTGCCTGGAGAAACTTGTTGTGTGAGTGTGAATGCAGCCAGACAATCCTTGAAAGGACGAGGAGTGGCAGATTGGTTAATCCTATCAGCAAAGGAGGAGCTTCTGCTCCATATATTAAATGCCTCCCTGTCTCCATTCCAGCTCTTCCATATTTAGTTGCATATCTACACACACTCTCTTTTAAATGCTAATCATTAATATATGTATATAATTTATACATTTATATGTGTGTGTGTGTGTGTCTAATTTACAAGTGTTTATATTTATAATTCACACGCACGGACACTACCCCTTTGCACTGATCTGAAAAGAATTCATATTTAGAATCGTTAAACTCCTTAAATATATGGACAGCTGGTATTCCACAGTTGTGAAACTTAATCTACCCTGCTATTCCAAGCCCTCTGTTGAGTCCCTGTCCTACCTTCCCTGTGAGTTTTGTTTCTATTCATGGACATAACTATGTGGCCTTTATCCAGAGAGAGACAAACCAACAAAGATTGCATTCAGAAAGTATTTGTTGGTGTGTTTCAGTATTTGGTACATGGGGAGCACCGAGTTAAATTAGATTACCAAATGCAACAGCCCTTGGAAATGTTGCTGTTTTCTTCCAGTCATATAATTTGGATAACAATCTGTGCTGGGGGGGGGGGGGGAATAAGAAAAGGCACAATTTAAATAGAGTTACTGTAAGAACCTTTCCATCTCATGGCATTAAGCATGTAAATAATAAAATCAGTGGTGTAAAAGAGGATAAATTAATTGGAGGGTGTCCTAAAAATGCTGTTGTTTGTTCCTAATGCCCTAGTTGGAAATGCAGAAGTTGGAAATCTGTGTCCCATCCTGCTTATTGATTGACTGTTCTCTGCCTGCTCCCAGCATGGTCAGATGCTCGGTGGTTGTAAAAGATGATGAGTTGTCATTGTTTCCCACCGATAAAGCTCAGTAGGAAATTACTGAAATATATTAAAGCTGCATAATCCGTAAATGCTTACCTTTCTGTGATTACATTATTCATGTAGGAAATGAAGAGGGTGCCTCTGCTTAGTTCCCACACTGGGGTTTGCAATTCTGAGTTATGATGTCCGTTACTTACAGGGTGTTGGAAAAGAGGGACAGGACTTAGATAACTCAGGGTGTGCATACACAGGGGTGGGCTTCAAAAATTGCAGTAATGGGTCTGCTGCCCCATTGCCGGGTGGGCGTGGCCTAGTCGGCCTCCTGCACCACAGTGGGGGGGGCATTTTTCACCCTCCCCAGGCTCCGGAGGCTTTTCTCGAGCGTGAAAACTGCTTCCCCGGGCTCCAGAGGCCAGAAACAGGCCCATTTTTGGACTTCCGGACCTCTAGTAGGTCCGTTTCCACCTCCCTCCCCGAGCCTCCGCACGGGCCTTGCACTTACCTGGCATGATAAATGGGCCGTGAGGAGACTCCTGGGAGGGGTGGGGAGGGGTTAGTGTGGCCAGCCAGGGGTGGCATTTGGGGGTTCGCCGAACTGGGCAGAATCCTATCTAGAGGATCACCCGAACCCGTGCGAACCCCCAGCAGCTCACCCCTGTATGCAGCTACACAGGACTGCTGTGTTGTGTGACTCCGCAAGTCACCTGTTTCTTGATATTTGGGGAAAGAGCCAGAGGGGTGGGTTGTACGTAGCTGACCAGTTTCACTCACTTTGGCATGGTAAGTTACAACAATGGCAGATAGGGGTGTCCTCAGTGAATGGTCAAAAAAGAGAAGAGAGCAGACATGATGTTGTGACAGTTAAGAGTTTTGATGACAGCAAGAGCCTTGGTGGCTCAGTGGTTAGAGTGCAGTACTGCAGGCTATTTCTGCTGATCACCGGCTGCCAGCAGTTTGGCAGTTCGAATCTCACCAGGCTGACTCAGCCTTCCATCCTTCCAAGGTCGGTAAAATGAGGATCCAAATTGTTGGGGGCAAGAGGCTGACTCTGTAAACCGCTTAGGAAAGGCTATAAAGCAGTGTGAAGTGGTATACAAGTCTAAGGGCCATTGCTATTTCTATGGTGGCCCCATCTTGGCTTTTTTGATCATGTCCTGCCCTTGCCAAGACAGAGCTGCTCTGTTACAGCCATCAGCCCATGGCAGAGTTCCTACTCAACCTATTGTAGTCTATTGGAAGATGGTCCTAGAAGAGGAAAAAGAATCTGGCCAGCCTCTCATAGCTGGTCAACATTTAATTTCAATTGTCCCCCTTGAGCCAGGGACTGGTCTTAGGTTTTTTTTTTAATATTACAGAATTCTAATGGTATAAGCCCCGTGGAATCCCCATGCATCATTTGGACAGCCATATAAATGTTGTTGAGTAAATAAATATCTGGGTTGTAAAATAGCTTTGGAAGTTGGAAAACATCTCCAAGAAGAAGCTTGCCGATCTCCCCCTTGTCACAAGCCTCATCTTTTTTATAAAACCAGCTGTTCTGACCTAGGCTTCCCCAGCAGCTCAAAGCCAAGTCCTCATCCCGATAAACCCCTTTTATTGAATATACAGTGAATTCCTCTCCAGCAAAGTCTTTCCCCTCCCAGTCTTTCAAGATAGTTCACAATTACCGACCTTTATCAGGCTTGGAGAGTGGCCAGGCCGATATCTTTCAGAGTCCACCGCAATACTTGGCAAGAATGCAGGAATGAATTCATTGTCTCCTGCAAACTCCACTCCCCTTTTGCTCCTCTTTTATTCCCTCTGGGAGGGGCCATTCATCATCCACCTGTGGCTTTACTCCCGAGTTGGCCCTTCTTCCTTAGCTGTTCCCTTTGTCTGGCAACTCTGCGCATGCGCACATTGGGAACAGGCTCCAGCCGTTCGTCTGCCTCACTGATGTCCCACTCTGAAGGCAGCTGATAACTGTCAGATGGCCCTAGCCCCCTCTCTGCCTCTGATGCAGAGCCCTCATCAGAGCCTTCCCCAGACTCCAGGACTGGCCCATGTTCTTCCCCAACCTCCTCACTGTCCGAATCTGCAGCCAGCTCCACTGGCCACTGGTGGGCCACAACACCCACAGGAGATTGCATAAAGGAGAGTTACCTTGTGGCGAGATGGGCAGCCAGCAAATTTAATAAATAAATAAAAATGAACAAATACATAAATAAAAGGAATGGGAGGAAACCAGGGTCCAAACATCGGGTGGTGGGTCCCCGATAGCTCAATCCAGGATGTGGTTATAATGGAATGAGCCTCCTGGAACTCAGTGGGACTGAAGCATCTCATTGCATCTTCTGCCTTTTAGTTGCAGTCATTCCGTTGCCTGATTTCATCTTGAGCGTTTTGCTGAGAAAGCGCTGCTCCCCATCCAAGAAAAAAACCAGAAGTAGCATGTCTGCAAGGTGGCTCTTCTCCAAGAGGCTGTTTTTCAGGGGGGGGGGGTTTCTTTCTCTGCAAAGTGGGAAATCCGTGGGCTTCAGCACAAACCACCTTCTTGAGACTTGCACAACCTCTCCCTGTTTCCCTTCTGGGCAGTTCCTAGGCTGGGCAGAAAAGAGAGGTTGACATGGTCCCTTCCTTCCTTCACCAGGAAACGGAGCCTGTTATTTTGCACCTGTGTCATCCCTCTTTGCAGAGAATTTGGAGGCACAGAGTGAAAAGCATCTCTCTCTCTCTCTCTTTCCCTCCCTCTCCCTCTTTCTCACCCTCTTTTTCTTCTCCCCTCCCCTTTTTCTCCCTCTCTCTCTTCTCCCTCTCTCATTCTTTCTCTATCTCTCTTCCTCTCCCTCTCTCACCCTTTCTCTCTCCTTGCTCTTTCTTTTTCTTTCTTTTCCCTCCCTTTTCTCCCTTTCTCTCTTCCCCTCCCTCTCTCTCTTTCTCTGTCTCTCTTTGCTCTTTCTTTTTCTCTCTTTCTTCTCCCTCCCCTTTTTCTCCCTCTCTACCTCTTTCTCTCCTCCCTCTCTTTCTTTTTCTCTCCCTCTCCCTTCCACCCCTCCTTCTCCCTCTCTCCCTCTTTCTTCTCCCTCCCACTGTTCCCCTCTCTCCCCCCTCCCATCCCTCTTTCTCCCTCTCCCTCTCTTTTTCTCTTTGTCCCCCATCTCCCTCTTCCCCTCACTTTCTCTATCTACCTCCTTCCCTCTTCCTCAGTCTCACCACCTCCCTCCCACCCTCACCCTTCTCTCTCTCTCTCACACACACATGCTAACACTGAGTAAATTTTGCATTTGGGATAAGGGCAGGACCAGCCCTCTCTCTGTTTGCCTACTCAAAGACACCCATCTCTCTATTTATCTGTCTCCTACACGTCCACCTAAATTGTGCGCCACAAAAGATAAAGCCAAGCGGGGACTCTTGGGAGCTACTGAGTAAAATGATGGCCTCTGTGGCTCTACTGATATCCGTGGCCAAGAAAGGGAGAGAGCTGGGAGAGTCTCAAGAGGAGGCCAGGCAGTTACTGGATAAGATTCTCAGTCATTTGGGTTCTTTGCACCGTGTTTTTCTTTTCACGCTTGCCCAAAGCAGGAGAAATTATGAATGCAGAAAAATATACATATATATATTGTCACGTTAACATCCATTGCATGATGTAGAGCAGCTCAGGTGCAGAAAGCAGCTTTCCTCGAAACTGACATTGTCACAGCAGATCTTTCTTGCCAGATCACATCTCCTGATTATGACCCTCTTTCTGCATAAGCCACTTCCAAAAGTTTCCTTTCATTTGCTTGTATGTATTTCTGTAACTTCTTGTTTTTGTGTGACTCGGCCTTTGCCAGCACTCCCGCGTCTGCTTTCAACCTCAGTTTGGCGTTGGGGTGAATAAAATGGTTACTGGCAGGTCAAGCGGGAAAGGTTTCGTGGCTTTGCCAATTGTTAATCGTTTGCAACCAAACGACGAACCGAGCCCGTTTCCGACCCACGGAGACACAGCTGCCGTGGGTAGAGCCTTCCGGCCTCAGTGGCTTTTCTCTTTCTTTGATGCAGTCCAGTGGTGGTGGAAATCCCCCATTTCGGATCGATGCGAGGAAAGGAACGAGAGCTGATCGTGCTGCGGAGTGAAAATGGGGAAACCTGGAAGGAGCATCAGTATGATAGCAAGCACGAGAACCTCCTGGAGATCCTGAATGGCATGAATGAAGGTAATGGCAAAGGTCCCTGGCCCAAACGGAGACGGTGCCAAAGTGAAAAATATGTACCGTCCGTCCCTTCAGGACCATCGGAAAAATGTAGAGAGGAAAAAAATGGAGCAGATTTCTCTCTCTCTACAGATTTCTCTTCTGGTAGAAACAAAGGATGGCCATTTGACCATCACAATTACAATTTTTGCTATCGTGTTTTTTTTTTTACAACTTTTGATATTTTTTTTAACACGATGCTGACGCTTTATCTGTTTGATACTTTTGTTCTGTCTGCAACAGGATTGGGCTCCCTAAGCAGCACAAGTAATATTCTCTAACGTAGGGGGCCCCCCAGCCTTTTGGACAGTGGTGAAATCCTATTACCCTCCTGCCCCCCCCAGTTCTATGGGCGTGGCTTGGTGGGCGAGTCATATGACTAGGTGGGCGTGGCCAACTTTTTTTTTTCACTTTCAGATTTTTTTTTGAATTTTAAAGCATTTTTTCCTTGTCGCTTCACCCAAACCGGCAGGGGGAAAAATGCTTTAAAAAGCTTTAAAAAATAGCTTGCGACAATCATCAGAAGTTTTTTAAAAAGCTTTTAAAAGCATTTTCTTCCTGCCTATTCACCCGAACTGGCAGGAAAAAATTTCATTAAAAAGCGGGGAAAAGCCTTCCGACAATTGCGTGGCTCACAGATGAGCTGCGTGATCCTCAGAAGCTTTTATTTTACTACCGGTTCGCAGAACCAAGGACAATGGGCCCTACTGGTTCGGCCAAACTAGGCCGAACCGGGAGTATTTCACCCTTCTTTTGGGGCCCAGGGACTGGTTCCATGGATAAAGGTTGTTTCACGGACAGGAGGGGGTGTGGTTTCGCATGTTGCCTGCATTCAGCGGAGGAGGCTTTGCTTGTTTGCGCAGCCCGATTTCTGGCATGACGTGGCACAGTGCTGGTCCACAGACTGGGGTGCTGGGGCCCCTTGCTCTAACGTTTCTGGTTTTCTCCCTGGATCACTGGTGTTCTGAGCCCCTACTTAGGGAGCCTCCAAGAACACATCAGTCCTTTCTGTGAGAAAGGGCTCCTTCAAACAAAGACATGTGTAAATAAGCATTATGCCCTGAGCACTCTCCCAGCTTTCTGCTTCTTTGC
Organism: Natrix helvetica; assembly: GCF_964273705.1. Taxonomy (NCBI): domain Eukaryota; kingdom Metazoa; phylum Chordata; class Lepidosauria; order Squamata; family Natricidae; genus Natrix; species Natrix helvetica. Next base: position 106,168,422 of record NC_138551.1, on the reverse strand, counting down.
TTCCTGCTAAATATTCCCCTCACTTTTCCTTTTTAAATGTTAAAGCCAACATGGTTTTCCTGAGTGGAGTACCATCTACTGGCCAAGATAGATACTAAAAGGGACAATCTAGCAGATATTGCAGGAGGAGAGTTAAAAAAATCAGAAAGAGTCAGGCAGATTGCAAATGTTATTAAAAGACTCAGCATTTTTTTTAAAAATAAGCTTGCACAGTTTCAGCCACTTAAGATTTATTTGGATGGATATTGCTACTGAATGTGCTTGTCCAATGCTTCGGAGTCAAATAACGTGATTTTAAACTGTAAACCCAACTTTTAAAAAATATATCCTGGTGTATTGTTACTGAAGAATCTGGATATGCCATGTTTCCCCGAAAATAAGACATGGTCTTATTTTCTTTTGACCCCTGAAATAAGCGCTTGGTCTTATTTTCAGGGAGGTCTTATTATTTTTGAGGTGCAGGAGGTGGTGAACATGGTCACCTCAGGGCTGCTCTGTGTTGCAATGTTTTTGGGGAAGGCTTATTTTTGGGGAGGGCTTATTTTAGCGCATGCACTCAATAACCAGACTGGGCTTATTATCCGGGAAAGTCATATTTTCAGGGAAACAGGGTACTTTTTAAGTTTTAACAATAAATTGTTAATTTACTTGGGGAGAAAAGTACAATGTTAATTAAATATAATGTCCGTTCCGGAGTCCTGTAATTCTTCTCTGACTCAAAGTTCAAGCAAACACATTCTGAGAAAAGGCCTAATAACCAAGCTTGAAAACAGAAACGGAAGAAGTGCTTGTGAAACTAAATCCGCCCGCTTCAAAGTTAATTCAGGGAGCTTTGAGGCTGACAGAGTGAAGGGGTTCTCTGGTGGTGATGGTGGTGGGGGAAATATCTGAGTGATGATGTGGAGGTGAGTCCTGAAGCCCTTTTCCTTTCCTAGAGCTGGACAGTGTGGAAGAGCTGGAGAAGAAGCGGATCTGCAGAATCGTCACCAAGGACTTCCCTCAGTATTTTGCAGTGGTTTCGCGAATTAAGCAAGAGAGCAACCAGATTGGGCCAGAAGGAGGCATCCTAAGCAGCACCACTCTGCCTCGGGTGCAAGCTGCTTTCCCTGAAGGCGCATTGACAAAAAGAATTCGAGTGGGCCTCCAGGTAAGGGAGCTTCTGGTCTTGAGAAACCTGATGGAGAAGACTTGAGGGCCTGGCTGGCTCCATTCAGGCACAGCAACCTCATTTCTGCACACCTTGAGGGGAAGGTCCCCTCTTGAGTCCAGTTGCATCTTGGTGAGCAGACAATGCAGGACTTCCTTCTTGACCTCCCATGGAGAGAGAGACGCTGCAGCTGTCGTCCGGTCATCTCCCTCAAGTGCAGCTTCCTAAAAGTCCCACAAGGGATTTTCTCCCTCTTAACATTTTGTTAACCTTTTGAATCTTACCCAGCATCTCAACTCTGTTCATAATGAAACGAAACACTGTATTTTCTTTTATCGACACATGGATAGAAGAATTTTTGTTCTATCTCCACAAGGAGATTTTTTTTAGATTCCCCCTTTGGTGGTGAAACTGATTTAATTTACACTAAGTAAATTGAAACAAGGGCTCGGCATTAATCCGCATTCATTGGACTAATACCTGTCATGAATGTTTATCGTTAAAGCTGAATTCAGGAAAATTTCACATCGCCTACAGAAATGATACAATACATGCTGTTTTTGAGGTTCTGGAATGGTGATTCATGGATCTGGAAAAGCTAATGTTATATTCTATGCTGTCATGAACAATGTGTATCTCCTGCTTAACTGTATTCTCAGGATGGATTTTTAAAGGATATTAAGAATTGTGTGCTTCTCATACGTGGGGAATGACCCCAAAATTTATTCTAGAATCCTGGAAATAGAGTCTCTTAAGGGGTTGTAACTAGGTGTTTAGTGGGATGCGGTGGCTCATTGGCTAAGACGCTTAGCTTGTCGATCAGAAAGGTTGGCAGTTTAGCGGTTCAAATCCCTAGCACCGCGTAATAGAGTGAGCTCTCGTTACTTGTCCCAGCCAACCTAACAGTTCGAAAGCAGGTAAAATGCAAATAGAAAATATAGGAACTACCTATGGTGGGAAGGGAACAGCATTCCGTATACCTTTGGTGTTTAGTCATGACCTGGGAGACATCTTCGGACAGTGCTGGCTCTTCGGCTTTGAAACGGAGATGAACACTGCCTCCTAGAGTCGGGAATGACTAGCACATATGTCCGAGGGGAACCTTTACCTTTACCTTAACTAGGTGTTTAAGGTTCAGGAGTTTTGGGGCAACTTGGTCAGATCATATATTTATAGTATAGCATCATTTAGTGCTTCACGGAGGAAATTCGATGACTATCAAAAACCATCCTGAGAAAACCAGTCCCATATTGTGGCTCAAGGATATTGTGTAATCACTGAAGTTGCTAAGATTTGATCATAGCTTATATGAATATGTTTAGTGAGTTTGACAGGAGACGACACAGCCTTCCTTCTCAGTTTGAAAAAAAAAGAAGACAGCTCACTTTTTCTGGAAAACAATGCATATAGCCATTGAAAAACCTTTCTCGAATTAATCATAGGCTCAACCAGTGCAGGACGAAATGGTTAAGAAGATCCTTGGCAACAAAGCCACTTTCAGCCCCATTGTCACCGTGGAGCCCAGAAGAAGGAAATTCCATAAGCCCATCACAATGACGATTCCGGTGCCACCACCCTCTGGGGAAGGAGTGACCAATGGGTACAAAGGCGACACCACACCCAGCCTTCGACTGCTGTGTAGCATCACAGGTGAGAGACCCAGCAGGGCTGATGCACTTCCTTAGGATGAGCTGCACACCCTCTGGCAGCTTCTTCCAATGGTCATGTGACACACACACACACACACACACACACACACACGAACACTGGTTAGTCATGGGTGCCTCGGGCCACTTCTCCTCAGCCCCACTGTAACTAGGGTGAGCAGGATGGACTGAAGCTGACGTGCTTGCTTGGTTAGAATTTCAGGCCAACCCAACTCCCCCTTGATATCAGGATTACTTCCGATCTCCGCTCCTTCCGTGTAAAGCTCAAAACCCACCTCTTTCAACTGTCTGGCCTGGCTCAACCGTAGTTTATCCTTTTCCTCCTGACAGTCCTTTTTTAAATTGTATTATTATTTCGGGGTATTTTAATGACTAATTTAATTTTTATTATTATTAATGTAATGTATTTTTAATTATTACCTCCTCCATGCATGTATGTATATGTATGTATATGTGTGTATTTTTATGTTTATATGTATGTATGTATATTTTATTGTATGCCGCCCCGAGTCCCTTGCGGAGAGGGTGCGGCTAACAAATTAAATTTCTAATTTCTAACTCCATGGGAGGCAGGAAAGAAGGAGGGCAGAAACTCCAAGAAGTTTGCTGAATTGAAGCAGGGGTGTCAAACTCAATTTCATTGAGGGCCACATCAGGGCTGGGGTTGACCTCAGGGTGTGTGTGTGGGGGGGGGGCAACTAGGTGGGTATGGCCAACCAGGGTGTGGCCAGCTTGATGCCATTCCCAAAACTGCTGGCATGTTTCCTGTTTGCATTGGGTAGACCAGGACAGCTCTGCGGTCCGGATTTGGCCCATGGGCCTTGAGTTTGATGCCCCTGTCTTAAAGTTTACATTTTCTGTGTTCCTTCTGCAAATTTCTGACTGAAGCTTTTGACCTTTACACATATTTTCCTTTCAGCAGAGATCAGATTAAACATTTTGCTGAACAGTATTTAAAATATTTTACATTTTTGGAGTAAAAGAATCTCCCCCCCCGCCCACCCCCAGTTACTGTCTCTTGCTATCATCTATGCACAAGCATGTCTCTAGACTTTCTAGGTGTCCTTACTGAGTGTTGCTTTTGGATGTTACCCAGAGACCATATTTACCAACTGTTTGATTCTCTTTGTTTTAGCATCTCCTTAGTCAGCTACATTTATTTCGAGGTTGCGGCTGCGTTCCTCCCAAGAGGGTCCTCACAGAGACCCCCCCTGTGTTTTCCCTCCCTGGCCAAGGCCTATCTCCATCTTCCACAGGCAGGGAGTGTCTGAGGTGGTGTAGGGTTTCCTGCCTAAGCAACGGGGTTGGACTAGAAGACCTCCAAGGCCCCCTTCCAACTCTATTCTTCTATATTCTGGAGGATAACCTTAGTGGTTTCCATTTGAAAGAGAAGACCGGGAATCCAGAGCTATGGGATTTGGGAGCTCATAACTTTTGGTTCAGACAGAAGCACAATTCTAGACTGGGCCAAAGCTGAGATTCTTTCTTAAAAGAGATTTGTGTCTTGCTGTCTTCTTTTCCAGGAGGCACTTCACCAGCACAGTGGGAAGACATCACAGGAACTACCCCTCTCACATTTGTGAATGATTGTGTCTCCTTCACAACCAATGTTTCAGCCAGGTAGGACAAAAAGCAAGGACAAAAGCAGATTACCTTCATCCTCATCTGGAAAGGAAGATCTCATTCACTTACTTCAACATATTTATTTGTTCATTAATCTATTGTTTATAGCTGCCCATTTCACAAAATGCAATTCTGGATAGCAACAACAATTTTGAATGGTTTTCTTCAAAGAGCTCATCAACTGCATTCCTTGCTCCTATTTTCTTTTCCTACCAGCAGCCCTCTGGGGTAGGTAAAGAATGGCCCTAAATCACCCAAGCAGCTCCCATGGACTACAGTTACATCACTTACAAATAGCCATGAAGTGGTTGGAAAGATTGCCACTTGTTGTTCCTCTGTGCACAGAGCACTTAAAAAGCAAGCCATCCTCCAGTATTGCAATTCTGATTTTAATAAGCTTCTTGGGCAACCACCAGAAAGAAAGCTGGGAGGACTCAAAGGCCCCAGGTTGGCCTCTGGAGGAAAATCCAGATGTGCACCAAGCTGCAATTGAAGTGATAAGAAAAAGAAAGGAAACATGACTCTGTCTAATTTGTGCACTTCCAGTTTTTGGGAAAAGCATCTGAAAGTGAACTAAAATTCAAGAAAAGCTGTGGGGCTCTTGATTTACCTTCAGGACACATTATTCTAGACAGATGTTGATTATAGAGGAAGAGTCATAATTTGATTGGCATTCTAATGAAATATTTATTAAATTCATGTTCTTATGAATTAGATCAATGGTCTCCAACCTTGGCAACCTTAAGCCTGAAGGACTTCAACTCCCAGAATTCCCCAGCAAGCTTAGCTTAGCTGGCTGGGGAATTCTGGGAGTTGAAGTCCTCCAAACTTAGGATTGCCAAGGTTGGAGACCACTGAACTAGATGTATGAAAATAAACTCATTGTTTATGGCTTTCTATCTATCTGCTTAATCCAATCTCTTTCCTTTTCCCCTCTCTAGATTTTGGTTAGCAGATTGCCATCAAGTTCTTGAAACGGTTGGGTTGGCCACACAGCTATATAGGGAATTGATCTGTGTCCCTTACATGGCCAAATTTGTCATTTTTGCCAAAACCAATGATGCTGTGGAATCCAATTTGCGTTGCTTCTGTATGACCGACGATAAAGTTGACAAAACGCTGGAGCAGCAGGAGAATTTTGAAGAAGTTGCAAGAAGCAAAGATATTGAGGTATTCACAATTGAACGGCAAAGGTCTTCATGATAATCATGGACTGTGGGTGAGCTTTTCAAAATGTATTAAATATGACATGAAGCCTGTGCAAACCAGCCTTGGTTTAGTTCAGTTCAGATCAAAGGTAGATTGAAAGTATGTAGCCTGTCGCATAAGAGCCTGGAAAAATGCGTTCGTAAAGTGAGACACATCCCATTAATTTTAATTCTTTGGGTATTAATCCAGGCTTGTTTTTTTCTCTCCAACAGGTTTTGGAAGGAAAACCCATTTATGTGGATTGTTATGGAAATCTAGCTCCTTTAACCAAAGGGGGACAGCAGCTTGTATTTAATTTTTATGCTTTCAAAGAAAATAGACTGCCATTTTCTATTAAGGTAAAAGCCATGGCTGCCATAAGATCGGGACAAAGCTCTTGTGATCTGACAACATTGTTCTTTTGAAAAGACATGCTTGGGATATTTCTGGAGATGGCTCTCTCCATGTGCCATCACACGCTTGGCACGAACTTCTTAGGGGAGATGGGTTGGCGACAAACACAGGCATGGAATGAGCTTCCTCCAGATGGTTGAGGGACTTTCTAGCATTTCCTCTTAGTTGAAGACCAACCTTGCTGCTCTTTGTGTGCATCCCTGCATTGAGACACAATCTGATTTGTTGGTTTGGGGTTCTGAAGGTCCTTCCCAAGTGCTCATTGTCACCTCTGGAAATGGCCAAGATCTTTCTGGTGCCCCCAGATCGATTGTTTTTAGGTGGCCCTCCTGGCCCATTCATGATGGTGTGAACCTGTTGATGGATTGCATTTCCAACATTAAGCAGATCTATTTTTATACATCTTAGCCAATCTTGCTGGTGCAAAGTGCCATCTATAAAACATTTTACACAGAGTTTTCTTTGTATGCAGTTGACATATTCAGTTTAACATTTCTATCTGGGGTGGGTTTCAGCAGAGACTACTGCTGGTTTGCTCAGGGACGTAACACGTGCATGCTTGTGCAGTACAACTAAAGTTGCTCTCTGCGTGTGCAGAAGCAAAAAACAAGATGGCGGTGCCTATGGTGCCTCCAGGAGAACCGGTTTGGGGGCATGGCAGGCCTGGATCGCTGCTGGTTCCAGTGACCCAGGCCGCCAAGCTATTACCAGTTCGGCCAAACCGGTCCGAACCGGTAGGAACTCACCACTGATTTCTATCCCATGGCTCCAGCCACTGTTTCTTAAAGGGCAGCAGTCACGTAAACCTGTTATGAAGAAAACTTTATGGGCGTAAAGAAAAAATGCTTCCAAACTTTGACCAACTCCTGCAGCTTTATGAAGCTTGGGCAGCTAAGGGACCTCATGATTGCTGTCCCAACATTGGACTTTGACAACCTAGAGTGGGAAGAAGAGAGCACAACCTCTCTGGGAAGCTAATGTGTACTGTAGGGGCATAGAAGGGGATCCCATCTTAGCATGTGCTCCTTTTAGTCTCAAGAAATATTCTTGGACAGTTCTTCTTTTGGTTAAATTGGCAAACTAAATGTAGTGGAAATGCGAACTAGAGCCCTCTTTCCAACCAACCTGTGATGTCTTATTGACTCGTAGATCCGAGACACCAGCCAAGAGCCTTGTGGCCGCTTATCCTTTCTGAAAGAGCCAAAGACCACCAAGGGTCTGCCCCAGACGGCCATTTGCAACTTGAATATCACTCTGCCAGCACACAAAAAGGTACAGCCCATGGGGCAGCTTAATATCCCCGGCAGCAGCATTAAAGAGTTAGTATGTGCTACAAATAGGAATGACTGTCTTGCCCTCGGATTAAGCTGGCCTCTCTATGTATTAACTGTTTTTGTGTATGCAGAAAGTAGAAGTGTGGAAAACATCCCAAGTCTGAAATGTTCTGCGCCAAGCAATTCTGAGCTCAAAAATTTTGGACTTGGAGTATTTTGCACTCTTTAAGCAGAAAGCATTTTAAAAATTCCCAGATGCCCATAGTTTGTTGTTTTTAAGGCTGGGAAATTTTGTTCACAGATCCTGCTTCTGCTTAGAGTCCCTAGACTTTCTGCTCTTAGTAATTGTCATGTATTGATTTGCATTTGATGTATAGTTTTGTTTGTTAACCTTTTTTTTTTCGTTGACATTGGTTTGCTTTGTCTATGATGAATTAGCTTGCATTTTTGTGCTCCCTTACTCAACCTTTTTCATATCCTGATATTCTTTTCCCTGCTGTCTGTTATAATATTCCTTGTCTCCGCAATTCATCTTGGGACCAAAGGAAACAGAATCAGATCAGGATGACGAGGTAATACAAAAGAATTTTTATTTTACCTTTATTGTAATCAAGAGCTTATATTTACATTTCTGACACCCTGCAGTAAGGTTTTTCTACCCCAAATTCTCAAACTCTATGCCTGTTTATGCTTGTCTGTGAAATCGAAAAATTGCAAACATCCAATGATGTACCACATACTGCTTAGAGCAACAGAGGCACTTTTCTTCCTAGATTTCACATTCAGCCTCCCTCCTCTTCCTCCTCCATGGACTATTTCACAATACAGATTTGCACAAGAAAAATGAAACTTATCTATGCAGATTCCCATGCCAAAAATTGAGCCACATTTTGTGCAAGTATTTGTGGAGGGAACTATCACTTACTAGGGCGCAGTCAGTGGCCTATACTTTCCTATGATCTGCCCTTAGATAAAAGCTCCTTGTGAGTAACTGGGGCCTACCAAATTCTCTTATTCCAGCACCAGGCTGTTATGAAGCAGGACACAAACATACTTGAGAACTTTGAATCAGGTCAGAAGTGGGATGGATCTGCATTCAAGTATGAAACGTATACAGGGATGCAGAATAGAAACTGCTGGAAGCTGGTTTTTCTAATGCCCCCTCCTTGCCTTTGTGCACATTGAAAGAAAAACCAACCCCTTCCGTGCCTTTTATTTGTCCTTTCTGTACTCACCTTAAAGTAGGTGTACCTTGTCATTTATGTGCTTTCTGTGCAAATTGATTTTGGCAGACGTATTTGACTGGCCTCCATTAAATCTGCTCCCATATGTTCAGTGTATAACTGTAACCTTGTGTGGGGGTGCCCTCATTTGTAGCCAGCAATTATCATTGTGATGTCATGTGCAGTCTGATGGAAGAGCTTATCCCAAGGGGACATTGTGATGTGACCATTAAGGCTTAGCCTTGCTGGGTGATGGTCTAGCACTCTTCAAGGAGGCTGCATTTGATCTTGGATCACCAGATCCCAGGTCAAGGCATGCTGTGGAAAGTGTCCCTCTTCAAAGGCATTGGGAGACTCAAGCAGTGATGCTTCAGAGCCAGCCTTAGATTGCCTCCGTGATCCTTGGTCCTGACACAGACAAAACTGTAGTTGCACTTGGACACAGGCTCACACCACTGTAGTAAATCAGTGCGTCCACCTTGGAGGACAGATGCTTTACTCACGTCAAAGCCGCCTTGCAAAAATGCTTTGCACGATTCTGCTATGTAAAGTGTGACTTTCGAGACTGCACCTGTGTAGTTTAGGAATGACATTACGGATGGCAAGTTTGGGGATTCAGCTCCTTCCCATATTTTTATTCCTCCCTGTTTCATTGTGGATCAAATATATCATGAATTGAGGACATTGGGGCAGCAAAGAGCTAGCTGAGAAGGTCCTGGGTTCAATCTGCTCTCCATGATGCTGAAGAAGGGAGGGGATATGTCCCAAATCAGGTCATCATAGTTAGCCCCAAGGGTAACTGTTCTTCCTCTCTTTTGCCCCACCCAATATGGACAATGGAGCTGTGGCCATCCATCTTCTAGTTACCACAGAAAGGGACCATATATGGCCAGTTAGGTGAACGATTCAGCTGAACAAGAGAAGGGTAAATTTATTTAATGTTAAATCAATCTTTTAAGAGACGCCAATAGAATTTGCACAAACTGGAAACCGCACCCCCCCCCCATACCTGTAAGGTGAAATATCCTTCCATTTTTCTATTTCTTGCAGGGCCCACTAAGCCCCTACGTAACTGTTCGAAATTCAAGCTTTGAAACTAGATCAAAACACACCTAAGTGGAGATCAACCGGGGGGCGGGGGTGGGGAACGGGGCGAGAAGGGGCTGCACCTTATGGAAAGTTGGTTGTTCGGAATTGCAGGGCCAGGAAAAGATAAAACCAGTTTGTGTAGCCTGTGTAGGTAGACCGTATCGCTTTCAGGGCCTGAAGTTTTCTTAAGTGCAAGAATTGTGTTCTTTAGGCTCCATAGGATCCCTGAGGCCTTATTAAGCCTGGGAATGGGGTGAGGAGAATATTCCCTGTTTTTTAAAGCAGGTCTTTGCCTATCTTGGCTGCTGCTTTAAAACAAGGCTGGGATAATGCAATGGCACAGGGTTTCTGGCATGCACAGACATATTCCAGTTTGGGCACTCGGTGCCGAAAAGGTTCGCCATCACTGGACTAGAAGACCTTGAAGGTCCCTTCCAGCCTTGTTACTCTGTTATTTTTTATTATTATTATTTACTGTGAATAAGACCGTGACTGAAATATACAGAAGGGGCATCTGCTTTCAAGGGGGATGTTCTCTTCCAAGTCCCAAGAAGAAATCTGTTTTCTTACAGACGGAGAAGACCGACCGCAGACAGAACTTCGTGTCTCTCGCTCTACGTAAGCGCTACAGCTACCTGACTGAGCCTGGCATGAGTGAGTTTCCTAACGTACTAAGATTGTAAACTAATTTTTCATTAAAAGAGACATTTTTTCTATCAATTTGCACTTTATGTCATTGGAAGAGGTGGGATTTAGTGGGCAGCGCCCTCCAATTATTCAAGCGCTCTTCTTGAGCGCAAACAACTTGAGAAACTCAAACAAGGACACCAACCATTTTCTCTTGAAATATCCGTGGACCACATGAATCATTTGTGGAGAATTGGTTTTCTGCACTTACCTAACCAAAGAAGTTGGCCTTGCTCCTTTTCCAGAGAGGGTGATATCTCATGATTGACAGCTAATCCAAAGGTGCACTCGGTGGTGTTTCAGTTGGGGACCAACTACATCAGCGGTGTCAAAATCAATTTCACTGAGGGCTGCGTCAGCGTTGTGCTTGACCTCAGGGGGCTGGGGTGGGCCTGGCCATGGTGGGTGTGGTCAGCTCAATGTCATTCGTGTTGGGTGGTGACCCAAGCGCTCTGCCAGCGAAAATGGGTTCCCAAGCTACGTTTTCAGCTGCGACAGCCTCCTGCAACCCTCTGCCAGTGAAAACGGAGCTCAGGAGGATCATATGCAGCCTTCGTGAGCTCCGTTTTCAGCTGCGACAGCCTCCTGCAACCCTCTGCAAGCGAAGGCGGAGCTCAGGTGGGCTATGTGCGGCCCTCCCAAGCTCCATTTTTGCTGGCAGAGGCACTGCAGGCCGGTCCTTCACTGCTTCCCGGGTGGCCTTACGGGCCAGATCTAAGCACCCCCCCCGGACCTTGAGTTTGACATCCCTGAACTACTTGTTACACTGCACCACTCTCAGATTAAGCTTATTTTAGAAAAAGCAACTGTCTAGAGCACTTCTGCTCTGGAATGGCATGAATTTCCTAATAAAAATCTCCCTTTTGCTTATAGTTAACGATACTTAGCAGGCATGAAATCCGGGTCTCCCTGTGTATTTATATTGCAGGCCTCCACATAGGAATTGGATTTTGCATTGATAGTTTGGACCAAAGTATTAGCCGACTTAATCACAGAATTCCAACCTATGGAATTAAAGGTTGGAATTTTAATTTAAAATTCTATGTATTTATTCACGGTACAGTTAATCTTACAGAAGTCCAACCTATGGACTTCTGTGGGGTCGACTGTACCGTGAATAGATACATAGAATTTTAAATTAAAATTTCATTATACAATGATGTAAACCTACATGGAAAACAGCCAGGTTGTTTTGAAATATTATCAAAGCAACTTTAGCAAAAGCATAGGAGAAGGTTATTTCATTGACATGGAGATTATGCCTTTATCATTTTAATATCGGCATGTCATAAATTAATTAGAACTTTCAGGGATCGGGACGATGACCCTCCCTTTTCTTCAAAGCCTGTGTGTCCTAGGCATTCCATGCATACAAAGTTAGCAGCACCCTGGACCTTTTTTTGGTCCATTGTCATGTTTTCTTTTAATTAGCTCATGTGTCAGAGTTCCCCTCAGCCAGCTCAACTCTTCAAAGCTTTCCAGAGACTCGGCATAATGTGGTAAGATGAGCCATGGACAACAGTTGGCAGCCTCTGACTGTTGTAGCTGATTCTCAAACTCATATCTTCTGGTGCCCTCTCGGCTTACATTTTCCACCACATAGCAGTTTGTTTGTTTGTACATTCAATGTGCAAACTTGTTTACATTTTTTACATTCCTGCACTGGGAAATTCTAGCTACTATAGTAAGAAAACATCGGCATCATAGGCACAGTGTTCCCAATTGCTGGCACTGGATTGTCACCTACCACAATGCATTTCCCCCCAGTTCCCTTAACATAACAACACACGGGAAATTAAATGATGAGCATTCTTACTTACCAGACCCCACGTGTCTCTCCAATGGAAGGAAGGGAAGAGGCTGGTGGTAAAACTCCATCAATGTAGCTAAGAATCTCCTAATTTGAAGCTGACCTTCTTTTTATAGAGGTGGCACCATCTGATGCCACCATGCCAATGCCTCCCAGAATCACTCTGGAATTGGGCAGTGCCAAAATTGAGATGAATGAATCAATCAATCAATCAAATCAAACCGTCACTTGTATCTTATGAACAGGAACTTTGAAGGCCAATGATAGGACTGTAGCCTTTCCTAGAATTGGTATTCTTAGGGTTGACTGTTCAGCCATAGAACTTAAAACTTAGAAGGATAAATTCTATCGTCTTTCGAAGGTTTCTTTGAAAATCATACATTTTAATAATCCTCGGGATCAGATTAAATCAGCATGCTCACATCAGCAGTAGAGAAGGCCAGGAAAACCATTTTCACAAATAACATCATTTGCTTTTAAATGTGGGGTGTAAATGTTGTATTCCTTGCTTTGAAAAACTATTCTCAAAAGGTACCAAGACATTCAGCCTTGTAGAAAAAGTGGGCTCTTATTCTTTTAAAATGTTTTATGTGGAAATAATTCTGAATATCGATGTAATCCGCATAGCACACCCCGCACATGTCATTTTATTACTCATGCTTGTTTTGACATGATAAAATCATGCATGAATAAAAGTGAAAAAGTTTTGGTTGCTTCGCTTGCCATGTTTTCTCATTGATTGTATTCTTTTTTTCTGTATGACAAATGCTTGTTAAAGTCATTCCACACGAAGCTTTTTATTTACGTTTTACCAAGCTAAAGAACTATTGCATGAATAATTCGACTTTCAGAGGATTTTTTTTTTCATTGTTGTTTTAATCTTTTTGAGTCAGTAAAGCTCTTGCTCTTATTGTAGGGGTGTCCAAACTTGGGAACTTTAAGACTTGTGGACTTCACCTCCCAGAATTCCCCAGCCAGCTGGCTGGGGAATTCTGGGAGTTGAAGTCCACAAGTCTTAAAGTTCCCAAGTTTGGACACCCCTGTCTTATTGGCTTTGTGAGCCTGAAGCATTAACCAAGAGTGCATGGGAGAGAGGTCTGACTTTATTCCCCCCTCGGCTTCACACTTTGCACATCAATTGCCTGTCACTTTGAGAGATTTTGGGAGGGTGGGGGGGGGAGGGGAGGGGGCTCTGCATGAAAGATTTGGGAGTGTTTCTCAAGCAGAGTTGCTCAGAGTCACACGCACAAACCCTATACAAGAACTTAACAAAAATGGTAAAAGCCCTTAAAAAGTAGACAATCCTGAGGAAATTGTGACCCTTGCTGGCAGCAAAGACATATAAATTAACAGGCAAATGGAACTGAAAGGTTTAAAACTTCAAATTCAGCACATCAGAAAGTCAATAGGAAGTGAGAGAAGAATTTTTGGTTCTGGGTGTTACTTTGGACCAGCGTGGACTTCTGTTTTTTTTTTTTTTTTGGTTTGTTTTAGCCTTTTCTGTTTTTTTCATTGTCTGCAGATTCGGTTGCCTTGTGCTTTTCTGTTTTTCATTTCTTGTTGTCTTTTCCATTTCCCTTTTTGTAAACATTTATGATTATCCATAATTACACGGCTCATTCCTATTTTTCCCCCCTCCTGTTAGCCATTGATTGTTACCTATTTCATTCTGATTCATACGAAAATTGTATTTGCTTTTTTTGTAATATTACAAAACGTTTACTGACCAATTTTCTTCTCTGGTCTCTCTGTTTTTCAACCATTTTTGTTGATTTTTACGTTTTATATATCTCTATATATTATTTTGGTTTAACCATTTAAGAAACAGTTGAACGGAGTGCCACGGCTACGAGATCCCTACCCACCACCTATTCCTACAAGCCATTCTTGTCCGCAAGACCCTATCAGTCATGGACCACAGCACCCATCACTGTGCCTGGACAAAGCAAATCGGGCTTCACTTCCCTCTCCAGCTCGTCTTCTAACACACCAACCGCTTCCCCATTAAAGTCAATCTGGTCGGTTTCCTCTGCTTCGCCCATCAAATCCACGCTAGGAGCCTCCACCACATCTTCCGTTAAATCTGTTAGTGACGTAGCTTCTCCAATTAGATCCTTTCGGACAATCTCGCCTATGAAAACCATGGTTTCCCAGCCTCCCTATAATGTCCAAGTCTCTCCCGGGGCCTTTGCCAGAGCTCCTACGGCCACAGAAGCTGCTGGTTTGAAAGGACTGGTGTCGGCCTCTGTGTTCCCCACTCGGACATCACCTGTGACCACAGCTGGGTCTCTCTTAGAGAGGTCATCCATTACCATGACGCCTCCGGCATCTCCCAAATCTAACCTTAACATGTATTCTTCAGGCCTGCCATTTAAGTCCATCATCACCTCAGCCTCTCCTCTCTTGTCTTCACCGTTAAAATCGGTGGCATCCCCTGCTAAATCAGCAGTTGATGCTACGTCACCCTCTAAAGTCACAATGGCTGCCTCCCCTGGGAAACACACGGTTGGGCACACAGAGGTGGCCATGGTGAACGGATCCATATCACCTTTGAAATACCCATCTCCCATCAGCTTGATTGGCGGTCCCAAGGCCACGGCTGCCTTTCAGGAGAAGATGGGGGTGGCAGCCGCTTCTGCAAGCTGTGCCGTTAAAACAGCCAGTGACACAGTTGAGAAAATGTTGCCGGCGACTCCTGCAAAGCCATTTTCTCCCCTCAGGTCGCACGTGACTTCGACTCCGTCCGCCTTTCAGTCAATCAGAACTCCTTCTACGGGGGTGCTCTATACGTCTCTCGGGTCAATCTCAGCAACTACCTCGTCAGTAACTTCATCAACCATCACGGTGCCCGTCTATTCTGTAGTCAATGTTTTGTCAGAACCAGCACTAAAGAAGCTCCCCGAGTCACCTTCCCTGGCCAAATCAGCAGCTGCCTTGCTCTCGCCTCTTAAAACATTGACTACAGAGACATGCGCCCAATCTCCCTTTAACCGAACCTCATCTCCCGTCAAATCATCTTTGTTCTTAGCACCCTCTGCCCTTAAGTTGTCCACATCTCTGTCTTCTAGTCAGGAGATATTAAAAGATGTGGCTGACATGAAAGAGGACCTAATGAGAATGACAGCAATATTGCAGACAGATGTAATGGAGGAGAAGGCGTTCCAACCAGAACTGGCCAAAGAGGGTAGGATAGATGATGAAGAACCTTTTAAGCTGGTTGAGAAAGTGAAAGAGGACCTAGTCAAAGTTAGCGAGATACTGAAAAAAGATGTCTGTGTAGAGAATAAAGCCAAACTCTCTCAGAACGATAAAGGACAGTCCTCTGAGGATGAATGGGTAGAGTTCAGTGCAGGTGAGATTGACGAAGCCAGGCGGCAGGGCATGACTATTCCTCCTCTGACCATCCCAGAAAAGGTGCAGCTCAAAGCCAAGGCTGTCTCTGAAAAGGATTACAACCTGAGCAAAGTCATTGATTACCTAACGAATGACATTGGCAGTAGCTCCCTGGCGAGTTTAAAGTACAAGTTTGACGACGGGAGAAGGGAAGGGGAAGAGAGGCAGAAAAGGGTCCTAAAACCAGCCATTGCACTACAAGAACATAAACTCAAAATGCCGCCAGCCTCCGTGAGGCCATCCACTTCTGAGAAAGAATTGTGTAAAATCGCCGATTCCCTTTTTGGAACGGATACTGTCTTGGAGTCCCCCGATGACTTTTCCCAGCACGATCAAGATAAAAGTCCTTTGTCCGATAGCGGCTTTGAGACCAGGAGTGAGAAGACCCCTTCAGCCCCGCAGAGTGCAGAGAGCACGGGGCCAAAGCCCCTTTTCCATGAGGTGCCGCTCCCTCCGGTGATCACAGAGACCAGGACTGAAGTGGTGCACGTGATCCGTAGCTATGAACCCTCACCGGGGGGAGAGGCCTCTGAGCCTCATGCAGAAGAACCTCCCTCACCCAAAGTGGTCAGCACCTTTATGGAGCTGGAGCCCCGGCCCAACGGGGGCTCCCTCAAGGGGAAGGTCAACGCCTTTCAAGTGAAGGCCAGTAGTGAAGACGAGTGTGCCCTGGCTAAAGGGGTCCGGGTGAAAGAAGAAACCCACATAAGTACCACCACCAGAATGGTTTACCACAAACCTCCATGCACTCAGAGCCCTTCCGAGAGAATAGAGGAAACCATGTCTGTCCATGACATCATGAAAGCTTTTCAGTCGGGACGGGACCCTTCCAAGGAGCTGGCAGGTCTATTTGAGCATAAGTCTTCGGTATCCCCAGAGGCTGGCAAATCCACTGAAATGCCACCCCAGCCCGCAGAGAAGGACTACAAAATGAAACCGAAACTGGAGCGTATAATAGAGGTCCATATTGAAAAAGGTAATCAGGCTGACCCTACTGAAGTCATTATTAGAGAAACCAAAAAGCATCCAGAGAAAGAAATGTATGTATATCAGAAAGACGTGTCACAAGGGGATGTGGAAAAGCAGGAGGCTGTTCCTTGTTCGGATGAACAAGGTCAGCCCGAAGAAGAAGAACTGACGGCCGAAGAGTCCCTCCATTCTTATTTGGAATCTTCTAGAGTAAACACTCCTGTCTCCCAGGAAGAAGATAGTCGCCCTAGTTCTGCCCAACTTATGTCTGATGACTCGTACAAAACCTTGAAGCTTTTGAGTCAACACTCAGTAGAGTACCATGATGATGAGTTGTCAGAACTAAGAGGGGAATCTTACAGGTTTGCCGAGAAAATGCTTCTCTCAGAAAAGCTAGATGTGTCTTACTCAGACACAGAGGAGTCAGTTACTGACCATGTCCCCCCCCTTAGCTCAGACTTTCAGGGGCCTGATAAACGATCCAGAGAAAAAATAGCCCCAGCGTCCCCACAAGACATCCTCACCAAAATCTCTAAAGAGATATCAGAAAATGGTGTGGGTAAAATGTCAAAAGATGATCCTTATGAGAAAGTGACAGTGTTGCATTATTCCGGAGATGTTAGTAGCCCAAAGCATGCTATGTGGATGCGTTTTGCCGAGAACAGATTAGACAGAGGTAGAGAAAAGTTGATGTATGAAGACAGGGTGGACAGGACAGTTAAGGAGGCTGAAGAAAAGCTGACTGAAGTCTCACAGTTCTTCCGGGACAAGACAGAGAAACTGAACGATGAGCTGCAATCGCCGAAGAAGCAGCAGAAAAGGAATGGGAGAGAAGCTGGTGTGGGCCTTAGATCAGCGAGCAGCAGTCCGGAGAAGGTGACTGCTTCTGAGTCACAAGGCGACTGGGCAGGAGGAGGAGGAGTCTGTACCCAGGACGGGAAGGGCTGGCCAAAACCTGAGGAGAGGAAGGCAGCCAGTTTGCCCAGCAGCCCAGAGAGGCAGATTCTCTCTCAGCCGAGCAAGGACCTGAAGAGAGCAGCTCAGAAGAGCAAAATCCCAGAGGCTCTGCCAACTGGGTTCCAACTGAAGCAATCCAAGCTCAACTCTATTAGGCTAAAATTTGAACAGAGCCTGGGCTCCAAAAGTAAGGAGATGCTTCCAGAGGAGAAAAAGCCTGACGCGCCATCTAAGATCCCAGTGAAAAAGTTGCAGGACAGCAAGCTCCCAGTCTATCAGTTCTACTCCCGAGAAAAACAGGCCAAAGAGATAGACCTGGTGAATGGGAACTTAGCATTGCAGAAGGAACCTCCTGCTGGCTGCTTCCAAGATGGCCCCAGGGGCAAAGGCAAAGTTATTGAGGATGCACCTCCCCTGAAGGTCCCCAAAGCCAAGGATGAAATACCAAGCAAGACCGTTTCTGCCCTTGCAGAGCAAAAGGTGAAGGGCTTGGCCTATGGTGCCAGTGCGGTGCCTGTCCCAGCCAAGGGGCACTGGGATAAAAAGATTTATAGGACATGGGAAAGTCCTGGGACATCTTCCCATAAGGCCCAGAGAGAAAAACTTTCCCATGTGCTTGTGCAAGATGTAGTCAATGAAAACCAAATTGACCCTCTTGAGACTAAAGATTTGGCCAAATCTGGTGAACTGATCACTGTGACCGAATATGAGCAGAAAGTGTCCACAAATGGATCAGGTTCTAAGGAGGTGAAGGAAGTGACTGTAAAGTCTCCATCCAAAAAGGTGCTTTATAGAGAATACCTTGTCAGAGAAGGGGACTATCCCAGCGAAGTGAGGGATAGGATTGCTAAGAAAAAAGAACCACTGATGGCAGCCCATATTCCAGAAAGAGTGTCAGAAGAGCAAAGTATGTTGGCGGGTGGCGTTCCTGAAGGACAGCCCCCAACTGCACACCACGAACTGCCAACTCGCGTGCCCCACATCAGAATGGATAAGGAAAAAGTAGAGGGACAATTTGATGGGACTGAACAAAAGAAAGGGGTAGAATATAGTCCAACCAGCACCAGGCAACTCAGTTGCTTCCAGTTAAGTCCTCCTCAGGGGGAGGCAAAATCATCTCCCAGTAAGACGCCCGACTCCTTAGAAGTTAGTCCAGGGAAACTGTCTCCTGTAAAGAAATTTGACCTGATGAAACCCTCCCCTTTAGCCACAGAGGACACAGCGAAGGAGATAAAAACACTCCCTGTTTATGTCAGCTTTGTTCAAGTAGGGAGGCAGTATGAAAGGGAGGTGCAGCAAGGAACGATCAAAAGAATTGTAAGCCAGGAAAGTAAGACAGTGCAAGAGACGAGAGGGGGGTTATATACCACCAGGCCACAGAAGCAGCTCCCCTCCCCCCAAGGTAGCCCAGAGGATGACACTTTAGAGCAGGTGTCCTTCATGGACAGTTCTGGGAAAAGCCCCCTAACCCCAGAGACCCCAAGCTCAGAGGAAGTGAGTTACGAGTTTACCTCCAAAACACCCGATTCACTCATTGCTTATATCCCCGGCAAACCCAGCCCAATCCCCGAGGTGTCAGAGGAGTCAGAGGAGGAGGCGGAAGCCAAATCCACCTCCATAAAACAGTCACCCCCAACCAAGCAAGAGCTGCCCAATAATAACTTGGACAGGGAATCTAACAAAAGGCCGAAAGGAAACCGGGTGGCCTACATTGAATTTCCACCACCTCCTCCATTAGATGCTGATCACTCAGAACCAGAAAAGCCGCGTCCCTCCTCTGAGAGCGACATGGAGCTGACAGAAGTCAACCTTCAGGATGAACTCGAAAAGCGTCAGCTGGCTGAACCCGTCATCCGCGTTCAGCCCCCTTCTCCTGTGCCGCCGGGAGAAGATCTGAGCGACTCCAGCGATGACGAGTCTCTGTATCAGCCCGTTCCCATTAAAAGATACATGTTTAAACTGAACGATATCGAAGATGACTGGAAAGAGGCCACCACGCGCAAATTCTCTGGAACGAAGGAGGCCAGAAAGGCCAATGAATTTGATTTGGCCCTTGAATCCCCCCAGAATGATGTGGCACCCAATGGGAACAATGACCAGTCAATTACCGAGTGCTCGATAGCAACCACTGCAGAATTCTCCCACGATACAGATGCCACTGAAATTGACTCTCTTGATGGGTACGACCTGCAAGACGAAGATGATGGGCTGACCGAGAGCGACTCTAAGCATGCCTATCCAGCAGTAGAAACTAAAAAAGATCTCTGGGTTACTGAAGGCATCTTGAAACAGACTGACCGAAGTTTTAGCCAAAGTAAGCTGGAAATTATTGAGGAGGAGGAAAAAGTCGGCTCTGAAGAAAAGGAAAAACCCTTATCCAAATGTCCAGCAGCTGAAAAAAATGTTGATAAGGCCGAACAAAAGTCGGGGGCGCAGTTCTTCACTTTGGAAGGCCGACATCCTGACAGGACCGTGTTTCCTGACTCATATTTCAGTTACAAAGTAGATGAAGAGTTTGCCACCCCTTTTAAAACCATAGCAACCAAGAGCCTAGATTTTGACCCTTGGTCCAGTAACCGTGGGGATGATGAAGTCTTTGAATCCAAGAGCAGGGACGATGACACCAAGCCTTTTGGCCTGGCGGTGGAAGACAGGTCTCCAGCCACCACCCCAGACACGACGCCAGCTAGGACGCCGACAGATGAAAGTACCCCAACTAGTGAGCCCAACCCCTTCCCGTTTCATGAAGGGAAGATGTTTGAGATGACTCGCAGTGGCGCAATTGACATGAGCAAGAGGGATTTTGTTGAAGAAAGACTCCAATTTTTTCAGATTGGTGAGCATACTTCTGAAGGGAAGTCAGGGGACAAGGGGGAAGGGGATAACAATAAAGTCACTGCCATCACACAGCTACAGTCAGGGGACAAAACGGTAGAGAAAACCATAGAGAGAGAAGTAGAAACGCCAGCAGTTGAACCTAAGCTCATCCTCCAGGCCAGTGGAGATGGCATGGAAGCAGCACCTGGTTGTAGCTCACTGGAGAAGTCGTCCGTGGCGCTTCACGCTTCTAAAGTCGATCCCAAATTGCGTACACCGATTAAAATGGGCATTTCGGCTTCCACCATGACGCTGAAGAAAGACATGTCTGGGGAAATGGCAGATAAGCTAGAGACGGTGACACCAGGGACTCAGGGGTTAGACCGCAAAGCTGTAGAGGAGGTCGCAGACACAGCTGCGCTTAACCAGACCAGCAGTAGGGAAGCAGAAAAGTATGATTTTCCAAAAGATAATTTTAATAACAACAACAATTTGGACCCATGCACCACACCTACCAATCACCTTACTTGTACAGTAGTGCTAAATGAACCCGTTGAGTCCAAGTGTCCCACCCAGAAAGCTAATCCAATGAAATACCCTTCAGCAAACGGTCCCGGTACAACCCAAAGAGACTGTAAGCAGAAAAGGCCCAGAGAGCAGCAGGCGCTCTCCGAACCAGTCGGGAATCAAGCACGCTCCCGGCTTCCAGTAAAAGCCAAAGACGCTGTGCTGCATAGCCTTAGCCAGACCAGCAGGGGGAGTCATGTCAGGGAGGCCAGGAAAGTTGACCCAAGGAAGCCGTGCAGCTTTCCTCCACCCGTAGAGGGTAGGTCTAAGATCCCCATAAAAAACATAGAGAGGCATAACTTGGCCTTAGCTAGAAAAATGCCACCCGCTCAAAGCCAAGGGCAGATAGAGAGAAGCAAGGCCAACTCTTTTCCTTCTAAATTACCATTAAAGGTAAGATCTACCACCACCATCACCATCACAGCCGCAGCCGCAACAACTGTTAAAGCAAAGCAAGGTCAGCTTAGGGAGGTATGTAAACATTCTATTGAATATTTTAAGGGAATTAGCGGTGAGGCTTTAAAGCTTGTCGACCGACTATCTGATGAACAGAAAAAAATGCCACCAGGCGTGTCTGAGGAGGTGGAGGAGGAGGAGGAGGAAGAAGAAGATAGTACCTCAAGAACCACATCCCTGTCTGAAGCCACTCAAGTTTTCCAGCCATCCATTCCAACGAAGCCCGCTAGAGATATGAGAACAGAGGCAGCACCATTAAAATCAAAGATTGAAAAGTCCGACAGTGACAGGAGGAGGAGGAGGAGTAAGAGAAGGACTGGTGAGAATGGAGGGAGTCAGGTTTCTGGAGCTCTCCGGGCTCACCCTGTGGAAGCCAAGCCTAGTTTGTAAAACTTTCAACTTGTTGATCTTAGTGCATGAACTGTTGTGATTGCCTGTGTAGTGACTTCCTCTAGTTCTCATTCTGTCATTGTCATCTCTGTGTTTTGTCTTTTATGCTCTTCTTTCTCTCTTTATGTGAAGTCTGTATAGTAGATAGCTAGGGACGCATGCTGAAGACATTCATGTCAGCCCCAAGATGCTCCCGGACAGTAAAAATTGCCCTTTGTCAAAAGAAAGAATTTCTTTCATTCTTTAGTTCCTGGTGGGCTATTTTCCCCCCTCCACTCCAGCAGTAATTAAATCATGTTATATACAGCTCATTAGATAGATTGTCAGCATGTTTGGTTCCATTTACACAATATTTACATCATGTAGATGAACACTACTAGCCTTTCAAAGGGGAAAGTTCCAGATCTGTGAATCTGCATGTTTGTGTGTGTGTGTGTGTGTGTGGTGGGGTGTGTATGTGTGTGTTTTCGTAGATTTTCACGGGTGTAGGTATGCTAGTCTTGTTGTATTCGGGTCTTTTCCCGTGTAAAATTGAGATTGTCTTGGCAACGTTTCGGCGAGGTCTCACTTGCCATCTTCAGGCTGGTGTTTTGGACAAAGCGTGGTCGGAGCTGCCGTCCTTCTATAAATCTGACTATACCTCCCACCTACGTTCCCTCTAAGGTGTGCGGCTGCGCGCCCGCACAGGTGGCAAGAAAACACCGCGCAGCAGTTTTCAACTGCCGCGCAGTGATTTCTATTGCCACAGGCTCCGGAAGCTGGGGAGGTCCTTTGCAGGCAGCTAGAACGGGCCGCCCACAAAGGACTTCCCCAGACTTGCTTTGAGGAGCACGGGGCGACTGAGGCTAGTTGTGAAGCCCCAAAGCCCCCACCGCCACCGGAAGAACAGCTGCCACCTCCTCCTCCTCCTCCTCTAACAGGCAGCACTGCCGGATTTGCCGCCCGGCGCTGCAGCTGAGATGAAGCCGCCAAAGCTCCAGCCGGTATCTCCGCGTGTGGCAGCGGCGCCTCCCCTCCGCTCGGAGCACTTGAGCTCAGCGCTGGGTTACCCCCGCCCCCTCCTCCTCCTCCGCCGTGCTTTTGAGGAGCCATGAGGCTACAGGAGACAGTAGGAAGGCGGGGGGGGGGGGAGCAGGGAAAAAAAAGCCTCATGGCTCCTCAAAAGCACGGCGGAGGAGGAGGAGGGGGCAGGGGTAACCCAGCGCTGAGCTCAGGAGCAAATCTGGTGGTGCTGTTGGAGGAGGAGGAGGTAGCAGCAGTTATTCTGGTGGCAACTCGTCGGCATTTTCAGGAGCAGCCCTGCCCACGATGAAGAAAGCAAAGATGGAGCAGATCCACGCAGATGACGTCACTGCAACATGACTGGAGGAGGAATTCTGGGAGTTGAAGTCCACAAGTCTTAAAGCTGTCAGGTTTGAAGACCCCTGGGGTTTTTTTCCCTAAAGGATTAGGGGTGCAAGGATCTTGTAACTTGACAGCTTTAAGACTTGCATGCTTCAATGCCAGAGTTCCTGAGCCAACATGACTGGAGGAGGAATTCTGGGAGTTGAAGTCCACAAGTCTTAAAGCTGTCAGGTTTGAAGACCCCTGGGTTTTTTTTCCTAAAGGGTTAGGGGTGCAAGGGTCTTGTAACTTGACAGCTTTAAGAGTTGCGTGCTTCAAATGCCAGAGTTTCTGAACCAACATTTTGGTTGCTAAGCAGGAGCGTTGTTAAGTGATACTGATATTATATAACACTTTGAATTAAGCGTGTACCTTGAAGAAACATAACTTTGGGTTTCAAATAATACTGATTTCGTTGTTGTCTTAGGTGACATCTGTGAAAAAAATTCGGTTGCTCAGGCATGAAAATGTGCCTCTCAAACACTATACTTTTCTGCTCACATCGAAAAAAAATTAGAGGGAACATTGCCTCCTGCCTACCAAACATCTGGAAACCAGCCCTAGTCAACAAATGAGCCCCACCCACCACCCAGGCCATTACAACACAAAACAACAACAGACACACACCCAGCACCAATCAGCACCAATCTACCAATCATGATACATCCACAAAGCCAATCAATCCACTTACTGAAACAAAGCCAGCACTCCACACACACACACACACACACCAAGATTTATAGAAAGACGGCAGCTCCGACCACGCTTTAAGCTGAAAACACCAGCCTGAAGATGGCAAGTGAGACTTCGCCGAAATGTTGCCAAGACAATCTCAATCTTACACGGGAAAAGACCCAAATACAACAAGACCAGTATACCTCCACCCGTGAAAATCTACGAAAACATATATATTTAAAAAAAGAACCAAAACAGGGCATTCCATTCTTTTTAGTAATTGGACTAAAGGCACCTATTAAAATAACACAGTGTATTAGAGTTTTGTTAGTCAGTGCTGAGAACCCTTTCACCCTTTTAATAGAAGAATTGTAAATCACAGGTCCACAGAGCCCATGTGAACGGACCGATATAAGGATGGCAATTGTGGCTGATCACCTGGGACTTAGCTGGACAGGTAAGGTTTTGGAATATTCTGGTGCTTTAGAAACTAGCAACCTCGAAGAGGCTCACCTTGTTGTTTCTCCCTGGATGTGTGTATCCATGGGTTGATGGACAGAGGAGGGCAGGGTGAACTTATTCCTTCCAGGTCCTTCCTACACTGCTCTTCAGATGAAGAGATTTAGAAAATGGGAAAGAGCAGAGTTCTTGGAGCTCCTAGTATTTTCAAAAATAAATAATAGAGCTGGTAAAGATGGGCCTGTTGAGTTGATGCTTCCATTGATGCCTCCATGTCCTTTTTGTGGGCAGCAGCACTACAGTGTAAGAGATATTACCTTTTCCTAGATGATGTTTTGTCATCTCAATCCTGTCTGCAGCCCTGGGATTGCATGGAGGCTTACCTAGGTTAAGGTCGGCTGAGGCCAGGTAAGGGCTGCTACAACTGAAACAGTTGCTTGCATCACGTGGAATCTTCCCCTGTGACTTTGGTATCTCCTCTCTTGCTTCAGATGTGTAATAGATCATCACAATAGCCAAGTAAACCACAAAGCTTCCCATTGGGTGTTGGAGGCTGCCCGATTGGCATTGATCTCAGATAAGAAAGGGGATGGATTGAGCATTGCACTTGGATGGGTGGGAGTTATCCCAGATGTGTCCATTCATTTTGCCCTCATTCTGGCCACAGCAGACGTCCTTCCAATTCTGGTCCTTTGATGCAATCCTGGGAGCAAATGGAACTGGGTTGTGATGATGACAGGGAAGCCTCTGGTCTCGACTTTGGATTTGGAAACCTGGTGTCCAAGCCATAGTGTTGTATGTTTGGAGGTTGTCAAGGGCTGCCCTCCCTCTGCCTGGACCATTGTTTCTGTCCAGACTGAAACCAACAAAGTAAAAAGAATGTAGAATGGAGAGAAGACCCATAGCATTCTTATCCCCTCTTCCTGAGTCTGCAACTCAAGGCTGTCTCTGAAAGTGGCTCTCCTTGTTCTCTGCCTACACTCTTTGGCCTTTGAGGTGTGTTGGGAAGTTTAGGCTGAATTTTCTGAGAATAAAAATTGGTTGTATCGTTTGATGTCAGAAATACATTTGGTTTTTACACGGGCTGTTCAAATAAAACATGAGTAATTCTTTTTCCTTCTCTCTTTTCCACAATGTAGAACTGGCAAGAGAGCTGAATTTTTCTGTTGACGAAATTAATCAGATTCGAGTGGAAAACCCAAATTCTTTAATTGCTCAGAGTTTCATGTTATTAAAGAAATGGGTTACAAGAGATGGAAAAAATGCTACAAGTAAGTTTAAGATTTGTGCAGAAAAGGCTGCATCTTGAAATTCCTACCAAAGAATGCAGCTCCTTGATAGGTGACAGGCTCAAGAGTATGTCTGTGAATGAGCAGTCATAGACCAAATCGCTCTGTGTCCAGAGTGCTTATATTCTTTATCCAACAACCTTGGTCGTCCAACCTTCGTGCATGTATAATATTGGAGAGAGAGATACCACATCCTGGAGAATAAGTTGCCACTGTTAAGTTTATTTGATTTACGCAGCTTTGTGCGTTCACTGATCAGAAGACATACCAGGATTTGATAAATAAGCAATTCAAAATGTACAGGGCACTGCAGCTCATGTGCTCCCATTTGTGACATTTAGTTGATGTCTCCTCTACACTTCCAAAGAGATCGGTGAATCCACAGGCCACCTATCCAAAGAATTCAAAGTTGCACACAAGAATTTTAATGTGCTTTGTCCTTTCCCCCCCACAGCTGATGCCTTAACTTCTGTATTAACAAAAATCAATCGGATCGACATTGTAACTTTGTTGGAAGGACCAATATTTGATTATGGCAACATATCAGGCACCAGAAGTTTTGCAGATGAAAATAATGTATTCCACGATACTGTTGATGGTAACTGAGTTTGTTTCATTTTATGTATTTTTCCCCCCAAGTGAGTAACAAATATATATGTTTTTGATTTAATAATATGGGACTTTGAGACTTTTTGTCCACTTAAAATACGTTTTTACTTAGCAAGATACGATTTGGGGTATGACTCAACCAGCAAAGGTTCACTTGTTTTGAATTAACAGAGTTGCAAATTGCTTCTGTAGTCCTGAGGTGCGATTGCAAACTTTGCTGTTGCATTCTGAAACCTCCCCTAATCGGGCAATGAAACTCCAGTGTTCCAATTCTGTGCCCAGAGTTTTTCTTGAGGTTGTTAACCAAAGTTTTGCTTTCAAACATGGAGGTGCAATCAAGAACAAGTTACAGCAATTACTTTTTGGCTTTTGACATGTTGCTAGGCTGCTTACGAAACACTGTGCTGGCCTGAACATGCAAGATGAGTGTATATGCATGTGTCGACTTGCATATGCATACATCCAAGAATCCATGTTCTGGGGTGCTGCCTCCTGGGGGAAGCATTCGCTGCCTCTGAGCAGCAGGGTTCGCCCCTAAATCGCTGCAGTGCAGAAATATAAGTTCTGTGGACATTTTAAGAAATTTGTTCTTGAAATGTGGCTTGTGCTGTTCAATCGTGAAAGAGGTCTCTTCCCTCTAAAAAGAATGTGCTTCTCTTGTTTTGCGTTCTGTCCTTCCTCTTCTCCAAGCATTTCTAAAGCTCCTTGTCCTCACCAAGACCAGACTGTTATCTTAACTTTCTCTCCGTGGATTCAGAGAACCAACCAAGCAACCAACCAACCACCATTATAATTAATGCACGTCGTTTCCAGATGCCATGCTCAGCACTGAACTTCCCCATTTTTGTCAGATGGGTTAGCCTAATATTTACCTGTGGGATTGTGCTGTACCATTCATTTGCCATTTCATTTCTGTGCTGAAACTAAATGCTAGGACAGGCATGGTCAATGCGCAGACTCCTGCAATGTTCTGTACTCTGGCTCTTGTCCTGAACGCTGGGAATAATTTTCTGACAAGCACACAGTGCAACAGTCGATGGTCAGGTTGACATGAGCCATGGTGGCGCAGTGGTTAGAATGCAGTATTACAGATAACTCTGTCCCCTGCCAGGAGTTTGATTCTGGCCGGCTCAAAGTTGACTCAACCTTCCATCCTTCTGAGGTCGGTAAAATGAGGACCCAGATTGTCGGAGGCAATAGACTGACTGTTAACCGCTTAGAGAGGGCTGGAAAGCACGATGGAGAGGTATATAAGTCTAAGTGCTATTGCTATTGCCATGCTTCCTTCTTGTAAATGTGAGGACACATTCATTGATTCCCTTAGAAGGATGTGGAACCTTCTCTAATATTTACAGCAGGGGTCCCCAAGCTTGGCAACTTTAAGATGTAACTCCCAGAATTCCTCAGCCAACAGGAGAGACCCCTATTTCCACATTTTGGGATTCACCTTGATTAGAAATTGACAAGAGAGGAACCTGCTGCATTGGCCATTCCTGTCCTGGGGAACAATGGTTCCTTTGTGTTCATGCTTCTCCTTCCCTTTCTTTTTTATTTGATCTCAGTGTTTCTGATTGTACCTGTGTCACCAAGATCGCCTGTGTCTCCAAGGTCACCAAGGTCTCCTCACTCATCACAATACTCCCATCTCTAGAGTTACATGGTTCCTGGAGTTGATCTATAGATTCTCTTCCCTCCCCATTCCCCCCCCCCCCCATAGTTTGTCTTTTCCTGCCGTAGGTCAAGAACTACCTTTTTCTGTCCTACCTGAAACTTGTTTCTATTTTCTACATCGAATCCATTCGCAAAGGGCACTGATTAAATTGAAGTCTTTGAATCTAATGTAGCACAGTAATCATTATGTGTGGTGTTCTTAGGTCAGTATTAAAAGGAGATGCCTATACTAAAAATGAAGGCAGTTTTTAAAATGCGTGTAAAATATTTGCCTATCTTGCAGGCAGCTGCTGTGAGTAGAGACACAAGCTGCCGGTGTTTGTGTGTGCTGTGCTCCCAGTTCTGCTGGCTTCAGTTTTGTTGTGCTCTCTGGAGAATTCTTTGTCCCATTCCTAATTCAATTGTTCTTGCCGTTTCATGCAGTTCTCATGTTCTAAGTACCCAGCCATTCTGAATGCTTGATTTTATGTTCCTCCATTCTTCATGGCAATCAGTCCAAATGTGCTGTCTTCCTTAGGTTACCCCACCTTTCAAATGGAACTGGAAACCCCCCCTGGGTTGTGCTTCGCGCCACCCAGCCATTTCCATCAAGATGATTTGGCTAGCGATTTCTCTAGCATAGAATCACCCCTTAGAACTCCTAGTAGACTGAGTGATGTCTTAGCAACTTCACAGGGAAACCTAGAGGAGACGGCCGCAGGACCTCCCGTGGTCATTGAAGAAGACACCTCCCTGGAAGACGGCAGATACAATCACTCGGTGCCTCTAGAAGGAGCCTCTAAAGACGGAGGCCAAAACCCCCTGGAAGAAATCCACCTTAAGGATTATCCTCGCTATCTGGGTAGCTATGCTGGAATGCAGACGCCGAGTGAAAAGAGTAGTCAACCCTTAGTGAGGACTGAACGCCACGAGAGAAATTGGTCTTGTGCTGATGAGGAGCCGACGGACAAAAAGCTTAAGTCTCTCTTTGAAGATATTTGCCTTGAAGAAATAGCCGAGTCTGAGGAAATGACAGAAGAGAAAGCCTTGTCTATACTTAAGTATGTGCAGCAGGCCGAACAGGAAATGTCTTCAATTGCAGGTTGGCAGAATGAGGCCCCCCGAGTGAAGATGGAACCAACGTCTTCAGGACGCAGAATAAGTGGAGAATTGCTAAATCGATTGGACGACAGGTACGGAGCCATAAGGCTGACACAGCCAAGCCTCAGATTGATTCCTTCTTCTGCTTTTCCCATGTGATGGACAGTTGGTTTTTAAAAAAAAAAAAATACTTAACTTGTTTCCTGCTAGTTGGAAGCATGTAAACATTTGACACTTGAAAAGCAGGGACCAATAGCTTTAAGTATTTAGTTAATACTTTAAAAAAAACGATATTTTATAGACAAAGGGTAATGTTCTCAAAACATAGATGTACACAGATATGTAGGGCAGTGAAATCAAAGCCGGCACTTCAACATCCTCATTCAAAGTCGAGATAGAAAGAATTCTAGATGGAGACTGAATGTAGCTCTCAAAGGATTTTTTAAAAAGCTCAAATATGAGAGAGAGAGAGAGAGAGAGAGACGGAGAGAGGGAGAGGGGGGAAGAGAGAAGGAGGGAGGAGAGGGAAGGGCAGAGAGAGAAGGAGGGAGAGGTGGGGGGGAGGGAGAGAGACAAAGACAACCAGGCTCTGAGGAGGCCATTCCAAAGCTCTAGAGCAGGGGTGTCCAAACTTGGCAACTTTAAGACTTGTGGACTTCAACTCCCAGAATTCCCCAGCCAGCAGAGCTCTGCTGGCTGGGGAATTCTGGGAGTTGAAGTCCACAAGTCTTAAAGTTGCCAAGTTTGGACACCCCTGCTCTAGAATGATCACCAAGGGTTCCTGCTCCTTGTGGATGTGCCTACAACATCTGGCAATTTTATCAGGATCTTGTTAGCTGTTCCAATCACCTTGGGAACACAGAGAGATAATTTCAAAAGCTGTAGGCTGTTTCCACAAGAATCCAGGATCAACCCAACTGTGTGTCAATATCCTTTGGGGGGAAAACATTTATTTCTTGTGGCGCTCTCTTCTGGAGCAGAGGAGAGAGCCTAGAGCTCACCTTGCTCAAGTCCAGATTTTATTTCCGAAGAAGATCAAAATGATCCTTCAAGGCTCGTATTGGCTAGATCCATCCTGTGGCACATCTGGAATGATCTCAACTCCCAGAGCCACAACTTGTAGATAATGACTTGCCTAGAGCTGCAGTCTTGGGTTTTTCTGAGTCAGAAATGCCAGCCTGTTGATGAGCAGCTGTGGAGAGGTGATGCAATGATACCATGACTTATTTCTTGGGTTTGGCTCTTCCTCTCTTGCAGCCCTGGTCAATGTAGAGATTCTATTACCTCATATTTCAAAGGGGAAGCAGGAAAACTGGAGACCAACGGGAGCTACTCGGAATCCACGTTAGAAGCAAAGGTGAAGACTTTTGTCCAGGACTCTGTGAACAGCCTAGGAAAACAGAGCGACAAGGAAACTGTGAAACCAAAAATGCAAAGCTCTCTGCGAACTGAGCAGCAAACAATCTCATTAACAACATCCCACCACAAATCCTTGCAAGAGGCAAGCAAGCCAGCAGTTGATACACCTAAAACCTCTGTGCCTGTTAGCATGAAAAAGACAAGCTGGAATATTTCTGACAGCAGCAAGCCAAGGTCAAAAGCTCAGGAAGACGATGGGACAGCGGCTGCTTCAGAACAAAAGGTATGAAAGCGACAAACTTTGATTTGCAGAGGGAGGCGGGGACAGGCCATCTTTTGCCACCCATTCTTGCTTCTTCTGCAGCTGCTCCTCCCTCCATGTCTCATGGGCGAGGGACCAGCTGCTGTATGCCAGGGACCCTTTGGTTGCCATGTGGGAATCAGTGCCCCCTCCCCATTCATTCTCCAAATTCCCCGAGGACCTTGATTAAAGCCAGGTTCTCAGTGTGTGGATCAGGGTTGAAATCCAGCAGGTTCTGGCAGGTTCTGGAGAAATGGTAGCAGAAATGTTGAGTAGTTCGGAGAACCGACAAATGCCACCTCTGGCTGGCCCCAGAGTGGGGTGGGAATGGAGATTTTGCAATATCCTTCCCCTGCCACGTCCACCAAGCCACACCACACCCACCAAGCCATGCCCACAGAGCCAGTAGTAAAAAAAAAAAAATGAATTTCACCACTGGTGTGGATACACAGATGAATGAGATGCTCGTGCCCAATGGAAAACTGAGCTGAGACCCATGAGTAAAAGTCCTACAAAGGGCAGAAAATATATGTAATATATATATTGGCATCCACCTGCCAAATGCCATCAAATCCTAGCTTAGCCCATTTTGGGGTGGCAGAAATCCCTAGAAAGTGCTTCAGTTGAGTAGCAACTTACTTACTTCCAGCTTGAGTGTGAATTCTCCATGCAAATAGTGCACTTTTGAGCCATTCTTTCCCATGACAGAATATATATTGTTGGCTGGGAAAATATACATAAGGCTGATGGGAGAGCTAAAGCATAAGGGACTATTTTACCTTGGTGTTCTGCAGAATTAAGCAAAATTCTTGGTATAACTCAAATTTGAAACTGCTTTTCCAAGTAGTTTTCAAATCCTGTTTAACAACAACAACAACATCCTGCTACTAATCTTAGTTTGGTCTAGAAAGAGACGGGGGCGTTGGGCATATACCACTGTGAGAATAGCTTTGGTTTTGGAAAACATAGAGCTGTTGCTATAACATGAAAGGATCTTTGAGGGTAGCAAGGAATAGTGGGGCAATGTGTAAGAAGGGCATGTCTGCACTCTGGTCCCTCCTTCCTCATAAAAAGCTTGTAGACACACGAATTTACAGCTGTTGCAAGCCTGTGCAACTCTGTTTTTATGCCGTAAATGATATGAGGCAAAATGGCACACATTCCCAGCATGGTAGTTGAGGGAGGTGAATCTAAATTTGGGGGAAACCATTTTTCCTTTCTTCTGTCAGAGTTTGTTGCAGCAATCACGTCCAGAAAGCAAACACAGATAACTGATTCAGCAGGATTTATTAACTTCTCTTTACATGTAATATAACACATGAATAAATATACAATACCAAAAGCAGGTTTTCCAACTTGGTAGCAAATACAAGCAAACACAGGCAGAGGAGAGAACAGTTTCAGTTCCAGTTCAGAACAGCAGACTAGTTTAGAGCTCAGCACAGACTCAGAGCTACAGAGCTAAGCCATGTCCAGGCTCCTTGCTGTTTCCTTGTTGCTTACATAGCAAATACTGTTTCAGTTTCCAAACAGTCCCCATTGGCTGATCTGTTGCCTATTCCAGTCTATGAATATTCATACTCTGACATCTTCTTGCTCAGATTAATTTTTATGTTTTCAATGAGCCAGTAAAAATGTCCTAAAACTGCATTTATCAGGAGTTGAGTGACAGTGACAGTGAATGTGAGATTCAGAGTGATTCGAGTTCAGGTGAAGAGCAGAGGATCATTACGAGGGTTTATCGCCGGCGGTTCATTCTGAAGGTATTATACGATGGTGGTGCCCCTTTGGCATGGAGTGGACTTGGACTGCAGTGCGGATAGTGTGGCTCACCATTAGACACTCTCTTTGTATTGTCCCTTGCACAATCTGTAGACCTGTTGGGAGGACCTACTAGATTGCATTCTTGGTTGTTGCTCATAATCTCGTCCTGTGTTGCATGGCTGTATACGCATGACTCTAAATGCACTGGAATGTAGTTGAATACCCTACATGTGTTCAACAGTGGTGTAGTAATTGGGGGACGCTACAGATGGGAAGATAAAGTCAGGGGAAAGGGTCAAGCTCTTTGGAAGGCCCTCTGCTTGTCTGCTGCGTTGAGAATCAGCAGCCAGTCTGTCCCACAACCAGGGTTGAAGAAGGATTCAACTATCGATCCTGCTTGTGTTTGTCCATGCATAGTTGATGCCATTTCCCCTTTCATCTTAAGAGGCAAAATGTCCTGAATCAGCCCGATAGCTTAACCAACTACACTCTCAAAACAAACGTGTTAACTCAATTTCTCATAACATTCTTCTGGATGTCTGCCTCAGAGCCACTTGTGTAAATACCAGCACACACAATTACTGCCGTTGAACAGTAAAGAATACTGTGAGCATTAAGGGTGGGTAGGAGATTATTACAACACCTCCATCCAGGACCTGTCATCTCCAAACCACAATGTAAACAGAGATACTGGCCCTCTTCCAGTTTTGTGCCATTGCGGACCTGTTTGAGCTTTGCTCCCAATCCAGTTTGACTGGATCCTGGGGACTTCCCAATTTTCCTAAGGCTCCTTGTTAAGGTAGTTCTGAGGAGGCTGATCTGTTAGTTGTAGGTTGTGACGCTGATCTGCTGATGCCGTCGGGATAATCATGATGATGATTCAGTTTATATCCTACCTTGTATGAACACTCAAAGTTTGTTCAGCTTTCCCCAGAGTTGTCAAGAGATGGAGTAAAACAAGGACACAGAAGAGTTTGTCTTCATTTTAGCAGCATAAAGACAAGGTTATCAACTGTCTAATCTTTCTATGTGGCTAATTTAGTCCGCAGCCATCCTGGTATTGTTTAAGGCTCTTAAAACTCTCATCATTGAGTGTTTTGCCTAATGTGATGGTGCTTCCCATACAATGAAACGTCTTGCACAAGCCGTGTAATTGTGTGCTAAATAATGACCAGTTGGAGCTTCTCTTGAGATAAGTGGGGAGCCTTATCTGCCCAAAGTCATTGGGAATAAAGCAGCTCTTGTTTTTTTAAAAACTCATCTTAGGAGAGATTCTGGTGAGCTGTTTTTTTATGAAGAACTAATTTTAGTTCAAGGGTTGTACTAAGTAGGACCAGCACAACTGAGCATGGGCTTCTCCTGAATAAAGAGCCAGGAAATTGTAGAAGTAATAACTTTGCAAAAAAAGATTTATGGAGGATTGAGATGGCAGCAGGGAAGAATTATTTCAGAGGAACAGCTTCTCAGACCTATCAAAAGGAAGTAGTGATTGTGCCCTATAACTTCCTGGAGGGAGTTCCTACAATGCCTTCTCCAGGGGTTTAGCCCCAAGTTTCCTAGACAAATTTCCTACATACATAGCACCAACCATGGCATAAATTGCTCTCCAGAGTGGAAAGACTGGCCCCTGTTTCCTGAAAGCAGCAGCCACCCATAAATCGCCTTTGACAACGTAAGTATATCTTCAGCATGATCCACAGGATCAAAACTATGAATCATGTGTCCTAAGACACTCTAGATGTCTGATTGTCTCTAACAAGAAAATCTTGCCTGGCCTGGCATGAGTTTATTGCTTGGACTGGTGTTGAAAAGCAGTAGATGGCCCCAAGTGAGCAGGGCTAACCCTTTCACCTGTTCTCTACTAGGGCGAGGAAGCCAAAAACATTCCAGGTGAATCAGTCACGCGAGAGCAGTTCACGGATGAAGAAGGCAATACCGTCACCCGAAAAGTAATTCCATTCTGCAGATTCGTTTTTCTCCTTCTTTCTTGAGTCCTAAATTATGGATTCTTTGTCCTTCCGGACTCGGGCTGAACCCGTATCGACTTTTGTTTTTCCTATGTTATTTCTCACAGGTTACCCGGAAAGTATTAAGACGCCTTGTTATCCCACACGTGAAAAAACCTATCAGGGTAATGAAAGAACTGAGCGGGGTGCAGTGGTCCCTCCGCGCTCAAAATGCGGTTGAGTGGCTGGTGGCTTGCCAATTAACCTCTGCCGCCCCCGCCCCCCCCCCCCCCCCGCCAAGGCAAAATGCTTGTGCTTTTAGCAAGTGGTGTGCCTGATCTGAAAGGAAAAACTCCCCTGTGCCTCTGTGTTTGGCTGCTGTTTCACCCTCTGGCTCCAAAGGACCATCCCCAAGGCCCTTCTGGCTAGTGGGCCTTTACTAGCAAAAGCTGTGAATAACCCTCTCTCAGGCTCTTCCCTGTGGGCGCTTTGTTCTTTCCAACTTCTGCCTCCTGGTCAGTTTCATCTACCAAAGGAAGAGAAAGTGCTGACAATTTTCTTTGGTACTAACTAAGAGGACTTGTGGGGAAGGGGGGGGGGGGTTGAGGGTGTAATTTTAGGCTAAACTTTGAGTGACAGTGGTGCACTGGTTAGAGTGCAGTACTGCAGGCTACTTCTGCTGATCGCCAGCTGCCAGCAGATTGGTAGTTTGAATCGCACCGGGCTCAAGGTTGACCCATCCTTCCATCCTTCCGAGGTGGGTAAAATGAGGAGCCAGATTGCTGGGGGCAAGAGGCTGACTCTGTAAACCACTTAGAGAGGGCTGGAAAGCACTGTGAAGCGGTAAGGGCTATTGCTATTGTTCTCCCTCCCTCTCTCCCTCCCTCCTCCTTTCCTTCCTCCCTCCCTCTCCACCCTCCCTTCACTGCCAGCAGTTTGATTCTGATAGGCTCAAGGTTGACCCATCCTTCCGAGGTGGGTAAAATGAGGACCCGGATTGTTGGGGGCAAGAGGCTGACTCTGTAAACTGCTTAGAGAGGGCTGTAAAAGCACTATGAAACGGTATATACTGTAAGTCTAAGTGCTATTGCTAAACCTTCCAAAATGAGTTCCCCACCCCATAGATACTGCAGGATGTGCACAAGTTCAATGTGGCAAGTGATCAAGAGTCCAAGCATGAAACGGATTCTGAGTGGTTTTCAACTCCTGGAAGCCACATTGGTATTTTTCCCTGTTGGCCCATTGCATGACCTGGTTTTTCAAGTCCAAATGGATATCCGATCCACATGTTGTCTTCCCTTCTCCCAGAACACCTTTATTCTTTCTCCCAGTGGATCAGTTCTCACACTCAGGTGGCCATCAAGTTTTCTATCAACTGGGCAGAAAGATTTTTTGTTTTAAAAGAAGACATTCAATCTTTCTAATCACCTGTCTTCTTTTAAATAATAAGGTATACATGACCGCACAAGGCCCAGGTTCTCACCTGGATGCTACTTTTGACAAACTGGAGGAATATTGAGCCTAGGACTTAATAAACAAAGGCTGTTGCTCATCCTGAAAAGGAGACCACATGGTTAGTACTTTCCTTACCTCTTACAATGACACCAGTCCACCAGAAAGCTCATCAGATCAAACAGCATTTGAGATTGGCTGCTGGTCTTGGCCTCTGGCACCAGCACTGAATTGGGAGAGGTCCATGGACCATCAAAGGCAAAGAGAAGAGGGCAGATCCTGGGGATGCTTGATGGGTATGGGGTTCAAATGCTCCTTGGGGAGATGCATACGTAACTATGCATTCAATGGCTATAGCAGGGGAGATGGTGTGGCTGTGGGTGAGACAAACATATCTGCCTGCCAGATATCCAGCAGACGGAGCTGGGATCTCCATCTTTCTCTGTCACCTTCTGTTCTTGGGAAGATGCTCCTTACATCCTGGAATCTGGAAACCCTGGGGCAGAACAGGAAATGTCTTTCCCCAAGGCTATCGGGCCCACGCTGCTTTGGAGTTTGCCCTGGTGACTTGTCAATCTAACATTGAAGTAACAATAATAATTAAAAAGGGTGCGTGTTTTAATTAGGGCGCAATGGGAGGATGTGAAAAAGAAGGCCAGATGCATCAGGCTGCATGAGGTGAAGATTGCAAAGATTTGCAAGAAAACTAGTAACTGTTTACAAACAAATCAGGACAGGGAGGAAACGAAGATTTTTTTTTTGGGAACAGCAGAAGCAGCATTGAAATTTAAGAGTCTGTCCAAGGTCTAAACTTTCTCTGCCAGCCTGATCTGATTGTCCCTAGTTCTCCAAGGGTTTGGGGATAATTGTCCAGAATCACAGGCCTGGTTCAGAAACCTCCTAATATTTTAAGCCCCCCACCCCACCCCCAGCCAAGACTCCATGGAGTTCCCCACTTCTTTCCCACTGCCTCTGAGAGGGATTGGACCTTAGAAGTTGTAGAAGACCTAAATGTAAAAAGCTACTCCAATAAAATCCCCCTCAAAGCTACTACGGCTAGTCCTCATCTTACGATCACAATTGAGCCCAAGTTTATGTTGCTAAGTGAAACATTGGTTAAGTGGCTTTTGCCCCATTTTACATTCTTTCTTGCCGCAGTTGCTAAGTGACTCACTGCAGAAGCTACCTTAGTAACCTGGTTGTTAAGTGAATCTGGCTTCCCCAGTGACTTCGCTTGTCAGAACGTTGCAAAAGGTCACTGCAGCCATCATAAATATGAGTCAGTTGCCAAACATCTGAATTTTGATCACACGACCGTGGGGATGCTAGAGTGTGAAAAATGGTCATAAGTCACTTTTTTGGTGTCATGACTTCAAATGGTCATTAAACGAACTGTTGTAAGTTGAGGACTACCTGTAACCCTGGATATCCATTTTCTATATTCCTTCGCAAAATGCAGCAAAACCTCAACTGAATGGACAGTTGGGGTGGAGCAAATAGAATTGATAATATTGATGTAATTGATATCCTTTGTGTAATTGTCAGTGGTTTTCCCTGGTTTGTCTGCGTTGTCTGCCCTTCTTACAATTTTCTCATTACTCTCTAATGGCAGGGAATGGAGACAAAGGAACATGATGGTGGAAGTGATGCACTTGATATAAATTAGATCAGTTGTCTGGAATGTTGTGAAAATCATGGCTTTTCTCCACTATTTAGGGATGAAGTCCAAAACAAAAACAAAATGCCCATTGCACATGCCGTCTGCTGGAGGTCTGAAGAATCAAGGTTTTGACTGTATTGCTAAGCTGTGAATTTTCAAATGGAAATATATATATATACCTTTGAAGGACTTTTAGTACCTTTATTGCAGATAGCTTTTGCTTTGGCAAATATTCCCCTTTCCCAGTTCCCCCTTTCATGACTAATCTTACTTATTTTAAAGCTTGGAACCTTCCTTAAATCAGCAGAATTTGGCTTGCAAAGGGTCTGCTAACTTGGAATCACCCAGCATGGGATATTTGTAAAGCGGGGGAAGGAGAAATGAAATATTTGGAATTATGTTCGATGTTCAAGAACTTATTTCAGGATGATGAGCCCGGAATGATGCTATATGTGTCGCCATCGCACATGTCATCATCTTGGCTGCCAGCTACTCATCTTTCGCTGCCTCCCCAATGGTTTAGTACTGATCCCCTATCGTGTATAATTGCTATGATGAGATCCTCCACTTGGTATGTGATAGTCTGTCCTCTTTTTTTAAAACAGGGAGAAGGGTGTAAAGTGAAAATGAAAAAAGATGTCCGGCATGCAGAGAAGACAACCTACTCATAACAGCCAAACAGTGAATGGTCAGTTGGATGTATGACTCTTGTATTCTTAATTTTTGGATTGAGCAGTGAAGGAATCTTTGCGAACCAATGAGAAGCTCGGAGCTTATTTCCTTGGCTTAGCAATTTCTGCATGGCCCTTCCATCGTTGGGCTGATCATTGGGCATCATTCAGTGAGATGGGGGCCCTCTGGGAACAGTGAGGCTAAAGGTCAGAGAGGTACCCTGCAGTCCAGTGGGAAGCAAATATCTGAAAAGAACACCCAGAGAGAAGGGAGGGTTTTCTAGAGTTGTTACAATAACAATCACAGCTGTGGCTGTTCTCTTAAATATTAATTTTCTGGATCGCCTCCAGCAGGGGTGTCAAACTCAAGGCCCGCAGGCCAGACCCAGTGTGCGAGGTGCTTAGATTTGGCTGCGGGGCAGAGGTGGGTTGCTCCCGGCATTACTGCCAGTTCGGTCCGTGCAAAAATTTTGCACGCGCACACCTTATGCGTGCTCTGCGTGCATGCACATTTGCACAGAAATACGTCTGCACATATGCAAAAGGAAAAATAAATTTGTGCAATTACAATTGTTCTCTGCATGCGAAAATCGAGATGGCGGCCCCATAGGAGATCTGGTTTGGGGGCATGGCAGGCCTGAGTTGCTGCCGGTTCCAGCAACCCAGTCGGCCAAATCACTACTGGTTCAGCCAAACCGGTAGGAACCCACCTCTGCTACAGGGCCACCCTGGAAATAGCAAATGACTGGCCCTTGGTGCTTCTGCCAGCGAAAATGGAGCTGGGGTGAGTCGTCTGGGGGCTCTGTTTTCGGCTGTGACGGCTTCCTGCAGCCCTCTGCCAATAAAAATGGAGCTCGGGAGGCCGCATGCGGTCCTCCCGGGCTCTGTATATGCTGGCAGAGGGCTGTAGGATGTTGAGCTGGCCATGCCCTCCTCAGCCACATCCACCCTGGCCTACTTGGAGTCTCAAGGTCAGACACAACCCTGGTGCGGCCCTCAGTGAAATCAAGATTGACACCCCGGCCTACAGGAACCAAGAGAACTTTGGATTTGTTCGACTTCACTGATTTTATCTTTATGCAAGGAAAACCACTCCTCAGACACCAGCTTTGGCTGGCTTCACTCTAGGCAATACTTAGGGATGCGGTGTCTCAGTGGCTGAGATGCTGAGCTTGTCGATCAGAAAGGCCCGCAGTTTGTTGGTTCGGATCCCTAGCGCCACATAACAAGTGAGCTCCTGTTACTTGTCCCAGCTTCTGCCAACCTAGCAGTTCGAAAGCACATAAAAAATGCGAGTAGAAAAATAGGAACCACTTTTGGTGGGAAGGTAATAGCGTAGCGTGTGCCTTTGACATTGGGACACGCCGTCCACATGACCACGGAGACGTCTTCAGACAGCGCTGGCTCTTCAGCTTTAAAAGAAAGATGAGCACCGCCCCCTAGAATCGGGAACGACTAGCACATAAATGTGAGGGGAACCTTTACCTTTTTACCTGAAGATGGTTGGTGGGAGGGCAACCACATGCTGCAACAGAAAAGGCCCATTTTCTAGGTTGACAGGGCTTAATTGGTAGAATCTGAAAGGAGCTGAAGCTGCCTGGTCCGACAGATATGATGGGGGGCAGGCAGTCCTTCTACACCATTTAAGTTTAGTCATCTACTAATAGCCTGATCAAATATGAGTTACATTTTATAACCAACAAACCAGGTAACTTCCAGCTTGGAAAATTTTGTTCTAATCTCATTTGTTTACTTTAAGCTCATTGACTTGGGACACATTTTCCTGAACAGGTGGCTGAACACCAAGCTTGTTTAACCAGCGCAGGACTTGAAAAAAACTGGATTTACATCTTGCTCTGGCTATGTTTCTGTTTTGTTCCAATATGGCAGCTGGGGGTGGGTAATCCTTGCACTTCAAGTACTAGCCCTCTTTGGGGCAAAGGGGGGGAGGAAGAGGAGGAGGGAAATGAGGAGTGGAAAGGGGAGAGGAGAAGGGGAACTTGAGAAGAGAAGGATGACTGAAGGAAGAAAGGAGGTAGGGAGGCGGAGGAGAGAGGGAGAAGAAAGTGATGGATAAAGAACAAATATGGTGTATGGAGAGCAGAAGAGCCAATAATTGGGTTTTGGGAGTTGTTGGTAAGATGAATTGATGTAAACATTGAACAATACAATATGATGTTAGTTATGTAATAGTATACATGTGATTATATGTTATGAAAATGAAAAAATAAATAATCAGAAAAAAAAAGTACTAGCCCTCTTGGCCCTGGAGAACCCTCTTGGTGGCAGCTGTAACTCAAGAGGGCTATGGGCAGCTGGAGCTGTGGTCCAACATGGCCCAACCTGGGACAAATGAGTGGGTCAACGCAGTGGGGGCTGTAGGGTGGGCCTTCTGTTTTATGGAAGAGATGCGGAAGTATTATTTGCAGTTGAGAGGCTCAATGCTATTCTAACACCGGTATTCTTTTTCTCTTTCTCTCTTCCCCCATCCTTTTCCACTGGACCCAAGACTGTGTGCTTTTACTGCCAGTATTCTAGAGAGAAACTCAAGGATGAATGAAATCCAACAGGAATTATCAAGTCATGGACAAAAGTGTGTGTGTGCGTGCGTCTGTGTGTTTGCTGCTTCCACACATTAACCGCATGGTTTTTATGTGACAAACACAACAAAAACAACTTTAATTTAGCATGAGCCAGTTCTACACGAGCATGGAAACCCACATTTCATTCACACCATTGGAGAGGATGCAGCGAGAGAAGAAGGAACGGATGTCCAGGGTGCTCCTAAGCCACGGCTTCACCGAAGCAACGCAAAGCCATGGCGAAACTGAGGAATTCCTGTTGCGAGAGATTTTCAAGTGACACTGGAGAATGGGTCAAATGACCGAAAGGCACTAAAAATTATTAAAATCCACAACAGCTCGCCTTATTTTTCTCAGACCCAAACTGTCAGGGTACTAAAATACACCTTTTTTTTGGTTTTCATTTTTTTAAAACAACAACAACAACAAAGAAGACTAACATTGCTTGTCTCATTGTAAATAACACTGTGTAAATTCTAAAGCGAAGGAAAGGATCCAGGCTGAGCAGGCACTGCCTCTTAGCTCACAAACTGGATCCTGCGTTTGCGTTGGACAGAAATCAGTGTCTCGGAGGGCCGTGACACCTGCTGAGGTACTCTAGGTGTACCTTCACAGATTCTTGTATATTTAGCGATTATAATGTTTGTATATGCAAAAAAAAAAAAAAAAAGGCTAGCTTGATTTTAAAAAAATCTTTAAAATCGGCTGCAAATTTAATGATTCCTAAGATGGGGAAATCTGTAGTTCTGGGAAATCAAGGATTCTCTCCGGAGTACTGATATTTTGATGCATGCGTTCCGCCTTATTTTGATGAACTCTTTTCCAGTTTTGCAAATATATTAGATGGCGACGTGAGAGAGGGGATCCTGGGGGTGCAGTTCATCAGGGCACAGCTGCTAAAGGAGGCCTCCTCATTTCTGCTTGCGGTGGGTGGAGGATCGAGGGCGCCCTGGGCACGGCGGCTGTTCGGGAGCCAGGCTGCTTGTGGGAGCCTATCCATAACCTCTAAACACAAAAGCCCCTCATCTAATGTTTGTTGCTCTTGCCAGTTTTTCTGCTGGAAATGATCTCAAACTTAACAGAAACCATAACATATACAGTAGTTGCTTTTGCGGAGGGGGGGTTTGCTACCTGTCCTGCTTTCCACTGGGGGAAACGCTTGCAGCTTTTGGCAGTTTGGGGTGATGCTCTTGGGAGCGCCAGTGGGGGAATTTTTTTAAAAAAAAGTGGGAAAGGAAGGAAGAGAATTTCTTAGCTAACAAGAGTGGCAGCACGCTGTAAAAATATTACTATATTGTGTACTGGCTCTAAGATGTAGAATCTTTCAGGAAGCCAATCGTGTAATCATCCTAGCAGATTAATATTAGGTTGTTAAGGCTGCTGTGTTTTAAAGGGCATTTTTATTTGGGTTTTTGGTGAAATACTTTTAATTTGTTAATTATCTTCATATGGAAACAGGATTTGTTGATAATAGCTCTAATTACATATGTATGAAAAAACAACAACAACCCACCAACACTGGATGATCTAGTTGATAATTTAAGCATAAAATAAATTGTGTTAAAACACTTCAATGACATGGCAGTCAGAATGCTTTGTGCCTGGCGTTGCCTTCCTCCTTTCTCCCCTTCAGGACTGTGAATTCCTCCACCCCTCCAACAGTAAGTTAAAAAAAAGTTGGGAAGGTACCTTGGAGGTCATCTAGTCCAACCCCCTGCTCACAACGGAGACCTACACTATTTTTGAGAAATGGCTGTCCGATTTCTTCTTAAAAGCCTCCAGTGATGGAACACCCATAACTTTCAAAGGCAATTTGTTACATTGGTTGATTGTTCTCACTGTTAGGAACTTTCTCCTTAGTTCTAGGTTGTTTCTCTCCTTGATTAGTTTCCATCCGTTGCTTCTTGTCTTGCCTTTTTGAGGTCCCACCTGTGCCTTCAGCCAGTGGTGGGTTTCAATTTTTTTACTACCCATTCTATGGGTGTGGCCTGTTTTGTGGGTGTGGCTTGGTGGTCATATGACTGGATGGGCGTGGTCAACTTGTAAAATGTGGTGAAACTCACTTAACAACGCTCTTGCTTAGCAACCAAAATGTTGGCTCAGGAACTCTGGCATTTGACAGCTTTAAGACTTGTGGACTTCCACTCCCAGAATTCCTCCTCCAGTCATGTTGGCTCAGGAACTCTGGCATTTGAAATGTGCAAGACTTAAAGCTATCAAGTTACAAGACCCTTGCACCCCTAACCCTTTACAACACCTCCCACCCTCAAAAAAACCATAACTAAAATGCTTTATTTTTTAAAGCATTTTGCAATGCCTTAAAGTTGGAACGGCACACCAGCCACACACCACCTCCACTGACTTTGAAGTCTTTCTCTCTCGCTGCCAAAACCCCTTGCAGCTTTATACCTGCGGTCGCCCCTTCAACCTCCCATCCGAGGAGGATGTGCGGTGGTCCTCCTGGAGACACAGCTGAGGGGCACTTTCCCGAATAGTGCATAGGCTGAGGAAAGGGACAGGGGAGCTGCTCTTTTTTTCTGCTTCTCGGCCCGAAACAAAGCGGTGGTGAGGAAGGAGTCTCTGATGGCTGCAGCAGCTGGAGAAGTGGCGG
The DNA here is from genome assembly GCF_964273705.1 of Natrix helvetica. NCBI lineage: Eukaryota > Metazoa > Chordata > Lepidosauria > Squamata > Natricidae > Natrix > Natrix helvetica. The sequence continues at coordinate 106,125,239 of NC_138551.1, read as the reverse complement.
CGACGGCAGCTAAAACACAATACCGGGCAGTCAGTTCCCACTCTCCCTTCCCTGAGCATGTCCCGTTGCTGCTGGTGCCACTTTTGGTGACTCCGGCTCAGCGGTGATGGCAAGAAGCGGCTGCCAGCAAAGCTCTCAGCGAGGGCAAGAGACCCGCCTCCAAGCCGGATTCACCAAAAGTGGCGCAAGCAGCAACGGGACATGCTTGGAGAAGGGCATGTCTTGGAGAAGGGCATGTCCACTTCTGCTGAAGCCACCAAAGACTCCTTCCTCGCAGCCGCTTTGTTTCGGGCCGAGAAGCGACGTCTCTGAGGGGCTCCAGGAGAATCATGGAGGAAAGCGTTTTCAGGCCAAGCAGCAGTGGAGAGAGCGCAATCAGACCTCTTGAGCTGCGGGAAGCGGCTGCCAGCGATGCTCTCCAGGCAAAGACATTACAAGCGGAGAAGCCTTGGCCCCCCTCAGGAGCCACCAAGCACTCACCCCTTTGACATCCGCCAAGCCTCCTCCTCACTGCAGGCACGCCTTCTCTTTTCTTCTGGTGAGATCTGCCCCCTGAAAGGTGACGATCATGGAGGAAAGCATTTTCAGGAGGAGGATCCCCTCCTCGATTCCAAAAACACTGCTTGCGGAAGGTGCTGCCACCTAAAAGCTCTTTCCTCCACGATCCTCACATCTGCAGTGGGAGGAGGCTCGGCGGGCGTCAAAGAGGCAAGTGCTTGGCGGCTCCTGAGGGGGCCAAGGCTTCTCCACTCACAATGTCTTCACCCTGAGAGTATCACTGGCAGCCATTTCCCGCAGCTCCAGAGGTCTGACTCAGCGCTCTCCCCACTGCTGCTTCACGACCTGAAAATGCTTTCCTCCATGATCCTCATGTTTGAGGCCGAGCAGTGTCTGTGGGAAGAGCATGAGAGTGGAGCTGCTCTTTTTTCCCCATGAGGCAGAAGGAGGGGAGGCGGCCTCAGGTGCCATCCAGGGAGAGCCCCTCAGAGGTGTCGCTTCTCGGCCCAAAACAGCGGCTTCGTTCTCTTTGACAGTCGCCTCGTTTCTAACAGAGTGGAGAGAAATCCAGGCGTTAGAGGGAAGAGAAGACTGAGCTTCTGCTAGGGACTGCCTTTCCTCCCTCTAATGCATGGATTTCTCCCCCCCCCCTTTGCAAACGAGGAAGCTGTCAAGAGAAGGAACCGCAGTCTTCTTCCAACAGCCGAGTCCTCCGCTCTTGTTCCTTCCTCAGCTGTTGGAAGAAGCCCTGCGCTTCCTTCTCTTTGACAGTTGCGTTTGCAATTGGGGGGGGGGGAGAAATCAGCGGAGGGACGGTACCGTACGGGCCCTCCGGGTGTCACGGTACGCAAACGGATGCCCAATTTCCGCTATCAGTCCACACATAATGTACCGTACCGGTCGAAACCGACCTCTGCCCTCAGCATCTGCTCTCCTCTCTCTTCCTCTGCCTTCTTTATTTCACCTTTCATCCAGGTCTGCCTTTTATCAAAAGTAGATTTTCCCCACCCCAAATTCTCCTTTTCTGTCCCAGAAGAGCTGCTCTTGTTTCTCTTCCTTTCCAGGCCAGCTTATGGTTACCTCGGAAATCTTCCATCTCAGACCTTTGGGTGCAGGGGTGAAATTCAGCAGGTTCTGACAGGTTCTGGAGAACTGGTAGCAGAAATTTTGAGTAGTTTGGAGAACCGGCAAATGCCACCTCTGGCTGGCCCCCGAGTGGGGTGGGAATGGAGTTTTTGCAATATCCTTCCCCTGCCATGCCCACCAAGCCACACCCACCAAGCCGCACCACACCCACCAAGCCACACCCACAGAACCAGTAGTAAAAAAAAATGAATTTCACCACTGTTTGGGTGGCTTGGAAGAGATGGGAATGCTCAATTTTCAGAGCCAAGGACCCTGAGTTTCTCTTCCCGCCCTCCCTCCCTCCCTCCTTCCCATGCAGCCAAAATCTCATTTCCCTCCTGAGCCAAGTGCTTCCGGATCCTGGATCCTAGGCCTTCCTCACAAGCACAGACGTTTCTTTACTTCAAGTGATCAGTGAACCATTAAAGGGGGTGTGGAACTTGTTTTACTGATGCACAGCAGAAGGGTGACTGGATCACAGAGGGAGAACAAATATAACTCTGGAATTGCAAATGAAATGAAAGTAGAAACTTTCTGTTTTAGGAAATGGTAACATAACTACCAACAACTGTTATCATTTAATAATCAGTGGGAATGCCACCTATTTTAAAGAAAATTCAAGTCATCAAGCTGATTGGCGCCCAGGGCGCTGAAAGGACTGTTTTTGGAGCCTCTTGGGGCTTTTCCATTCTTTCAACAAGACCATGGAAGTTGATGCATAAATTGTATTGCTTATCAAAGTCAAAACCACTGTTTCCATAGGAGGGGATAGATTGAAATTCTAGTGTTTTCTTAATCTTTTTGCAAACTATTGTTCCTTTGAGAAGTGTTCTTGATGACCCTGGATTCATACGTTTGTGTTATTTGTGTAATGCCCAAGGACTTTCAGACTCTCATCAGATTTCTGTAGGTGGACGCCAAATCACCAGCTGGGTAATTTTAACATTACTACTCCTCCCATTCTCATTTGCCCTTCCTTCCTTCCTTCCTTCCTTCCTTCCTTCCTTCCTTCCTTCCTTCCATCCATCCATCCATCCATCCATCCATCCATCCATCCATTGCTTGGCCTACCATCTCAGTCTGGAACAAGATGTTGTAAGAAGCATGGCCAATGGTCCTCTTCTCTGGGCAATGTTGACTTAGATGAAGCCTGCAGAAAATGAACAGCCTAGGAAAACGTTGACATTACTAAGCAGCATGGGAGGGGGGAGAGGTTTAGTGGTTTGACCACTAAACCTCAGTTGTCCAGAGGTAGGGAAGTGGTGAGACTCTTCAATGTGATAATAGCAATAGCACCTAGACTTACTGTATATACTGTTTCACAGTGCTTTACAGCCATCTCTAAGCAGTTTACAGTCAGCCTGTTGTCCCCAACAATCTGGATCTTCATTTTACTGACTTTGAAAGGATGGAAGGCTGAGTCAACCTTCAGCCGGTCAGGATCGAACTTCTGGCTTTGGGCAGAGTTTGCCTGCAATACTACATTCTAACCACTGCACCACCAGGAGGCAGGAGGAAGAGCTGCAGCCAGGGCAATGATCAGATAAGAGCTATTCAGATAAGAGATATTCATCTCAGAATAGCAATAGCCCTTAGACGTATATACTGCTTAGACGTATATACTGTAGTGCTTTAAAGCCCTCTCTAAGCGGTTTACAGAGTCACCCTCTTGCCCCCAACAATCTGGGTTCTCATTTTACCCACCTCGGAAGGATGGAAGCTTGGGTCAACCTTGAGCCGGTGAGAATTGAACTCCTGGCAGTCAGCAGAATTAGCCTGCAATACTGCATTCTAACCACTGCACCACCACAGCTCCATTATGGCCAATGTCCAGGGAAAATGAGAGATTTTCTGCTCTGAAAGACAGTCTAAAACAATGATTAATAAATACTCTCCAACAACTTTTTAAAAATAATAATAATAATAATAAATTTGGATTTATTAGCCGCTCCCTTTCCAAGTAGGACTCGGGGCGGCGTACAATGGAGCATATAACATAAAATACATAACAACACCAAACGTACATACATACACAACACATATACATATACACGGAGGAGGAAACAAATTACATCAATAGACAGTTAAAAATCTACTTTAAAATACCCCAATTGTAAAAACCCAATAAAATTAATATTTAAGAACAATTTAAAAAACAGTTTGGAGGAATGGGAAAATTACGATTGCGATTGAGCCAGGCCGGATAATTGAAAGAGGTGGGTCTTCAGCTGTACACGGAAGGAGCGGAGATCGGAAGTAATCCTGATGTCACGGGGGAGGTCATTCCATAGGGCTGGGCCCATCACAGAGAAGGCTCTGCTCCTGGGTGTCGCCCCCCGACACTGTTTGGCGGACGGCACCCGGAGAAGTCCCTCTCTGTGTGAGCGAATTGGTCGTAGGGATGTGTGGGGCAGGATGCGATCCTGCATATAACTAGGCCCTGTGCCATGGAGCGCTTTAAAGATCATAATCAAAACCTTGAAACGCACTCGGTAGACCACAGGCAGCCAGTGCAGCTCGCGCAGGAGAGGTGTTACAGGGGAGTATCTGGTCCTCCCCATAATCACCCGCGCGGCCGCGTTCTGGACCAACTGTAGTCTCCGAGGGGTTCCCCATGTCTGATACAAATCAAAGCATCAATATATAGGGGGCCACTTTTTAATTTCTATCTTTGAAGCTATTGAAACGCTGAAGACATGCATTCATCAAACCAATATAGACTGAGATGAATGAATGAGATGAGCACAGAGACAAACTCTTGAAGCCAGAGAGAGGAATGAGGAATTTTGCAAGATGATGAGCAGTGAAATGATCTATTAAATTTGGGGAGAAGTAACTGACAATGTTCTGTGGATTGGCCCATTCATCCCTTTGTTGAACAATTACTGGGGAGTGGAGGGAGGAGGCTGACAACTCAAGCTAACTCATTCATCAGATAACCAGCAAATGGGGAGACAATATTCTTTAAGAAGCTCAGTTAACAGCAGTAATCTTTACAACAGGGGTCTCCAACCTTGGCAACTTTAAGCCGGAAGGACTTCAATTCCCTGAGACCCCTGCTTTAGAAGAAGGAGAGGAAATTGGAAAAGTGGAGATTAGAAAAATTAGCAAGAATAGGGGAGTGTAAAGCACATAGTAGGGAAAACAAGTTAGTCTCGTATCCCATTGAAAAGACGGACACAAGAAAACACTAAGGATTTACTGGGTGGGCTGTGATTGTCTTAACCAGAAAAGGCCAGCTGATGATACAAATGCAAACTACTATCCTGGCTGAAAAAGAAAGTGAAATACTACGTCAATGTGTTTCTCTTAAAGACTCATCAGAGAAGATACAGATCTTCTTGAAGGCCAGCAGTACACAACCTTTGAGGAGGGGAAGGCGTCTGTTCAGGAAGGAGGGAGACATGAGGACATCCCAATGGGAATAAATAGGAATTGGAAAAAAGAAACGGGGTTGTCTAGTACAGGGGTCTCTAACCTTGGCAACTTTAAGCCTCAAGGACCTCAACTCCCAGAACTCCAAACCTGGCTGCGGAATTCTGGGAGTTGAAGTCTGCCAGGTTTAAAGTTGCCAAGGTTGGAGACCCCTGGTCTAGTAGATATCCATTTTTTTCTTGCAAACAATGGGGTTGTTTCTTTCTCCAAAAGATGGGAGAAGAATCAAAGGGGTCAGCAATTCTGGATTAATCTCAGCTCTCACATTGACAGACTGAAGATGTCAATGTAACCATGTCCCACTGTCGTCCAAGCGACCTCAGTGAGGAGAATTTGAAGAAGCAGTTTATGTCAGGAAGCTAGATTTTAACAACCACAGAAGGAAGTTGGGCAATGTTCCAGGGCTTAACATTTTAAAAAGGGCCGAAATGAGGGGCAGGCAGAAATGAGTGTAGTGAAATGAGGAAAGTTTAAGAAATGAACAGAGACCTCATAGGTAAAGGTAAAGTTTCCCCTTGCACATATGTGCTTGTTGTTCCCAACCCTAGTAGGCGGTGATAATCTCCATTTCAAAGCCGAAGAGCCAGCGCTGTCCAAAGATGTCTCCGTGGTCATGTGGCCAGCATGATTAAACGCCGAAGGGGCAGGGAGTGTTGTTACCTTCCCACCAAAGGTGGTTCCTATTTTTCTACTTGCATTTTTTTACGTGCTTTCGAACTGCTAGGTTGGCAGAAGCTGGGACAAGTAACGGGAGCTCACTTTATGTGGTGCTAGGGATTCAAACCGCCGACCTTTCTGATCGACAAGCTCAGCGTCTTAGCCACTGAGCCACCGCGTCCCTCAGAGACCTCATGGACAAGCTAAAAAGCAAAAGGGAGATTAAAGGCCTTACCCATAGTGGGAACCTGTATCAGGAAAGATGAGTTGACGAGGGAGGGAAGAGGGTCTCTTCCACAGAGATGTTAGGTGGGGGAAGGCCCGCTTCATACCTTTCTCCTATTGGAAGAGGGGGAGCCATGGCTAAGATGCCTGAAAAAGAGAAGGGAACCCAACTTCTGAGATAATAAAGGAAGTATCAAAGGAAGCCATCTTGGTAGCGTAAACAAATTATGGTATGTTCCCATGATCTGAAATGCCTCTCAGGGTGTTGAAGTAGCTGGCAGACGTGTAGATTATAATCTTAGAAAATTCCAGAGGTGTCAAGGACCTTGAAGTACTCATATCTAATGATCTAAGTGCCAGAGCCCACTTATAATAACATTGCCAAAAAGGCATTAAGAATTGTTAATCTAATCTTGCATAGCTTCTTCGCTAGTAATATTGTACTGCTAACCAGAGCATACAAAACCTTTGCTAGACCAATTCTCAAATACAGCTCATCTGTCTGGAACCCGCATTGCATATCAGACATTAATACAATCGAGCGAGTCCAGAGATATTTCACGAGAAGAGTCCTCCACTCCTCTGCTCCCAACAAAATCCCTTATGCCACCAGGCTTGAAATTTTGGGTTTAGACAACTTAGAACTATGCTGCCTTCGGTCTGACCTAAGCGTGGTACATAAAATTATCTGCTACAATGTTCTACCTGTCAATGACTACTTCAGCTTCAACCACAACAATACACGAGCATTACACGAGATAAACCGTTCTAAACTCGATGGCAGAAAATACGACTTCAGCAAGAGAGTGGTCAACGCCTGGAATGCTCTACCTGACTCTGTTGTTACATCCTCAAACACCAACAACTTTAACCTTAGACTGTCTACTGTCGACCTCACCCCATTCCTAAGAGGTCTGTAAGGGGTGTGCATAAGCGCACCAAAGTGCCTACTGTCCTATTCCTACTGTCCCCACTTATTCATATAATAATAATAATAATAATAATAATAATAATAATAATAATAATAATAATAATAATAATAATAATTTATTAAATTTCTAGACCGCTGCCTCTCCCCGGAGGGACTTGGGGCGGTGTACAGGAATCCATTTCATGTAGTCATAATCATGTTCATACTTATGTCTGTTACCTTATACATGCTTGACAAATAATAAATAAATAAAATAAATAAAGGTAGTCTAAGCATTCAAAAATGGGAAGGAGGAGGGGGAGGCACCCTATCTGTGAGCACTTTGGGATAAAAGGGATCTTAGAAGCGAGGGTGAATTTGTCAAGGATGTATCCGAGCACCAACAACCTAGTGGACAAGGTGGATGAACACTTTTCTGCATTCCCACAGATCCGCCGCTTATTCCGTACGCTCTCTTTCCAGCTCATACCATCCGTGTATTTTTTAATGGCTCCAGGTCTATTGGTTAGAAATATTGAGAACTGAGGGTCACAGCATCAGGTTGGGAAAGTCTGCTTTACGCCACAGTTAGATTCTGCTTTTCAATTAAATTCTGCTATCGGGAGACCATGAGGTAAGCTGTAGCCCAGGAGGTTGCCTGGGTCAGGAGGGGGATGTGCCCAGCAGATCCGGAAGGTCTCCCCACAGACTCCACTCAGCTGCCAGCCCCTAAGGGGACTTCGGGATGCTTCAGCTTGTCTGATAGGAGAGGGTGCCCCTGGGGGTGGGGGTGGGGCTCTGTGACCTCAAATGATGAGATCTGCCTTAGGAAGTAAGGAGTTAGATGAAGTTGCTCTACCTGACTCCATTGTTACAGCCTCAAACCCCCACAGCTTCAATCTTAAACTGTCTACCATGGATCTCACCCCATTTTTAAGAGTTCCATAAAGGGGGTGTGCATAGGAGCACCAGCGTGCCTACCGTCCCTGTCCTATTATCCCCATTTATCTGTATTTACTTCCTTTGTTCATGTTTATGTTCATACCTACACTTGTCATCTTGTATAAGTTGGACAAACAAACAAACAAACAAATAAGGAGCGCAAGGCTGGCTCTTGCTGCAAACAGTCTCGGTCCGCAAATGAGCCTCTCTGCTGCTGGAAGGATGGAAAGACGATCACCAGGACAGAGGTGGCATTCAGCAGGTTCTGACCAGTTCTGGAGAACCGGTAGCGGAAATTTTGAGTAGTTCAGAGAACCGGCAAATACCACCTCTGACTGGCCCCACCCCAATCTAGTCTCTACCTTCTGAGTCCTAGCTGATTGGGAGGAAATGGGGATTTAGAAGTATCCTTCCCCTGCCACGCCCACCGAGCCACGCCCACAAAACCAGTATTAATTTTTTATGAATCCCACCCCCTGCAGCTAGAGCCTGAACTCGCACCAGCTGCCAGTTGCATCGGCCGCCCTGCCACCCGCTGTGCCAGGAAAGCTTGACCCAAGAGGGGAAGGGCGGGGCAGAGAAATGGACCCCTTGGAGCTGGCTGGGGAATTCTTGGAGTTGAAGTCCACAAGTCTTCAAGTTCCCAAGTTTGGACGCCCCTGCCTTGGAGGCTGCGAAGGAGGGTGCAGTACCGGAGGGCGCCGTTGGGGCCGCTGTGGGCGCGGCGGGCGCCGCCGAGGGCGCCCCTCTTGGCAGGACGGCGGGCCAGCGCGCGCCAGGCGGAAGGCGGCGCGTTGGGGCGGGGCCGCGCAGGGGCGGCAGGCGGAGCAGCGGCGGCAGAAGCAGCGAGAAGGGCGCCTGGCTCGGCCTCCCTCCCTCCCTCCCAGGGCCGGCATGGCCGACAGCGCCAGTGAGAGTGACACGGACGGAGGCGGGGGCGTCGGGGCCTCCGGGGCGGCCTCTTCGGGGCCCGGCGGGGGCTCGTCGTCGTCGTCTGGGCCGGGCCCCCCCACGGGCGGCGTCGGCGTGGGAGCGCCGGGCAAGGCGGGGGGCATAGTGATCTCTCCGTTCCGCCTGGAGGAGCTGACCAACCGGCTGGCGTCGCTGCAGCAGGAGAACAAGGTGCTGAAGATCGAGCTGGAGACCTACAAGCTCAAGTGCAAAGCGCTGCAGGAGGAGAACCGCGACCTGCGCAAGGCCTCCGTCACCATCGTGAGTGCCCCGCCCGGGAACCGCAGGGGGGGAAGGGGGGCGGGAGGGGGGAGGGGAGGCCCCGCCCCACAGGCCCTTTGGGTGGGTGGGGGAGCAATGGGCGCGCCCCTCCCTCTGCACCCTCCCCGCGACACTCTAATTGGGCCTCCGGAGAAGGGGGCTCTGCTGGGGGGGGGAGAGACCCCTGCCCGGAGGGGAGACCCTCCTCCTGCGGCTGAGCCAAGGGTGCAGGCGGGAGCCGCCCCAGCTCAGCCTCCTCCTCCTCCCGCCCCACCTGTCCCTCCGGTGGCGAGGAGGAGGAGACCGCCTCTGATCGCACCCGGGATTCACGGGCTGCAGCCGCCCACCCTCCACTCCCGGCGGTCCCCCGTTTCCCCCTCGCCCAGCCGGGCCTCTTCCCAGCCAAGGAAGGGTGCCCCCCCCCCCCGCCCCAATCAGCTGCCAGCCAATCCTCTTGGAAGGCAAAGGAGCTCAGGATGGCGGCTGCTTTTCTGGGCTGGGCAGGCAGGGCTGTCTGTCTGTCTGTCTGCCTGAGCCTTGGGTGGGTGGGGAATGTTTTTGGAGTTTCCTCCCACTTGTGCAGGGCTTCTGGACGGTGTGCAAGGCGTGTGTTTTTGTGCTGGGAATCATCGCCTAGGGAGGAAGTCACCTTGGGAGACAGCCAGGGATAGATAGATAGATGGGTTGGTGGGTGGGTGGATACATACACACACACACACACACACACACACACACACATTCTTTAAACATATATATTTCAAAGAAGCCAGAGGATGGACAGGATGAACTAAAAAATAATGCTGCGCTTCTTGAATAATAAGATCTACGGATAAGGGCTCCTCCTTTCAACCTAATTAGGAGTAATTATTTTTAAAATCTCTCTTTTGGGTCAGAAACACATGCCTCCTTGTGAGTTAGGTTTCAGGATGTATCCGATGAGAAACCGAGATGGCACACTTATCACTTGTCTGCTGGGAGCTCATTTGGTCTGCTTTCTATTATTGCTTGAAATACTGCAGTGACCTGCAAAATCACTTTGACTTTCCAAAGTGTGTCTATCTGTCTATCTGTCTGTAACAGGCAATGATATAAGGGGGGGGGGGGGTTGAGTGGAGAGTTGAGTTGCATGTGGAACTCCCCTCCTAGTTTTGAAAGTATTCTGGTATTAGACATGGACATGCTGAAGGATTTCATTGGATATGTCATTCATGGTCCTAATGCTTGAGTGGCTATGGCTTCTGAAGAGTGGATCCATTGGGGGTGGCGCAAAGTATTTGATGTATCTACTGAATTATAGTGTCCACCATCTAGCTCAGAGTTACTGAGATTACTTTCCAGCTCCTCTTCAGGAAATCAGAAATTAATGTAATATGGCATTTCTAATCCGAAATAGTCTGACGGGCACTTTCACCTTTAAACTAACTCTACAGAGAGTTCTAATCATGTGAATGCACAATTACATGCAAATGAGTTGCACTGAAAAACCTTGTAAAAAATGCTGAAATAGACCAGGGGAAGGTCGTCTACTTCATAAAACTGTAAGTTTGTTCTAATAATTTGCATTTATTTAGGCAGCCTCTAATGAGACACACCCAGCGTACAATAGAAAGTTAATAATCACATTGTTTTATTCATTACATTAGTATTAACTATCTGGCTTTCAAAGTTATATCATTAAAATTCAGTTTATAACAGCAGAATTCAAGCCATAAAAATAATAACGTATATTATTAATCTCCACAAATTTAGAGTGGCAGTCAGAATGCCAGCTGATTAAAATTGACATATTAAAAATAATATAACTCCTTTCTTTATCATGATGGACTTGTTCACTTACAAATACAGTGCTGTAAAGTCAGCACAAATAAATTCTTACAGACACTTTGCAAATTATGGTATTTCTCAAATTATTGCTTCCTTTTATGGTGCTATAGAACATGCATATTTATGCTGAAAATTTAATAACCGTTTATCTGCATGTAAGTTTATAAGGGTCATTCTAATATTACAGAACTATAATTTGCAAGTTTGTTTGCTCCGTTTGTTGACGAACTCCGTGTTGCAAGATGTGGACCTGATCATCCAGCCATCCAGCCTTAAACATTCGAAGATTGCCCTTCATAGTCATGAGTCATGAATGTTAAGCCATTTCAGCATCAGAAGAAGCAAAGCACACACAAAAAATATGTGTTAATGGTTTGAATGATTCTTGTATGGAAGATGTTGGTCCTTGCCATCAGTTGACAGCTTCGTCATTTAAAACATTGAAATGGCAACACCATCGCTAAAAATATACTTTGAATCTCAAAGTAATAATCATCAATTCTGGAAGGAAGATGAAATGAAGAGTAGCATTGCACCAGTCTTCTGGATTGCTAAGAAGAAGGTCCTATTTCCCCTGTAATAATTTAAAAAAGGAGACTTCATAATCACCCCAATTTATCTTCTATGCCTCAGACTGAGGACTGTAAAAGGAAAAGAAAGAACATGAAACAATGTAATCAAATGAATTCACTTTTGAGTATTTTCTTAACACAATTGCCATATAATCAACATACCCAGGCAATTCAGGAGGAGCTACCAACCCCTGTAACAAGGGACAATCAGAAAAAAAAGAGAGTGAGCAAAATCCATGGAAATGAAGATAAAGATTTTTGAGAAGATGCTTAAAAAGGAGCATGGTGGGTGCACACACGCACCCAGGCTTACATTATGCTGTCTCCCTGAAATCATCTCTTAGTGATGTCATCTTACATAGTCAACTCAGCCTAAAGACTTCTCTATGTTCCAAATTTTGGGAGCATAGATGAATTGTCAGATATGATGGAAAGATGAGGAAACATATGGACATAGTACAGCATTTCTCTATTTAGCAACCCGTTAGCACCCCTCCTTTTACATTGCTGAATATCTTTGTAAAATGAGCATTTAAAATATTTAACATCTTGGTTACAACACCTGTTTTGGTTTTGAAAAATCCAGTGAAACACAGTAATGTGAAATACGGAAAGGTGCTAATGGAGTCACTTGAAGCAGATGGACAGACCTTAGCCCCAGGGACAAGGCAAAGATGTTGCCATAAGTCTTGGATTCTTGCTATTATCACAGCGTTTCCTCTTTTTTTGGTGGTCAAAATTTCAGTTCATGTTTAAAATAAAAATAGGAGTCTATATGTTTAGATTTCTCTCTCCCCCCTCCCCACTCTGTGTGTGTGTGTGTGTGTGTCAGTGGTGGGTTGGGGGCGGTACCGATACGGGCATACCGGTGCCTGCTAGGAGTAGCAGGCGCCATTCCGGTACAGTGCTTTGGAGGGCCCGCCCACTCGCCCTCGTTCCTGAGCTGTATTTGAGACCATTTGCGCATGCACACACAGCGTATGGCGCCTGCATGATGCTCCACCGAGCAGCTGGAGCATTGCGGACAGTGGGTGCACATGTGTGCACAGCACACGTGCATGTAGTGGACGCCCGGCCCCGTCGCAGCGTACTGGTTGCAACGGGATCCGGAACCAACCCTGGTGTGTGTATGTATGTACACACACACACACACTCTTTCACCTGGTGAATTTAAGATGAAGAGAATTGAACTAGCCTTTATAAAAGATTAGAAGAATAATGTTTATAAACTAGTTCTGCAGTGTTGGGGGAATAGTCTTTGGAAACTGGAAAACACCCTCACCAAACACAACACATCTGTTTCCCAGAAGGGAATCTGGGCAGGGGGTTCTTTGCTGCCACCAATCCTTCCATTTCTGAGAGGTTCTAAGATCCTTGAATTTCTTGGTCTGTTTCTGCAGCTCCACCTTTAAAAAAAAAATTGGGGAAAAATTATGGTGCCTGCAGATGAAGGCCATCTGTTTCGATCCTAAAATCAAAATGGAGCAGAGTGTATGGTCTGTATCGCTGGAGGGGTGAATGTCTGTTGAAATTGGCCAATTTCTGACAGTAGGTGCCTTTCTTGTTCTGAAAGAGAAAGAAAAACGGGGGCAGCCTTCAGTTGGAAGCCCTCAAACAAACCACTTTGCTCTACCTAAGAGGATTGGTTGCCAGAGGAGCTTTTCTCCAAAGGCTGAGATTATTTGGAGTAAGCCCTTTTCTGAGCGGAAATCAAGAGGTAATTGCTTTTGATTCAGAAATGTGGCCCAATTATCTGGCATCCGGCTGGACGGAGGAGTCACATTGAGATGCATGGGGACCCTGCCTCCTCCACAAATACTTAGAGTATGCTCTTCTCGATGTTTTCTTTCCACCTTAGTTTAGCAAAAGAGTATTTTCCCAAGCGCTGTCCTGCTATGTGCCTGATCCAGATGGCTCTTGTGTCATCTGTAATGGCGGTTGATCAGCAGGCCATGGCTAACCATTTCAACCCAACAATGAAAGCTTATTGGAGTTTCTCATTGGTGTTGAGGCACAATGCTGGGGAAAAGACGTGAGGTTCTGGTGATGAAGGTGCTTGACAGGAGAAGGGTGGCCAATGAGCTAGCCCTCTCCCTGGGGGCAACTGGGTCGCTCCTTCTTCTTGGTCCCCCCAAGTCAACGTGGAGCTGAACTAGGAGCAGAGCGAAGCCCAGGTCCCTTCATTGGTCCTGGAAGCTTCCTGCAAATTGATGAAAATGGAACCTGCCTGCAGGAGAGTTTCTTCTCTGTGTCAGCTCTTGGTAGAAGAGAGACAGGGTCCAAAAGGTATCATCCTACTCTTGGTTAATAAAATGACCCATTCTTCCCCCCCTTTCCATACTAAGGGCTGCCTCTGGGCATGTGCGTATGGACCTGAGCCTGATCTTGGCTGAGCTGAGGTGATCACAGGACTACCTCATCCTGTAGGCCCTTCCCCTGCTCTTGGAAAGGAGACCTCAGGGGATCTCAGGGCTCATCAGCAGTCAGACGTAGCTCAGAAGAGACTTTAGGGCTGGGGTCTCCAACCTTAGCAACTGTAAGCCTGGAGGACTTCAACTCCCAGAATTGGAGTTGCCAAGGTTGAAGACCTCTACTTTAAGGGACTTAGGCCAGAGTCTGTAGGTCCTCTGGGCTGCTCAGTTGCATGAAAGACTGCTGCCAGTTGACATGAGGGAAGATGGTCAAAGCAGAGCAGAGCAGCTCATCCAGGATCCTTTGGCCGTCTTCTGCTTCCTTGCAGGAAGAGAGACAGACGCCTTCCCTTAGAGAAGGAATAGGCCCCCTTTCAGATGCACCTCCCATAACTTAGGAGGGGGAGGGGCTTAGAGGGGCTGCAGTCCAAAGCCTGTTGGGGATTAAGCAGCAGCAGCTCTTTTTTTTCCCTTTCATTTTCCTTTCTTTTTCTTTTTACTCCATTCAATTTATCCTGTGGGTTCTTCCTACTGTATGGCGCATGGCATGGCATTGCTTTAATAATTGGCCATTCCCCTCATTAAGAGAAAATCGAAAGGAAATTTCAGAAGGCCAAAATGGAAAGGTGCAAGGGGTTTGATAGAACAGTCGAGCGCACTGGAGATTCGGCGTCCTTTTTTGTCTCTCTCCTCCCATGTGTGCTATAAAAAGCCACCAACAACTGAACTCTACAGTTTACAGGGGCAGAAATGCTAAATATTGTGGCAGGTAAGCTTTTTCAAGTTGCTAGGAATAATACCTCCTTCCTGCCAGCTTTTTGACACCAGCACTGTGTCTTCCACCACATTCTGTTTTTCCAATTGCTTTCTGTGAGAGACTGCAAGAAAACAACGTGTGAAATAACAGCCTTCTTAATTTACTAACATGCTCTCCTCTCCTGTGGGGGAGTCCACCTGCCCTTGAGCATGCTGTCAGTGGGCCTTTCCTTGCCCCCAAAGGTCTTCCACCGTGAGCCCAAGATGGCTTCGGGAATTGAAGGAGAAGCAAAGGAGAAGCAGAGTGAAGAGCTGGAGGGAAAAGTAGAATTAGTCCTCCACTTATAACCATTTAACAGCAATTCTAAGTTGCAACAGCCTGGGGGGGGGGGGGGGGACAACTTGCAAACTGTTCTTAGTGTGCTGACCACTCTTGTTTCCCACTCCATCTTTGAAGTTAAATGAGCGCATGTTGGGAAAACTAAGCGCCAATTGCCTGCAAGTTTCTTTTCTAGATAGTTTTCAAAAGCTTTTTTTGAAAGTTCCTCTGACTTTGTAGGAAAAGATGGCCTTTCTAAAACGCTCTTGAGGAGGAGAAATTCTTGAAGACTTTGCATTCCTTCCATTCTTCCAGGCAGGGAACCCAAGAGGCTGCTTGTGAATTTTCAGTCTCTAGCGCTGATAGGGGTGAAGGCTGTGGCTCGTATATTTTATTCCTTCTAAAAGTCAAATGACATTTGTTCTATTTCAGGAATTCATTTTAATTTGCATGAAATTACAAATTCATTTATCATTGAGACCACTTAATCCTTTTGACTTACTTTTCACATCTTATTGATGACTCTGGCTGCTTCCTCTGTACAAAAAAACCCCCAGTTCTTGCTGGGAGCAATATGATTAAATTGATAGCCTAATGCTGGAGCTTGGTTTCCATACGTGGAGATGTTTCGGGTCAAAAAGATTTGAAAAGCGTAATCTGTTGCAAATTAAAGGAAGGATACTCTGTGAGGCAGGTACCTTTGAGTGGGGCTTTATGTACATTTCAAAATAGAATTTGGAATTTGAATAACAGAATCTTAGTGCAATAAAGATGCAAATTCAGTATCTTCCTTTAACATTTGCAATGGAAAGAACAGTTGGAAGGCCCATCTGTAATTCTAATATCATGAACATATCCTGAGGTTAATCTCGGCATCTGTTGTCATAATTAACTTCCAATTCCAGAAGTTTAAAGAAATGAGGAAGCTAAGATGGAGGCCAAGGGGTTGCCAGCCAGCAAGTCATTTTGATTCCATTTCTCTCTTTCTATGCCTCATTTCCTTCTCAGGATCATCAAGCTGAAATTCCTTTGCATGTTTTGGGAGTCTGTCTACCCACACCCAGTTTCCTTGATGCCCTGTCTTCCCACACCGAATCTAGTGGGTGGACTGGAACTGCCCCCATAATGCCCTTTCAGGAGGAAATTGGGGGGAACCTCACAGAATCCAACAGCTCCATTAGCCCATTTTAACCCTCTGGGTTCCTGCCTTTTTGGCTGTGTCAGCGTCCCTGAGAGGGAAACTAGTGCAAAGGTTGACTTTCCCCCAGAGCTCTCGCAAAATGCCTGATGAACTCCAAGACTAATGAAAGTTTAAGCCTTTGGAGATCCATTCCAGCTCTGTAAACAATAAATAATCCTGCCTTCCCCCTGATCTTATTATGCCTTTGCAAGATGAAAGCAAGTATTAACACCTTCAGGCTGTGGTTCCTTGTTTCTTTTTTTCTAAAGACCCATATGCCCAGCTTCAGCTGTCCAATGTTTGAGTCTTTTTGCTAGGCAGAGGAGCTTTTCCAGAGGGAGAGAGAGGATCTTTCAGGATCCTGCTCGGAATCATCTGGAGGTTGCCTGGCTTTTGAGGAGAGGAGGAAGTTCTTCCTTTGGGGCTTGGCTTGGGACAGTCACTCAGCCGTAGCACATTGAAGTCTCCGTCATAGAATATTCCTTC
The DNA here is from genome assembly GCF_964273705.1 of Natrix helvetica. Taxonomy (NCBI): domain Eukaryota; kingdom Metazoa; phylum Chordata; class Lepidosauria; order Squamata; family Natricidae; genus Natrix; species Natrix helvetica. The sequence goes on along the minus strand of NC_138551.1, from coordinate 106,108,687 downwards.
TTTTTCCTTTCTTTTCCCTTCATTTTAGCCCTGTTAGTGTTGTGGCCCGTCAGTGGCCTGTAGAGCTGGCAGCAGATTCGGACAGTGAGGAGGTTGGGGAGGAATATGGGCCAGTCCTGGAGTCTGGGAAGGCTCTGATGAGGGCTCTGTGTGGGAGGCAGAGAGGGGGCCAGAGCCATATACCTTTTTCAGCTGCCTTTGTGGGGCAGAGGACAGCTAGAGCCTGTTCCCAGTGTGCGCATGCGCAGAGTTGCCAGACGAAGGAAACAGCTAAGGAACAGGGGTCGACTTGGGAGTAAGGTGGATGATGAATGGGCCCTCCCAGAGGAAACGAAAGAGGAGCGAAACAGGAGGGGAGTTTGCAGGAGACCATTAGTTCGCTTCATTGCCTTGCGACTCTCCGAGACTCCTTGCCAAGTTTTACAGATATCGGCCTGTCAGCTCTCCAAGCCAGATAAGGTCTGTGACTAAATCCTCCATCGAAAGACTTTGCTGGATGTGAATGAGCAGAATTCTCAGTCAATTCATAAAAGGTTTTTTTTGTCGGGACAAGGAGTTTGCTTCATGCTCTCAGGAAGCCTCGGTCAGAACAACTCAGTTTCCCTGCTTGAAAAGTTTTGGCAAATCTTCCTTGTTCTTCTTTGTAAGCCTTTTCACCTCAGCTTTACATCCTCCCCTTTCACAGCTCGTTGCTTTGGGGAGAAGCTCCCCTCTGAAGATTTTACCCCTGCCGGGGCTCATTAAGTAAACTCCGTTCAGGGCACTTGGGAGCAGTCCTTGAGGTGATGCCCTGGAGCCCTTTCGGCTTCCTCTAGAGCTGCTGGCCAGGAGCTGCCTGGGGATGATGGTCTCTGCTGCTCCTGGGTGTACCTGAGGGAGATTCCCGGGCTTCAGCTGAGCCGCCTTTCGCCCTGGAGAGATCACTGGATCAAAGGCTGCCTTACCTATCACTAATGCAGGCAAGAAGGAGAGGGATCAATCAGTCCCCTCTGGCGACCCAGAGTCTTTTTCTGCGCCATCTCCACCATTGGCAGACTCACTGAGCCAGACGCTCCAGTGTCTTCTGCGTCTTTGACGCCTGGAAAAGAGAGATTTGCCGTAAGCATCCTTTGAGGTCTTGTTCTTTGGTCCAGGATTAAAGATTCTCCACCTCCTTCGTAGCTGCGATTTCTTTGCCTAGTTTTGGGAGAGGACTTGGAGTCTCCCCCCCTGCCCCCACCCAGTTTTCTTGATGCCATGTCTTCCCACCAGCCTTTCTTCCCTTGCAGGATTCACCGTTGGGCCTCACAGGATTAACCTTACTTCTCTCCCGGTCAGCCAGTGTCTTTAAATCCTTACATTTTGATTCTCAGAGGAGTGGCTCTCTTTTTAAAATGAGGCTTCCTGGGTGCCCCAGGCCACTGATGGAAAAGCCTGATGCTCCTCAGTATCTTCCATAAGTATTGGTTCCCTATGATTGCATGCACCAAATGTAGGGCTTTTACTCCTACCATGTTTCCCCGAAAATACGACCTGTCCTAAAACTAACGCCTTGCCACATTTTTCGTGTGGGCAAAAATATAAGCCTACCCCTGAAAATAAGCCCCCTGGACAACCCCCCCTCCCTCCGGCCAGGCAAAGCACCACTCACCGACCTAGCAGTATCCTGAAGGCGCCAAGCTGCGGGAACCGGGGGGAAAGGTGCTCACGTTGCTTGCTGCCTTCGGGATACCGCTAGGTTGGGGAGTAGCGTTCTGCCTGGCCGGAGGGGGGAGTTGCCGGGTGCTGGTTCCTTGCGAGCGGGCTCCCGAAGAGCTGGGCACAGCCTAAGGGGCGAAGCAGATATGAGGTGACCACGCTCACTAGCAGCCACCCGGCAAACCCCCTCTCCAGCCGGACAGAGCGCCATTCACTGACCTAGGGGGTATCCCTAAGGCGCCAAGGCACATGGCGCTGTGCCCGCCCCCCCATCTCCCGCAGATTGGCACATTAGGGATACCCCCTAGGTCAGTGCATAGAGCTCTGCCTGGCTGGAGAAGGGGGTTGCGCGAGCGCCTGTTCCGCCCCAACAAGCATGCCTCCTAGCCTCACCATGCCCTGGCCCAGCTCTTCCTGCAGAGCCAGGGTGCTGCCGCAGCGCTCCGAACATAACTTCTTCTCCGGCTTCCCAACTCCAAAACTCAGCTGCCGAGTCTTCCAGCAGTGGCCACTCTAGGGGTGCGTTGTATGGTTGTGGGCCAGCTGCTGGACAGAGAGTCTTCCAGACAAAAGAGTTTTCCAGCAGCCGGCCCAAAACCATATAGCGCACTCCTAGAGCGGCCGGTGCTGGAAGACTCGTCAACCAAGTTTTGGAGTTGGGAAGCCGGAGAAGAAGTTATGCTCGGAGCGCCACAGCGGCGATTGCTCGTGAGCATGGTCACCTCGTGGCTGCTTCGCCCCTGAGGCTGTGCCCGGCTCTTCGGGAGCCCGCTCACAAGGGAGCAGCTGCCTGGTAACCCCAAAACAATAAGCCCTTCCCCTATAATAAGCCCAAGGCCATATTTCGTGGGGCAAAAGAAAATAAGCCCCTGTCTTATTTTGGGGGAAACACGGTACTTCTACGGTCCTGCTGCCCCATCTGGGTAAAAGAGGCTGGCTTAGAAATCATTCAGTCTCTGCAATAAAATGTCTTCCTGCGACATGCCAACCCAGCTTCTGCAAAAAACGAAAGGTGTGAAAATTTGCAAGAACAGCCGTCAAGGAGATTGTGGTGGGCTGTGGAGTTGCAGAGGATGGGAGCTAGAATCCATGCATTGGAATTGAATTCAGGGGCCGCCTCCTTGCAGCTCCGATAGCTTTCCAGCACTGCTTCCCCTGAAGTGTGTTTTTCCTGCATGGATGATTAATGGTACTTGTGCCGCTTCTCCAGCACTAAGAAAGAATAAAAGATGGCAGATGCGTAATTGCGGTCAAGTACTGCTTGCATGTAGCGCTAGCCAGGAATTTTAAAGTCATGGTTTGCAGAAAATGTCAGAATGACCTTTTCTGCAGTTGACAGCAAATCATAATATAAATTGCACACGTCTTGCAAAGCTTAAGAGAAATGTTGTTTTTGTGTGAATCAGATTTAACTTCCAGCAGGGGGTGCAGTGTCTCCTATTTCCCCCCCTCCTACACACACACACACACACACACACACACACACACACACTAATCCAGTTGTTCTGAAATTGCTCTCCTACTTTTCTAAAGCTAAATCTTCCAGACCAGGATATTCCTCAGATCCTGGATTTGAGTTCCAAAGAGAAGGTTAAACAAAAACCTAACAATAGAGTCAACTGTGCCCTGCCTCCAGTTAACTATTTCCTGGGGTCACAATGGTTCAGCAGAGGAACCAACTTTTCCAGCGCTCTCTGAAGGCTTTTGACATAACCCTTTCTCCCGCACCTTTGTGTGTCTGCCCCCTCCCTCCATCGTGTATCCTTTCTCATCATGTACCTCCCCGCATCCTTGCATGCACCCCCCTCCCCGCAGAGCTCTAAACCTCGTGCGGTCTGTGCTTTTCCACGTGCTTCCACAGGGTAATCATTAATTTGTGAGAGGTAATCATCCCATAATTCGTTTACTTGTAATGTCAACTTGGTTTCCATCCCTTTCTCTTGGCCCTAATCTTTTGCCTGCTCTTCCTTCTCAAGTTCAAGGCATCGATCTCTTTCCCGGCTGCTGGCATCACACAGAGATCATTTGCGGGCATTTCGTGAGATTCCAGGAAGGTGCAGAGTTCTCACATTATATTTGACATTTCACTTTCTAGCCAGTTGGGTTGCTTTGGCTCTAAGCTGTCAGGCTGAGTTAAGTGACCCTTGTGCTCATATGCTCCTTGTTCCATCGGTTTTGCAATTGCCTGGCAAAACAAGAATGGCAAACCAGATTGGCAGGGTTGGACTGTCACATCAATAAGATTCACTTCAGTCCAGGAAAGTCGTAAACTCCATGGGACACGGGTGGAGCAGCTTGCATGGAAGCCGCGACTTGGCTCCCTTCTTGTTCGTGGTTTGTTCACGCTTTGAAGTTTGCTTTTGATTTTATTCTCTGGATTGTGAGATCTGTGGTCTTATAAGAGTAGAAGCATAGGAAACTTTGGGAAGAGAAAAGAAATCCGTTGGGTTGCCCTGTGGTTTCATCCTGCCCAGGATGGGTTGATGGCTTCTTGTTCACCGAGAATAGGTTGTTCTCCCTTTCCTCCTCTTCATCCTACCCCTCCCTCCAGGGGTGGGATGCTGCTGGTAGTTACGAAGTGTGGATGGGTTTGGATACCACGCACATGCATGCAAAGGCTTGTGCATGCGCAGATGGCGCACACGCATATTTTCGATGCTGGGCGAACCGGTTAATTTATGTGTCCCCCACCTCTGCCTCCCTCCCAGCAGTGCATAACCTTGTTTACAATAAAGCCAAGCACAGTGGGCAGCTGGGACTGAAGACTGGACTCTAATCCAAACAACTGGCTCTCTGACGGGTCTGATCTGCAGTTGAGCAGGAGGAGCGTGTGCATCAATGATGGCTCAAAGCATTTTCAGTCTGTCCCAGGAAGCTCAGCGCAGTGACAGGAACACATCTCTGCCCACAAACCTTTGAAGCTGAGAAATGGGCTCTCTGTGTCGGAGTATTACAGAATACAACAAACCCCCTACCCTTTTCACACTCACATCCATATCCTGGTTTGTGGTTGGCGTGGCTCCATTTCTGGAGCTAAGCATTGATGATGCCGCGGTCCCTGCCTTTCCTCCAGGGCAGCCTAGGGCAGAGACCTAGTCCTTGATCCATGAACAGGACGCTATCCATGGTGGCGGCAGCCAAGAGATCGGGCTTGGGTTTTCCTGGCAGATCTCTTGGCATCCCCATCCTTGTTTAGTTGAGTGGCATCAGAGCATCAGCAGAGGAAGCAACCGGATGCCTTCCAGACCAGTTGCCTGGCTCTGAGATTGTCTTTCTCTTCCAGCAAGCCCGAGCAGAGCAAGAAGAAGAATTCATCAGTAACACCCTGTTTAAGAAGATTCAAGCTTTGCAGAAGGAGAAGGAGACGTTGGCCGTGAATTATGAAAAGGAGGAGGAGTTTCTCACGAATGAACTCTCCAGGAAGCTGATGCAGGTATGTCTTCTTTTATCCCGCCCCCTTCCTCTCCAGTCCTAAAATAAGAACTGCTTGGGCCATTCTTCTTGTTAGAAAGGGAATGCGTTTGTTATCACTGGAACCATGTTTTCAGACCCTTAAGCAACAGGTATTAGAATGAAATATGGATTCTTCGGAGCTGAAGAAACGTCTTCAAAGAAAAACCAGAGCGTCCAGTTGCCTCTTGAAAAAGCACCTTTGGGATATCAAAAAGGATTACTGTATTTTTCAGAGTATATAAGACCCACTCCCCCCCCCCCAAAAAAAAAGAGGCTGGAAATATGGATGCATCTTATACTCCAAATGTAGCTTTTTCGAAACATTTTTTCAGCCCCTAGCAAGGTGCCAACGAGTGAAGCGATCTTCTGTGCTTTGCCTGCTTTTCTCATTGCTTCGCTCTCCGATGATCAGCTGTGCTTTAGAAGCTGTTTTTTATCCCCAACCAGAGGATAAAAAGTGTGCGCGCTCAAAACCAGCAAACGTATGTGCTGAAGCTGACCAAGCTAAGGATGCTAGCCAGTTGAATACCTGGTAGGCAGAATTCCCCCCCCTCTATTTTCCTTCCCAAAAACTAAGGTGCATCTTATACTCTGAAAAATACGGTATGCATTGGAAAAATGTCTTAACTGCCATTATCGCCTAAACCAGGGGTGTCCAAACTTGGGAACTTTAAGACTTGTGGACTTCAACTCCCAGAATTCCCCAGCCAGCCATGCTGGCTAGGGAATTCTGGGAGTTGAAGTCCACAAGTCTTAAAGTTCCCAAGTTTGGACACCCCTGGCCTAAACATTCCCAACAGGGGAGTGAACGAACCAAGGGAAGGAAGGAAGGTGGTTGCAAAAGAGAATATTTCTCCCTTAAAAAAAATATAGAGGTCAGGGAAAAGGAAGCCAGATGGCTTTAGAGGTCCATTTCCAAAAATTAAATGATAAAGGCTTTTTTTTTTCAAAATCCCATAGTAAAATTATTAATATGTGAGTTGTGGTGTGTGAATCACCCCAAGATCCCATTCAGTGACACAAGCGAGCTAAACTCACTTGACATTAGCTGTTGTGCAGAGATTCCCCCAAGCACCTAATGCAGTCTTCGGTACCCGTGAGATGTGTAGACTTCAACGCCCAGAATTTCCATGCCAGGGTTAAGGTTAGGGTTAGGGATGGAAAAATCTGGGCATCTCAAAAAGGGCCAAGTTTGAAAAAAGTGATCAAGTGTCTCTGATACAGATTGAGCAGATTCATCACCCAATGTGTTTGGATTGCTTTGGAATTTGCCTTGGATCAACTCTTTGTACTCCCTTCGCACTTCATCAACGCAGAACATTTGTGTGTGTGTGTTTCTGTGTTGACTTCCAAGGCTGCCGAAGGGAACAGCTACGGTGTTTATATTTCACCTTTGCTCTCTTGACAGTCCAATCTGTATTTTTTCCTTCCAGGATCCACTAGGAATGGCCTCTATTTAAATAATGTTGTTTATCCAAGTAGCAAGGTTCAGATGATACTATCCAGAACCTAAAAAAGCAAAGTACAACAGCTGCCCCCTCTCCTCCTCCTCTTCTCTAGTACACCTCATCTTCATTGCAAGGTTGCTGATGCAGAGTTGCTGAATTTACCACTCTTGGATCGAGGCCTTTTATGATTTTTGAAAGCAGAGTGTACCTCCAACCTGGGGAATATTCCTTAGCTTCAGCCACATTGGAAAAGTTGCCAGGCTTTGCTTCTTAGGCATTCCATTCAAACCCTTCTGTGGCTTCTCGGGGTCCCTGGGGACCACCTTTCTGGGTCCACCACACACTATGTTTACTCAGGTGTGAGAGGAAGCAAGATAAGAACCTGTTGCTGTAGATAGACGCACATGTCTTGGTTCATCACAAAGAGATGCACTGTAGAGAGCAAAACTAGTAGACTCTTAAGTTTTTCTGTGGAGGATGAGCAGGGCTCCTAGATTGCCCAGAGAACCCTGGATTTTCTCTGAGGATCCTGCAGGGGATGGTGTTGCATCAGCTGTTCATCTCTCTGTTTTCCTGCCATCCTGGGAATGAGTAGCTCTCCTGCGAGGAGGGGAGGGAAGAGGAGAGAGAGCAGGGGAGGAGAGGGAAGAGGAGACAGGAGAGGAGAGAAGAAGAGAGGACGAGAGAAGAGGAGAGGAGAGAGAGGAAGAGAGAGGAGAGAGGAGGAGAGAGAGAGAGAAGAGATAGAGGAGGAGGGGAGAGAACAGGAGAGAGGAGAAGAGGGAGAGGAGAGGAGAGAGAGGAAGAGAGGAGAGGAGAAGAGAGAGGAGAGAAGAAGAGACAGGAAGAGACAGGAAAGGGAGAGGAGAAGAGAAGAGAGAGATGAGAGAAAGTGGAAAGAGAGGAGAGAGGAAGAGAGAGGAGAAAAGAGAGGAGAGGGAGAGGAGAGAAGAAGAGAGGAAGATATGAGAGAGGAGGAGAGAGAGAAGAGACAGAGGAGGAGGAGGAGAGAGAAAAGAGAGAGAGGAGAGGTGGGAGGGGAGAGGGTCCCTTTATGGATATATTTTGCTAAGCAAATCTGAATTTTACTGCCTTCTAATCCCTTACCCTATTTTAATTGGCTTATTTCCCATTTTGTAAATTAGCTACATTTGGGTTTCAGTCAACCCACAGGTAGAAATGCTTTGTGTTTTTTTGCAACTGTATTACATTTGGAGTTTCCTTTTCAAATAAATTGCTATTGTTGCAACTGTTGCAGGGTTGGTTTATTAAATGCATAATATTAAGTTACTATGTTTTCAAAGCTCTCTATTCTTCCTGAATCATTCAAAAAGTATTTCTGGTACTTTTGAGAATCTGGCAGCTTTTATTATTTAAGCAGGTAAAGTAACCAGGATCCCTTTTGAGATTTAAAATGCAGATCTTTATGGTTGAAAGAGAGAATCTTTTCCATGGGATCTCCTGGTTTTGCTAAAGAGCTTCGGAGAAGTCAGAAGTGTATATGTCCTTTGTAACATTTGGACTGGGTTTTATATAGCCAATGACTAATCTGAGACAGGGGTCTCCAACCTTGGCAACTTTAAGCCTGGAGGATTTCAACTCCAGGAATTCCCCAACAAGCTGGCTGGGGAATTCCTGGAGTTGAAGTCCTCCAGGCTTAAAGTTACCAAGGTTGGAGACCCCTGATGTGAGATACTGTTTATTTCTTAAGGCAAAATATTTCCAAATATTTATATGTTGGAGGAAAGGAATATTATAGTTGAATTTTCCCTTGTCTGCTCATCTGACAACTCTCTGGGGACTGTCCACCTGTGTCTGCCCCTGTCATTTCTTTCTTTTGAAGTTTTTAGTACTGCCCGGTCCATGGGTGTATATTAACTAATGGGAAAAAAATGTGCTTGACTCTATAAAACTCTCTACCAGAGCTTTCAGGTTTTATTAGGTAAACAGAGCTAAAATATAAGAGTAAGGGAAGATATTTCTCTCTTCCCCCCCAGGTGACAAAACGTTGTGTTGCTCTGTGTATAAGTGTAAGTAAGTCTTCGTAAATGACTTAGATGAGGGAATAGAAGGGGAACTCATCAAATTTGCAGATGACACTAAACTGGCAGGATTTGCCAACACCTCAGGAGACAAGCTCAGGATCCAAGAGAGATCTTGACAAATTCGAACAATGGTCCCTATCCAGCAAAATGAATTTTAATGTGGAGAAAAGCAACATTTTACATTTAAGGAAAATGCAGGAAAAAACCAAAGGTATAAGCACAGATTAGGTGAGACCTGGCTCAAAAACTGTGAGAGGGACCTTGGAGTCCTAGTGGACGATCACTTGAATATGAGCCTGCAATGTGTAGCAGCTGCCAAAAAGGCTAATACACTCCTGGGTTGTATAGACAGAGACATAGAATCAAGATCTTGTGAAGTATTAATACCGCTTTACAAAACCCTAGTAAGGCAAATAACTGGAATATTGCAACCAATTTTGCTCACCATACTACAAAAAAGCTGTTGAGATATTAGAAAAAGCTCAGAGAAGAGCAACTAAGATGATCAAAGGCCTAGAGGCTAAAACATATGAAGAACGGCTGCAGGATTTGGGTTTGGCTAGTCTAGAGAAATGAAGAACTAGGGGTGATACGATAGCAGTATTCCAGTGCTTGAGGGGCTGCCACAAAGAAGAGGGGGTCAAATTATTTTCCAAAGCAACAGAGGGCAGGACAAGAAACAAGGGATGGAAATTAATCAAGGAGAGAGGCAACCTGGAACTAAAGAGAAATTTCCTGAAGGTGTGGACAATTAACCAGTGGAACAGCTTGCCACCAGAAGTTGTGTGCTCCATCACTGGAGGTCTTTAAGAAGAGATTTGTCCATTTGTCTGAAATGGTATAGGGTTTCCTGCCTGAGCAGTGGGTTGGACTAGAAAACTGAAAGGGTTGGTCTCTTCCAACTCTGTTATTCTATTCTATTCCGTTCTATTCTATTCTATTCCATTCCATTCCATTCTCTATTCCACTCCACTCCACTCTACTCATCTGGTGCATATTGTCCTTGGAAGAACACTTTGTTCTTTTAGCTTTCAGTAGCAGAATCATTGGTTCCATAATGTTCTGCAAAGATACCATGAGCCTCTGTTAGCAGGCACCTTGGAAGAGAAAACACTTCTTAGTAGAAGAGGTGAAAAGTGAGGCAGGAAATTATTGCAGAATAAAACATACATGGAGCCATGAGATATTCTGGGTATAAGAACAGCTGTCTCCCTCATGATCCTCAACTGTTTGCATTGTGACATTTATTTGACATTTCCAACCTCCATATTTCTTGTCAGCCCTGTTGGATTCGCACCAGGCACCAGTTCCTTTAGTGTTTTAAATGATGTGGTTGGAACCCTCCTAAGAAAAGTTATTTCTTGCTTTGGTATCCAGCTGCTTCTTATTATTTTGAATTTTTTCCCCTTAGGTTTATAGAATTATGGTTTACTCTGCATCCTTCTCAGATAATTTGAGAAATTGCTTTCACAAAACAGAAAATGGACAAAACTGGATTTTCAGCCCTACACAATAAGGCAGATTGGAAGGGTCCTTGGATATTTGTTGCTCTCACTGAGAAATATTCAAGCTTTGTTTGAACTTGTCTACAGTTCAGACTTCTACACATATGGAGGAAGTCTGCTCTGAAAAGAGAGGAGGGCTTGTTTGATCTCTGTCAGTTCTGAGTTAATGTATTTATCAAGGAAGTCTAGATGATAAGACCAGTCTTGCATGTCTCTTTTTGGAAAGCAGGACAGAATAACTGCTTTTAAAGTGACATCAACATTTTTTAAAAAAAAGGAACAAAAAGATTAGCAATAGAATGCTCTTTTGAGAAAACAAAGTCCCTAAAATAATGGATCAGAGCACTTGCTTGGCACAACTGGCAGGATCCACTGTAGCGCCTTGCAAGAGCAGCCCAAACGTTTCAGAAAATGGGTGGAGGCAGGAGGGTCCAGGGTTTCAACTGAAGTTACTCTTTTGATGTGGGGTCCGATTCAGGGGTGAAATCCAGCAGGTTCTGACAGGTCCTGGAGAACCGGTAGCGGACATTTTGAGTAGTTCGGAGAACCAGCAAATGCCACCTCTGGCTGGCCCCAGAGTGGGGTGGGAATGGAGATTTTGCAGTATCCTTACCTTGCCACGCCCACTAAGCTACGCCACGCCCACCAAGCCACGCCCACTAAGCCACACCACGCCCACAGAACCGGTAGTAAAAAAAAATCAAATTTCACCACTGGTTCGATCATGTGTCGTCCTGGTGATCTAATGTGCCTATTCAGACAGGAGGTATATTAAGTTGATCCCATAAGGTTCATGACCAATCGAGTTTATCTTAGCATTGGAATCAGGCATATTCAGGATGCTGGGCTCAGAAGCTCCTTTCCAGAATGTGATGCTTTGTAATGGAGCAAGCAGCAGAGAAAGGCTTGATGCTTTCAGGTGTCCGTGCGAAAATACACCTGGGACTTTGGGGAGGAGCATGATAAAACTGAACCCTAGGGGAAAGCCTGTTAAGACAAGGGTTGCCCCGGAAAGACAGGAGATAGTCAGGGGTGCCCAATGGAGTCCTGTGTTAATGCAGGAGAAGAAATATATGGAAGTCAGAGAAAAAAAGTTAACAGAAAGTTATTCTCCCAGAATAGAGCTGGAAGGGACCTGGGAGGTGTCAGTGATGGCTCACCTTTTTGCCATCGCATGGCAAAAGTGGGGGGAGCATGGGGGGATTGTGCACGCCCATGCCCACACCCATAATTCTATGCGCCCTCCCACCACGCATGCATGCATGATTCCCCCCCACACACTCCCCCTGCTTTTGGCACACTATGGCATGATTGACCCGTTTTTCACTCTCCCCAGGCTCCAAAGCCTTTCTAGGAGTCTGGGGAGGGCAAAAATGGCCTTCCCCACCCCTCCCAGAGGCCCCCCGGCAGCCTTAAATGGCCCATTTGCCAACTTCCAGTCGGACCAGAAGGCCCCAATATTAGCTGGCATGCACCGGAGCTGAGCTCGCGTGCCCACCGATATGGTCCGCGTGCCACAGGTTTGCCATCACGGCCCTATACCATGTCAGACAGGGTGCTGTCCAGTCTTCTCTTAAAAAGCCTCCTTGAGCCTCATCCAGGCATGAAATGTCTAGAAATCTAATTTGCTGTAGATTGCTATATTTTGTCCCTATTTGTAGAACACTTACCTGTTCCAGAGAGAGAGAAAACACAATAGAAATTTCCTAGTGTACCGAAGTTGTCCCTTCAAAAGGCACAAAAGCATTTTCTGGGTGGAATTGCTCTGTACATGATGTGCCCTTCACGTTTACTGTTAATATTGCATTTCATTTCCAATCTGGGTTTGACCAGGGTCAGTTTTTATGGTTATGTAAAATACAAGTTGGTTTGCTACTGCAGAAGGCTGACCCCTTTGGCCTTTGACTTCTCTCCTGATCCCAGCTGCAGCATGAGAAGGCAGAGCTGGAGCAGCATCTGGAGCAGGAGCAGGAGTTCCAAGTCAACAAGTTGATGAAGAAAATCAAAAAACTGGAAAATGACACCATTTCCAAGCAGCTCACTCTGGAACAGGTATGTCACAGAGGCTGGGGAACATGGGCAGTGATGGGGGTGTGTGTGTCTGGTTGCCAGCACAGCTTGCAGCCCAGCTTTGGGGGAGGGGGTGTGGAAACATTCTTTCGGGGGGGGGGATTGAGGAGAAGGCTGGGAAGGTGCTGGGTCTGGAGGGAGGTTCAGTGGAGGATTGTGCTTAGGGAAAAGTCCAGAGCATAGATGTCAAACTCGGGAAGTCACGTTGTCGTTTTGTGATGTTTTTCCCATTCACAGAGCTGGGGTGGGTGTGGCCTAAGCGTGACGCATCCAGCCCATGGGCCGCCAATTTGACACCCCTGATCCAGAGGAAAGGGAATCCCTGAGGACCCATTAAGAGACAAGGGGAGCTGGGCTCCTTTGCTGCCATCTATCAGGGGCACCTTATTGCTGACTTTAGCATAAGGAATGAGGTGATAGCTTTCCCTTCTCCCTAGTAATAAAATAGGAGCGATTTGGCATGTGCCTCCTTAAATATGCTAATTGGTGACATGCACTCAAAAATTTTTAAAAAATGTTTTTCCTCCTCTTCCATGGTGACGATTCTGCCACTTTATTATTTTTTTGTTAAGTTTATTTTGCCCCCTATTTAGCTGTGAGGCTACTCTAGGCAGCTTACAACAGTGAAAAGGAAGAAATGAAGAGAGAGTGATCAGCACCGAAGTATGGTAATAAAGCAATAAAATAAACAGCGAAGAAGAGCACAGGGGGCAATGCAACTATGTGATTGTCATAAAAGAAAAATGGGCAGGGAGAGAGCAAAGGCCAAGGAGCACGGGGCGGGGGAGTCCATCAATCCCACAGCCACCTCCAGCTGCTAAATATAACTTTATATTCAAGATCAAATCTTGCATTGTTGATTGGAATGGTTCTGCGGGATGCTGTGATGGTGTGTGAGAAAGGATGAAGAAATGCTGCCTGGGGAACAGTTAGATAAAAGAGGGCATAGCCTGCAGCTGCATACAGGAGGAGAAAGAGAGACCTGTAAGGGAGGGGGCGGGAGACTTGCATTTTCAGACCTGCAAGATTCTGTCAGTGCAGCTTTAGAACAAATGTAGCATTAGCTCATCTGGTCATGTTTCCTTTCTGGTCTACCCACTAAGGGCGACATCTGTTTTCTGAATTTTATGCAGATAGACAGTTAAGGATAAGCAAGCTAGCCAGAGGACTTCCTGATACAAAAGATTTTGCAGTTAAGCCCTGAAGGGACTTTTGCAATAGAAGGAAAAGGAGCTCAAGGGGGCTGCTTATTCACATGCAAGAGACTTACAGTACCGTATTTTTCGGAGTATAAGATGCACCTTCCCTCCCCACCCCCAAAAGAGGGTGAAAATCTGGGTGCGTCTTATAGACGGAATGCAACATTTTTGGCCCACTGAAACCCCACCCCCTTTGCAAAAAATGGACGTGCAGAGGCTTTAGGAGGCTTATAGAGTGCTCCTGGGGGCCGAGGAGGGCAAAAACGAGCAAAAACCAGGTCGTTTTTGTTTGGTTTTGCCCACCCAGCCCCCAGGAGCACCCTACAACCCCCCCAAAGCTCTGCATGCCCTCCCCTTTTTTATTAATACATTTTAATCAAAGAGAAATATAATTAGCCTTATGACAATTTTGCACTCACTCACTCAGCAGTGTAGGATCCAAACTGGATTGGCCAGTAGGACCACAGTTTTAGTGTTCTGAACTCCTAAGCTTCTAAATGTAATACATTCTGGTGAGTGAGAAGTTCCTTGAGGATGGGCTCCAGCATGAGTCTGAAAGATGAAAACCTCTGGTACCTATGACTGATCCAGATTGGATTCTAAAACATTATCCTGGGACAATGTATATTTTGCTTCATTCACTAAACAGTGTCTGTTTGTTTGTTTGTTTTTTAAATAAAGTTTTTTATTTTTTTGTTCTCTACATATACATGCACATAATTATTCTTTTTTTTTACATTCATAATCATTCCATTTATAAAATTGTAATATTTCATTTGGGTTGTTTTATTTATCATCCCTCGCCTTCTTCTCCCTTTCTTTTCTCCCTCCCTCCCTTCTCTACTTCCTTCCTTCCTCCTTTCCCTTCCTTCTTCCCTTACCTCTCCCCTCCTCATCTCTTCCTCTTCCCCTTCCTACCCTCTATCCTTCTCTCCTTCTCCCTTCCATCTTCCTGCTCTCTATCTTCCTTCCCTCCTCTTCCTCTCCTCTCCTCTCTTTCTCCCTCCCTCCCTCCCTTCTCTCCTTTCTTCTTTCCTCCTCTCCTTTCCCTTCCTTCTTCCCTTACCTCTCCCCTACCTCTCTCTACCCCTTCCCCTTCCTACCCTCTCTCCTTCCCCCTTCCATCTTCCTCTCCTCACCTTCTCTCTTCTTTCCCTCCTTTTCCTCTCGTTTCCTCTCTTCCTCTCTTCCTTTCTGTTTCTATTGCTGCAGGTGTCTCTTCCAGCTCTTAATTTTTATTTTCTTGGGGTGATATTTCCGCAAACCCAAAAATCTTTGTATATCATTTCTTGTTCCTTTTCCTTCTCTCTCTCTCTTTTTTTTCTTTTAAAAAAAAGAATATTTTCCTTTTTTGGTTAGACAAAGACAGACAACACATAACACATAAAACCTTCTTCAATCACGTACAGCATATTGTTTGGTTGCAAAGTTTTTGTGCATCACTTCCATAGTCATCACTTTCAAATGTATGTAAGATCACAAATTACCAGTCTAGTATATATGTATGCATTATCATTGTACATCATTTACTTGACTATAATTATTATTCCTTCATTTTGAATGAAGTATTCTAAGTATTGGCTTCATTTATATTATAAAATAAATCACATACCTTATAAAATAGTTCAGCTTCTTATTTTCAAATTTCAGATGTCAATTTACTCATTTCAGACAAATTCTCATATCATCAATCCAGTATATTATATAAAAAATTATTATAATTATTAAACATTCGTTTGACTATAAATTGCTTTTACATCCTTTTGTATGAAATATCCTAAATTCGAAGTAAAACTATGTAATGGCATTCCATTAAACCGTCCTAAGATCATCCAATAACATTTCATCTTTCTAACATATTCTAAATAAAAATTGATTATATTTAATAACAAATACTTTTAAACCTCCTCTCATAGTCCTCATTTGCAGTTTGTATAAAATTTCATGTCCTCAAACTAGTATATATATATGTATTATTATCATTATTAGTCATTTATATGACTATATATAATACTCTAAATTTAACTGTTTGACTTAATTTTTATTGTAAACTTTCATTACATCAACCTGTGTCTTTCCAGTAATAGTGCAGTTTTATATCTCGTGTCATTTGTGGAATTAATATTTTGGTTGTTTTCTTAGTAGGTCTTTTATGGACTTCTTTTCGCAACTTGTTCATTGCATATCTTATGAGCACTCGAAACCCTCCATGTGTTCCTTTCATCAACTTATCTTTGGTTATTGCCAATGTTTTTGTCAAGATTTCTCTCCTTACTTCCATCAAGTTTTCTCTTTTTTTTCTTCTGTACTTTGAGGTCTGAGATAGAGTTCCAGTCCACCTATCTCCCCTTTCCATAGTCCACTCTTGCTATTTCCAACTGCGCTCAATTTGCTGTCAGTATCAACAATTTTCTTATCTCTTGTTCCTTTTTTCCTTCAATTTTTGGAACTCTGTCCTCAACTTTCTTCCTTTGATAAATGTTCTCAATTTTTCCATCCCTTTTTGTTGTTCTTTGTTCTGCATCCTCCATTCTCATTTCAATTTTCTCTGTTATTACTAATATTTTTTGAATTTTGGACATAATCATTTGCAATATTAATGTTTCTTTTTCATGTTGCGCCATCCTTTGAGCTTATAAACACTGCCACTATAGCATTCAAGGCTTTTGTTGTATTCCAAATAAGTTCATTGTAATCTTTCAGGTCAAGGCTTTGTCTTCACTGCAGTCCAGCAACTGATTGAGACTCCAGAAGAGCACCTGTGTAAACAATCAGTGCTCTTTCCACTATCACTCTCAATAAAAAAACTAAAAAGTTTTGAAGTGTAATTCCGATGATCAAAGGGAAGAGAAAAGAAACAATATTTCCAAGCCTCCAGCCTCTAAGTGGCAGTGTTACTTTTTCTCTGCTGTTACAGCCCTCTTTAAATACCAGACTTACGGAGAAAAATTCTTAGTAAAAAAAGCAATCCAATCAAACGTTGTAAAAAAAGATTTTTTTAATCCACAAGTATATATAAAAGAAATAAAAATAAAAGAATAAAAAGTAGAAGAAAAACTAACCCTTCCAATTTAAAAAATTGGAAACATTTGCAGAAATTCCATTCGTAAAAAGAAAAATTAAAAAAAGAATAAAACACTAAGTTTAATGTAGCTTAATTTTGCCGCTTATTTTCTTTCTTCAATTTTAATTTAGTTATAATTTTTTTCGGGTAGTCTCTTTTCTAATAATAAAATTTCCTCACCAATCCGACACACTTTCTCTTCCTCTTTCTTTCTTTCCATTCCGGAGCTGTCCCAACTTCAGCAGCTTTAAGGCTGGGTTTCTGTCATCGGAAGTAAGAGATTCTCCTGGATCTATCAGGGACTTTGCGGTGTCCCTGAGATCGGCAGGATGTGCTCTTCTCTATCACTGTCTCTTCTGGACAGTTTAGGTCCAAAAGGACCGTCCAGTAGCAGAAATATCGACTGCGATCTTGGAGCTCCCATGTCACAACGTCAGCTCCCTTTCCACATGCCCCCCCCCCCCTTTTTTTAAAAATCTTTGCAGAAAACGAGTTGTGCAGAGGGTTTGGGAGGCCTGCAGAGTGAAAACCCTTTTTTTACAAAAAATTACTTCTTCAAAATCATGGTGCGTCTTATACTCTGGTGCATCTTATATTCCAAAAATACATTATTTTATCGACATTTTGCTACAGTTTTTCCTCATTCCCCTTGCTTTTATATTCGAAGAGCCTTTTATAGCCTCATTATTGAATTTACTGGTGTATTCTTTGGTCTTAACCATTTGATTCCTGCATTTGATTCCACTATCAGTTTCTAAAGTAATGGTATTCTGTTGAAAGGTTTTTTTGACTGGATTCTTCTCTTTAAAAGAAAAAGGAATCTGCCTGCTAAAGAGCCCTGATATGCTCCCTACTCGATCTTTGTGCTCAAAGGACGTGTGTGCGCAGAGAAGACTCCTTGGCAGCCCTGCCCGTAACGGGTTACGCTGCCTTTGGCTCCTGGTTAAACCAGAAATATTCCCTGTGGTTATGCAGGGTGGGTGGCTTTTGTTCAGCCAAGAACTCCCTTGCCAACCCGTCACATGGGAGCAGAGAGAACTGTGATTACTCTGGACTCCGAACACCACTGCAGTGTTTCTCAGTCCTGAGAATGAGAGCTTCCCTTCTGCCTCCTCCCAGCCTTCGAGGGAAAGTTAGTTGTGTCCCTGAATTCAGCACTAAAGGCTAATACGAAACTGCAAACACTTGTAGGGAATTTCCTTTGATTGGCACATCCTTACCAGGAAATCTCTTCCCTCGGGCTCTGTTTCAGTAGCTGACCTAACCAGTCATCTCTTTTTAGAAGGGTGGTTTAGGGGGGGGGGTTAGTTGCCCTGCAGCAGCTGGGGCTGTTCTGGGCAGTTGTTCATTTCTCATTGAAATTCAAAGCGTCCTGTTACTCCTTTGGGTGGCTATTTAGTTGGCTTAGCTTTCCTCACAAGAGTGCAACTCAGAGAGTTTAGCTATCCTGCTTCCAGTGCTCATCCCATTTCATTCTGAGTGAAATGCTGCTTACCCCAAGGAGTGCTTGGTGGCAGGGAGTGGTTGGCTGGCAGGGCGGTTGGCTCTGATGACCCAGACAGGGGCAGAACAAGCCCACTTGCTCCCGGAGTGCAATTTGAATCAAGAATCAAGGATCGGTAATTTGAGGGCATCCATTTCCCAGACTGGTAACGGGCCTGTTTGCTCCTTTACAGAAGTCATCCTGTGGCCCTTTCATGCCAAATGGCCAGGCCCTTTTCTCCCTTGGGCTGCTGCTGCTGCTCCCCTTCCCCAAGTGATCTTCTGCCTCTTCTCGCCATCTTGGCTGGTGACCAGTGCCCCCTCCTTTCCACTAAGCCCCACAAGAAGTGCCCAGCCCAGCCCTGCAGGAGAGCTCAGCCGCCCTGCTGACGGAATGGGAATTGCCCCACGCTTCAATAGGACCTTCTGCTCTCCCCAGCAGGATCCCGGGATCAGCTCACCTTCCTTCTTAGGATTTCCCCAGAGACTAAAAACACCTGCAATATGTGCCATTATGTGAAAGGCTGGGGAAAGAGTTGGACCGGTGCCAGAAGCCTGTAAGAGGGATGGGTGGTAGGAATGGCTCAGGAGGTCATCTCTGGCCAACAGATGGAGGGCAGCACCCACTCATCAGCCCCAAAAGATTAAACTTCCCCCCTCCCCCCCCAGCTCTGAGATAATCCAAAAGTCACTAATCTGGATGTTTGAGCTGGCATTCTTAGATCTTTTGCTTTGATAGCCTCTCCCAGAAACCACCAGCTGCAGCTCAGTTTGGGGACCAAGTAAAATTTATGCTTTGATTAGTTAACCAAGTGAGACTTAAAATTGTACCTGAAGCGGGGATTTGGAACAAAGGACGGCTGAAGCCCCGCTCTCTTCCCAAAACCTGCAAAATCGCCACTACCCAGAATGAGAATGGCCTAAATTGATAACATCAAGCACTGTGTTGTTATAGGGTCAGTCTGGGACCCAAATTCTGTGTTCAAGACTCCCCTCTTGACCGTGGAGCTGTCTGGGTGACTTTAAGGTTAGCACGCCTTCCCTCCTAGGAGGATAAAAAGAGGTCCGGCCTTGCCTTGAACTCCTCAAAGCAAAAATAATCCCAGGATGACAGAGGAAGCCTGGCTGGGTGGCAGCATCCGGTTGACCTTGGCTGAGCTGGGGAACTAATCGGGATTGGAGCTGATTAGAACTGGATGGGAGATGAGTAGGAGGCTGCAGGCCAGGCTGGGAATCCCAAAATTCCCCACCCCATCTCAGAGATGAGCAGCCAAGCCAACAGGGTACTCTTGCCAGGTGACTTCCAGGGCACGGCCTTAGCCTCTCCAGCCATTGAACCTGGCAGGAATGTAACTTTCATTTTACCTGGGCAAATGAATTAGGAAGAAACCAGGAGGTGCATTTATTTTCCTCTAAATAAACAAAGAAAAGCATATTTAGTTAAAACAGTGTTCCCCCCCCCCCCTGTTTCCAAGATTCTGGATCAACAGGATTTATATCTTTTTTAAAAAATATAGCTTTTTATTTTTTGTTCTCTATATACAATTATAAGTATACATTCACATAATTATTATTCTTTTTTCTACATTCATAATTCTTATACATTTGTCATTCCATTTATAGAATTGTAATATTCCATTCGGGTTGTTTTATTTACCATCCCTCGTCTTCTTCTCCCTTTCTTTCCTCCCTTCTCTACTTCCTTCCTTCCTCCTTTCCCTTCCTTCTTCCCTTACTTCTCCTCTCCTCTCTTCCTCTTCCCCTTCCTACCCTCTCTTCTTCTATCCTTCTCTTCTTCTCCCTTCCATCTTCCTCTCCTTCTCTCTCTCTTCATTCCCTCCTCTCATCTCCTCTCCTCTCTTCCTTTCTCTCCCTCCCTCCCTTCTCTACTTTCTTCTTTCCTCCTCTCCTTTTCCTTCCTTCTTCCCTTACCTCTCACCTACTTCTCTCTACCCCCTTCCCCTTCCTACCCTCTCTCCTTCTCTCCTTCCCCCTTCCATCTTCCTCTCCTTACCTTCTCACTTCTTTCCCAAGGTTTTATTTCAACTGCGCAAGCAGTTGAGAAAGGATCTTTGACTAAAATGTAAATGTTGGCAATATGAATGCAGTTTCTGGGTGTCCCTGAATTGGTGCTGACTTAAACTGTGGTCCAGCTCAAATTTAGGAAAAGGGGGAGGCCCCTTCTGAACCAGCCACATTTTGCCTCCTAGCTAAGACGCGAGAAGATTGATCTGGAAAACACACTTGAACAAGAACAGGAAGCCCTCGTGAACCGTCTCTGGAAGAGGATGGACAAACTTGAAGCTGAAAAAAGGTGCATTTTCTCCTTTGCTCCTCCCAATCATTCACTCCATGGGGGGAGGGGGCATGTAGATTTTACAGCTTCTCCCTGAAATGTAGCTATTACAGGGGGCAATAAAAAACCAAGAAGGAGACAGTAAACTACTGTATTTTTTGGAGTATAAGATCACCTTTTTCCCCCCAAAATAGACAGTGAAAATCTGGGTGCAGATTTTCTTATACACTGAATACAGCATATTTGGCCTCCCGAAACCACGCCCCCTTTGCAAAAATGGCCGTGCATAGCCTTTAGGCTTCCAGAGTGCTCCTGGGGGCTGGGGAGGGCAAAAACGAGTGAGAAACGGGCCATTTTTTTCTGTTTTTGCCCCCTCTGGCCCCCAGGATCACTTTGCAGGCCTCTCAAACTCTCTGCATGCCCCGTTTTTCACAAAAAAACAAAAGCATGAAGAGGGTTTGGGAGGCCTGCAGAGTGCAAAACCTTTTTTTAAATTTACCTCTTCGAAATCTTGGTGTGTCTTATACTGTGAAAAATACATTATGTTATGTTACAGAGAGTAAATGTAACATGGCATTTCAGACTTGCTCACTAGAAAGGGCCCTTTCTGTCCCATTCACTAGGCTTCACTTCAGGGGTGTCCAAACTTGGGAACTTTAAGACTTGTGGACTTCAACTCCCAGAATTCCCCAGCCAGCCATGCTGGCTGGGGAATTCTGGGAGTTGAAGTCCACAAGTCTTAAAGTTCCCAAGTTTGGACACCCCTGCTTTACTTTATGCGTCTCACATTAAGTATTAGCCACTGCTATTTATAAATCTTTGTGCCGAATCCCGATTTTTGTCAGAAATAACCTGAAAATTTCACAAAAGCAGCAGAACGTGAAGGATCCACAAACACATAGATGTGGGTGCCAGCCAACGAAAGGGTGGGCCACACAGTGATCCTTTGTTCCCCCAACTATTTTTTAAAATTTTTCTAAACCTATAAAAAAATTAAAGTGGTGCTACGACTCTTCCTTCTGAGACTGAGGCAGTCTTGTTCAGAGGAAAGGGAGCAAAAATGGACCTCACGCTTGGGGAATTCTGGGTGGGAATCCCTGCCTCCTTCCCACCCCGGACACGGAGTATAATGACCACTTGCCTGGCCTGTTAATCAGAAATCTGGAGCCATCAGGCTTGGCCTTAGTCTTGACTCTTCCCATCCTCTTCATGTGGGCTTATTGATCCCCAGGCAGGTGTCAAGTGGTTGCCCACATCCCACAGGTGTGGCAGATAATGCTTTCTCACCATTCCTACTTATGGGCATTTAATTTCTTCAGCACAATCCATGCTTACCTTCCTTTGCCAAAAAGAGAATATTGCCCATCTCAGATCATCTTGATTTCTGTTCATGCATTCCAACGAAGAAACGAAGCCAAAAGTTCCAATATAAACATTTTTTAAAAAAATTTCAGAATTCTCCAGGAGAAACTGGACCAGCCCGTGTCTGCCCCTCCATCGCCAAGGGACATATCCATGGAAATAGACTCTCCAGAAAATATGATGCGGCATATCAGGTTTCTGAAGAATGAGGTAGAGAGGTTAAAGAAACAACTCCGAGCAGCACAGCTACAGCGTAAGTCCCGGCTTCTTATCTGGCTGCGCTGCCTCCTGCGTCATGTAAAACGATCCCTGATCCAGAAGGGGGGATTTCCAGGCCAAGTTCAGAAGGAGAATGCTGTTTTTTAGGCAGCAGACTGTCCGTACTGCAACCTATGTTTTCCTTGCTGTTCTTTGAGCTTGTTCGTTTTCTTGCAGACATTTCATTACCCAAACTCAATAACATTATCAGTTCGGACCAGTTCACCTGAACTGGTAGCGGTGAACTGCGGTGAACTGCGGGTGGGCCCGCCCCCGCCCACCTGAACCGGCTCCAAAACGTCCTATGTAGCCTCATTTTCAATGCGTGCGACAGCAAAGTACATGCATGGAAGGCCGCACACATGCTCGGAAGGTGCGCGTGTTCACAGTTGTGAACCGGTGGTAAACCTAAGTGAATCCCATTGCTGAGTAGGATGAATACAAGTTTCAGGTCATTTACCTTACTTTAGTTCACCATAAAATGATTAGATGTGGTTTTGCAAGTCTCTAATCTGCTTTGCTAAACGATAGTGTTGTGCTTTTTCTTGACAATACTGAATGTACATTTTGGGGCAGGGGAAGAACATTTGACCATGTTTAACTCAATTTGAATTGCCAACTATTTGGACAAGCTCTCTTCAAAAGAAGTGAAAATGCCACAGCCTGATTTTTGCATTATTTTATTATGTTTCGGAAAGCAACATTGGTTGCTCTAGAAAGAAGACTTTAGATGTTAATGCCTTAATATTATCTAAGAGCATTATGCCATCCTCTGGACCCACAGAGCACATGGTCCTTTTGTTGTGAGCCAAGACGTGCAACGACATGGCCACAAAGCAGCACAAAATGGAAGAAAGGAGAGACCTTCTCCAAGGAACAACAACCGAGGCATAAAATACCGGAGGAGGCTCTGTAGTGAGAGAGTAAAGAAATTTACCAAAGTTTATCCTCTTTTCCTCCTTATCTCCCAAGCTGGTGCTCCAGTGGTGAGATTTGAACAGTCCAGAAGGGCCCTGAACATCTAGAAGAAATCCAGATGGGCTGCTGGTGGGATCACCTTCCCTGCGCACGTCTTGGGGGAAACTCTCATTTTGGGAGAGAAAAGGAGACCTTAATGCTCAGAATTTGATCAAGTCACGATTCACATTGCGTTCTCCAATACTTGCTTCAAATCCAAGATATTTAAATTCTAAATAAAACTCAGCAACTTTCTAGAGTAACCTCAAACAATTGTTGTTTGTTAGTGACTTTGGCGAACATCCCATCAGAGGGATCCTGTGGTTTGAGGGCTTTTGTCTCAACAGAGAAAGAAGTGTAGGGAGTAAGGGTAGGATCCAGGGGCAGTATTTCACCTACCGGTTCGGAAATGTGAGTGCACGCTCCCACACATGCGCTCGGCCTTCCACGCATGTGCTTTTGCTTGAAAACGTGCCTGAATGGGACAGCATAGAGCCAGGGCAGGTGGGCAGGCCCACCCGTGATTTTTACTACCGGCTTGGGCGAAGCAGCCCAAACCGGCTGAATACCACCTCTGGTAGGATCCTGAAGTCTGTGCTTAAGATGGGGAAATAAATGGGGGGAGAGGCTCTGAATTTCAGATTCAAACTGAAAAAGCAAAGAGAGGAGCCATCTTGGCTGATTGTATTTCTTCCAGCCTTTGAATGTAAAAAGTTAAGCTTTTTTTCCCCCCTTTCTGCCCTTGGATATTTGTGGGTCTGCGTTCAGACTAGGTTGAAATTGGCAGCCTTTTTTCTAGGCAGAAATTAGGGGCGATATTTCAACTTCGCTTTCTTGAGGCAGAGCATTTAGCAGCAATCGACGTCCTTTGCGGAGGGAAATGAAGAAGACATTTGTTTTTAGGCTGAGTCCTCGTTGGCAAGGTGTGCAAAATTAGTGTGTCCCTTCAAAAGGGGTCAGAGGCTGTAATCTCTGTGTCCTTGGCTGTCCCTTGGAAGCAAGCGTGACAGACGTCTGGGAATCCGGGCGGCCAATGTGCAAATGTTAGCCTGGAGCATTAGAATGCAAGAGCCTCTTGTGGGCCTCTACCCTTATCTTCTGTCTGCCCCATAGTTGTCCTTGAAGGCCTGGTGGGTGACTGTAGCAACAGGGACGTGACCCAGGACAATTTACGGCTTTCTGGGCCTCCATCATGCTGCAGCACTCTGGGTTATCTCTGTCCCCCCAACTCTCCGTTTAGGCCAGGGGTGTCCAAACGTGGGAACTTTAAGAGTTGTGGACTTCACTTCCAGAATTCCCCAGCCAGCATGGAGTTGAAGTCCACAAGTCTTAAAGTCCCCAAGTTTGGACACCCCTGGTTTAGGCCAAAACTCTAGGGAAGGGATTGGCAACTTTACCGACCTGTGGACTTCAACGCCTGGAATTCCTGAGCCTTCTCCCTCTCCTTATACTTTGTGAAGTTTTGTGGCATTTATGTTGTCATTTCTGCCATCACGAAAGAGACTGCTGTCCCAGGGGTAGATGTTCTCCCCAACTCAAAGCTTGCCCCTGGTAGCTTGGTAATTGTGGTGTTACTCCTTTGGGACAAGAAGTGTTTATTGTGAATCATTCCACAATTGAGGTTTTCAGAGCTAATATTGACGCTTTTGAGCAAGGGGTCTCCAAACTTTGGCAACTTGTGGATTTGTGGACTTCCGCTCCCAGAATTCCTCAGACAAACCATGGGACTTGAAGTCCACAAGTCTTTAAAGTTGCCAGGTTTGGAGATCGCTGCTTTTGAGGATGGCTGCTAAGCCTGTCTGAACCAGGAACCACCACTCTCACTTTTATCTAACCAACAACTTTCTGATAGGTATGAATTGACCTTGGGGAACCATGGACCATGGTTCCAATTGCAGCCAGTTCAATGCCAGTTTAAGGTTAAACTATGATTTGTTCCGCTCTCAGTATTCACCTTCTTTGATTCAGCTGAATTAAGGGTTGAGTTACGCAACGTTTGCCAGTATCTGTGGTGCTTCTAAAGCACAGTCATGGGCTTAATAACCAGCCACCTTGAAACCCCAGATTCAGGAAAGAAGAAAGAGGTGAGGAGAGGAGGATGGAAGGGAGAGAAAGAGAAGGAGAGAGGGTAGGAAGGGGAAGAGTAGGAGTAGGGGAGAGGTAAGGGAAGAAGGAAGGGGAAGGAGAAGAGGAATGAAGAAAGTAGAGAAGGGAGGGAGGGAGAAAAGAAAGGGAAAATAAGGTGGTGTTACAACAGGAGGAAGGGATGGTAAACAAAGCAACCCAAACTCTATTATAACCTATTAAATGGAATAACAAATGTAGAAGAATGACCAATGTAAAGAATAACAACAATTATGTGAATGTAAACTTAAAATGCTATGTAAGAGAACAAAAAATAAATAAAAATAATTTCTGGAAACCCCAGATTCAGAGAAGATGGCCCAGTACCTGGAGGAGGAACGTCACATGCGGGAGGAGAACCTGAGGCTCCAAAGGAAACTGCAGAGGGAGATGGAGCGAAGGGAAGCCTTGTGCCGGCAGCTGTCTGAAAGTGAATCCAGTCTGGAAATGGACGATGAAAGGTTTGGCCTTCGTTTATTCTGGAGTTCAGGGCTCTGGGGCTACAACTGGGAACAGACTTTTCCAAGTCCGTTGCTTCCTCTTCTGCAATTGACAGCATACCTTGCCTTGGGCTCACCTGAAGCCCAGGGTCACTCCAGGTCTCTGCAGGGACAGACCTGCAGCAGCCTCAGAAGCAGGGACCATGTTGGACGGGCAGGGCCCTGATGCAGCCGGGTGGCCCCTCCCTTTCAGGAGGCAGTTCTGGCTTTCTTATTTCAATCCTTCTGCCCAGATGGCAAGGTCTGCCGGGTTGATTGATGGGGATTCTCCTGCTGCTTGATATATATGGCTCTTGTTAATTTTGAGGAGCCCTTCTGGTATCTGGAGTCTACCAGCTTTGCTGGTTGGAAGGGGTGAGATGCTGGCAGCTTAGTTACTTTTAAGTTAGCACAGTCGTGCAGTGAAGCCGGGCATGGCCAGCCTGTGAGTTTGAATGGATAACTTAGTTAAATCTGCAGTGAATTCCTCTGAAGAGTGGACAACTCTCTTTGAAGAAGGTTGGATGAGTTGCCGTTGGCAGCACCAGGAGAGAATTCTGTGCTTTTGGCACTGAAGCGTTTTGGAAATGAGCTTTGTTACCCACATTCCTTACACATTTGTGTAAAAGTGTAATGCAGTATTTATGGTGATTGTGTAAAATACTTAATATGCCTTAAAATACCTGCTTTATTAGAATCATCTTTGTAAATGATTAAAAATGTTCTTATTTAGTCAGTTGTACTAACTTTATCATGAAGTTCCCCTAGAATCTTAGATTAGATTAACAGAGTTGGAAGGAACCTTGTAGGTGATCTAGTCCAACTCCCCCCCACCCCAAAGGAAGAACCCCTACACCATTTCTGACAAATGGCAATCTAATCTCTTCTTGAAAGCCTCCAGTGATGAAGCTCCCACAACTTCCAAAGGTAAGCTGTTCCATTGGTTGATTGATCTCACTGTCAGAAAATTCCTTCTTATTTCCAGGTTGAATCTCTCCTTGTTCAGTTTCACCTGTTATTCCTTATCCTGCCTTCGGGTGCCTTAGAAAATAGCTTGACCCCCTCCTCTCTGTGGCAGCCCCTCAAATATTGGACAACTGCTATCATGTCTCCCCTGGTCCTTCTCTTCACTAGACTAGCCATGCTCAGTTCCTGCAACTGTTCATGTTTTAGCCCTAATCATCCTGGTTGCTCTTCTCTGCACTTTATCTATTGTCTGAACATCTTTTTTATAGTGTGGTGACTAAAACTTGATGCAGTACTCTAGGTGTGGTCTTACTAAGACTTTATAGAGTGGTATTAGTACCTCACTTGATCTTGATTGTATCCTTCTGTTAATGCAACAGAATTGCATTGGTTTTTTTTAGCTGCTGCTGTACATTGCTGGCTCATATTTAACTGGTTGTCCACTAAGACTGCAAGATCCCTCTCACAGTTACTGTTATTAAGCCTGGTTTCACCCAGTCTATATATGTACTTTTGGGTTTTTTTTGCCTAAATGTAAGACTTTACTTTTTTCTACATTGAATTTCATTTTGTTAGATGGGACCCAGTGTTCAAGTCTGTCAAGATCCATCTGGATTTTGAGCCTATCTTCTAGGGTGTTATCTATTCCTGCCAGCTTAGTATCATCTGCAAATTTGGTAAGTTCCCCTTCTATTCCCTCATCTAAGTCGTTTATGAAGATATTGAAGAATACTGGCCCTAAGAGGGAACTTCGTGGTACCCCACTGCTTACTTCCCTTCATGTAGGCGTAGACCTATTAAGGACTACTCGTTGAATATGGTTTGTCAGCCAGTTATGAATCCATCTGCTGGTGATGCTATCTATTCCACTTTTTTCTAGCTTACCAAGAAGTAGGTTGTGGTCTACTTTGTCGAATGCCTTGCTGAAGTCTAATTATTTTATATCCATAGTATTTTGTTGGTCTACTAATTTAGTTACTATGTTGAATGCAATAAGATTGGTTTGGCTTGATCTGTTTTTAACAAATCCATGCTGACCGCTAGTTATTATTTTACTTGTTTCTATGGTAGATGTTGGCAGATCTGTTTTTTTATTATCTTTTCCAGTATCTTCCCAGGTATTGATTTTAGGCTGATTGATCTATAGTTTCCTGGGTATGATCCCCCCCCCCCTTTTTTTTTTTTTGAAGATGGGAACCACATCAGCTCTTTTCCAGCCTTTGGTAGTTCTCCGATGCTCCAGGAGTTTTGGAAGATGTGGTACAGTGTTTCTGAGATGACATCTGCCAGCTCCTTTAGAACTCGGATGTAATCCCTCAAGTCCCGGTGATTTGTATTTATCAAGATCAGACAGGTGTTCTCTTACTTTTTTTTTTTTTTGTGCTTATTTTAACTTTTATTTCTAGTCTGTCCTTTAAAGTTATGTTTTTGGTAGGTTGGTCTATAGTTTCTTTTTGCGTGAAGACCAATGCAAAGAATGAGTTAAGCAGCTCTGCTTTCTCTCTGTTTTCTGTTACTTCCTTGCTGGCTTCTCTCTTTAGTGGACTGTTTCCTTGATTTTTTTTCTTGTTATTTAAATGTTGAAAGAAACTTTTTTTAAAATTATTTTTGACTTTTGTTGCAAGTCTTTATTCTGAGCCTTTGCTTTCCTGATTTCATCTTTGCAGAATCTGGCTATGCTGATATTCTCCCTTAGTTGTGTGTCTTTCCATTTTTTCTACTTGTCCTTTTCGTCTTTCAATTTGTCAGAAATATCTTTGTGCCACCATGCTGGTTTCTTCTTGGATTTCTTGTTTTTCTTTCTCAGTGGTATTGTGCTGGTCTGGGCTTTTATGATCATATTTTTTAGAGTTTACCAAGATTCTTGAGTTGTTTTCCCCTTTAGGATTTTCATCCAAGGAATCTTTCCCAAGTCTCTCTGAGTTAATTAAAACCAACTCTTTTCTAATTTCTGGTATCCTTATGTTCTATTGCTTGTGTTTTCATTATGTTGAATTCTAGTATGACATGGTCACTCTCACCCAATGTTCCTGCAGTTTCAACTCTTTCTATCACTTCTTCTCTGTTCGTAAGCATTAAGTCCAGTATGGCTCCTCTACCATTTGGACAATAAAATTGTCAGCTAGGTTGGTTAGGAACATATTTAATTTCTCACTTGGTGCAGAATTAGTCTTCCAATTGATATCAGGGTAATTGAAGTCTCCCATTACTATTGTAGTGTGTTTCCTACATATATTTGTTAGTTGGTTAGCAAAAAGGACATCTATTTTTTCTGCTCGATTGGGTGGCCTATAGTATACACCTATGGCCATGTCATTCTTTTTTTCTTTTAAATTCATCCATATGCATTCTAGGAGGATTTCATCTTTGGTTTCATGCGTTTTGGTAGCAATATAGTGGTCCTTTACATAGTATGCAACTCCACCTCCTCTTTACAATACAATACAATACAATAGTAGAGTTGGAAGGGACCTTGGAGGTCTTCTAGTCCAACCCCCTGCCTAGGCAGGAAACCCTATACCGTTTCAGACAAATAGCTATCCAACATCTTCTTAAAGACTTCCAGTGTTGGGGCATTCACAACTTCTGGAGGCAAGCTGTTCTATTTTTATGGGGGTCTGTTTTATGGGGTCTGTTTTTTTTAACAGTTTGTATTCTTCTATCAGTATGTTCCAGTCATGGGTTACATCCCATCAAGTTTCTGTTATTCCAACTATATCATATCTACCATCATGCATTAATAGTTCAAGTTCACCCTGTTTGTTCCCCAGATTTTGTGCATTTGTATATAGGCACTTGAGATCTTTATCCCTGACTCTGGGTATGCTTCCTATGTCTCCTATTTGGTGTTGAAGTTTGCCTTCCTTCCCATCCCTCCTTACTTCATTATTTGACTTGATTTCTTGGGGTTTTTGCTTGGAATTAGGTTCTGGTTATCCTAAAGATTGGTCATCCTCCCCCCTCAATTTTAGTTCAAAGCCGCAAATTAACTAAAGAAATCCAGGGAAAAGAAGAATCAGAATTCTATTAGATATGGGATAAATGGTATAGGTGGATGGAGGAAAGAAATAGGAATCCTAGGCGATAAATAAACAGAATGTGGTAGCTCTCATAGATTGTTGTCGGTGTTAAAATGTTTATCCATTGAATAATATAAATACGAATGATTTTTGATAAAAGTACTTTCAAACAAATGTAGCTAAAGGAGAATCTGGGTATCGTCTTTGATTTAAAATGCACAATTTAATGTGAATGAAGTATAAAGAATGATTGTAGTAATGCACAGAACTCAAATGTAACCAATTGACATGCTAGCTGGCAGTTGTATTGAAGAGTGTTTTGTGTGTGTGTTATTCGTCTAATTAAAACAATAAAAAATAAAAAATAAAAAATAAATTTAGTTCAAAGCCCTACTGATAAGTTGAGCCATTTGTTTTCCAAAAACATTCTTCCCAGTCTTTGTGAGGTGCAGCCCATCCCTTGCCAAAAGCCCATCTTGGAGGTAGTATAGACCAGTGTTTCCCAACCTTGGCGACTTTAAGTCCTGTGGACTTCAACTCCCAGAATCCCCCAGCCAGCATAGAGCATAGGAGCATAGCTGGCTGGGGAATTCTGGGAGCTGAAGTCCACAGGACTTAAAGTCGCCAAGGTTGGGAAACACTGGTATAGACCATGCTCCAGAAATCCAAAGATTTTTGGCGACACCAACCCTTTAGCCAGTGGTTCTCTTCTAGAATTCTTTGTTGTCCTTTCGTTGGCAGTACAGATGAAAAAAACTACTTGTGTGCCTAAGTCCTTGACTTTCTTGCCTAGTGCTCTTAATCACTCAATAATGTTTTCAAGTCCTTTTTTGTGTCATTTGTCCCTATGTGTAATAGTAGAAAAGGGTAGTAATTTGTGAGCCTATTTATTTTGGTTAGGTTGATTTTTGCTCCAGGGAGACAACATACCTCCCTAGATTGTATGTCTGGTCTTCAGATGGCTAGTTCTGTTCCTTTGAGAATAGAATCTCCTATCACCAACACTTGCCTTCCTTTTTTGGGGTGTGTGTGTGTATTGCAGTCTGGGGTGCTTTTCTGTTTATGCCAGGTGAGTTTGTTGATGTGACTTTTTTGGTGATATTGGATGATATCTATTTTCTAAGTGTTTGTATGTTTTCTTTGAGGGGGAGGTTGTGGGTCTGAGTATTAACAGAGGGATACAATCATGATCAAGTGAGGTACTAATACCACTCTATAAAGCCCTAGTAAGACCACACCTAGAGTACTGCATCCAGTTTTGGTCACCACACTATAAAAAGATGTTAAGACTCTAGAAAAAGTGCAGAGAAGAGCAACCAGGATGATTAGGGCTAAAACATGAACAGTTTCAGGAACTGGGCATGGCAAGTGTAGTGAAGAGAAGGACCAGGGGAGACAGGATAGCAATGTTCCAATATTTGAGGGGCTGCCACAGAGAGGAAGGGGTCAAGCTATTTTCCAAGGCACCTGAAGGCCAGACAAGGAATAATGGATGGAAACCGAACAAGGAGAAATTCAACCTAGAAATAAAGAGACATTTTCTGACAGTGAGAACAATCAACCAATGGAACAAAAGTTGCCTTCGGAAGTTGTGGAGGCTTCATCACTGGAGGCTTTAAGAAGGGATTGGACTGCCATTTGACAGAAATGGTGTAGGGTTTTCTGCTTGAGCGGGGGGGGGGGGGGGGGTTGGGGTTGGACTAGATGACCTATAATGTCCCTTCCAACTCTGTTAATCTGTTAATTTCAGTTGCTCAGTTTTAATGGGGCTGCTTCTGATTGGGTTAGATTGGGCAGCAAGGGTTTGTTAGGTGTGTGCTGCTGCTTCTTTTGATTATTGTGTTTCCTTGTATGTGTGACATACCTCCATTTGTCTTCCTCCAAGGTCAAATCCCAAATCCTCTGGGATTTATTTGTTCATTATATGGTTTGATTTGGGCATAGGTTGGAGTTCGGCTAGAGCTGCCCCTAGATTCCTTACTTTTTCCACTAGCAGTTCACATAATTTACATTTAATGCATAGTATATATTTAATGTATAATTTGATGTGTTCTTTGGGCATAAGCACATCCCCGGAACATATATTGCACAACACAATACAAACACAATCTTAGAAAAGCATCCAGAAAAACTAGAAGGAAGCCTAAAGTAAGGAAATAGATTTGTGGCAAATTAAAATTAATTGATCTGTATGTCTTAAATTAGATACTTTAATGAAATGTCTGCGCAAGGATTAAGACCTCGCACTGTGTCAAGTCCAATTCCATACACACCTTCTCCAAGTTCTAGCAGACCCATCTCACCAGGTAAGAAATAAGGGAAATTCTGCGTTTTTGCCTTTGGCACACGTGTATCTTGCTTGGGTATGTAAGTAATCTTCCATGGGCACCAGTGAGTGGAGGCTTTTCAGCCTTCAGGAAGTTAAAACAGACAGATTATATTGAAATCTGGGTATGTAATTAGTCAACAAACAGAGCTTAGGCATTTTTATTTCAGCGATTTGTTGGAAACCACAAACCATTGTTAAAATTTATGTAACTCAGAAAGAGATTTTATAGTTTTTTGACATGTTTCCTTTTAGAATCCTTTCTTGGCCTTAGATATTTTTTTAAAGTTTCATTTTATTCAGATTTTACCACCCAGCCACTCCTAGGGTTAAATCTCCAATTCAGAGGGGGCCATTTTATTTCCTGCTTTGAAACTTCTGGGTTGGGGCAAACTATACAATTAGACGCTTAAATGGCATTGCCCCTTTTGGCCTGACCAGGAAGCCCCCATACCTTGTCAACAAAATTGGAGACCTCTTCCCTGCCTTTCCTTCTTCCTCTTGGACGGGCATGTTGCTGCCTCTCCCTCGGTCGTGACGCCACCTCTTCTTGCTTTCTGGTTGCAGGTCTCTCATATACAAGTCATACCGTTGGCTTCACTCCCCCAACTTCACTCACCAGAGCTGGCATGTCTTATTATAACTCTCCCGGCCTTCACGTGCAGCATATGGGACCATCCCACAGCATTACGGTGAGTCTCTATGGCTGGGCTTTCCAAGTGTGGCAACACTAAGACCCGTAGACTTCAACTCCCAGAATTCCCAGAATGGCTGAGGAATTCTGGGAGTTGAAGTCCATAAGTCTTAAAGTTGCCAAGGGAGGAGAGCCCTGCTCTACAGTTCCTTAACCCCCTAGGGCGCAGGGGTGTCCAAACTTGGGAACTTTTAAGAGTTGGGGACTTCAACTCCCACAATTCCCCAGCCCAGCTGGGGAATTGTGGGAGTTGAAATCCACAACTCTTAAAGTTCCCACATTTGGACACCCCTGCCCTAGGGTTTGCTACTTCCTGTTTTTTTCAGACTGGGGTACTACCAAGCCCATGTTTCTCTTTTTAAACTTGAGCAATGTTTCTTGAACTTGGCAACTTTATGTTGGGTGGGTTTCAGCTCATAATGGCTGGGGAATTCCGGGAGTTGGAATCCTTACATCTTAAAGTCAATGAAGTTGAAAATCCAGTTCGTAATCATGGGAAAAATCATCAAATCAGCTGCATTGGGCACCTGATTGATGATTTTTTCCATGTTTACAAACTGGACTGTGTGTGTGTGTGCAGCTCTTCTTTTTCTTTGTGTTATGCATTTGTGTGCCCTATTTTTGCGCTACTTCTCACTAGCATCTTCTCCAGAACAAAAGGTCAGAGACTTTCCTGAGCATGAAGACTTGTAAATATCTACAAGCCCATAAAACCCCCAAACCATAAAGAACACAAACTGCAATGTTTCCCCCCCCCCCTTGTCTCCCCTCCTTAACAAATGAGTCGTCCCAGGCTGATTCAGGTTCAGGGCCAGCCATCAGTTTATTGTCATAAATGGTATCTTCCATTTTTTCTTGTCTTTTGTTAGTTTATTAAGCTTTCACTGCCCAGTTTTCTAAAATCACAAAAAGACATCAGGACTACTTTTTGCTGTCGCAACAGATGAGGTTTTCTACTCAGCAAGTACCGTATTTTTTAGAGTATAAGATGCTTATAAGACGCACCTAGGTTTTGGGGAGGGAAACAAGGGGGAAAAAATCTGCCTCTGCCTCCCAGCAATTTGCCTCCTTGCAGCAAACAGTTGGGAGGCAGAGGCCAAAGGGTGGGGGCTGGTGGGTGGGTGGGGCTGCATTCAGTGTTAAAGACGCATCCAAATTCGGAGTCTTATACTCCGAAAAATACGGTAATTTTGAATTGGGGCAACACTTTTGAGTTTGACAAGGAACTGAAAGCCTTGCCACAATGATGTA
Organism: Natrix helvetica; assembly: GCF_964273705.1. Taxonomy (NCBI): domain Eukaryota; kingdom Metazoa; phylum Chordata; class Lepidosauria; order Squamata; family Natricidae; genus Natrix; species Natrix helvetica. The sequence goes on along the minus strand of NC_138551.1, from coordinate 106,075,011 downwards.
CCCTATTAACTAATATCTCCTCCCCCGCTCCATGTGTGATCAACTCTAGCACTCTTGCCTCCAGCTCCCTTATCTTCCTTTGCCTCCAGACCTTCCGGAATGGAAGGCCACGGGGGCGGGGGGGGGCAGTGGGTTGGGGGCACAGAGGAGGAGATCAGCGTAGAAGGATCCTCCAGCCCTCTCTACAGAGGCAAGGTTTTAAGGAGCGCTCCAGCCAGATTTCAGTTGCAGAGAACATGGCTGGAAGTCATAACCGTAGGGGTAGCGAGGGACAAGGGTCAGATGGAAAATGTCTGTGCCCCTTCTAAAAGAAGTGATGAATTCAGCAAGTCAGAGTTGAGGCTGTGCTGCAACCCCCCCCCCCCCCGGTGGAAGCAATTCCTGACTTGGCCTGCTGGGGGTGAGCCTCGGAGTAGGGCTGCCAGGATTCCCGGCTGGCACTGGCTCTCCCAGCATGGGGGCATCTCTCCGCATTTGGTTGTCCTTATCCCAGCCCTTGTTTCTTTCCTCCTGCAGAGGCCTTTGCCGCGAAGAAGCAACAGCCCGGACAAGTTCAAGCGCCCCACGCCCCCTCCCTCTCCGAACACGCAGACCCCACTGCCTTCGGCACCCCCGCCTCCCCCTCCGCCTCCCCAGCCGGCTCCTTTCCAGCCCTCCACTCAGCCTTAGTGCCCCGGCCAGTGTTCCTGCCTTCAGAGTTGGACTCATCCCCCGGAGCAGTTTACTACAAGCCAAAGGCTTAAACCACAGTCAATTTAGAGTTGACTTGACTTGCACTGAAGTTGTCGAGGCTTCACCGTTTCATTGTGTTGTACCAGTTTGCCCAAGGACCTCCTCCGGCGTTAGCGCCTGCCCCGCATCCGAGGCGCTTCCTTCCAGGGAAGGGGGTGGGCAGCGGTGCCTGAGCATCCCCCCCACCCGGGGGGGCCCCCCGTCTGCGCAAGAAGAATCCTCTCTCGGTTCCTCCAAAACTCAGCCATCGGGGTGAGATCTGCCACATCCATCTGAAGCAAGCTAACCCCAACCCCCGACCCCATCAGTGTCGACAGGGGAGCATCCATGTATGCGCCTGCCGCGGCTGACACACCAGCGCCTGCGTTGGGTATTGCGGCCTTCTGTTTTGCTGAGCTCCCTGTAGAGCCTCTCCTTTAACACCCCCTCCCTCCCCCCCCCCCGCTTCCTCCTTTCTGAGATACAAAAGGGAAAGTTCTCTCTGGTTCTTCCCAACCCCTTGCGTTCTGCGACTAAGGCAGGGGCTCTGCGTTACCAGCTCCCAGGTATGACGGTGGGAGTTTCCAGCGCATACGGCAAATCAGCTCTACATTTCAGTACAGCTTTTAGTGCGAAAGTGAAAGCCCGACGCCTCGTCTCTCGAATTGTGTCCCTTAATTTCCAGACTCAAGTAAAGCATACATGTGCAGCCCACCCCATTTATCCAGTGTGTTGGTACTGTCTGAAATGTCAGACCCTGTAAGACGTATGGATCTCCCCCCCTCGCTCCCTCCTTGCCTCTCTCCTTCCTTCCTTCTCTCCCTCCCTTCTTCCTTCCTTCCCTCCCTTCTTCCTTCTCTCTCTCCCTTCCTTTTTCTTTCCTTCCCTCCCTCCCTCCTTCCCTTCTTCCTTCTCTCTCTCCCTCCCTTCTTTCCTTCCTTCTCTCTCCCCCTCCCTCCTTCCTTCCTTCCCTTCTTCCCCCCCTCCCTGCCTCCCCCCCTACCTCCCTCCCTTGTAAAGCCCATCCTGCTGATTCATTATAATGCTTGGAGCCATCTACAGCTGTTCTCTGATTTTTCTGCTGTAGGAAAGCAGTTTTTATGAAAAAAAAAAAAAAGCCTGATTTCCCCCCTTGTTTAAACTATTTTAATGGTGGGGCCCTTCCTCTCTGAAAGTTTAAACCGCGACGTTAGGCTTTTGGAAGAAGAAAAATTAAAGCTGAAGGGAGGTGCTCATTTATAGCAGCCTATGGTAAACAGCCAAAAGTGTTGTATTGCTTGGTAGAAAAGGATCAAGAGAAAGTTAGGTGACAATAGCAAATGCGTATTTAGCAGCATAAGCCGGTACAATGTATAAAGAAATGTATTCTGGAATACATTCTTTCAATTCATTTAGCACAAATAAATGGTTTGTTTCACTTTGCAGTGGAACGGAGTCTCTTTTCCCCCCCTTTCTTGAGGTTCCTGCTTGCTAACTTTGAAAAGTCTCCTCACTCAGGTGCTTAAGAGAGGACGAAGCAGGAGGCAGTTCTGTATTTTTGTCATGCCTAAACATACTGTTGAAGCCCAGGCTTAAAACATCTGACTTAAAACATTGGTACGGTTTCATGTTTTTCTTCATGAAATGGAAAGTCGGCATTGAAGGCATAATCCAGGGGTGTCAGACTCAAGAGCTGGGGGCCAGATCCGGCCCACATGGTACTTAGATCTGGTCCATGGGGTCACCTGGAAACAGTGACGGACCGGCCCGCGGTGGTGCTGCCAGCAAAAACAGGCTCCCGAACTCCGTTTTCGGCTGCTGCAGCCTCCTACAACCCATTTTCACTGGCAGAGGGTTGTAGGAGTCTGTGGCAGCCGAAAACTGAGTTCAGGAGCCTGTTTTTGCTGGCAGAGCACTTGGGCCACCACAGGCATCCCCGACAGGAGTGACATCAAGCTGGCCATGCCCACCCTGAGGTCAAGCACAACCTTGATGCCTCCCTCAATGAAATCGAGTTTGACACTTCGGGCATAATCCCTTCAAATTCGTTGAGCACGGCTGCTTCTTCTTCATTTTTGTTTGGGTGCTTTAAGCACAGGTTGAAAGAGCTCTAAAGTTTCCCCCTGCCTAGTCATGACCGACTCGAAATGGGAGGTGCTTTGTCTCCGATTCTCAGCTGATGAAGGCTGTGTCGTCTGAGAGATGCTTCTGTCATCCTGTGGCCAGCATGAAGCTGTTACCTTGGTACCTATTTATCTACTCGCATTTGCATGCTTTCGAAGTGCAGGAGCCGGGGTGAGTAATGGGAGGTCACCCTCTCAGGACTCGAACCTGGGCTGTTGCCTTTCCAGCTGACAAGTCCAGCATCTTAACCAATTTGGACTCCTTCAACATTTTCTGCTGACTGTTTTTGGCTTTTAGAAGCAGATAATTGTATTAAAGTATTTTGGGGGTCACTTTAAGGAGCCAGACTTGGGTTTAATTTGCACAGTGTTTAAAATCGTTATCAAATATATTGGCACTCGGCTCAGATCCCCTAAAGAGGTGCATTTTTAACATACTGCCTTTCCTGGGAAAATATATATAGTATATCCTAAAATAAGTCTTTAATGCCTGAAAATCAGTGCATGGCTCCTCTCCCCAATACTATAAGACAGTGATGGCTAACCCTTTTGTTGTTGGGTGCCAAAAATGCGAGCGCACATTTAATGCGTAATAGTATACACATTTAATGCAAAGCCCTGCCCCCCCCCCCCGTGCATATGCGCACAATCCACCCCCACGCCGCACTGTTCACCTCCAAGATGAGCTTGGTATTTCCTTGGCAGGGGGTTGGGAGAGGCCGTTTTTGCCCCTCCCCAGGCTCCGGACGCTTTCCTGAAACCTGGGGAGGATGAAAATGGCCTCTCCCATCCACCAGAAGGCCGAAAATCAGCTGGCCGGCACATGCATGCGCGCTGGAGCTGACGTCTCAAGTGCCGGCAGATATGGCTCCGCGTGCCACCTCTGTGTACCACATGCGTGATGGCGAACCATCACGGCTATAAGATAAAAAACATAAAAGGTTTAGCATGTGTTCCAAAATCCGTTTCACATGGTTTAAGCATATATGAATCCAAGTCCAGGGGGTGGAGTGGGGTGGGGCACGGGACAGTGCCAGAAATACGACCATCTCCTTCCTATTTCCCCCACTTTAAGTGTGGCTTCCTCTGAAAGTCAAGAGTTTGTCCATCCCTGCATGAAAGGACCAGAGGAAATGGGTTTATGATGTGTAAATGTGAGAGCAGGCCCCTTGGTTTGGACGTAATGCTAGACTTCAGCTTTGGTTGGCCGGTTGGTTATTTCAGTTGCTTTGGCTGGCAGGAAGGCGTAGGGACCTGCTGGTGGGCAGGCAGATAAGCCCTTTGAGACGGGGGAGCCTGGCTTCCTCCTCCCATGGTCCTGCATGGCCACCTGCAAACAGAAAGTAGATCCCGGCAAGCTAGAGATATCGTGATCCAATCAAACAGTTTTTCCCGTGTGGTGTTAAGGTTTGGACAAGTGATGGCCACTCATTGGGCTGCTGAAATAAGAAAACAGACTGAAGTGAATGCTTGTCTCCAGTGCCATAGGAGTGTCAAAAAAGGTGTAATATAACATTAAAGTTCCTCTTTAAAGCTGCCGTCACAAACCATTGTCTTTTTAACGTGGTCGCCAATCTTCCCCCAAGCACTCGATTCCTGCTGCTGTATAATGAAAACCATCTGGGTATCTTGCACGCTTTTTTTTACAGGACAATTAGATTGCATGGAAAAACACTTGAAGAAAATCCATTGGATCTCTGTATCCTGCAGAGGGTCATTCTGTGGCTTAAATCTTGGGCAAAGTCCATCTCTATCTTGGATAGATAACCATTCGCATTTGTACCTCCCCTGTTTCACTTGGGCCTCTCTGTCATCCTCTCCAAGACTTCCCTGCTCTCAGCGTTTGAAACACGCACACGCACACGCACACCTTTCTTTGGAGTCCCAGAGCTGCGGGGGGGGGGGGGGGGGGGAGGAGTGCTGGGTGGATGGTGCAAGGAGGGCCAGATTTGGTGAGATGGAAATTTCTTCCATTCAGCCTGACATTCTTTGAAACATTAACAATGTGCAGTGAAGGAAAAAACGCCAGCCGGCGGGGATGAGTGACAAGCTGAGCCAGCGGGGAGAAGAGGCTGCGGGCCACTCAAAATTTGAAAACGGGCCGCAATTGCCCCCCCCCCAGGGCAGAGTTTGGACATGCCTGCCTTAGAGTTATCCTGCGCCCGTCACCACCTCAGTTGCTGTGCTGAAGGGTCTTCGTCCTTGGAAAGGGGTGGGGGCTGTTTCAGTCATGAAACCAAAGAGCCAAAGCCCTCGTTTAATACAGTCTAACCCAAATGGGTTGATCTTGGGCCAGGAGGGCTTAGCTTCTCCTTCGTTGGGTGCTGCATCTGGGTGCTTTCCAAGAAGCTGCAGGTCCACAGCTTTGCTTGGTTGCCTTTTGTTTGGCCAACCAGATTTTAAAGCTTCCCTCCTGTAAAATAATGCAGCTAGGTTGTATTTCTAAGGTGTCTTTCCTACCCATTGGGTTTACTTGAGTGTTTTCATGCAGAAGATCCCTAGAGCGCCTTTATCAGCTCCTTGGACATAGTTCTCATTTCCTAGGTGCAGTTAAAGAGCCACTGTTCTCTAAACTGGCATTGCCTCATTGCCTGTTTTCAAGCCGGTGAGGTAGAAAAGAGTTGTTTATCTTGGCTTGGGGAGGGAAAGGCAGTTGGCAACAAAAGCGTCAAAAAGAGAATTGCCTTTCCAAAATGGTCATAGAAACCCCATAACCTCCCTCTGAACTGCTCCAACTGTGGCTCCTTTCGTTCTCCTGTTGTCTAAGCTTTAGAACTTTGAAGCCTAAAAGCCACAAATGCCACCTAAGGGGCACATGGTTTAAAGAAGCCAACATAGATTTGGCAAACTGCAAGCTGTAGGGTTTTTGTTGTATCCTAATAAATCATGCTTTCCTTACTTCTCCTGAGGGTTTGGAAAGAAGTATACTAGAGCAGAGCTCCCCGACCTAGTCCCCAACCTTTCCGACTCTGTGGACTGGCAGAGGAAGGGGAGTGGGGACAGGATGGTTTTGCCCGCACATCCCACGCGTGTGCAAATGGAACTTCGTGCACTTTCCCAGCAATTGCGCTTCCTGCTTCCCAGCAGGCTGATAATGGTTGAGGGCCTCTGCACTAGAGAGTTAATGAGCTCATTTTTAATACTTAAGGAATTAGCATCCTGGTATGAAATACAAATACAAGTAAGGACTCAGTGGCTAAGACGCTGAGCTTGTCGATCATAAAGGTCAGCAGTTTGGCGGTTCAAATCCTTAGCGCCGCCTAACGGAGTGAGCTCCCGTTACTTATCCCAGCTTCTGCCAACCTAGCAATTCGAAAGCATGTAAAAAATGCAAGTAGAAAAATAGGAACCATCTTTGGTGGGAAGGTAACAGCATTCTGTGCGCCTTTGGCATTTAGTCCTGCAGGCCACATGACCACAGAGACGTTTTCGGAAAGCGCTGGCTCTTCAGCTTTGAAACAGATGAGACCTGCCCCCTAGAATTGGGAAGGACTAGCACATATGCGCGAGGGGAACCTTTACCTTTACCTATGAAATACAAACTAGGATTGGTCTGCTGATAAGACCATCATTAACTGGGTAACTTCCTTAGTCAGGTATGAGAATCCTGTAGTCTTAATATAGCTTGATAAGAAAGTACCTGATAAAATATCTCACAATATTCTGATGCACAATTTATGTGGATTGCAAGACCTGGCAATTGCAGTAAATGTATGCATAAGTGGCTCCAGAAAAATACTCAGTGCTCATTGATGCATCCTTGGAGAAAGATATTGAGGGGTTTTCCCAAGGATCCGTCCCATATCCTTTATTCATCCATATTTTCTCTCAATAAGGCCTCGAGGAGAAGGTTATCAGATTTACAGGTAACAGAAAATCGGGTAGGATGGCTGATGTTCCCTCAGATAAATTTAATTTGAAACAATCAAGTTAAAGAAAATGTACATAATGATTTTTTGAAAGTCAAACACGGGGAAAGTTATTTAGTCGGAATACCAAAATTACATGCGGTGTAGGTGTAGGACAGCAAACACTGGTTTAGCAACAGTCAGCAGGACCTGATGGCAAAGTGTCGGCCAGTTTGGTGGTGGGTTTGCAGAAAAGCCCATGTAGTTGTAGGCTGTGTGAATTGAAGTGTAATTTCTAAAGCGCAAGAAGCCATCACAGCATTTTATCCTGCGTTGGTCAGAGCCCCCCCCCCCCGCCCTCCCAAAGTCCATATCCAATTCTAGACAGGACGGTTTAAGGAGAGTTGGACAAACTGGAACAGGTTCAGGGAGGCGTTGGGGGTGAAGCCTTATGAAGAGCGATGGATGGAGCTGAGCAGAAGTCAGGCTGAGTGCGGGTCTCGCCTGCAAGAACCCCAATGTCTTCTCTCGCACTCCAGCCTCCCAAGTAGACCAGACAGGAAACAACAAGGTGAACCAATTCTACTTTCCGCTAAAGCTCCCTTAGCAGACCTTGCAAGTCTGAAGGTGCAAATCTCCCCGTCTCCTTGACAGCCTGATCCATTAAGGAGGGCCCTTCCCAAATGTCTTCCTCAGCCTGATTCAGTTGTGGGCTCTTTTTTTTTTTTTTTTTGAGAAGATCCTTAAGGGTGGGGTGCAAATACAGCTACCGGTTTGCCAATTACCTGGTGTCTTAAGCAAGAGCTGGCTCCCCCCCCCACCCCCAACTCTTGTGTAAGACACCAGGTAATTGGCAAACCGGTAGCTGTATTTGCATTGGTTGCAGCTTCCGTAAGAGCAACCTCACATAGGACATGTTGTAACATTTAGATTTGGGTTTCTTCTCCCAAAAGAGTTTTATTACTACTTCTCCGCCAAAGATTGAAGAGGATGCGTCTCCTCTTGTTTATGCTGAGATTGTTCGCACTCATTGTCACACAGCTTTATTGAAATAAATGCATTTTGCTTAGGTTCTTTTCCAAGTGTTCCTGTTTTGGAAACGACAATATTTTAAAATGTCAGCTCGCTTAAAAAGCCTAGAGTGCTAAAAGTTCCCACGCCCTGTTCATATATTACCTAGGACTGAGTGTTTGTTTTTTGTTAACTGTGGCCTAACTTAATCCTCAATTCTTCTAGTGTAATTGAGGATTTCCAGATTGAGCTCAGGAAAGCTTTCCTATATGCAATGTTTATGAAAGACAGTTAGTCAAGTATCTTTTTACGGTCTTTGCAAATGTGAGCCGAGGACGGATTTTCATTTTAAAAAGGTGGCCCAGAGGATCTCCCTCACCAGACAAAATTAGACCGAGGGTTGAGTAGCTGCTTCAGAGTAAGTGAACTAAACCTCCAAAAGGTGCCAAAAAGCAGCATGTGAAGTAACACAACCTGGGGAAAATCAAAACTTCACCTGTGTGACGAAGTTGATGGATTTGGTTCTCCTTTTTCTGGTGGGAATATGAGCTGATGGCTTTACTCTCTAGTCCTGGGCTCCCTGGAAAGAAAGGATAGAGAAGGGGGTTGTGCCGGTGGTTACTGGGAAGTAGGTTACTACTTCCTTCTCAGAAAATGAACCAGAGGGGTTTTGCTGTGGGGAGAGAAACCAGCAAGAGAAAAATCTGCTTCAAAAATGGGGCCATTTCTGGCTGGGGCTGTAGCAGGAGACATTTGGAATCCCCCACTCCGACTGGAGGAGGGCAGCAGCTCAGAACTGATTACCAACTACTCCTTATAAAGACCCCCTTCTGGGCAGAGATCCCCAGGAAGAGCTCATAGCCCAGAGGGGATAGTCTAGTCCTGCCCCACTGATTCCCCTTCCCTCTTGATATACCCTGCATCTCGGTTGAAGGGAGGGAAGAGGAAGGGATTCCAACAGAAGATGCAAATGCCCCACTGCCCCACACATTCTGGCTGCCTCTTGTTGGGGTGGCCTCTGGATCTCTTGCAGGCTCCAGCTCACCTCAGCTGACCTCTGCCCCAGATGATCCAGCTGCAAAAAAAACTGTGTGTGTGTGTGTATGAGAGAGAGAGGGTGTCTGCATTTGTATTTCCAGTTCTTGTGCGTCTGGAAAGCAGCCAAACACCAGCATGAAGCCACTTTCAGATTTCTCTGGCTGACATTTTGCACCTCCAGATCCTCGGTGGTGTTTATCAACAGGAAGAAGAGGAAGTGAGGAAAGAGATTCAGCTGTGCTGATCAACCGAGTTTTGACTGCAAGGGGAGGGGGGGAGAAGAAAAAAAGATCCGGCGCAAACCAGCTGTTGGAGGAATAGCAGGTGGCCCCCGTTTGCAGCTTACAAAGACCCCTGTGAGTGTGGAAAGGACCAAACACCCCACCCCAACAGAACAAGAGCCTGCTTTCTGTACCCCCTGCATCTGAAAGAGCCTGAACTCAGCCCGGTTGCCTGCAGCTGTTCTGTTTGACTCCCTCCATCTAAGCAACTAAAAATCTTTGTTTTTTTGTTTGCCTTCAGCTCAGCCAGGCCTGTGGACCATCTGGTCCTGTGTTTAGGGGGCCCTGGCAATTGTTTTCAGGGAGCTCACAACACGGTGTTTCTGCTCCAAGCGACTCCCCTAATTTCAGAAGCGACAGACCAGCCTCCATGCCACTTTGCCACTGGGAAGCCTGTTCTCCAGAGACTGGCCCAGTTCCCTTTAGAGATAGCAATAGCACTTAGACACATATACCACTTCACAGTGCTTTACAGCCCTCTCTAAGGGGTTTACGGAGTCAGCACATTGCCCCCAACAATCTGGCTCCTCATTTGACCGACCTCGGAAGGATGGAAGGCTGAGTCAACCTTGAGCCTGGTGAGATTCGAACTGCCAAATTGCAGGTCGCTGGACAGATCATCCTGACAGCATCTAACTCTCCCTTGAATTGTGGTGAGTGGTCTTTTGGATAATCCTGACATTGTGGGGAGGACTGTGTGCCTTTCCCCCCAATGTGCAAAATTAAAATGAGTCTCCAACCTGTTCTCCTTATCTGCCCTTCTTCTGATCCATCTTCCTGCTCCTTCCCCTCAAATTCTGATTTTTTTTCTGGAGAGAAAAGACAAAACAAGTCCAGAGATGCTTTCTACAGCAGAGGGCAGAGGACACTGCTAGACTGACTTTTGAGAAAGAATTCAGGGAAAGAATGAAAGGTATTTTAAAAGAAGATGTTAATTATTAAGACTTTTTTTCTTCTGTCTAACAAACACGGGGAAGAGGATACTAGCATTATTCTCCAGCTGGAGCTAGAAATCCAGCTTCCTACAGCCCTAATTCAAGAAAGATAAATTTTGGGGCACAGGATCCAAAATACCACTGAATTTAAATTGGGCTGTGTTCTCTTAAAAGGAGCATTCTTCCACATTTTCATTCACAGACCTCAAAGCATTAAATCAAAGTTCCCAGCAATCATGAAAGATTTATAAAGCGGGGATCCAAGATAGAAACGGGAGTCTCTCAAAGGCTCTTCTACCAGGATACAATAATTCAGGATTCTACTTACAACCACAACTGAGTGCAAAATTTCTGTTGCTAAGTGAGACCATGGCTGAGTTTTGCGGCCTTTCTCGCTGCAGTTGTTAAGTGAATCCCTGCAGTTGTTAAGCTAGTAACACGATTGTTAAATGAATCCGGCTTCCCCATTGACTTTGCTCATCAGAAGGTCACAAAAGGGGGATCACTTGAACCAGGGACACTGAGTCAATTGCCAAGCATCTGAATTTGGATCACATGACCATGGGGATTCTGCAATGATCTTAAGGGTGAAAAATGAGTTGTGTCTTTTTTCACTGCCGTTGTAACTTTGAATGGTCACTAAATGAACGTGTAAGTTCAGGGCTATATGTCTTCTAGTTTAAAGATGGTTTTGAAAGCTTCTCTTTGGAAGCCTTTCTATTTATCGCTCAAGGGGACAGCAGGGAGTTGTCTTTCCACAGGCCAGATGCCTTGGGAGAAACTCCTGCGAGTCCCTTGGACTGCAAGGCGATCCATCCGATCAGTCCTAGAGAAGATCAACCCTGACTGCTCTTTAGAAGGCCAGATCCTGAAGAGGAAACTCAAATACTTTGGCCACCTAAGGAGAAGGAAGGACTCCCTGGAGAAGAGTCTCATGCTGGGAACGATGGAGGGCAAAAGAAGAAAGGGACGGCAGAGAATGAGGTGGTTGGATGGAGAAATGTAAATAGTAGGCATGAGCTTAAATGGACTCCAGAGGATGAGAGAGGACAGGAAGGCCTGGAGGAACATTGTCCATGGGGTTGCAATGGGTTGGACATGACTTTGCAACTACCAACAACCCCCTTGGGCAAGACTTTCTCAGCTGTGTCTTGAGAGCCAATGAAGATGGCAAGTCTGCTTGATGGAAGTCACTTTGGAACCCCTTTGATTGGCTTGTTGCTTGCTTATGTTTTGCATAAATTGACACCACCCCCCCAAGGTACTTTTTCCAAAAGGCAGTTGGACTTCCTTTGCTTTTGCTTGAAGACATTTTGCTTCTCATCCAAGAAGCTTCTTTAGTTCTTCTCAGAACTGAGGAAGCTTCTTGGATGAGAAGTGAAACATCTTCAAGCAAAAGTGAAGGAAGTTCAGCTGCCTTTTGGAAAAAGCACATTTTGGGCAACCATGACCTAGATGACCAAGAATCTCCATTGACATAAATTGATGTCTCAGAAAGACATCTAGCTGAGAATTTGTATTATAAAACTATGCAATCCAGAGGTCTTTAAACTTGGCAAAACTGGCTGGAGAATTCTGGGAGATGAAGTCCACGAATTGCCAAGTTTAAAGATGTCTGATTTAATCTTATTTAATCTAGATTGACCTAAATCAATTTTTTTCTTTCTATGTTTTTAAAATGTCTTCTTAAAGGAAACAGCTGGTCCTCTAAAAAGTCAATGAACTCTCTTTCCCCTTCCAAGGGTCTCCTCCATCACTACTACTCCTTTACTTCCTCTTTTACCACTTTGGGTGTCGAAGGATCCTGCCTCCACCATTTCTGAGAACCAGAGTCCATATTTATTTACTCATCCTATGTAATCCAAGGCCCAATAAACAAACAGACCAGGAAAGAAGCAAATAATTGAAAAAGAGAAGGGGAGAGGGAGGGGAAGAGAGGAAGAAGATTTACAAGGCCAGAGAGGGAAGGAGGGAGACTGACTTTTAGAGTCTGTACAAGTCAAACCATTCCAGCTTCTCTTCTGTACTCATCTTTGACACACTCTTCTGCTTTATGCTTTCCTCTCCATATTCGGCTCAGTTCCTTGAGCAGCTGAAGTTATCAGCCCTGGTCTCCATAAGCCCCGATGACCACCAAATGGTAGGTGAAGAGAGGCAGAAAACTCTCTCCCCTCATGGCCTTTGGGATCTGGCTCATGTTATCTTTTTGCCAATCGTTGTTTTCAGACAGAACTCTTGAATCGAACAGCTGGGAAGCTGGAATAACGACCCTCCGAGTCCAACTTCACCTTAGCTGAAGGTCTCCAGGTAAGGAGAAGGGATGAGGAAGAGAAGGAACCAGAGGCAGGGAAGGGCGAGGGGAGAAGGAAGGATTTTGCTGCCCAGAAAGAAAATTTCTTAAGATTTTGCTGAATCTCTGGCCACATAGGAAAGACTTTGAAGGCAGGGGCAGAGCAGTTCCTGCCAAGAGTTGCCCGGGTGGGCTCGCTCCCTTCCTCCGCCCTGGGGCTGCTTGTCTCCTGGAGCAACGCAAGGGCAAGAGAGTCGCCCCTTACCCGGCTTTCCAGATTTCCCCGAGGGGCTCGTTTCATAGGATTTCCCCCTGACTCAAGGGGCAGCGGTTCGGGCACTGGGCTTGGCCGGCTTTTGCAAAGGGGTCCCACTGCGGCTCCGGAAGGAGCTGCCAGGCGCGAAGAATGCGCGGCCAGGCCCGGCGCTCTCCAGCGCGCAGGCTAGAGCCCAGCTGGGGCTGCGCGCAAGGCGGGGCGGGCGGGCGAAGGATCCGGGCGGGCCCCTTCCTGGCGGCCGGCGGGCGGGCGGAGCAGCGCAGCTCGAGCCTCCGCGATGCCGCCGCCTTCCTCTCCCGAAAGCGGCTCGCCGCCCTGTCGTCGGTTCCAACCGGTTTGGACCGGCTGCCAGCCGACTGGCGGCTCCTCGGCTGCAGCCAAGCGGCAGGAAGGGAGCCCCGCGGACACTCGTCAGCCAGGCTCCCCGAGGCCGGAGGGCTGGGCCAGGCAGGGCGCCCCGGGCAGGTAAAGGGAAGGAGGGAGAGGAGCCCAGGAAGGGAGGGGAGGGCAGGGGGCGAGCCCACCTGCCTGCGTGCCTGCTTCTCGCTCTCTGTCGCCGGGAGAACCCGAGGCAGCCGAAGAGGGATGGAGAGCCGGCTGAAGCTTTTCCGCGGACTCTGAGTTGCAAAGAGACGCTGGCGGCTGCCGGAAAAGAGGGCTCGCCGTTTAACGGGCCAGAGGGAGGGAGGGAGGCGGGCGCGTTCCCGGCTTGGTACGTGCGGACCGTGGCCGCCAGGCAGGGGTGTGTGGACTTTGTAGTCCGAGGCCTTGGCCCGGAGGAGGGAAGACTGTCTTGACAGCAGCTGCGGAGCTGCAGGAAGGCTGGCTACTGAGTAAAGGCGCTTCAGGTGGGGGCCCTGGAGGGACGGTGTGTGTGTGTGTGTGTGTGTGTGTGTGTGTGTGTGTGTGTGTTAAAGCCTAAAGCTTGGTTTGGGGGCGTCCCAACTCTGGAGAAGGCGTTTCTTCTCGCCCCTCCTAAGCTGCTTTCCTACCCGCGGTTGCTGCCTCTTAGCCCATCATCCTGGGCAAGGGAAGAGGCTCTCTTGGCCCCTCTCTCCCTCCGCTCCTGGCGGGCGCCGGGAAGACCTTGCGGGTCTCACCTATCCTCGGTGCACCTGCTTCACTGGCGGCCGGGCCGAGAATTCGCGCTGGAAGAATATGCCAGATCCCACCTCTGGTTTGCTGGCCTGGAGCTCGGGCAGCATGTGACACCGGCCCTTCCTTGTGGTTTGGGGAGCCTGTTTTGTGGTTTCACACACCACTGTGAACACATCCACGGGGACCGTCACGAGGGAGACTTCCCTACTGCTCTTGGCAGCCTGCGGTTCGGTGCAGAGATCGCGAGCAAGGCGATAATCTCCCAGCAGCTTTTGGGGGACTGAGTGGAGGGGTTTATGTGTTTAAGGTGTATCCTTCCTTCTCCTCGGTTTAGGTGCTGGAATACTTTCAGTAGAAACAACCCCCACCCTTCTAAACCCCCCAGGACTAAACCAACAAGCAAAAGCATGAGGCCAATTGGGCTTAGCATAAGGGGAGGCTGGTGAAAATCAAGAGTAAAGCTCACTGAAGTCCACCTTTCCATGGATTTGAGCACCTTTCAAGGACCCTGCCTTGAAAAGTGGGGATCCCTCCAATCCTGGTGGCTCATATGGGGGGGGGGGGACAAGCAGGGTTCTCTTGCGGAGGGCAAACATCCGTAGAACAAGAGAGCAAAAGGTTTGAATTTCAGTTTCCAAGCTTCTTAAAGACTCAAATGGGACAAAGTTTGTAAGTTTGTAGTATAGGATATCTATTGCAAAAAGTGACATTCTTACAGTTGCCAAAGTTTGAAGGGGGCTATACTTATCAGGTGTAGGATGCTCTTTTTTATTATTATCTTGGCAGCAGTCTTAGGGGGGGAAAAGAAGAAAGAGAAGAGAAGAAGAAAAGGGAAAAGAAAGACAAAGTCTTAGGACGCAAACATTGTGCTGAAGAAATGTTGGATGAGAAGGAATTCCACTGATGCGCTGGACGAACATAAGCCTGAATGAGAGCTTGAATAGATCATTAATCAGGTAGCATCAAGTGGGGTGGGAAATGTTCACCCAGAGGAGGGAGGGCCTGCAGTGCTCCTGAAAACAAATTCTTTGCCTTCTCTCCACCTCTGTCTATGCACAAACAAAATGTTCCATCAGTTAAGAAAGAAGCCGTCTTGAGGACACAAGGAAGCAGAGGGCTCAGAGCCTTAAATCTGCAGCATAAACATTTACAAATGGTGTTACCTAATCTGGCAACAAAACATCTGCAGGAAACAAAACAAAACTTGGACAACCAAGAGCACAGCCCTTCAACCCTGAGTCACATCTACTCTCTCTATGACTGGAGGTGGTAGCTGTTGTGTTCATCTGCATGTGAGGTTAAGTGGACTGAGGTGGCCTGAGGCAATTGTCACAGGGGAGGGCTGTATAAGCAGATTGGCCTTCACCAAGTGCCTCCTCTTGGTTGTGCAGCTCAAATGCAGTCCAGTGCAACAAGGGGATTTGGAACACGCAGGGTTGCTGTTCTTAGTCGCAAAGTCATGTCCAACCCATTGCAACCCCATGGACAACGTTCCTCCAGGCCTTCCTGTCCTCTGCCATCCTCCTGAGTCCATTCAAGCTCACGCTGGCTGCTTCCGTGACTCATCCAGCCACCTCCTTCTCTGTCATCCCCTTCTTCTTTTGCCCTCAATCTTTCCCAGCATCAGGCTCTTCTCCAGGGAGTCCTTCCTTCTCATTAGGTGACCAAAGGATTTGAGTTTCATCTTCAAGATCTGGCCTTCTGAAGAGCAGTCTGGGTTGATCTCCTTTAGGACTGACCAGTTTGATCACAAGTTCTTAAGCCAAACCTGTCTTCTTTGGGCTTTTTTGCTTCTTTGCTGCAACATGACACCCCAGGCTGCCAAAGGAAGACCCTTTGGGTCTTCCAAAGCATCATCCCAGTCCTTCTGATGTTCCTCAAGAATCTTTAGAGTGCATTTGTACCTTCACTGTCAGGAGAGAAGCTGTTTGGGCAATTCTGGGCCAAGACGTTTCAGTGGAACAACTCGAGCAGAAAACAGGCCAGAATATAGGGTGGGGAGGCTACTCCTGTACTTTAGGTCCCTTCCCACTTGTGTGGAGGGAAGGAGAAAAACATTCCGGCTTGGTGATGTGTCCTAGCATGTTTCTCTCTGCTTCAACTAATTGGAGCCAAAATAGTATTTTAGCATTTTTACTTTCTTCCTTTTAGCATTTTTACTTTCTTCATGCTGAATTTCATACATCAGGGGTGTTTCATTGAGGGCCACATCAGGGTTGTGTTTGACTTTGGAGGGCTGGAGTAGGTGTGGCCAGCTCAACGTCACTCCTGTCAGGGACAGCTGGGGTGGCCCAAATGCTAAGCCAGTGAAAATGGGCTCCTGAGCTCTGTTTTTGCTGGCAGAGGGTTGCTGGAGGCCGTGGCAGCCGAAAACAGGGCTCGGGCGCCAGTTTTCGCTGGCAGAAGCACTGTGATCTGGTCCTTCACTGTTTCCAGAATGGCTCCACAGGGCAGATCTAAGTACCCCATGGGCCAGATCCGGTCCCCGGGCCTTAAGTTTGACACCCCTGTCATACACATTCAAGGAGAGCTCCTTTTCCTCCCCATTACGGTCTCAATAGCCCAGTATAATTCACAGCTGCAGTACTGGGAGGGACATTTTCCCCCAGGGCTGAGGAGGTGTAGGAGAACAGCCTTATCAAACCTGCATCATCTCTCTGGAAAGAAGCACTCAGGTAAAGCAAGTTATTGAGGCAGAGAAGAGATTTTGGAAGGCCCTCGCTTGGATTGCTGAAAATCAGAGCATTGAGTGTTTTGATGGGGACATTAATGGTTGCTGTAAGTACAGGAGTGGCAGGACGACTTCAAGATTAACTTCCTTTCAAGTTAATTTAAACAGTAATCCAGAGTCTTCTCCAGGAATGTACTGTATTTTTCAGACTATATGATGCACCGGAGTATAAGACGCACCATGATTTTGAAGAGGTAATTTTTTTAAAAAAAGTTTTTGCACTCTACAGGCCTCCCAAACCCTCTGCATGCCTCATTTTTTGCAAAAAAAAAAAAAAAAAGGCATGCAGAGGCCTTGGGAGGCTTGTAGAGTGCTCCTGAGGGGGGAGGGGTGGGGCAAAAACAGCCCATTTTTGCTCTCTTTTGCCTTCCCCAGCCCTCAGGAGCACTTTACAAGCCTCCCAAACCCTCTGCACATCCATTTTTTGCAAAAGGAGGGGGGGGTCAGGAGGCCAAAAATGCTGTATTCAGTGTATAAGACACACCCAGATTTTCACCCTCTTTTTGAGGGAAAAGGGTGCATCTTATACTTCAAAAATATGGTATTTCGTTCACCAAATGGGACAGTGAAGACTGGGCACCCAGCTCCCTTAAGGAGCAAGCAGCTCAGACGTCTAACACATTTCAAGAATTTGCATCGTCCCCTAAAAGGTCTGTTAATTTCTAGTTAGCCGCCTCATGAAGGCCAGGATATAAGAGTGCAGAAGGGAAAGTTCTCTGGGCAACAAGACTTGGCAAAAACTGCGGGGTCAGAAGGGCGAAGTCTTCTTAGATGTGACCCACCTCAGTGCCCACACACATCCCTGAGTCAAAACTAGCTGCAGAAATACCCAAGAACTTCGCGTCTTCTGTTTTCTAGTGCGCAGCATTTCACCAAGAAAGGGATAGGACCAGTGGTGGGTTCCACGTTGTAACTGGCACGGGGCAACGGGGCCCGGCGTCCACCATATGAATGTGCACAGCGTGTGCATGCATCCTTACCTCTTGCGACGTCTCTGCGAGCCTCCGCAACACTCCAGCTGCTCGGCGGCAGGTGTTGTGCGCTCTGTGCACATGCGTGGAAGCACCAAAGAGCTGAAATACAAGTAAGGAGCTCTGGCAGGCGGGTGGGCCCTCCGGAGCACCGTACCGGAATGGCACCGATACACCCGTACTGGGGCGTACTGCCTGCAGCCCACCACTGAATAAAACCCTCCCCTTGGGTTAAGTGGTGGACAAGAAGTAGATGGTGGCAAGCAGGACTCTTTTCTCCTGCAAAAAAAAGCCTGATCTGCAAGAAGCATCCCTGGTGGTGTTCTGTCCAAAGCCTCTACAATATATATGGACACAGACTTGGCTGTCTGCCACAACTAAGGAGGGAGATAAGCAACCCCTTGGCTGGGAGCCCAGAAAGCTATCTCTATGAAACAAGGCTTGAACTCACGAAATTCTCCCAATCTTTCTCTATGACTGGATCAGTAAATTGTTGTTTCCTGCAAAATTTCCCTCCCGTCACCCCACCTATAAGTTCTCTGGGAGGGGCCAATCAGTAGCCACTTGTTCTTATTTCCTTCTGTGACCTTTTTTCCAAAGCTGCTCTCTCCTCCTCGCAGCCCTACGCATACGTACGTCAGGGACAGCCTCCCTCTGTTCTTCCTCACTGTTCCCTGACTCAGACGCCACCTGGTGGCCACCCTACTCTGACTCTGAATACCCTGAGTCTTCCTCAGCCTCCAGGGCAGTCCCATAGTGTTCATTGCTGTCAGATTCCACCAACAGCTCAGCCGGCTGCTGTTGGGCCACAACAGGTGGCCCTTCTAGATGTTCAGATCTTCACATTGGCAGCCAAGGAGGGGAGTTGTCCAGGCCCCAAAGCCACTACTATGGTGGTCATAGAAGTGTTCACTCCAGCGATACAGAGAACCCTAAAACAACATGGTGAGTCCATCACTTTGTTTCAGAGTTTTCAGTACAAAATCTTCACATTGCTGCTATGTTATATGGTCCATTATGTCCATCTAACATATTTATGGAACAAAGAAGCAGGTACGGTGGTACCTTCGTACTCAAATGCTTTGAAACTCATCAAATTTGGTACTTAATGCATTTTGACACAAAAAATGTGGTACTCGACTGCGTGGAAACTCATTGGATTTGGTACTCAATGTATTATGACGCAAAAATGTCCCAGTATTCATCCTTTGTTTAGTACTCAATACATTTGCTCAGCAACCTGCATGGAAGCTGCCAAGGCCAGGTGGCCCCACAGCTTCTGGTTCACTGAAGAAGAGAGAGAAGAGGGAAGTTTTGTGGCATCACCTTTAGGGCTGTCCCAATTGGCTGCTTGTCCAGAGGACCACAAAGCCACAGACAATAGTCCAGCCAGTGGCTGTGAGAGAAAATGTCTGGGCTGAATGCAGCTTTTGAGAGCCGTTGGGTGTCAACCAGAAATTGCTGGCTGTTTGCCTCGGGACAGGTTCCCAAAATCTTGTGTGTCACCCACCCCCTCTTCTCATCCTTGAGCTCAGATTCCTGATGGCCTTCAGTACACGCCCGGCATTGGGTCAGCTGTCTCCTCCTCCCCATTTGTTTGTCTTTCTCCCTGCAGGGTTCGTGACCCCCCAGATCCCACTGGAAGATGGTGTTCCAGAAATCACCCGACGGTGGGTGGGGCTGGGTGATTGTCCTCAGCTCCTTCTTCACCCAGTTCTTGTGCTATGGGTCACCCTTGGCGGTTGGTGTGCTCTACATGGAATGGCTGGACCTCTTTGGAGAAGGGAAAGGAAAGACAGCCTGGGTCGGATCCCTGGCCAGTGGAGTGGGGCTGCTCGCAAGTAAGTCCAGCTTGCAAGAAAGAAAGGAAAAATATCTAACCCTTATGTTTATTTAGAAGACCTTTGCTTTAAAGAAATAAAACCCCACTGAAAAGAGGACTGGCATTTACTTCAGTGGAAGATCAATTCGAGCAATGGCCTTTCCTTGCCAAATGACGTACAGTAGTGGCCAAAATTGTGGAAACCTTTTGGGGAAAGAGTATTTTCTAAAACTAGGTATTAATTGGGTTTTATTGCTGGGTAGCTTCTGACTAACAAGTTTCTTTAGTCAGCTCCATAGATTTTCAATTGGGTAAAGGTCTGGGCTATTCCCAGGTCATTCTAACAATGATTATCTTGAAACTCCCCCCAAAACTGGTGTTATTCACCATCAAACTTCAAAAAATACACTTTCCCCAAAAGGTTTCCACAAGTTTGGCCATTATTGTACAGCTGCAAACCAGTAACCTTTATTACAAGGAATGTAAGAATAATAACCTATTTGCCATCAGCCTAGTCTCTTCAGATAATCTACTCAAGTCATTGCTGTTGTACTTAGTACGAGAAAACATGGTGGCAATGATTTCTGTGGGAAGTTCCTTTCCATTTCAGTTTAGCAGGCAGTTAAGAGTAGGATGAATGTTGTGGTTTTCGCTTTGTGAGAGCCACACAATATCTGAAGCACTGATGACTAAAGATTTGCAGCCCCTTTCTTGCAGTTAGGATTGAAACACAAATATACATGTGTGTGTTGTATTTGTACTGATAAATAAATAAAGGGAGACTAGTATAGATCTATTTCGAGCTAATTAGCTCTCATCAGCTAGCCATACCCTTACTGGGATTCGAACCTGGGCTGTATTATATCTTAGGCAGGAGTCTTAGCCACTAAGCCACAGGCTGTCCTCCTTATCAGTTGAGCCAGGGAAATAGATATGTATTTGTGTTACAACCCCTGGTATGCCTAAATATGGGAGGAAGGTCACTACTCCCTCTTTCTGTCCTTCGGCTTATCACAGAAGACCATGCAGGCAGAAAACCATATTTTTATTTTTAATGTTGCCTTTTTATATTTGTGTTGTATTATATATTGTGTTGTGTGTGTGTGTGTGTGTGTGTGTGTGTGTGTGTATTTTCACGGGTGTAGGTATGCTGGTTTTGTTGTATTCGGGTCTTTTCCCGTGTAAGGTTGAGATTGTCTTTGCAACGTTTCGGCAGGATCACACCTGCCATCTTCAAGCTGTGGGCCCACAGCTTGAAGATGGCAGGTGTGATCCTGCCGAAACGTTGCAAAGACAATCTCAACCTTACACAGATACACATATACATACATACATACATACATACATACATACATACATACATACATACATACATATATCCATTCTAATCATAGAAACAGCTATTGTACCTTGGCAAGCCTCTAACTTTTCATATTAGATGATGTGAAAAATAGGGAGTCTCTAGGACTGTAATATTTGCACACATAGCATCTTTAGTATAGGGAAAACTGAAGGCCAGAATTTCACAAATTAGATAGTTCAGTTCTGTGTATTCACCACAAGAGGAATAAATTACACTAATTTCAAAAAGAGTAAAAATGAAAGTTGCCATTTGCAGAGTTAGGTTTTTATAAGTTGTTGACTCTTCAGTATGTCTGCAGTTAACCTGATTCAATTCAGTGGAAGGACAAAGAGTTATAAAATGTAAAAATATCCATCATGGGCCATAAATAAAGAATCTGTTTTTACCTCCAAAATTGTCCTCTAAAATTCTGCAGGTCTGACATTTGTAAGGGAATTGTGGAGTACGGGGATTAATATGGGGTTTTTGTTTTCTGTGGTTTTTAAATATTACTTTAATTATTGTAAACTACTTTGCCTTTTTTGTTTTATAAAAAAAATGGTAGTGATGGTAACAATAATGTATTTATTTAACCCAAGCTTAAATTCATGTGTGAGAAGCAGTGAAGGAAAATGCTTTTAAAACTTTGCAATGTAAAAAATAGAGATATGCAGATGCAGATTGCAGGAGAAGAAGCAATAATTGCTTCTCTATTTGTGATAGTAATAAGAGATTGAATAAATGATCTGGCAGAATTACATCTATATGCAAATTTCCTTAATGCAGGGTAGGGTTGATAAGAGGTGATTTTTGACAGTGCCCATTGGAGGCAATAATAACCTCTGGTATCTAAAATAATGATTTTGACCTTGGTGGATTTTATAAGGGTACCACAATGACTTTGCCTACTTTAAAGGTGTTAAAAATACAAAGGCTTTTTGAATAGCAGTGTGAGTCACAGCAAAGGAGATGTGGTCGCTGGCCCTTCTCTGTGGTAAAAATAGATTTAAAAGTGGAAACACAAATGCATGTTTGTGTAGGTTTAGCAGGCTTTGCAAAATGAAGTTCAAGCAATGAAGAATAGAAAAGCAAGAAGAACAGGTGGGGGAGAAGAAGAAGAGAGTGAGGAATGGAAATACAGTAATGGCCAAAATTGTGGAAACCTTTTGGGAAAAGTGTATTTTTGAGATTTGATGGCTAATAACACCACTTTTGGGGGGAGTTTCAAGATAATCATATTCCACTCCTGGAATGAACTGGGAATAGCCCAGACCTTAACCCAATTGAAAATCTATGGAGCTGACTAAAGAAACTTGGTAGTCAGAAGCGACCCAGCAATAAAACCCAGTTAATAGAAGCAATCATTCAATCTTGGTTTCACGTTATAACAGCTGCAGAACTAAAAGACTTGGTTCGCTTCATGGGAAGATGTTGTAAGGCTGTAATTCATGATAAAGGTTACCCAGCTAAGTATTAACTGACATGGTGATAGTTTTTGTGTATCTCATTTTTTCTATGGTGATAATTTTTATATATCTCATTTCATTTTTTTTCTTTATAACTGATATTCTAATTGCACATCCTTCATAAAAGCTATTGCATTACATTCTAGATTAAATTATCTTTCCATTGATATATAACTTTATGGTACTCCTCCTCCAAAAAAGTGGTGTTATTAGCTAGTTTTAGAAAATACACTTTTCTCAAAAGATTTCCACAATTTTCGCCACTACTGTAGACCATCCCCAGGAGTGTGAATCTCAAAAGAAATCCAGCCTTTGTTGCTTGTAAAAGGCTGAGAGAGGAAGGAAGCTGCCTCGGCTCAACAGAATAACTGAATAACAGAGTTGGAAGGGACCATAAAGACCTTCTGGTCGAACCCCCTGCTCAAGCAGAAAACCTTGTACCATTTCAGACAACTGGTGGTCCAATCTCTTCTTAAAGGCCTCCATTATTGGAGCACATGGAGCTTCTGGTGGCAAGCTGTTCCACTGGTTCATTGTTTTCACTGTCAGGAAATTTCTCCTTAGTTCTAGGCTGCTTCTCTCCTTGATTAGTTTCCATCTGTTGCTTCCTGTGCTGCCTTCTGATTCTTTGGTGGACTTGGTAGAGAAAGGCTGGAAACGGGATGTAAGTTTCCCAAGAGATGCTTTTCTTGGGAATGTCATGAGGCACCTAGAGCAAGTTTTCCCAACCTTGGTAACTTTCAGTTATGGGGACTTCAACTCCCAGTAATGAACCCCTCTGAGTCTCAGGTTTAGGACCAAGGGCAGGAGGGGTGGATGAAGGCACTCCATTTTTAGCAAGGGCAAGTTCTTACTTGGAGCTCCCCTGGTGTTGCCTCTGCCTCATTGTGCATGGACATCACCTTCGTTCCTGGACAAATTGGCTTTGCAGGTTTGGGAAACCTGAAGACACTTGCAATGCCTGTTCCCCAAAATCAGCAGACATGGACAGCATTGCTTGAAACCCCTGGAGGGTTACGGTTAGGGTTAGGGTGGTGCTCCTGCCCACATCATTCAGTGTCCTGCCCCACCTGAGTTCCCTGCTGCAAAATCCTTTAGCGGGAAATCCTAATCCGCGATGAACAGAGCAAAACCTTGAACAATTCTAGGTGTTTGCCTTGGTAAGAGTGGCGAAGCTTATCTAGCCCTCGGCTCCTGGTGCCAAGTCATGAAAAGGCACAACAACGCAAAGGCCTACTTAGTGGCTCTCTATGTTACAGATTACCTTCAGTCTCAAGTTTGTTTAAATTAAAATGGTATGCCAGGCTGAAAACTGAAACTTCTAATAGACTGAAAACTGGTCACCGGTTCCCACATCTCACTTTTAGTCTACCCCTCCCTTCAGTTCTCCGTTGAGTTTCCTTGAAAGTCTCACTCTACCTCCTTATTTCTGTTTCAGTCAATTCTGGCTGTTTTAACCAGAGGTGAAATTCATTTTTTAAAACTACCGGTACTGTGATTGTGGCTTGGTGGCCGTGGCAGGGGAAGGATACTGCAAAATCCCCATTCCCTCCCCACTCTGGGGCCAACTAGAGGTGGTATTTGCTGGTTTTCTGAACTACTCAAAATTTCTGCTACCGGTTCTCCAGAACCTGCTGAATTTCACCCCTGGTTTTAACTATTGCAAAGCGGTGGAGAAGGATAACAAGAGTAGAGATATCACAAATCCATGGAGGAAGGGGGACGGTTGGAAGGGAAGGAATTATTGCCCCTTTCCCCCCAGAAATTGCTGCAGAGTTGCAAATGAAATCACGCCATCTCCTCATATGGTTTGGTTCAGTTTAAAAAGCCTACAGTCCTCTGAATCGAAAATCAATCTCATGGTCCTCAGTTAGACTGATCCCTGTGCAGGCACACTGGACATTGGATGGTGCACACAGGAGTTTATCTAAACACTTGATGGGGGGAAAAAGATGGCTTTGTACCTGCTGAGAGGCAGAGAGTGGGAGAAACCAGCTGCTGCTGCTGCTGCAGTATAAATTGTGCGATGAGTTTATTGGTTGAGTCCATAGAAGACAATCTTATACATACACAGCCACCTGAGTATTAGCCAAGTAACTGCCTTTAGGGCAACATCCTTGCTGACCTGTGGTAAAGAGGAGAGGGGGTTTGGCATGGTACCACTCCACCACAACTGCGATGTGGTTCTCAGAGGCTTAGTTGGTGGGAGAACATCCCTGGTGTAAAAATGATGAAATAAGCATTAAAATACCTTGAGCCTGTGGATTTCAGAGAGGTCAACCAATCTCTTGATCGATTCCTTTTAATCATTCAGAATAAGATTGTTCCTGTGTTTTTCTCTCCCCTCCCCCACCCCGATTGTCCCCATGAAGGTCCCCTCTGCAGCACCTGTGTCTCCGCTTTTGGCGCACGGCCAGTCACCATCTTCAGTAGCTTTATGGTTGCAGGAGGCCTGATGATAAGCAGCTTTGCTCCCAATATCTACTTTCTCTTTTGTTCCTATGGAATTATTGTTGGTAAGAAAATTCACAAGATCCTCTTTGGCCCCACCAGATAGCAAGAGAATCAAATGCTCAGGAGTTAAAGGCATCTTCTAGAAGGGGAACTTTCGACCTGGACCCTAATCTTCCCTTGTGGGTGGCTAATTGCCCAAGAGACTTGTGGGGGACCCAGAATTTGCCTGATATTCTGGGGAAGGGTGCAGGTGTTTGGGGAGCCCTCCAGAACAGTCCCTGTGCCCTTTCATTGAACATTAATCACATTAGTCAAGAGTGATGGGGCACTAATTTAGTGGTGGGTTCTGGCTGGTATGGCCTGGTACGGCTTGTACCGGTAGTAGTCGGGAGCAGCGGCCACCGTACCGGTACAGTGGCTTGTGTTTGGTGCACCTGCCTGCCCATGTTCCATACCTGTTTTGGAAGCAACCGGGCCAATTGCGCATGCACGGACAGTTTGCGGTGCCTGCGTGACTTCCGATGAGCAGCTGGGTGTCACAGGGGCAGTGGAGTGCGCATGCGTATGCAGCACATGTCAGGCGCGTGCATGAACAGACGACAAGCAGCGTACCAGTAGCGTTGGTAAGAGCAACCCATAACTGCACTAATTATATGCCATAAACTTTTCTATGCCTTTAGGACTTGGATGTGGCTTATTGTACACAGCCACCCTCACAATCACGTGCCAATACTTTGACAAACGTAGAGGCCTCGCACTCGGGCTCATTTCCACAGGTAGGTTCTTTGAGCTGATGTAAATCTCTGGGTGGAATGACCTTGTGCTGTAGTTTGGTTGACTGGGATTATATCATCCAAATGCCAAAAGTTTGTCTGTGTTTATCACGGTTAAACATGACTTCTGATCGGTTTCAGGTCATTCCTCCACTTCCATAATTTGATCATGAAGACGTTGCTGGTCCTTTGGATGAGCTAGATTTTGATAGGATAATTTAAAGAGTCAAAAAGAGGGCTGTGAAAACATCTACAGACCCCTCACATCCTGGACATAAATTGTTTCAACTACTACCCTCAAAACGACACTTTAGGGCACTGCACACCAGAACAACTAGACACAAGGACAGTTTTCCCCCGAATGTCATCACTCTGCTAAACAACTAATTCCCTCCACACTGTCAAATTATTTACCAAGAATGTATTACTATTATTCTTCTCTTTCTTCCTAATATCTATCTCTCCCCACTTACCACTATAACCATGTTGCTTGTGTCTTTCAGTTTATATTGTTTTGTTTGTTTACTAGTACGATTTGATACCTTATTAGTAACTTTGACTAAGTGTTGTATCTTATGATTCTTGATGAATGTATTTTATTTTTCTTTATGTACACTGAGAGCATCTGCACCAAAGACAAATTCCAGAATTTCTTTCTGTACACTGAGAGCATCTGCACCAAAGACAAATCATACTTGGCCAATTAAGAATTCCTATTCTATTCTAAAAAAAGAGAAAGAGAGAGAGAGAGAGAGAGACAGAGACAGAGAGAGAGAGAGAGAGAGAGAGAGAGAGAGAGAGAGAGAGAGAAAGATAGAGAGAATTAATGGGCTCAACCAGGAATGGGCAATCTGGTTCAGTCCTTTCTTTCTTCCAGCCTCTGTGGAAACACCAATTTTGAAAACCAAAACTGTTGGTTTTGCTCTAGAAACCTTTTGATGTTCTTGCTCTGGTCTGCAGCTTTTTACATTATTTTTACATGATTTATTTACACTGGCAGCCAAGGCCCATCAGACGGTGATCTGGATCTACTGACATGCTCCTCTCTTCTTCCAGGGTCAAGCGTTGGCCTTTTCATCTATGCTGCCTTACAGAAAGAGCTGATTGAACTCTATGGGTTGGATGGCTGCCTACTGATCACTGGCGCACTCTCTCTAAACATCCTAGCCTGTGGCAGCCTGATGAGGCCTCTGCCGGTCTCTGTCCAGAAGCCCAATCCGGAGAAGATTCCAGATCAATACCTCATTTATAACCGAAGAGAGAAGCCCACTCAGGAAGAACATATCGCCATACCTGAAAAGGTCCAGAGTGAGGAGAAAGGGGAGAATCAGGTGCCGGTCAGCAACCCCCAAGTGAGCGGACTCCCAGTTCATAGCCAGCTGCTCTCGACCTCCCCGAGGGAGACAGACAGCTACCCAAAGAAAGTTGCAGAACAAACTTACCTTTGCAAGCAACTGGCTAAGCAGAAATGGGGCCTGTATTTAAAGTACTGGGAGGACACCCTGAATCTTTTCAAAAACAAAGTCTTTTCCGCCCTCTTTGTTGCCATCTTCCTCTTCGACGTTGGCGGCTTCCCTCCTTCCTTGCTCATGGAGGATGTGGCAAGGAGCTCAAAGATCATTGAGGGGGACTGCGCCATCCCACTGATCTCCATCATCGGCATCATGACTGCTGTGGGGAAGCTGGCCCTAGGTGTCCTGGCGGATGTAGACTGGATCAATGCTTTGTATCTCTACATCCTGACGTTGATCTTGACGGCAGCGGCCCTGGCCTTAATCCCCTTCGCCCAAAGCTACGGTGCTCTGGCCACCCTTTCGGGGGTTTTAGGGTTCCTAGCAGGGAACTGGTCGATTTTCCCTTATGTCACAACCCAGATGGTGGGGATTGAGAAACTGACCCATGCCTACGGCATACTGATGTTTTTTGCTGGGCTTGGAAACAGCCTTGGACCTCCAGTTGTAGGTAAGTTGGCATTTCAGCCAGATGCCATTCCTTCTTTTCAAAAATGGCCTCCATCTACAGAACCTGCTAGTGTCAGGGTTCCAAATAGCATCCAAAATAAAATCAGACTCTGAGGCAAAGAATTCCTCAAAGTTCCAATTTATTAAGACAGCCATGTTGGCACATCTGGGAAAACCCGAATCTGAAAGTTTCCCGATTTTCCCCACTCAGTTGGAAGTTCAAAATCCTGCCACAACACCCACAAATTCATCACATGACCCAATCATCCACTGCCACAAAGACAGATTCCTCCCATACAGTTCCAGCCAGGTGCAGAGACAAAGATGACCTTGAGTTTCTAAGAAGAATGTTGTTATGGCTAATACCACCCAACTCTGTATAATCCCACCTCCCATTTTCCCACAATAGAAAGTAGACAGTAGAAAATGTGGCAGGCCTGAAGTCCAAAAGAAAAGATAGCTTGCAGGCATGACAGCTAGTGGAGATGTAGCATTATTCAATTACAATGGAAAAGTAGAACGGTATATTCTCAGTATCCTTAAAAACTCATGTCCTTGTTTGTTCTCCATACAGTAATCCTTTCCACCTCCGTGATACAACAGCTGGCAAGATAGAGCCATTGGTTGCAATTGTGGCTTGTCTGTTCTGACCTAGGACTCCCAAGATCATGAAGCAGACTCCTCATCCCGATAAAACCTCTTTTATTTAGTTTAAAGTGAATTCCTCTCCAGCAAAGTCCCAGCCAAGAGACTTTCAAGAGATTTCACAACTACAGACCTTTATCTGGCTTGGAGAATTGCCAGGCCAATATCTTACAAACGCCAAGCTGTAGCAGCAATTACTTGCCAAGAAGTCAGGAACAGATCTTCACTTTAATGAATTGAACTAGTGATCTCCTGCAAACTCCCCTCCCCTTTCGCTCCTCTTTAATCCTTATGGGAGGGGCCATTCACCATCCATCTGTGCCTTTACTCCCAAGTCAGCTGTTGTTCCTTAACTGTTCCCTTCTCCTGACAGCTCTGCGCATGCGCACACTGGGAACAGGCTCCAGCTGTTCTTCTGCCCCACTGATCTCCAACTCTGAAGGCAGCTGATAACTGTCAGACAGCCCTGGCCCCCTCTCTGCCTCCGACACACAACCTTCATCAGAGCCTTCCCCAGACTCCAGGACTGGCTGCTATTCCTCCCCAACCTCCTTGCTGTCTGAGTCTGCCACAAGCTCCACTGGCCGCTGGTGGCAGACGCCATAACATTGTCGGTGGCTCAGTTTCTAAGTGCTGGCACCCTTGACTGGCAGCTTCCTGAGCAATCATGCCCTGGTGTGACATTTTTAAGGAAGAGGGGATCTTCTTTAATGGCTGTGAGATAAGAGGGCTTAGATCTGTTTTTGGCATCTCTCTCTGTTCTCTTTCAGGTTGGTTTTATGACTGGACTGCCTCTTACGACATGGCTTTCTACTTCAGTGGCCTGTGTGTGCTCTTTGGAGGACTTCTCCTCCTGGTGGCCGTGCTTCCCTGTTGGCGTGGGACGAACCCTGCCATCGGCCCAAACCCCAAACACTTACTCCTCCACAGCTGCCTCCAGAGTGAAAATGGCCGTATGGAATAGTTGCTGCTGTTTTTATACCAATAACTTTTAGTAATTTTTGCATCTATTTATAAAGGTTTTTATGACACTTTTGATATTTCTTTGAAACACTTGGACCTTTGAGCCAAAACGCCAAGTCATGGCTCACGTGGCTAAGTTCCAACGACACAACGGGGCCTTCTGCTTTGCCATTGCCCATAATTAGCGAAATTCTGCTGGTGCCTAGGAATGACAGCGCCAGATTGTGACTGACAAAGAGACTTTAAAGGTGCAGTGAAGCTCAGCTGTGGAAGTGGAGCTTCTCTTGAGGAGCTTCCCCCTCCCTGATCAGGAGGCTGAGTGTGCAAGTGTGCAAAACGGTTGGCTGTAGAACCGGCATATTCAGTCTTCCGAACGAGGTTCCTCTTCTCACTCTCATTGTATTGTACTACAGTATTTTCTGGTGCAACAAATGTATTTTATACTCATTTACATGTAATCCTTGTTCTTAATTTTGGCCAAGTTGGCGCGATGCTTCTTCCCTCTTCAGGAACCTTAATGTTGCTGGGTAGGGAGAGGCTGCCTCGCCCCGAGTCTCATGAAAGTGACCGAAGACCCTGTTTTCAAAAGGTCCCGTAGGGTGCCAAAAGATCCTGTGATCTATGAAGTAAACAGCACGACAAGAATGTAGCATTTAGTACCAATGAAGATGCTGGATGGCAGAAAAAAGTTACTGCCTCTTCCGTTAGGAGCTGTTAAAAATTATTCAGTTGAAATCTATAAAATCAAGGAATTAATACAATTTATTAAAGAAACCACCAACCACAGAACTGAAATATTGGTTTTATTCATTTTACAAATTCAAGACAAGATTTATAACATTGCAATGTAACAAAACTCCTAGCTAAGAACATAAAAGCTCCATTACATTAGAAGAAGAAGAGGGAAAAAAATCCATCTCTAAAGTTTCCAACTCTTGAAATTTTCTTTGACTCAGTTTAAATCTGACCAGCTTGTCCCAAAATGGTTCCTTATTTCATTTAACATTAAATAAGCTTCCTAGAGAAAAAAAAATGGAAAACCAGGCAGATAAACCAATTAGCTGGTTGAGGAAGTATATACAAATCATTGTCCGGGATGACACAAGGACTCTTGCATTGGGCAGGGGGTTGGACTAGAGGAACTTCAAGGTCCCTTCCAGCTCTGGGATTCTATGGTTCTTTGTAAATAACAGGGTTACTGGCAAGAGGCGTTCAGCTATTGAATCCTCTGTAAAAATAAATGGGGCTTCCATTGTAAGTTGATGCAGCTTACTCAGTTGCATTTATTTTGATCATACTCGTCAAATTAATTCTTACTGCAAGGATAACATGGTGTGT
This sequence comes from Natrix helvetica, assembly GCF_964273705.1. Lineage (NCBI taxonomy): Eukaryota > Metazoa > Chordata > Lepidosauria > Squamata > Natricidae > Natrix > Natrix helvetica. The sequence goes on along the minus strand of NC_138551.1, from coordinate 106,044,954 downwards.
AAAAGAACATCTGTCCATATTATGAAGCCTACGGCCCAAATTCCTCCACCATCCATCACAGAAGCACTTTTACATGAGTCCTTGCTTGTCTCTAGCCCTTTTCCATTTGTGCATTCATGTAAATCAAAACCATTTGAGGCCTATTAGAAAGCAACAAAAGGCACTTTCACTCCCTTTAGGTCTTTTGGCTCCTCTCCCCCTGCACAGCAGCCAATGATCACCTCTGTTTTGTGATCATCTCTACAGGCTTTGAAATGCTGGGAACCACATTGTGGCAGCTCTTGGGGGAAGGGAAGTCTTCTCCATGGAGTATCACACCACCCAGGCAACTGGCTGGGCTTCAGACACAAAGATCAATTTGCTGAGTGGTGAAATTCAATTTTTTTTACTACTGGTTCTGTGGGTGTGGTTTGGTGGGCGTGGCAGGGGAAGGATACTGCAAAATCCCCATTCCCTCCCCACTTTGGGACAAGCCAGAGATGGTATTTGCCGGTTCTCCGAACTACTCAAAATTTCCACTACCGGTTCTCCAGAATACAATAGCAGAGTTGGAAGGGACCTTGGAGGTCTTCTAGTCCAACCCCTTGCCTAGGCAGGAAACCCTATACCATTTCAGACAAATGGCTATCCAACATCTTCTTAAAGACTTCCAGTGTTGGGGCATTCACAAATTCTGGAGGCAAGCTGTTCCACTGATTAATTGTTCTAACTGTCAGGAAATTTCTCCTCAGTTCTAAGTTGCTTCTCTCCTTGATTAGTTTCCACCCATTGCTTCTTGTTGTGCCTTCAGGTGCTTTGGAGAATAGTTTGACTCCCTCTTCTTTGTGGCAACTCCTGAGATATTGGAACACTGCTATCATGTCTCCCCTAGTCTTTCTTTTCATAAGACTAGAAATACCCTGTTCCTGCAACCGTACCTCATAGGTTTTAGCCTCCAGTCCCCATATCATCTTTGTTGCTCTTCTCTGCACTCTTTCTAGAGTCTCCACATCTTTTCTCCATCGTGTCGACCAAATCTGAATGCAGTATTCCAAGTGTGGCCTTACCAAGGAATTATAAAGTAGTATTAACACTTCACGTGATCTTGATTCTATCCCTCTGTTGATGCAGCCTAGAACTGTGTTGGCTTTTTTGGCAGCTGCTACACACTGCTGGCTCATATTTAAATGGTTGTCCACTAGGACTCCAAAATCCCTTTCACAGTTACTACTATTGAGCAAGGTACCACCTATACTGTACCTGTGCATTTCATTTTTCTTGCCTAAATGTAGAACCTTACTCTTTTAACCATTAAATTTCATTTTATTAAATAGTGCCCAATATTCAAGTTTGTCAAGATCCTTCTGTATCTTAAGCCTGTCTTCTGGAGTGTTGGCTATTCCTGCCAGCTTGGTGTCAACTGCAAATTTGATGAGTTCCCCATTTATTCCCTCATCCAAATCATTGATGAAGATGTTGAAGAGTACTGGGCCTAAAACAGAGCCTTGGGGTACTCCACTGCATACTTCCCTCCATGTAGATGCAGTTCATTGAGGTCTACACGTTGAGTGTGGTTGGTCAGTCAGTTACGAATCCATCTGGTGGTGATGCTGTCTAACCCACATTCTTCTTCCTTATATAGTAGTAGGTTATGGTCTACCTTATCAAATGCCTTACTGAAGTCCAAGTAAACTATATTGACGGCATTCCTTTGGTCCACTAATTTTGTCACTTTGTCAAAGAATGCAATAAGATTAGACTGGCACAATCTGTTTTTGACAAACCCATGTTGGCTTTTGGCTATTACTTTGTTTGCTTCTAGGTGTTCACTAATTTGTTGCTTGATTATCTTTTCCAGAATCTTTCCTGGTATTGAGGACTGATAGGTCTATAGTTTCCTGGATCTATTTTTTTTCCTTTTTTGAAGATGGGAACCATATCAGCTCTTTTCCAGTCCTCTGGTAGTTCCCCGGTGCTCCAGGATCTCTGAAAGATATAGTTCAGTAGTTCTGAGATCTCATCTGCCAGTTCCTTCAGAACCCTGGGGTGTAATCCATCCAGTCCTGGTGATTTGAAGTTGTCTAGGGTAGAGAGGTGCTTGCTGGATTTCACCCCCGAATTTGCTCCCTTGTCAGGGCTGAGCCTGCAATCAGTTCCCTGGACTGCCAGCATGAGAATGGGACAAGCTAGGAGCCAACACTGAACTGGCACATGGGGTGTTTTCAGTTTGCGTGATAGGAAGGAAGGGGTGGGTGGGTGGTTAGCAAAAGAGGTTCCTCTTTCTTTCCTTTGTCAAGCCCTGTGCAATCAACACCTTTTGCCCACTGAGTGCTCTGCTCTTGGAGGGGCTTCCTTTACCCACCCATAATGCCTGATAATCAAGCTCAGCCTGTGGTTATGTTATAATTGGTCAGAGACAAGCATCCATTTCCAAAGATGCCCGCACAATGCAAGCAAGGAACTGGCAGTGGTTCAATCCTCATGGCCTCCAAAGTGACTTTTTTTTCCTCCTGCAAAGGACCCTACGTCTGATGACTGAGTAGTCCCCAAACTCTGAGATTCTTGTTAGGCCCCAAAAGATTTCCTATGACCCCAACCATTCCCTTCCCCTAACAAACTACAGATCTAAAAATGAGCATTGCTTCTTTACAGAATGAAGGGCCTGGAAAGATGAAAATGACAATTGAGTCATTTCTGCCTTTCTTATGCACCAGGGCTCCAGTTTGCCACTCCAGTTAATTCTGTCAGGGCCTACTCGGTGTCCTGCTGCCCAGAGAATACATTGCCGGAAGTCATTGCTTCCTGGTATATGTGTGTGTGTGTGTATGCAGGATGCCATGGTAACAGCCTTAGCTTTGACATCCCAGGGAGTTTTTGTCCAAGGGTTCAGTAGCTACAGTCAGTGTCCTAAGCAGGAATCTGGTGTTGCTAAGGACTGACTGCCTTTGTTTACTTTATCACCTGCCACGTCTACCTCCCAAGGATGAATTTCTGCAAAGCCCCAGCCCTGCTGAGCTGCTGAGGAACACCATGGTTGGACTGTGGCCCTTCTCTCCTAAGAGAACTTCTGCTTCAGACTTAACATGGGGACAGGCGCCTCCATTTCCGTCTGTGTAAGTGGAACGAAACTCCTTAGGCTTAACTGAGGGTTTCCAAAAGCACCTTTTGACTAGTTAAGGGCAGAAGGCAGCTGCAAGTGACTGATTTATTTCAAGACTTAAGGTTGGCTTTGTCATAGTCCTGCCCGGTTACTATCTGTAAATGTTCTCTCCCTCTTTTTTTCTGTTGTCAATATTTTGTCTTTCATGCTTTGATTTTAAGAATGTTTACTTAGGAATATGGCTTATTTATTTGGGTTTGATTTATTTCAAATAACTACTAAAAGGCAATGAGGTTTACTCTATCTGTATCCCATTTTTCATACTACAGTCAGAGAGTCCAACTCATATTCAGGATCAAAATCTAACTTTAAGTTAATAATGATGAACATTTCAGCTGCATTTACTTTCTTTAATATTTGAGAGATGTTGCATTACAATACAGTCTATCCTACTGGGACTCCTTTGGAAATTCCTGTGACAACTGTTCAACTGAGATTTGACCTTAAACCCTGGAATTGTCCCTTGAATGTGAATACCAGTTTTTATGTTGCTATCTCAGCCTTGAGAGGAGAATCTACTGGGTCTGGTCCAGATGCTTTGCTTCATGCAGGAAAGCAATTTCTGTTCACAGAAGGATGCTTTCCAAGCCTGAGAAACAATTAAATGAAGGGAATTAAATGTTTTGATTCTCTTCAACTTAATATTGCTCATCAAAGCAATATTGACTCCAACACAGAATCATGTCCGTAATAACAGAATCATATATACTAACTTTCGTTTCAAAGACTTGGTCCTCAAGAGAGAATTATAGAGGTAAAGAGGAGGGGTCAAAGTGTTGGAGTAGGCATGGGGACAACCAAGTTCTAGTTCCTCCTCGACCATGGAAGCTCCACCAGGGGACTTTGGCCTGTCACTTGAACTCAATCTACATCCCAGGTCTATTATTCAGGGTCTAAAGTGAATGAGAACCCCACAAAATCTATAGATATAAAAAACGGCTCTCGCTCTCTGTGTGTGTTGTGTGTGTGTATGTATGTATGTTCCAGCATAACTCTGGAATGCATGGAGCAATTTTAACCAAACTTGGTACACAGATTATTTACTCTCGGGAAGTAAATACAGTGGGGGTAAGACACCCCTAAAACCCCTCGGTGTTTGTGTTCTGTTAAGATACAGCCTGTTGTGCCTTAGAATGTCTTCTACTGTACTGTCCTAAAATCGCTTCTACTGTTCAGCACAGTGGAGTTGCCATGGTAATGGCTTCACAGTACTCCACAAGGGGGCTCCTTCTGGTAAGGAGGAAAATCCAACATTAGAAATTATGTTTGATACAGACATTTCCCCCTATAAATAAATACCCGTGCAACGCCCGGTTATCAGCTAGTCATTTCATAAAAAGGCAGGATTTTAAAAATAGATTCTGAAGACATCCACTCAAAATAAAAGAAACGTATTGTCCAGAGCATCAATTAATACTTTAAGGATTAGTGAGAAAGCTAGGATACCATACATCTAGTGACATTAGAATAATAGAGTTGAAGGGGTCTTCTAGTTTAACCCTTGCTCAAGCAAAAGACCCTTTTGGAGAACTGATAGCAGAAATTTTGAGTAGTTTGGAGAACCAGCAAAAACCATCTCTGTCTGGTCCCAGAGTTGGGTGGGAATGGAGATTTTGCAGTATCCTTCCCCTGTCACGGCCATCAAGCCACACCTGTAAAAACTAATAGTAAAAAAAAATGAATTTAACCACTGCCCTATACTTGTGTTGGCAAACATTTTTGTCACCGAGTGGTGAAACCAGAATGTGCGTGTGCCAGAAACCAGAGGAGCAGCTGCCCACTGCTCATGTGCACACCCGCCAGCTGCTCTTCCAGGTTCCTGCACTTCCATGTGCATCAACAGCTGGTCTTTGTGTATGCATGCACATGCCGGAACCTGGAAGAGTAGCAGGCAATGGCGCACGTACCCAGAGAGAGGGCTCTGTGTGCCACCTCTGGCACGCGTGCCATAGGTTCACCATCACAGCCATATACAATACAATACAATACAATACAATACAATGCAATACAATACAATACAATACAATAGCAGAATTGGAAGGGACCTTGGAGGTTTTCTAGTCCAACCCCCTGCCTAGGCAGGAAACCCTATACCATTTCAGATAGATGGCTATCCAACATCTTCTTAAAGTGTTGGGGCATTCACAACTTCTGAAGCAAGCTGTTCCACTGATTAATTGTTCTAACTGTCAGGAAATTTCTCCTCAGTTCTAAGTTGCTTCTCTCCTTGATTTAGTTTCCACCCATTGCTTCTTGTCCTGCCTTCAGGTGCTTTGAAGAATTTTTGACTTCCTCTTCTTTGTGGCAACCCCTAAGATATTGGAACACTGCTATCATGTCTCCCCATGAAAAGTTCTTCTTTTCATTAAACAAGACATACCCAGTTCCTGCAACCGTTCTTCATATGTTTTAGTCTCCAGTCCCCTAATCATTGTTGCTCTTCTCTGCACTCTTTCTAGAGTCTCTACGTCTTTTCTACATCGTGGTGACCAAAATTGAATGTAGTATTCCAAGTGAGGCCTTACCAAGGCATTATAAAATGGTATTAACACTTCACGTGATCTTGATTCTATCCCTCTGTTGATGCAGCCTAGAACTGTATACCATTCTAGACAAATGGCTGTCCAGTCTCTTCTTTAAAACCTCAACCTTGAATTAAGCAGAAAGTTCCTAACGGTGAGGACAATTAATCAGTGGAATGGCTTGCCTTCAGAAGTTGTAGGTACTCAATCACTGGAGGTTTTAAGAAGAGACTGGACAGCCATTTGTCTAGAATGGTATACGGTCTTCTGCTGGACTAGAAGATCCCTTCCTTTTTTCTGATGTCACCAGATGTATGGTACCCTAATTTTCTCACTAACCCTTAAAGCATTATTTGGTGGTCCAGACAAACCCTTAAAAAGCCCTGGAGGCTTAGTGAAATAACTGTAAGTGGAGCAAGACAAATATTGTTTTGTCCTCAAAAGAGAGGAGTGGGAAAGTGGTGCCGAGAAGCTGGGCAGCTTTGCAAACATGAATGATGAGTGAACTAAGCAACCAACCAACCACAAAACAACAAATTTGGCATCAGCAGCAATGGCAGATCTTAAAAAGGTGGAAGCAACAATGTGGCATGAACCAAAAAGTGTCAAAATAATTGTTTCCGGAAAAGAACGTATTTCTATTTTTTAAAAAATTTGGGAGCTCTGTTTAGTCAATTGTGGCAATCCACTAGATGTGATATATTTTGTTTTCAAGAAACACTTAGGAAAGGCTGATTTAATCCCACCCTAAATGGATGCTTGATTAAGTGTAAAGCTTTTTCTATTATAATTAACAAGAAGTTTGCATGCGCCACAGTCATAAATTGTATGTATACAAATCAAGCAAGAAGGCAGATCAATGTAATTGAAGGCCTACAGGAGATGTTAATTACCTGCATTTTACACCAAGGATGGGGTGCAGGAATAAGTACAGCAAAACTATTAAATTTTTTATAAACTTGAAAACTTCTTACTCAGTAAGGTTATTTCATTTAAAATATTAATTGGCTGGGGGAAGGTCATGTTGCAAGGAACACAACATCTTTGCTCAAGTTAATGGAACCAACAAATGTCCCCTGTTCAATTACTTTCAGTTAATGTTGCATACTACATCAATCCATGGTCAACCATTTTCAAAGCTCACAACTCAGTTCCACAGCCCTGTTGTTATAACCTTGACTTTTTAGAAATTTTGTAAATTTATGGTGCAAGGGCAGCAGCACAATTATGTCTCTTTGCAGCAGTCATTGTCATCTGTAAAAGTGAAGCACAGTGGAAACAAAGTTGGACCGGAGCCTCAAAGAATCTTTGGTTCTCCCCTTGATGTAGTCACCAAGGATACGACACACCAGTCTGTTCCTTTAGTTGTCCAACACACAGTGGAATATTTAGAAGAGTTTGGTAAGTTCATGATCTCACTTGGTTGTGACCATTTTCTTCCTTTCAGATGGACATTCTCAACACAACGAAGTGTGTTTGCACTTGGTCAGGTAATGGCATGTATTTTGGGGATTAATATTGCTAGTAATGGTGTCCATTCAGTGTCACTGATGAAACGTGGCTCTGGACATCTCTTCTTTTGCAATGACTGTCCATAGACAGTTCTGAGTTTGTCAATTAAATCCCAACCCTGTCCAAATCCCATATCAAGCAGAATCAACAAATTCAAGGATCTACTGTAATAATCAAATGTGGATTATTACAATCTGAAAGTTGTCCTCTCAAGGGCATTTCTGGATAGAAAAGAAGACTACCTCCTCCTATAAAAACTTGTAGGCATCAGCATCAGACCTGCCACAACTTAAACCTCTAAAAGGAAACAATCCTTGGCTCCATTGGTTGAGAAAAGTATAGTTTTATTACAAGTCAAGTGTATTGCAGCAATGCAAAGCCAGAATTGAGAATCACGTGTCAAAAATCCCTAAATTCAACCTTTCCTTCCTTAGCTGTCTCTCACTACCCACCTCCATATGACCAATCAGGTTGAGGCAATATGTTTTCATAATGGTCAGTCCAAATGTAGTTAGATATGCAGCTCCCTCCTTCTTCCAGCTGGGTAAACTTGAGGCAGCATCTTGAAGAGATACAGCACTTACTTTCATTTTCCCAAGTATCCCCCATCCCCTCATTCCCTCTCCCCACAGTTCATGGCAGTCTGTCACAACATAGCAGTGAAGCACGAACAGCATAAGGTGGCAGCTGAATTCAGTCTAGTTTTAGAAGCACAGGGCAGGTTGCATAGTAATAGCTCTTAGACTTATATACCACTTCACAGTGCTTTACAGCCCCCTCTAAGTGGTTTACAGAGTCAGCCTATTTCCCCCAACAATCTGGGCCCTCATTTTACTCACCTTGGAAGGATGGAAGGCTGAGTCAACTTTGAGCCAGGCAGGATCGAATTTCTGGCAGTGGGCAGAGTTAGCCTGCAATACTGTGTCCTAATCATTGTACCACCACCACTGGTAGCTTTTTCCTCTAACTGTACAGACAACCTTGTTAGTTAGACAAAGTAAACGCAGGCTGGTTGGCATTACCTCAACCATTCTGGAGATACAGGAAATTCCCCTTTGATGCATAATGATGCATTTGCTGAAGTTGCCACCCAACTGATCATGGCCAGGGCAAAGCCTCCACCTTAGCTGTAATCTCCAGTGTCATCTTGACTCATCATTTTTCCATAACTCTATCAAGAACCAACAGTTCAAGGATAAAAGAAGGGAACAGCCTCATCTGGAGGAAAAATCGTGTGATCTGGAAGTAGATTATATGCAAATCTATTATGCATTATATTTGGAGTTGGGTACACACTTTCAGTGAGCTTGCCTGTTTGAGTCTTATTAGCTGGTTTTTGCAATGATATTCCAGTGGAAAGATTTGCTTTGCATCAGATACTGAGGGTTTTTTTTCTTTGCAACATGAAAGATGAATACAAGTAGGTTCTCTCTGCGATTTTTCTTCTGTGGCCATGATAATGTAAATAATGCCTACAGCCAGGTACCTTCACCTGAAATGGAGGCTGAATAAAATTTGGTTTTGTGTATAGAATGACAAATGAAGACACAGTGGCCAAAAACTATTATATTTAGTTTTGATTTGATCACAGTATTATCTAGGAGAAAAAGAAGAAGAAGAAGAAGAAGAAGAAGAAGAAGAAGAAGAAGAAGAAGAAGAAGAAGAAGAAGAAGAAGAAGAAGAAGAAGAAGAAGAAGAAAGCAACACAGTATTGCATTTTGCTGTCTCATGAAAGAAATTTGTAGAAGGAAATGTTTCTGAAGAACATCCTGCCTTTAAAAAATATCAGAATTAGTAGAAGGAAGATCTTCTTTCTTCTCCTTAACATAATTATATTTTTCATAATTTTTCTCCATCTCTTCTATTTGTTCTTGGATCCTTAGGAACTCTATAAAAATGTATTCACTTAACAATATACACACAGGATGTTGCATATTCTCCTAGGGCTAAATCACGAAGGCCTCTTTCGGATCGGTGGATCAGCACCCAAAATCAGGGCGCTTAGATTAAAATATGATCAAGGAGAAGAAGTTGATCTTGTTAAGGAAGGGGATATCAACTCTGTTGCCAGCCTCCTTAAAGTATTCCTGAATCAGCTTCCAACTGCGGTTTTCCCGGAGAAACTCTGCACTGATATTTGGGCCATTTTTGAAGGTACAGCAAGTACATAAGGCACTTTTGATTTTGATTTTGATTCAAGAAAGTATGATTGATTCCTCCTCCTCCTCCTCCTCCTCCTCCTCCTCCTCCTCCTCCTCCTCCTCCTCCTCCTCCTCCTCCTTAAATTTCAATTTGAGTTAAATCTGGTGTTTTATGAGTCAAGACTACAAGTCTGTATTTGGAAATCCCATATAATAATAACTTCATAACAAAAATATTATTCTGGGCCACAAACAAGAATTTAAACTCATGCCCATTTCTGCATGCTACCTTATTGTTACATTTACTTAAATTCCAAACCTTAACCCATCTTCCCTTGATTATATTGTCTTTTTTTAACCCTTCTTCACTTCCTTTAGCCTTGCATATCTCAAAGACCAGCAGTGCTCTCTAAACATGGACCTTGGTCGCCATTTCCCCAATAATCTCCCTAAAGGCATCTGCGGGGAATGAAATCTCCATCCTTTCCTTGAAGGGAGGCCACTCCATATCAAATGTATGCAGGAGCCCTGCGTGCAATTCTTTGCTTAGGACGTGCCAGCTGCCATCTCTGGGGAGCCCTAATTCAGCCAGGCTTTGAGCACAAGCCTTGAGAGTCAACACTTATGAAATGCTGAACAAATTCTAACTGATGTTAATCTTTCTCTGTTAATCATTACTGTCCCATCTTTCCCAGCGAATAAAAACTGCACCATAGAGCAAACAAGATGTCTGAAAAGGCTATTAAACAGCCTTCCGGAAGCCCACAGCCGCCTTGCTTGTTTCCTCATTAGATTTCTCGCCAAGGTGGCTGCAAAGAGTGATGTGAATCAGATGACCCTGGAGAATCTGGCCATTGTGTTTGGCCCCACGTTATTCCGGTAAGAAGTTCTTTCGATATCTCCTTGGTGCTACCTCATCCTGAGTTGCCTCCTAATTCACCTTGAATGGTCTAATCATCTAGTTATCCTTCCTAAACGAGACTGGAGTATGACAGGATTGATTAGAGCAAGTAAATTAAACTATTAAGTTTGGCTCTAGAATCTAAATGGGCCTTTGAAGATGCACATCAGATAAGAGCAAAGTATGGCATCCCTTTATGATCCAAACTGCATCTCCCACAACAGAGGTTCCTGGCTGGAGAATTCTGGGAGTTGAAGTCCACAAGTCTTAAAGTATAGCATAGCTGGCTGGAGAATTCTGGGAGTTGAAGTCTACAAGGCCTAAAGTTGCCAAGTTTGAGGACCTCTGTCCCACAACATCTAGATTCTTTGTATTTTCTCTAATAACAACTCGCAAGAATCAATAGCAAAGCCAAACATCGTAATGTGTCTTATTGTTGGGATCAAATATTGGAATCAAAAGGAGCCATGATGGCAGAGTGGCTAGAACGTAGCATTGCAGATTAACTCTGCACACAGTCTGAAGTTCAATCCTGACGGGGCTTGACGTTGTACTTAGCCTTCCATCCTTCTGAAGTAAATAAAAGGAGGACCCAGATTGTTGGGGGAAAGATGCAAATAATGTATACATTGTAAATGCCCAGAGAGTGCTATAAAGCACTGTGAAGCGGTATATAAGTGTAAGCACTATTGCTATTAAATGGAAAGTGTTTGTTAGCAAAAAGGGGCGCAGTGGCTTAGCGGTTAAGATGCTGAGCTTGTCAATCAGAAAGGCTGGGAGTTTGATGGTTCAAATTCCTAGCGCCGTGAAATGGAGTGAACTTTTGTTACTTGTCCCAGCTTCTGCCAACCTAGCAGTTTGAAAGCACGTAAAAAATGCAAGTAGAAAAATAGGAACCATCTTTGGTGGGAAGATAACAGTGCTTTGTGCACCTTTGGTTTAGTTATGCCTGCCACATGACTATGGAGACGTCTTCGGGAAGCGCTGGCTCTTCGGCTTTGAAACGGAGATGATCACCGCCCCCTAGAGTCAGGAATGACTAGCACATATGTGCGAGGGGAACCTTTACATTTACCTTTTACCTTGTTAACAAAATCATTCATTTATTTCCCTATCATCACTGGGGTGTTTTCCATTCAAGAAAATGAGCCTTTTTAGTCACATTAGGTATAAAGCAAAGGAGGCCAAGGCAGAGTTGAACAGCGTCTTCACACTTTTGAGCAAAACTGAGTTTGGGAAACATTAAACTTATGGCATTCCATCCTCCTTGTGCTCCTCCTTCTTACTCCTACCATAAGTATCATTTTGGTGTGTATTTTCTAGAATTCCTTGCAGCCCTTCGGCATACGAAAAGCAAACTCTTTGCAATGCCATGCTTCTGCATATGCTTTGGCACCACATGGACCTCTTTCCGGAGGGCTCCAACAACCATTTCTCCCCCACGGAAGAGCAGCCCCAGGTAAGGGCCTCTCGGGAAGACCTGGAATAAGAGAGTTTTGGAAGGGACCTTTGAGGTCTTCTAGTCCAACCCTTGCTCAAGCAGGAGACCCTACACCACTTCAAACAAATGGTTGCCCAGTCTCTTGGAAGCCTCCGATGTTGGAACACCCACTGTTGTACCAGTTCAAGATATGACCTTGAATCTCCCTTCATCTAACTTAATATCTCCCTGGACTGCACAGTCACCCAAATGCAGTAATGAGCACAATGAATAAAGGCAAAAAAGTTTGGTTTTTAATGTTCCTTGCAGGGAGGCAAAAAACCATCTATTTCTTTTTTTTAATTATTTGTTATTTTCAAAACAAACACAACACAAAGAATCTTCCTTCTTTACATACTGTAGAAAGTGTATCAGTTGGTTACAAAAGAATTTCGTGCATCTCTTCCACAGTCATCAAGCATAATTCATATTAACTCAAGTATTTTAACTCATATATTTATACATATTACCATCATCATACCTCCATTTTCATTTGAGTATAATTGTTTAAACGTCCTTCATCATAAAATATACCAAGATTTAATACATAACCACATACTGGCATTTCATTTACTATTTCTAAAATCCTCCAATAACGCTGAATCCTTATGGCCTATTCTAGCTAAACATCCATAATATTTAGTAACAAAAATTTATAATCCTCCTTTCCAAATCACTGTTTACAATTTACACCCAGTTTCCTTATGTTGTACCCATACATATATATACGTTGTTATCATTATCCCTCCTTTATTTGACTATATCCTGTATCATAACATTTCCCCCCCTAATAATCAAGACTTAACTGAATCTAACTTAATTTTTTTATTAACCTTTATATATAATCCAAAAGGATTTCTAATCTTCCTTTCATGGGTACCATTCAATATTCATATCCAATTATTACTTATCATAACACTACACATTGTATACATTATTATCATTATCAATTATTTATTTAACTATATCTATTGTCACTAAATTTCACTAAGTTTAATTAGTTTTAAATTATACACTTCCATCCATCAACCTGTATCTTTCCAGTAGCAAAACAGTCTCATGTCTTCTGCCATTTGTGGTGTCAGTTCTCTAATCATCTCCTTAATCAAATTTGTATGGACTCCTCTTAGCAACTCCTTGCTTATAAAAACTCTCATGTAATTTTGATGCCCTTCTTCTGTTTCCTTAATCAGCTTATCTTTAATTGTCAGTAGTGTTATCAATGATGTTGCTAATAAAATTTCTCTCTTTAAATCTATAAATTCTTTTGTTTCTTCTTCTTCTGTGTCTTGCCATCTGGGGTAGAGTTCCCCTCCCTTTAATTCCTCTTTCAGTATTCCACTCTTTCCATTTCCAGGAACAAACCAATCACCATAAATGTAAGCAGATTTAATTTCTTTATGGTCATTTTCCTCTTCGGTTTTTAGGATTCTAACCTCCACTTTTTCCACTTGATAAACATCTCCAACTTCATCATATTTTACTGTTAGATGCTCTAAGTCTTCCAACTTCTTCTCCGTCCTCTCAAATGTGTTTGATAATTTCTGAATTTCTAAGAATATCTTTTGCAGGCTTAAAGTTTCTTTCTGCTTTTGAAGTTGTGCCATTATCTCCAGCTAACAAACACTGCTGCCCTGGCTTGGAAGGTTTTTACAAGATTAAGCATAGATTCACAATAAAGTTTTAATTTCACTTTTCTCTGGTTAAAGATATACTTCAAAGGGACATCTGTATGCTTATCACTCTCTATAAACAGGCAGTGAGACCTTGGAATGCCAAGCCAGGATAATCAGTAAGAAAAGTAAAAGTGTTTTGTTTCCAATACACAAGCCTCCAGCCTCTGAGTAGCAGTGTTATTGTTGCAATTTTCTTTGTTTCTTTTTGTATCTTTTTTGTATTCCAAGTTAAAAAAAGTCTGATTCTTGAATGAGTTAGAAAAACACCCACAGTAATGAAAGAGGAGAATTTTAGTCCATAGGTTACTGTTCTGACCCCCCTCTCTCCATGCCTGTGAACAAGCCAAAACACAGGCTTGGCTGTTTGCCACTGTTTAATTGCAAGATAACAAACCCTTTGGCCGAGGGCCCAGATAACTCAAAATACAAGAAAAACAAACCAGATATTCAAACACTGCTCTAAGACATTGACTTTCTTCACTGCTAATTTCGAACAGTTGTTTCCTGCAAATTTCCCCTCCCAACACCTCACCTATAAGCTCTTTTGGGAGGGGCCAATCCCCAACCACCTGTGCTGAATTATCTTCTATGAGCCTGCCTATATAATTGCTGCTTACGTTTCTCAGCCTTCTCACTTTAGCATCAGGGACAAACTGCCTTTGATCCTCCCTATTGCTCCATGCCTCAGGCACCTCCTGGTGGCCAACCAGCCCCTCTGGTCCCTGCTCTGAATCTGAACCCTGCACAGGATCCTCCACATCGTCCAGGGCAGACTCAAATGATCCCTAGCTATCTGAGTCCATTAGTAGCTCAACTGGAACCTGCTGGGCCACAACAGGTTACAAAGAATAATAAAAGAAAAAAAATAGAAGAAGAAAACTAATTCATTTTAAAAGGCTTGCATAAATTCCATCAATGAACATAGCATTTAAAAAGTAAGATAACCCACTGTCCAAAACCATTCCAAATTTAATTCCACCGTTTATTTCTTCTATTTTTCAATTTAAATTAAATTTAAGTTTTTTATAGGCTATCTCTTTTAAAATGGTAAAAATTCTTCACCAGCTGGAAACACTTTCTCTTTCCATATCCTTCCATTTTGGAGCCGCCCCAACTTCATCAGCCTTGGCTGGATTTTTTGTCGCCGGCTTGAAGAACTTCTCTTGCATTGATCAGGGACTTTGCGATGTCCTTGAGATCAGCAAGACGTATTCTTCCTGTTCACCATCTCTGCGGGACGGTTTAGGTCCGATTGGACCACCCAGTGGCAAAAGTATCAGCTGCGGTCTCTGAGCATCAAGACCGCATGTCCGTATCATTGCGACGTTAGCTCCTCTCCCGAAAACCATCTATTTCATAACAAAAAAATAACTACCGTGTTTCCCCGAAAATAAAACAGGGTCTTATTTTCTTTTGACCCCTGAAATAAGCACTTGGCCTAATTTTTGGGGAGGTCTTATTATTTTTGAAGTGCAGGAGGTGGCGAAGGTGGTCACCTCATGGCTGCTGCTGTGTTGCAATATTTTCAGGGAGGGCTTATTTTCAGGGGAGGTCTTATTTTAGTGCATATGCTCAAAAGCCCAGTTGGGCATATTATCTGGGGAGGTCTTATTTTGGGGGAAACGGTACCATATTTTTGGAGTATAAGATGCATCGGAGTATAAGATGCACCAAGGTTTTGAAGAGGCAAATTTTTAAAAAATGTTTTTGCACTCTGCAAACCTCCCCAAAATGGCCCGTTTTCACGAAAACTGGCCCATTTTTTTCCACAAAAAAGGGGGCATGAATAGTCCTTAGGAGGCTTGTAGAGTGTTCCGTGGGGGGGGGGGGGTGAGCAAAAATGGCCTATTTTTTTGTTAAAAAAAAGGGCATTAGGAAATTTATAAAGTGCTCCTGGGGCTGGGGCAAAATTGAGCAAAAAACCAGCCCATTTTTTGCTCATTTCTGCCCTCCCTAGCCCCCATGAGCTCCCTGAAAGCCTCCTAAAGGCTATGGAGAGCAATATTGGTGAAGGAGGCGGGGTACGGGAGGCAAAAAAATAGATGCTGTGTTCAGTGTATAAGACGCACCCAGATTTTCAGCCTCTTTTTTGAGGGAAAAAGGTGCGTCATACTCCAAAAAATACGGTAGCCATTCAGCCCTATAAACAGCTGGATTTTGAGCTAATTTTCCTGTTGGAGATTAAAAAGAGAAACTAGGAATATTTCTGTAATGTGATTTTAGATCTATTTCCATATTGGTACCAATTTATAAAAGGATCTCTCTCCCTATCTCCAAGAGTGATAACAATTCCCAAACCATGCACTTAGGGTTTTATTTTATTTTATTAATATTAGTTCTAAAATGTTGTTTAAGTTGAATGTTAACAAATGCATTGGTTCAGGGCAACAGAGATTTAATCAATTCACTCACTATTAAATCAAGCATGCCTAATGTCTATAATGAATCTGATTTAAGAACAGAATGAAGTTCATTATGTTGCAATTATAGAATCAATATTGATGGAAAAGCTAATTTGTTCAGTGGAACAGCAATGTGAAAACTACTGAGGAATAGTCTAACCTTGCTTTTTAATCTGGTTTTCCCCTGCGTAGCTTGCTCTCCGTGTCTGCCCCTTGATCTGGAAAAATTGACCATATGGTGAGCTGCTGGTTAAACGGTCATTTAGATCTAAGGAGTTAAAGACAGAGGAAATCCATGGTTTCTAATCTGCCTGACTGTTGCCACCCAGCTCTCCTGCTGAGACATTGAGACTCTAAGTTCCAGAACAAGGAGCTGTAGAGCAACTCATTGGACAGCCATTTACAAAGGGAGACGTCCCTAAGGTGCTTTCTAAAGAGGCAACTGGACTTTCTTTGTTTTTCCTTGAAGACGTTTCGCTTCTCATCCAAGGAGCTTGCTCAGTTCAGAACAGAAGAAGCTTCTTGGACGAGAAGTGAAATGTCTTCAAGGAAAAACAAAGAAAGTCCAGTGGCCTCTTTAAAAAGCAACTTTGGGGCAATCATGACCTGGATGACAGAGAATCCCCATAGATACCAAGCAGCATGCTAGAATAAAGCCACAGGGGTTTTAGTGGATTCTCTGGCCATGTATGATCTTCCACCTCAACAATTGCACATTTCTTTTGAAAATGGTCCCCACCTCCTCCACCCTACAGCTTTTTAAAAACACTTGTTGCTTCTCCACAGATTTCCCATCCTGCCTCGCCACCTCAAGAACTCGCACAACAACAGACAGAGGAAAATGAACCTCCGCAAAGGATGCCCAGAGCTGTCTGGCGCCTTCCATCCATGTGGTGGCAATGTTGTGTTTTTAATCTTTCAGCTCACAGCTACGGGAAAACAGGGTCAGTTTGAGGTTGTGATTTGCAAAGCATTAATCCTTTTCTGGGGCAAATTTGTCAGTTTCCAAGTCAAGCACCCTTCGTTCTGATTTATAGTACCTGAAAAACGGTTGTTTTCAAATAAATACTGTGCAAGCCCTACGCAGAGTTCAAACAGACATTTTGCTAAAAATGCCTGCAGTTTACATAATTTGTGCATCCTTTGGAGAACCCTTGAAAACATTTTGAAAACAGAAGACAAATGATCTAATGTATCCTTTCCAGTTGAAGTATTAGAACATGGAACAAATCTCTTTTTGATGGCCCTGGGAAACTACCAAACAAGCAAACAAACAAACAACCTACAATGGCAATATTACTTCCTCTTTCTCCTCCTTTTTCGACAGGAATCCTTACTATCAAGTTTCATTCCTCCCTGTTTTTATTTATTCTACAACTCTTATTTTATGTTTTGCCAAGTAGGCTGATCTTTAGGCAGCTACCACACTTTTAAGCCAGATTTGGAAGAAATGAAAACACCCAAAACAAACCCTATCCTTTCCCCTGCGATCGCCCAACAACAAAACAAATAACTTAAAAGCTTATCACAGTTTTACTGGACAAGTTGAGAAGAACTCTCTATAAATGCCACGCTCAAGAGCTGCTTCTACAATTCTCTGCTTCTCAGGGTTCTTCTCGTTTCCCCCCCCCCCCAGCTGCACAGAGTTCTTCAGAAAATATAAAAGGAGATCTCTTAAAGCTGCACAGCAGAATGATGAACAGAGGAGAGGATTTCTCCCTCCAGCTCCCTTATCTGCTTTTTTAGTTATGATTGAGGCTCAGACTTCCTTTCTCTTGGGGTGAAAGACGTGCCATGAAAAGTCATTTAGCTTCAGCTTTACAATCCACAATATGTTGCCAAAATAAAGAATAGACATGGCAGGAATTGGGCAAGGGAGGGGATCAGTGGTGAGATTCAATTTTTTTTACTACTGGTTCCGTGGGCGTGGCTTGGTAGGCGTGGCAGGGGAAGGATACTGCAAAATCCCCGTTCCCTCCCCACCCTACTAACCTGCTTTCCAGCTCTGTTCTGCTGTTCAGGGCAGCAAAAGAAGATCAACTGGGAGGCTGGGAGGCAGCAGGGGCGGGGCCAGCCTATTTGCCGGTTCTCCGAACTACTCAAAGTTTCCACTACCGGTTCTCCAGAACCTGTCAGAACTGGCTGATTACCACCTCTGGAGGGGATGAATGCCACAACGGCAGCCTAGTGCTTCCCCACTCGTTCCTTAGTTCCGTTTGGGTCATTTTTGTAGAGGAGAGTAAAAGAAGTTTTGAAGAAGAAATCCAATAATTGTTAGGGAAACACTGCTTTAGCTTTGAAAGTATGTGAGAAAGAAACCCAAGATTGGGCAATCTTCACTCTCTTTAGCATAAAAGAGGAAAGAAAGACTCTGCCAGGCTTTCACGATTTGGTTTTTATACTCTGTTAGGAATGAAGCAGAGTTCCCATAGCACTTGCGGTGTCTGAGCCTTGACCTGGTCTACCTCAAAAGCTGACAGTTCTTGAGGTAACAATATGGCGGAAAACACAAGACAACTTGAACCAACGCGACAAAGGAGAGGAAGGGAGTTTTGGTGTAAGCTGGTCTCCCAAGACGATCTTTTGGCAAACCTTGAAGGATGGATCTCCCGCCAACAATAGAGATGCACAGTTTTGCATTTGCCCACAGTTTGTTCAGGCATGCAACAGATACTCTAAGCCAGTGATGGCGAACCCTTTCCTTACGGCATGCCAAAATTGTGTGTATGTGAGCTATCACATGTGCATGCATGCCAGCTATCATTCACGCATGCCCACATCAATTCAATCCTCACCACCCACTTGCACATGTGCACGCGACCCCTCCTCAGGCTCTGGAGGCTTTCTTGAACCCTGGGGAGGGTGATAACGGACTCCCCTGGCCCTCGGAAGGCTGAAAATCAGCTGGCCGGTATGCACATGTATGCTGGAGCTGATGGCTGGCATGCCAGCAAATCTGGGTCCATGTGCCACCTGTGGCACGCATGCCATAGGTTCGCCATCACGGCTCTAAGCTAATGAATGGTTGCCACATACCCATGTCGAAACAGAGCTGCAATAAATTCGAAGATAATATTCGACAAACTGAGGCAGAGGTCAGGGAGTGGTCAAAGGCTCCTTTTTGTCCCTTTGGAGCAAGATTTGAAAGTCTGAATTTTGCACTTAGAATTGGGGGCTGAGGGGGTGCTTCCTTCGGCTGTAACAAGTCAAGGACAGAGGGAGTCAGTGTCCGGAGAATAACCCACCAAGGCTGAATTCTCTCCTCCCGCCTTCCTGTTGCTTTCCTCTGCATGCCTCTTCTCATCAGAAGCCCTGGGATAGAGACAGGCTTGTTTTGACAACCTTTGCAGGAAGAGACCAAGCATCGAGTTGTTGCTAAGGCAACACAAGGATGAAATCCTCTTTTTTCTCTCTCCTTAAGCAAGTTCTGCACCTCCACTTCAAGGCTAGCCTGGATAGATCAAAAATAGCACATTCATTATGTACTTCTGAGATGCCTTTTCTTCTTTTTCTATCTGTCAGATTGAAGTTTTCTTTAACCTGACATAATCTTTTTTTTTCTCTTTCAAAGGAAGACTTTTGCTGGTAGAGTAGATCTCCAGTAGCACTAAGCCAAAGCAGAAAAATTTCAAACTATGTGACAAGGTTAATCTCTTTGGCCAAATCATTGAACAGAGGAAGAGAACTAAACTTTTCTGAACCCCCCCCCCCCCAATGTTGGTATGAATACTGTTTCCTCTGGTCTGCTGGTGAGAAATCACAGACAGACAGGATGATGCCTTGTGTTGGATTCAGAGCAGTGGTGGGATTCAAATTTTTTTATTACTGATTCTGTGGGCGTGGCTTGATGGGCATGGCTTGGTGGGCATGGCAGGGGAAGGATACTGCAAAATCCCCATTCCCTCCTGATCAGCTGGGACTCGGGAGGCAGAGACTAGATTGGGGTGGGCCCAGTCAGAGGTGGTATTTACTGGTTCTCCAAACTACTCAAAATTTCCGCTACCGGTTCTCCAGAACTGGTCAGAACCTGCTGAATACCACCTCTGATTCAGAGCTGTAGAAAAACTTGCCTTAAATGAGACTCTCAAAATGTTATGCCTAAACTCCTCCCAAGTCCTTCTTTTGGGTGATTCTCAGAGTGCTCTGAGCTTGTTTGGGTTAGGCCCAGACAATCCATGGGAACAATGCCTTTCACATCTAAAAGAGAAATCTTTCAAGTGAAGTTAATCCAAGGAAATGCTACAGACAGACCCAAGGGATTTTCTTGGCAGCACTATGAGAGTGGATTACCATTGCCTTCTGCCAGGATTTTTTAAAAAAAAATCCTAATCCAGTCTTGCTTGTTGATTTAATACATATCATCAAGCCAATGTCAACTCCTAGCAGCTCCATTGGGAGACCTTCTCTCATCAATGTAACCTTTCATCCTTCAATGGTCTCACCATGATGCTGTAACTCAGGCCATCTATTCTCCTCTGCTTGCCTTCCATCTTTTCCATCACGGTAGACTTCACATAATGTGCCCAAAATATAATTATAATTTAAATCAAACCATTTGTGCTTCCACAAATGCGAATGCCACATTTTGCCTGATGAGTCATGTGACTCTTCCTTGGCTGCCCATAGTATTCCTGGTGGAGCTTCCTCCAACACCCAAGTTCAAAACCATCAATACTCTTGTTATCCTGCTTCTTTAAGGAAAGTCACATGGAAAATCATTGCCTACGTTGATCTTTGTAGGCCTGGACATTAGCATAACATCTGGGTATCTTTTCTAGAATATTCATTGCTACCCCACCAAGTGCCCAGGCTACCCTAGATTCTAGAATTTCCTGAAGTTCTCCCATGCAAGTATCAACCAGGTCCAATTCTGCTTAACTTCTAAGACTAAGTAAGGTTTGCCAGATGCTGCTAATTGCTGACTATCATCAATCTAAAATTCTTCTGCGTAAGCTTTATTTTGTTTGCTGATGCTGTTGGCTTGTATGAAGGTCCAGACAGCTAGGGCATAACCCAACTTTCTGTTTATAGCAAGTGCCCCACAGCTGCAAACCCACAGATTTAGAGGATATGATCTGTTGATATCCTTATAAGCAGTTGAGTTGCTTCAGGAAAATATTTTATGGCTATTGGTTGCCACAATCATGGTTTGGTTACTTGTGCGTGTAAACACCACACCATATGGTCTCTTGGTCTCTTTATATATTATCTTTAGTGAAGCATGCAAACCAGCATTTTGCATTTCCTGCACTGGCTGAGGAGAGTACATCTTACTCCTTCTGTCTTGGACACTTTTTACAGAGGCACAATGGAGAACGTTTTAACAAAGTGCATCCCTGTTTGGTTTGGCTGCAGCAGTGCCTCAGATAGAAAGTCCCTACAGAGAGTGGTGAGGACAGCTGAGAAGATTATAGGAAATTCACTTCCCATTATTCAGGATACTGCTTATAAACGCTATGTGCTTAGAGCTCAAAGCATTGTTAGAGACCCCACACACCCACTTTATGATCTATTTCTGTTGCTTCCCTCTGGGAGGAGGATTTGAAGTATCTACAGCAGGTCTACTAGGTTCTGTAACAGCTTTGTTCTTTATGCCATCCATCTTTTAAACTCACAAGATTCGTTTCTCTCGCCATGTACAATGTATGTATACATTCGAACTAGACTGTGTTGTTCCTCTGTGTCATATATGTGTGTGCATATGGGTATATGTATAGTGGTTATCTTTTGAGAACTGAATGCAATGAAATGTCCTTTTACTGGTTAGTGTACATTTAAAGTGATAATGAAATATTCTATTCTATTCTATTCTATTCTATTCTATTCTATTCTATTCTCATTCCATATTGTCTTGTCTTGTCTTGTCTTCTATTCTATTCCCATTGATCCATTCCATTCTCCAGTAAAAGAAACATTGGAGGAGAGCTATTTTTAATGTACTTTTTTAAACCTTCAAGTTAATCTTCTGTTGCTGATTTTAAGCCCTTTGGTTGCCATGGAAACTGCCACAGCTCCTAGCTGTGTGCTCCTCAGAGACTTAATTGCATTCCAAGTTTCATAAACTTTCTATTAACCTTCACCTGGCAGTGAGACATGTGTGAAGCCAGATAATGAGCTGGATTAATTGTCTGATATGATGGAACTCTTCTCCTCATCTTTACATTTCTTTCCTCAAATATCCTTCCTCTCTATCAAGTGAGATTTCATGTAAATACCTGCAAGGATGCATTTGGCCCTTTCTCAAATGCCTGATGTCATGGCAACTGGCAGCAACATTCAGGGTGCTCAAGAAAGTTCACGACTACAGTGCAGGAGGCCAGGCTTGATGTGACCACTGACATGTCGTTGTGGTGGGTGGGAGGTTGTTTCATTGGTCTCTGGGTTCTTTTCAACAGTAGTGCTAGGATACACTGGCAAATTTCGGTCTCTCTTGAGAAGAACGTGGAAGAATGGATACGGATATCCTCTTTCAGGATGGCCTAGCTTGGTTGCCTTTGGTCACTTAATATTTTTGGATAGTGGTGGGCAACTTGGCCTCTCTTGGAAAGGCTACTCTGCTCACTGGCAGGATGTGAACATCTCAGGATTGTAGCTTGCTGGCAGCATTCTATGCAACTGTCAGACCTGCCCCACCTTATATATCTAGGAAAGAAAGACCCTCGATTCCATTTGATTGAAGTGATAGATCAGTGATGGCTAACCTTTTTGTCCTCACATGCTGAAAATGCACGTGTGTGTGCCCACACCCATAATGCAATGTGTGCCCACCCGTGTATCCCACACTTCTGCGCGTGCACACATCACCCCCCCATGCTCCCCCACACCTGCTCCCCTGTACATGCACGAACGACCCCCCTGCCCCATTTTTGGCCTAGCAGGCCTCCCTGAAGCCTCTTGGGACCAAAAATGGGGCACAGGGGGGCATGGCACCCCCCCACTCCTCCCATCCCCTGCTCATGCGTGCATCATCCCTTGCCCTCTCCCACATGCGCATATGTCTCCTGCATGCATGGCAGAGACCCAAAAATCAGCTGGCCAGCAGGAGGCACTCATGCATACACAGTGGAGCTGAGCTGGGTGATGGCTCGTGTGCCCACAGAGAGGGCTCCGCATGCCACCTGTGGCACGTGTGTCTTAGGTTCGGCAACACGGTGATAGGTTCTTTTACTACAGGTTCTTTTGCTACAGATAAGTTGTTGCAGTGAAAGTAAAGCTGAATCTGAGTATTCTCATGCAAAGGTTACACTTCCCCCCCCTTTCCCTGGCCCGCTCCCCCTTGACCACTCCACCAGTATGTCATATTGATATTTTGGAAACGGCTTGGGTGATTGGCGCCTCTCAATATAGTTTTGCATTCTGTTCCCAGGCCAGGTGTCCTTGGCGACTGGTTTATTTTCCGGTTTGGCCTTTCTGGTTCTTGTAATGTGTCTCCCCTCCCATGTTTGTCATCTCATTCCCATGCCTGAACTTTACTACCCCAAATACCTTCCGCCCTCCCCTGGTTTTTTAATGGCAGGATGCCAGTGAAGTGAAGAAGCTGAAGCAGGCACACCTGACAGCTACTTAGTGGGAGCAGAAGCAATAACAGGGGGTAATAGTGGCGGTGGTGTCCTTTTGGTAGACCCAAACCACTCCTTTGAAGTTGTGTTTGTGAAGCATGGACAGCTCTAATACCAGAGGTGGTATTCAGCCGGTTCGGACCAGTTCACCTGAACTGGTAGTGGAAATTGCTGGTGGGCCTGCAATATGCCGTTCTATTTAGGCACGTTTTTGAGGCAAAATGCATGCGTGGAAGGGGCGTTTGCGCCTGTGAAGCAAGCAGGCACGCGCGGGGGCAAACGGGTGGTAACTAAATGTGAAACCCACTGCTGTCTAATGCATATTCCTGAAATGGGTTTACAGCACCTTTGCATCACATGCTTTCAGATTGAGGCACATCAGATGCAAAGTTAAAAAGGAATTAAACAAAATGACACCACCTACATTGCAATATACTGTATTGTTAAAAATAAATACAGCAATGTAAAGGTACAATCAAATTATAGAACATTTATACCTTAAAATGCTTTCGTAAATAAAACAATTTTAACCAGGAACCAGAAAAGAGAGTCAAACATCCTCTGTATTGCCATTCTAAAATCAGAGGCATTTAATAAATGTAATAAATTTAATAAATGGCATTCTGAGAGCCACCCTCTCTCCCAACACTGTATGCTCACATTTTGTGATTGGCAGCTCTTTGGGACAAACACAAAGTCACCTTCCCTGTTCAGGCCATATTCTGAGGGGAAAAAAACCAGAAATCAGATGGCCTTTATAAAAAAGATACGGTCTGAATTTCTATTCAGAGAAACTAATTGCCACCTAATGACAGGATGTTTAACCTCAGTAGCACAGATGGCAGGAAGTAGGGATTGTCCTGGTGCAAAAAAACCAGCTCAATCTGCTCCTTCACATAACATGCATAACCTAATTAGACACTACAAATCCACTTTAAAAACTAACAATTTACCAACATAGCACTGAACAGAGAAGCTGAGGGATAAAAATGGCTCCATTCAACAGTGCTTGTTTGGGTGTTTGCACACACAATTATGAGTTGAGGATAGAATAAATAACCAAATTTGCTTCCAGGAAGATCTATGAATTGATCATTCAGGTGCAAGTTTTTTTCTGAAGGCTTCCTCTGATTTATCTCCTGCTTTGTGGTAAGCAGGGTAGTTATTTTTTTCAACTGCAGGAGAAGATTATCATTCAAAAAAGTTGAAAAACTAGTTCAACTTTGATCTGTACTCAAAACAAAACCCTGAACTCAAGAGTTTTGAGTCACTGTGTGCTTATGCCAAGTATTGATGGATTTTGAATTTATAGTGAATGAATAAAATTATTCACAAATCCTGCCTACCTCGAATTTGCCTAAGACATAAATAATAACGGTGAATTTGAGGTAGACAGGATTTGTGGATAATTTGGTTCAACAGAAAAGAACTGATGGAGCATTTTCTGGAAACTGTTTCAAGGGGTGAATACAACATAGGTTTGTATGCAGCCCAATGGACTTCAAATGAGACTGAGCAGACATGGCCTTCCAGATGCAGAAGAAACCTGGCCAATGTAGCAGAACCTACATTGAAAAGATATAATTTGCTCCGGATGTCTTCTAGGGTTGAGACCCAGCAGCAACGTGGGCTGTTGGTATATTTTAAGCTCTTGTTGCTGGGATTTCCAAAAGAGAATTCCCAATTAGACCAATCAGTCACTACTTAAGAGAAGCAGAAGCATAAGTCCTCCAGTTATTTAATATTTATATGCTGCATGTTCTCACCAGAGAACATGATTCGTGAGGGCACATACTTCAAAGAACTCAAGAAACCATTAAATACAACAAAATGTCTATGTTTTAATAGTTCTCCCCGAGTACTACATTTGTACTTCTTTTATTAAATTAAACATCACCAATAATAATTTTTAAAAAATCAGAAAAGTTGTTGCTAAACTTTTCAGATTCATAATGAGGTAGATGTATTCATTCCTGATGTGCTACATCATAATTTTTATCTGATAAATAATGATAAATCCAATCATCACGGGGGCTGTTTATTGGTCTTCAGGGTGTATTGCTGAGATGATGGATCATTCCTTCCTATACAACCATTACATAATTTGTCATTTGGGGGTCAACTCAAGCTTTCAGGGTTTGTTTATAGGTCAATTCAAGCTTCAAAAGGTCATTTTAGGTCAACTCAAGCTTCTGGAGTGATCTTGCGTGAGCACCATCTTCCAGGGCTTTTGGGGTCAACTTCTATGGCTCTTTGGTGACCAACTGAAGCCTCTCATTCAGGGGTCAACTCAAACTTCCAGGGTTCATCGGGGGTCACCTCAAGCCTCTAGAGGTCATTTTGGGTGAACGCAGGCTTCTGGAATGATCCTGGCCTGAACCCCAGGTTCCAGGGCTTTTGGGGTCAACTTCTACAGCTCTTTGGTAGCCAAGTGAAGCCTCCAGGGCTCATTTGGATGGGGGCTGGGTCAACTCAAGCTTTCAGAGCTCATTACAGCTAAGTGTTCATTTAATTGGTCTATTTTTTTTAAAAAGCAAATTTTTTTTAAAAGAAGTTCAAACATATAACATTCCTAAAATTTCCTGTTTTGCTTTTACTTCAGTTAAGTTACTAATCTTTCAGACTCAGGTTTTAGTCTTAGATTTTATTTTGCCGTGATGTCACCTGGCAGTTTATCCAGTCTCATCAAATAGCACATAAACAGACCATCTGCACATCAATTTATCTACAATGGCTTAAGCAATAAGGCAAGGTAGGAGCATCAGAAAACACATCTTTTCTGTAGATCCTCAAGTATTTTCTTTCAACGCCAACTAATGCCAACACCAATGCCCATTTTCATAAGTATAGGGAGGGAAGCTAATAAAACACAGCCTCATACTTTTTATTTTTGCAACTCTTCATCTGGTTAATGATTGGAAAAAAGCAGATATTCCTTGGAGAGATATGGCGGGAGAATGTAGTCTGCAATGCATCACAAAACGAAGAAGAAATATAATACAAATATACTTTTATAAGGAGCACAAGGAGCTCCTTAATCCATGGTGCTGTAAGGATAAAGAGGGACGGGGTGGCTAAATGCTGAGCTTGTCAATCAGAAAGGTCAGCAGTTCGGCGGTTCAAATCCCTAGCACCGCATAATGGAGTGAGCTCCCGTTACTTGTCCCAGCTTCTGCCAACCTAACAGTTCAAAAGCACATAAAAAATGCAAGTAGGAAAATAAGAACTACCTTTGGTGGGAAGGTAACAGTGTTCAATACACCTTCAGCATTTAGTCATGCCAGCCACATGACCAAGGAGACATCTTTGGACAGCGCTGGCTCTTTGGCTTTGAAACAGAGATGAGCACCGCCCCCTAGAGTTGGGAACGACTAGCACATATGTGCGAGGGGAACCTTTACCTTTAAGGATAAAGAGGTTACAAAGATCTCATTATTTTAAATCTGTTAAATTGTCTATGACCATGCAAATCAAGGAAAATAGTGTTTGACAACGGTGTGCTTGTTCACAAAAGAAGTCAGTTCTTTAGTCAGGCAAGATCTACTCCTCTATTTTCCCCTCTGAAATTGTTCCCACAAGGAAGCTTAAAATAATACAATTTTGATACCATTTTATACTTAATGGCATAGCAAAGTGGTGATTCCCCAAAGACCTAACATTGCAGCGACAAGGGAAGCAACAGAACAACAATTACAGAATTTTTGATTCACAGAAACATTAGGAATTGGCTTGAATCTTTGCTGGTATTTTGCAAATGGGAAGTTGGCACCCTGGAGGAGGGCAATATTCTCCTCCAAAAATGGATTAAATTGCTTGCATGCCCTGGGCAGCCTCATAATTTCAGGACAGCAAAATAAATTCATGAATAGTTTACTTGTATGCAATATATTGTTCCGATAATAACACATTGGAATCCAATTATCTGTATTATAATATAGATTTGGAGATGGTAAAAAAAATAGGCTTCAGGCACTGTGCCTGTTTTGGATAGTGGATAATCCACTTGGTCCATTTCTAACCTTAATTCTTACTTCTCTTTCTGATGCTTTGCAATATACCTCCATAAGCCATACCTGAAGAAATAAAGAAAAGAACAATGGAATTCATCACAGCGTCCGTCACTGTTTCTGCTCTGTCCTGAATTTTGCTGCTTCTAAATCCAGAGGATCTGGTATGTCTTCATTGGCTAATCATACTGAAAAGGATCGTTGCAAACCAGATGATCTGGACAGGGAGGATTCCAGGCGGTTTTACTGCCAGTTCCATCAGCCACACGCACTGGATGCACGCTGTGCATGCATATGCAGTCCAATTAAAATTGAACTGCACATGCACAGAACTAAAAAACAAGATAGCGGCGGTGACAGCAGCAACCAGGGAACCGGTTAAGGGGTGAACTACCGGTTAAGGGCTGAACTACCGGTTAAGGGCTGAACTACCGGTTCAGCCGAACCAGGCCAAAACAGTAGGAACCCACCACTGGATCTGGAGCTTTGTATCCTCTGACATCAAGCTCTGAAAAACTAACTGATGTGTTGGTTTGTGTGCCTTGATGAGAATTTACACGCAGTAGACTTGGGCTGCATGTTCTTCTCTCTCTCCCAGAAAACCAAATGCTAAAACAAAACAGCCCAAGAAAGAAGGGGGGTGGGGCGTTTGCCTTACTCATTGCTGTCCTTCAGAAGGCTCCCAAATGGCCATCTCTTGTAGGCATCGATAAGAGCAACTTGCTTTGTTAATGTGCAGAGATGTGTTTGCCTGCAGGGATCCAAGCAAACCAGTAGTGGGAATCCAAATCTTTTCCTACCAGTTCTATGAGAGAGCGCTTTGCACACATGTGCAGCACTCAAAGACCACCCTGGGTGTCCGTGCTGGTGAGCTGAGCCGATTTTTAGCTCAGCTGCAGCATGGCAGTCCACTCTGCTGTGCGAATCACCTGAGTTAAAAAAAAAAACCAGTATAGAACAGGGAACGGCGGGGCCAACCAGAGGTGGCATTTGCTGGTTGAATGAATGAATATGAATGAATGAATGAATGAATATTTATTTCTTAGCCGCACCCTCTCCCGAAGGACTCGGGGCGGCGTACAATAAAACATATAAAATACATATCTGAACAAGACATACATATAACAAAGACGTATACTAAGACGTGTACAAGGAGGAGGTGGGCTGATGGATAAAAACAATTAAAATCACAATATTTAAAAACCCCTAAATAAATAAATAAATTCAATTAAATTACACAAATAAAAACCCGTCAGGAGCGATATAATTAGATCATGGTTGAGCCAGGCCAGCTACTTGGAATAGGTGAGTCTTGAGCTTTACATGGAAGGAGCGGAGGTCAGAGGTAGTCCTAATATCCGGAGGGAGGTTATTCCACAGGGCTGGGCCCGCCACAGAGAAGGCTCTACTCCTAGGCGCCTAGGTTCTCTAAACTACTCAAAATTTCCACTTCCGGTTCACCCGACCCGGTCCAAACTGGCTGAATACCACCTCTAAGGAAACATAAGCTGCTTCTTCACCCCACCAACACAGCTGTAATGCTGATACAGGCTAAAGCTGAGTCAGGGATGAGCAATGTCTGATTCTCCTGAAGATGCTCAACTGCACAACCCAGCATCTTTGCTCTTGGCTTTGTTCCCGGGGATGTTGTGAGTTGTGATTCACTGTATTTGGCCTACACAAATTTTCGTTCATGCTTTGGAATCAATAAGATAGTCTTAATACTGTCAGGTGGGATTTGGACCAAATCCTGAGAAGGAAACATTGAACGTTTAAAATCCACACATCAAACTTCTCCAAACTGCATCCTCCCATTTCTTGCCCCCCCCTCCTCCAGGATACTGTGATTGCCAACTCCACACCTTCCAATCAGGGCAGAAGGCAGACGATCAGGGGAATGATTGGTACTTGAACTCAGCATTTCTATGCTTTGTGTAACAGGGCTTTCCCTGACATAGAACAGTGAGATGGACATGTATGTACACGGACATGGAAGTGTATATCCCTCAAATAAACCCGGAACAGATTATCATATTTTTGGGAGTATAAGATGCACCTTCTCCCCCCTAAAAGAGGGTGAAAATTTGGGTGCATCTTATACACTGAATGTAGCCCCACCCACCCACCATCCCCCACCCTTTGGCCTCTGCCTCCCAGCAATTTACCTCCTTGCAGCGAACAGGGAAAATGTGGCTTGCGGTGGCTGCAATAGGCTATAGCAAACCCTGCAGCCTGCAACAGCTGATGATCGGGAGGCCCCATGCTTAAACTGAAAGTGAAACTTGCTGTTTACTCCACAAGGCAAATTGCTAGGAAGCAGATTTTTTTTCCTTGTGCTAATCAGGCTGTTTACTGTTTGCTGCAAGAAGGTAAGTCAATAACTATAAATGTCTATAGAATTTTCAAATTATTAGACTTATTTTAAAGACTGATTTATTATTGTTTTAGACAGCTTAACAAAATGGAGAAGCTTTTTTAAAATAAATGCTTGATTTGAAGAGGCCTTGTGCTATTGTATCTTCTTTTAAATAGCAGAGCATAACTATACTTCCAGAAAGCACATCAATTTTAACAGCATCTGTACAAGTATAGTCTGAAATGTAACACTACAAACAGTGTATATTATCTGTACTGTTTGCTGTTTGTTGCAAGGAGCCAAATTGCTGGGAGGCAGAAGCAGATCCCCCCCTTGTTTTCCTCCCCAAAAGCTAGGTGCATCTTATACTTCGGAGCATCTTATACTCTGAAAAATACGGTATGTTGCTGAGCTGTGCCCTCCCAACAGATGTCTGTGATCCTGTCAGCCTCTCTACGAACATCCCAAGGTGCCTAGCTGCTAGAAACATAGTTCTGGCACCACAGAATTTGGGCAATGGCTCCATCTTGTTGGATGTGATGGCCTTAGTGAAAGTCAGTTGGGAGCTGCAGGGTTAAACATGACACTGGCTGGCTCCAAAATGCATTTTTGCTTAAAGAAATATGAGCAAGCATTGCCCGGTAGAACATCATGCTTTTATGTGGTAAATAATTGATGATCGCAGAGACTGTTTATTGCTCTTCAGGGCATTGCTGAGGTGATGGATCATTCCTTCCCATACAGCCTTTACATAATTTGGTGTGTACGTCTCGTTCATGAAGATAATATATGAATCAGAAGTGGGCAGTTATTTTGCCTCTCCTCCCCTTCCACTTCCACCTTTCTCTTGCAGAGGATACAATTTCTCTTAAAGTTAGAGCTGGATTATATTCAATTGGAGATAGACACACTGCATGGCTTGGAGTCCGTGACAGAAGACCACCAGCTGAAATTTTTGCTGAAGGTATGGGCAATATTTGAAGACTGCAGAAGAAGACCTGTGACATTATAGCTCTAAAGCAGGAGTCTCCAACTTTGGCAACTTCTAGCCTGGCGGACTTCAACTCCCAGAATTCCCCATCCAGTTTGCTGGCTGGGGAATTCTGGGAGTTGAAGTCCACCAGGCTTGAAGTTGCCAAGGTTGGAGACCCCTGCTATAAAGTGCCTCCATCTTTCACCGAATCATCCAACTCCCCTCTCCAAACTGCAACCTTGAAATTCAGTGGTTTTGTTGCTGAACCATGGGTAGAACGATCCGGATAGGGCCACTGCCTCTGGTCTGCAAGCTGGCCATTCAATTCTACCACAGACCTTGTATTACATTTTCTCTTGACCTGATTTCATTAAAACTTGCCACCTACAATTTGAAAGGGATTTGCAGTAGCTAGATACAGTAAGTGCAATTGTTATTTTACACCCTCTGCAGGGAAAACAATCTTTGCTGGTAAGCATACCCTCGGCCAGAAACAATATCCTTTCCCTAATGAATAGAATTTAGAATAGAATAGAATAGAATAGTAGGGTTGGAAGGGACCTTGGAGGTCTTCTAGTCCAGCCTCCTGTTAGGCAGGAAACTCTATACCACTTCAGACAAATGATTACCCAACATCTTCTTAAAAACTTCCAGTGTTGGGGCATTCACAACTTCTGGAGGCAGGTTGTTACACTAATTAATTATTCTCACTGTCAGGAAATTTTCCTTAGTTCTAAATTGCTTCTCTCCTTCATTAGTTTCCACCCATTGCTTCTTGTCCTGCCCTCAGGTGCTTTGGAGAATAGCTTGATTCCCTCTTCTTTGTGGCAGCCCCTGAGGCATTGGAAGGCCACTATCATGTCTCCCCTAGTCCCTCTTTTCATTAAACTTGACATACTCCATTCCAGCAGCCGTTCTCTATTTGTTTTAGCCTCCAGTCCCCTAATCATCTTTGTTGCTCTTCTCTGCACTCTTTTTAGAGTCCCCACATATTTTTTTATATTGTGGCAACTAAAACTGGATGCAGCATTCCAAGTGTGGCCTTACCAAGGCATTAACACTTCACATGATCTTGATTCTATCCCTCTGTTTATGCAACCTAGAACTGTGTTGAATTTGGAATAGAATAGAGCTGTAAGGGACTTGGAGATCTTCTAGACCAGTCCCCTGCTCAAGCAGGAGACTCTATACCATTTCCGACAAGTATTCTTCTTAAAAACCTCCAGTGATGAAGTACCCACGATTTCAGGAGTCAAGCTGTTCCACTGGTTAATTGTTCTAACTGTCAAGAACTTTTTCCTTAATTCAAGGTTGCTTCTCTCTTTGATTGGTTTCCATCCATTGTTTCTTGTCTTGCCTTCTGGTGCTTTGGAGAATTTGATTCCCTCTTCTTTGTGGCAGCCCCTCAAATATTGTCATGATGGACAGAAACAACAGAACTCAAGCCTGATGCCTTTGGCTCTTTCTACAGGGGTTGTAGTGAATTTTAATTTGGGATCTCTCTTAGGCAGTGGAGAGGGCTCTGGCCTGGATCCATTCATCAGTCCATCTCTCATCTATTCCTAGACAGGAACAATAAAAACTTTCCTGTCTGGGTGAAGATGCTGCATAAGCAACAGTGGTTTCTTGGCTCCAGACTCTGTTCTTCCGGCCAGCTTCATATATTATGAATGTGGCTTATTTTGTTTTGGACTAGTCTGGTGAGATTGTGATTGCATTGCACATTAAGACAGTTGCATCTTTTGTGCAATGCCATTACAACACACACCTTGCCCTCAGTGGATCCTCTTATTTCTTTCATATTTACATCAGCACCCAAAGGTGCTTTTTCAAATGGCAGCTGGACTTTGTTTTTCCTTGAAGATGTTGAAGAAGGATCCACACCCATTTGCACTACACATGTGACCCTGAGGGCACAGATAAGCCTCCTGCAAGGATTGCGTCTCCACCTAACTTAAGAAAGTGAAGACTCTTGAAAAAAAGTATTTCAAAAGGAAACTTTTATTAAGCAGAAGTGACAGCAATGGATTCAAAGCAGCGTCTGAATACCCTCAGGCAAGACAAGAATTGAGAATTAAGGCAGTAAAGACCCCTCCCTTTAGGCAGATGCTGATTTAGCTGATCCACAGGTGTGAAGATGTTATTTTGCCAGCTGCCCTGAGAAACGGATAAGCATACGTTCCCATGGTTATCTTCCGCTGGCTATCAAAGTGAAAAAACCCCACATGGCCATCCCTCCTATACATTCCCCAAGAGGTGAGAAGTTCTCAGGGTGCTTCGGCACCAGGATACAAGTTATAAAATACCAGTTGTCACAGGCAATACTAATGAATTGAATCCAACCCCCCGTTCTTCCAATTGAATGGCAGTATCACTTTTAGGGATCTGATACCGCCAACGAACAGATGCCTGCAAGGAATATCAATCCTCCCATCCTCCACCAGTCAGTCAGGACTGAAGAAGCTTTTTGAATGAGAAGAGAAATGTCTTCAAGCAGAAACAAAGTCCATTTATTTCTCCATTCAATCACACACAGGGGTTCAATGACACAAACACATTCCTTCAGCAAGCAGCTCCTCTCACTTGAGCAGCTCCAGAGAGCTTCAGCGTTGTGTCTGGAAAGATCATGTTTTGCACAATTCTAGAACAAACCTGGTTCAGTGGCAAAGATGATGAACTTGTTGACAGTTCGGCAGTTCAAATCCCTAGCGCCACATAACAGAGTGAGCTTCCATTACTTGTCCCAGCTTCTGCCAACCTAGCAGTTCAAAAACACGTAAAAATGCAAGTAGAAAAATAGGAGCCACCATTGGTGGGAAGGTAACAGCGTTCCGTTTGCCTATGGCATTTAGTCATGTCGGCCACATGACCACGGAGACGTCTTCGGACAGCCCTGGCTCTTCGCCTTTGAAACAGAGATGAGCACCCCACCTAGAGTTGGGAACGACTAGCACATATGTGTGAGGGAAACCTCTACCTTTACCTTAGAGCAAACCGTCTACAGTCAAGACAGAGATAATGCAGGTCAGTTCTGCCTGGCACAAATGAGGCATTATATGACATAGAAGCAGAGGAGCTTCTGGCTGAGAGGAAGGCCTATTAATTCAACAGATTTGACCATTGGTAGGTGTGAACTGAGAACAGGCAGGGCAGGGGAGCTTCAGGGAAAACCATGAAGGGACTTAAGAAGGCTGGTGGTGGCAAAGCCTCAGAAGATGTGGAGAGAAACGAATTGTTGGGTATTTTTAGAGCTGCCTTTGCTCAGGCTGTTCCCATGCTCATGTTTCTCTATGCTTTTGAGTCACAAGTCTTGAATGAAACATAATTTTTTTTCCTGGCATGCATCCCGATACACACCCACACCTTCACTTATTAAGTGGCTCACATCTCCAAGGTTTTTTTCCACTGTCCAGCAAGCAGAGTTCCTCCTCACTCTAAGAAATAAACGTCAAAAATGGGAATTCAGTGAATGAGATGACAATCAGAATAAAGAGATGGGTAAATATATGGAAAAAGCATCTTATGGGGTTTAAGAGCCTAATCAGCTAGCAATCCCTTCCACTGCAACTATAGGAGATCTTTTAGAATAGATAAAATCTGCCAAATTCTCAAAGAGATGACTGAATTTCTGTTCTAGGGGTCTTGATCTATCATCTATCTATCTATCTATCTATCTATCTATCTATCTATCTATCTATCTATCTATCTATCATCTATCTATCATCTATCTATCTATCTATCTATCTATCTATCTATCTATCATCTATCTATCTATCTATCTATCTATCTATCTATCTATCATCTATCTATCTATCATCTATCTATCTATCTATCTATCTATCTATCTATCTATCTATCTATCTATCATCTATGTATATGTATATGTCAGTGACGTGCGGTGAGGTTTATGACTGGTGAGGCACTGACACAGTGCTGGGTTTCAAATATTTTTAGACTTGTGGACTTCAACTCCCAGAATTCCACAGCCAGGCATGCTCAGTTCCAATTTAAAGTGACAGCATTTGTTTTTCTCCTTTGCTCCTTCTTTCTTTTTCTTTTTCTTCTCCTTCCCCTCCTTCCTCCCTCTCTCCCTTCCTCCCCCTCTCTCAAACACACACACACACACACAGAGAAGATGGATTGGACTATCTCTCCTACCCCTTCCATCTCTCACTCACTCTCAAACAAACCCCCCCAAACACAAAAGTTGGATTGGATATCTTTTCCAGTGGCTTGAAAGAAGCTCCTCTGCCACCCCACCCCCCATTCCCCTGCTGCCTTTCCCAAACACCTCCACCATTGCAAATGCAGCCTGCTGTCTGGGTGGGAAATGCCTGGAACACAATAAAGCCCACCCACCACCTCCTGCTGGCAGGCTGGGGTGAGAGGAGAGGCAGAGAAGCCGGAGGGGAACCGATCTGAGCCTTCCAAAAGAAAGAGGCTGGGGGGAAGTGTGTGTACTACAGCATGGCTCTTTGCCTGGCTTCCTGCCTCCTCCTGTGGTCTCCTCAGTGCTCGCTTGTGCTCTCCCTCCCCAAGTGTAGTTTGATTGCAGGTGGAGCCACGTTGCCTTTTCAACTTGTAATCAGTGAAGCTGGGCTAGATTTTCATATAGTTTTATCCAGCTGTGTGTGTGAGAGAGAGAAATGAATGGGGGCCTGGGGAGGAAGTCACTACACTTGGGGAGGAAGAGCACCAGTGAGGAGACCACAGGAGGAGGCAGGAAGCCAGTCAAAGAGCCATGCCCCACAACGTGGCTCTGCCTGCAATCAAACTACTCTTGGGGAGGGAGAGCACAAGCGAGCCAGGGTCCTTCCCTCCAGCCTTTGCCCAAAGCCTTGCACAGCACCAGGAGGATGAAGTTTGAATTCCCCCCCCTCCCTCCAACCCACACGTACCTTTTCCAGCTTTTTTTAACAGTTAAGCAGAGTCATCCACGGTAA
The DNA here is from genome assembly GCF_964273705.1 of Natrix helvetica. Taxonomy (NCBI): domain Eukaryota; kingdom Metazoa; phylum Chordata; class Lepidosauria; order Squamata; family Natricidae; genus Natrix; species Natrix helvetica. The sequence continues at coordinate 106,009,343 of NC_138551.1, read as the reverse complement.
GGCAGTAACTAGCTCAGCTTTTTACTTTTACTTTTTTTTTCATGATGAGAGTGGTGAGGCTGTGCCTCACTTGCCTCACCTGACTGCACGTCACTGGTATATGTATATGTATATGTATATGTATTCGTGTTACAACCCCTGGTATGCCCAAATACATACATATTCAGCACAAATACAACACACACACACACACACACACATATGTGTGTGTGTGTGTGTGTGTGTGTGTTGTATTTGTGCTGATAAATAAATAAAGGGAGATTAGTATGGAACCATTTCAAGCTATTTAGCTCTCATCAGCTAGCCATACCCTTACTGGGATTCGAACCAGGGCTGTATTGCATATTAGGCTGATTTGGGCATATGTATGTATATATATTTGGGCATATGTATGTATTTGGGCATACCAGGGGTTGTAACACGAATACATATACATATACATATACATATACATATACATATACATATACATATACATATACATATACATCATATGCATATGCATATGCATATGCATATACATACATACATACATACATACATACATACATACATACATACATACATACATATATATATATATATATATATATATATATATATATATATATATATATATATCTTATATCTCTATCTCTGTCGTCTTTATCTCTATCTCTCTATCCATCCATCTACTGTATTTTTTGGAGTATAAGATGCACCGGAGGATAAGACGCAGCAAGGTTTTGAAGAGGCAAATTTAAAAAAAAGTTTTTGCGCTCTGCAAACCTCCCAAAAACCTCCCAAAAAGGGCTATTTCAAAAAAGGGCATGAATAGCCCTTAGGAGGCTTGTAGAGTGTTCCTGGAGGGCTGGGGGGGGTGAGGGAGGGCAAAAGCAAGCAAAAAATGGCCCTTTTTTTGCAAAAATGGGCCCATTTTTTGTTTTTAAAAAGTACATTAGGAAGCTTATAGAGTGCTCAAGGGGAGGGGGGACAAAATTGAGCAAAAAATTGGCTGTTTTTTGCTCATTTCTGCCCTCCCCAGCCCCCAGGAGTTCTCTGAAAGCCTCCTAAAGGCTATGCACGGCCATTTTGGTGAAGGGGTGGGGTTTCTGGAGGCAAAAACTGCTGTATTCAGTAATGGAAGATTATATGTTTCTGTTTTATTTTGTTTTGTCTGTTTTTATTTGTTTAAAAATAAAAAAAAACTCTTTTTTAAAAAAATGCTGTATTCAGTGTATAAGACGCACCCAGATTTTCAGCCTCTTTTTTTTTGAGGGAAAAAGGTGTGTCTTACACTCCGAAAAATATGGGGTGTCTGTCTCTATCTCTGTCTCTGTCTCTCTCTCTCAAGACACCAGTTGAAAATTCAATTAAGAAAATCCAATCTTTCAACTTTCCAACAAATTACTGCAATCTTTATTATTTGATTTGGGAGAAATTCAGGGAAATCTTGGATTGTACAATAGAATGTTCTTCCGCTTTCTATTTAAAATAGTCTAGAAGAAGATAAACAAAATGCTTCGTCTTTGATGGAATGGGTAAATAATAGTGGTCATATGGTTTCTTCAACATTTCGGGGCTGGGGTTTAGATGAGGGAACTGTCTCAGGAACACCCTTGCACACTATTTGCCATGATGGTGGTGGGGAATCACAGCCCGTTTAGTGGGAGGCGAACTACTGACGTTGCCCCTCTGCCCACACAGTTCTCCTCTTTTCTCTCTTTTTTTTCTCCACTCAGTGGACAGCCTTCTAAACCAAGCGTGAAGTTGCTGCTGCTTTGCCACATTTCCTTATGTAAGAATTTCCCGAGGAATTTGATGGAAATATAACTGCTTGGAGCCAGTGCTTCCCTTCGCAGCAGGAAATGTCTTCCTGTTTGCACATTGGTTCCTTTAAGAGAAGCTAAAATAAATCAAAACGTCAGAGGTGGAAGATGCTCAGGTCTATGGGAAGCTTTGTATCTTCACACCTGCTTTTTTCCCCAGGCACTGGCATTGTGTCATAACACACCTCAGAGATTGGGTGAGTGTATGTGTGCGGCTGGTGGTGGTTTCTAAATGGGATTCTCTTCTCACTTTTATTTTTTTTCCCCAGGCAGAGGATATGCTTCACACCTCGCTGAGAAAAGTTCAAGTTTTTTCAAGAAGAATATCTCTGCAGCCCTCTTCCTGATTCCCTTCTGCACAAAAATCTGCAGCCACCGTTTCTGAACACCCCTGCTTCAGGGACTCCTCCTCAACTTTAAAGAAGAGGCAGTGAAGGAGGAGGCGGCAGAATCAGGTGGTATTCAGCAGGCTCTGACCAGTTCTGGAGAACCTGTAGCAGAAATTTTGAGTAGTTCAGAGAACCAATAAATACCACCTCTGGCTAGCCCCGCCCGCATCTATTCTCTGCCTCCCGAGTCCCAGCTGATCGGGAGGGAATGGGGATTTTGCAGTATACTTCCCCTACGACGCACACCAAGCCACACCCACCAAGCCATGCCTGCCAAGCCCACCAAGCCACACCCACAGAACTGCTAGCAAATATTTTTGAATCCCACCATTGGGCAGAATCCCCCTCCCCGACAGGTCTTCTGTGGGCACCTCTTTACCAGCTGAACATAGCCATGGTCAGGTATGAGAGGTGGCTCTCTAAATCTGCTCTGAGGACTCAGCATTGAGCCCAGATCACTGAGCAAATAATTAATTCCCTCCAATCGCAAATGTCCTTTTGCTAAAGATGGAAGTCCTCATTTGCTTTAGAGATAATACGTTCCTTAGAAAAGTGTGTGGATGTTTCAATCGAGTGGTACAAATATAATGAACCTCTGAGGACAAATGGTGAGCTGATGAGCTACGGACAAACAAATTCCATTTCTCTTTCACTGCCATTCATAGCAGTTTGCAGCCTCTTGTTTCCGTTCCTGTCAATGTTTTGACACTCACCAATGAGAAGTCATGGATTATGATGACATCACTGTGCCTCACAACCCTTCAGGTTAGCTCAGCACATCTGCCAAAGGAAACCAAGTGAGTTCTTTGCTTTCTATGAAGTTGGCATGTTGTATATGTGTGTGGGGTGGTGGTGGTTGGAAAACGGCCTTATAGCCCCATCCTTATCTCATGAAAGCACAGCACCAAAGAGCAGTGAAGAGATAGACAACTGGAGCAGAAAAGCTGTTTGAGAGCAGAGCAGAGCAGCTCCTCTCCATGGCAGCTCCTTGGGGTAAGTCTGCCCTCTTGGTGGTTCTGGACAAGGCCAGGCCCAGTTCTGTTGCAGAAGAAGTGGCAATGACTCAGAGAAGGGGCCCAAGCAGCAACCAAGGTTTATGCCCATCTGTCCCTCAATGAGATTATATATTCTACAGGAGAAAGAGGGGAGGGAAGGAGAGGAAAACTAAAGCAGGGATCTCCAACCTTGACAACTTTAAGACTAGTGGACTTCAACTTCCAGAATTCCTCAGCCAGCTTTGCTGGCTGGGGAATTCTGGAGGTTGAAGTCCACCAGGCTTAAAGTTGCCAAGGTTGGAGACCCCTGCTCTAAAGTGTCTCCATCTTCCACCGAAACATCAGAGGGGAGGAAAAGAAGGAAAACGAGAGTAGGGGTCTCCAATCTTGACAACTTTAAGACTTAAGGACTTCAACTCCCAGAATTCCTCAGCCAGTTAAGTTAAGCTGACTGATGAATTCTGGGAGTTGAAGTCCACAAGTCTTAAAGTAGCCAAGGTTGGAGACCCCTGAACTGCTTTTGATGCAAAGAACATCCTGCTCTCTTGCATGGCCTCCTTGCCCTAGGCTCCTTGCCTTTTGGCAACTGCCCTCTAACTGTTGCCAAAGCCTCATTGTTTCTGGATGCTCCACTGATGCCACTCCAAGCTAGCTGTTGTGAGAGCAGTAGACATCTTTCCTGCCTCCCCAAGAAAAAAAAAAACAGCTGTTCTTGGAAGAAGGAACAAGTGAGGAGGATAAACATGGAACAAACACATTGGGTTGAAAGTAAAAAAAAACTGTTCTCAGCACAGTAGCTGAGCTCTGCAGACTTTGATTTGATTTATTTGTATCATGACTTTATTATTTTTACAAGAAGGCAGTGAACATATCTAACCCACCTTCCTCACAACAACCTTGTGAAGTGGGCTGGCCTGAGAACTTCACCCATTTTTTTCAGGCTCTTTCCAGGCTGTGGTGCTGCAACCCCATTTCTGGGTTGCTCAGAGGGATTTGTGATCCAACGTATCAGGACAAACCAACCTGGAAAACCTTTGAATTGTCCAACTCATGGGAATCAATCATTCAAACATAGAGGGTTTTATTATCATAATTTCTCTCTTTTTTTCTTTCTTTCTTTCTTTCTTTCTTTCATTCATTCATTCATTCATTCATTCATCATTCATTCAGGAGACACAAATTAAGCTCTGGCAGATTCTTTCTACAGCAACGGTTGGCAGCAGCTTGCAGCCCTCACCCATCTGTTTCAGAGTCAGCCATATAAACTCTGTGTCCACTCGCTTCACCCTCACCTTCCCAGTAACCCTGGCATGAAGATGTCCTAGTAACCGTTGGGAGAGGACATGTCCTCGCGATCTCAGCTCTAGCCCACTTCAGAGGTGGCCTAAATCCCTCCGGAGCGGGTTTACTCTGGTTTCGCTTTGCCATTCCCCGCCTTCAGCACCTGGGTGGCGGACAGCGCCCGGCCTCTGCGCGGAGCCTTGGGAGGCCGTTCAAGACGGCCTAGGCACCGCAGCCTCGGCGCTCTTGGGGGCACCTGCTCACCTAGTAAGGTCCCATTGGGGGCTCTTGGAGGAGACGTCGCTCTTCCGGAGGAGCCAAAGGCCCGGGAGGAAGAGCAGGTGGCTGAGCCGTCCAGCAAACAGCTCTGGCGGCCACCCTCCCGAAGGACCTGGCACACGGCGGTTGCTGCTGGTGCCCACCGGAGCTTTCCGGCCTTCTTTCGGAGCAGGGACCGCCGTTTCCAGACTGCGTGGGGCGTTTCAGCAATGCCAACCGCGGCGTTGCCTTCCCTTGCCGTTTCCTAGGGTGCGTGTGCGAGTGTGTGCCAAGAGCGCCGTTTGTCCCTGGAGGCAGCACCGGCGCCTCCGCCTTCCCCGCCCTTCCCTTTGGAGCTGCTGGAGCGCGGGCGGGGCGCGGCCCTCTTTGCTGGCGCAGTGCCCTCTCCGTCCACCCCCGGCCCGCCCTTCCAAGCCAGGCCCCGCCGGAGCCCAAGGCGGGAGCCGCCCGCATCTCTCGGAGGTCGGGCAAGAGCCGGCCCTCGCCAGATGCCCGAGGCGGGCGGCGCTGGCGGGCGCCCTCTCCGCCGCGGCGACTCAGCGAGGTCCTGGGCGGGGGAGGCCGGCCGGGGCGGCAGGAGCCTAGCCTAGCGGCCACCCAGCGGCTGGGAGGACGCGGAGCATGTGCAGAGCCGGCCGAGTCCCGATCCGCCGGTGGGCGAGCTGGCCGAGCGCCGTGTGAAAGCCTCGCTCTGCCGGGGCCGGCCATGCCTCTGGCTGGGTTGTCGGCGCGGAGAGGGAGCCGGGGAGGCGGCGGCGGCCGCCCGCGCTGAGCCCGCGCCCATGTTCTCCTGCTTCTGCTTCAGCGTCCAGCCCCAGAGCTTTGGCAGTCCCGCGCTGCCCGAGTAAGTGCCGTGGCCGGGCGAGGTGGGGGCGCTCGGGGGGCGGCTGGGGGAGAGCGGCCTGCTCGGTCGGCGGGGAGCCTGTGGGGCAGGGCGCGAGAGCTGGAAAATCTCCGGTGTATGTGTGTGGGGGGGGCGGCTCTGGCTGCGGAAAGCTGGGGGCTTCGACACCGGGGACCCAGGAGTGGAGCTGGATGAGGGGGCCGGCAGCTCTCACAGGCTTTGGTTTTGTCACGGGACCGGAGGAGCTCCGGGGGGGGGGGGGGGAGGAAGAGGCGATTAATTGGCCGGCGCAACTCGGGACGGCTCCCTTAAGGTCCAGTTACCTGACCATAGAAGAATCGGGGGGCGGGCGGGGGGGGGGTCAAAGGCTGCTGTCCAGGGTCCCTTCACAGGCGAAGTGCGGGTGTGTGTGTGTCTGTCGATCAAACTGCTCAGGGGGGTTCCGAAATGTTGCAGGAGCCTGGAAAAGGGGAAGGGGGCTTCAGCCGAAGGAGGCACCTCGCGTGGGGGTGGGGGGTTGAGGAAGAAACGCGTTTGGTCGTTTTTGGAACTAGAAGAGCCAAGAAAAGCAAAGATGGTTTCCTAGAGATCAAATCGGCTGCCGTGAGCGACCCTGCGCCTCCTTTTCATTGCTCAGCATTTATATAGACTAGGAATCTGGAAAACGGGGGGAGGGGGAGAAATCTCTTCAGTCAAACCACCCCTGGCCCACCTGCAGCTCACAAGCCCTGCCGGTATCCCAACAGAACCTCTGTTCAGAGGCAGTCTATCATTAAGGACCTGCGTGTTGGGGCCACGTGGGCAGGCACAAGAGAGGGGGTGGGGCAGGGGACCCCAAGGGGCTTGGACTGGATTGCTACCCACACCTCCCGTCTCCAAGAGAAAAGCTTAGAGATCTTCCTGGTCTCCTTACATGTTTTTCCACCGCAGGGTCAAATTAGGAAAATTGATGTATGGAAAGGAAGCAATTAATTATCCTTTCTGAATAATGGAGCTGGTGTGACAGCCACTTTCCAGAAATCCCAAGAACACCCCCCCCCCCCGCCACCCCAGTTGATGTTCTCAGAAAGCAGGGCAAGGCAGGTGGCAGTGAAACAAAAAAAGGAGAAGGAGAAGCACCCTGGGGCTGCCTAAGGGTACCAACTGAGGACTGAATACAACATCCAGATTTAGTGGCAGCCTCTCTCAGGTGCCATATACCTTTAATGCCTCATCCCCCTCTTGGCTCCTGGGCGGTGCTCTCTCAGTTGCCTTTCCTTAAAAGCCTGTCAAAACTTTTCTTCCAAGAAAGAAGAATAAATTCAAGAGGTTTCTGCACAAGCTTTGGACTTGAACTCTATCACGCTTCTCATTTTCTTTTAAAATCCATTTTGAATTTGTTTTGGAGGAAGTTGGGAAGCTGAATCATTTCCTTTGAATGTCTTGTTCCTACCTTCCTGCTTGGTCAAAGATGCTGCTGATCCAAACACAGGTGTGTTATATTTTCAGGTGCCCTAAATATAGAAATCTTGATTTTGGTGTGTGTGTGTGTGTGTGTGTGTGTGTGTGTGTGTGTATGTCAATTAATGTTAGCACAGCACAGGGAAAGGGTCAATCTCCCCACTATGGCCTTAGATAAAACACTTTGGATGTTTTATCCCTTCATTTTCCCAGGGGGATCCTTCTTGGGGGGATCTCGTTATAAGAATCAGAAACTTCCCTCCAGGGCACACAACAGCTGCCCACCCAGCATTTTGTCAGGATCATGGCAGGTGAGGGAAACTTTAAATTCTAAAGTTCATTAAAAAAAGACCCATCCCATATTCCAAGGTGAGCTGGACTTAGGTCTCTTGTGGGTACAAGCGAACTCAAGACTAGTGATGCATTTGACACCTCCTTCAGGCTCAGTCTGGTCTCTCCTACAGAAGCTTTTCATATTTTTCTTAAAAGAAACTGAGAAACTGATTGCATCTAACTCTGAGGACTTTGTATGCTTGGCTAGGTAGAACTATGGAATAAAGTCACACAACGGCCATTTGGTCTGTGAATAAGATTTTGATTATTTCCCTTGAAAGCTGCAGAATATTCTGCAGTTAAAATCCCCTTCTTCAGATTTATTATGATTCGTATGTCACATTCATTTTCTCCCGATTGAAGAGGGAGGGTGTTTGAGCCAGGATGGGGCTCCATGTGATACAACATCTTTTTAAATCTATTCTAACAAATAATTCAGAATTGACTCTAAAAGTAGCACAAGATGCTACACCCTCTTAAAACTGCATCACACTAATTGAAGTTATGTAAAAATTGTGTTGAGGGATATAATCACATTATATAAAACATATTGCCACCTCTGGTGGCCACACCCAATTAGTTATTTATTTCGGTTGAGGAAAGTAGAAATACTTTTGAGGAAATTGGAAAAGTTGGGCAACAGTCATTTTAGTGATTCGTTTTTGCTTCTAAGCCAAAATGGGGGATGGTGAATGGAAGCTCACAATTTTATTTAGGATCCAGGAAGCCAATGAGCTGCTGAGGAAAAGCGAGGATAGTAGAAAGGTTTATGATTCCATTTTCGTAGGAAGGATTTAAAAATCGCAAGAAAAGGTCAATCTCTTGGCACTGCTTAAAAATTTGTGAAAAACTGAAAACTGAACTGTTGGCCAAGGTCTAATTCATAGTTTCTATTATATTAAAATTTAAACACTTCTGGAATCTGGGACATATCAAGAACAGCAGGAGATATTTTTATCCCTGATATTTTAGTTATTAATGAAAGAAAAAATCAGATTCGCGGTGGAATCAAAGCAGTCTCTAGGACATAGCTATTTTGAGCCTAAGGCTACATCATTAACAAGCCCATCTTTGAGACTTTCATGGAAAGCCCAGTTAAACAGGTAATAACTACAAGATGTCTGCTTTTATAGGAACTTGTGAACTCCTACATAATGCGGGTTGATAAATTTCACCATCCCAACCCAGAGGGACTTGTTACTGAAGTGGGACAGGTGCATAATGCATTTCCAATTTACTTTGACCAAAATAGAATCTTCAACTCTTTGATCAAGACTAAACATACTTTGACTTTGACAACAGTCTGTACATAAAATAAAAATAGATGACTGGGTTGAGAAACTAATTTATAGCAACATCTTTTACAACAGAATTAGAAGAAGACAAGATAGAGGCTGGGATTCCTGGTGCAAACCCACCTTTAATAGGTCCATAAAGTTCTATCCTAGACTGAATCACAGGAATTAATCTTTCCACACAGAAGAAGGCAAGAGACAGTGGACTAAACTGTGTCCAGAGTCCCACCATGGGTGTGAGATACGTACATTCCTGAAGTAGAAGGAACAGTGGAGAACTTGAAAACAAATGGAGACTGAGGATTCTGGGAAACATTTTAAACTCCAGAAACAGGAAGAGAAGAGGATAGGGACAAAGAAAGGAAAATATTATACCTCAGAGTTAAAATCCATAAACAGTTAAGAAAAAGTCCACACATAGCCATATATTAGTTTTCTTCCCACCTCAACAGCCCCTGTAACCATGAAAATAAAATAAGTGTGGGCATGAAGGAAAGTAATGGTCATAATGAGAATAAATTCAACAACTAAAACAGGATGTTGTGGGCATTAAAAGGTGCAATGGAATTTTGAGGAAAATAATCTAGTATAACTGAGATTAACCATACAATCTCTAGTAAAAGCTAAACTCGACCTTCTGATGCTTGTGGCAATTAAGTAGAACTTGACAACATTTCCACAAATTTTCAAGGAAAAGTCCCATAGGAATTCTCAGAACTGGCAAAGTGGTTTAGGTATTGACTTTGTCCTGTCAGTGAGAACAATCAACCAGTGGAACGACTTGCCTCCAGAGGTTGTGAGTGCTTCATCACTGCAAGCTTTTAAAGAAGAGATTGGCCACTTGTCTGGGATGGTATAGGGCTGTGATGGCAAACCTATGGCCCATGTGCCAAAGGTGGCATGCTATCGCTAACTGCTCTTCTGGTCTCTGGTGCACGCTTGCATGCCAGCCATCTGATCTTCGCATGTGCCAGAGTCCTGGTAACACAAAGTGGCCAGTGTGCGCATGCACACTGGCCAGCTGGTCTTAGAGTTTCCGAGGCTCTGGCACAGGCATGAGCGCATGTGCACAGACACATGTTCCAGTTTGGGCAGTCGGTGCTGAAAAGGTTTGCCATCACTGATATAGGGTCCGTTGCTTGGACAGGGGGTTGGACTAGAAGACCTCCAAGGTTTCTTCCAATTCTGTTGGAATGTTCTGTTCTGTTTTTCTATACAGAATGCAGTGGAGTATTGGCGGCATTTTGATAATCCTGTATATACTGCATTGGACAAGGGTTGGGCATTTAAGTCCACTTCTTGTCAATGATATTATAAAGTCTCAAAATAGTCAGCATAGGGCAGGGACAGCCATGCCTCCTGCTGCAGTATTGGCTTCCTGTTTATGTGTCACTACGTCTGGATGGCTGATTGTACAGTTGGCATGATGAGAATCGCTTCTTACTCACTGATCGAGTTACCCATTTGATAAGCCTTTCCATGCGGTAGGGCTGAGGAGCAGATGGGGAGAATGTATTGGGAATGTCTTCAAGGACAGTGGACAGTTTGCTATGGTTACTGGTGACCTATTTTACTCTCCAGAGTCACGCAGCTATGGTAAATGAGATTCTGCCTGCTGAGGTTTTCTCCTGTCCAAGTGTGCCAGAGTATTTGCATGCTTGAATTGTAGTAACCTTTCCAATATTCCTTTGCTGCCAACACAAATATTTAGGAATAGTTTGGGCATGGGGTTAGCTGGCTGTGAGGTTTTGAGAATCCATGCAGTTGCTCTATAAGGTCAGGAAGTAAAGGTTTAAGACACTTGTTTTTTAAAAGAGAAAATCGTGATTCCAGTAAGCTGAGGGATTCATCACAGTATCACCGCTGCTCCCTGTCTATTGAACACGTGTCTAGCTCATCACAATTTCTGTATTGCAAGAACCCTCATTGCGCAGTGGTTAGAATGCAGCATTGCAGGCTAACTCTGCCCACAGCCAGGAGTTCAGTTCTGACCGACTGATTCATCCTTCCAAGGTCGGTAAAATGAGGACCCAGATTGTTGGGGCAATATGCTGACTCTGTAAATCACTTAGGGCTGTAAAGCACTGTAAAGTGGTATATGTGTCTAAGTGCTATTGCATAGTGGTATCTAATGCAAGAACTGAGACAGAGAGGATGCAGCCATGTAAATTAATAGGAATTATATTAAATTTCAAGGATAAATAAAGAAGAGTGACTGTGTAATAGGTGGAGTGAAGAGAGAGAGAGATAAAAAAAATTCTGACTGCATCCTTTTCATTAAGTGATTTTAGAGAAAGAACAAGGATCGAGTTCTTACATAAGATGATTTTAAAAATGAGTAATGATTATTGTTTATGTTGTAAAACAGCCGGTTTTACAATGTAAAATTATTAGAGAAGGCTGGATGACATCATCCACTGCAGCCGGGTGGACTACAGCTCTCAGGACCTCTGCAGCTGGACCACAACTGGCTGTGAACCAAGAGATTTGAGGAAGCTGGAGACAGCTGGGTTGAAGAAGGTTGAGATGAGCACCATTCACATATTCAGGGCTAAGACGTGGGGTTTTGCCTATGATTTATTGAATAAAAAGCCCATTATTGGTGAAGTGTATGTAATACTATCTATTTTGGTTTGGGTCAAGCTGAGTTTACACAACTCAGTTTGACCCAAACCAAACATAAATAACTTGGTTTGTTTATGCAAACCACTATAGATGATGGCTTGATAGGGACTAAGTTCAATAGACCAAACTTCCCCAGGAATCATTTAAGGCAGCTTTCAATTCTGGAGTTAGTGAGGGTAAGGAAGTAGATGACTTCCAGGTGGCAGCAAAAAATACATTTCTAACCCTTTCTTACCATCTAGTTGTCCTGTTGCGTTATTGACATGGAGTATAGAGCATGGACAATAGCACTTATATACCACTTCATAGTGTTTTACAGCCCTCTTTAAGCAGTTCACAGAGTCAGCATCTTGCTCCCAGAAATTTTGATCATCATTTTACCGACCTCAAAAAGATAGAAAGCTGAGTCAGCCTTGAGCTGGTAAGGATTGAACTTCTGGCAGTGAGCAGTGAGTTAGCCTGCAACACTGCATTCTAACCACTGCCCCACCATGGCTCTAGAGGATTGAGAAAGGACAGATCTATGCAGAGATGTGTCCTCTGGAGCTTGCTGCTAGCTCCTGGATGTTTTGTTACCAAATTAGGTGACATCTTTGACCCCATTGAAGATGTTACCTAGTTCGGTAACGAAACGTCTGGGAGCTCAGAGGACAAACCTCTGCCTAAATTTCCCACTCGAGCTACAAATATTCTCTTCAATTTCTAAAAGGGGAAATCTGTTACCAAAACAATAAAGAGGAAAGCATTGTGAAGTTCAAATAAGGAAGGAAGATGTGAAAAGACTGTGAAAATATCTTAAACTCCTCCATTATTTCGATTATAAAGAAGGAAGAAATAAACCATAATCAGACTTGCAAGATTCTGTTAATCAAGCCAATTTTAATAAAGGTAGTTTTAGTCTTTATATTAAGTGGCCTGGTTGTGAAGACACTTTCCTCTCTTTCAAAAGATTGAGAGTTCAGGCCTAGGCAGATATTTCTCTCTTAGGACGCAAAGAAAAAAAAATATTGTGAAATCTGCATGGCGTCAGGAAAGGCATCCGGCCAGTAAAAGCTCAGCTCTATCCAGTTGCCCTGACTCTATCCTGAATTAATAGCAATAGCACTTAGACTTATATACCGCTTCATAGTGCTTTTACAGCCCTCTCTAAGCAGTTTACAGAATCAGCATATTTGCCCCCAATAATCTGGGTCCTCATTTTACCCACCTTGGAAGGATGGAAGTCTGAGCCAACCTTGAGCCTGGTGAGATTTGAACTGCCAAACTGCAGCTAGCAGTCAACTGAAGTAGCCTGCAGTACTGTATTCTAACCACTGTGCCACCACGGCTCTTAAGGGATTATTGGGTCGTAAAAAGGGAATAGCTTTAGTCTTAATATGAAATACATTTCTTTGGGCTGATCTACATCTTGGGCCCAACAATATCAAAACCCTTTTTTTTCGAAATATATCTGGAATTGTGAACTTTTTTTATTATTATTTTTTATTTTTTGAATAGACACAAACAAACAAGACACAACAAATACCATAAAAACATATTCCATTACAAATTATAAAAAGTGTGTCAATTGGTTACAAAGAACTTTCGTGCATCCCTTCCACAGTCATCACCTATAATCCATATCAAATTATATATTTTACATCAAATATATTTATATATATATTATTATCATCATACCTCATCCTTCATATGACTATAGTTGTTTTAACATCCCTTTATAACAAATATTCCAAAATTCAAAGCAAAACCACATAATGGCATTCCATTGTCTATTTTCAATATCATCCAATAACATTCTATCTTTGTGAAAAGTTCTAAATAAAAATTAATTGTTTGATAACAAAGTTTCTAAACCTCCTTTCTTAATCACTGTTTACAATTTATATCCAATTTCAATATTATAGGCTTTCATACATAACTAAGTTTCAAAACTTCCTTTCATGGTCACCATTTAAAATTTATATCAAATTTCCTCTTGTCGAATGAATATGTATGTATACATTATATCATTATCGATTATTTATCTAACTATATCCATGATCAATCCAATTTCAATATTATAGGCTTTCATACATAACAAAATTTCTAAACTTCCTTTCATGGTCACCATTTAAAAATGTATACCAAATTTTCTTTAATCAGCTTATCTTTGGTTATCAGTAGTGCTTTTGTCAAAGTTCCTCTCCTTAAATCCATCAATTCTTCTCTTTTTTCTCCTTCTATACCTTGAAATCTGGGGGTAGAGCTCCTTTCCATCTCTCTCCCCTTTCCATGTTCCATTCTTTCCATTTCCAACCACGCACAGATCACTGTCAATATCCACAGTTATCTTGCCTCTTTGTTCATTTTTCCCTTGGGTTTTTAAGACTCTAACCTCCACTTTTTCCATTAGCTGGCTATCTTCAATTTCATCAAATTTTGCTATATTACCATCTATATTTTCCAATTTCTTCTCAATTCTCTCTGATGTTTCTAATAATTTTTGAATTTCAAACATAATCTGTTGTAATGTTATGGTTTCTTCTTGGTATTGTGTCATTGTCCAATTTATAAACACTGCCACTCTAGTTGGAAAACAAAGCTTTGTTTTTCACTTCTCTCTTACTGCCAGAGACATCCAAAGGGGACCTGCATAAACAACCCATCTTATCTTTTTGCAAGCTAAAATCTTTGAAGTGCAAGGTCAAAATGATCAAGGAAAAGAGAGAGAAAAATATTTCCAGAACTCAACCTCCAACCTCCAAGTGGCAGTGTAACTTCTTTTCCCTCTGATGTTACTGCTCTCTTTATATTCCTTTTATATCCTCTTTATATTCCAAGCTTAAAAGAAACAAGGCTCTTAAGTAGAACAAAATAAAAAGAAAAAAACCCATCCAAGCCATTATTGTGAAAATAAAAAAAAAGATTTAATCCATAGGTAAAAAAAAAGTAGTAGAAGAAAAGCCAATACTTTCACTTTAAAAAGTAGGAAGTGTTTGCAAAACTCCCATCCATAGAAGACAATTTTAAAAAAAGGATAACACACTGTCCAAAATAGCTTAAATTCGTGGCATATTTTCTTTTCTTTTCTTTACAAGTTTGATTTGGTTTTAATCTTTTTTGGGCAGTCTCTTTTGTAAAAATAAAATTTCCTCAGCATATGGACACACTTTCTCTTTCCGCTTTCCTCCACTTGCAGAGCTGTCTCAACTTCAGCAGCTTGAGGCTGCACTTCTATTGCTGGCTAGAAGAGATTCTCTTGGATCAATCAGGGACTTTGCGATGTCCCTGAGATCAGCAAGACATACTCTTCCCTGTCACCATCTCTTTGGGATGGTTTAGGTCCAGATGGACCACTCAGCGGTAAAAGTATTGGCTGCGATCTCGGAGCTCTGAGATTGCACATCCGTATCGTCGCGACGTCAACTCCTTTCTCCTGGAATGTGAACTTGATGCAGCCATGAACAATTCTGTTCCATAAACTCACTCACTCACTCACTCACTCACTTACTCACTCATTCACTCACTCAATCACTCAACCTACCTACCTACCTACCTACCTACCTACCTACCTACCTACCGTCAGTCTGTCTGTCTGTCTGTCTGTCTGTCTATCTATCTATCTATCTATCTATCTATCTATCTATCTATCTATCATCTATCTATCTATCTATCTATCTATCTCTATCTATCTATCTATCTAGAATCTATCTACCTACCTACCTATTGTCTGTCTGTCTGTCTGTCTATCTATCTATCTATCTATCTATCTATCTATCTATCTATCTATCTATCTATCTATCATCTATCTATCTATCTATCTATCTATCTATCTCTATCTATCTAGAATCTATCTACCTACCTACCTATTGTCTGTCTGTCTGTCTGTCTGTCTGTCTGTCTGTCTGTCTGTCTATCTATCTATCTATCTATCTATCTATCTATCTATCTATCTATCTATCTATCTATCTATCTATCTATCTATCTATCTATCCATCTATCATCATCTACCTACCTACCATCCATCCATCCATCCATCCATCCACCCACTCACCCACCCACCCACCTACCTACCTATCTACCTACCTACCTACCTATTCAGCAATTCCCCAACACAAAATGGATTGAAATCTTGTTCAAAGGGAGATGAACCTGACAAATGGGGTCAGGAATGGGATGACATTCCCAAGGCATGGAGCTATGGAGCCTTGGTGGCAGAGTGGTTAGAATGCTGTATTGCAGGCTATCTCCACCCATAGCTTGGAGTTTGATCCTGACTGGCTCAAGGTTGACTCAGCCTTCCATCCTTCTGAGGTGGGTAAAACGAGGACTCAGATTGTTGAGGGCAATATGCTGACTCTGTAAACCGCTCAGAGAGGGTTGTAAAGCACCATGGGGAAGTTGATAAAACAAAGTGCTATAGTGCTGTTGGAAGGATGAGCTCATTAAGGCTGAGTGCCACGCCTGGAGAGTGAAATCATTCTGTTTTCCAAAACCACATACATACAACAGCAAACCCTGGGGATTTTTTTTTTATCTGGCAAACTTGAATCAGTGGGCTGTAGTAGTTAATTCTTGAAGTCTGGGATTAAGGGGTGGATTTCTTACCCCTTATATGTAAAAATGATGGTACATAAAGACATTTTATTGTTGTTTGGTGATTTTGATGGGAAGATCTGCTTAGGAAAAAGGGAAAGGGAAATTCGTATTTTTCAGATAAGCTTGGTGATAGATGTGTTGCTTTGAGCACTACCATTTTGCTGCCTGTTTTACTGGCTTAAAATTCTTTAGAGTGCTTTTTAAGATGTGCTTTTATTGATTTTTTTCTCCCCCAGAGATGAAAACAAGGAAAACTACCCAGACAAATCTGTAGTCCTAGAGGAAAGTCAGGCAGTGTTTCAAGACACACTGACCCCCTGCGATGGCACTCTAAGAGTGGGCATGGGGAACTTAAAATCCAGAAAGCCCACATCCATTCCAAAAACAGAAAATGGGAAAACCCGTGAAGAAAATCAGGTAATTTGCTTGCAGGTCTTTGCTGCAATTTTATCAATAATAAAAGAAAAGCCTCCGGATTTTATTTTTTATTTCGAAGATTGGCTGGTGTCCTCTGGCATGGGGGTGGGGAGGGGGCATTGCACAGTAAATGCAGCTGAAAAGGTTGAAACAAACCCTGAAAATAAAGACAATGTAATCTTCAAACATTCCAGAACAATTGGGATGAGATGGGAACATTTAAAAAAAACCACACTAAGACTATACGACTTTTGTAGACATTTTGGGCCTGGACAGGTTGGACATTGACTTGCATATGGGTGGACATTTTGGGTGGAAGATCCCGAGCAGAGATTCTGTATGTTTGTGTGTGTGTATGTGTGCACGTGTGTGTGTGTGCGTGTGTGTTTCGGCCCGTTTCAGCAAAATAGGTATTAACTCGGCAGGACACGTGACCATACTGGTTCAATTCTGAGCGTTGCCATCTTTATTTTCTGTCCTGCACATGCACAGAACACTCTTCATTGAAAAAAATGTAATTCCCCCCCCTTTTTAATGGTGTGCGCATGCTAGTCCTGGAGAGCTCCAAGAGATGGGCCATTTTTTGCAAAAATGGAGGCATTTTTGCCTTCCCCCAGCCCTGAAGCCTGCAGAGTGTTCCTGGGGGCTTGGGAGGACAAAAACCTTTATTTTTCTTACTGGGTAGTTTGCAGGAGCTCCCTTAGCTCCGGCGAGGCTGGAAGCCCCCCCCCCTCCTGTCAAAACTTTTCACCACCGTTTGGGTGGGCATGGCTTGGTGAGGGGTCATGTGACTGAGTGTGCATGAGTGACGTCAAGTTGGCCATGCCCACTCAATCACACGGCCCCATCTAGGCACGCCCACCAAACCGGTAGTAAAAATTTTTGAAACCCATCCCTGAGGAGCTTGTTGTCTTTCGTTAGTCAAGTGAGGGAGAGAGACTGATGACAACTAATCTTCATAAGCCTTCCTTACTGTGCAACACAAAATGCCATTTCCAACTGTTACGGCCTGAGCTTAACTTTCCAGCAGTTGTCCTCCCATCAGTAGCTCTCTGAAAATTTTGCCATCGTCAGAAGTCAGGAATGGGGAGTTTTGCTGTGGTGGTGCGTGATACATTCTCTTGTGTACTGGGAGGATTCGGCTTCTTTCAGTTCAACCTCGGCACTAAAACTGATGTTAAGATGTTCTAGGTTAGGGGCTGTCAAACTTAAGGCCTGCAGGCTGGATCCAGCCTGTGGGGTACTTAGATCTGGCCCATGGGGTTGCCCTGGAAACAGCGAAGAACCGGGCCTCAGTGCCTTTGCCAGTGAAAACCAAGAGGGCCACACGCAGCCCTCCCAGACTCCATTTTCAGCTGTGTCAGCCTCAGGCAGCCATCTGCCAGTGGAAACAGAGCTCCGTTTTCACTGGCAGAGGGCTGCAGGAGGCCATGGTGGTTGAAAACGGAGCTCGGGAGCCTTTTTTCACTGGGAGAGGGCTTGGGCTATCACAGGTGCCCCCCTGACATGAGTGACATTAACCTGGCCATGCCTCCCTGGCAGTGGTGAAATTCAAATTGTTTTACTGCTGGCCGCCGCCGCCCGGCCCCAATGCGGCCCTCAATGGAATTGAGTTTGACACCCTTGTTTTAGGCAGATGGATCAAAGAGAGCTCTTTCTAAAGCACAGCATTCTGAGGGGAAAAATGTAGAAAAATCCCCGAATGTAATATTGAGAGAAGCATATACTTTCTTCAAAGTCTCAGGCTTCATGTCAAAAAAAAATGACACCCATATGGCCACAAAGAGATATTTGCAAGTGTGTAGGCAAGGCGAACCGAAATATCTTAAGTTAGATAGAGGAGGGAGAAAAACAAGCAATTCCCATTGCTGAATGCCAATGTCATGGATGTTATGCATCCCTCAGATTTTTTTGATTGATGGGATGGATAATGCAGATGGCTTCAAAAAAAGACCTGAGCAAATTTGGGGAAACAATCTTATGTCTGCAAAGGTTCTGAGGACCTCGGTGAGGAACAAAGAGAGCCCTTGCGCTGACAGGGCCCCACACATCCCATCACCACGTTGTCATCTTCATATTTGTACAAGTAGTCCTTGACTTATGACCGCAATTGAGCCCAAACTTTCTGCTGCTAAGCAAGATGGTTGTTACGTGAGTTTTGCCCCATTTTGCAATTTTTCTTGCTGCGGTTGTTAAGGGATCACCACAGTTGTTAAATTAGTAACACCGTTGTTCAGTGAATCGCTTCCACATTGACTCTGCATGTCAGAAGGTCACAAAAGTTGATCGCATGACCCAAGGACACTGCAACTGTCATAAATATGAGTCAGTTGCTAAGTGCCTGAATTTTGATCATGTGACCATAGGGGCGCTGCAATGTTTGGGTGAAAAATGGTCATAAGTCACTTTTTTCAGTGCCGTTACAGCTTTGAACAGTCACTAAACAAATTGTTGTAAGTGGAGGACTTCCTGCCCTAAACAGCAGAATATGAATTTTTGACTTCCCTCTTCTTTCTTTTCCTCCCCCTCCCCATTTCATTTCAACCCCTCTCCTAAAGTAGATAGTCAACATCAGTCTGGCTCCCAATTCCAGCCCTATAGTTTTATTTTGCTCCTTCCTCTTTCAACAGGAGATGGGAAATGCAGGGTCTTGGCTCTCAGAGTGCCAGAAGAAAACAGCGACGTCAGCAACTGAATATGCTGAGAATGTCACACTCAGATACCAGGAAACAGCTCTCAAGTTTCAACCCAGGTATTTCTTTTGGCATAAGTGAGTCCGGGTGGCTTCTGGGGACAAGAAACAGGGGCTAATTTCCAGAATTCTCTCCAATGTCATATTTCTGTGTGGAAACCTACCAAGAACACCATCTCATCTGGTGCCCAGGTAAACTGAGAAAACAGGAAAGGGTGGGGGTGGGGAGAGATGATAGATGATAGATAGATAGATAGATAGATAGATAGATAGATAGATAGATAGATAGATAGATGATAGATGATAGATGATAGATAGATAGATAGATAGATAGATAGATGATAGATAGATAGATAGATGATAGATAGATAGATAGATAGATAGATAGATAGATGATAGATAGATAGATAGATAGAGTCAAGCAGGCCTCCTTCAGCAACCAAGAAAGAAACCTCTCAACTCCATTGTTTGTGGAATTAAAAGTACTTTTACTGGTTATGAAAAGATAGCAGTGAAGTAAAGCCAGGTCTGAGGCAGAAACACGTGAAATCATACATATCAAACATTTGCCCAACCCCCCTCCCCCCCAACAACCCCCACCCCATTGTCCAATCTGCAAATCCCTTAGGTGTAATGTGGGTTGCATCTCCAATAAATATCATCAGGTTGGTATGCAAGATGGTTGGCCTTGACCAGATCCAAACAGTGGTCATAAGCATGCGCAGAAGATGGTGAGAACTCTTTTTAACTATCACTCCTGTCCCAATTATTCCCCACCAAAATACCATGCCCCCCTCCCCGTTTCCATGGCAGCCAAAAGCAAGCAAGCGATGCCAAGGCTGACATCCGGCCCCCCTTCAGAAAGAGATGTCATCTCTGCAGGAAAAAAACACACACAATACAATACAGCAATAAAGGTATGGACATGTCAAACCCTCAAGGCTTATCAGGGTACTTGGTGTAGAACTTCTACAAAAGTCTGGGAGCTCTAACATGAGATTTGTTGACCCATTCAGCATGGGAAGGGGGGAAATGTTTCCAGGACACCAAATATTGAACGCGACCTCTATGTTTTCTGGAATCTAAAATGTCTTTAACTTCAAAATGTTGCTCTCCTTCAATAAGAAGAGGGGTGGGGGGTGCAGGTTGAGGTGGATGAAAGGAAGAAGTGTGCTCAGGTTTCAACAGGTTCACATGAAACACAGGGTAAATCCTACTAAGGTTCTTAGGCAACTCCAATCTTATGGATACAGGATTTATGATTTTCACAATGGGGAACAGACCTACATACTTCGGCCCCAGTTTCTTCGATTTTTGGGTGGTTTGCACAAACTTGGTGGATAAAAGTACCCTATCCCTAACTTTGTATTCTTTCGGTTTAGCTCTCTTCTTATCCGCTTGTTTCTTGTGAGCCTGGTGGGCTGCCTCCAATGCTTTGCGGGTCATCGGCCAAAACTGTTGAAGTTGATCACTACACTCAGATAAGGACAAAATTTGCGGTCTTTCCCACGGCAATTCAGGAATCGGAAAAAAGTCCTGGCCGAACACAACTTTGAAAGGGGTCATGCCGGTACTGCTGTGCACAGAGTTATTGTATGTCACCTTGGCATGTGGTAACAGTTCAGCCCAATTATCCTGTTGATAATTAATGAAACATTGGAGGTACTGCTCGAGAACAGAGTTAGTCCACTCACAAGCCCCATTAGTTTGAGGATGGTGGGTGGAGATCAGCCCCTGGGCAGAGCCAATCAACTTCAGGAACTCCTTCCAGAAGAGGGAGGTGAATTGGACCCCCCTATCTGAAATAATGCATTCAGGCACTCCATGTAACCGATATACATGTGAAATAAACAAATTTAGCCAACGACTTAGCTGATGGGATCTTGGAACAAGGCACAAAATGAACTTACTTGGAAAACAGGTCGGTGATAACCCAAATTATGGTATTTCCTAGACTTTCTGGCAATTCTACAATGAAATCCATTGCTATTTCCTTCCATGATGCCTCAGGGCAGACAATCCTCTGGAGAAGACCTTGGGGCTTCCCCGGTGGTCTTTTTGCGGCTGCACAGACGGGACAACTGGCTATGTAGGACTCAATGTCTTTTTTCAATGAAGGCCACTAGAATTGTCTCTCAATCAAATGCAAAGTCTTTACAAATCTAAAATGGCCTGCCATCCTCGAATCGTGGGCCCGTGGAAGAACAACTGGTTTCAGGTTAGCAGGAATATACAATTTAGCTCCTACCCAAGCCAGTCCATCTTTCATGGTGCATTCATTTGAATGTTTCTTGAACCAGTCATTGGACTCAAGGCCTTCCTTGAGTTTGTTCATTAAGTCTGTAGTGACATCTAAGTCCATTGGGCCTTGGCTCCTAGTAATCATCGGGGCAGTGAGATTTTTTGCTAGGATGACTGGATGAACCACGCTCAGCCTGGAGCTGTTGTACTGGGAAAGCCTAGACAAGGCATCAGCCATAAAGTTCTTCCCTCCCGGGATGTACTTGAGGGCAAAGTTGAAACGATTGAAGTGCTGTGTCCAACGCACTTGTTTAGGTGATAGCTTATGTGGGGTCTTCAACGCTTCCAAATTGTTATGATCCGTCCATATCTCAAAAGGGTGTTTTGCCCCCTCTAGGAAGTGTTGCCAGGTCATCAGAGCCTATCTGTCAGCCAAAGCTTCCTTTTCCCATATCGCCCATCTCCTTTCTGTTTCAGTAAGTTTACATGAGGTGTAAGCGCACGGCCACAATTTTCCCTCAGTGTTTGTTTGAAGTAACACTTCCCCCACCGCCACGTCACTGGCATCAGCTTGAACGACAAATGGAGCATCCATATCCGGTGTTTCAAAACAGGTTTTGCTGCAAAGAGTTGCTTCAATTTTTTGAAAGCGGCTTGGCACTCCATAGTCCAGTGCAAAGGTTTACCTGGTTTAGGTTTGGTGTCTCCTTTTGATTTTAGGAGATTTGTAATGGGCAGTGCAATGCTAGCGAATGAAGGAATAAATTGACGATAAAAATTTTCAAATCCCCAAAAACTTTGCAATTGCTTATGGATGTGAGGAGGTGCTCACTCAGTGACTGCTTGGGCTTTCGCCAGGTCCATGTCAATGCCATTGTGGGAGATACGGTACCCTAGATAATCTATCTTCTCTTGATGAAATTCACATTTAGACAATTTGGCATAAAGTTCAGTGGCTTGGAGTTTTTTGAGGACTGATCGCACTAAAGTCACGTGTTCATCACGTGTTTCCGTGTAGATAAGGATGTCATCAAGGTAGACTAACATGCCCTTGTACAGGTGTTCATGCAGAACTTCATTTATTAATTGCATGAAGACTGCTGGCGCCCCCTGCAGACCAAATGGGAGTACTTTGAACTGAAAACACCCCCCAAGGGCAGTTGAAAGCAGTTTTCCATTCATCTCCATCTTTGAGTCTGACTCTGTAGTAGGCCTCCCTTAGGTCCAACTTTGTGAAAAATCTATTTTGTCCAACTGGGCCAACATATCCTTCATGAGTGGGAGGGGAGTATACATTTTCCATGCAAATTCCATTAAGATTTTTATAGTTCACACATAAATGAAAGGGGCCATCTTTCTTTTCTCTAAACAATACAGGTGCGGCCACCCGTGGTCTAGTTGGTTCTATGAACCCCCTTTTTAAGTTTTTATCAATAAACTTTCGTAATTCTTCTGTTTCACATGGGGTCATCGAATAAATCTGGGGTTTCGGGAGTTTTACTCCTGGTAGGATCTCAATACTACAATCAGTAGCACGGTGGGGGGCAATGTATTGGAAGCCTTTTCACTGAAAATGTCCTTTAAGTCCCAATAGTCTTTAGGGATTTTCTCTTCCCCCTCAATTTTTTCCTGTGCTGCAGCCACTAGGTTTGTTTGAGCATTGGCTATGAGGGAGACCTTCTCCTTGCCCTCCAGGGGTTTTGTGGAACGGATGCGAAACCACCCTTTCCTCCAATTCACGTAAGGGTTCCATTTCCGTAACCAGGGTAAACCTAGTATGAGGGGCCGATTCATCCCAGGTGCAATGATGAAACTTAAGGTTTCTTGGTGATCCCCCATCCACATTTCTACTGGTTCAGTTACAAAATGGGCAGGAGCCCCCCCCCTAAGCCACTGACCCATCCAACTGGCAAAAGGCAATGGGCACTTTTAAAGTCCTTAGTCTTAAGCCCAACTTCTCCACCACTTCTGGGCTAATTATGCAACGCGTGCATCCAGAGTCCAAAAGGGCCAGCATCTTTGCTTGGGCTCCAGTAGAGGGCACTTTAAGTTCTACTGGAATGGTCATGGGGCCCGATTGGGGACTTACCAAATGGTCGTCATCGGAGTCAGACTTGCCAAATGGAAGTAATCAGAAACAAGCAGTAGACCGGGGCTTTCTTGCAGACCAACTTTTTCCTCCCTTTGGGGCTCCTCTGGGGGTGGGTGGGAGGGGGATTTTTACCTTTACCACTGTCTTCCCAGTATTTATATCTGGCTAGGTCAATCTCCACATCTGCTGCCAATTCGTACCACCGTTGTAGGTTGTGTGGGGGGGAGGCTGTTAACACAGTTCTGGTAAATATCTTGGTTTAGGCCATCCATAAAACTGCCATCAAAGCCTCTTCAGACCACCCCACATATACACTAACAGTTTACGAAACTCTTGGATGTATTCAGCTACTGGGCTTCTGCCCTGAGTAAGAGTTTTCATCTTGGTTCTTGCCTTATGCTCAGTCAGCGGGTCATCAAAGTATTTTCTCAGGGTGGCCATAAACACATTATAATTCCTCAGCAGGGGGGAGTCATCATTATGCAGAGCAACCATCCAGGCTGCCGCCTTGTTCCCCCATGCCATGGTAACAACTCTTACCTTGGCTTCCTCATTGTGGAGATCCTCTCCAAACTGTTGCATGAAATTCCAGACCTGGACCAGGAAAAATCCTAGCTCCTTGGGGTCACCTCCAAATTTCAGCCAAGAGGAGGAACTTTTCCCATTCGGCATCTGCAGGGCCCCCCTCCCCCCCTTGGTTGGGCTTGTGCGGCTGCTTCTGGGGCTCTCCAATCCTGATCAGCTCTGCTGTCTGCCCCCAGCCCCCCCCCCCCCGGGTGAGAGAGATCCTCTGCACGTCTCTCTTCTAGATCAGGGAAATCAACCTCTCTTTCAGCCCGGCTCTCATGAAAACGATGTTTCTCCCAAACCTCTTGGAAGAGTTTCATCACGTGGGATATCATGATGATAGCTAGATAATAGATAATGATAGATGATAGATAGATGATAGATAATGATAGATGATAGACGATAGACGATAGAAGATAGATAGATGATTGCTAGATAGATGATAGCTATATGATAGCTAGCTAGCTAGATGATAGCTAGATAATAGATAGATAATGATAGATGATAGATAGATAATTGTTCTGATCCCCTTCCCCTTTGTCCACACCAAAACACTCCGAGCCAAAGATACTTTACAAGATTTATTGACAGACAGACAGGTCCTTGGCAGTAAACCAACACAGATAAGCCTTAATAACAAGCCAGCAATCCAGCCTGCCACGCTCACAAGACTGTACTCCCACATTAGTTCATGCATTGACTTCTGCAAAAGGGCATGTGCACAAGCAGTCCTTTTATAGTCTGGAGAGGAGTCTAATTACCATCAGCTGAGTGCAATTACCTCCTGTAACTGCACAACTGTTCCTAACGCCTATTAGCTCTTCGGTGACGAGCATCCAACAACAACTCACTGCTGACGTCTGACTCAGTGTCCCTTGTCTCCTCCCCACTGCTCCAAGGCATGACATCAGGAGCACACTCCCTTTGGCTTTCACCACTCCTCTATGCCTCCTGGTGGCCAACCAGCCTCTCTGATCCCTGCTTGGAGTCGGAACCCTGTCCAGGGTCCTCCACATCCTCCAGAGCCGACTCATAGGGACCCTCACTGTCGGAGTCTGGTGGCAGCTCCAACGGCTCCTGCTGGGCCACAACAGATAATGATAGATGATAGATAGATGATAGATGATAGTTGATAGATAGATGATAGATGATAGATGATAGATGATAGATGATAGATGATAGATGATAGATAGAAGATCAATAGATAGATGTTAGATAATAGCTAGATAATGATAGATGATAGCTAGATAATGATAGATGACAGCTAGATAATGATAGATGATAGCTAGATAATGATAGATGATAGATAGATAATAGATAGATAATGATAGATGATAGATAGATAATGATAGATGATAGATAGATAGATGATAGGATAGATGATAGATGATAGATGATAGATAGATAGATGATCGATGATAGCTAGATAATAGCTAGATAATGATAGATGATAGCTGGATAATGATAGATGATAGTTGATAGATAGATGATAGATAGATAGATAGATAGATAGATAGATGATAGATAGATAAATAGATGAATGATAGATTAGAGATAGATAGATAGATAGATAGATAGATAGATAGATGGATGGATAGATAGATAGATCAGATATATAGGTAGGTAGGCAGATAATGATAGCTAGATGATAGACGATAGCTAGATGATAGATAGATTAGATAGATAGATAGATAGATAGATAGATAGATAGATAGATAGATAGATAGATAGAGATAGAGATCAGATGAGGTGATGTATTAAGTTCTTGGTAGGTTTCCACACAAAAATATGAAATTATATATATATATATATATATATATATATATATATATATATATATATATATATATATATATATATATATATATATATATATATATATATATATATATATATATATATATATATATATATATATATATATATATATATATATATATATATATATATATATATATATATATATATATATATATATATATATATATATATATATATATATATATATATATATATATATATATATAATGTATTCGGGTCTTTTCCCGTGTAAGGTTGAGATTGTCTTTGCAACGTTTCGGCAGGATCTCACCTGCCATCTTCAAGCTGTGGGCTTAAAATGTATATCAGATATACAGAAAGACAGCAGCTCCGGTCACACTTTAAGACCACAGCCTGAAGATGGCGAGTGCGATCTCGCTGAAACATTGCAAAGACAATCTCAATCCTACA
Organism: Natrix helvetica; assembly: GCF_964273705.1. NCBI lineage: Eukaryota > Metazoa > Chordata > Lepidosauria > Squamata > Natricidae > Natrix > Natrix helvetica. The sequence continues at coordinate 105,983,235 of NC_138551.1, read as the reverse complement.
CGGGAGAAGACACGAATACAACAAAACCAGCATACCTACACCCGTGAAAATCTACGAAAACAAATATATATAAAATTTAAAAGACTGCAGATGCATTAAAGAGGTTTAGAAAATCTTTCATTTCTACCACCCAACATTCCACTCCGAGATTGTTTTGAGTGGATCCCTCTGTCTCCTACTTCTGCTTTTAATGAGCTAATGCAAAAATCCAGAAATAGATTCATTTGAGGGCGTTTCACTCCAGTTATGCTGGCAAGCTGAAGGGTCTGTGATTCTGTTTCTCCACTTCCCATTTTGCAGGACAGATCAAAGTGCATTCATTTCATCAAACGATGCCGCTGAACACCTTCAAAGGCTCACTGAGGTAAGTCCATCACAAGCCCAAAGATGCTTGGCCTAAGATGGTATCAGCATCTTCTTTCAGCTAATAAGAGGAATGAAAGAGGTAATGATCTTGCTGGGCTGGGATTCTGTCCAAGACAGTGGGACACAGATGACGATGATGTTTGTTAGTCTTTCTGATGTGTGGACTTCAACTCCCAGAATTCCCCAGCCAGCTGTGCATACCACTCATGTATGTGGCACAATCATGTTACTATAGTTATTGGGGTTTTATGATTTTATGATATTATTTGCTAATGTCATATTGTATGTACTGTGTAATGTATTATAGATCACTTTTCTTTTTTCTGCAGAATTTTATTTTATTTTTTGTTCTCTTACATATCATTTTAAGTATACATTCACATAATTGTTATTCTTCTTTACATTTATCATTCTTATACATTTATTATTTCATTCAATAGGTTATAATATACAGTTTGGGTTGCTTTATTTATCATCCCTTCTGCCTGTTTTAACACCACCTTGTTTTCCCTTTCTTTTCTCCTCCCTCCCTTCTCCCTTCCTTCTTCCCTTACCTTTCTCCTACTCTTCCTCTTCCCCTTCCTACCCTCTCTCCTTCTCTTCCTCTCCCTTCCATCCTCCTCTCCTCACCTCTTTCTTATTTTCCCCATCTTCCTTTCATTCTCTCCTCTCATAGATCACTTTTCTAAGCTGCTCTTTTTTTTCTCTAAAGTGACATAAAAGCACTTGTAGAAGAAAGTAAGTAAATACCAGTAGGAAGCACACAGAGTTCTTAAACCTTTAGTTAAGTTTCTTCTAGTTAAAAAAGCTAAAATTGGGCAAATCAAAGATCCGTAAGCCAAAATGCTGTTTTGTTACACATGTCTCATGCTGAATAATAGAGGAATCTGCAAAACTAATAGACAAATATGCAAAAGCTTTTTTTCAGATTGTACTGAGTCAAAAATATCAGAAATATAGTTTTAGATAAATATATGACATGATGAATGCAAATGCTGTCCTAAAAGTCTGGAAAAGGTAGATGGGTTGACTTTTGTGCAATTGGGCATGGTTGTATCATGGTTTGACTATCTCTGGATGCCAAATTGTTGGTCCCCTTTTTGGGGTGTGTATTTGTGTGTTGTATAAATCATGTACTTGACTAAGCTGTCTAATTCATGAGTTTCTAGCTTGACCATAGATGGGTTTTCATTCTGTTCTGAATATTGAATATTGAATACTGAATATGGAAATGCTTTTGAAGACTCTGAAATATTTTCAGCCTCTTAAGATATTATGGGATGCCTAAGGAGTGTTTTGTGAATTTTAGAGAAGGGCGAAAGGATGTGCAAAACTGGAAGAGATGATTATCAGCCTTTCTGGCTGACAGAACAGCAAGATAAATATGAAAAATTGTTTTCCAAGAAAGATTTTTTTTCCTGGCTTAATTGAATAGGGAAGAACCATCTGAAGATCATTGAGGAAACATCTCAGTGGAGACAATAAATGACTCTGTATTGGCTCACTAAGCTTATGAAAACATATCTGCATGGTTTTGTGGGAAACATGCAGTGTATAATGAAAATTCTATTGTGATAAAATTTGCTGTTTCAGGACAGCAAAGATGAATGAGTTTAGATCACGAGGGCTGCAGATTGAATGTTCCCTTTGGACAAACCCTCCTTTGCTCCTTTCCAAAGTCTGCCCCATGATGCTGCAAATATTCTTCTTGAACTTAGGGCTTGAGAAGAAAATCCACTGTATGCCCCATGGTAACCTTAGGACTGTGCCAAGGAAAGCAAAACCGTTATGCATTTTGCATGAACTGTGAGGTTATTTGCATGTGCTTGTTTTGTAGACTTCGTTCAAATGGTGGACAATCATGTGAAAACACCCAAGTAGGTTTATAACTGCTGAAAGGGAAATGGTTCTTAAGTCATTGAAATTTTGAAGGGGGCATCAACAATCAAACCCATGTCTCTTGACTTTAAAAGTGGAAGCAGTGCGAGAAATTGGGAGTCAAGAGTACAAGTTTATTTTATGTTAGTTTTCTACCAGAATCTGAACTATTCATGGTCAAGGCTAATTAGCGGTAGATAGGAGTTAATGGAATTAACCAGCGGTAGGATTCAAACATTTTAGCAATTAGTTCTCTGCCTGGTTGCTGGGTGGGCGTGGCGATGGTGGGCATGGCCTACTTGGCCTCCTGCACCACAGCGGGTGGAGGGAAGGGCATTTTCACCCTCCCCATGCTTTGGAGGCTTTTCTTGAGCCTCGGGAAGGGTGAAAACGACGTCCCCGGGCTCCGGATGCCGGAAACGAGCCCATTTCCAGACTTTTGGAACTTCCGGGAGGGCCATCTTTTGCCCTCCCAGAGCCTCTGTGCAGCGAGGCATGCACTTACCTGGCATCCAAAATGGACCGCGTGAAGACTCCTGGGACTGGCAGGGCAGGGTGGGCAGGGCTAGCCAGTCCTTGCAACTACCAGTTCAATGAACTAGATGTAAAATTAGCATCCGGTAAACCTGAACCAGTCCAAGCCTGCTGAATCCCACCCCTGGAATTAAATGTGCTGGACTCTTGAAGGTGCAAAAGAACTCAAGACTAAAGATGCGTTTGACCCCCCTTCAGGCTCAGCCTGGTCTCTCCTACAGAAGTTTTTGATATTTTTCTTGAAACAAGCTCTGAGAATCTTAGACTGATTGCATCTAACTCTGAGGACTTTCTATGCTTGGCTAGGTAGAACTATGAAATAAAGACACATAAAGGCCATTTGGCCTGTGAATAAGATTCTGATGATTTCCTTTGAGAGCTCCAGAATATTCTGCAGTTAAAAATCCGTTTCTTCAGATTTATGATATCCACATGTCATACTCATTATCTCCCTATTGAAGAGGGAGGGTGTTTGAGCCAGGATGGGACTCCTCGTGATACAACATCCTTTTAAATCTAACAAATAATTCAGAATTGACTCTAAAAGTAGCACAAGCTACACAGGGCTGGGTTCTGGCAGAGACTACTGCCAGTTTGCTCAGCGGTGTGCCATGCATGCACGCACGCTTGATACACACTGTGCGCGCATGCACAGTACAACTGAAATTGCTCTGTGCATGCACAGAAGCAAAAAACAACTGGGAGAACCGGTTTGGGGACAGCGCAGGCCTGGGTCCCTGCCGGTTGCAGCGACACAAGCCACCAAGCTACTACCGGTTCGGCCAAACCAGTCCGAACCTGTTGGAACCCCCCACTGATGCTACACCCCCTTAAAAGTTCATCACACTAATTGAAGTTATGTAAACATTGGGTTGGGAGATATAATCACATTATATAAAACCTATTGCCACCTCTGGTGGCCACACCCAATTAGTTCTTTGTTTCGGTTGAGGAAAGTAGAAATACTTTTGAGGAAATTGGAAAAGTTGGGCAACAGTCGTTTTAGTGATTCGTTTTAGGGAAGCTCTTCCTCCATTTCCATCATAGATAAAGTGATGCAGCATTAGACATGAATCCAACACTAGAAATGACTGGTTGCATTTACATTGTATTTGCATAGCCCCAGAGACTGGTGGGAGGAGTGGCTCAACACAAGTTGAAGAGAACTGGAACTTCCTCCAGTGGATCAAGCCAACCGAGTCACTGGTTGCTTTTGCATTGCGTTTGCATAGTTCCAGAGACTGGTGGGAGGAGTGGCTCAACACAAGTTGAAGAGAATTGGGACATTGTTCCAATGGATCGAGTTAGGGACCTGAGTGGCTAATGGCATCTGAATCATACAACTAAAGGTGTTAAACAGGAAGGCAACAAAAGAATATCTATTTGTACTGACTCTGTGTGAGGGCCTCAGAAGTGTGGATCTAAGCAAATGTGTAGTCTTAAACATCAGTTTGAAAACAGCAGAAATTAATCCTTGGTAAGCGCTTGTGTTTTACAATTGTATTTTAGAATGCCTACTTTAGTTCAGTGATTGGGGGACTGGAAGCTAAAACATAAAAAACAGTTGCAGGAATTGGTTATGTCTAGTTTAATGAAAAGAAGGAATAATAAGGATGACATGACAGAGGTCTTCCAATATCTGAGAGGCTGCCACGAAGAAGATATTCTCCAAAGCACCAGAAGGCAGAACAAGAAGCAATGGAGAGCACCAATCTAGAAATAAGGAGAAATTTCTTGACAGTTAGAACAATTAATTGGTAGAATGGCTTGCCTTTAGAAGTTGTGGGTGCGCCAACACTGGAAGTTTTAAAGAAGAGATTGGACAACCATTTGTTGAAATGGTGTAGGGTCTCTTGCTGAAGCAGGAGGTTTGGAATGGAATAGAATGGAATAGAATAGAAATATGAAATAGGATAGGACAGGATAGGATAAGGTAGGGTAGGGTAGGGTTGGGAAGTGTAGCGTAGCATAGCATAACACAGCACAGCACAGCATAGAATAGAATACAAATATGGGGTAGGACAGGATAGGATAGGATAGGATAGGATAGGATAGGATAGCAAAGCATAGCATAGCATAGCATATCATATGAATAGAATAGAATAGAAATATGGAATAGAATAGGGTAGGATGGCATGGCATGGCATGGCATGGCATAGAATAGAAAGGACCTTGGAGGTCTTCTAGTCCAACCCCCTGCTCAGGCAGGAAACCCTATACCACTTCAGACAAATGGCTGTCCAATCTCTTCTTAAAAACTTCCAGTGTTGGAGTATCCACAACTTCTGGAGGCAAGCTGTTCCACTGATTAATTGTTCTAACTGTCAGGAAATTTCTCCTTTGTTCTAAGTTGCTTCTCTCCTTGATTAGCTTCCACCCATTGCTTCTTGTTCTCCCTTCAGGTGCTTTGGAGAATTTTTGACTCCCTCTTCTTTGTGGCAACCCCTGACTAGAAGATCTCCAAGTCCTTCCAATCCTGTTACGCTTGTTATTTTGAAAAGTAGAATGAGGGAGTTCAGCCTTTGAAACATGAGTTTAATATAACCAGAAATTATAATTTCTTTTTCTCTTCCTGCCTGCCGTCCTTGTGTTGTATTTTGAGAGGTTTTTTTGTAAGTGATTACTTATGATGGTGGTTTCATTTTGATGCTTTGTTGATCACTATTCATTTATTTCAAAGATAAATTATATAGTGATATCATTTAATGCGGCTCTTCTTAATATTGTTAGAGAACTTCAGACATCAAATATCTGTGAACATTGGGGGAATCATCAAGTCTCCAAAGCTTTTGTTCAATAAATTTTCTTCCCCTTTCCTTTTGAAAGAGCTTCATCATTTGTCATATGTATGAGAGTCATGAAACAGATTAAAACCTGGCAGAATTCTTGTTTGACTGGTCTAACTAATTCTAAGTGGTTGACTAGGTAACAGCCAAATTAATATTAAAATAGAGTCAAAGTTATTGTTGTTGTTGTTGTTGTTAATCATCACACAGTCAGCCAGGTTGGGGTTTGCCATTTTTGTCTACCTATTGAGTCCTTTACCTATCAAGGACCTGGGATAGGCAGATGTGGATGTTTGATGGTGTTACAGATATTGTTGCAGATGGGAAGCAATTCCAAGTAAATTCCAAGCCGCCTTCTGCAATTGACTGATGGCAAATTCGTGAATGCCCATGGCAGTCAAGTGGTGCTCCAATTGTTTTGGGAGTCCACTCAAGGTGCCTATTACTATTGGTACTACCCTTGCTTGCCCTTGCCATAGTCGTTCTATTTCTATTTGTAGGTCTTTGCATTTTATTATCTTCTCGGGTTCTTTCTCTTCTTTTCTGCTGTCTCCAGGCACTGCCACATCCACTATCCAGACTTCTTTTGTCTTTCTAATTGACAACTGTTAACTCCAGGGTATTGTTGTTGTTGTTGTTATTATTATTTCAATGTTCTCATTTTTTTTACCAGGTGGTAAAAAATACTCAAAGCTGTTAAATTTTCAAAAACTGGAACTTCACTGTATTAGTATTGCTAAAGCCACCCTTGTTTCTAATCACATATTCTCCTGGCTACTTTTTTACCATAATCCATAGTTATAATCAGAGGTGAATTATGGATCAGACAGATGCAGGAAGTGAATTTAAAGAAGGAATGTATTTTCTCTGAATGGAGAACTTATGCACAGCACCTATTTCCATTCTTTTACTGTTAGTTTCTGAATTTGCTTCTCCTTATTTCCATGGGATTGATGGGAGCTAACCCTTTCTTTATAGGGTTGTGGTGGCTCAGTGGCTAAGACACTGAGCTTGTCTATCAGAAAGGTGGGCAGTTCAGCAGTTCAAATCCCTAGCACTGCATAATGGAGTGAGCTCCTGTTACTTGTCCCAGCTTCTGCCAACCTAGCAGTTCGAAAGCATATAAAAATGCAAGTAGAAAAATAGGGACCACTTTGGTAGGAAGGTAACAGCGTTCCATGCACCTTTGGCATTGGGTCATGCCAGCCACGTGGCCACGGAGACGTCTTTGGAAAGCGCTGGCTCTTCGGCTTTGAGATGAGCACCACTCCCTAGAGTCAGGAATGACTAGCACATATCTGCGAGGGGAACCTCTACCTTTACCTTTATCTTAACCCTTTCTTTATGGAATGACCAATCCACGAGATTACACTTTTGTGAAAAACACTATTCACTCAGTCTATGTCGAATTCCTTAATATCTGGATTTCTTTTGAAGGGATGATAAACAGGCAGATCCCTAATTCAGGGCCTCCTAAGAACCTGTGGTAAGCACTATGATGTAGTCCTAATGGCTTCTGGATGGCTTCCTCAAGGTCACCTCCATGAGTCTCCACACTTGATAGATGAAGAAGGCAAGATTTTTGTGCGAAAGTATATTGATGGAATAATACGTTCTGTGTGAAACCTGGGATATGAGTCAGAGAGAACCCAAGCAGATAACTAACCTTGCTTTCTTGGACTTGCCTGTAGAAAGGGATGACAAACTGCTTGTTTTGTTCTGGAAATTAAAACTATGTCTTAGCCCTTCCAAAAATGGAATATCTCCACCAGGGCAAAAAGAAATGGAACCTGTCCTGCACTTCTGCAACTGACCTATCTTCTGCATTTTGTTAAACTAGGAAGACAGTCCTCAGCTGGTGGCTTCAGAGGAACCAGCCTCTTCATCTGCCTCAACCAGCATGCACGTTGACAGAGCTTGTGACGGTGGTAAGAAAATGTTCACTTAATGTATGCCCTCAGGTTGTCATCATTAAAGGTCCCTGAAAGCCTTTGAATGTGATGCAGCATATTGGTGAATCTGCCAAAAGAGACTGAGCTCAGGCATTATTTGAGAACATAAGATCTATCCCAGTTTAGGGCAGGGGTGTCAAACGGATCCGGCCCACAAGGTGTTTAGATCTGGCCTGTGGGGCCACCCTGGAAACAGCAAAGGATTGGCGTGCGGTGCCTCTGTCAGCAAAAATGGAGCTTGGAAGGACAAGCCAAGCTCTGTTTTTGCTAGCAGAAGTTGCAGAACCCCGTCGCAGCTGAAAATGGAGCTCAGGAGCCCGTTTTCACTGACAGAGCACTCAGGCCACCACAGGTCCCCCTGACACGAATGATGCCAAGCTGGCCATGCCCACCCTGGCCACCAGAGGTCAAACACAACCCTGATGTGGCCCTCAATGAAATTTTTTTTTATAAACTTATTAGTCGCCCCCTCTCCCCACAGGGACTCGGGGCGACGTACACAAGCAACAGTCAGCACAGTGTCATACAGAGGAGGTAAAAAATAAATAAATAATTACAATACTGAAAAAGGTTAAAACCCCAATAACATTAATAGTTTAAAAACTAAAATTGACAATTAAAAATGACCTAGGGGTGGAAAAGTTGTCGAATTATGCCAGGCCGGCTAGCTGAAACAGGTAGGTCTTCAGTTTACTGCGGAAGGAGCGGAGATCGGTTGTTGTTCTAATATCTGGGGGGAGGTCGTTCCAAAGGGTAGGGCCCGCCACAGAGAAGGACCTACTCCTGGGTACCGCCCTCTGACAATCTCTAGAGGATGGCACCCGGAGGAGACCCTCTCTGTGTGAGCGAATGGGTCGCAGGGATGTATGGGGCAGGACACGATCCCGCAGGTAACTAGGCCCTATGCCATGGAGCGCTTTGAAGATGGTAACTAACACCTTGAAGCACACCCGGTAGGCCACAGGAAGCCAGTGCAGCTCGCGCAGGAGCAGTGTTATATGGGAGAACCTCGATCTCCCCATAATTACCCGCGCGGCTGCATTCTGGACCAATTGCAGTCTCCGGGTGCACCTCAAGGGGAGCCCCATGTAGAGAGCATTACAGTAGTCCAGGCGAGACGTCACCAGCGCGTGAGTGACTGTGTGCAGGGCCTCCCGGTCCAAAAGGGGTCGCAATTGGTGCACCAGGCGAACCTGGTGGAACGTCCCCCTCGCCACGGCTGTCACATGATCTTCCATAGCCAGCCGGGCATCAAGGAGGACGCCCAAATTGCGTGCCCGTTCCACCGGGGCTAATTGTTCATCCCCGATGGCCAGCGATGGAATGTGCTGGTTGTACCGGGGTGCCGGAAGCCACAGCCACTCTGTCTTGGAGGGGTTGAGCTTGAGCCTGTTGTCACCCATCCAGACCCGCACAGCTTCCAGACAACGGGACATCACTTCAACAGCCTCGTTGGGGTGGTTTGGGGTGGAAATATACAGCTGAGTGTCATCAGCATACAGATGATATCTCACCCCAAAACCACGGATGATCTCGCCCAGCGGTTTCATATATGTGTTGAACAGGAGAGGCGAGAGGATCGACCCCTGTGGGACCCCACAAGTGAGGGGCCTAGGGGTCGACCTCTGCTCCCCTGCCAACACACATTGTGTCCGGCCAGAGAGGTAGGAGCGGAACCACCGCAATACGGTGCCCCCGATCCCCAACTCCTCCAGACGGCGCAATAGGATACCATGGTCGATGGTATCGAAAGCCGCCGAGAGGTCTAATAGGACAAGGATGGAGGAACAACCCCCATCCTTTGCCCTCCAGAGATCATCCACCAACGCGACCAAGGCCGTCTCCGTGCTGTGACCGGGTCGGAAGCCGGACTGGCGCGGGTCTAGATAATCATCTTCCTCCAGGTGACGCGGGAACTGCTGAGCCACCACACTCTCAACAATCTTCGCTAAAAAAGGAAGGTTGGAGACAGGACGATAATTTGCTAGCTCCATTGGGTCCAGAGAAGGCTTCTTGAGCAGGGGTCTCACCACCGCCTCTTTCAAGGCGGTTGGTAAAAGGCCCTCACCCAACGAAGCGTTCACCAGTCCCAGTAGCCAGCCTCGTGAACCCTCCCAGGAAGCCAGTACCAACCAGGAGGGGCACGGGTCCAATAAACATGTGGTGGCTCGCAGTCGCCCGCGCAACCTGTCCAAATCTTCGGTGACAACAGGGTCAAACTCCTCCCAGCGTGGAATCTCAAGACTAGCCTCGGACGCCCCCCCTGGAGCACTGGAGTGGGTCCATTGAAATTGAGTTCAATACTCCTAGTTTAGGGCATAATAAGGGGAAAATAGTAACTAAGTTTAATTTGGGTCAAATAAATACTGGTGGCTTTAGAAAAAAGTACACATTGGCTCAGTTCCATCCTAACAAAAAATAATTTATTTTACCATATTTTGTGGAGTATAAGAAGCACCTTTTTCACCAAAAAAAGAAGGCAAAAATCTGGGTGCGTCTTATACACTGAATACAGCATTTTGGGCTGTATTTCCTGAAACTCTGCCAACCCACATCCCGTTTTTCACAAAAAAGCAGAGGGCTTGGGTAGGTTGCAAAGTGCTCCTGGGGGCTGGAGAAGGCAAAAACGAATGAAAAATGGGCCATTGTTTGCTCATTTTTGCCCCCTCAGCTCCCAGGAGCACTTTGCAGGCCTCTCTGTGCATGCCCCGCTTTTCACAAAAACTGGGGAGTGCAGAAAGTTTTCATAGCTCAGTTTGGAGGCCAGATAAAGTAATAATAGTAACAACAATGAAAAGCCAAAAGGTCAGCTGGACACTGGATTTGGGGACGCAGTGCTTTAATGAAAAAGAGGGGCCTGGAAAAACATCCCAATTCCCACTGAATGGGTGGGCGTCCCTGTCTAGGTGATTCTGAAGACCTTTCTTTTACCTTTCCTACTAAAGAGCCAAGTTGGCAATGCTGAGGGCATCGGTGGCAAGGGAGAACTTCACATGTAGCCGTAAGGTTTCCATTTGGGCCTTTAACAATAACAATAGCACTTAAACTTATATACCACTTCACAGTGCTTTTACAGCCCTCTCTAAGCGGTTTACAGAGTCAGCCTCTTGCCCCCAACAATCTGTCTCCTCATTTTACGCACCTCAGAAGGATGGAACGCTGAGTCAACCTTGAGCCAGGCAGGATCGAACTGCTGGCAGTTGGCAGATTCTAACCACTGTACACCAGGGAAGGAAGGAAGGAAGGAAGGAAGGAAGGAAGGAAGGAAGGAAGGAAGGAAGGAAGGAAGGAAGGAAGGAAGGAAGGAAGGAAGGGCAATAGCACTTACATAGACTTATATACCATATCATAGTGCTTTTACAGCCCTCTCTAAGCGGTTTACAGAGTCAGCATATTGCCTCCAACAATCTGGGTCCTCATTTTATGCACCTCGGAAGGATGAAAGGCTGAGTCAACCTTACGGAGACATCACAGTTTTTTGTAAACGTATTATCACTTCCAGGCTGATTTTCAGTGTATCTCTTGCAAAGTTCTCTTTCAATGCTTAATTAAATTATGGCAAGAATTGAGTGCCAGCAGAGTCCATGCTTCTGTACCAAAGACCCATCACTCAATTCTTCATATCTTTAAAAGAGCATTCACAAAAGTCTGGGCAGAAGTCTTAAGGCTTGCCATTTGCTAGCGGGATGTTTTTCCCTGGCATTTAAGTACTGGAAAATATTTATGTAAAAGAAAGTAACTTGACACATATTAATTTAAACTGACCTTATATGTGAATGGTGCAGAGTTGATTGATCCATGATCATAAAAGCTGTTGATTCAGAAATCATGCGAATGAAAGCAAAGTCAGATGCATTATTACTCTTGCCAGAATGTTAAGTATTTCAGTCTCTTTAATCAGACTTATTAATAGTGCTACTTCTTTCATAAATATTAACTATTTGGTTCAATAAATCATTTTGGTGCACAAATTTGATATCACAAACAATTTGTTCTGCATGATTTATACATTTTGGTTAAATGGTTACAGGCTTCACTTTTCTTATAATTCATAGTTAGGTATTTGATATTTCAATTGGATCAGAAGAAATGGGTCTGTCTTTCCAACCTTCCACAGAATTCCTCTATGTGTGTGTGTGTGTGTGTGTGTGTGTGTGTGTAAACAATACAAGATGCAATAGTAATAAAAATGGAAAAGGAAGGAGGGAAAGGAAAAGAAAGAAAAAGAAAAGAAAGAGAAAAGGAAATTCAAATAAGAGGACATTAATAACAATGGCTATTGGGTATCTTTGTATGCAACACAAATTAGTAGAAAGGAGAGAACAATTAAGCCTAAAAATATGTAAAGTCAGTAAATACCATCTGCTGCTGCTTTGGATAATAGTGTAAATAGAAAAAAAAACATTGTTATTATTTATTGCTTTTCATCCCAGATGGTACCTTCCATTGGTGAAAACTAGAACATGGCAAAACCTTCTTCCCGCATTTAGCCTGGCAACGTATTTGGCAGCAAGAAGTGAATCAGCTAAGATGCGTTGAAATCTGCAAGTTGATTCCGAGAGTTGTGTCAATTGTAATTTGTCACTAGTATCAATTACTCTCCTTAGCTGACATAATCTTGTGTGTCTGTGTGTGTGTGATTTTTATTCTAGTCTGTTGTGGAAGTGTTTCCTCCTTGGTGTGGCACTTGAGTTCTGTTTTAATAAGGGCTGATATTGAATTTGCTCGATCTTTGACCTTCCAGAGCTTGCTCAGGGGTACCAAGATGGTGAGATGGAGGCCGAAAATGGACCTGAAGACCAGGATGCTTTCGGGATTTGCAGGCTGCTGCATCACATCACAGATGGAGATTATCCTCTATTGTCTCCTCGCTGCTCCATTTTCAGCCAAAGCCAGAGGTTTAACTTAGATCCCGAATCGGCTCCTTCTCCACCAAGTGCTCAGCTCTTCATGATGTAAGCTGCACCAACCTTTTTCATTTTCCTAGCGCAGACCCCCTAGTTTTCCTTTCAGGACAAAACTGTCTTCTTCTGGAAGCACTACTTTGGGGCAAAAGAGAAGCTCCCTTTTTCCTGGGACATTGACATTGATGAAGGGCCGCAGCCTCTTCTCCCACAGCTACAAAGCTTGATGAGATGCATCATTCGAGCTACTCTGAGTTTTGCAGGAGGGATTCTGCTGCCCCAAAGTGACTGCTTGCGCCCTTATTTGGTAGCTTCAACAACTTTAATCAGCTAACAGTCAACAAGTTATGAATTTGTTTATTCAAGAGAGCAAATGGCCTCCAGGTTTTTAATAATAGTAAAACTAATAAGCTGTTCCACTGTAAACATTCCTTCAGTGTGGTTGATTTAGGGACAGTCCGCCTTACTGTAACCTTATAAGGCGAGTTACCATTGTGCCTCCAATTTTAAATCCCTGGAGGGCAACTCAGCACAGGGTGAAAAAGGAGAACGGAGAACTGGAAGTTTCAGGCAAGGACATCTCCAATAATGGAAAAAGAGGGTGTCGGGAAGGTTTTCTTATTTTCATTTGTGAGATGTTGGGGGGATAGAAATCATACATTACAAAAGAACTGTTTATTTAAAATTAATCATCAACTGTATGCCAAATATTTATACTTTTATTTGTGAATTTATAAACTGTTTCACTGAGGAGACTTTTAGTCATGTGCAGAATCAGTAACTGCAGCCAAAAGGACAACAAAACAAGAATCTGCAATGATGCGCCATAAAGAAAGTGCAAAATATGATGATAGGTTTAGAACTTGCATCTCCCCCAGTCTTGCTAATCAAAGCCAAGGCCTGTGTAGAAAAATCCTGGGGCCTCTTAAGTACCCTCAGTGAGTCTTGTGAGAACATTGCGGAGGCTGCAACTCCAGGATTCTCTCTGAGGTTGTTCCCTCCAGAAGATGATCTTGAGCAGGGCCTGGTTTAAGCCAAGGCATCCGTGTTCCAGCCTTTCGGGCAGAATCACCAGCCCAAAGGAAGCTCTCTTCTGATCATCCTACATTTGACAACTCCAGAACCTTTGGATGTGGAGGAGCTTTTGAGCATTTCACATAAACTGCCCAATCTGTGATCAGGGTGGCTATTCCTCAACTGACCGCCATCATTATGCCTTTAGCTGCAAAGTAATTCTTTCTTGGGTGATTGTATTTATCTGGTCCTGTGATAAAATCACCTACTGGCTTCCAGAGATTATATAGTTCTTCATGAAACAAGGGCAGGGCAGGTTTCCACCTCTGTAATTCTCCTTGGTCTCTTCTTCCCTCTTTATTTTCCACCTCCCCATAAGATCATAGCACTCCGGGGTAGCTGGAGGAGGCCCTTATTTGGTAGAAATGGTACTCTAAATGGGAATTTTTCATAATTTTTGAATGTCCCAGGCCAAGAAGTTCTTCCAGAGGCAGCTGTGAGGACAGCAAAGTGCCCCAGACCATGGTACAACTCACAAAACACCTGCAAAACCTGAAGAGGAGAATCAGGAAATATGAAGAGAAGTTTGAGGAGGAGAAGAATTACCGGGTAAGAAGCTGAAAGGAGCAGCCAGATCCCTCACAAGAGATCAGAAGGACCAAGGGGCTGCTTCTAAAGGCAACGAGTGGGAGAAGAGGTGGGCTTGGTGGGTCCCAGGGACTGTAGGGTGGCTTCAGCCATTCTTGATGTTCTCAAGTGCTAAAGCAAATGAATTTTAGATTATCTGAGTACCTACTGTGGGAGATATGACTCATGCTTGTGTGTCAGCTCTCTCAGAGAGAGGCTATGAGCAACCTTATACTAAGCATCTGACCTCATGAAGTAATGATGTCATAAATGCCTGAGTTATCTGCATATCTTACCACACCAAACAAAGCACTCAGCAACAACCAGCTACCAGCAAAATTAGAAAATAGCAGATTATCTTCTTACTATGGAGACGGGCAAAACCCCCAGTAATTAGTTTTCAGTGATTACACAGGACCAAAGGGGAAAGTACATTCTGGCTGTATCGACCCATCTGGTAAAGTAAGACTAAATGTTTTTAAACAGGGCTCAGGGGGAAAACACAGTTCATACTTCTGCTTAGTGTAGTATATTTAAACTAGGAAGAAAAATACTTTAGCATTGATACTGCTAAAGGCTATTGTGATTGGTCTCACTCCTGGCTGTGAACAAGATAAAACCATGCCAGGTCGTAAATTGTTTGTTTGTTTGTTGTTGTTTTTATTGGATTTATATGCCGCCCTTCTCCAAAAGGACTCAGGGCGGCATACAACATTAAAAAAAACACATCCCAAAAGTTAAAAAGAAATTAAATATATATCCCAAAAAACAAATCAAATTTATAACAATACATTTAAAAAATGAGTTAAAATTAACAGGCCAGGCTGGCTTGCTGGAAAAGCCAACTTTTTAGGGCGTGTCGGAAGGACCGGAGGTCAGGGATTATGCGAAGCTCCAGGGGCAGCTCATTCCAGAGGGAAGGCGCTCCCACAGAGAAGGCTCTCCCCCTGGGGTTCACCAACCGACACTGCCTGGCCGACGGCACCCTGAGGAGGCCAACTCTGTGGGATCGTACTGGACGGTGGGAGGCTACTGGTGGCAGTAGGTGGTCTCGCAGGTACCCTGGGCCTAAGCCATGGAGCGCTTTAAAGGTCATAATTAGTACCTTGAATTGCACCTGGAAAACAACTGTCAACCAGTGCAGGCCACCTAAAAGGGGTGTAACATGGGAGCACCTAGGTACCCCCATGACAACCCGCGCAACTGCATTCTGGACCAACTGAAGCCTCCGGGTGCTCTTCAAGGGCAGCCCCATGTAGAGAGCGTTGCAGTAGTCCAGGCGAGAAAGGACGAGGGCATGAGTGACTGTGCACAAAGCATCCCGATCCAGGAAGGGGCGCAACTGACGTACCAGGCGAACCTGTTAAAAGGCCCCCCTGGTCACAGCCGTCAGGTGTTCTTCTAAACTAAGCCGCGTATCCAGGAGGACTCCCAGATTGCGAGCCTTCTCTGAGGGGGCTAAAATTTCTCCCCCTATCGTCAAAGATGGAACAAGATGTACAAATCGGGATGACGGAAACCATAGCCACTCAGTCTTGGAGGGATTGAGCTTGAGCCTGTTCCTCCCCATCCAGATCCCCATCCAAATTGAGGATTACCTGTAGCTTTTTGGAAGTTTTCAAGAAAAGATTGGACAATCCTTCCAGTCCCTTCCCGTCCTAGGATTCTATGATTTTAGGGTAATATTCAAGGACTCATATAGGAACTGTCTGTGCTGTGAGTTGGGCAGCTACATAGATGGGATAAATAAATAAATGCAAGTGAGCGAGGAAAGAAAGGAAAGGAAAGTAGGGAGGGGAAGTAAGAGTAGGAGAGAGGGTAAGAAGGAGAAGAAGAGAGGAGGAGTGGGGAAAGGGAAAGAAAGAAGGAAAGAGGGAGGAGAGGAGGAAAGGAGAGGGCAGAGAAGGGAGGTTGAGAAGATGGAGGGAACAAGGTTGTTGTGAAAAAGGATGGAGATATGGGGTGGTAAGAAAGTGACCCCAACTCTAGTTTCTATATACGTAAGAAGATTGTGATAAATGTTAATACTTAATAGATATATGTTAATAGTATTTATAATAATGTATATGAAAGGAAAAAGTAAAACATTATTTTAAAAAAAGGAAAGGAAGGAAGGAAGGAAGGAAGGAAGGAAGGAATAAAGAAAGAAAGAGGAACAAAAGTTTCTCTTTGATCCCATCACCAGCAAGCCAGGGTTCCTTGACATGCCTTGCAGATGGCTCTAGCCCATGGCAAAGAAATGAATCTTCATCCAGCCTTTTTTCAACCCTTAGAATGACCAGATGGACCTCAGGTTCAGAACATTGGTCAGTCCAGTTGTGATCTGATCTAGCTCACTCTCCAATGTTACCTGGAAAGTTGATCTGGCATTTCTAGGCTAGAGAAGTTCTCAACCTGTGGTCTGCAGACCCCCTGTGGAACCTCAATGTCATCACAAGGAGTCCACAAAGGGTTTAAGAAATGTTACATTTAAATCTTGAATTAAGCCTCGGCTCGGGGATCCGTGGCCTTGATCTCTGGCCACGAAAGATATTTAAAGTGGGTGAAGAAAAGGTTGAGAACCACTGCTCTAGACAAATGATGTCAAACTGTACCTTGGTGGGATTTCAGTATTGGTGTTGATGAGAGTAACATTACAATCCACTTTCTGATAGTTGCCTTTTTCTTCCCTTTTCTGGGCAGCCTTCCCATGCTGACAAAATATCAAATCCCGAAGTAATGAAATGGATGAATGACCTGGCCAAAACTCGTAAACAGCTAAAAGGTACACACCATCACTGTGTCTAGCCTCTTTCTCACAGGACCAGAAGCTACTGTCAGAGTTCCAAATAGCACCCCCAGTTAAAGTAAGGGTCCAAGGCTAGAGATTCCTCAAAGTTCCAATTTATTAAGAGAGCCATGTTGGCACCTCTGGGAAAACCTGAATCTGAAAGCTTCCAGGTTTTCCCCACCCAGTTGAAAGTTCAAGTCCCTGCCCCAGCACCCGCATCTCCATCACATGGTCCAATCAGTCACTGTCCCAAAAGAAGAGTCCTCCCAGTGATGCCCCTCCAAGTGCGGAGACAGATGACCTTGACTCTGAGAAAGAATGTTACTTTGACTACAAAGCAATGCAACCCAGCAACAAAGTACGTGTTTTGCTTCCTGCTCCAGGAGATTCAGAGACTTTGGGTTGGTGATCAGCTGGAAATAGTTCTGCCACCTTCACTACTGCCGTCAGATGACTACCGAGTAGAAAATAAAATTATGGGTGTACAGTGCCTACATCATATTATTCAAAATGTGCCAGCAGCTGTCCTCGGCCAATTTAACAGAGTTCGGGTTGTGTATCATGCTCTCTTTAACCATCTCTACAGCAGGGAGGTTCAACTTGTGCAGGTTGTGTTGCTGTGCATACTGGACGTGCTGCTAGTCTTGGAAAGAGCCCCATAGCAGTTGTCCCCTAAACCCCGATGTGTCACAGCCTCTGACAGAGTCCTTCAGCTGTTACTGGCCCACATGGAAGCAGAGAGCCAGCTTTCTTTGCAGAGAATATATGCCAAGAGCCTGCCTGCCTTTGTCGAGAGGCTCGGCATCTGGATTGTTCATCATCTGAAGCGGCTGCAGTGAGTGATTGTGGGATACCTGGAAATCCCTGATGGACCAGAGGAAGCTGCTCGGATTGCAATGTTACAAAGCTCCCATGCTCCATGCAACCTCCCCTCCCAGCTTCCCACACTGGAATATGTGGCAGGCTTGACGCCCACTGTAAAAAATGGCTTCCAAGCCTGACATCTGCAGTGTTTACTATTCAGCCTAATGGATGGAGAAAAAGGACAGAATCATCCTGGGGCACTTCTATACACCATCCCTCATATTGGAAGAAAAGTCAGTTCAACTCTAACAGGGACAGAAAGGCATTTGAAATCCTATGTGAATGATTTCTGGGAGAACCTCTGTGCATCCAAACCTCAATTCACTCTAAAGGACCCCTGGAAAATGCTATATTTTCTCCCTGACCCACAGCCTTTCCCACAGAGAGAGAGAAGAATGAAGTCCTCCTTACACTCACACTTTCTTGTAGATGTAACCAGCAAAGTCTGGTTTGGTGCAAAGCCAGCATTGTTGGTTTTTGTGGCTTTTCCAGGAACCTTAAATCCCAGCCCTTTCCTGGATCAGCCCAGCTGATCTCCACTGACGGAGCTACTGCAGAGCTAACGTATTCATTATGTGAATACTATTGGGCAGTGGGCTTCAGTAGGCAAGAACCAGACCAGCATAGCTGTAAAGGCATTTATTGGCTCAAAATTGGAACTGAGGAACTGGGGGCAAATGCCTGTGATTTATACTCTAGGCCCACAGGGCCTTAACCAATCATAGAACTAGAAAAAGCCCGCCCAAATATAAAGGTTCTAAATTTCCCTCCAAAACCGTTGGGGCCATCTAAAGGTTAGTTTCACTTTACCACAGTTAACACAACTATATACATTCAGCACATAACAGATACCTCTCAACCATCAATCCTACAATGCCAAGCTTGATCTTAGGACACCAAACTAGCTTTAGAACTCTTATTTCCCTATTCAATATGTCCCAAGTATCAGATTTCCACTGAACGACAGGTGTCACAGACATTTTTGTGATAATGTGCACTGGAAGCTGTCAGAGGTCAAATCTGTTCCTTAAGATACTCTGTGCCAGAGGAGACGCAGTGTGACTTTTTAATGACATCTTTTTAAATCTTAAAAAGCCAAGTAATCTGATCCATACAATTACTGCCTCTATTTGATTACAAGGGCCTGTGCAAAACAGATAAAGTGTAAGGGAGAGAATTAATGAGCAAAGCTGGAAGCTGAGTTGCTAAATTGGCTCTACTCTGCTGAGGTCACTGGGAGAAGGAGCGGGTGGGTGGGTGGGGGCACCGGAATAGCCTTCAGGCAGGAATAATTACTTCCTTGCTAGTCTTGATCTGTACTTCCTTTCTGTATGCTCCACACCAAAATTTTGTAAAAAAAAATATATCCCCAAACCACAGGATATTGCAGGTAGTTCTCGACTTACAACAGTTTATTTAGTGACCTTTCCAGAAAAAGTGACTTAACGACCATTTTTTTCACACTTATGACCGTTGCAGCGTCCCCATGGTCACGTGATCGTAATTCGGATGCTTGGCAACTGAATGATGTTTATGGTGGTTGCAGTGTCCTGGGGTCATGTGATCCCCATTTTACAAACTGAGAAGTTGTAGGTTGAAAGTGTTTGCTCAGTGGAGCAGGGGTGAAATTCAGCCGGTTCTGACAGGTTCTGGAGAACCGGTAGCGGAAATTTTGAGTAGTTCAGAGAACCGGCAAATACCACCTCTGGCTGGCCCCAGAGTGGGAAGGGAATGGGGATTTTGCAGTATCCTTCCCCTGCCATGCCCACCAAGCCACACCCACAGAACCGGTAGGAAAAGAAATTGAATTTCGCCACTGCAGTGGAGGTATTGTATGGACTTTTCTCACAGAGCTGAAACTGAAAATGTCAGAAGAGCAGAGCTTCCCCATCAGAAAGAGCCAAAGGAGCTTTTATCCGGAGAGCCCCAGGGAGGCTGGGAGGCTGGATCCAGCAGATTCTCCCACCGGTCCTTCGGTGGAGGAAACCATGGAAGTGATGAAGAAGCAACTGAAAGAGAAGCGACAGCAGCTCGGTCTCCCTGAGAACATCAAGGTACCCAGTTCCAGCTTACGATCTAGGTCTGCTAAACCAGCAAATCTGGTTTACCTGCTGACTTGCTTGACATCTGCCTGATGGCTTCTGTCTTGTTGTGTCACCTTCATGAGCTTCCTTCCACACTGATTTGCAGATGCTGTGTGTGTCCATGAGCTTCGCATGAGCGAAAAACCAAAGAGGTACAAATTACTTGGTACAAAACGGTGTATTAGTGGTCTTTGGCACTGGGGTACACATGTGTATTACTCTCCCCTGGCACAGTGGCAGTTGTGATGTTTTACTACATCAGCACAATGGGCTTTAAATTATCATCTTGTAGCCTGTTGTCCAAAGGTGAATTCTGGAAATTCTGAGGTTTAGGTTAGAAACTCTTTGGTTTCCGGTAGAAGCCATGATGAGGTCAAAATCATGTTGCACACTCTGCGTAAAGAGGTGAATATGTCACTTGTGGCATGGTACTACATACCATGTGACAGCACTGGCCCATCCTGTGGTGCTTTTCAAATCAGAGCCATGGCTGTAATCTGGAGCGGGTTAGGGACATTGGAACTCAAAGAGTGAGCAAGTCTTCATCCTCAAGCCACTAACTGAGCTACTTGTCTAGGTCAGGAGTCCCCAACTTCTGGGCTACTGCCCACTGCTGGACCGTAAGCTACCATATTTTGCGGACTATAAGAAGCACCAGTATATAAGATGCAGATTTTGAATAGGTAAGTAAGAAAAAAAGTTTTTCTCCTCCTTGGCCCTTCAGCAGGACTGGGGGAAGGCAAAAACGTCCCCATTTTTGAAAAGAATGGGTGGAAAATGGCAGTTTTTCGCAAAAATGGAGGCGTTTCTGCCTTTCCCCAGCCCTGCTGAAGCCTGCAGAGTGCTGTTGGAGGCTGGGAGAAGGCAAAAATGCCTCCATTTTTGCGAAAAATAGCCCATTTTTCACCTGTTTTCTGCAAAAATGGGATGCGGACATGGGGCTTCAGGAGGCCAAAAATGGCTGTATTCGGTGTATAAGACATACCAACATTTCTATGCTCTTTTAGGGGGGGGGGAAGGTGCACCTTATACACCGAAAAATATGGTATTTGAAACCAGGCTGCCGAAGTGGCAGGGAAGTGCATGTGCTCATCCCCAATTGTGCGAATAGCAGGCAAGCGTGTGCACACAGTCCAATTGCACAAGCCATGCCAGCCACTCCCATGGAACCATCCCCTCTCCCTCTTGCCAGCCCACAAAGCCAGAAAGGTTGGGGAACTCTGGTCTAAGTCACCCCCAACCATCCTTTACTTCTTTGTGTAGTCCAGGGACCCCCATCCCTTGGTCCATGGAGAGGCACTGGCAAGGGTGGGCTGCTACAGTGTCACCTGGGTTCGGGAGAACCTGTAGCTAATGTTATGGCCATTTTGGAGAATCTCCAAATCCCAACCCTGGTTGGCCCCGCCCACCACATCCCACAGCTGCCAGTCCATCATGCCCCTCCCAGGAGTCTCCATGTCGCATGTTTTGGATGCGAGATAAGTGCAGAGCCCACACGGAGGCTCAGGGAGGGGGAAAAATGGACCTCCTGAGTCCGGGGGATGCAGTTTTTGCCCTCCCAGATACTTGAGGAACGCCTCCAGAGCTTGGGGAAGGTGAAAGCTCCATCCCTCCCGGCCATGATGCAGGAGGCCGACTAGGCCACACCCACCATGGCCACGACCACCCAGCAACCAGGCAGAGAGCCTGTTGCTGAAATTTTTGAAGCCCACCCCTGGGCACTGGTTTGTGGCATGCCAGAAACCAGGCCGCACAAGCAAGCAAAGTCCCATCCATGGGATACAGGCAGTACACAAAACCATGCTCCCTCTGGTCCATGAAAAAAACCTTTCTCCACAAAACGGGTCCCTGGTACCCAAAAGGTTGGGGGGCGGCTGGTGTAGTCAATTCAAAAACCACCTTAGAAGCATAAATGTGAATCTTCACATTTAACCTTGTAGGCGATTGAAATTACTTTTAGTTTAGATCAGGGGGTGTCAAACTCGTGATGACACATCGTCACACGACTTATTGCAACTCCCCCCCCTTCGCTAAAACTGCTACACATTTGGCCTGCAGGCTGTGAGTTTGACACCCCTGGATTAGATCAATTTTGGGGGGTCTGTGACAAACCCAAAGGGCAAAGGTAATTGGTACCTGTGCACTTCTTAAGTCTGCCCAGCTCCATGAACCTAAAGGAATCCTGCCAAAAATATCCAGTCTGGTTCAAGGAGAAAATGAATCTTGCAGAACCAAAATTCAGAGCCCACTTCCAGCTGTGTAAAAATGCTGATGAGTGAGATGCATTTCGCAGGTAGGCACCTAGTGGTTGGTCATAGTTATCATGAGTCAGCCAGCTTCAAAGCATCATCCAGATTCTGCAGTAAAAAAAATTGCCGCCTGTGATTTTTATAAACCAGGTGAACTCATTCATATTATTTTATGCACGCATTTCCCTCCAGCAGATAACACTCAGTTGTTAATTTCTCTATAATCATTCTTTTTTAATTAGGCTATGACAAAAAAGCAAATGGCTTTGGAAAAACTCAGTCTCCAGAAAAGCCTACTCTATTTTGAAAGCATTCATGGACGGCCTGTAAGTATTTCTTAGAAAGAGAGATCAACTTCAGGTTAGCCATTAGAAAGAGTTTTCAGCAGGCGATGGCTTCCTCAGCCCACACACCAAAAATCAGTCTGAATTAGGTCCAGTACTTCAAGGAGCCTTCCACCATGTCATGTTTGATAGGTTCCTGAACAATATCTAGTTCTATCATATCTGTCTCTACCTCTATCTTCTATCTATCATATATTGTTCTCTCTGTCGTCTATCTATCATCTGTCGATCATCTATCTATCCCCACCTTCTCATTTAATTATCTCCTATATCCATCTCTCACAATTTTGAAGCTATCCAGCCCCAGGTGACTGTGGGACACTTTCTGAAATTCATGAAAGCCATATGGATCTTGAGGGGGGGGGTGCTAGTCCAGAGGGGGGAGGGGCACAGCAACAGGGAAGGCACCCTTCCTTGATCCCAAAACACAAGAGTGTTTTATTCTAATCAATCTCATCACATTCATGAAGACACACCTTGTGTTTAACAAGTACAGGACCACTGGATATAGGTACATTTCCCACCCAACTGGTTTGTGCAGTTGATACATATATCCCATCACACTAATCAGGGGTACCAAACACATCAACCGACAGGTCAGATGAAAGGGCTAGAAAGCACTTAAATTGATTAATTAACAACAAATTAAAGTCAGCCTGAGCTTTCATTGAACGTCATATCTAAGTGCTTAGCCCAGGGGTGTCCAAACTTGGGAACTTTAAGACTTGTGGACTTCAACTCCCAGAATTCCCCAGCCAGCATGGCTGGCTGGGGAATTCTGGGAGTTGAAGTCCACAAGTCTTAAAGTTCCCAAGTTTGGACACCCCTGGCTTAGCCATTGCCACTTTCTGGGATTTTTCCTCCTTTAGTCAATAATGTGGGGTTTCCTGGTGGTCTCCGTCCAAGTTCTAACCAGTCACCTTATCTTTCAAGGTCAGCAAAGGTCAAGTAGAAACTGCCACTTGATGTGAAGCAATAGAACAACCCAGTCTGGAACAGTTGTCTCTTTTTCACCATCAAGACATACATTCACAACTGTTCATCACCACGATTTCCATCCTTCCCTTCCATCCACATCCTTCCATCCATACCTAAGTCCTCATATAGTTGCTGGTCTAGAACGATGCTTCTCTTCTCACCAAGCAAACTAGAAGGGCTTTGAGATGTTGCAGGCAGATACTGCTTCAAGGCCTCTTGTGCCTGGAAGCAGCTTTTGGAGCTTACATCCAAACCATTGTGCAATTAGCAAAAATGGAAAAGCAATTGGGGAAATTTTGGTGAATTTGACATACTTTTTCACCCATTGCAAACCACACTAAAGGTTGCTCTGGACTGTGTCTCACCTACAGGCCAAAGGCTTACATGGTTTCTCCCCCCTCCTTTATTAAACTAGCTTAACTCTTCCTCTTATCTATTTCTTGTCTACTGGATCTGCACTTATGGACTATGTTCTTCTGCAATACCATTTTGACCTTTTATGGGTTCTCTAGCACAGCTTGTTCCTTTATCAATACTTGGGCTTGTGTGTCTTAGTGCGACAATCCTCAATGTATATGTTGTATGTTCTCCACTGAAGATGGATTATAGTTGACGGTTGATAGCCGAGAAGGACATGTCAGTCTGGTTTGGGTCTGTGTCCCTTTGGTGTATGTTTACTGATAAGTTCATTTGTGCATTAATATACAGATGTTTTCAAATGCAAAAATGCATCTGAATATTTAAATATACTCTTACTGAATTTTTTTCCCAATGTTTGTATATTTCCCTGCAAAATATGTTTTAAAATCTGTGATACACCTTTCAGTTAAGAACTGAGCTGAACATTTAGAAATGTACAAGATTTTGTGCCTAGCTAGCATATGATTAGCACATTTGTCTAGGAATGTTAAATGTCTTGTGGAGCATTCAGTTTTAACCCTTTTTGAGGCAGAGATCTGCCCACTCACCTCAATTCAAAGCCCATTTTTTTTCTGCCTAGAACAGCCCAACTGGTACTCTGAATATGCAATTTCTGTCAGAGAGGAGGACTTTTCTTGAAACCTCTTCCAACAGTTTTGAGGAGCTGCCATGAACTAAATCAAGCTGGTACCAATATATCATTCATCTTACCGGAGGCTCCTCCCTTGTAATACTTCCTTGATTCTCCCTTGAAATGTTGAAGTGGTGCAGGATCATGTCCTAAGATTGCAGAGTATGGACAGCAAGGGATTTGCCTGGAATGACCAAGATCTGCCAGTCTTACCGTGGCATGACCGACATTTAGTTATAATTTTTTTTTGCAGTTGCCAGAGGGAAAGATTAGGCAGGGAAAGTGAATTACAGTATGCCAGTTTGCTGCTAAGCAAGGAATGGTGAAGCAGCAGTCCAACTTCTGATTGGAAGTGGTGCTTCTCTAACACAAGGTACTACAAATCACAAACTTATGTCTTATATATTTAAATACTTGGAGGAAAAAAAATCATTGCGTGCAAGGTGAATATAGAGTCAGTTCTGATAAACGTGTTTATTTTATCAAAGCGTAGAACAATATTAAAATTGGGACAAACGATATCCCAACAGCACAGAAGTATCACTGTGTTTTGTGCCTCACATTCCTCGTGTTGGAATTTAAAAATCCACATAGAGCAGGGGTGTCCAAACTTGGGAACTTTCAGACTTGTGGACTTCGACTCCCAGAATTCCCCAGCCAGCATGGGTGGCTGGGGAATTCTGGGAGTCGAAGTCCACAAGTCTGAAAGTTCCCAAGTTTGGACATCCCTGACATAGAGACTTCCGTTGACGGATTGTGACTTTTAAGAAGAAATTTCAGGTGTTTCTTCAGAGCCAACCTGGTGCTCCTTACTTTTTCTTTCTAGGCTAACCAGCAAGACAGGAGTTTGATGAAGCCTCTTTATGAAAGATACAGAATTATAAAGCAGCTTCTATCAACACCCTCTTTGATTACAACTATTGTAAGTCTCGTGAGGATCGTGTGAAGAAATGCATCACATCCGATGATGTTTCTTGTAGGCTCTCTTCAAGTTGTGCGTTAGCTTTTGTTTTATGCATAAGGGTCTCGTCACTACATTTATTCTTCAGGAAATAAAACCCAGGGAACCTACTTGGACATACTTTCAAATAAGGCTGGATTGGGATCACTGGTTTGTAGTATCAAAGTAATTTCTGCCCAATTCTTAACAGTTATGGATAGTGCATGCTGTTGGTGACCACTGGGGTGTAGATATAATTGTGGTTACTTGCATGGAGAAAGCCCATTGCTCAGTTATTCTTTCTTCTGAAAGAATTTCATTAAAGACAGTCAGAACTGAAGAAGCTACTTGGGTGAGAAGCAAAACATTTTCAAGGAAAAAAAGACCAAGAAAGTCCATTTCCCTTTGGAAAAGCATCTTTGGGACATCCATTAAGGATAATTAGTCTCAGAGAACAACAAACATATGACTCAGAAAGTGTTAGACATGGTGTTAAAGTGTGATTTATTTACACTTCTAATAATGAGGACTAAGATCTTTCATAAGTGCCTGCAGCTTCTAACACAAGGAAAGCCTTGGGCAACCAACATTTGTAATACTTGAATAGAAACCAAGCCAGTCTGTTTATTCATATAATTTTTACTCTCTGGAATGAATGTTCTAGTCTCCTTCATATGAACGATGGGTGGGTAAGGAGTGAGGGACCCTGATAACTCTTTTTCCCTGTTCCAAGCAGGAGGAGGAAGATTCTGATGAAGAACCTCAGAGTAGTTCCACTAGGTCTCTCTACCGGCCTCCTCAGGCACAGATGGGTCACTCGGATGAGGAGAATGAACCCGCCTTAGTTTCACCTCA
Source organism: Natrix helvetica (assembly GCF_964273705.1). NCBI lineage: Eukaryota > Metazoa > Chordata > Lepidosauria > Squamata > Natricidae > Natrix > Natrix helvetica. The sequence goes on along the minus strand of NC_138551.1, from coordinate 105,957,039 downwards.
GGGTGAAAAGAAAGTGATGAAACAGCCAACCCTCATGTCCAATTTACATGAGGCCACCATGTGAGTGTCAACTTCCCCCTTGTTAAAATGACAATGCACCGGTTGGCATCGGGGATTTTGTCTGTTTGTTTATCAATCAAGCTTATTAAGTGATCATAGGAAAGAGTAGTGAAAAGAAGTGCCATCATTCACTTTATTGATTGTGTTCAGAGTGATCATTAGGGCACAATGCAAATCTGCACAATTGGTGTAAATTTTATTTATTTTTAATTTGCCAACAAGTACAAGGAAACAAGTATGAAAACACTTGAAAACAAATGGATATAAATAAGCAAAACATAGCCATAAACACATAAAAAGGGTACATATAAATGGGGACAGTAGGGCAGGGATGGTAGGCACGCTGGTGCGCTTATGCACGCCCCCTTAGGGACCTCTTAAGAAATGTGTAAGGTCCACGGATAGACAGCTTAAGGTCAAAGGTATGGGGGTTAGAGGAACTAATAACAGGATCAGGTAGGGGGTTCCAGACATTTACTACTCTATTGTTGAAATCGTTTTTCCTGCAGTCAAGATTAGAACGGATTACATTTAGTTTGTATCTATTGATAGTCCTTGTGTTATTGCAGTTGAAGTAAAAGTAGCTCAGGTTGGAAGGTAGACGGCGTAGTTCAAGATTATCCAGGCCTAAAATTTCAAGCCTGGTGGCAGATGGGATTTTATTACGAGCAGAGGAGTTCAGTACTCTTCTTGTAAAATACCTCTGATCCTTCTCTAAAGTTTTAATGTCTGAAATGCAGTGTGGGTTCCAGGCAGGTGAGCAGTATTCAAGGATAGGTCTGGCAAAGGTTTTGTGTGCCCCAATTAGCAGCATAGCGTTACCAGAGAGAAAACTACATAAAATAAGGTTGATGTTTCTCCTCCTACCAAGTAATCGTAAATACACGGCTCTTTTCTATTACACAGTTTTGAACTAGATAGGGAATCTTTTCTAAGAAGCAGTTGTGTGCATCCATCTCAAGGAGCGTCTCCAGGGGCAGCCGATCATGCAGCATGCTTATTTGGGATCCTGATTTGCTCAACCATCCATCCCCTTAGGAGTTTCCCAATCCTTCAGATCTTAAAATTCCAGTTCTTCTTTTGCAGGCCTGTCCTTCTGGAACATCTCAGAGAAACTAGAGCTGACAAGAAAAGGATAAGGAAAGTATTACGGGAATTTGAAGAAGAGTTCTTTAGACAAACAGGAAGGTGAGACAGTTGTGTGCATGTTCAATCTGAATCACGGATGGGCAGATCCTGATTTAAGCCACTGTTAACCTCCCCCAAATAATGGTTCACCACAGGAAGTTTGTAATGGGTTGGAAAAATCACGGCATTGGCTTGTTAGTATTTTCCAGGCTTGTGATAATCGAGAAAGGTATTAATGTTTTTTTTGTTGACACTGAGGTAGATTGCACCAGAGATGGGTTCCTACAAGTATGGTTTGGTTCGGCCAGATAGGTAGTAACTCCGGTGGACATGTGACCGTACCGGTTCTATCCTCAGTGGCACCATTTTTATTTTCTGTTCTGCATATGCACAGAACAATTTTCATTGATAAATTGTAATTTCGCCCCCATTTTTAATGGTGTGCACATGCCAGTCCCAGAGAGGTCCCAGTGATGGGCCGTTTGTTGCAAAGATGGAGATGTTTTTCCCTTCCCCCAGCCTCCAGAAGCACCCTGCAGGCTTCAGCAGGGCAGGGGGAAGGGGAAAATGCCCCAATTTTTGTGACAAACGGCCCATCTCTTGGAGTTCTCTGGGACTGGCATGCACACACCATTAAAAAAGGAGGGAAATTATATTTTTTCAATTTTTGCCGTTTTCCACCCATTTTTCACAAAAACAGGGGCATTTTTCCCTTTCCCCCATCCCTCCTGAAGCCTGCAGAGTGTTCCTGGGGGGCGGGGAGGACCGAAACTTTTTTTCTTTTTAGGTAGTTTACAGATGCTCCCTTAGCTCCGGTGAGGCTGGAGCCCCACCTGCCTGTCAAAACTTTTTGCCACCGTTTCCGTGGGCATGGCTTAGTGAGGGGGGGGGGTGTCATGTGACTGAGTGTGCATGAGTGACATCAAGTTGGCCATGCCCACTCAGTCACATGCCCCCCATTTAGCCACGCCCACCGAACCATTAGTAAAAAAAATTGAAACCAATCCCTGATTGCACCTTTCGATTCCAGCCATTTTGATTCCTGTACAGTATAATGGCAGAAAGTAGCCACCTGCAAATGTGTGAAATGGGAAGAATGGTACTTTCAGTCTAGACAGCTGGTGTTCCTGGAAATGATAACATTTTTATCCTCAGAGCACATGAGCAACTGGTAGGAGAGCACTGAGGTTACAATGCAGACTTTGGAGATTGTCATTCTGCAGGATTATTTGCATGTCACTTACAACTTCGGCAATCTTCTAAAAAGAAGCTAGATGAAAATAGCTTTGAAACCAACTCATTTGTTTGTTTCAAGTTCTACCCTACTTTTTGACCTGCAGGGGCCTCAGGTAGAAAAAATAATAGAAAATGGTTGAAATACATAAATAATATAACATCATCAACCACCAACTCAAAGGATCTAATAGAAGAGACAGTCTTGACTCTTCCTTAACTTTGCAGCAATAAGCAACATGCAAGAGAGGCCCCCTTTTGTGTGCTTGACAAATGGACTTTGGAAATTGGGGGCATCAATAAGAAAGGATCCCCTTCCCAAATATAATACCTAGAAAGCAGGGGTGGGTTTCAAAAATTTTTACTACTGGTTTGGTGAGCATGGCTAAATGGGGAGGCATGTGACTGAGTAGGTGTGGTCAACGTGACGTCACTCATGCCCACTCAGTCACATGACCTCCTCACCAAGCTATGCCCACTGAAACGGTGGCAAAAAGTTTTGACAGGGAGGGAGACTCCAACCTTGCTGGAACTAAGGGAGCGCCTGCAAACTACCCAGTAAGAAAAAAAAAGTTTTTGTCCTCCCCGGCCCCCAGGAACACTCTGCAAGGCTTCAGCAGGGCTGGGGGAAGGGAAAAACACCTCCGTTTTTGCAAAAAACGACCCATCTCTGGGACTTCTGTCGGACTGACATGCGCACACCATTAAAAAAGGGGGAAAATGATATTTTTTTCAATGAAGATTGTTCTGCGCATGTGCAGAACAGAAAATAAAGATGGCGGTGCAGAGGATAGAACCGGTACGGTCACATGTCCACCAGCGCCACTACCTATCCGGCCAGTCTGTAGGAACCCACCTCTGCTAGAAAGGATCATGTCAAGGGGGTGCATGCCATTTATAACTAGAAGAGGTAGCTCTTTTGCAAAGCATGGGCGACTCTGTTGACTCACCCCCAAATAAATCATTTTCACTGGGTGCAATCATGCGTAGCGTCAATTCTTAGAGACATAACTTTTTTTCCCACCATCATCTCTGGTGGGGGAGAAATTCACAAGAATTGTGAGCTTTGAGGATATTATTGGGGCAATGATGGCTCCCATTACTTGTTTTCCCCCTCCCTTTTCTGTAGCTGATAATTCCCCCCTCTCCCTTGAGGAGAGCAGGAAATAGAGGCTTGGCCAGGAATTGTCCTCTTGTGGGTCCAGCTAAGCCTCAAGCCACCCCTTGTGATGATTTGCAGTTTTTATTAGCAATGTATACTTGCTGCCATTCAGGTCAGGGCCATCTTAACAGCATTATAGGCCCCCCGAGCAAAGTAGTGTACTAGAGCCCCTACGACAACTACTCACAGAAATAAAAATATGAATGGTTGATAAAATTAAACATATATTTGCATATACATATATTAGTATTAATTAAAAAATGCAGTAAAATGTAATACATATGTTGCTGTATTTATATGATACAAGGTGCATTGAAGGGTTAACAGACACAGATTAATATGGGGCCCTTATGCTCGTGGGGCCCATGGGCAAGTGCCCATCAGCCCATGCGTTAAGACAGCCCTAAAGAAAATAAGTTCTCAGAAAGCCCCAGAAGAGAAAGTGGAACTGTCTGCCTCACAGGATATCTATAGCCTTTTGGCTAAGAGCTGAGCTTGTCAATCAGAAAGGTCGGCGGTTCGAATCCCTAGTATAGGTCTCCTGCTGAGCAGAGGGTTGGACAAGAAGATGACCTTGAAGGTCCCTTCCAACTCTGTTACTGTTAATCTTGAGACTAATTTTTGCAAATAAACATCTAAATCTCCTGGGATTGGAGGGGTGGCAGATATTTCCTTGGCTGTAATTCAGATTTTGCCTGCTCCCCTGCCATCTCTCGACTCCTCTGGCTAAAGCAATGCATGGTTGGTCTCCTGGTCGGAGGGACGTTGTGAATCCTTGAGGTCTGAATGCCCATTTTCTTGTTTCTCAGGAGTCCCCAGAAGGAAGACCGGATCTCCGTTTCAGAGGAATATTTGCAGTACAAGCACATCAAGGCCAAACTCCGCCTCCTGGAGGTTCTCATCAGCAAACATGATGTCTCCAAAACCATCTGAAGCCAGTAAAACTTCCTGATGTGAGGAAAGAGAATGCCTGGCTCTTTCTGCCCAGTGATTTGCTCTTGCGCTTCCTTAAGGTGATAATGCTCAGGTGAGCACAGCAGAAAGGTCACAGAGCAGGCATGAGACTGCCCAAGGAAGGAGTGACTGGATGGAGGTCAGGCTCTTTTCTGTGAATTCTCTCCTATTTCCAGAGTCTGTTTTCATCTAGACATTTGCCTGCTGCTGAGCTAAAGGGAAGCCCTATGCAATTTCAAGAAGGTGGCTTGGGAAGCTCTTGGGTCTTTGAAAGCTCTGCTGGAATGTATTTTGGATACTTGATATCCAAACTATCTGGCCACCATCATTTGAACAACGATGCTCAGAACATTGCAAGGGAAAAGGAGTAAGCAAGATGAGCTGTTTCTTTGATCTGCGCTTTCCAGAGGGAAGCCCATGTGTTGTATACAGCTGAGCTTTGTTGGTATGTCCAAAATTATGAATTCTAGGAGGGCAAAACCTCATAATTATGAAATCCCAGTTCAATTAACCCTTCCAAATTAATTGCACAATCTCCCCTATGCCTGAGATATTCCAGCAATCTTACCAAGAACCACAAAATGACAAGTCTCTTGTAAGTTGTTTGCCCTTCCGGCATTGCAATCTCACGAGATTCGTAGATTCAGGGAGATTTTCCAAGATTCAGTAATCTTGTGAAAGGGCCAATTCAGGAATCTTGGTATCACCCACTGCCTGCCTCTCACCACTTTTTGGCAAGAATGCTATAATTCCACATAAGGAGCGTCACCAAGCATTGACATCTGATGGAAGCTGTCACGATGTCCTACTCATCAGGATGTCATGAATTATGTAACATGGGTTAGTCACCCAAATTGCAATTGCAAATCAGAATACATGGTGCTAAAGTACAGAGTTCGGCTGTTGAGAATCTTCATCTTTGTCCATCTTCCTTTCTCTTTCTGGTAAACAAGAAGGCAGCATTTGGTGCTTTTGATGCAAAGACATGAGCAATGCTTAGTGAAATTTTCACAATAATTCTTACAAAAATGTTAAAGGGCCAGTAGGGAGCATTTGGGCTATGAGACCAGTTCTCAGTCCCCAGGACTAAATTATGCAATAATTTTTAAAAGGGTGGGTGAACTGTTGTTCTGTGCACATTGAAGGATTTTTTTTGGGAAAATGCAGTTGTTTGCAGATTTCAGCTTGCTATAGAGAGAATTTAGGGTGCGAGGTTGATGCCAAAGCTGGATCAGTTTTGTGTTTATCCAGCTGAAGTGTTTATACTGCAATTTCCCTCTCTGTTACGGACATCAGCATATCCGCGTTCTGTGTTTTTACCACTTCTGACTTTTCTTAAATAGGGATTGGGTGGATTAGAACATAATGCTTTTTGATGGGTTGTATTGAGAAGCCCAGCAATCAGAAAGTCATCTGTATGCATTGTCCCTGCCTTGCAGAGGCTTATATTTTAGTTAAACCTTGGGTCAATTGATGTTCAAGAGATGTCTCCTTCCCAAAGTGGCCTTGTTCTGCTCTGCCACTCATGTACTCTGGGAAAGATTCTGGATGCTGCAAAGACACGTAGAATGTTCAGTCCAGGCTGTGGAAGTGATGGAGAAGCCCTGAGAAGGGGAATGTTTGATTCAGACAGGGAGGGAATCATTTGGAAAATAGCTGGATGGGTTCTTGTACTCTTTCTTACTGAAGGAACAGGTTGTCTTCTGAACTATTGACTCTGCAGACAGCTAACTAGATTGGCCTAGTTTCCTGATTTTTCATGAAGTGTACAACTACTTTTGACTGAGTGATGGAGTTCTCTTCAGTTTGCATTGTGATGTCTACTAAGAGTGTACAAACATGGACTCATAGGGAAAATGCAGTGAAAAGTGGACCAATTTCTCTCTTGGACACTTCAACACTGCTTTCTGACTTTATAAAATTGGTCTGAGCTTTATCATAGAAACCATTCTGCTGAAACAAAAATACTAGTTTATCCAGCCTCCATGATCACTTGGGGGTGTATGTGTGTCTAAAAATAAATTTGCATTTGTGTGTGAGTTTAAGTGGGCATGTAGGTGTGCTGACTAATTCTCTTCCATCCCAGAGCCAGGATTTGGGAAAAACCATACCTCCCCATCTGTCCCATAAAACCAAGAAGGACCCATGCTCTTTTGGGTTTAAGCTGCCTGTGGGAAGCTGGTGGGAACCAAATTCCACCTGCCCCATCCTCTCTATAAAAGGTCAGAGGGGATCTAATGCCATATGAAGGACTATACTGTGGATTCTCACCTGCTGTTTAGAACAGGGGTCACCAACCTTTCGGACTTCAGGGACCACTAAATTCATAATTTTAAATCTTGTGGATCGCTAATATGAATTAGTGATGGGATGGGGTCCTTCAGGCACTTAGCTTGGCAACCTGTTAGCGGAGAGAAGCGCCTGGGATCAACCATAGTTTTGCTGTCCATTGCAGATAGGAATCTCAAATAAGGCCAAGAATGAATATTTGTCTTGTAGCCAGCTTGGGCGCTAGATCGGCCCCCTGCAAACTCTGTCTTTTGAGGAACCCGGCTGAAGTTTCACACAATGCTCACTGAAGTGCCTGGACTCCCAGGGAGGGAGGGAGGGAAGGGCTGGAGTTACTAAACAGGCAGCCAAGCTAAGTGCCTGAAGGACCCCATCCCGTCAGTGAGCTTTGGTGGGCCGTATCCGGCCCAGGGGCAATAGTTTGAGGATCCCTGATTTAGTGCAATATAAAAAAATGTAAAGATGCAAAGATTTTTCTGTGAACCACCAAAATTTTCTCATGGACCACTAGTGGTCCACAGACCACCAGTTGGTGACTGCTGATTTATAAGATTCTGCTTGGAGTAAATGGAATATGGATTTCCCCTCTTTCCTTCCCATATTATCTCATCCTTGTTCTTTGCACACAAGTTGTTTTCTCTTCTTCTGGCACTGAAAATCAGCCGTAGGAAAGGAAGAACTGAAAGGTGATTCCAGAAGTCCCAAGACGTCACAGTGGGGAAGGGAACCCCATGTAGAGAGTTCAGTTTCTCCTCCTTCGGAGGCCAGAGATGGAAGTGAAGTGAGAGAGAGGGGGGGGGAGGGAGGGAGAGAGAGGGGGGGAGGGAGGGAGAGAGAGGGGGGGAAAGGGAGAGAGACAGAGACTTTTGACTGTGTTTTCCTTTCCCATTACATATGCTCTAGTGAAATAGGGAAGAATCAATCTGTTTCCCAGGCTTAACACACTGTTTTCCCATCCATCCCTTCTGTCTAGCCTCTCTAAGGTCAGCTGTGTGACCACGTCCTGTTCCAAGTGCCATACAAGCAGGAAGGTTGGTGGGACTTTTAAAACAATCCCTGCAAGTTTGGAAGGTTCATCCCCTCCCCAGCTGTAGAAATCTGTTCTGTTTTGGCATTGTGCATGCTGGCATGGAGGTCACTCCCTGTATAATTGGTAATCATTAAGTTATTGGCTACTTTTTAATGGCTCAGGGCTATCCTTTGATGTTAGTTTAGGAGAAGGTCATCCATATATGGAAGGGTGACGGGTGGAGGAGTTAACCACTGTATTAAGCATGTAAGTGTGACTATTTTAGATATGAATCCAAAGTTTCAGGTGAAGTTTGCTTGTGATACTTGTCTATCACCATCTTCCCCATCCTTGCATCTTGATGATGGGTCGCATTAAACTCCACCATTCCTAAAGCCTATGACAGTTGTAGACCAAGAGAAGATACTTTTGTAGAGTATCTTTGGAAATTTAGACCCGTGCCTTAAAGTTTGACTTGGTACCCATAACTAATTATAATCAACTAGAAAACAATGTGAACTAAAGGTATACATGATAAAGTCATATATACAGTCTTCAATAAATGTGTCCCCTCCCTATCCCAGATATCTTCAGTTCCCCAAACTCCCCATCTTTGGGCAAGAATTCTTTGAGGAAACTCATATACTGTATGGAGAAGTGCTGAAGACAAGAATGCCTTGTAAAAGCAGAACCAAAGTGCTAGTGCCCCATTATTTTAAAGTTCTTTTAAATTAGACATTACCCTGCATCTTCTAGAACAAATCTCTCACCAGCGATGGTTGAAATTGGTTTAGTGGGTAAATATGCTTTGAGGTTGCTTTGCAAGAAAACAGATTTGAAAATTCAACAACATTGACTGTCTTATTGTTGGAAGCTCCTTCCTTCTTGGGATGGTTTGTGACACAGGTATTGTCAGTTTTTCAGTACTTTAGATTGTAATGTGGGTGAAAGCAACAGCAGGAGAAATTCACCCTCACAAGCTGTATGCTTCTAATCAGTGGCTACGGAGCCTGAATCCTGCCGTGTGTTTATGTCAGTTGCTGGCTTTCCACACTCAGTGGGGAGATACTTTAAAATGGTTGTTCTCATCTTCATTATCCTTCATTGTGATTTTGGACCTTATTTCTCCATGCTTCTCTTTCTCCCAGTTGGGTATGTCCATTTGTTTGTGTTTTCTGATTAATGTTGTGGTGCTTGCTTTGCTCCTGAGCTCATGGGCTACCACAGCCAACAGGATAATGTGGCCACTGGTCACATCCAGAGTTCCTGGATAAAGTAGCTTTCCCAAGGGAATACAAGAGCAAAACAATATAAATATTCCTGAAGTAAATGTTAACATGAGAGGTGATTTGGTGGAACTCTGCTTGATATATACAAATATCTAGAACTTGTTTATTTTAGGAGTAGAAAAGATAAGTGTTTTACAGGTCAGAGTTATGTGCCATCCCTTCTGAGGATAATGTACTTATGCATTAAGAAGCTAAAAAATAAATAAATGCAGCAGTTTTCCTATCTCATATCTGTGGATGGGAAAAGAATATCCGTTCACCAAAGAAATGACTTTCCAGCTATGGAAAGGAACATACAACAGATACCGAGACAGTAGGAAAAGTTTAATAAAAGAAGTTTAAAGTCCGTTGAAGATTGGCAAGGTTGTGTGAGGCTCCCACGTGACAAAAAAGATGACCGTAGCAACTTTGTCCTTTCTGATCACTCTCGGCCCAAGACGTTTTAATCAGATTAACGGGGATAAGACCAAACACGTCTCTCATTTTAATCCCTGTAGCATTTCTGTTTTGACCTTTCCATGCACCACCCAACACAAGGGGTGAATTCAGAAGGATGCAAATTAATCAGGAAAAAGTTGTGGGCTAAAAAGGTGTTTTTAGCAGAAGTTTAGTGCAGAAATTAAGTAGTGAAAATCAATTTTTGCACAGTTTGACACAGTTTTTAAGAAGGAAGATTAGGCATTTACGGGGTGGGGGAGGGTGGGGGAGGAACCCTTAAACAGGAAAGAGTAGCCAATACATTTCAGGATTTGTAAACTACCCCATCCTCTTCAAGAGAAACCTCCACGACTTGGTTGAAAGTAACCAAAACAAAACAAACTACTTGGTGGTCCATTCTAATCTTTATTTGTGTAGCACTTTTCTGTAGCACAATACTATAAAACGTTGCTTTTTATGATTACCAAAGCTTGTTTGAAAGCATGCACTTTGTAGGATCTTAATATTTCACATGTGATGATCGCCAAGGTACTCTGTTATAGTGATAATAGTTTATTGCATTATGATGTATGCAGATATTTAATCTAAGTGTCATGGTTACGAATGGTGGATGGTTGGGTTTTCTAATTTGGTTTACTATAGGCTAGAATAATATATACATGGCTGGTTCGTGCCAACTTGAGGTTACAAAGGAATAGATTTTATAAGCGAGTTATTCTCACAACTTAAAATAGATCACTTCTATATGGAGCATGACTGGGGTGGACAATCAGGAGACATCCCAAGGAACACAGGTTTAATGTCAACCAGATTCAAAGAAGACTCCAGGAACAGAAGCGTACTGTCTTTAGCCTTTGGGGTTCATCTCTTTGTAATGATGACACACAAAGGAGAGGCAGAGCCCTTGGTCCTGTCACTCTGGTGCCCTAGATGAAGGAGGAGTCCCACAGCTGAAGAGAGATGTGGGAGAGTACAGGAGCAGGTGAGATGTTCCTGTGTGGAGGGCAATGATTTCACAACATCAGAAATGGTGAGGGAGGCCAGGGAAATATCCCTCCAACCAGAGTTTTATGCAAACGTTGGGCAGGGCCTACTGTTCTTTCTGCTATAGGGTCATCAAGGAAGGCATTGGATGAATTCCATTATCCACCAACCTTGTCTGTAGGTCACTATATGTAAAAGTTGAAGCATGATTTCTAAAAAAAGAGAAAAAAAGAAAAAAAGAGAGGGGGGGGGGGAAAGGAATCTTTTAATGATTTGGGAAAGGTACGTGTCCCATGACTAAACTAAGTGGACTTTTTTGTTTGTTTGTATGTATGTTTGTTTCTATGGCAATTGATGTTTTAGTGTCGTTGGCTGCATCATTTATAACTGAACCAGAATGGTCTCCTTCATAAATCTGTTTTAATTAAAACTCATGTCAGAGCAACAGGAACAGATACACAAGTATTTGAAGTTTACAAACTACATCTTTGATAGGGGAAAATGCTGTCATGACATGTGTACAGTTGCTATTAAAATGCCATCTATATATTCTATATGATTGTATAATATTTTATACAACAGTACAAATAAAATATTTTTCTATTATGATGAAACACAGGTCTTCCGTTTGTTTGTTAGCTCATATAAATAACATAAATAACACTGTCAAACGACACATTGGAAGTGCTGACAATTTTTCTTTTCCTAGGCTTGTGAGAGTTAATCATGCTGCCATTATTACACCTGTTCATGCTGTTTAGAAATATTCCAGTTAAGTTGTTCAGCAGGTTAAAATGAATGCATATTTAAACACCATTTAGAAGCCAGGAAATTTTATTTTACTCAAGCTTGTTTATATAGATTTGTTACATTTGGCAGTATGGAGAGAGGAGGGACAAATTAACACCAATTGCAGCACCTAGATGTATAAATGGTTGCTAGGGAAAAAAAGAAAAGAAAACTAAAATACCCTCAAGATTTTGAACAGTTGAAAGCAGTGGCCGATCAGGAGGGGAGGAACGTGGGAAATACCAAAGGGCAGAACTACATGTTACACAGGGCGGCTGCAGGTAATACTGTCTCCACGTGGGGCTCCTTTGCTTTCTCCCCCATGACACGGGGACCCACTGACTGGCACGGTGATGCCATCCCATCCTGTGTCCCACCAGCAGCATCCAACCAGGACAGGGGAAGCACATAAGCTGTGGGTACAACGGCCAGCATGCTCGGCTTCAATGCTGTAGGGCAGAAGGGGAGAAAGATACTTCACTGGATGCCATCTAGGGGGCTGACCTAGCTTGGCTGGAACATGTAGCTCTGCTCAGAGAGGAACCATTGAAGAAATGGGTCACGGGGGCTTGCTTCTGGGTAGGAGGACATTCGTCATGCGTCTGTGTGGAGGGTGGAGAGAGGGCGTAGGCAACGGAGGAGGGTCCTAAGGAGGGTGGAGATAGAAATTAGCGTCCCACACTGATGTTACATGTCTTGCAGCTTGGATCTTTCTTGGCATTGGCAGTGGACAAACTCATGAGTTGGTGCCCGGTGATTTCTGCCACTGTGCCGAGGGAGAGACTGACCGGGTCAGTGTAAATCACTTCCAAGATGACATCCTGCGCATGGTGGTAAACCATGACTCCGTCTTCTTCGGTGCAGGTCAGGAATTTGTTATCCTGCAAGTTCAGCTGGGGCAGGCGCTGCTTGCAGAACTCGTCCCCCAGCGAGCCGACGGGGGCCAGGACAAGAATGACATAGTGGTAGGCCGTGTACATGCAGTAGAAGTCCCCAAAGTACAAATTTGTGTTTGGGTTGAAAAGTTTCTCGGCTGCAATGTCAAACCTGTATCTTCCGTAAGGCGAATCTTGGGGGGGCTTTCCAGTGTTGAATTCGGTGTGGCAGCTGAAAAAGATCCCCTCCAGCTTCCCGCTGATCGGAGAGCCATGGCTGCCGCTGTTATCCTTAACTGAGGGCTGCAGGATGCTTCCATGCTGCTCTCTAGAAATAAAGGACGGGGAACACGTTAAGTTCACAGTGGCATTAAGAGCAGGGGTCTCCAACCTTAACACGTTTAAGCAAAGCTGGCTGAGGAATTCTGAGAGTTGTAGTCCACAAGTCTTAATCTTGCCAAAGTTGGAGACGCCTGCATTAGAGCATGGGGACCATGCAGACCCCTATTGCTCAACCCTCACCCTGCTTGCATTTATGCAGAGAAACTGGACAATACAGATGTTGGCAGAAACCAAATCTGCTTTTATCGGGGAGCTGTGTTATCTTATTGGAGAGGGTCTCTAATTTTAGGTAGTGTGTGATATTGACTGGGAGACCAAAAGCAGCCCTCTTATTTTGAGAATAGAAAGTACAATTAGAAAGTTGCAACAATCTACATCGCAGTCGACCTACTTCTGTCCCCTTCCGAAGAGTCACTGGATTCGGACAGAGGGCTAAAGATTGTGCTACATCAAATAGTAAGGTGTTTGCCCCTAAAGCAAAGCATTCCATTAGGGCAAAGGGGAAACTTTAATGCCATAGGATGAGTTCTAGTTCTACTTTGTCTTCTTCTATCTTCTTCTATGCCTTCCATGCATTGAGGTGAAGAAAACTTTAGATGAGGTTCATTGTCTGTGTTGTTGTTTTTTATTTCTCAGAACCAAGATTGTGGATTTTACACCTCTCAGAGGTTCTGAGAGGAACATCATTTAAAGTTGAGATGAACCATTTTACAAGGAGGTGCAGCAGAGCAACTCTTTTCGGGATGGCAGCACAGCGACCCCCAGTGCCAGATGAGCTCATCCCAGGCCAGCAATGAAGCCACTCCAAGACAAGACATCACCGTTAATTTTTCCTGAACATCAGACTTCTATATCATAACTACTTGGCTTTCCTGTTTTTAAAGCTGTATCTGGTAGAACTGCTTTGCTTTTTTTAGATTTCAAGAATATTGGAAATAAATCTACTGAAGAGTACAACCCAGAGATGGCATTCAGCCAATTCTGACCAGTTCTGCCAGAACCGATAGCAGAAATTTTGAGTAATTCGGAAAACAGGCAAATACCACCTCTGGCTGGCCCCACCCCCATCTATTCACTTCTTCCCGAGTCCCAGCTGATTGGTTGGGTCTTTCAAGCTCTGGTTGAGAACAGAGCTTGAAAGCCGGTTAATGGAGTGGGGAGGGAATGGGTATTTTGCAGTATCCTTCCACTGCCATGCCCACCAAGCCAAGCCACATCTACCAAGCCTAGCCCACAGAACTGGTAGTAAAAATGTTTGAAACCCACCACTGGTGCAACCTACTATTCACTTATCAATGATAACACTTAGAGGGAACTGTTGCTAATTAAGAAGCAGGTTGCTCCTAGATCTGACGTGTTGAGCGCTTCCTGGTCACTTATCAGTGGGAAAAGCCATGCTCTTATCATCTCCTCCACATGTAGTCAGGCATCTCTGAAAAGCTGGCTCTTTTTGCCTTTGCTTACCTGATGTAGTCAAAATATTCTTTGTGCTGATTCCGATAAAAGACTGAAAATTTAAGCATACGGCCTGCAATCACTTCTGCCTTTTCCAAAAGTTGTGTTAAGTGAACCTTGGAATAATCTGTGAATACAAAACATTTTTGTTACTGAGGACAATGCACTGGTGCTTCCATATGGATGATTGATGGTGCTACGATATTATCACCTGGAACCCCAAAGCTAGCAAAATGCAGCAATCCATATGTGCATCCCTATTTCACCATTGGTTATTCTCTTTCAGGGTAAGCAACATGAGGTCAAGTTCAGAAGGACAGTAGGACATAGTAGGAAAAGGAAAGAAAGAAAGAAAGGAGGAAAGGTAAAAAGAAAAGGTAACCTTAAAGGAACATTATTTAGTATACTTCTCCAGATCTTCCTCTTGTTGCAAATTGCCTTGCTTCTATCATGCCCATACTTTGATTCATACCAGAGGTGGTACTCAGCAGGTTCTGACCAGTTCTGGAGAACTGGTAGCGGAAATTTTGAGTAGTTCGGAGAACTGGTAAATATCACCTCTGACTGGCTCCACCTGCATCTATTCTCTGCCTCCCGAGTCCCAGCTGATCAGGAAGAAATGGGGATTTTACAGTATCCTTCCCCTGGAGTGGGGAGGGAATGGAGATTTTACACTATCCGTCCTCTGCCACACCCACCAAGCCACGCCCACCATGCCATGCCATGCCCACCAACCCATACCCATACCCATAGAACCGGTAGTAAAAATGTTGAATCCCACACTGATTCATAACCCACCTTTTGTTCTCAATTTCTCAAATCTCTCTTTCTCTTTCTCTCCCCTTCCTTCCTTCCTTCCTTCCTTCCTTCCTTCCTTCCCTCCCTCCCTCCCTCCCTCCCTCCCTCCCTCCCTCCCTCCCTTTCTCTCTCTCTGGATTGGATATCCATTTGTCTGAAATGATAGAGGTTCCCTGCTTGAGCAGGGGATTGGATTAGAAGACCTCCAAGGTCCCTTCCAACTATGTTATTCTGTTATTTCATCAACTCTGTCCAAGTGTGACTTTCGTGGTCCTCCTTTTGTGTCTTTCACTCTTCCTTCATCTGAACATTTTGTGGCTCTATCCTCATTCCTTCTCTACGGATCAGCAAAGCACCTGAATGCAATTTTTCAATCCTGGTCACTTATTTTTGTATTCATCTTTGCAACAACCCAGTTCCCCTTCTCCTTTGACCTCCTATTTTCCTATCTTCCTCACAATCTTCTGAAGCACTGAACTCCCAGGGGATTCTCCTGACCTCCTCAGTGCTCAGTTCCCTCTCCCAAAATGACCACTCTTGCACCCAGCCATTTCTGCTTCTTCTAACTGCTATTTGTTTCTGACAAGCTGCCTCTGGGCCATAGCAGTAGTGGGATTCAAAATATTTTTGCTACCAGTTCTGTGGGTGTGGCTTGGTGGGCGTGGCTTGGTGGGCATGGCAGGGGAAGGATACAGCAAAATCTCCATTCCAGTGGTGGGTTTCAAAAATTTTTAGAACCTATTCTGTAAGTGTGGCCTGTTTTGTGGGAGTGGCTCAGCAGTCATGTGACTGGGTGGGAGTAGCTTGGCAGTCATGTGACTGGGTGGGTGTGGCCAACTTGGAAAAGGTGGTGAAACTCAGTTAACAATGCTCTTGCTTAGCAACCAAAATTTTGGGCTCAATTGTGGTCATGTTTTCTTTCTTTCTCTTTCTTTCTTTCTTTCTTTCTTTCTTTCTTTCTTTCTTTCTTTCTTTCCTTCCTTCCTTCCTTCCTTCCTTCCTTCCTTCCTTCCTTTTGTCTCTCTCCCCCTCTTTCTCTCGTTTTCTATCTTTGTTTCTCTCTCTCTTTTCTCTCCATCTCCTTCCATTCCTTCTTTCCTTTCTTTCTTGTGTGTATTTCTTCCTCTTCCTTCCTTCCTTCCTTCCTCCTTTCTCTCTCTCTCTCTCTCTCTCTCTCTTTCTCTCTCTTTCTCTCTCTTTCTCCACTCCCCCTCTCTCTCACACACACATCCAATTATATTTGTAGATATATTCCATGAACTAAAACCGGTGCCCAATAAATCCTATGATCATGGCATTCTATGTCCTACAAGCCCATTCACAAAGCTCCCAATTTAGCCTCTTACCGGTCTGAGGGTTAACTGAATATGGTTAGTCGTCCTGTTATCTCTTGGCCTTGGTTCCCGCCTTTTTAGCAGAGCGGCAGAGAGGTCTAATTTCAAACGGCTTTTTTCCCTTTTGCCGAAGCCAGATTTCTCTGCCGCTTGGCGGGTGACCTGGTGGGTGTCTGAAGATGTTGGGCACACCACGAAAGGCATGCACATCACACACACACACACACACACACACACACACACTGCTTGCCACAATGCAAGGCATATGTGTAAGGGGGACTGGATCAGCTGGGAGACTGGCAAAAAAGAAGCCTCTGTTTCTCTGCTGCTGCGGGTCACAGAGGAAGGAGGCAGGGATGATGGCCGGCACTCGCTCCCTCGCCGCTTTCCTGGCCAGTCACCCAGCTAAGCAGGGTTGCAGCCAGCGGGCCGCAGGGGCAGTGGTGGCAAGCAGTAAGTGAAGAGAGTGCAGGCTAATATCCCTGCCTCCTTCCTCCACGAGTACCTCTGGGGAGAAATCAGGAGAAGAGAGGGAGGAGAAGGCCCTCTTTAGCAGAAGCTCGCCCTTCTCCTCCCTCTCCCACAAAAACAGGCCACACCTACAGAAACAGGCCACACATAGCTGATTTCTTTCCGGCCGCACTTGCAGAGGAAGGAGGCAGGGATAGGGGCCGGTGGTCTCTTCACTTACCATTCACCACCACCGACCCTGCAGCCCATCAGCTGCAGTCCTGCTTAGATGGGTGGCTGGCCAGGAAAGCGGCGAGGGAGGCGAGCGCTGGCCATCATCCCTGTTTTTTCTGTCTGCGAGCTGCAGCAGCAGAGAAACAGATGCTTCTTTTTTGCTGCCTCCCAGCTGATCCAGTCCCCCTTGCGCCTTGCATTGCGGCAACGGTGTGTGTGTATGTGAGAGAGAGACAGCTGCCTGGTTTCCAATGGGGGGTGGGTGGGGAAGAAATCCATGCAGAGGGAGGAAAAATGCATGGATTTCTTACCCCCCATTGGAAACTGTCAAAGAGAAGGAAGCATGCACCACGTGGGCTTCTCCCAATCCTCCGCTCTGGCAAAGGAAGTGAGTGGGTGGGGCAAGCCTGGTATGGACAGGTGGGGTGAGCGAGCAAGCGAGCGAGTGGCAACTGGGTGGGCAGAGGTGCGAGCGGGGGGTGGGGCAGGCCAGGGGAGGGAGCATTCCGGTACAGGGCTCTGGAAGCTCAGGGACGGGAAGGCACACTAAATTTCTTGATCGGGTACCCAGAATAATATCTAAATGTTTGGGTTGGTCCCCAAATGAACCCTGGAACTTGATTTGATCCCTGAATGACCCCTGAAGCAGTGATGAAATTCAAAAATTTTTACTACCGTTTCTGTGGGCATGTATTGGTGTGCATGGCAGGGAAAGGATACTGCAAAATCTCCATTCCCTCCTCACTCTAGGGGAAAGATACTGTAAAATTCCCATTCCCTCCTCACTCCAGGGGAAGGATACTGCAAAATCCCCATTCCCTCCTCACTCCAAGGGAAGGATACTGCAAAATCTCCATTCCCTCCTCACTCTAGGGGAAGGATACTGTAAAATTCCCATTCCCTCCTCACTCCAGGGGAAGGATACTGCAAAATCCCCATTCCCTCCTCACTCCAGGGGAAGGATACTGCAAAATCTCCATTCCTTTCCCACCTCCAAGGGAAGGATACTGTAAAATTCCCATTCCCTCCTCACTCCAGGGGAAGGATAATGTAAAATCTCCACTCTCAGCCCACTCCATGGGAAGGATACTGCAAAATCTCCATTCCCTCCTCACTCTAGGGGAAGGATACTGTAAAATTCCCATTCCCTCCTCACTCCAGGGGAAGGATACTGCAAAATCCCCATTCCCTCCTCACTCCAGGGGAAGGATACTGCAAAATCTCCATTCCTTTCCCACCTCCAAGGGAAGGATACTGTAAAATTCCCATTCCCTCCTCACTCCAGGGGAAGGATAATGTAAAATCTCGATTCCCTCCCCACTCCAGGGGAAGGATACTGCAAAATCTCCATTCCTTTCCCACCTCCAAGGGAAGGATACTGTAAAATTCCCATTCCCTCCTCACTCCAGGGGAAGGATAATGTAAAATCTCGATTCCCTCCCCACTCCAGGGGAAGGTTACTGCAAAATCCCCATTTCCTCCCAATCAGCTGGGACTCAGGAGGCAGAGAATAGATGGGGCAGGGCCAGTCCGAGGTGGTATTTACAGGTTCTCTGAACTTCTCAAAATTTCCGCTACCGGTTCTCCAGAACTGATCAGAACCTGCTGAATCCCACCTCTAGGCCATAGGCTGGTTCTCACAAGTAGAGGACTGACCTGCCGTGCAGAATTCAATGATCTCACTCCATTCTGAAACTGTGTAGTCTCCATCCACTTGCTTGGAAGCTGTCTGCACAGCCACTGTGTATTCAGTCCGTGGGCTCAGGAACCAGTGGCCACGGACGGTCATAGGCAGGGGGACAGCTTTTGCCACTAGTTTTGTAGGCACATCCTAGTTGGGGAGGAAAAAGGGAGGAAAAAGTAAGAAGATAGAAAGAATGCCAGAAGATAAGTCAGCCTCCCAACTGTTGAGACTCGTTTCCCCAGCTTGGTGTTCTCCACTCTCATGGGGAACAGCTGTGGAGTGGGCAAACAACATCCTGTGCTAGGACACCACCACACAAACAGTGCAAATTACACAATGCATGTCAAATGATATACTTCATATTATTTTCACAGTGGTATTATGATGCATGTGATATTCAACATGGCTTTCTCCAGATGCCTGTGATTGGGGGTTGTGGATCAGATTAGTTTCTTACTAGAATTCAAATGTTTTGAAATGTTATTTTCTCTAATAAATTCTCTAATAGAAGAGAATTATTCAGGGGATAGATAGGCCATGACATAGGAAGGAAGAAATTAAGTAAGTAAGTTAGTAAGTAAGTAAGTAAGTTGGTATTTCCTGAATGCTTCTCTTACATTAGTTCAGTGGTGAGATTCAAAACTTTTCCCTACTAGTTCTGTGGGTGTGGCTTGGTGGTCATGTGATTGGGTGGGTGTGGCTTGGTGGTCATATGGCCGAGTGGGCATGGTTTGGTGGTCATGTGATCAGGTGGGCGTGGTTTGGTAGTTATGTGATTGGGTGGGTGTGGCTTGGTGGTCGTATGATCGTGTGGTCATGGCTTGGTCATGGGATTGGGTGGTCATGGCTTTGTGGCGATGTGACTGGGTGGGTGGGCATGGCCAAGTCAACATCACAATGTAAAAGCAGCTGGGCTTCACACAAAATGACCCCTGCAACATGCAGGAACCTCAGAGAGTCACAGAGAACTCAAAAACCAACTGTCACACTTTACAATAAAATAACACAAAAACTGCACAACTGACTCACACCCAATGTAAAAGCAGCTGGACTTCACATAAAATGGCTCCTGCAACAAGCAGGAACCTCACAGACAATCAGGCACAGCTGATTGTTGCACAGCTGATCATCATAACTTTATTTTTTACTTTTTAAAGCATTTTTTTTACTACCGGTTCCAGCGAATAGGTAGTAAACAATGCTTTAAAAATGTAAAACAAAGTTTGCAAGGCACAGCTGATTGTCGCACAACTGATTGTTGAAACTTATTTTTACTTTTTAAAGCATTTTTTACTACTGGTTCAGGTGAAGTGGCCCAAACCGGTAGCATTTCACCCCTGCATTAGTCCCACTAACAGATGTAACATAATGGTTGTAGGAGAAGCAGAATTATTTGCCAGAGCTGGTATTGCGTTGACTGAATGGCATTAGCAAATATCTAGAAGTCCACTAGATGGCAGCAAGGTAATATTGCAAAGTCTAATCCTGATGTAATGCCATCTTCTGGCAATTTGAATTACTGCAGCCCAGATACAGTCTAAATATACCTGTAGTATTTAGAAGGTTATAAAACTAAGATATTCCTACTTTTTCTTGAGAAAGATGTCTCAATAGACAGAAGAGATGGAATAAGATTGCAAGTATTATAGCAATTCCACATTTCATAGGCAATGAGTTTATCTTCCAACTAAGATTTCTTAAGCATTACTGGTTTACTATTTGGTTGGTGGGCCAGATTTCTAAAGCTTTTCATATTGTAAGACAGTTCTTTCAAGCGTGCCATTTACCATCCATTATAAAGAAAGCTCCTTGTAGGCTATTTATGGCAGGCCAACAGTCTGGTAATCCTAAACAGATTAAGGAAAATCAGGGTAAATACAGGATAACATATCAGTGGAAAAGTGAGCCTTCACACCAGTCTTAAAACATTATCTAGAAGTGAAAACCTAATACAACCAATGAAATATTATACAAGAAATACTGCAATTAATAAAATATACAGCCGGCGTTACTTTCCCCTCGAATGATGTATCATAAATGAACAGTATCGTAAATGAAAAATAAAAGATAATCTGAATGTCCCCTCAATAGAATAAAGGCCATCCTTTTTTAATTTCTTTTCTTATCTGGTTAGAATAATATTTCATACATAAATTATAAGTGAGAAATAGAAGAATAATTAAAATAAACAAGAATAGCCATTTATTAAAACAGCTACAGGTGACGGAGCCTGGCTTGTAAGTAATGTTATATAGATCAGGATTCAGTGAACCTTCCTGGTTTGTTTTGCTGGTCTAATTGGGAGCAAAATGAGACAGCATCCAACCCTCCCCCCAGAAGGGCAAAATGTAGCCTCTTCAGCACAGCAGGTCAATTTTTAAGTTTCCACCTCTTTATCTTGTAATTACCAAAATATCATCCTTATTCAGACTCAATAATGTTCATAGCTATAACTCTTCTTCATCTGAATATACAATTCTCGAGGCAGAAGTGACCATAAGTAGCCACTAATAAAGAAACATTCACTAAGTAGGTAATCATGAAGAGGGAGAGAAATGGTGTTGGGAAAAGAAGACCATGACATAGGTGTCATAGATTATACTTCAGATACGTTCAAGTAGAGGTGGGCATCACATACTGTAACAACCAGTTCACCCAGCACCGAAAATGTGAACTCTTGCTTTGTGCGCATGCCATCCCCACATGTCTGTGGCATCAAAAACCATGACAATTCACTCGGGCACTCCGTCCCTGCATAAATACAGTGCAGGTCTGTGTTTCTACCAGCATTACTGCCTGTTCAGTGAGCAAACATTTTTTTTGCGTGCACATTTGCACCTAAAACGGTCTGTACATGCACAGAACGGTAGAAAAGGGGTGGGGAAATTATATTTCTGCAATGGAGATTGTTCTGCACATGCGCAGAACCAAAAATAAAGATGGCGTCACCACCAATAGAACTGGTTTGGATGTGTGGGCTGCCAAGTTACTACCTACTCAATCGAATCGGTCCAAACTGGTCCGAACCAGTAGGAACCCACCTCTGATGCAGTGTCAAAAAACACAGCAATTTGCTCACTTGCGCCTTCCGCACATGCGTATGGCATCAAATACACAGCAATATAGGATGGGATTGCATGCGGGCGGGTGGGCAGGGCCACTGGCAGGTTGCGACTACTGGTTTGCCCAAACCAGTCTGAACCGGCAGCAGCCCACCACTGTATTCAAAGGATGAATGTCATCAAAGGGGACATATTCTCAGGCAGCAAAGCTCCAAATTGCAGGCTAAACTGTGAAGGGAAAACAAAGGGTCAAGTTGACTGGGGTTTTTGAAAGTTGAAGCCCACTGTTTCAGTAGGGCAGGGAAGGCTGGCAGATATTCTGGGACCTAGTCAATGCTTCAGAAGCCGGAGATCATTAATGAAGTTCAGAAAGTTCATCAGGAGCAAAATGACTCGCTGGGACTGGAGGCCAGCTATCGACAGGGAAGCTGCTATTGGCATTGGAGATAATTAAGGAGAGATTCTCTTTGTCAGGGAGAGCCCCGAGGGCTGCAGGGAATCCGAAGAGGAGAAAATGGCAAATGATTTTTCTAGCTCTGTGTCCAGAACCAGGCAAATGTGATCGTGGAAGGAAGAACAACACAGAATAGAATAGAATAGAATTCTTTGGTGGTGAAGTGTGATTGGACACACAAGGAATTTAATGTTAGTCTAGAGCAGTAATGGGTAACCTTTTTGAAGTTGTGTGCCGAAAGTGCCTGTGCGTGCGGAGGACAGCACAGCCGCACCCATAATGCAATGCGAGAGTGACACCCCATGTGTGCTCCACCACCTTCCACATGCATGTGCAACTCCCGTGCATTCCCCTCCCCCTGTGCATGTGCGTGCGACCCACACACCCTGTTTTAGGCCTCCCTGCAGCCTCCTGGGACCAAAATGGACCGGGGGGGGAACGCTCCATCCCCATGCTCCCTAAGCCCCAGTGCATGTGGGCATGACCCCCTATGCATGCGGACACATCTCCCTCATGTACCCTGCCTCCTGCACATGAGCAGCAGAGACTCAAAAATCAGTTGGTCAGTGGGAGCCACACACACATGCATGATGGAGCTGAGCTGGGTCAACAGCTTGCGTGCCCGCAGAGAGGGCTCTGTGTGCCACCTGTGGCACGTGTGCCATAAGTTCGCTATCACGGATCTAGAGTAAGTAAAGAAACTTGGAAACTGCAGGATGGTTTTTTTCATCCTTAGTTGCCATGAGTTAATTACGGTAGAGTCTCTGGGTGATCTGAAATCCTACTTTCCACCTGGGCTGAGTTTGTGAGCTGAGCTACCAACTGTCTCTTGACTGTTTATGTCTATTAGCCCATGCTGTTCTTCAACATAATCTCTCACATTCCATCACACTTCAGTGCAAGTGCCGTTTCCACATCTGATGGGTGGGGAGGAAGTGAGAACATGCTTGGGCGTGCAATAGAAGTAATAGCACCAGTTGCTCACTTGCTTGCACGTCCAGTTCAAAACACTGATGGGGCAGGTTTAGTCCCAGAGACCTTCTATCCATGCCCTCTGGATCTTTTCAGGAACAAAAGATCACTACCAGCCAAAGAAACAACTCTATTGTCATAGTCCCAGTGCTGTGGAATTTCCTCCCCAAAAAGAGATTTTTCTTTCTTCTCCCCAAAAGGAATACAGATAATCCTCACTTTAGGATTGCAATTGAGCCCAAAATTTAGGTTGCTAATTGAGAAATTTGTTAAGTGACTTTTGCCCCATTTTACAACTTTTCTTGCTACATTTGTTAAGTGAATCATTGCGGTTGTTAAATCTATATATATAAATGTCAAATACAACTCACTCATCATGAAATCTCCAGAACCGTAAAGCCTACAAACTTGAAATTTGGCACATATGTTCCTCTTGGCTTCTAGGTGCTTGCTAAGAAAGGATTTTTCGAAGTGACCATCAGATCATTAGTATTTTTATTACGGTAATTAACACACTCTGATGCTAAGGAGTTCTACTTCACCTCCCTACCTGTTCCAACTGCCAGTTGTCTCGCATTCCGTTACCTCAGTTCAAACTGGCAGATGTTCCACTCCTTCACTCAAGAGCTGTCTGGAGTCCCTTATAGTACTAAAGGTCAGTACCTCACCAATATGTCTACGTCTTCCACCTATGGAACTGCTCTGGATTCAAGGCGGCGGGAGCGATATTCTCTTATGTGTTTCAATCACTGACCACTACTGAGCCAATGGATTGAACTGGATTTCTCCTGCATTGCCCGATCACATAGTTTCGTCGTGAAGCATGGGTATCCAGCTAGTTAGTAATATGGTTGTTAAGTGAATCTGATGTCCCCCTTGAGTTTGCTTGTCAGAGGGTGATCACATGATCCTGGAACACTGCAACTGTCATAAATTTGAGTCAGTTTTCAAGCATCTGAATGGAAATCACATGACCATGGGGGATGCTGCAATGGTGTGAAAAATGGTCATAAATAACTTTTTTCAGTGGAGTCGTAACTTCAAATGGTCACTAAGTGAACTGTTGTAAGTTGGGGACTATCTGTGTAAGATTGATCTGTTCAGCGACAGAGTACTTTCTAAATGTCCCTTTTAAATGGAGACCTGCATATATTTCTGTATTGTGGCCTCTACATACATTAATAACAATGATAAAGAAAACACCAGGATGACACAGATGCCAAATGCTTCATTGGAACATCTGTAAAAATTACCACAGACCAATGACCAAAAAACTGGTGAGAACAAACAAATTAAAAAACTAGTTGAAAAATGAATAAGTTAAAAAATTGAGGAATTTCTAAATGTAGACTGAGAAGGTTTTGGTGCACAACACACCAGATATAACTGGTTGAGCTGAAGGGAGTGTGGTTAATTGATGTGCCAATATCAGGAGACAGTAAATAAAGAATTGGAGAAGGTCAGAAAGTATGAAGATCTGAAAATCAAAGTGGAAAGATTGTGG
Organism: Natrix helvetica; assembly: GCF_964273705.1. Lineage (NCBI taxonomy): Eukaryota > Metazoa > Chordata > Lepidosauria > Squamata > Natricidae > Natrix > Natrix helvetica. Next base: position 105,932,540 of record NC_138551.1, on the reverse strand, counting down.
CATAAACCGGCTGTGATGGTCCCAGTGCTTCTCCCAAAAACCAAAATATCAAAAAAACTTGGACTTAGAAAACCTGTGCATTGACACAACTTCTGTCTGTGGCAAAAAGTCACACCACTGTAGTCTGCACATATACTAACCCTGATATGGGGCGACATTCCAGGTTCTTGGGAAAAACGTGATGCGTATGAAGGCAATGCCAACTAAAAACCAGCAATGGTGACTTCATATTGTTGTGTATATAAATAAATATTTAGGCTTGCGATGCTACACTGATATAAACCCAGGAGTCCAAGACTTTGGAGGTTTAGATTTGCACCTGGAACTCTGTTGTTGACTTAACACATTCCTATCACAATTGTCAAGGCTATGCTTTTCCCAGTTGCAATGTATGGCTGTGAAGGTTGGACCATAAGAAAGACTGAGTGCCAAAGAATGGAGGCCTTTGCACTATGGTGCTGGAGAAGACTCCTGCGAGTCCCTTGAACCGCAAGACAATCCAACCGATCAGTCCCAGAGGAGATCAACCCTGATTGCTCTTTAGAAGGCCAGATCCTGAAGAGGAAACTCAAATACTTTGGCCACCTAATGAGAAGGAAGGACTCACTGGAGAAGAGTCTAATGCTGGGAAAGACTGAGGGCAAAAGAAGAAAAGGACGACAGAGAAGGAGGTGGTTGGATGGAGTCACTGAAGCAATAGGCATGAGCTTCAATGGACTCCAGCGGATGGTAGAGGACAGAAAGGACTGGGTTGTCCATGGGGTCACGACGGTCAGACACGACTTCGCAACTAACAACAACATCACAATTGGTATGAGAAAAAGGAATGTGTTAAGGCAACTTTAGTTGGGCTAAATAATTTTTGCTTTTTTTATAGCAGCCACTGATTTAATCTTCTCATATCTTCAGGGTCAGGGCTTAAAAACAAATTATTAACTGTCAAATGTTTATTTGTCCTTTAAATGCGTATTTCATTTTTTCAAAGTACTTTACAGGGCAAGTACGGTACTTGACATTTTGGTATTTGCTGCCTTTCTTTCTAAATAGCACCGTTCCCTTTGTCTGAAGGACAAACCTTTGCAACATTAATGTAAAATTATCCAGACTGAATAAGATTCAGTAACTGAGTGACATTCTTGACCATTTAAAGAACAACAACTTGATAACAGGGAAGAAGAGAAGCTGTTTTACTATTGCAACGATTTCTTACAAAGAAACAAATGTAATCTCAAGAAGACAATGGTTCAAACTGCTTTTCCATTCCCTTTCTCTTAATAATTAACTAGCCAATAACCTAACGTTGCCCAGCTATTTATTCATAGGGAGGAAATGTCCAGACGAAATGTAATTTCTAATGTTGGATTTTCCCCCTTACCAGAGGGAGACCCCTTGTGGAGTACTGTAAAGCTGTTACGTGGCAGCTCCACTGTGCTGTACAGTAGAAACCAGTAAGGCAGTAGGGCACAACAGGCTGTATCTTAACAGAACACCCCCCCCCAAGGGGTGTTAGGGGTGTCTTACCACTGCATTATTTTTCTCCAGAGAATAAGTCATCTGTCTACCAAGTTTGGTTGAAATTGCTTGGGGCGTTCCAGAGTTATGCTGGAACATACAAACGTACACACACACAAACACACACTTTTATAAATATAGATTTTTGTAAATCTGGGAATTGCTGAGACATTTGAAGTGGATAATATCTAAGAAAGTTTCAAAACCAGTTTGACTATTTCCTAAAAACAGTTCATGATGACCATCCTTTGTTCCTACTGTTGACTTGATGGCATGTACTAACTATGGAGTCATAATCAAGAGTAGATTGGCATGAATTGAGCTGAAGGTTCAGACAAAAATTGAACCTCCCACTGGTTCTGGGACCTTCAGCTCAATTCATGCCAAGCTAATGCCTGTTAAAGTTATTTTGATGTGAGCCTCCTGCATGCTATTCCAAACCCCACAAATAATAATGTATTTATTCTTCCTAATGGTCAAATAGCACTACTACCCCAGTTTCACTTATAGTTTGAGTTAGGGGTGGGTTCCTACCTGCGTTGGTACTGGTTCACTTCGTGCGTGCACAGTTCATTGCAAATTGTTCTGCGCATGCGCAAAGACCACGAAATACTAATAAAAAACATGCTAGCAATGGCAGCAGAGACTGGGGAACCGGTTCGGGGGCGTGGCCAGCCTGGGTTGCTGCCGGTTCTGCGACCCATGCCAAATTTCCACTACTGGTTTGAACCGGTGCAAACCGAAAGGAGCCCACCTCTGGTTTGAGTACTGGCTCAACCAGGGCTCAGCATCTCAAATCCATCTAGATGTCATAAACATAAACGCATCGTATTAGGAAAGCAACTTGCATATTATATTGGAAGGATACACAGGAGACATGCATGTGAAAATGCATATTTTCAAACGCATTTCATGCAAATGTTCATCTCAAAGGTTATACGGAACTGATATAACCTTGAATAAACTCCCCATAGCTGTAATGGTGATAAATGTGTAAAGGAGTACTACTGTAAAAATCCTAAGGGAAAATCCATCATGACTTACCGTACATGTTCATTGTTACTTTTCCCCAACTTTGCAAGAAAGACAACTAAATCAAATGTCTATTAAGCCCCTGATGAATAATAACATTTAATGGTCTGGATTAAAGAGAAATACCAAACCACTGCAAGGATATTAGAAAAAATTAAGTCTGAAGTAGAAGCCTACACTTGGGGTTCCCTTTCTTTGGGAAAACCCTTTTTGTGTCAGCAATTTATAATGATTTTCCTCTTCCTAATACTATGAGTAGAGATATGTGGATTTCAGTAGAGAAATCAGAACTCTTTGTTGCTCAGTGCTTCAATAGGAATGGAAGATCTTACCTTGTGCTTAAATTTGTTGGAATTCTTGTTTTCCTTCTTATTTAGATCAATGAAATAGTGGGTGATACGTTCCTTCGACTTGGAGTCCATGTCCCATGAAATCTTGAAAGAATCACATGTGATGTTGCTAATCTTGATGTTATGAGGAACTGGGAGTTCTTCCATCTCGGCAATCCCACTGTCTTGTGATTTATTCCCTGCAGAGGTGTGGATAAAACATAGCCCCAGTTAGCAGAAGCAGAACTGGACAGCATGGTTGGGCATGCACTCCTCAGGGGAATGAGAGGGAACAGATAGATGGGGTAAAGACCCAAGACTAAGTTGGTGAACAAAAGTGTTGCAAAAAAACCCCCAAAACCCCAACAAAGATTGGGAGGTGGAGCCATGTCCCCCTAGCAAGCAACTTACTTGCATATTTGGGGTTTCAAGGAGAGGCAGCAGCATATTAATTGTATCCTGTCTCACAGGTGAGATTCTTTTAGCCAAGGAAGAGAAGAGGCAACTATAGAACCGGATCAAGTAATTTAGACATTGAGTAGGTTGGTAACTGGAGCTGGACATTATCGCTGCTTCATTCCCCATAGCAGAGCATCTTGGGGCCTGTTCTGACCTAGGCTTCCCCAAAAAGCACAAGGCAGAATCCTGGTCCCGACAAAACCCTTTTTATTAACCGAATGTGAATTTCTCTCATTCACATTCAGCAAGGCCTGGCAAACAGTCTTTCAAAGGAATAGTTATGACTACAGACCTTATCTATCTTGGAAAGCTGCCAAGTAAATATTTTCCAAATGAGGTGCTGTGCAAGGAAAGTCTGGGCACAGAGTCTCTGAGATTCACGGACAAATCTTCACACTCCTGAAATGAATCTAACGACTGAATGAACAAATTGTTTCCTGCAAAAGCCCACTCCCCTTTTCAATCCTCTTTTATTTCCTATGGGAGGGACCAATCACCTTCCACCTGTGACTTTACTCCCAAGTCTACCCTGATTTCTGAGTTGTTCTTTTCTTCTGGCAGCTCTGTGCCTGCACACACTGGAACAGGCTCCAGCTGTTCCTCTGCCTCACTGCTGTCTAGCTCCGTAGGCACCTGGTCACTGCCAGACAGCCTTGGCTCCGTCTCTGCCTCCTATGCAGAGCCCTCGTCTGAGCCTTCCCCAGCCTCCAGGACTGTCCCATGCTGCTCCCCAATCTCCTCACTGTCCGACTCTGCTGCTAGCTCTGCTGGCCGCTGGTGGACCACAACAGGGTCGATTGTGACAGGGAAGGGCAGTGGTGGGGTCAAAATGGGCAGGTGATGTGAGCGTGGCTGTGAGAGTGATGCTTTTCCAATGGTGAAACTTGGCTCATCCATCCAATAAAACTATGTCCCATTTAATATTCAAAATACAGCCATCTTTCCTGGATTTCAGAGCAGGGTTGAATTTATCCTGTTGTCACAAAAGTACTTTTTCCAAGCACCTTTCAACTTTGGTTAAGGTTTAACAGGCCAGTTCAGAAATAACCTAGAAAAAGCAGAGCTGAGCCACTGTGATTTTTAAAGCAACCCAGAGAGAATTATGAAGTAATTAAAGTCAGATAGAACATTTATTATTCAAAAAATAACTCCTTTGCTAATTTAACTTCAACCTACTAATTGCCAACCTGGGAAAATGAGCCCAAGAATTAATTGCAGATTTCGAATATAGCTACTTCAAAGGTTCTTGAATTCTTACAAGCAGCAATATCAGGGTTTGATAGGAATAATCAGGGCTGGAATTCAGTCACGGAATCTGGTGATGGGATTTCTTGACTGGACCTTGGAGAAAGCAGTTCTCCATTCTACCTGAAATTCTTCACCAACTCTCAGAATTTTTTTCAGAAGGGTTGGACAGCTACCCCACTTTTTTTTCAAGTGAGGAGGCTTCAGGAAATATGGGAGGAACTTTTAAAATAGCCCATTGCATAAGGTCAGCTCAGGCACTGTTGTGGCCTGCCACCTGCCAGCGGAACTGGCAGCAGACTCGGACGATGAGGAGGTTGGAGAGGAACTTGGATCAGTTCTGGAGTCTGGGGAAGGCTCTGATGGATACTCTGCATCAAATGGAGAGATAGAGCTAGGGCCGTCTGACATTTCCCAGCCACTGGAGAAGTGGCTGCCTTTGGAGGCTGAGTGAGGAGGAAGAATAGCTGGGGCCTGTTCCAGATGCACATATGCGCAGAGCAGATAGGAGAGGTGAACATGGGAGGACAAGGAGTTGACTCAGGAAGCAAAGCACACACGGATGCTGAATGATCCCTCTCTGGCTGAGGAATAAATAGAAGGAAAGGGGAGTGGTTGCTGTAGGAGACAACAGTTTGTACTTCTGAAGATTTTGCTCATTGTGTTTTGTGCCACAAAGACTGCTTGCCAGAACTTAATTTGCAGCCTTTCGGCTGGGAGCTCATGACCTTGCAATTATTGCAAGGAACTGATAAGGTCTGTTACTGCAGTTAACTCCTTGAAGGACTATTGGCTAGGCTTTTTGATGGGTGAATGCAATTAATTCACAAGAGGTAAATAAAGAGGGGGTTTCCGTGACCAGGATTTTGTTTCTTGCTTCTGCTAAGGCTAGGTCAGAAGAGGCACACCACTCTGAATACTTCTTGAAAGCAGCAACAATGATGGCAAATAACAATTTTGTGGTGCCACTCTATCAGACCAGAACTCTACTATGTAGCAGCCCTAATTAGAACATCTTGAATGATCTGAAAAGCTAAACGGGGACATACCTGGTTAATACTTGGATGAAGGCCTGTCAAAAAACCCCAGGCTAGATGATAAATTCCAAAGAACGTCCTAGGTGAAGACAATGGAAAAGCCAAGAAGGCAACCTGATGCTGGACTGAAGCCACTCGGCCTGGAGCAGACTTTGTTCTACTGCAAGGCTGGAATAGTCAGAAAGTTTTCCAAAATCCTTGGTACAAGAATTGGGACCTGCTCAGTGATGGTATTCAGCTGGTTCGCACTGGTTCGGGAGAACCGGATGTTATTTTTGCATCCGGTTCGCCAAATAGGTTGTTGCAAGGACTGGCTGGCCCTGCCCACCATGCCCTTCCCCTCCCAGGAGTCTCCATGTGGCCCATTCATCATGCCAGGTAAATGCAGGGCCTGTGCGGAGGCTCTGGGTGGGCAAAAAACGTTTCTCCTGGATAGGGGTGGGTTCCTGCCAGTTCTAACCTCTTTTATAGAAGAGGTTCCACAAATCTACAGTGCCGTTTAGAACCGGTTCCAGCTCCCTCCCCCTGCCCATCCGCACATCATCAAGCTGAAGAGCGAGAGGAGGAATTCTGGGAGTTGAAGTCCACAAGTCTTAAAGCTGTCAAGTTTGAACACCCCTGGGGTTTTTTTTCTAAAGGGTTAGGGGTGCAAGGGTCTTGTAACTTGACAGCTTTAAGACTTGCACACTTCAATGCCACAGTTCCTGAGCCAACATTTTGGTTGCTAAGCAAGAGCGTTGTTAAGTGAGTTTCACCACATTTTACAAGTTGGCCATGCCCACCCAGTCATATGACTGCCAAGCCACTCCCACTCGGTCACATGGATGGCAAGCCACTCCCACTCGGTCACATGGACGGCAAGCCACTCCCACTCGGTCACATGGACGGCAAGCCACTCCCACAAAGCAGGCCACACCTAGAGAAGAGGTTCTAAAACATTTTTAAATTCACCACTGCTCCCAGAGGTCCTGAAACAGGTCTGTTTCTGACCTCTGGAGGGCTTCCAGAGTATGGTGAGGGCAAAAAACAGGCCTGCTGGAAGTACCGGCAGTGCAAAAATGGCCTCTGGAGCCCGAGGGAGGCCATTTTCACCCTCCCGGATGCTCGAAAAAAGCCTCCAGAACCCGGGGAGGGTGGAAATGCCCTCCCTGCCATGGTGCAAGAGACTGAGTAGGCCACATCCACCATGGTCACGCCCCCCCAACAACCGGGCAGAGAATCGGTTGCTAACATTGTTCAATCCCATCCCTGAACCTGATTTAAAAAGGGCCACAATCTAGCCAGAGTGGAGTCCTTCATCTTTCTCAACTAACCAGGATTTGTTGCTTACATCTTTTCCAAAAGGTTTCAAATATCTTCAGCTTTAACTAAAGCGTGGCTTAGTCACTTAAAAACCTGAGCTTTGGATCTCAGGCATACTGAACACAAAAGATGCTACATATCATGGAAGAAAGTCCACCATCAGATTGAAAAGAAAAACGGAAGGAAGGAAGGAAGGAGCATTTACTTCAAAAGGCCTCCACTGCGGAGGTGATTGGCTGGGTCAGAAAAGAGAACGCAGGTGTCTATTCTGTGACTTCCAAAGTCCCTGCCTGGAGCTGTGCCTCGAGACAGGTCAAATCAAAATGGAAATGCACTGCCTTACTTCAAAAAAGAAAATAAATCTTACAAACAGGAGGAGAATAAAACAGCACACCATAATCAAATGGTGTTGAACGTGTAAAAGCGCCTGACTCCCCCTCCCCTGATTTATATATTCTTGCTTTAACAGCAATTGTCTACTTTACTGCCATTTTAGGATGGCTCGTAAACGTAACACTCTTTTCAATGGAAATAAAATATTGCCTTTTTAAGGCAATAAGCCGGGGGGGGGGGGGGTGTCATCAGGGGAATCAGAAAAGCCAACATGGTTGTTGTGAATGTGGGATCCAGTCCCTACCTATATTTTACTGTGAAAAAAAGTTTGCTTCCCCATCTTCCTTTTAACACCACCTGAAACACACAAATAAATCTAAGCCCCCTTCTCTCTGCATCTGAAAGGAGTGGATGGCTGGTGGATGGCTCACTTCCTGTGGCCCTCCGATCTTGTGGGTGCACTGCATTTCTGCATCTTCTGCAGGGTTATAGAGCTTGATCTCTCAGCCCGAGAGAGAGGGGGGAGGGAAAGAGGGAGAGGGAGAGGGGGGGAGAGAGAGGCAGGGAGGGAAGGAGGGAGAGAGAGAGAGGGAGGGGGAGGGAGGGAAGGAGGGAGAGAGAGGGAGGGAGTGGGGGGAGGGAGGGAGTGGGGAAGAAAGAGGGAAGGAGAGAGGGAAGGAGAGAGAGAGAGGGGAGAGAGAGGGAGGGAAGGAGAATGAGGGAGGGAGAAGGAAAGAGAGAGGGGAGAGGGAGGGAAGGAGGGAGAGGGTGAGGAGGGAGAGGGAAGGAGGGAGAGGGAGGGAGGGAGGGGGAGGGAGTGAGGAAGAGAGAGGGAAGGGGACAGAGGAAGGGAAGGAGACAGAGAGGGAGGGAGAGGGAAGGAGAGAGAGCGGGAAGGAGAGCGAGAGGGAGGAAAGGAGAGAGAGAGGGGAGGAGAGGGAGAGGGGAGGGACTTAAGGTTAAGTCCGTGGAAATTCTGTAGCGGTCATCTTGTTATAGAAATGGCTAGTATATATTATTATGTAAAAGAAAAAGTTTTGATTTTATGTTATTACCTTATTCTACTGTGTCAAAAGGAGTTGCAAGTCAATACTTGCCCCCTTACACTTTTTCCTTGTCCCCCTTTCTTCCCATATTTTCCCATTATTTTCATTTTTTCTTGGTATTTCTGTATTTTATATTTTGATAAACCCATAAGAAAATGTGTGTATGGAGATGCTGTAATGGTCATAAGTGTGAAAAGTCACATAAGCCACTTTTTTCAGCGCTGTAGTAACTTTGAATTGTCACTAAAAATGGTTATAAGTCGAGGACTACCTGTAAGCCTGGGAAGGGAGCATGAATTCTAGTCTTCACAAGCTCCTTTTAGTGGACACGGCATTCAAACCCCAAAGACAGATATATAATAATCAGGGCAACTGATTTTACATTAATTTCCTGAAACACTAAATCTGCCTTGTTTATCTTTAACTGATATTTACAATCTTAGGACTGCGTTCCCAACCCAATAGACCAAACTGAGGAACATATTTATCCAACATAAGAAAAACATTTCTCTCCCTCTCCGTTTTCCTCTTAATGAAAGCTCCGTGTTTTTCATGGTCTGGTACTTTTGACGTCTGCCTTCTTCTTCCTTGATTTAATGAGCCATTTCTTTGCTCATCACACACACAAATCCGATTTGATTCATGCAAATGGCCATTTTAGCAACTCAAAGAAAACAGAATGCCTAAGATGGGACTTGATTTTTGTTTTTCCAGAGGGAGCATTTATAACATTGACGGGTTTACTGCCAATCACACCAAAAATGAAAGAAAGAAAGAAAGAAAGAAAGAAAGAAAGAAAGAAAGAAAGAAAGAAAGAAAGAAAATCATTTTTTTGCAAAACCCTTCTCCCTTTCCCAACTGAGAGCTAAAACAGACACTCTCTCAACCTGGACTCAACCAATTTCTTCCCATAGATAATTCTCTCTCTCTCTCTCTCTCTCTCTCTCTCTCTCTCTCTCTCTCTCTCTCTCTCTCTCTCTCTCTCCCTCCCTCCCTCCCTCCCTCCCTCCCTCCCTCCCTCCCTCCCTCTTTCTCTCTCTCGATGGATAGAGATATAGATAGATGGATGGATGGATGGATGGATAGATAGATAGATAGATAGATGATAGATAGATAGATAGATAGATAGATAGATAGATAGATAGATAGATAGATAGATAGTATATTGAACACAGTCCTGGCATTTCATCCGCCATAGAAATCAGTGAAAGACAAATAACATATTGTATATATTACTTACACAGTGCTAGTCTTATACAATTACTTTTGTCCAACGTATTCATTCCAATACATAGATAATCTCTCATTTCAGGTCTACTTAGTTTATTTTTTTCGTGTTCTGACTCCCACCTCCTATTTCCAGCCATTGATAAAATCTATTCCATATGTCATCATATTCTGTCTCTTCTTTGTTTTTTTAATTCTAACAGTCTTTCCATTTCTGTGTATGTTAATATCTTCTCTATTATCTCCTTTTCTAAAGGGGTGTTTTCACTTTCGTATTGCTGTGCAAACACCATTCTCGCTGCTGTTATGATGTGAAGTATTGGGTCTATTGACTCTTTGCTATAGCCTCCTGTTATAATACCTAACAGAAATAATTCCACCTTTCCACCACAAGGTGTAGGACTCCCTCAAAAGATTTGACCCAAAGTCTTCACTCTCGGAGGAGCAACAGGTCTATACAATCCATCCCACAGTCCTGTAGGTGCCAATCTCTCAGTTACTCCTTTCCCTTTGGAGAAAGCTGCAAGCAATTGCTTCTCTGTTCCCCCACCTCCACCTCTCTCCTTTCAGAGCCTTGATTCACAAATGCCTAATTGTGTAATTAAACTATTATCCATACCAGCAGTGACTAAAAAGGATCACAGTTGTCAAACACAAGGTTAGTTTCATGTCGTGCTAGCAAACTCCTACTCTTCATTACTGCCTTGCTTTGCAGAACAAACAGCCAAAAGCCTCACAAAATTTTAATTGCACAAGGAACAGTCCTTTGGAACCTGGCAGCCCTGGCCCATTTTTTACTCATTTTCCTGCCTTGTAAGCCACATTATCTTACGCATCCCCCCAATTCCAGTTGGAACTGTAAATAACTTTAAGGCTTTTCTGCATACATCCCCAGCCCCCTCTTTTGCCCAGGTGTTTTCTCAAGAACATATTGGGATTAAATGATTTGGATCAGAGGTGGGTTCCTACTGGTTGGGCCCTGTTCAGCCGAGTAGGTAGTAACTCAGCCAGACACGCAGCCAAAACGGTTTTACCCTCAGTGGCACCATCTTGATTTTCTGTTCTGCACATGCACAGAAAAATCTTCATTGAAAAAAAATGCATTTTTTTCCTTTTTTAATGTGCGCATGCACAGCATTAATAGGTGCAAATGCTCATGCGCGTGGAGCGTGCTTCTGGCATGCACGCAAAAAATTTGGGGTGCCAAACCGATAGTAATGTTGGCAGGAACCCACCCCTGATGTGGATTTATAACACATCTACATGGAAACTTTAAAGAAGGTGTAGCCAACTTTGGCCCCTTTAAGACCCGTGGATTTCAACCCCGGTGATGGGGAATTCTCGGAGCTGAAGTCCACAAGTCTTAAAGTGGCCAAGGTTGGACACCTCTGCTTTAAAAGGTGATAGTCATAGTAATCAAAAGAAATTAGAATTGACTAATTTCAAATCACTTGTGGTCAAATGAGTGGCTATATAAATTTGATTAACAAACAAATGCAATGTCAAATAGATCAAACATGAACAACATCACTTGTGTTATCTGCCCACCAGTCTACTTCTGACTGGATTTTCCTTCAGTGCTTAGCAGCAAAATGTAGATACATACCAGAGGTGGGATTCAGCTGGTTTGGACTGATTCAAGTGAACTGGATGTTAATTTTAATCAGGTTTGCCAAACTGGTAGTTGAAAGGAGTGGCTGAATCCACCCACCCCTCCCCTCCCAGGAGTCTCCACAAGGCCCATTTTGAATGCTAGGAATGTGCAGGGCCCATGCGGAGGCTCTGGGAGGGCAAAAAACGGGCTTACCGGAAGTACTAGAAGTCTGGAAACTGGCCCATTTCTGGCCTCCAGAGGGCCTCTGCAACTTGGGGGAGACTATTTTTGCCCTCCCGGAGGTTAGAAAAAAGCCTGCGGAGCCCGAGGAGGGTGAACCCCCCCCCCATGGTTTCAGGAAGCCGACTAAGCCATGCCCATCCAGCAACTGGGCAGAGAACTGGTTGCTAACATTTTTCAATCCTACCCCTGCACACAGCTATCTTTAACTATTTATCCCAGCAAATTATAAGTGGCACATAGGAAACGGCAATCCATTCTACACTCATTGGCCAATCCATCAGAAACTCAACTAAGCTCAGCAAGACACCACTGGATCTCTTGAGTTTGCACCTGGTTGAATTCCAGGGATCACTGGTTGTGGTGGGACAACAATAATTATTTTCATAAATTTGAAGGGTCTCTGGGATTGGAGACCAAATAGAAGACTAGTTTTTCTAGAAGAAGCCTTCTGTACAGTATCCTTTCAGTCTGTATTACACACGGTTGATGTACATGAGGAAGTAAAAGAATTCTGCCATGAAATTGATGGGAAGGGAACATAGAAAGAGCCATTTGAAAGACAATTCTTGGTTACCACTGAGAATATTCCTGAAAGTCGCATGCAAAGAGCTGGAGTTACATGTAAAAGAAACATTTATGATGGGGGAATTGGGGAATAAAAGCAAATTGTAAGATTATTTGCAATTAAAGTAGGGTCTAGTTTTACATTTAAAAATAGGTTTCAGGGCAATTCATATTAATAGTTACATGAATTAGGGGAAGATGCTTAGAAAGCTTTTATAGACGTTTACTGTAAAGATAAATTGTTGCTAATTTTCCTATAAATTCCTATAAATTTCCTAAAGTCTCTAAAGGCAAAACATATGACCACAATTCTGTCCTACTAGTCTGGAACCTTGATTAACCTTCTAAACACAAAGCAGACTAGGACTGGATCTGGTGTAACAACAGTACTACTGTCTATAACCTCAGGATCTTCAAATAAAAATGTAACAGATTAACAGAGTTGGAAGGGACCTAGTAGGTCATCTAGTCCAACCTCCTGCTCAAGCAGGAGACCCTACACCATTTCTGACAAATGGCAGTCCAATCTCTTCTTGAAAGTGATGAAGCCTCCACAACTTCCAAAGGTAAGTTGTTCCATTGGTTGATTGTTCTCACTGTCAGAAAATTCCTCCTTATTTCCAGGTTGAATCTCTCCTTGTTCAGTCTCCATCTATTATTCCTTATCTGGACTTCAGGTGCTTTGGAAAATAGCTTGACACCCTCCTCTCTGTGGCAGCCCCTCAAGTATTGGAAGACTGCTATCATGTCTCCCCTGGTCCTTCTCTTCACTAGACTAGCCATGTCCAGTTCCTGCAACTGTTCTTCATATGTTTTAGTCATCAGTCCCCTAATCATCCTGGTTGCTCTTCTCTGCACTTTTCCTGCATTTTTCTCTGCACATCTTTTTTATAGTGTAGTGATTAAAATTGGATGCAGTGTCCTAGGTATGGTCTTACTAGAGCTTTTTTGAGTGGTATTATTACCTCCCTTGATCTCGATTCTATCCCTCTGTTAATGCAGCTTAGGATTCCATTGGCTTTTTTGGCTGCTGCTGCTGCACATGGCTGGCTCATGTTTAGCTGGTTGTCATCCCTGAAAAGAAAACTAGCCTACTTCATTGGGGCTGTTGCAAAGATGACAGGGAGAGGACCATAGTCTCCCACTGCAGGTGAAATATCATTCTAAAATGTAATACAAATAATTTACTAACAATATTTTAAAGCCCTTGATGTGTTATGATGCCCTTTCACTTCCCCTGTGTCAAAATGTTAATGCATTAAAAATATGTAACCTTGATGTAATAATATTTGGCCCATTGATGATTTCACATTCTTGGGTTTTACTTATGAGCCTGTGACTGCTCATTAGCCCTGTGGGCTTTTGTTGAAAAGGGCGGGAGGATGACCAATGCACCCCAGGTATGAGAATTATTTCCCCAGGCCCTGCAGTTGTTACTCCAGGTTCTCAACAAAGGAGCAGGCTTCTGGTGCCATGCACACTTTCCATGTGCAAAAAAAAAGAGTGACAAAATAGATTTCTCCAAGTAAGTTTCCACTTCCTCAAACTCTGTCATCTAATTTCCCTAGCAGAGAAGGAGCGGAAGCAAATGAGGAAAGCAAAATAAATCAAGTTAGTGTGTTCATGATTGGGACACTGTGTAGCTGCAGAAAATGTGGTGCATTATACTGTAAGGGCATTAATGGCTGAAATATCTATTATTTTCTCAAATGCTGATTTTATTCAGAATATTAAAGTACTGGCACTCCCCTGGGAGCAAAAATGAGCTGCAGCACCCCCCCTCCCGTGCCCTGTTTTGGGCCTCCTGGGAGCAAAAATGGGCCACAAGGGGGGACACCGCACTCACCTAGGAGCCAAAACGGGGGGCTTGGGGAACAGGGCAGGAAGGGGCAGGGGCAGCCAGCAATTTAACAACCAGTTCACCCGAACTGGCCCAAACTGGCTGAATCCCACCACTGGGATCACCTGAATCAGAATGCAAACGGGCGTGGAACCTTCTTGGCACTGCTGAAAGGACCGTGTTGTAAACAGGAGATAGATGGTGTCGTATTCACCCCCCTCCGCTGAGAGACGGAAAAGCACATTTGGGGACTTGTATTTCACCACTCCCCCCCCCCCCCCGCGCCAATTTTCTAGTCCTATTTTCTGAGATCAAATCATGATCAAGCACCATCACTGGAGGTTTTTAAGAAGAGATTGGTCAGCCATTTATCTGAAATGGTACAGTGTTTCCTGCTGAGCATGGGGTTGGACTAGAAGGCCTCCAAGATCCCTTCCAACTCTGTTATTGTTACTGTAGCTTTACACCCAGTTCATTAACATAAAAAATCTAAGTTAGCGAACTCACCCACCAGGTTACTTTTGAATATGTAAAAAGGTTTAAAAGGAGAAGAAGACTGCAAGAGAACATTCAAACATTACATTCTTATTAGGGGTGCAAAGGACTTTCACCATAGATCTTGCTGGGAGTAGATTGGAGTTTATTGCTTCTAATGGATTCATGGCAGTAGGAACACATGCAGAACGCAGTAAAATGGATTGCAAGAACACCAATCTATATATCTCTAGTCCCAACCTGCTGTCTTGAGTGGATTGGATCAGCAAGAAGCAACATCGGGTGTTATTTCTGCTTTTTTCCTTTAGCTCTCAATAATATAGTTTAATTTATTCAGTTTAATATGAGCATCTATTCCAGAAGACTCTGGACAGTTTATCCAATCCATAAAACAGGGTAAAATACCACCACCGAGATTATGAAAGATATTTGAAAATTTGTCAGCTAAATGTTGCAAGTGTAATCAGATACCAGGTTCATATTATCATATGTGGTGGACATACCCAAAGGCAAAAAAAATGCTGGAATAAATTACATGGTTAGAAAAAATGATAAAGCAACACATAAATTTGAAATCACAAATATTTTTGCTGGGTATCTTACCAGAACAGTTTAATAAAGGGAATACGTATTTAATTTTACATGGGTTAATGGCAGCAAGAATTGTGTATACACAACAATGGAAAAATGAAGAGATCTCTGCAGAGGTGTGTTATAAAAAAAAGAGCAAGTGTTATAAAAAATATTAGAATGTACTAAGATGGCTAGATTAACACTTAAAAGGAAAGGAAAGGAAGAAACAGAATATTTCTTAAGATGGGACTTGTTTCACCAATGACTAACTAACAGAAACAGAGATTAGAAACTAAAAAGATTAAAAGGATAATTATTTATATAATGAATTTTTTTAAAGCTAATTGTACTATTACTATGCGATTAATATTGATATGTATATTATGATATTCATTATGATTATTGTTGTATCTTTACTCAAAACTAATTGTACCCAGAACGTTGTTCAGATAGATATGGTATGTATGTATGTATGTATGTATGTATGTATGTATGTATGTATGTATGTATATGTATGTGTGTGTGTATATCTATATATGTATGGATACACACACACACACATCATACAGAGGTGAGTTGCTCCTGGTTTTACTACAGTTTTGCTTCACGCTGGATTTGCATGTAGTTTACTGTAAATTGTTCTTCGTGCATGCACAGAACAATTTACAGTGAACTGCGCATGCACTACTAAAGAACATGCTGCCAAGGGCAGCGGCAACTGGGGAACCGGTTCGGGGGCATGGCAAGCTTGGGTTGCTGCCAGTTCTGTGACCCAGGCCTAAATTCCACTACCAGTTCAGCCAAACCAGGCTGAACTGGAAGCAACCCACCTCTGATATCAGATATTAAAAATAATAATATAATATAATTTATTCAGTTTAACACGGGCATCTATTCCAGAAGACTCTGGACAGTTTACCCAATCCATAAAAAAGGATTAAATGATTAAATCAGTCCAAGCCCACAAAAAAAAAAAAGGCAGCCCACACCAAAACAACTTGAAGGGCCAGCCTCTGGCTTTTGAACTCTCATTAGTATTTCAAAATTCTGCCTAGACCGCAGGGTGGAAATTTTAACAGCCAAAATGACCTGGAATACAAACCATCACCTCAAATGGCCCTCCAAGTTAGATCATTCTTGTTGGACAAGAGCAGCCTAATATGGACGGACAAGGTCATCCTTCAGAGGGACTTCTGCTGGAAAAGGGGTGAGCGCCTAATGGACCTGCAGAGTTTTAAATGCCAGCCTGGATCGTATCTTACCTCCCATTAGTTTCCTCAGCCATGCAATTCATAGTTCTTAGGGGAGGGAGCAGCTCTTTTTGGGGGGAGTGCTTGGAGAATGAGAAATGCTGCAGGCAAAGATGGATGAGGAAACAAGTTCTCCCATCTGGGAGGCATCTAAGAGGCTTTCCCAGAACCTTCCCCAAAATGTTAAAACTAAAATAAAGTAACCAGGATTCACTTGGTTGCACTGCCCCAAACTCTCTTAAACCTCGACACATCTGTCAGTTTGGTTCCTGCCATGACGAGAATCAAACTTTGCCAACCTTGGGAATTTTGGGCAGGTAAGCTTGAAATGCTGGACACAAATCAAAAGCATCTTGAGGCCAAATCTTGGCCACACCATCAAGCTCAAACAAGGTGTCCGTTGCCAATATTGTCATTCAACACTTTGCTCAATCAAAACATCGCTCTATTTATTGGCCAGGTGTCCTGCCCTGAGTGCATAGTGGAAGCATGCATCATTAAGCAATCTGCATTTCAGGGGGCATCTTCATAGTGATTTAGGGCAGAAATGTTTTTAGAATTCCTCAGTAGGAATTCTGTTTAATATTCAAAACATCAGAAAACCAAACAGGAGGAGGAGGAGGAGGAGGACGAGATGGAAAGGAAAGGGAAGAGGAATGAATAGTACCATAGTAGTACTATTTTTCCCGAAAATAAGCCCTCCCTGGATAATAAGCCCAATTGGACTTTTGAGCGCATGCGCTAAAATAAACCCTCCCCTGAAAATAAACCCTCCCCTGAAAATAAACCCTCCCCTGAAAATATTGTAACACAGCAGCAGCCAAGAGGTGACCACACTCACTGCCTCCTGCACCTCAAAAATAATAAGACCTCCCCGAAAATAAGACCAAGTATATATTTCGGGGGTCTTTCAGGGAAACATGGTGGTGGTGGTAGTAGTAATAGTAATAGCAGTAGTAGTAGTAGTAAAAATGGAGGTGTATTCATTCCAAGCTTTCCCCCCCCTTATGGGTCAAAAAGAAACACCCTAATTACTATACCAGACTGTTTCTTCTATTTAAAAATGAGCCCAATGTGATGCAAACACTGCAAATCCACGTGGCATTCTGCTTTGTGATTTAATGGGTAACCCTGTTTAGGCCAAGGAGAAATTTGAGGACAATTTCACATGTACACAACAGTAGAGCTAGGCCCCAATGGGAACCTCTGGATTCACACATCATAGCTTAATGAACTTTGGTTTAATAAAACTATGGTTGGCTGGGTTTCCATTATACACGAAGCCATATACCATGGTTCAACCATCATGTTAATACATTAAGCTGAAACCAAACTGACATTATAGCTGAGTGTGATTCATGAACCAGCAAAGGTCATGGTCCTTGATATTATAAACATGGTTTTAAGAGCATAGGGTCCAGAAAGATAGAAAACAGGATAGCTGGATTTATATATTTGCACATAAAACGTTGGCTGGTTTTAAAATACTCCTCTAAGATGTTGTAGAAAGAATAAAAATGATGATTTTGATTGTTTGATTCCTTTCTGGAAACTGGTTGGCTGCTGAAAACTGTCCAGCATTGGGTTTCACATTTTGTTACCACCAGTTCGCCGCCCACGCACCTGCCTGCTTGGTGGGCCCATGCACCGCTCCTGCACATGTACCCTGCCTCAAAAATGTGCCTAAATAGGACAGCATAGAGCCGGGGCGAATGGGTAGGGCAGGCCCATCCACAATTTGTGCTACTGGTTCGGGTGAACTGGTCCGAACCAGCTGAATCCCACCTCTGAAACTTCAATTTGATAGCTTCAATTTGGCAAGTAGGCCTAATACACCCTTTCCCAAGATTACATTTAAAAAATAGGATGGAACTATGTAAGAGACATCTGCTGAGATTTAAATAAATAAAAAAAAAGACTTCCGGTGTTTTTAAAGAATGAAACTTGGGAAATGGCAAGTAAAGGAAAACTTACCTTTAGAGAGGGAACACAAGGTGACTTTATACCCAATAATCTCTCCCTCCTACCTAGATCTTTTTCAGAATGTAGCAAGGGGGATTGTTGGCACAATTCTATTCTAAGCTGGTACAGCAGGAAAGGCCTACAAGATGGACTTCTAAATGTGTGAGAAAGGAAAATGCATGGATTGAGCATCTCTTCACCCTTGCTCATCTTGAGCTTGCAATAATGCAGAAACCTGAGCTTAGCACTGATGATGTGACCTAGTTGGGTCATGAAATGCCTGCAAGAAAGCCACTAAACTCAGGATCTTACATTTCAACCTGGAGCTACAAATATTCTCCTTTATTAGTAGAGAAACTTGCATCCAAATTCTGACCAAGGAAATGTGTACCTGCTGCAATTATCGCAATGATGCAGGTCAATCTGCTTACAACTAATATTTCCCCTTCCAGCATTTGGGGTCTTTTCCCATGTAAGATTGAGATTGTCTTGGCAACGTTTCAGCAAGGTCTCACTCGCCATCTTCAGAGACCCTGGGTTTAGTGAGATCTCACTGAAACGTTGCCAAGACAATCTCAATCTTACACGGGAAAAGACCCAAATACAACAAGACCAGCACACACACACACACACACACACACACACACACACACACATCTTTTGAATATTTGAAGGTATGAATGGTTCCTAGAACAAGCAACATGATTTGAGAGAGCACCTGTACAGTTACACTTTGACACAGTGTGATTTCATTCCCAGCTTTCCAACAGCTGTACATTTAGATAGATTATTGTGAAATGAAAGGCATAATTTTCACTCTATACCTGAGATTCCCTGAACAAACTTGGAAATTTCTCCATTCTCAAATTTCCTTTTGCTAGCAATCTAATGGCTACTTTGTAAGATGCTTTCTCCAGCCCCCGGTGGCTCATTCTGACATATAAGCATTTAGTGATGCCTTGGAGATGCCCAAACCATCTCTTCTGGGTATATTGTGACAGAAGAGGAGATCTAAAGATAATTAAAAATATTATGAAATAGGAAAGTGTGAAGGAGAAATTCTAAACCACAATGGGGCTCTTTGGAGATTACATGACAACTTTAAAAAAGAGCATTGATTCTCAATGTTTTCCTTTAAGACAAGACTGAAAAGCTTTTGCGAGCCACTATATAAGCCAAAACTTGAACATTAAAAATGTGAAAATGGCCCAAATCCTACAAGATTCTTGAAATTTAACTGACTTTGTAATCTTATGGGACTTCAAATGTATTTTAGGAGTAGAGTCATTTTAGATTATGGTAAGCAAAAATCAGGAGTCTGGTAGCACCTTTTCCAATTATATACAGTATATAAAAATATTATAGGACAACAGCTCACTTCACCAAATGCATTGCAGGAGCTGAACTGAGGTAAGATTTAATTTTGGGCAGTGTAATATTGTCTAAGAAATCCATTTCGGAAAGAAAGGATTTAATTTCATGATGAATCTTTTATGAGAAGCCATTATAAGGTCACCATGCCTGAGTTTGGAAGGTCAATGATAGGATTCCAGGCACAAATGTTATTTTTGGCTTTGCAATTTAATTTGAGGATATTCCTCAGGATGGGGAGAAATAGGCTTGGATTGAACTCAAGCAAGGTGGGATGGCTTCCTTTGACTTTCTATGGAGTCGTAATCTCCAGACCCAACAGGTTCACCACCTAGGACTTCTCTTGCTAGGAGTGCAAGGGAGAGGGGCGGTCTGGCCAGGAGGTCCTCTGATCAGCTTCATTAGTGCATCAGAGTCCGCTCTCTTTAGAGCAGGATGCAAACAGAAAAGGCACATTTTCATCACTGTCATCTCTGATTAAGATTTCTGTAATCTGTGGTAGACAGGATTCTCATTGAGGTCCACCTGGAGACCAGTCAGCATCCTGCATCCTTACTGGTCAGCTTCAATGCTGCCCTGTTACTGTGGCAGCAGCTTTGGTTGCCAGGTTATTTCTGTATGAGGTTTGAAATGCTGTTGCTACCTTTAAAACCGTTAATGACTCAGAGACTGACTATCCAAGAGATGGCCTTTTTCTGATCAAAGCAAAGGGGAATGTTTGCTTGGGCCCTCCAAGTAGGCATTATAGGTTGTTTGGATGTTATATCATAGTATTATTAGTGTTCTGTTGTATGGCATACATTGTAAATTGCCCAGAAGAGCACTTGTTTAGTCTAGTGATTAGGATGCTGGACTCAAGAGGAAAAAACCCAAATTCTGATCCTTCCTTTAGGCGAGTCTTCCTCTCCAACCCTAAGAGGAAGGCAAGGGCAAACTATCTCTGAAAATCTTGGCAAACAGATGACACGGAGTCTGTCTTTGTAGTCTCCAAGGACACATCTGACTTCAGAAATTGCTTAGAGTTCATTTGGACGGAGGCCGTGCATGGATTTCATAAAACCAACTAAAAGGGATATGAGGATGAAACAAATGCCATTGTGATGTCATGACTGATTTTATTTTTCACCAGAGGTTGAACTGTGCTGGTCTTTGGACTTTTATCTGCTATGAAATAAAGGACAGATGTGTCATCATGCAAAAGGATGTTTCAATGTTTAAAAGGATGATATCTCAGGTGTTCGAAAATTCTGCATCTTTTTATTGTTGCTGTTAAAGAAATAAATAAAGCAAGACTGGATCAAATGCCTAATAATTATGGGGATATAAGACATTGATTCAGAGATTTGATTCAATTTTTTTTCCAGGCAAATCTCTATGAACTAACTTTTCCACATACTCAAAACCTTTTTTAAAAAACTTGTTCTGGACAGCTTAGTCAAAGTGACCTAATTAGGGAGTTTGAATTAAACCATTGAATCGATCTGATTCAAATTTAAATCTGAGCTGAATCAATGGGTTGAACTTAAATAGGCCACCATCCAACCACAAATATTCAGAAGTTTAGAGTGAATTTAAGGCAGAGGAAGGCTGCAATAATAGAGAAAGCAAAATAAGTGGTTGTATTTGATAAAGAATTCAGCTCCCTGTGAATTTAAAAGTCAGGTGAACAGACATGGCAAAACATCTGACCATTTTGCCATGTCCATTCCTTTATCTCAGCTGTCAATTCTATCACCCATCTCCTCCCACTTATGACTGCATGACTGTAATCTTACGGTTTATATTGAAATTGATTGTTTTCTGGTTGTTTATTTGTACCCTATGACTATCATTAAGTGCTGTACCTTAGAATTCTTGACGAATATATCTTGTCTTTTATGTACACTGAGAGCATAAGCACCAAAGACAAATTCCTTGTATGTCCAATCACATCAGGCCAATAAAGAATTCTATTCTATTCTATTCTATTCTATTCTATTCTATTCTATTCCATTCCATTCCATTCCATTCCATTCCATTCATTCTGAATTCTATTCTATTCTATTATATTCTCAGTAAGAAAAATATACTATTACTTAATGCCTGTTTTTGCAACCAGGCAAAACAATGTGGAGCTCACCAGATGCTGCAGAACTGCCCGCAGTCCTTCTCAGCACAGTTAATAGTGAGAAATGATGGGAGCTGCTGCAGTCCAAAAACATCTGTGGAGCTTCCTGTTGCTCAGATGTTGCAAGAGAAAATAATACTTTAATTTGCACACACATCAACATTAGTTGAAATTATATCACAATATGATGCGCATCAGTGGTGGGTTTCAGGCGGTACACCCCAGTACAGGCATACCGGAGCCTGCCCGGAGCACCGAATACTGTTCCGGTACAGTGCTCCGGAGGGCCCACCCGTCCACCTGAACTCCTTACCGGTCTTTTAAGTCTTCCGCTGAGCAGCTGGAGCGTAAGATGCATGCACACATTGTGTGCGTCCATGTGGATGATGCTGGGCCCATTCCAACCACACCAGTTGGAATGGGATCCAGAACCCACCACTGATGCGCATAGTAACGAACCCTGTAGATGGAACACCACATTTAGCACAGTCCTTCAGTTAAGCATTTTCTTAATATAGATTTGGCACAAGCGAATGGCTGTGTTAGAGAACTCCCACTTTTTTCAACACTGAAGGACATTTTGAGATTTGTCCTGCTCATAACAGTCCAAAAAAACAAACCTACCAAAAGATAGTAGAACTTAACAGCTTTTAAAACCCAGATTTCTCTCTCATGAAAGACCGTAAAAAGCTGCAGCCAGAGATCAATCTACGGACAAGCAGTCAGGAAGGGCCGTGAAGTTTTGGTAATGCACTTTGTCATTTCTTTAGACATTTGATACACAAAGTAGCTAAAGTAGGTCATTTTAGAGTGTTCCAGCAAATACATTTTCCCCAAGCTTGGAGTAACTTTGCCAAGGTTCACTGAAGCCTTCAGCACATTTTTTTTTTGAAATGCAATTATTATTTCCAAAACCATCTATGCAAAATAGTACTTGCATCCAAGCGTGAAGAGAGACAGGAACACTTTGTGATAACAATAAAACTAACATTGATTAATGATTCAGCTACAAACACCACAATGAAATTGATTCAGCTACCAACGTGCCAGTTAACAAGTGAAAAGTTATTATTTCAAGGTCAGTCAAGAGATGTGACAGAGTACATTGCTTCAAAGCTCATGGAATAAACTTCCAGGCTTCCTTCTTTCCTTTCCTTTCCTTTCCTTTCCTTTCCTTTCCTTTCCTTTCCTTTCCCTTCCCTTCCCTTCACCTCACCTCACCTCACCTCACATCCATCCATCCATCCATCCATCCATCCATCCATCCATCCATCCATCTATCTATCTATCTATCTATCTATCTATCTATCTATCTATCTATCATCTACCTACCTACCTACCTATCTATCTATCTATCTATCTATCTATCTATCTATCTATCTATCTATCTATCATCTATCATATATAATCTGTCTGTCCGTCCGTCCGTCCATCCATCCATCCATCCATCCATCCATCCATCCATCCATCCATCTATCTATGTCTATCACAATTTTACACAGCATTGTAAAAACAAAGAAACAACAACAACAACAACAAAAACAAAACCCCTCAGCAGAACAGCCATTTACTTTCAGAATTCTTGATGGTGAAGACCTCCACAAAATGCTAGGCCTTTAGGTTACACAGAAAAGTGAAAAAAATATCTCAAAAGATGGCAAAGGCTGCATTATGGCCAAGAACTCTGTATGGATGTATTCATGAAGCTACCAGAGAAGAGTTTGACTTGAAGGAGATGGCATCTTTTTATTTCAGTTGCATCCAACCTTAAAACCAAATGACCAGTGAAATATTGTCCCTCCTCTCATCTGAGTACCATCCACACAAGAAACCAGTGCTTGTTTGCTCTACACTTTATCAGTATCGTGGGTGCTACAGCACTACCAAGAACAGAAACTTCTTCCCTGGGTAATTAACCTCCAGGTGCCATGAAATTCAGACTATTGGCAGAGGAAGCTGAAGACATTTGGTTACCTGAACTGGAGCTCATCAACAATTCATTTGCAACCAACTCTATAACGTTGGTTAAACAAGTATTCTACCCACTAATATAGCATCCTATTGATTATGATACAAGATTTACAAATCACATGTCATCTGAACTTTTTATGAATGAATACCAAAAATTGTTTAATTTATCTACACAAAGTACTCCAAGCTCTTATCTATGCAGAAACTATGCAAGATTGAAATAGTGGTTCCAAAGAAGAGCTAACATTTATGACTATTCTGTGTCATTATTTAAAACAATTGCCCTAACATGAAGGAAGATTTTCATAGACACCATTAAAATGATAATGGTCCTACTGTGAAATGACTACAGAAACAGCCACTTTAGTCAAATAGAAGACTTCTGGCAATCAGGTGGAAAAGATATAAAGAAAATCCTTGGATAATTTCTCATTGTTCATAGCTTTAATCAACATCTGTAACCAACTTGATAAAGCAAAGACTTCTTGTCTGAAAATCTCTCTGATTCTCAACATGAAAACCACCCAAGAGCCCATTCAATTCCACTATGACTATCTCCCCTATCCTGCTGCTCAAGATAACCCTACATTAATCTTGTCTATCATCTTTGTAGATCAGCATTGCTCCTAGAATTTCACTTTTGTATACATGAGAGTATTAAGATGTTTTATTCTTAGGTAGAGTGAAGTGAGAATGGATTAGTAGCTTAAAATCAAATAGAAAGATGATGAATTTTGCATCTCATAAACATGACTGGCTTTCAGAGATGCTATCCTCCCATCTAACTATAGATGAACCCAATGGGATAATGGGATCCAGGATGATAGGAACTTTGCATTTTGAGGCATCTTGATGATTATCTATTAATTGTTACTGTTCTTGTTTAATTGTACTTGAACTTTTGTTGCATATGAATATAGGCCCTTCCTCCTTAATCACATATTTTTCGAATGGACTGACAAATGTCAAAACTATACAAAATCCAAGCTAGTTTTCCAATTAAAAAAATGCATGGAAGAAAACGATGTGCTTAACTGGCACTGGATTTGGTGAATGACCGATCTCCTTGGCAGAGAAAATAACACTATGACATAATAAGCTTTTCTTTTATCTCTAGCACTTCACTGTTTTTCTTCCAGGTGCTAATGGTAAAGATGTTCTCAACTTAAGTGTGAGTCTTGATGACTGTAACCATGCTGTTTTCTTGGCAATGACACGGAAGATATTTAATACTGCAGATTTGATTTCCTAAACTAGTTAAGAGTCATGAAAATCCACACAATCCCATCCCAATATTAACTAGGCCCAACTCTACATAGAGCAGCCTGGACCAGCCACTTGCTGGGTGCAAAAAAATATGAAATGTTACATGACTCTGCATTTCACTGATCAGAAGCTGGTGGACACAGATGAATGGGAATAGTATGCTCTCCTGCAACCATGCTACTAAGATACTTTCCCATGGCGTTAATGAAATCAGAGGAGGTAGTAGAATTTAAATGAGCATGCCAAGAAGAAGAAGAAATGCATTGGATACAAAAAGCAAAGGAGAATTAATGGGGTAGGAACACAACAAACCCAAAATGTTAAAAAGGAGAGTTGAGGATATAAGACAGAGGGATGGACAGGCATTCAAGGCTCAAAGGGCAGTTTAGAGAGTGGGAAAAATGAAGAACAAAGGTGGCTGGTTTGCACTGGATTTTTCTTGGTAACACAGTTGCTTTGAGCCAAGTTTCCTAGTGATCTTCTCTGCCAGATGTTTGAAAGGTTTACCCATCTTCCTGCCTGAGCCAAGGTGAAGACTTGGACCTGCTGTATTTCAGAGGGAAGCCGATGATCTGGAAGGGCACCGACTTGGAGGCAGGATCCTGCACTGACCTGAAGATAGCAGGCTAGCTTAGCTTACATGATCCACACAACTGTGTATTCCCATCCATCACTGCTGCTTGCACTCTGCCCTGCTGAAACAGATGTTGCCACGCAGAAACAGTGGTACTCATGTGCACCATAGAGGCCAAGCTCTCTTTTGCACACCACGCACCTAATGGTGTGCTGGGCTGCCTCTGAGCCTCTTTGCCCATTTGGAGAAAGTGGAGTTGTTGCAAGAAAAGGAAGAAACATGGCCGAAGAATTGAACAGTTCCCACCAGCACAAAGCAATCCCCCAAAGGGCTCTTGCACCCAGGCTATCATCACCCAGGCCTTGATGTCTAAAGACCCAGTCATAGGTTGCTCTTTTCAAAGCCAAGAAATCTAGGAAGTCAAAAGAGAAAACAGACACGAAAAAGATGAATGGAAGATAGCCATGCTTTCCGGGACCTTCAAATAAATCTTCTGCAATGAGCAAAGTGGTAGATTCTGGGGCTTAAACAGCCCCTGACATCTCCAGGGATTCATATGAGCACTGCCTACATGGGCACCAAGATAGGTCTCCAGATAAGGTGTAACAGATATGAATTTAATAAAGGAGACTATTTGTAGCTCAGGGTTGACATGAGGGGTCCCTGGTGCTCTCTGAGCTTGCTTGTTTTCTTGCAGATGTTTCATGACCCAACTAGGTAACATCATCAGTGCTTGAAGGATGCGGGGTTTGCAGGGAGGAGGAAGAGGAGGCAGCTGAGGTCTTTGGTGCTCTCTGAACTTGCTTGTTCAATTAGGAATAGCCTCCAGTGCCAAATGGGAGACTTATGCAGACATATACACAACTTCCCACAGTGAGAAAATATATCAAATTTTGAAAATGTTTTGTTCAAGCCTCTGGTTCATCCAATTAAAAGGTTATAGACCAAAAACATGGGCATAGTAGGATAGTATTTGTATTTTATACAAAGGTGGTTTTTTTTTCTGGAAGAGAGATGAATGGTTGCTAAGCGATTAAGAGGAAAAAACCTAGGCAAAACTGGGCACCAAATGAAAAGGAGAGCTATAGAAAGCTGCTTGTCAGAGGCCATGAGGAACCTATTGCCATTACAAAAGGAAGGTTTGGAAGATGAAATCAATATTGAAGTAATCCTGGGAATTTTATTAGTTGATGGGAAAATTAAAAAGCAATTAAAAACATATGTAACTGAAATGAATGGGCAATGAAGAGCCCCACTTCCATGGTTACTCCACAAGAAAAGTATTCTCATGCACACATCATCATATAAAATCCAACTGATACATTTTAGGAGATTTAATTCAACTCTGTTTTATATAGATACTGTACATTCGCAAAGCTGTGCTGCACAAATAATATGATAATCATGCCTGGAGGAGCCTAGAGATGAATTTATTATGAATTTAAAGAAAAGAAGACCCAAAGGGGTATTTATGATCAGAAGCAAAGCCAGGATGCTATAACTGAATGTTTCTGCACCTTCAGGATAAGGTTAAGTTGGGTATCCTCTCAATGATCATTTAAGTATAAGTGGCTGATGCTACTCCACTAAATGTTTGCATTTCATTTTCAATAAGGGAAATTACTTTGCAATTCACATTTCCCAACATAAAAATGATACATTGCCCTCTGACTGTGAAATGAACTTATAAAGAAGATCCACATACTTGCACTCAGGAATGAGCACTCAGAGATGTGGGTGTATCTCAAAAAAAAAAAGAGAGAGAGAGAGAGGGAGAGAGAGAGAGAGAGAAGAAATGTTTAGACTGCAAAAGAACCAAATAAATGGGAATAATTCAAAACTGTCTAGACACTTCCAATTTCCATGCAGCTAGAAAGACTGATGCGAATAAACAGCAGAAGAAACCTAAAGTGCAGGCCCTGGATGTCTTTGAATTAGAAGAAGGGGTAGCTGTATGGAATAAAAGCATTTTAGACTGGATTCAGCAAAATAAGCAGGACAGTGACTTTCACTGATTGTAATAAGAAGAGCATTAAGGAGGAAGATATGACAGATGAAATAGTTGCACTTCAACTTCTCTTTCACTTTCCTAGAGTCTTGCCTAAAAAAACAACACAATGAAGTTTTTATGAGCAAAAAAAAGTCCATTTGAAATTATTTTCCATAAACAAGATTGTTGTGCCCTGGGATTGAAAATATTACTCTGTTTCTAATGGAAGTTGTAACTGGCAACTCCCTAAAGGAGCAAGGAATGGGACATAATTTCTCCAGAAGTGATTCCAGCATCTCTAGATCACCAAGACCAGCAACATTCCACTTAAGGTGAAAAAAAATTCTAGAATGATCCATACCACAAAACTGTAGAATATCTATAAATGAAATTTATCTATTTCTAGATAAAAACAATCCTGTTTCTAGATAATGCTCACGTTTTCCTGTGTATCCATATCAATAAGTAAGATTACACTGCCTGGTTAGATTTATCTTGTGCAAATTAAAGCAAAAGTTAATTTGAAAACCTGCACATTCTCTTGCGTGAAAGTTACTTGAAAATAAAACCAAATAAAGACTGCATTGGTATTCATTGAGGCTTGCATAGATTTACTGGCTGAAAAAATGTGAAATTAAAGCATTTGTCAGTTTGAGAGGAGCTGAACACCCAGGTTTTTTTTTTTTAAAGGAATATAGATTTTACCAATCAAACTCACATCCTCATTCAAAAGGCTGATGTGAAACAACTTTCCGTTTCAATCAAGTTTTCACACAGGGCAGAGCCTCTTTGTACTAGAGCAGAGATGTCAAACTTGTGCCATCATGGCGTCATCACATGCTGTATTGGGAGTTTCCCCCCTTTGCTAAACCAGGCAGGGATGGGGCCAGCACATGACACATCTGGCCCGTGGGCCGTGAGTTTGACACCCCTGTACTAGAGCATGCTTGACAAATGGCCCTCCTTATTTAAAAACAAGTGCTATTTATGTTGTATTAAAGATTGTTGGCAAATGAAGATATGTCTTCCTGCCAAAGAGTGTTTGTTGCAGTTCTGTGCTTCCCCCATAGAGTCATTTGTGACTCCTAAATGACACTTGTTGATCACTAAAATATGTTTCAAGGACTGTCCACCTCTAGTAGTAAATGGTCCATGCAAAGCATGTAAATGCATGGTTTTTTTTTCCACTTTTACTGAAAAGCCTTGAGAAGACATTCCTCAAGGAAGTGCACCATCTCCCTGTGATGACCAAGAGCTTGATGTGGGAAAAACTCTTGAAGCATTACAGGGAGAGCAGCTTAATCCTTCCAGGCATTAGCTGGACATCTAAGGCCTATCCAAGAGAAAGCATACCATATTCCCTCTGATATCTGTCTGTCTGTCTTTTTTTGTCCTTTTCTTTTCATCCAAAAAGAGAGAATACATCAATAAAGCTGTTATTAGGTGATTGTGCTTGATCAATTAGACTCTATGCTGTGCCAATTAGCAGCCTACTCCAATAAACTTCATATACTTCACACCACTTTGATTGAGACAAAGAAAGTTGCACCATGTGCCTTCCACATGTGGCATCTCAGAATTGACTTGACTGCAACAGCAATGAAAAAAACGCACACCTCTCTCTCACCTACATGGACATTAAATTGGCATCTGAGGGAAACAGAACAATCAGATCAAATTTAGGAAAATATATTACATGGTCAATATTCTCGTAATGGAGATGAAGTGTGACTGCCATGCCATTGCCCACTCTGGTCTAGAAAGCTTTCTCCAGCCAAGATTTTAAAGTAATTGCAGTGACAATCTGAAATACTTTGTAATTATCCCATTAATCCACCCTGTAATGGTGGACTGTGGTACAAAATCTTAAAAGGCTGTTTAAACCCAGAAGCTGCATAAATGCCCAACCTTTGAATGCTTAAGTACGTGATACTCCATCTAAAACTGTTGGCTGTGGCCAACCTTCTTTGTTGCCTGACTGCAATCCTGAAAACCCAGGAGCTATTTCAAGCATACATTTCAAAATCAGCTATTTAGAGATCAGACATTGCCCCATGTTCAGAAGATAGCTAAAGCTATTTGATAAGTACATTTAGAAAAAGAAAGGAGAAGGAAAGCAGATTAGCCAAAAATAAATAAAAAGTAAACCACACTCTGGAAGATAATCCTCTAAAATATTAAATTTTGGACACGGATTGGGTTTTGTGTGCACTAAAGCATAAATATAGAGAACTAATAAGTGCCATAAACACCTCAAGCCTTGGGCACAGAGGCATCAGTGATACAGATCTGATTACTGGACAGCCTTCTTGGCTTGCTTGTTTGACCCTTGCACACGTGAAAACTAAACTTCATTTGTTAAGCATGGTTAACTTTCTGGTTCATTAATAAGGGATGACTGAGCTGCCATCCCTCGGATGGGAAAGACCCTCCTTGCAAAAGCCGCTCAGCTTCCCAGAGGATGCCAACATCTGGAATTGGGCGGGTACAGAACAAAGGGCTGAGCAGCAGACCGAAACGCCACATCTGGTGGGTCTTCTCTCAATAAAGCCTGGTAGAGCCGAGCCCTGTCCAGGGTGCTGAAACCTCCCAACCTCCCTCTTCGCGTTTTTCGCTGTCCGCGCCGAGCTGCCACCTCTCCTCGCCCGGCGTCTCCGCTCGTCTCGGTCGGTCGCTACCCAGTTCGGAGGGGCCGGATCATCACCGGGGCCGCGCCGCGCATCGGGCGGATCCTCAACAGGTTTGGGGCTGGAAAAGAGCCGCCTTTCCCTTCGCCTTCTCGCCCCGGAATCCCCTCCTCCTAGGCACACGTCCGCCCCACCATTCAAGGCGCCGCAAAGGGGCTGGTCGGCGGTGGGGGCTTCGGTTTTTCCCCGAAGGGAGCATCGGCGGGAGCTCCCCGGCCGGGCCCAGTTTAGCTCCCGCGGCCTCCGCGCAACCGGGACACCCGTACAGGGTCCAAAAGGGTCAGCGACAGCGAGCAGCCGCCTCCCCTCCTTACAGCCTCTGGAAGCCGCAGCAGAGCGGGACTCCGCGAGGCAGAGGCAACCTGGCCGCGGCGGTCTCTTCCTCTCCAGGCAGACAGACGCTCCCTCGCCAGCTGAGCCCGCCCCTCCCTCGAAAAAATCCTTTTGTTAGCAACGAATTGCAAGTACGGGCTGCACCGAGAAGGGGGCGGCGGCGGTCCATAGCCGGCGGCGCAGAAGGCCGGGGGAGCGGGGTGGGGTGGGGGGTTTGGCACCGGCCTCGCCGCAAGGCCCTCGCGAAGCGCCAACTCACCGTCCCGGTCGCAGAGCTGAATGGCCTCCAGGCTGAGGTTCTTGAGGACATCCTCGCAGGGGCTGGCCGGGCTGCTCCGGGGATGGTCCAGGCGAGGCACCTCCATCCTCCCGACTCGTCGCCTTCCTGGGCTGGGCTGGGCTGGGCTGGCCACGAGCGCGGGTCTCGCCCCCTCCCTCGGAGCTGCGGGCGGGCAGCGGGAGCCAGGAGGGTGGGAGAGGGCGCCCTCTGCGACAACCTGGCTGCGCTCCTGCCTCTGCCCCGACTGGCTGGGAACTGCGTGGTGCAGCAGAGGCGCGCGCGCTCCCTCCCGCCGTCCCTCCCCGGGGCTGGCCGGCTGGCTGGCAGCGGGCGGGGATTAGAGGACGGGAGGAGCGACGGGCTGGCGAGCCCTTGCGCTGGCGCGGGAAAGGAGGAGGGGGAGGAGAAAGGAGGAGGAGGACACCGGTGCTGCTCACCTCGCTCCGCAGGAAGGAGCTCGCCGTTAACAGCGTCTGCCACGACGCCGCAGCTCTAGATACAGACCAGCGCCTGCTCCCCCAGCCCTCCACCGGCCGTGCAAGGCCAAGTTGAGCCCCTGAATCCCCCCTCCTCTCGCCCACAGTTGCTTACGTAAGGCTTGACCCAAGGCCGCGGGAGCGCTGCCATTTTGGGCTGCGGCGATTCTACCGGCCGCTGAATGGCAGGTAGACGCTCCCTCCAGGCCTCATTTTTGCTCCCCCCCACAAAGCGTCCCTTCAGACCCTTTCAGCCCGGATACGCTTTCATATTTGGGTTGGTGCTGAGCTTGCCCGCGGAGACGCAGCGCATTTCAAGAGACTCCGTGATTGCCCAATCTTTGGACTCCCAAGTTCATCTCCAGCCTTTCTCCTGCAAGTGTCTCTGCACCGGGGCTCCCAGGCACGCCCAAACCCCCATTCTCGGCAAAAGTGGAGTTGGGACTGAAATCCAAGGTCTGGGCAAACAGTAAGAAAAACCAGTGACACCAACTGCATGGTGAAGATCCTTCTTGTCTTCCCTTCAGCTCCTGCGAAGAGAGAGTTAGTTCCTTGGTGGCAGCTCAGAATTCCACAGTGGCCTATCTGGGAAGTTGAGAGGTTCAACTTCACTGGTGGCCACATTATAACTATCATTTGGAAGCTGGAGGCATCAGTCCAGGAAGTTAGTTAATCATGCCCCCCTTCAGCCCCTCCTTGAGATTTCCCACCACAGTTTTATGTAGTAGCCTGGCTCTACCCAATTTTAACCTTTTACACTACACATTCATTCACCCAGTTAATTTTATTAGAATACAGAATAACAGAGTTGGAAGGGACCTTGGAGGTCTTCTAGTCCAACCCTCTGCTCAAGCAAGAGACCTTAAATCATTTCAGATAAGCAACTGTCCAGTCTCTTTTTAAAAGCTTCCAGGGATGCACCCACAACTGCTGAAGGCAAGCCATTAGAACATGCACTGTTTATTATATGTTCTAATATACATATCATAACATATCCCATCTTGTTTTAGAATCTTGAGTTAGCACCCACAAGCATCCATACGCACTGAAGAAGAGCATGCTAAATCTGAATTGGATCTGAGTTTGTATTGTTTGCTAAAATCCTTTAAGAAACAAGGAGGTAGGAATCCAGCCCAACAATATCCTGAATTTTAATGGTTTAATAACTTTTTTGAACAAAGTTCTTCATTTCAGAAAATATAATTTGTCATTTTTTTTAAAAAAATACATGAGCTAAATAACATTTCCAAAATATTTATAATACACTTATCTACCTTCTCACCTTATCTTTTAGATGAGCCAATCCAAGCTATTCCTTTAGAAACATACTGTAGCTTTCTTTCTATTCTCTATGAAGGCATCTGCCTGCCTGTCTAGCTATCTAGCTATCCAGTTATTATCATCCACCCATCTGTCTGGTTGTCTGTCTATCATCCAGTTAGCTATCATCCATCCCTCTCTCCCCCTCTCCCTCTCTCTCTCTCTCTTTCACTAAATACTATCTATCATCCATCCATCCATCCATCCATCACCTGCCTGCCTGCTTGCCTGCCTATCTACCTACCTCTGTCTCTCTGTCTCTCTGTCTGTCTGTCTGCCTGTCTAGATATCTAGATAGCTATCTATCGGCCATCTATCCATCCATCCATCCATCCATCCATCGCCTGCCTGCCTGCCTCTCTCTCTCCAATCTATTTAATGATCTGTAATGCAGCTCTTGAAGTAAGATAACCCCTATGCTAATGTTTTACTTTCCACAAGCATCACTTTCCTCCTTCACCTAAAACAATGGGCCTAAAAAAGTGGACCTAATTCTTTGCAGCTTCATCTTTCCTATGACACAGACATTGTCAGTCTTTCTCCACATAGATGCATTTTTATCGATCGCAATTGACCATGGGAGGCCATGCTGGTATTAATTGCTCATCTAATAAAGTCAGGTAGAACTCCACATCTCACAGAAATAAGGCCTGCTAAGTTCAAATGGGTTTATTTCCAACTTAACTGTAGCTAAAATAATCCTTTAGTTTAATAGGATTTTGTACTGAACAGATATTTTCAGGACTTCAGTGTCTGTCCTTGAAGGACAAGTCATTGTAATATGTGTAAAAACATAACAAAGCAGGTAGGTTTCCTTGCTCAGAACATATATTTGAAATTGGGGGTCCTTGGTATTCTCTGAGTTTGGTTGTTTTCTTGCAGACGTTTCTGCAACATTTCTTGCTGATGCTGAAACCAAGGATCTCTCATTTCATTCCTGAGCTATAAATATTCTCCTTTATTAATGTTATTGTACGTTATATATTATTAATATATGAAATCAATTTATGGTGTAATCCTATACAGATCAGTTAAAAAACAAGAGATTGCAAGAGAATCCAATGGGATTTATACCCAAGGGAAGGGATGTGGTAGTTCAGTGGCTATGATGCAGAGCTTGTCGATCAGAAGATCAGCAGTTCAGCAGTTCAAATCCCTAGCGCCGTGTAACAGAGTGAGCTCCCATTACTTGTCCCAGCTTCTGCCAACCTAGAAGTTTGAAAGCATGTAAACATGCAAGTAGAAAAACAGGGACCACCTTTGGTGGGAAGGGAACAGCATTCCGTGCACCTTCGGCGTTGAGACATGCCAGCCACATGACCACGGAGACATCTTTGGACAGCGCTGGCTCTTGGGCTTTGAAACGGAGATGAGCACCGCCCCCTGGAGTCGGGAACGACTAGCACATATGTGCAATGGGAACCTTTACCTTTAAATATGTATGGGGATGTAAAGTTAAGAATAAAGATGTCCTCCTGTTTGGATGAACTCGCAATGTATTTCATCCATGTAGTTTTCTTTAAAAGCTGAAAAAAGGATTTGTCTCTCCCATTCCTCCTCCTTCTCCTTTTCCCCCTTAATCTCCCAGTTTCACCTATAGCCCTGGGATTCTCAGGTTAAATCAGTGGTAGGTTGCAGGCATACCGGAGCCAGCCTGGAGCACCGGATACCATTCCGGTTCAGTGCTCCAGAGGGCCCACCCGCCCACCCTCGCTTCTTACCATCCTTTTATGTCTTTAGCGCTTCTGTGCATGCGCACAGCATGTACAGTGACTGTGTGATGCTCCACTGAGCAGCTGGTGCATCATGGAGGCTCGCAGAAGCGCCAACATACATGCGCAGGTGCATGCATGCTGTGCGCGTCCATGTGGATGCCAGCAAGCCCGTTACAACCGTACCAGTTGGAACAGAATCCGCAACCCACCACTGGGTTAAATGCCACTCACCATTCAAAAACTAGCAAAGGAAGTAGTAGTAGTACTACTAGTAAAACCCTCCTTCCAAAACCTTAGTTTCCAAAATCAACTAAAGTCAATAATTGAATCAGGTTATTGAGTGGTGACATTTCTAATGGAATCAGATATTCCAGGGGTGACTTTTCAAGTTACTCTCTGATATTTTCTACCTGAAAAAATTGAGAGTCTTATACCCTATTTCCCTGAAAATAAGACCTCCCTGGATAATAAGCCCAATTGGGCTTTTGAGCACATGCACTAAAATAAGCCCTCCCCGAAAATATTGCAACACAGCAGCAGCCATGAGGTGACCACAATTTCTGCCTCCTGCCCTCAAAAATAATAAGACCTCCCTGAAAATAAGGCCAAGCGCTTATTTGGGGGGGGGGGTCAAAAGAAAATAAGACCCTGTCTTATTTTCAGGGAAATACGGCACTATGTAAGGTCTTTGCTGTAATTTTCCATAAAATGTATCCAGGAAGCTTATAAACAAGGTGCCTTAAGTGCCCTGGAGAGTGACAGGTAGAAATATAATGTAGAAACACCTGACCTCTTCATGTTGATTCCACCAAACTCCATATGGATTCGTAATTCCAGTAAGTGACAGATTGGAAGAGATGCATTGGTGGTTTTCAAAATATGGCAATAATTAGAAAATGAAGCAGAACTTTAAATGTTACAAGATGCTATATTGGCCAAAAGAATGATCTCAGGATTCCCAGCAGTGGTGGAATTCAATTGTTTTTAATACCAGTTCTGTAGGTGATGTAGCTTTGTGGGTGCGGCTTTGTGGGTGTGGCAGGGGAAGGATACTGTAAAATCCCCATTCCCTCCCCACCCCACTAACCTGCTTTCCAGCTCCATTCTCCTGTGCAGGGCAACAGAAAAAGACCCAGTTGATCATCTATGACTTTGATCAGCTATGACTCAGAAGACAGAGAATAGTGGAGCCAGCCAGAGGTGGTATTTGCCAGTTCTCCAAACTACTCAAAATTTCCCCTATCTCTGATTCCCATGGATGGCATGATGCAGAGGTGGTATTCAGCAGGTTCTGACCAATTCTGGAGAACTAGTAGCGGACATTTTGAGTAGTTCGAAGAACTGGTAAATACCACCTCTGACTGGCCCTGCCCCCATCTATTCTCTGCCTCCCGAGTCCCAGATGATCGGGAGGAAATGGGGATTTTGTAGTATCCTTCCCCTGCCATGCCTACCAAGCCACGCCCATCAAGCCATCCCATGCCCACCAATGGTGTTTAGGATAAGCTATTTCCATCTCCATGCATCAATGTTTTCAGAACTGCCTGGATGAATCTTTGTGGAAAACGCATCAAATCCAGAACTGAAAATCAGATAAATAATATGTCAGATGATTATCTATAAAGCTTACAAGCACAAATTAATCCATGAATCTGAAGAAATGTCAAAGACAGTGACTGTGGGAAAGCTAAGGAAGAATAAAGCTAAGAAAATCCCCCACAAAAAAATTAAGAACATACTCAAGAACATAAACATAAACAACTGTGACAGATGCATTACTATGCAAATCATATGACTATAGATTTGACTGGAATTTGCATATCTTAATATATTGCATTACAAAACAGGAGGTGTGCAAGCAGCAGAATATGATTGCAAGGAAAGGTTGTGTTGATTCTTACATTCTTTTGTGGACAATGCATCTCCGGTTTCAAAGCTACTTATTTATGGCTTGCATTGAAGAAAAGCAATGATAGAATTCTAGGAGAAATTTCAAGGACAAAAGAGCACAAATAAAGAGTGACCACTAAAAACATAAATAGATATTCACCCACGATGCAATATTTTAGTCTCCTGATTAAAAATCAATACATGCAGGTCAAAGATGACTGATTCTAAAATGAAGCTGTGTGTTGTGGCCTGCCAGCGGCCAGTGGAGCTGGTGGCAGACTCAGACAGTGAGGAGGTTGGGGAGGAACCTGGGCCAGTCCCGGAATTTGGGGAAGGCTCTGATGAGTGCAGGGCTGTCCAACAGTTATCAGCTGCCTTCGGAGTCGGAGATCAGTGGGGCAGAAGAACAGCTGGAGCCTGTTCCTGATGTGCGCATGTGCAGAGCTGCCAGGAGAAGGGAACAGTTAAGGAACAAGGACCACCTCCATAGGGAAAGGCACAGGTGGATGGTGAATGGCCCCTCCCATAGGGAATAAAGAGGAGTGAAAGGAGAGTGCAGTTTGCAGGAGACAATTAGTTTGCTTAATTAGTTCGTGACTCTCAGAGACTCCTTGCCAAGTATTTTCTTGTACAGAGTTGCATTTGGAAGAGATCAGCCTGGCAGTTCTCCAAGCCTGATAAGGTCTGTGGTTGTAAATTCACCCTTGAAAGTCTGTTTGCTGGGACTTTGCTGGATGTGAATGAGAGGAATTCACATTAGCTTAATAAAAAGGAGTTTTGTTGGGACAAGGAGTCTGCTTCGTGATTTTGTAAAGCCTAGGTCAGAACATTATGTGAATTTGTGGATGACAACAATATGGAGCATTTTTACCTTAGAATCCTGGTTTAAATACTGATCAGAGCTCAGTTGTGCTAATACCAGCTGAATTGTAGACACCACTGAAGTGAGTTGGTTTTGATCCATTTTCTAGCAAAGAGCAATTAATTTCCAATAGATATATTTGGCATCTTTCACTAGCAATTCTTCCCTTAGGAGTGGAACCAGTGTGGTGTTTTGTAAATCTTGTTTTGTAAGTCAATCATTTGATCTTGCACATTATTTGTCAGCTGCTTTTTTTTACTCCTGTAGTATTACATGAAATTAACTGAATAAAGGAAAATGCAGTGTTCAGAAACATTATTACAAGGAATAAATGCAGTGAAAAGCCTAATGATTACCATCATTCAAAAGTTAAATGGTAAAATCTACGATGGCAATCGTGTCTCCTTGATGCTGGAAATATATCAAGTATGAGGTGGACCTTCTTGAGGGAAGAGTCCTAGCTAAGACAGAATATCAAAGTAACAGAATTGGAAGGGACTTTTGAGGCTGCCTAGTCCAACCTTCTGCTCAATCAGAGATTCTAA
Organism: Natrix helvetica; assembly: GCF_964273705.1. Taxonomy (NCBI): domain Eukaryota; kingdom Metazoa; phylum Chordata; class Lepidosauria; order Squamata; family Natricidae; genus Natrix; species Natrix helvetica. The sequence goes on along the minus strand of NC_138551.1, from coordinate 105,895,110 downwards.
ATCATTGAAGACAAATGACTGCCTAGTCTCTTCTTAAAAGCCTCAGTGTTGGAGCACCCACAATTTCTGAACGCAACCTGTTCCACTGGTCGATTGATTTCAAGATCAGGAAATTTCTCCTTAGTTCCAGGTTGCTTCTTTCCTTAATTGGTTTCCATCCATTGCTTCTTGTCTTGTCTTCCAGTTTTGTCTTGGAATTACCCATACAATTATCCGATGGAGGACCTAACTAAATGACCTCTGTCTTCTGGGCCAAGTTTTGAAAGGATAGTGTTGGTTTTGAAATGTCATTTTGCTTTTATACACATCTGTGGCATGTCGATTAAAAAAACCATACACACAGCTTAAAGAGGAATGATTCTAAAATGCATCTCTCTGGATTAGGGTTAGATGAGAACCAGAGGAACATATTTACAAATGGTCAAGCAGAAACAAGTAGACCAACTTTGCTGGTCTTTAAAGCACAGCTGATTTCTATAGAATAAATCTGCACAGTGAAATATAGTTCATGCCTCCCTTTTTATTCTAATCAATGTATTAATTAATAATAATATTAGATAATTATATAACATAACCAACACATGCTTTTCCCTTCTAATGCTGGTCAGGTGTACAATCATGTTCTACAATTATTAGTCACCAGCCCTCACATATCATTAAGCAAGTACTCAAGACATTAAAAAGCTTGCAAATACTGGCCCTAATATTAATTTTTTTAAAAACCTGGTATGTTGGAGCTTTAAATTTGGCCCGATGCAATAAAGCTCCAACATACCAGTTTTTTAAAAAAATAATAATAATATTAGGGCCAGTATTTTTTTTTTAGTTTCAAGATAAACCTTCCCTTAGATACCTTATTCATTATATTTTTGAGGTCAATAACATGAGAAAATAGAGGGGGAAATTCCTATTGTTCTGGTTTGTTTGTTTTCAAAGGGAGCCCAGAGTTCACCAGAGTTCATGCTATTTTCCAGGATGCATGGCATGATTGGAAAACTGGGCTAATCCTGTGTTCAGGCGAGATAAAATAATTGTGTTAGACTTGTCAATGGATGCTAGCAGAACCAGTAGTCCCAGAGGAAAACAGCAATACGGAATGTCTTTCCAGAGTCCTGAACAATAAGCAATAATCAAAAACGTTTGGTCATAAATCGTAATTTAGAAAACCTGAATGCAAAATGTAATACTTTTTCATGTGGGTACTCTCTAAAACAGTTTAATATTATGACTTCTAATGGACAGAAAATAGAAGTAAGAAATATGTGTAATTCTGTATCTGCAGACTCTCATTTGTTAACTATCTGGGCTAATTAGAGGTCTTCACAGATGACACATCGGTTTTGGATAGGTAAATCCTATAGATTTTATTGGAACTTAACACATAGCATCCTTAATTCCTTGTTTTCATGGTTGCAAGATTGTCTTTTTCCAAGCATTCAAGATGCCAGACCCACGGACTTATGCTGGAGTACAGCTGCTGTTTTTTTGGGAAGTTTGACTTACTTTATTTGATTGCTGAGTAATGCATGTCTACCCAATTCTTGATATCTACCAAGCCAAACTAAGCCTTATTTTCAAGTTTCAGGTCTCAACAGGTTAGTATTAACAAGACAGCAATGCTTGGTTTTATATTTGCAAGTCATACAACATTACAGCTTAGAAGTCCTGCTGTAAAAGATCCCTTTTGATCTATTCATGGTTATCAATCAATCAGAATAGAGCTGGAAGGGACCTATTAGTCCAATCCCCTGTTCAAGCAGGAGACCCGGCCTATACCATTTCAGATAGGTAGTTGTCCAGTCTTTTCTTAAAAACCTCCAGTGATGAAGCACCTACAACTTCTGAAAGCAAGCTGTTCCACTGGTTAATTGTCCTCACTGTTAGGAAATTTCTCCTTTGTTCTAGGTTGTTTCTCTCCTTAATTAGTTTCCATCCATTGTTTCTTGTCCTGCCTTCAGGTGCTTTGGAGAATAAATTGCCCCCCTCTTCTTTGTGACAGCCCTTCAAATACTGGAACACTGCTATCATGTCACCCCTAGTCCTTCTTTGCTCTAGACTGGCCATACCCAATCCCTGCAGCCATTCTTGGTATGTTTTTTGTCACTGCGTTAATTGGTTTGCCAGCTTGTGCTTATGTTCTGAGCTATACAGCAGAATGAACTATTTCTTATCTGACAATGATTAGTGCGCATGTCACATAATACGTCACACATTCCTTTATTTTATTTTTCTGATCTTCTGTTCGCCTGCCGAAGGACGCAGGCACATAACTTTGCCAAAATGTAGTTAATTGGGTTAGCAAGTTTTGTATTTTTATTTTCTTTTATATTAAAGTGTTTTTATTAGAATATGCTTCAGGTTTTATTTTGCTTGTCTTCAGAAGTATGCTACAAGGAATGCCAAGATCCTCGCCTCCTTAATTCAGGGTGGAACTTAATCATCTTAGTTGCTCTTTTCGCATTTTTTCCAAAGTCTCAACATCTTTTTTTATTGTGGTGACCAAAACTGGATTCAGTATTCGAGGCATAGTCTTACTAAAGATTTATAAAATGGTACTAATACTTCATGTGATTTTGATTCTATGCCTATAGTTATACAACCCAGAACTGTATTAGCTGTTTTGGCGGCAGCAGCTTCACACTGCTGGTTCATGATCATCTACTAAGACCCCAAGGTCCACCTCACAGTTACTGTTTTTGAGCCAGGTGTTGCCTAATCTGTATTTGTATCTTTGGTTTTACCTACCCAGGTGTAAACCTTGCCTTTCTCCACATTAAATTTCATGTTGGATAGGGCCCATTGTTCCAGTCTGTCAAGATCTTTTTGGATCCTGAGCTTGTCTTCTCGGATGATGGTTATTCTTCCTAGCTTAGTGCCATCTGCTAATTTGATGAGTTGCCCTTCTATTCCCTCATCTAAGTCATTTATGAAGATATTGAAGAGTCCTGGGCCTAAGATGGAATCTTGTGGTACCCCACTGCTTATTTTCCTTCATATAGAGGTAATACCATTAAGGACAACTCACTGAGTATGGTATAACAGCCAGTTATAAACCCATCTGGTGGTGATTCTCGTCATGTTCACATTTCCCGTAAACTTTCTGTTAGACTTTATATCAAGTATAGTTGCAGAAGTGAATGTCAGAGTTATATTTCCTATTCTGGTCCATTCTGTAGGAAGAAAGAAAACATGCTTTTGGCTATGATCAGTTAGTACCAATGCCTGGAAAATGGGCAAATTAACAAGGATGCTTTGCATGCTCTGAGGTCTTCACACAAATGATGTCATGAGGCTTATTCTGACTGCCTATGAATTAAACTTGTAGCCACTGAAAGCTCCAGTTTGGGTTTTCCAACAGTGGGATTTATCCAGGTTTCTACCTTCTGAAATAATAATCTCTTTCATGTCATTACAGCTGAATTTCTATGAACACAAGAAGGGGCCATCCTGTCAGGCCTGCAGCCATATTTTCTTGTGGATCTCAGGTCTGCCACACTTTCTATTATTCTACTATGCATTTTCTATTGTGAGAAAATGGGAGTGGGGATTGCAGGAGTGAGATGCTATGTAGCCATAACAAAATTCTTTCTAGAAAGCCAAGGTCACCTCTGCACCTGACCAGAACTGGATGGGTGGAAGCTGCCAGCATGGCAGTGGGAGATTGGACCATGTGATGGACTTGTGGGTGTGGGGTCAAGATCTTGAACTTTCAACTGGGTGGGGAAAACCAGGAAGCTTTCAGATTCGGGTTTTCCCAGATGTGCCAACATGGCTCTCTTAATAAATTGGAATTTTGAGCAATACTTTGCCTCGGACTCTGATTTAATTTTGGATGGTATTTGGCACCTTGACATATCCATTGTTTCCCAACAAACTGCAAATAATACAGAAGTCCTGGTCTGCTGAAGCTGGAAGATGTTACTAGAAAGTCTATTGCTTCACGGATTTCATACGAGAGTCTTCAGCAAAATCCAACACAAATCCATAATCAGAGATTATAACTATACATATAGAAAGGTAAAGGTTACCCTCGCACATATGTGCTAGACATTTTGACTCTAGGGGGTGGTGCTCATCTCCGTTTCAAAGCCAAAGAGCCAGTGCTACCCAAAGATGTCTCTGTGGTCATGTGACCGGCATGACTAAACACCGAAGGGGCACAGCACGCTGTTATCTTCCCACCAAAGGTGATTCCTATTTTTTCTATTTGCATTTTTTACATGTTTTCAAATTGCTAGGTTGGCAGAAGCTGGGACAAGTAAAGGGAGCTCACTCCGTTACACGGCACTAGGGATTCTAACCGCCGAACTGCCGACCTTTCTGATTGACAAGCTCAGCATCTTAGCCACTGAGCCACCATGTCCCTTTTAACAATACATATAATGATGCAGAAAGAGATTACAAAGGCCAGAACACTTGTTGGGTGAGAAGTGAGGTCTGAGAAGTGGGTTCCTCTGTTAATTCTTTTTGCCTGTCATTCTATGGCAAAATGGAATCAGGATTGACCTTAAAAAGAATTACCAAGAGGAAGGAATCAGTAAAACCTCTATTGGCATGAAAACTGGGTTGGGCTTGAAGGAGATTTTATATTGCCAGTAGAAAGAAAGGGAACAGATAATACCTCTGAATGGCAACTATTTTGGAACTGGATGAAAGGCTTGATAAAATAAAGGTGACAACTGTGAAATAAGCAATTAGTCAAGAAAACATAAGTGCACAATTGAAAGAAGAGCTCTTCTATAAAAAACCTCAAATTAATGACTCTGGGAAGTGTTTAAGGAACAAAAGCATTACTCTGGGAGGAATATAATGGTTTAAAGGCATTTATATTAGGTAGTATAGGATGAACAGAAGGATGGTATTTACATCTGACTAATATGAAGCAGCTTGGTAGGAATATTGCCTTGCTAAAAATAGCTTGATTGAGATGCTGTTGTCAACATTTTACACCGATCTGTTATGACTGGGAAAATACTTGGAAGAGGGATGGATTCTGAGCCATCCAGAAGCCAGGATAGTTCAAGCTCTAATCAAGCTGTGCAAATGCCTTGTGTGAGGCAGTGACTGCTCAGCTGTAATATAGGAATTGTTGAGTGACCTTGGTGCACTTTCCATTTGCCTCTAGGACAGGGATGAAAATAGAAAGGGTGGGGGTGCCAGGGATTTGTCAGAGGCTTTCGTTACACACGGAGGGACAAGTTTTGGATTGTTTAATATGTTTTTTATTTGCCTTCTCAATACATCACACCATCTATCAAGAAAAAGAAAAGGGAAGGAGAAGGAGAAGAGAGAAGAGGAAGGGAAGAGGAGGAGGAGGAAGCAACCATCCTGGAAAAGAATTTCAAGGCCACTTGGATCTGGAGATGGAAAATAGCAATAGCACTTAGACTTATATACCACTAATTAGATTAAGAGAGTTGGAAGGGACCTTGTAGATCATCTAGTCCAACCTCCCATCCAAGCAAGAGACTCTACACCATTTCTGACAGATGGCAATCCAGTCTCTTTTTGAAAACTTCCAGTGATGAAACTCCCACAACTTCCAGGGGCAACTTCTGTTTCATTGGTTGATTGTTCCCACTGACAGAAAGTTCCTCCTTATTTCTAGGTTGAATCTCTCCTTGTTCAGATTCCATCGGTTATTCCTTGTCTGGCCTTCAGGTGCCTAGGAAAATAGGTTCACCGCCTCCTTTCTGTGGCAGCCCCTCAAATATTGGAAGACTGCTCTCATGTCTCCCCTGGTTCTTCTCTTCACTAGACTAGCCATGCCCAGTACCTGCAACCATTCATCATATGTTTTAGCCTCTGGTCCCCTCATCATCTGGTTGCTCTCCTCTGCACTCTTTCTAGAATCTCAACATCTTTTTATGGTGTGGTGACTAAAGCTGGATTCAGTACTTTAAGAGTGGCTTCATAGAGTGCTTTTGGAGCCACCCTTGATCTTGATTCTATCCCTCTGTTAATGCAACTTAGAATTGCATTGACTTTTTTGGATGCCACTGCTGGCTCATATCATAGTGCTTTACGGCCCTCTCTAAGTGATTTACATATTGACCCCAACAATCTGGGTCCTTATTTTACTGACCTTGGAAGGATGGAAGGATGAGTCAATCTAGAGCCGGTGTGAATCGAACTGCTGGCAGTTGGTAGCAATACTGAACTCTAACAACTGCATCACAACGGCTTTTTTTACTATGTCTATTAGAACATTATTAGTAGCTGTGGCTTCATTTCTGTACAGAAAATGAATTAATCTAAAGAGTCAAAGGGGGTCCTGAATGACAAGTACCATCTATACTGTATTTGGCTGCAGCAAAAAGGTTTTCCACTTACAGGGACCCCTCCTTCTCTCTCTTGCAATGGACACAAGGACCGTTGGCACTAAGGTCTCCATACATGATGAACCATCAATTCACAATGGTGAAAAAAGTAAGATTCTACATTTAGATAAGAAAAACCAAATACACAAATACAGTATATGCTCAATAGTAGTAACTGTGAAAGGGATCTTGGAGTCCTAGTGGACAACCATTTAAATATGAGCCAGCAGTGTGCAGCAGCTGCCAAAAAAGCCAACACAGTTCTAGGCTGCATAAACAGAGGGATAGAATCAAGATCACGTGAAGTGTTAATACCACTTTATAAGGCCTTGGTAAGGCCACACTTGGAATACTGCATTCAGTTCTGGTCGCCACGATGTAAAAAAGATGTGGAGACTCTAGAAAGAGTGCAGAGAAGAGCAACAAAGATGATTAGGGGACTGGAAGCTAAAACATATGAAGAACGGTTGCAGGAACTGGGTATGTCTCGTTCAGGGGTCAGCAAAGTGCAGCTCTGGAGCCGCATGTGGCTCTTTCATTCCTCTGCTACGGTTCCCTGTCACTCAAAATATGCATCACAACTGCCAATGTGTGACACTCACCGGCACTCAATTTATTGAGCTTTTTGACCCCTGGTAGGCCAACCATGGATAAATCCAAGCAAAGAAATGTTTCAGAAGAAAACAGAATGTTTAATTCACCTACATATGTTAGTTTAGTGGGTGCTCAGGAAATAGTGAGGCATGAGAAAGGTTTTGTGGCTCCCAGTGTTTTCCTTTCTGTGGGAAACGGGTCCAAATGGCTCTTTGAGTGTTTAAGGTTGCAGACTCCTGCTCTAGTTTAATGAAAAGAAGGACTAGGGGAGACATGATAGCAGTGTTCCAATATCTCAGGGGTTGCCACAAAGAAGAGGGAGTCAAACTATTCTCCAAGGCACTTGAGGGCAGAACAAGAAGCAATGGGTGGAAACTAATCAAGGAGAGAAGCAACTTAGAACTGAGGAGAAATTTCCTGACAGTGAGGACAATTAATCAGTGGAACAGCTTGCCTCCAGAAGTTGTGAATGCCCCAACACTGGAAGTCTTTAAGAAGATGTTGGATAGCCATCTGTCTGAAATGGTATAGGGTTTCCTTCCTAAGCAGGGAGTTGGACTAGAAGACCTCCAAGGTCCCTTCTGACTCTGTTATGCTATTCTATCCCAGCCTAAATAGCTGGCACAAGGGAAGACCACTGTGGTCAGTTGATCATCAAAAAGATCCATTTTTCTTCCTGTGTGATCGGAAGCCATATCTGGTCAGGTCCCAAACTGCAAAATAGCTCCTCCCTTCTTCTGGGGGGAGGACCAGAAAAATCACTTGGAAAAAATCTCATTGGACAGAATTAGGGTGTAGTGGTTAAAGTAACCAGGCCCTGTGCTTTTAGCATTTGACCAATATAAAAACTACAAAGATGGATAAAATGAAATTATTTGTAAGACCAAAACCAAATATAAAAGTAGTACTCACAGATTAATACTTTCTGAGCACTGATTCAAAATATCCTTAGCCTTAGCATTAGATTCCTTAGGAATCTTCACATGGATAGAAAACGGATACAGTCTGAAAACTTAGAATGAACACTGGATAGTAACCGCACTCACAACATAAGAAACATTTTGTGTTTGTTTATTCCAGATCGGATGAGATGAAACATTTCACTGTATGCTTTGTAATCTAAATTAAGAAAGAGTTAATATAGCAGCTCAGATAGTATCGGTGCTGTTGCAGACTGATAAGAATTCCCCTGGTGTGGCAGACAACTGGAGCAATGAGTAAAAGTGAGGAGAAGTGATACAATTAACACAATATTAAATTTATCCCTATATTTGCCATCTGCCAAAGTCTTCTTTCACAAGTCTAAGAAAAGAGAGGAAATCTGAAATCCATAAAAACAGGAAGTAGACAACCATGGGTGCCTTGAAATTTGAATCTGGTACGCAGAACGAAAGCTGAGCCATCAATTCAACCACATTTTTAAAGACTATTTTTGTCCCTCCTTTATTATTTTCATAAATAACTCAAGGCAGTGTACATACTTAACACTCCTTCCTCCTCCTCTTTTCCTCTCAATAACAACCCTTTGAGGTGGGTTCGGTGTGTGTTGAAGAGTGACTGGCCCAAAGTCACCCAGCTGGCTTTCATGTCTAAGGTGGAACTAGAACTCACCATCTCCCAGTGACTGACCCAAAGCCACCCAGCTGGCTTTCATGTCTAAGGAGGAACTAGAACTCACCATCTCTCAGTGACTGACCCAAAGTCACCCAGCTGGCTTTCATGTCTAAGGTAGAACCAGAACTCAGTGTCTCCTAGTGATTGACCCAAAGTCACCCAGCCGGCTTTCATGTCTAAAGTAGAACTAGAACACAATGTCGCCCAGTGACTGACCCAAAGCCACCCAGCTGGCTTTCATGTCTAAGGTGGAACTGGAACTCACCATCTCCTGGTGATTGACCCAAAGCCACCCATCTGGCTTTCATGTCTAAGGAGGAACTAGAACTCACCATCTCCCAGTGACTGACCCAAAGTCACCCAGCTGGCTTTCATGTTTAAGGTAGAACTAGAACTCAATGTCTCCTAGTGATTGATCCAAAGCCACCCAGCTGGCTTTCATGTCTAAGGAGGAACTAGAACTCACCATCTCTCAGTGACTGACCCAAAGTCACCCAGCTGGCTTTCATGTCTAAGGTAGAACCAGAACTCAGTGTCTCCTGGTGATTGACCCAAAGTCACCCAGCCGGCTTTCATGTCTAAGGTGGAACTGGAACTCACCATCTCCTGGTGATTGACCCAAAGTCACCCAGCTGGCTTTCATGTCTAAGGTAGAACTAGAATTCAATGTCTCCTAGTGATTGATCCAAAGTCACCTAGCTGGCTTTCATGTCTAAGGAGGAACTAGAACTCACCATCTCTCAGTGACTGACCCAAAGTCACCCAGCTGGCTTTCATGTCTAAGGTGGAACTGGAACTCACCATCTCCTGGTGATTGACCCAAAGTCACCCAGCTGGCTTTCATGTCTAAGGTAGAACTAGAATTCAGTGTCTCCTAGTGATTGATCCAAAGTCACCCAGCTGGCTTTCATGTCTAAGGAGGAACTAGAACTCACCATCTCTCAGTGACTGACCCAAAGTCACCCAGCTGGCTTTCATGTCTAAGGTGGAACTGGAACTCACCATCTCCTGGTGATTGACCCAAAGTCACCCAGCTGGCTTTCATGTGCCCTGATTCACCATGGTTTCTTTTTGAGTGTGTGAATCCAGGCATTGTGTGTTGCCCAACAAAGCCCAGTTTAGCAAATGTGTGAACCTAAAAGCATGTTGGAGTGAGCACATATTGTGTAGGTGCATGTTCTCCACAGTGTTCGAAACAATCTATGGATCCACACATTCAGTCGTGACTCCTGGTGATTGCCCTTCTCTTGGGAAACTTCTAAAAGTGACTTTTCTTTCCTAATTTCTACTCTAGTTCTGAAGTTCCCAAGCGGTCCTCCATCTGAGGTCTGAGCAGGGCAAAGACTGATAAAATTCTATGATCTGCCCAAGTTCATTAGATGTTTCCACAGCTTCCAAATGCATAAAGCAATACTAAAATATTGAATTCGATTCAAAGGGAGCTTCTTTCTCAACAGCACAGATGGATTTCACCTCACATCTCATTCATCAAAAGCTCTTTAAAAGAAAGAAAAAACTCCAAATTTGGAATTGGAGTTTTCAATGCTTCTTTGCTACCATCTAGTGAATGTCCTGGGTTTTATTGCTCATGTTGGTATGCCCCACTATTGATCTTTTCCTTGGAGGTAAAGGTAAACGTTCCCCTCAAACACATGTGCTAGTTGTTCCCGACTCTAGGGGGCAGTGCTCATCTCCGTTCCAAAGCCGAAGAGCCAGCGCTGTCCGAAGACGTCTCTGTGGTCATGTGGCTGGCATGACTAAATGCCGAAGGTGCATGGAATGCTGTTACCTTCTCATCAAAGGTGGTCCCTATTTTTCTACTTCCATTTTTATATGCTTTCAAACTGCTAGGTTAGCAGAAGCTGGGACAAGTAACAGGAGCTCACTCCATTACACAACATTAGGGATTCGAACCACCGAACTGCCGATCTTTCTGATTGACAAGCTCAGAGTCTTAGCCACTGAGCCACCGCATTCCTTGGAGGGACCCTCAAAATATTCAGAAACCTCTAGAACATAGGATATTATTTATCAGTGGTTTCCTTGGTGCTTTTCCCGCTTAAAGACAATTCATTGCTGAAAGCAATTTATGCATAGATTTCTAGATACAGAATTTAATAAGATTTCCCCATACAGTAAAGGATTTATTGTCATTTAACCATAACTCCATTAAATAATCTCAAAATATTGCCTAGATCAATATAATTTTCTGCTGAATTAAATAATCAGTTAAAATGATTCTTTTAACTGTCTTTTTAAAAAAAGCTTCCATTAATTAGCAGCTCTGGTTATCCATGAAAGATGCATTCCTCAGTCTAGCAGTTTTGAGATACGAGCCATGGTGTCTGCCATGTTACATCAAACAACTACACAACCAGGGTGTTTTTCACTGAATGTGTCAAAGCAACATTAGCATCTTTTCCCAAGAAGGGCAAAACTCTTTAGAACTGGATTCTGAAGCTGGGCATATTACTTAACTGTTCTCTATAGTTAAATGTTCCCTTTTCTCAAAAACTGCAAGTGATCACTAAAAAAAAAAAGGATCTAATTGTTATCTATCCAATCCAGGCATGATCCAGTCCAAAGGAAAGTGATTTTAATTTCCACCGATGTGAAAATTAAATCCACATCTATGTTTTAATTCTTCCACAAAATTAGATCCAGGTTGAAAAAATCTGTATAAACAAGCAGCTTTCTGGATATCTTTGCTGCCACCTACCAATTGCCAGGATTTCTGCACCCCAGATATGATAACTCAAATTTATATGAAATCAAAGTAACAGTTGTAAAAAGTAATCAGTGCCTTAATTCTATTGTGTAGACATTTACCAAGATAATATGGAAAGATCATCAATACGTTAATTATAATAAAACAATCTTGCTTTGAAAATGCAAACCCACAAATGAAAGGATTTGGAAAAACTAATGAGGTGCAAAATGAATTCCAGATAGCTAATCATTTATTTCTCTTTGCTCAGAAAGTCATTAATATTGATGTGTTCATTTATAGCATGGATGTTTACAAAATGCAATGCACAGCCACATTTGTAAAAGAGATTTGCCGATTCTCTAAGAGAGGTGGTGCTACACCTAGTTGCTAGCAGGTTGTAGCTCTGATGGGAGAAGGCAGACTTGGTTAGTGCTCCTCCATCATCAACATAATCCATGGGAACCAATCTGTTCAAAGGATGATGGTTCAGAGAGCAAGAATCAATGAATCTGTAGCAGTTGGTGCAATATGATTACTAGCCCATGCAAGTAGAGGTTTGATCAATGCTACTAGGCAACAGTCACAACCGCCTCCGCCTCCTCCAATTGGCTGACTCTTGTTCATGAGGGGTCCAACCTAGAAGTACGGAGGAATTTCCCGAAAGAACCATTAATCAATGGAGTCGTTTGTCTCCCTGAGTTGTGGGTGCTCCATCGCACAATTGTCCAGTAATGGGGAACTTTTTTTCCCTCGGGTGCCAAAAGCATGCACGTACATGCCCACACCCATAATACAATTCCCCCAGGCCCTGCCCCTTCCTGAGCATGTGCACATGACCCCCCGTGCTCCCCCACACACGCATGCACGACCCCTTTGCCATGTTTTGGGCCTAGCAGGTCTCATTGAACCCTCCAGAGCCCAGAAACAGCCCATTTCCTGACTTCTGGTAGGCCCATTTTTCACCCTCCCCAGACTCCAGCGGCTTTCTTGGAGCCTGGGGAGGGTGAAACGGCCTCCCCTGCTCCCCCCGGAGGCTCTTCAGAGGCTGGAAACAGCCCATTTCCCAGCTTCCGGTGGGCTTGGTAGGTCTGTTTTTTGCCCACCTCAGGCTCCAGCAGTTTCTTGGAGTCTGGAGAGGGCTACAATGGTCTACCCCGCCTCCCAAGGCCCTCTGGAGGCCAGGAATGGCCCATTTCCTGACTTCTGGTAGGCCCATTTTTCACCCTCCCCAGGCTCCAGAGGCTTTCCCCCAGGAAGCCCTCCGGAGGCTAAAAACGCCCTCCCAGCTTACCTAGCAACACGTAGAGACTCCTGGGAAGGGAAGGCAGCGTGGGCGGGCCAGCTGAAAATCAGCTGGCCAGTGTGCACATGCACACTGGAGTGAGCTAGGGCAATGGTGGCATGCCCATAGGTATGGCTCCACATGCCACCTGTGGCCCGCGTGCCTTAGGTTCGCCATCACGGATTTACGGTCTTCGTTAAACAGGGAGTTGGACTACAAGACTCCAAGATTCCTTCCAGCCCTATGATTCTCTCTCTCTCCCTTCCCACCCTTTTTCTCTGTGGTGGCGCAACAGGCTCAGGGTTGACTCAGCCTTCCATCCTTTCCAGGTCAGTAAAATGAGGGCCCACATTGTTGGGGTCAACATGTAAGCCACTTAGAGAGTGCTATGAAACACTGTGATGCAGCATATAAGTCTAAGTGCTATTGCTATTGTTATCTACAGACTCCAACGAATAATTAGAACTGCAGAAAACACAATTGCTAACAACCTGCCTTCCATTGAGGACTTGTAGACTGCATGAGTCAAAACGAGGCTGTGAAAACATCTACAGACCCTGGACTTAAATTGTTTCATCTCCTACCCTCAAAACGATGCTATTGGACATTGCACACCAGAACAACTAGACAGAAGGACAGTTTTTTCTCCAAATGTCATCACTCTGCTTAACAACGAATTCCCACAACACTGTCAAACTATTTACTAAGTCTGCATTATTATTACTATTAATCTTCTCATCCTTCTTATTACCTATCTCTTCCCACTTACGACTATAACTGTTGCTTGCATTTTTACTATTTATATTGTTCTAATCTTTCCTAGTATGATTTGATTGCTTATTTAGTATACTATGACTATCACTAAGTGTTGAATCTTATGATTTTTGATGAATGTATTTTTCCCTCTCTTTTTCCTTTTCCTTTTCCTTTTATGTACACTGAGAGCATCTGCACCAAATTCCTTGTGTGTCCAATCACATGACCAATAAAGAATTCTATTCTATTCTAACCACTTAGAAAGGGCTGTGAAGCACTGTGATGCGGTATACAAGTCTAAGTGCTATTGCTATCTATTTACAGCATCTCTATATCTATCTATCTATCTATCTATCTATCTATCTATCTATCTATCTATCTATCTATCTATCTATCTATCTATCCATCCATCCATCCATCCATCCATCCATCCATCCACCCATCCACCCATCTATATCTCTATCTTTCTATTTATCTCTCATCTATGTTTTCGAGTTCAACCCCCTTAGCTAAAACTTCCTCATATCCCGAGATCAAGTTAAAGCCTGTGTGTGTGCTTTGAGTTGAGATTGTATATTTGGTTTTTGAACTCTGCAACCTTTCTTTGAGCCAGGCTTCTGTGCAATGAATATGATGTATCTTAAAAACTGTTTGCTCCTTGCTTTTTTTTAAAGTATAATTGCAGCCCTAGGCTAGACAGTCATTTGCAGTTCCTGACAAGGAAAGATGAGAAAAAGGGAAGACAAATCAGCTAAAATGTCTCAGCAAAGTCTGCTAGACAAGGGAACCTTGAAAGTAACCTCTTGCCCAGTTTTATTTTCTTAGCCAGAAACCATGCATGTGTGGTCAAAGCATTTTGTAACCCACTGAGGAAGACGAGAGAATTGGGGTGAAGAGGAGAAGACAGATCTGAGTCTACCAATCACAGTGCTCTGCCTATTATTCTTCTCTTCAAGCTAAACATCTTTACCAGTCTCTCTACCAGTCTTTTAGAATAGAATAGAATAGAATAGAATAGAATAGAATAGCTTTATTGGCCAAGTGTGATTGGACACCAAATCTGTCTTTGGTGCAGATGCTTTCAGTGTACATAAAAAGACATGAAAAGATACATTCGTCAAGACTTATAAGGTACAACACTTAATGATAGTCATCGGGTACAAATAAGCAACCAGGAAACAATCAATATCAATATAACTCATTAGGTTACAAGCAACAAAGTTACAATCCTGCAGTCATAAGTGGGAGGAGATGGATGATGAGGAACAATGAGAAGACTAATAGTAATAGTAATGCAGCCTTAGTGAATAGTTTGACAGTGTTGTGGGAATTATTTCTTTAGCAGAGTGATGGCGTTCAGGAAAAAAAACTGTCCTTGTGTCTAGTTGTTCTGGTGTGCAGTGCTCTATAGCGTCGTTTTGTGGATAGGAGTTGAAACAATTTATGTCCAGGATGTGAGGGGTCTGTAGATATTTTCATAGCCCACATTTTGACTCGTGTAGTATACAGGTCCTCAATGAAAGGCAGGTTGGCAGTAACTGTTTTTTCTGCAATTCTGTTTTCCATGGCTGTCTCACATTGGTCAATCTATACGATGTCAAAGGAAACTCAAAAGACTGTTTTGATTGACTATCTTCATTATCTTTCTGATCCAAACTAGGCAACATGTCTTTATCTCCCCATAAGGGAGCTGCTTCTCAGAAACTTCAGCTAGCATCGAGACTGCAGCATTTCACACATAAGTTCCCCAAGACAATATAAAACCAAGAAAAGAATAAATAGGTAAACTGTTGCCCAGAGAGAACCAGAAGGTAATGGGAAAAAAAGCAGGTCAAAACTCTACAACTGCACTTTGTATACGGAAGGAAGTTTCTGGAGGAAGACCTCCCTCTCACCCCATGACCTTCTCTGGGGTCTACAGAGGAACAGGTAAGAAAACCAGACAAGTGCCAGACGGAGAGAATAGCTTGAAGATTGCAATAATGGGAACAATCTCTGCTTCTTCAGAAGTAACATGAGCCCTTAAAATGAACTCACTCCTTCCATGGAAACCACAATTCCCCCTTCTTTCAGGAAGCAACTCAGACAATAGATGAGCTGGGACTCAGAGAACATCGACAGCAAGTCCTCTAAAGCAACATTCTCTCCCAGAACCTCAGCCTGGTCTAATAAGGGCTTATTGTTCTATGGTCCGTTGCACTTGAGAATATAGCTAATATACCCAAATCAAATTGCAATGTGGCCAAAGGCTAGCACACTTACAGACAAACGTAACAAATCAAACACAAGAGGGCTTGTACACTTAAAAAGTTAAGCTATAATAATTAAAATAAGATTGCTACTGATGAGAATGACCAGATGAAAGAAATTTGATTTCACCCCTTTGGTGAGGCCCAGATACCTACAAGGTAGCCTTCATTGAGAAGATGTTAATTTCCCTGGTTTTTAATATTTCCAGATATTTTTCTACTGGAGTCTGTTTTCTCACCCACATTGTCATTTGCCTTCTTTGTTTCCCCATAATTCTTTCCTCCAACAGTTCTCCTTTATTCTGAGGTTTTTTTTCCCCCTGCAACTCTTCTTTGCTTTCTTCTCTTCCCCTGGCTATGGCCGCTGAGAAACCAGTTAAGGTGTAAATATCCAGCCTTATGAAATAGCCATTTTTGCATATTAGCATACTTTGGCCAATGGTAAATATCCATAGGATATGTTCCTAAACTGAAAATTACATTTACCCAATTCCATCCACATTCAGTTACCAAAAATATCTGGAGAGGAAGGAAGGAAGGAAGGAAGGAAGGAAGGAAGGAAGGAAGGAAGGAAGGAAGGAAAGAAAGGAAGGAAAGAAAGGAAGAAAAATGGAGAGAAGGAGGGTCATGGAAGAGGGAGGGAGGAAGGAAGGAAGGAAGGAGATGGAGAGAAAAAGGAAGGAAGGAAGGAAGGAAGGAAAATGGAGAGGAGGAGGGTCATGGAAGAGGGAGAGAGGAAGGAAGGGGATGGAGAGAAAAGGGAAGGTAGGAAGGAGTTGGAGAGGGAAGGGAAGGAAGAAAGAAAGAAAGAAGATAGAGAAGGGAAGGAAGGAGATGGAGAGAAAAGGGAAGGAAGGAAGGATTTACACCAGCAGGGATTTATTTATTATTTTCTTCTGTCACAAATGTCTGTACTTATATAGACGAAATAAAACAAGGCATCAAAATTTGGAAGAGATGTCCTAAAAACTCTCCTTGGTTCTATCCTTAATTTCTTTCTTAACCAACCCAAATGTCACCAAAGGATGTGGCCTGCAAGACTTGCAGTGAAATGTGGCAGTGTGGAGCCACCCAGCCCACCTTAGCAGGTCTTCTCCAAGGATTCCATGCCATTCCTATCCACCTCAAGCTCTCTATTTTTCCACCACAACAAATCAGCCTTCCATATTCAGATCTCACCTGCCTGTCCGAGGTCCCCTCCTTGCTGTTGCTTGGTTTTCAAGGTGTTTCCTCTCCCGACTTTTGCAAATGATGAAGTTCTTCCCCAAGTCTGCAGCTCTTTCTGCTTGAGTGTGGAGGGCATCATTTTGGCAACTGATAGCTTCTTCTCCTTCCGAGAATAACTTTGCTCCTCACAAAGAGAACGGATGGCATAAACACTGCCTCCCAATCCCTCTTTGTGCCCCTTTTCTTCAGTGCCTGCTCTGATGCCAAGTCCTTGGCAATGGTGCTAAAGATCGGGGAACGCTGCAATTCATTCATGGATCATCTTGCAGCTACGATGCTCCTTTCGTTACTGCGATTGAGCTTAAAGGGCTTTTTGTTCACTTTTTGGGCACGAGAACTCAGCAGATCTTGTGCCACTGTACACATTGAACCACAGAAGTAGAATACATCATCAGGATTTTCGCTAATGTTTTATGATTTCGTTAGCAGGCTGTCATTTCTATTGTTGTAAATGAATCTATGTACATGTATGGTACTATAAGATGCTCAGAGCCAGTATTCAAGTGGAACAGGACGTAAGCCTAGTAAAACAAGCAACAAATTAATCAATAAACACCAGCTGGTCCAAATAAGTTATTTTCCCTATCATCCCTGGTCAGTAGGACAGTCCATGGATCTGACCTATTTGCTTTATGCTGCAGTTTTTACATTAACATAGAAATCCACTATTCTGACCTAGGCTTGCAGAGAAAGCATAAATCACAATCTTAGTCCCAAAACCCCTTTTTTATTTATATAGCTGTAAATTATGGTCATTAACAGGCCGCAAGGCTTCACAAACAGTCTGTGAAGATTCCCGACAGATGTCTGCTCAAGTTGCCACAGTCTTTCAGAGGAATGTTGATAAACACCCACTTTATCTCCCTGGGAATGCTACCACAGACCTAATTGCCAAATGCAGAGCAAAGCCAAACTTAGCACAGAGTCAGACAGAACTTTTCAAAGCTTGAACCAACCAGATGAACAAATTGCTTCCTGCAAAAACTCACATTCTGTTCGCTCCTCTTTTATGTCTTATGGGAGGGGCCAATCATCTCCAAGCCTTACTCCCAAGTTGACCCTGTTTTCTTAATTGTTCTTGCCTTCTGGCAGCTCTGCGCATGCGCACACCGGGAACAGGTTCCTGCTGTTCTTCTGCCTTGTTGATGTCAGACTCCAGAGGCAGCAAATAACTACCAGATGGCCTTGGTCCTCTCTCTGCCTCCAATGCAGAGCCGTCATCCGAGCCTTCCCCAGACTCCAGGACTGGCCCATGTTCTTCCCCAACCTCCTCACTGTCCGAATCTGCTGCCAGCTCTGCTGACCACTGGTGGGACACAACATCCACTAGAAATCTCCAGATAGGGATTGCAAATATCATCATCCCCTGCCTGCCTAGCCAGTAGACATTTGAGATATCTGATGGGGACCCAAACAGCACCTGTGTGAATTGCAGTGGCAAAGACATCTGATTCACTTCCCAATGTACTAGAAGCCATCTAAGATGCATTGAGGTCCACCACAGAATCCTAATTGTACATTTTCTATGGTCAGTGAAGCCAACTTTCTGTCAGCTCTGAAAACATTGAATTTGCAGAGGGTAAGGATGATTTGCTGTGAAGACTCAGTGAGTTACCCATCTGACCTACTTGTCGAAAAAGTACATATTGGAATAAAAGAAAGGAATTAAGTAAAAGTTCTCCAGGAAGAAGACTCCCAAGACAGTGCAGAAAGGCTGAAACAGCCAGCCCAAAAATAGATGTTAAAACACTTTAGGACTGACCACCATATGACCCCAAAGCAAGAGACCAATCTGGCATTGGACAGCTTGAGTATATTTGTGATTCTCCAAAACAAGATTTGGAGCTCTTCAGAGGAACTCTGAAGTCCACAAGTCTTAAAGTTGCCAAGGTTGGAGAACCCTGGACTAGAAGACTCCCAAATTCCCTTCCGACTGTTATTCTCTTTTGCAGTTGCCATTATTGTATAAGCGGGCTCAGTCACCTCCAAACACCTCTGCCCCAAGGAGAAATGATGTGCTCTGATGTCTCAACAAATTTCAACAGAACGAAGCTTTGGAGAGTGGGAAGGAGCTACGTAGGTCTCCAGAAACATTCTTATTTTTCTGTCCCTCTCAGAGGTCTTGCATCAAAGTGATATTATCTAGGGAGAGAGTAGCCCAAATGTAGAACAATATGCAGAACTGGGGGGGGAGGCATAGGGATAATGTATAACGTAGCGTGTTGCTGCCTTATTAATTGCACTTTAGATGCATGATTGTTCCAGTTCTAGGAACTTCATAAATTCTTTTTCAAAAACAAGGAGGAAGTTTTATTGAGCTCTGTAAGGTTGCTAAGGAGTGTGTTGGTGATAACCTTGCTCAACTACTGATTTTGACTTGTCATGTCCTGGAAAATGTTTACTTGAAATGTGATATGTGTATTCATTTACAAATATATATATATATATTTGACCTACATGGGAGAGAATAAAACCATTGTATTGGATCCTAAAATCTTGGCAACTTAAGTCTCAATATTTTATTCTTGCTAAAGCATGTAGAGCAACTTTCAGATAAAAGAGTAATTTTGTTCGTTCTCTCTCTTGTTTAGAAAACAGTTTAGGGAATTTGTTTCACTAAATTAAGTCCAAGAAAGAATTAGAACAAACTCTTATTTAAAGAGAGGAGAGGCACTCCATTTAAATCAGCCAAGCGCATACATATTAAAACTTTGCTTCGCCTGAGATACAAACACAACTGTCTACTGAAATCTTCGGGACAAGGAAGCCTTTATTCAGCTTGCAACACAATATCAACGGAGTCCGGGATTTCAAAGTCAGCTTGGGTTTCAGCCAGCCTTGGCTGCTAAATAGATCCCAAAAATGCAGACAAAGATACAAACACCCAAGTTCTCTAAATGGGTTACATAAGGCATTCAGACTCACCCCCCACCACCCGCATTCATTTGCTGTCGGTGATGCAGCTGAGGTGGAGTGGGGGGAAACACACCAGTAAGTTGCAATGCTTTAAAAAAACAACGAATGTGAGAACAGAAAATGGCTGCTGTTGTATAACTTGCTGGCTGCCGAGTGAGAGTGACTTTCCATCTTGCTGCCTCTTTTCCAGCGGAAGCGATTGGTTGTTGGAGCCTGAGTTCAGTCTCCGCAATCTCCTAAAAATAAATAAATAAAATAAATAAAAATAAATAAATCACCTAAAAAACAGCTATCCTGTTTTTTAAAATAGGGTGCTTGCTCAAGGAAAGACGTTAAATTATGCAGATTTCCATAACAGCCGCATTCTCCCAATTTTTACGCTAATTCTGATTCTCTGGAAGTCGTCTTCGGTCTTCATCTTGTGGCTTTGGAAATTTTGCTATCCAAAACTTTTATTAATGTGAGATGCAGAAGATGAGATCCTTCGGGACTCAGCATCATTCTTCCTTTTTCCATAATTTAGGTCCCTAAGTGCTGCAACTAAAAGATCTATATCAGCCTCAAAGCCCAAGGAAAGAGACAAGAGATCTGTCTCTTCTGGGACCACCATGTCTCAAAGCAGCTTTTGTTCTTTGAAGGACAATACTGTAGGATTTCTTTTTCTTTGGCAGGAGGAGAATGATTAGCCAACATCCTGAGATGAACCTCAGATCCAAAGCAGAGATGCCTCCATGGTGTCTAGCTCCATCATGGTTTTCAGGTGACCGTGGTAGGATGAAGTCTAGTGATGATGCATGTAGAATGCACACATGTGAACAACATCATGGAGAACAGCTAAATTGGTGTGGAACAAGAACATTTGTTGTGTCTAAAGTGAGCCACATGGAATGGGTTCTAGAAGAACAGCAGATGTCTAACCTAATGTGTTCCTTTTTCAGTGTAGGCATTCTTCTGCAAAGTACAGAAAGCGTGCAAGGAGTTAAAATATTAAGAAGCACAGTGTTAGAGTAGTCTGTTGAATTTGGGCTTGCCCAGTTGTGTTGGATTTCAGTTCCCATAATCCCCAACTAGACAAATAAAGTCTCATGTCTGTGGTGGTTCCCAACTTGGGAAACATTGCATCAGATCCTTCCTTCCTTCCTTCCTTCCTTCCTTCCTTCCTTCCTTCCTTCCTTCCTTCCTTCCTTCCTTCCCTCCCTCCCTCCCTCCCTCCCTCCCTTGCCATCAGCCTTGTTTGATTTGGAAGCTTTTTTGGGAGAGGAGCATCAGAAGGGAGAAGGGTAAAGATACACGTTGGTATCATTTAAACATGAGGTCAGTGCGTCAGATTAGGATTAATGCTGAGTCACAAGGCTGAAAATGTTGAATGCCTGCAGGGCTACAATGTCTTATTTCATTTGTGCAAAGCTGATGTGAAGGCCATAAAAGTAACTGAATTTCTGTTCTGTCATGTTCACAAACTTCCTTCCTTGCCCGCTTCTCCTTTTCTCTCTGTCAACACGGGGAGGGTTTGATTTTAGGTGGGTTGCCTGTCTCATTCCTTTCTTGTTACCTTTTCCTTTGATATGAAATTCTACATCATGAAAGACATATGGCACATTGAAACACAGAACAAACAATCATGTTTTAGCTGGAGAGTAAGGCGAGAATTCACCGTGCCTCCAAGAGATGGGAGTAAATTTGTAGGATTCCGTGCAAACCAATCAAGAGGTTTAGGTATGCCCACTGTCAACTCGTAAAGCATTTATGATCTGATCTCAAGTTGCCATGGGCAGGGAGGGGGGAAAACTGAGCAGCCAAATTCAGAAGCATATTCCATGCATACTTTTCTCAAGGTTGGATCTCAGATTGCTGGAGCTGGCCTGAAAGGTGTGTTAACAGCCCACTAAAGTGTCTCATTGGACAATGTGATTAATGACACACTCTAGGATGAGGGGGGAGAGCAGGGTCACAGTTGAACCGTAAATCATGTGTGACAGAGTTGACTTCACTCAGATAGTTGACATGCTGACATGTTGCTCCTAATAAATAACTGAATTTCTTTTGAAACTTGGCTCAAGGCTCATGAGTTAATTAGGGCATCCCTCAGAACCCTGACACCCACAGTGCATGCTCAAAAAAGTTGAGATGACTTCCATTTTGGTACAATCGAGGCTTTACCCAGAAAACGTACAAAACAGTAGGCAGAACTTCGATTGCACCTTCATGGTTGCCATCTTGACATTGTTCTATTCCATCCTGAAGATGTCCCTGGCAATTTTCTTGAGCAATGAAGGAATGGTCATCTATGCCTCTTTAATTACCAGGAACTGCAAGCATGTTGCTGGACCTATGATGCTCAACCCAATTCTTAATAACAGTAATGGCAAGCACAGTATAAGATGCATGAGCTTTTCCTGTGGCTCCTAGGTTATCAAGGATCCAATTGCCAGGCTCTTTATGTGCCTGTTAATTTCCAGCTGAAATGTGGGACAGAGAGAGCAATGAAGTGCAAGTGCTTAGAAAGATAAGGGCTAATGGCCCTAAAATTTTTACAAGTGACTATAGAGATAAGAATTCATTTCTCCTGGATTCAGGCTGTCCGCCATCCTCAGTGGAGGTCACTTATAGGAAACCTCTACAAACTGCTCCTTGCAACTGTGATTTTCTGTATTTTTCACTCTATGCTCCTTTTCCTCCTCCTCTGTGGCTAGTCTAAGGCTCTGTGGGTTTGTTGTGGCCCATTAGCTGCCAGAAGAGCTAGCAGTAGAGTCAGATGCGGAGGAGGTTGAGGGGGAGCCTGGGCTGCTTCAGAGCCTTTGGAAGGCTCTGATGAGGAAGCAGGATCAGAGGCAGATGCAGAGCTGGGGCCTTCTGCCCGCCCTCAGGTGGAGAGTTAGCTATCTTCAGGGCCTGAACTGAGTGAGGGGAAAGAACACATGGGGCCTATCCCAGATGTGAATTTGCATAGAAAGGAGAGGAGAGGAGAACAACGAAAAGCAATAAGCCGGCTCTCAGGGAAAAGAAGACATAAATGCAAGCCAGCCCCTCGCTGGCTGGGAAATAAAATATAGGAGTTTAGGGGAGTGACTAATTGTTGTAGACAACCATTCATTTTCCAGTGTACATCAATCATGTCAGATTCCATTGCCAGAACCAGGTTTGTTGGGACTAATTGCTCTGTATTTGAGGTGCCAATGGAATCTCCCTGCTGGGAAATAATAGGGAGTGAATTTGCCTCAGCCAATGTGAACAGGGATTGTTCTGCTTGGCTAATCACTGAAAAGACTTTTGTTTGTGACTAATTACTTTTAGTTTTGTTGATCCAATGTGAACAAAGACTCTTCCTGCCCTGACTTAAATAAAAAAGGGGAGTTGTGTTACTTGTGAGCAAGTGGTTTCTCATTGCTTGTGAAGGCTGGGTCAGAAGAGGCTTTTGCTAACCTCATCTAGAGCTGAAAGCTTTGTGGACTTGCTGGATCATACTTGAGTGGAAGACCAAGCTTAAGACTAGATTGAGCACTAAAACAATATCTTGCAAGGAAGTCTGGCAATCCCAACCATTCCCAGGAAAACCACATGGATATGTCCATAAAATCACTAAGCCTGGAGCCTAAATCAAAGAAGATTCAGCAACTATTGTTTTTCCTGAATGTAATCTACCATTAGCGACACGGTGGCTCAGTGGCTAAGTAGCTGAGCTTGTCAATCAGAAGTTCAGCAGTTTGAATCACTAGCACCATGTAATGGAGTGAGCTCCCGTTATTTGTCCCAGCTCCTGCCAACCTAGCAGTTCAAAAGCACGTAAAAATGCAAGTAGAAAAATAGGGACCACCTTTGGTGGGAAGGTAACAGCGCTCCATGCGCCTTTGGCATTTAGTCATGCTGGCCACATGACCACGGAGACGTCTTCGGACAGCGCTGGCTCTTCAGCTTTGAAATGGAGATGAGCACTGCCCCCTAGAGTCAAGAGCAACTATCACATATGTGTGAGGGGAACCTTTACCTTTATCTTAATCCACCATTCCATGAAGCTTTCATCCCAGTTGGTAGAGATGAGCTGCCCATTTTGCTGCTTCCCAGGAACACTATCTTCGACTGCCATGCTGCAAAGACATTTTAAGGTTCACCTTAGGAGAATGTGATATAAACAACTTGCTTGTTCTCTCTCTCTCTCTCTCTCTCTCTCTCTCTCTCTCTCTCTCTCTCTCTCTCTCTCTCTCTCTGTATGTGTGTGTGTGTGGTGGACAACATACAAGTATCCATACAGTCCTTTTTTCAGCTATAAAAATAATTTCAGTGTATTGATTCACTGTCACAATAGAACACAAAGTCAACTGCAAAAAGACAACATCAACAAATACTAAAGTATCCTCCAACCCCTAGGAATAACAATCCCACACAGGCCCCACACTCCACCAGGAATTATCCAAAACCAAAGACAAAATACAGAAGGATGAAAGAAACAATGTCATATACAAAATCAACTGTAACCATTGCAATCAAATCTCTGTGGGACAAACATCACATCAATTAAAAACTAGGATCCAGAAACATCAGCTTGCAGTCAAATGCCACAATCTCAAATCCTTAAGCTCTACACACACCGACACCAAACAGCACCAGTTCGATTGGAGCAACACAAAAATCATTGCCCACACTATCACCCGCCATACTCGTGAGTTCATTGAAGCTTGGCATTCCAGAAACAATTGCAACAACAGAAATATTGACCTACAACCAGCCTACAAACCCCCCAGAATCCAAATCAACCACACAGCCAACCAGAGATGGCACCAACACTCAACCAACCTGCACAAGTCCCCCCAACCAGCACTTCATCTCCTAACGGCCCCGACCTGATGTAATTTCCTTGTCACAAGACCCTCACTTGACACACCCGCACCTGAAGCCCTTATAAACAGAAGAACACTGACATTGACATCCCCTACATTCCGCTGAAGATGTTACCTAGCCTGGTAACAAAACGTTTGGAAATCAACCCACAAGCTCAGAGAACGAACCTCCACCCTCATCCTACATCCAAACTCCAGATATTCACCACTATTGCAAAATTAAAGTAGTGTATAGGATGATAACTGTTAGGAGTGAAAATCCCAGGGAAGGCATAGGAGATGACCAGAAGGAATTGCCACCCAAAAAGCCACCCAACATGAAAAGAATTAACGTGCTGCAGTTTCAATATGCACATGCCAAGCGGAGATTATTCTAAATAAAATGATCCTTTGCAACCAAGGAAAAGTCATGGAAATATTTCTGAATAAGGTTACATGGAACTATTAAAGGAGACCTCAGCGTCAGCTTTTTCGATGACCTTGAACGAAGTTAAAGGATTATCCTGGTGAATGCTCCCAATTTATTTGCTTACCACAGGAAACGGTATGCTAAATAAGTGCTGCATATTTTATCACATCGATTAATTTGGAGTGTAAGAAAATAGCGGCATTGGTCAGGCAAAGGAGGGGTCTGTCTGTAACAGTCACTTTTGGGTCTGGATACAGAGTGTGGGGGGAGGGGAAATGATCTTTGTTCTTTCTTTTTCTTTCGTAATAGTTTTCTCCCCGCCATTAATTAGTTGCCATATATATATATATATATATATATATATATATATATATATATATATATATATATGTGTGTGTGTGTGTGTGTGTGTGTGTGTGTGTGTGTGTGTGTGTGTGTGTGTGTGTGTGTGTGTGTGTTGTATTTGTGCTGATAAATAAATAAAGGGAGATGTGGGCATAGGTATGTATTGAGACCTAAATAGGTTGAAATATAAAAATATGGTTTTCTGCCTGGATGGTCCTCTGTAATGAGCCGAAGGAAAGAAAGGAGGAGTAGTGAGCTCCCTCCCATATTTGGGCATACCAGGGGTTGTAACACAAATACATACCTATTTCCCTGGCCTAGCTGATAAAGAAGGGAGCCTGTGGCTTAGTGGCAATTACATCGACCTAATATACAACACAGTCCTGGTTCGATTCCCAGTAAGGGTATGGCTAGCTGATGAGACCTAAATAAGTTGAAATAGATCTATACTAGTCTCCCTTTATTTATTTATCAGCACAAATACAACACAAATATATATATATATTCAATATATATATATTGAAGAATTTTATTGGTTTTTAAACATTTATGGGGAAAGGTAAAAGGGTACATAGAAAATTTTGGCAGCTCCCATGCTAGTGGTAGAAATCCCTCCAAATCTCACAATTTTTACAATGTTAAAGACAACGTATAAAAGATAAGCAAAAACAGAATCTTGTTCTACATTATATCAACCATGTGTTCAATCATCTCTTTTTTGTCACTTTCTAGTATATCAGCAATTACAATAATATTTCAAATGCATTTATTTTTGTGACCTGAGACTTTTCGATATTGCTCCCTCCTCCCTGTCCCCAGATGGAGCCACATCCCCTCCCTCCTTCATATCTTGTACATTACCACCTTTTTCACTACCTCCCATATTTTCGTCCTCTAGGAGAGAACTGTGTTTTTTAATGAAGGCTTCTGCCTCCCCCACTGTATTAATTCTAACTCTGTTTCCCTCCCAAAAGATCAGCATTCCCTCTGGCAATAACCATCTAAACCAAACTCCTTTATTATATAATTTATTTGATAAGGAGGAGTACTTCCTCCTTTTCTCTCTTATTTTTTTCAGAATTTGCTTAAGAATGGTAATTTCTTTGTCTTTATATTTTAGTGGTCCCCCCCTTTGAGCCCCTAGCACCTCATCCCTCGTGGTCATTTTCATATATATTTTTGTTGCCTCTGGCACAAAGGACTTGGTTGGCCTTGGAGCATTTTAATTAGTAAAATAAATGTTTAATTAGCCTGGTCACGAAGAATGTTTGTTTTCTGTTTTAAGGGCATTTGCGCCCCATCTGCTGGTTGGATGGAAGGGGAAAGAAAAATGTTCAGTGTCTTTTAGTACAATGGCTTGTATTTGGTTTTGCTGGCAGGACAGCTGTATTAGTCAAACAAGGGCACGTTTTACAGTTTAAGTGTGAAGTATTATTTCTCTGAGGATTCAATGGAGCTCAATGATGGTAGTACTGGGGGTCAAATAATGATTCTTAAATGGATTGTCCTCCATATAATATTTTATTGTTGTCTGCTGGCACTCTGCTTAGAACAATGCACATCAAAGAAAACACACAGCTCTCAGCAGCACTGCCTTACTCATAGCTCAGTGCACCACTCCTTCAAATCAACCTTCCCTCACTTGCTACACCTATAACATCCTACCAGCCTGGTCTTGGCCTCTGCTGAATTCTACTTTCTTGTATTCTGTCTGAGATACCTCAGGGCAGGCATTTCTAATCACCTCTGTCCTCAGGAACAATTTGAGACCATGTCTGCACTAGCTGACTTCTCAAGTAGATGCTTGTTCCAGTGTCTGCAGCAAAGGCAGAATCATGGCAGAATAATTCTTGCTTACAGATTCTATGGCTGGCAAGGAGATCAAGCAGAACAATGAAGCCAGTGATCACTGTTGCCTCTTGGATACTACTACTATCTCATTTGCACCGTTAAAGAGCACTAAATTATTATTCTTCACTGTCCATGTGTCTTTGGTGAAGTTTGCACAACAGAATAACAGAGTTGGAAGGGACCTTGGATCTTCCAAGAACTAGAAGGGTCTTCTAGTTCAACTCCCTGCTTAGGCAGGAAATGCTACACCACTTGCCTTTTTTCACTTGACCTTCAGCTGTTGTGGAGAGGGGGTTCTTATTGCTTCCCCTTACCATCTTGTTCTTCTCATCATGCAACTGGTTGGCAGAAGTAGGAACACCCCAACAACTTCCTGTAATGCAAGAGCTGGACTTTCTAACTTGCTCATTTAATGTCCCATGACCAGACAGCATCGTTTTCCTATGGTAGCTGGATTCATCTTCGACATTTTCACTTATGCGTATCATTGGAATAACTTAATAATAACCTTAACTAACTAATAATAACTAACTTTAAGGTTAGTTAATAACCTTAACTAACTAAGGTTCTTCTTAGTTAATCTATTTTATTGACATAGACTTCAAGACTACACACACACACACACACACACACACACATCCACCTGATGTGTGAGTTATATATGAGCTGAGGTGGTGCAATTGTTGGAGTGCAGTACCTACTTTAGCTGACTGCTAGCTGCAGTTCGACAGTCCGAATCTCACCAGGATCAAGGTTGACTCAGCCTTCCATCCTTCCTTCCTTCCTTCTTTCCTTCCTCCCTCCCTCCCTCCCTCCCTCCCCCCTCCCCTCTCCATTCCTTCCACTGCCAGCACTTTGATTCTGTCAGGCTCAAGGTTGACTCAGCCTTCCATCCTTCCGAGGTGGGTAAAGTCAGGACCCAGATTGTTGGGGGCAAGAGGCTGACTCTGTAAACCGCTTAGAGGGGGCTGTAAAAAGCACTATGAAGCAGTATAGAAGTCTAAGGGCTATTGCTAGTGTTATTGCTATATTTGCAGAATTATGATTGTTAAGTTTGGTTTTATTTGTGTCCTCTGGAATTGTGTCCTATGTCTTTTTAGGCTGAACCCCGTTAGGTCTTTGACACGGCAATGACAGGAGTCACACATAGTGTGGCTATGGGTGGGCTGTGCAATTTGTAATTTATACCATTCAGCTAACGTGCTGTGAACCTGAGACCCAAATGTAGGAGAAGGCACCTGTAGTGACCTCAGATAGACTGCACAGATTGCAAAGAGAACAGAAGGAAACCCATTTGTAAGAATCATGTCATTTATCAGGCGAACCTAAAGTCTGCAGATCTGTAATGTCTCAGTTGATTTCCCAAAGCAAAAGGCTGAGAACTAAAAATGGTCTGAAATCTCAGGGCTCGGCTGCTTCTTTTCCACAGTTCCCATGACTACACACAATTACCGAAAGCGCTGAGTCTTGGTGTATCCAATTCATTCTACATGAGCCACTGAACTGTGGGGAGATGTGAAGTCTTGCCAGCTCTCTCAAAATAGTAGCTCAGATTTGTTCCAAGAGTTTTTAGGTGCAAAATTTCAATGATTTAAAATGGCTCTAGAACATCTTTTCTAGACTCAAGGTTGCTTACAGAATGAAAGATTTCTGCTTCCCAACAAAATCAGAAAGAAGCAGACAAGTCATGAAGATCTTTGGGGCACTGGAGGAGCAGGTTCTACCCAAACTATGGTCTGATGGCATCTGTGCTTTTTCTTTCCTCCTCATCCTGTGAAGATGTTTCAAAATCATGCCCAGCCTTTCACATCTGGGAATTCCGAGGTGCCATCTCAGCATTTTTGGGAAGGACATCCCACCTATTAGCAAAAGTCTAAATAGAAGCCATCTCCTTTCTCACACTGCCAGACTTAACCAACCTTGGATAGGATGCCTCTGCATGTATCTTTGTTCAAAGCTTTGCAGGAGATACCGTCAAACAGAACAGTGGTGACATTCATTTTTTTTACTACCGGTTCTGTGGGCACAGCTTGTTGGGCATGGCAGGGGAAGGATACTGCAAAATTTCCATTCCCACCTCACTCCCGGGGGAAGGATATTGCAAAATCTCCATCCCCACGTGACTCTGGGGCCAGCCAGAGGTGATATTTGCTGGTTCTCCAAACTACTCAAAATTTCCACTACCGGTTCTCCAGAACCTGTAAGAACCTGCTGAATTTCACCGTTGAAACAGAAGCTTAGAATGATGTTTCAGGTAGTCCTTTGTCAGTGTGAATGAGAGTTCATGACTCTCAGAGACATGGTAACAAGGTCAGCTAATGAAGAGACATGGCAGCTGGGTCAGCCAATGAGGGCTGTTTGGAAACTGAAACAGTATTTGCTGCAGACAGCAAGGAGCCTGGGCGTGGCTTAGTTCAATTGTACTAAAGCTGCAAGTCTGTGCTGAGCTCTAAAACTAGTCTGCTGCTCTGAACTGAAACTGAAACTGTTCTCTCCTCTGCCTGTGTTTTGCATGAATTTACTACCACATTGGAAAACCTGCCTTTGGTATTGTACATTTACTTCATGTGTTATATTATATATAAAGAGAAGTTAATGAAACCTGCTGAATCAGTTACCTGTGTGTGTTTTCTGGGTGTGATTGCTGCAACAAACTCTGATACCCTTGACTTACGATCATAATTGAGTCCAAAATTTATGTTGCTAAGTGAGACATTTGTTAAGTGAGTTTTGCCCCATTTTATGACCTTTCTTGCCACAGTTCTTAAGTGAATCATTGCAGTTGTTAAGTTGGTAACTAACTTGTCACACAGTTAAGTGAATCTGATTTACCTATTGACTTTGCTTGTCCGAAGATCACAAAACTGATCCCGGGACACTTCAACCATCATAATAAATATGAGTTAGTTACCAACTATCTGAATTTTGATCATGTGATCATTGGGATGCTGTAATGGTTGTAAGTGTGAAAAATAGTCCTAAGTCACTTTTTTCAGTGATGTTGTGACTTTGAACAGTCACTAAAGGAACTGTAAGTTGACAGCTACCTGTATCTTGAACATTGCCTCTGTACGGATGAGCCCCTAGGGTTGTGATGGTGAACCAATGGCATGTGTGCCCAAAGTGGCATATGGAGCCATGTCACCTGGCACATGCAACATTGCCTGTTCATCTTCTGGGTTTCTGGCATGCATGTACACAAGACAATCAGCTGGCATGCATTTGGCAGTGCCGGAAACCGGAAGGGCTAGTCTTCTGTTTTCCAGTGTGAGCATGCACGCCAGCCAGCTAATTGGTGCATGCAGAGCAGTAACTGGAAGACTTGCTGGATGGCGCACGTGTGCATGTCAGAAACTGGAAGTTCATTTTCTGGCGTGCGCATGCCCCCTGGGCAGCTCCACTTCCTGGTTGCAGCTCAGATGACCGCACACACGTATGCGAAGTGTGTGTGTACGCAAGAAGTGCTCCCTTTTTGGCACTAGGTGCCGCCCACCCATGTGTGTGCTCCAGTGGTGGGTTTCAAAATTTTTAGAACCTCTTCTGTAGGTGTGGCTTGCTTTGTGGGAGTGGCTTGCCAGCCATGTGACTGGGTGGGAGTGGCTTGCCAGCCATGTGACCAAGTGGGAATGGCTTGGCAGTCTTGTGACTGGGTGGGCGTGGCCAACTTGTAAAATGTGGTGAAACTCACTTAACAACGCACTTGCTTAGCAACCAAAATGTTGGCTCAGAAACTCTGGCATTTGAAGCATGCAAGTCTTAAAGCTGTTAGGTTACAAGACCCTTGCACCCATAACCCTTTAGAAAAGCCCCCCTATAGAAGAGGTTAGAACTGGCAGGAACCTACCCCTGGCGTGCTCCCTGTTCGGCACTCCGTGTCAAGAAGGTTCGCCATCACTGCTCTAGGGTCTTTTCTGGCAATATCTAGAGATTTCAAGGACTGAACGTGAGGCTTGCCTGATGAGCCTGCACTTTGGCACTTAACCATGGTCCTTTCTTTTTAGATTTTAGATAACTGATTGAGAAGAATCCTCCACTGATAGCATGGATTGCATTTCTCTTTAGTCAAAGGATAATGAAATTAGCTGTTGAAAATATAGCGATGAGTTCATAGATCTTCAGCTCAAAAATATTAGACCTTGTGTGACATACAATTCCAAAAATGAGAAACAAGTCTCATCCTTCCAAATTTCTCTCTTGGGAAACATTGTATATTAGATCTTAGGACCACTAGATCCATATGAAGGAGAAGTTCAAGGGGTGAAGCTCTTTTCACCTCTGCTTCACAAACAGCAACTCTTCTCATTTCTTTTTTCTGTTCGAACTGTTAAAAAATGCACTCTTATGCCCAATACTAAGTAGGAAATTCACATCAATGGCCTGATTTACATATTCAGTTGTTAAGCCCTAAAGGAATATGGTTGGGTTGATTTTGACTTAGTGTGGCCCCAGTCACTATGGTTGTAAAATATAATCTATGGGTTGACATACTGTCATTGCGGCTTGTTCAACTTGATGCTAATCTGAGTGCAAGTCGTGAGCCTGTCAGTCAAATTTACACAGACCTCCATCTCTACAATTCCAAAATCATACTGTGTGATGAACTTGGAGGATCCCATGAAGAAGCTTCAGGTAAACACTTAAAGCAACTGAAATAGCAATAGCACTTAGACTTATATACCACTTCAAAGTGCTTTTACAGCCCTCTCTAAGCAGTTTACAGGGTCAGCCTCTTGCCCCCAACAATCTGGGTCCTCATTTTACCCACCTCGGAAGGATGGAAGGATGGGTCAACCTTGAGCCCGACAGAATCAAAGGGAGGGAGGGAGGGAGGAAGGAAGGAAAGAAGGAAGGATGGAAACCTAAGTCAACCTTGAGCCTGGTGAGATTTGAACTGCCGAACTGCAGCTAGCAGTCAGCTGAAGTAGCCTGCAGTAATGCACTCTAACCACTGTGCCACCTTGGCTCATGTAATGTAGATCAACTGTTAAAGGTGATGATCTAAAATTATGTTTCTGGGGTTGAGTAACCAACATGCACTTCTCACCTCTCTCTCCCTCCCTCCCTCCCCCTTCTCTCTCCCTGTCCTCATCTTCATAATCTTATTAATTTCAAGAGAGCAGAGAAGAATTCTGACTTTCAGTGTTATTGACCTGTGTTTGTTGAAAGAGATTTAAAACATGTGTATTAAATTAAGTGACCTTGTCTTCAGAAAACTTCCAAGTGGAATTTTGCCATTTCTCACGTATAACAGCAAAGAGCACCTTGCCACATATTCAGTGGTGCAGGAAATAGGTTTCCCATGATGTCGAGATATAAATAAAACTCTGGTATCTTTTTCCCCGCAGTCATGTGCGAATCTCAGAGAGTCAATTCCACATTTTCTCAGAACTGCAAGGAAAAGAAGAACTGCAACATAACATGAAAGCTGTAGTTTTATTTAGCTTCACGCTGCATAGCTTGCTGGGATGATGTTGGTCTTAATCAAATCAATAAAGGGTGGAAACTTTTTGTTTTCCTTAAGCCCCTGTGAACCTCCGTAAGCAAGGTTAAGCATCTGCTAAACTCTGTGAAATGAAAAAGATTTCCAAATATTTGGTTTTGCCTTGAAATGTCTTTTTCAGGGGCTTCCTTACTTGTCTTTCATTGGAGGATCTGTTTCAACATATTTAATCGCAGGGAAGGAAGTCTATATGGCATGTTCTTTGATAGAGAACCAGCACTTAAATGCATAACACTGTCTTTTTATAGCTCTCACAACATTGGATAAATGAACAATTATCATTTGTTAAATCAATTAATTTCCTCCCCTTCCTCTGGTTAAATTGCTGTTTGAACACCAGTTAGAGGTTTGCCCATTGGTTGCTTCCCACATAATCAAAAAAATCTTGCCATTGTTTCTGAAAGGGGCAGAACCACCAACAAGAGAACCTGCATAAATGCCAAATGTTCTCCTAATAATATTGTCCCAAGCATGGGACTTTCTATTCAGGCTGTTCAATTGCAGGGATTGCTTGTACAACTGCTAACTTCCACAAGCATCCTCGCTCATCCTTGGAGGGTGGCAGTCAGGATATTTCAATCCAATCTACCTCTACTGTTCTGCCTTAAGCTTCCTGAGACAGTAACAATCACACACTTAGTCCCCAAAAACCTTTTTTAATTTAAACGGCTGTGAATTATGTTCATTCACAGCCTGTAATGATTCCAACACAATTCTGCCACAGCCTTTCAGGGGAAGGCTGATAAGCACCCTCCTTTATCTCCCTTGAAACACTGCCAAAGACCTACCGTATTTTTCAGAGTATAAGATGCACCCTTTTTCCTCAAAAAAGAGGCTGAAAATCTGGGTGCGTCTTATACACCGAATACAGCAATTTTTTTGAAACCCTGCCCCTTCACCAAAATGGCCGTGCATACCCTTATGGAGGCTTTCAGAGAGCTCCTGGGGGCTGGGGAAAGCAGAAATGAGCAAAAAAATGGGCCGTTATTTGCTCCCCCCAGCCCCCAGTAGCACTCTATAAGCCTCCATAAGGCTATGCGTGCAATTTTTTGGACAAAAAAATGGGCCTGTTTTCGAGAAAAACGGGCCATTTTTTGCTCGTTTTTGCCCCCCCCCCAGCCCCCAGGAGCACTCTGCAAGCCCCCCCCAAGGCTATTCATGCCTTTGTTTTAAAAAAGTGGGCCCGTTTTCATGAAAATCGGGCCATTTTCGGGAGATTTGCAGAGTGCAAAACCTTTTTTTCCTTTCGGAAAGCTCTGTAACTGATTGATGAGAATTACATTGATCAAGTGCTGTGCCAGCAGAAACAAAGTCTTAAGTGCTGCAGATTGTCAGCGATTTTCTTCTCCAGCACATGGATAAGTACACCTGGAAACATCTACCTACCTACCTACACACTCTCTCTCCCTACCTACCTACTGTATTTCTCTCTCTCTCTATATATATATATATATCCCTCTATCTACCTATCTACCTACCTACTCTTTCTCTCCCTATCTATCTACTGTATTTCTCTTCTCTCTCTCTCTCTCTCTCTCTCCATCTATCCATCTATCTACCTACCCACTACTCTCTCTCTCTCTCCCTACCTAACTCCTGTATTTCTCTCTCTTTCTCTATCTACCTACCTATTCTCTCTCTCTCCCCCTACCTATCTACTGTATTTCTCTCTCTCTCTCTCTATCCCTCTACCTACCTATCTACCTACCTACACACACACACACTCTCTTCCTACCTACCTACTGCATTTCTCTCTCTCTCTCCCTCTACCTACCTACCTACCTACCTACCTACCTATATATACACACACTCTCTCCCTACCTACCTACTGTATTTCTCTCCCTCTCTCTCTCCCTCTATCTACCTACCCACTACTCTCTCTCTCCCTACCTAAATCCTGTATTTCTCTCTCTTTCTCTACCTACCTGCTCTCTCCCCCCTACCTATCTACTGTATTTCTCTCTCTCTCTCTCTCTCTCTCTCTCTCTATCCCTCTACCTACCTATCTACCTACCTACACACACACACTCTCTCTCCCTATCTACCTACTGTATTTCTCTCTATATATATTTCTCTCCCTCTATCTACCTTTCTACTTTTTTAAAAAATTGCCTCTTCAAAACCTTGGTGTGTTTTATACTCTGGTGCCTCTTATGCTCCAAAAAATATGGGTAATTGCCAATTCATTTTGCAAGGCCAAATGGAGCACAGAGTCAAACGGAGCTTCAGAGTTTAAACCGACCAGAACAAACAAAGTTGCTTCCTGCAAAAGCTCATGTCCATTTGCTCCTCCTTTATGTCCCATGGGAGGGGCCAATTATCTCCAAGCCTTACTCCTGAGTAGCCCCTTGTCTTAACTGTTCTTGCTGTCTGGCAGCCCTGTGCATGTGGGCACTGGGAACAGCCTCTCCCTGTTCCTCTGTCTCACTTATGTCAGGCTCCGAAGGCTCTGGAGGCAGCACATAACTACCATATGGCCCTGGCCCCCTCTCTGCCTCTGACACAGAGCCATCATTAGGGCCTTCCCCAGACTCCAGGACTGGCCCATGTTCCTCCCCAACCTCCTCACTGTTCAACTCGGCTGCTAGCTCCGCAAGCCACCAGTGGACCACAACATCCACAGAAGGAGCTGTCTGTGCTTCTGAAGGCAACTGAAAGTGCCTTTTCCAAGAGATTCTCCTCCTGAAATGACAAATACAGGTTCCCTCTCATATCTGTCCGTCAGTCTGTCCATCTGTCCATCCATCCATCTGTCTATCATTCACAGAGCCATTTTGATTTCGCAAGCAAGCAGAAATGTTGCAAATCCTGCATCAGATTCCACAAAATATTTTGCAATCCCGTTGCAAAAGAAATTAAACAGATGGAAGAGCCCACATTTTTTGTCAAGGCGGATTAAAACGTCCTCCAAATTGCACAATAAGGAAGGAGGGGTCCAATATATTCAGTAATGAGCCCTGCAGAGTGTTTAAAAGATTCTGCAGACCATCTGCGAAGGCATCTCTTATTTGTAATGGCCTCCAGTTAAATTTCCAGTTGGCTGATCTCTTATTCTCTCTTCTAATTGAAACTTCAGTGAGCCACCTCCCAGTCACTTATCTTCTAGCTTGATGGTTAGGACATTCTAAAAGCTGGAGAGTGATTTCTTGCCATTAAACACCAATAAATACCAAGGGCGCTGTCCGTGCCATATTACAAAGCACCCTGAGGCCCACTAATAATCAACTGGAAAGCCAAAGTTTGCAATAATATTTTTGCACAGGTCTATTGAGTTCGCTGTTAAAGAATGCAGCTGCTTTCCTATTAATTTTTTCCAAGCTGCCACAGTTTTATTGCCCCAGAATACCATCAAATATTATTCACTGTAAGACCAAGTACGACTTAAATCAATAGAATGAGAAAGGTCACCGATTTGTTAGGAATTTTACTTCTGGAAGCCTAGTTGAAATGAAAATGTGTACATATTGGCCTGGGAAACGGTTCTGTGAATTCTGCCTTGGATTTTCACAAGGCTGTTGTCTTTGGCATTCATCAAAAGGACAACCCTTTCTCTTACCTAAATTCTCAGATCTGGACTGCAGAAATCTGGAAGATGACAAGATGACTACAAATGGTTGTCTACCTAGCTCTGCCTGAAGCTTCAATCACCCCATTGTGGCCACCATCTTGATTTTTTGTTTTATCATACCTTGTGGGCATTTCTCTGATATTTTTATTTAAATATCATTGTTAGATTATTAGATTTTTTAAAATCCAACTTTTATTACCTTTTATAAGTAACTCAAGGTGGCGAACATACCAAATACCCTTCCATCCTGCTATTTTCTCAACAACAACAATCCTGTGAGGGGGGTGTTGGGTTGAGAGAGTGGGACTGGTCCAAATTCACCCACCAAACTTTCATACCTAAAGTGGGACTAGAACTAACAGTCACCTAGTTTCTATGTCATCATATTAATGACAACACCAAACTGGCTCTCAGAGATGTAAAATGCTTGATGCCTATTGTTAGATTCGGGCAACGAGAGAACAGACTCCGGACAAGAAGTGACTTAACAGCTCTTTATTAGTAGTAGTAGTGATCCAGCTTGGTGTGTGGTCTGAGAGTTCCCCTTTTATAGGGATCGGTTACACCTCTCGTCCAATCAGGACGATCCCTTGTTCCCGCCCTAGCGGCGGACCTGAGTGGAGACTTACAGCGATATATGCTAATATCTAACACCTATGTCAATATTTGTCTTCCAAGCAGGAGTTAACTTCTTACTCTTTGCTTGCCTGTTACAAATCAGCCTACATATTCTGTGTAAAGAAATACAGGGCCTTGACTGCATTTTACCTCATTAACTATTGTAGACATTTTATCTATTCGTTTAGACCTAAAAGATTTGC
Organism: Natrix helvetica; assembly: GCF_964273705.1. Lineage (NCBI taxonomy): Eukaryota > Metazoa > Chordata > Lepidosauria > Squamata > Natricidae > Natrix > Natrix helvetica. The sequence goes on along the minus strand of NC_138551.1, from coordinate 105,858,113 downwards.
ATTTAATTACAATCACATACTGACTTTTAAATGACAGTCTAATGTGATATTTGTTGTTGTTCAGATACAAGAGAATATATATAAACTTTTAAAAACTATTTGGACTCTTCTCTTCCCTTCCTCCTTTTCCTTCCCCCTCCCTTCTCCTCTCCTCTCCTCCCCTTCCCTGCCCTTCCCCTTCTCCTTTCCTCTCCTCTCTTCCCCTGCCTCGCCCTCCCTTCCCTTCCCTGCCCTCCCCTCCCCTGCTTTTTGCCAAATATTAGCTATATGATGGAGGTTTCTTAAATTCAAATAATCCTTGCTTTCATGAATCATAACGTAGTTTGCTTGGGTATTTAGGTGCAAAATGAAGGTCTCAAATAACCAAAAAAGGAGAGAGGAAACTTCCAAATGAATTGTTAGAAGAAACGATTTGTGTATTCTTGGAGAGTGGGAATCTACTGTAATTTGAACAAGGATAGAACAGAATGAATTTTCTTATCTTTTCTTTTTTTACAGAAAATACTACCAAAGTCTTCTTCCTATCCCATCAATCAGAAGAGTCAGAGTAAGTAAGAGTGCTTGTGAAACAAAGGCAGAAAGGAAGCCTCTGGTATTAACAATCTCCTGAATCAAGAAGAGCCAAAGAGAGAGACGAAGGGCAAACACCGAGGTCATCCCCAACTTTCCATATCCTTTGTAGTCAGTAGGAGGTGTGACACTGAGGATCAGTGCAACAGAAGTTATACTTCCAACAGAAATTCCTTGAAGAGGGGGCTGGAACAATGTCCTTTCATTGGTATAACTCCAGTCTTGGTGCTGCAACTTGGTGCCATTATCAGCAATACCTGAACTGGCCAGAAATTCTAGAAGTTACATTCCAACATATCAAAATGGTATCTTTTAGAAATTGCTCCCCTAGCAAGATCCATTGTATCAGGTTGGGCTTTGCTAACTATATGCAACATGCAGAGGGGAAAAAGGCAATTCAATGGCAACAAAAAGGTACTGAAAGCTCTCCTTGCTGCCCTCTGATGGCTATCTGGAAATTTGCAGCATGATTTTGCAAACTGCAGTTTATTGAAGAAACTAATTGGCTGGTTTACAAAGAACCGCAGCCTGTGTTTTGCAAGGTCTACTTCTTGCACTTATACATTGAGTTACTAGCTCAAACCCAAGTTTTATGTACAAACCCAAATTCTATGCCCAGGTTCTTAGAGATGTTCAGGAATGCATCTGGTGCTTTATGGAAGGCAGATGTGCTTCCCATGAGCAGCATCTGGTAATACCAGAAGGAGCCTGACAGTTCAGAGGCATAGCTAGGCAGGATCAGCTGAATTAGAATCTATAAACTGGAGGAGTGTTAGGTTAGATCAGGGCAGAAGAAAACATGGAGGGTCTTTGATTTTTACTCTCGAATACTCAGGTTCTTACAAATCCTCACCAAAAGACCACAAGCAAACCAAACTGTTAGTGGAGAAGAGGACAGGTGTTCTCCTGGATTGACAAAGGGTCAAAGATAAGTAATAAAGAATAGGAATAAATGAACAGATTCCAGCCTGAAAAGAACTAAGAGGCGCTCTTAGAATTGTGTTGAGATTGATTTTTTAAACTCCATATATATTTCAGTGCACATTATCCTATGTAAGGATGCTGATGTCCTGTTGATTAAAAAAAAAATCCTTGTGGACTTCCGGTTCCGGTGGCTGACGGCGACGGGCAGAGACTGCTCGCCCCGCGCATCCACGGTGGGCTCCCCACCCCTTGGGGGGCACAGGACGCCCTGGAGAGGCGTTCTGCTGGAGGAGCGGCGCAGCGGGAGAACCCCTGCATCGGCGGCAGCCATCGGGGGGCTCTCGCTTCGCTCCAGGCACCGAGGAGCGCGAAGGGGAGACGTGTAGCGTCTTCGCTGTGAGGCTGTCCGGAAGAAAAAAAGAATGCTGAAGGCTGCAGCGGCGGTTCGGTGAGGTGTAGACTCTCTTCATACCTTTTACCAACTCTAAAACTTGTCAGTCATGTTAACTGGAACTTTTGTTAATTTGGAGAGGTGTGGCTGGAGGGGAAGGGGATTTCCCCCCCCCCCTTGGACAAGCGGCTAGAAACAAACATGCTCGAAGCCCCAAGGGAAGGAGGAGGGGGAGAGCCAAACCAAAGAGGTCACACTCCAACTAAATGGATCTTCAGACTTAAACCCTCTGGCTTTAAGAAAATGTGATCTTTGGGAACTTTGAATTCTGAAAACTTTGTTGCCTCAGTACCCGAAGTTGGCAGGGCAAGATGGCACACTTCCGTTGTCTTCATGAAAGCTGAACTTGACTCCACCTTTTAGCTTCAGGCTTCCGGTCTTTGTCTCCGTGTTATTTGGATACTTCTCTTGTGGATTGCTTGCTTTTGAACTTTCTGGAGTGAAAAACGTCTGTTCCCTGCCAGGGTGATTAGAGAGTTCCCTTGTGCCTGGTCTCTCTACCCCCCCTGAACTCTCTTGGCTGCTCTACTGCTCTGACTGATTCTTCTCTATACTGACTGGACTCTTTATTATTAACAATGACATCTAAAAGACCACCTCCTGGAAAGTCAGGCTTTGCTGCCTCTGCCCCAACATCTGCAACCTCCAGTCCTAGTACACAATCAACGTTAACAGCCTTTAAGCAACCTAAATCTACGGACCTGGAGTTTCATCAAATGTTTCAACAAATTCTACAGGGACAAGAGGAAATTAAGAAACAGCTGAAGGAGATGAAAGAAGAAATTAGAGGGAACCAGGAAAAAATTGATAAGAACTCACAGAGATTGGATCTCTTGGAGCAGGGGGCGACTGAGATGAGGGGGGGGGGTGCAGGGCGTGCAAAAGGGAAACAAAGAGCTTGACACCCAACAAATGAAAATAGAGTTTGAGAGAATGTCCTTTTATCTTAGATTTCAGAATGTGATGGAGACAGATGATGAAAATATTAGGGACATCATGACAACTATCTTAGCTGAGTATACCCGGAAAGAAAAACAACAGATGGGGTGGGAAATAGACCTGGTCTATAGAGTGAACTCCACATATGCTAGAACCCACAATGTCCCCAGGGAGGTGCACATTAAATTTCTTAGGAAAAGCACAAGAGATGAAATTCTGAATACACAAGGGGGACAAGCCCTGATATACAAAGATAAGGAGATAACCATACTGAAACAGATCCCCAAGAAAGTGAGGGAGAAAAGAAAATATTATTCGCAATTGGCGAATAAATTATACCAGAAGGGGGTGTGGTTTCGTTGGTTGCTGCCTGAAGGTATGTTAATATTCTGGGAGGAGACAAGGGTCAGAATTAACACACCCATAGAGGCGCAGGCCTTTATGGAAAAAAATAAAGCACTCCTAGAAAAACCAGAAGATATCCCAGTAGATACACAAGACACGGGAGGGGTCGGAGCACTGCCAACGGGGGGAGATTGGGCGACATCAAGAAAGCTTAGATCACACAAATAAGAAAGAAAATCCACATGATACAAATTGATTGAAATTATTTTTGAATGTATCACACTGACTATATGTTATTATGTAATATTTGAATGCTATGCAAATGTACACTATGAGTCTGGAGGGGGCATATACCTACCGCAGTTTGCGGCTGCCACCATTTGTAACTTTCCCCATACCTTTTCCTTTTGCAAAACACCAAAAAACCAATAAAACTTTGGTTTTTTTTTAAAAAATAATCCTTTTCTGCTATGAAGCCCCATAAAGTGTTCTAGACCAAACTTTCGGACCTCTGGGACCACTAAATTCATAATTTTAAATCCCACGGACCACTAATATGATCTGCCTAGTGACCGGCTGGGTGGGCATGGTTAGGTGGTCATGTGACTGGGTGGGCGTGGCCAACTCAATATCACTCATGTCAAGAGGTGCCTCGCCAGCCTCTACTTGCCCCTCCCCTCCCACCCACTCCTTGCCTGCCCACCCAGGCTCCTTGGAGCTAGCAGCCATCATGAGAAAAAGTTGGCAAAATACCTCAGTTCAAATTGGATCTGACAGAGAAGGAGGCTCAGCTGAAGCATCTCACTGAGGACTATGAGCATGGGCTTTCCAAGCAGAGGGAAAACCTGTGGGAGTGCAAGGCCAGGTACTGGCACCTGGAGGCTCAGCGGGCTGAGATGATCAGCCAGTTCCAGGCCATGATGCAGTCCCAGTGGAACGAGGCCCTCTGGCTCTTTGCCACCAGTGGTACTTCCCTTCAGCCTTCGCCCAAAGCTCTGCACCAGGAGGCTAAAGCAGACCCCAAGTCAGAATTTCTCCCCCCCCCTCTGACCCACACAAGAAGACCCCGAAGGGGGAAACTCTCTGCAGCAACAAAAACATTCATTGCACATATGCAGCCCGGGGGCTGCAGTTTGAGGACCGCTGATTTAGTGCAATATAAAAAAATGTAAACAATTTTTCTGCAGACCACCAAAATTTTCTCATGGACCACCATTTGGTGACCACTGCTCTAGAAGATTCAAGCTTCAGTGTTCTCTTTCCTTGGAAAATCTTCAAAGACGGGACGAGTTGGTCTCTTTCAAAATCCCTCCCTCTGACACAATCCCCATAGATTTCTCTGAGGACCGAGAAATGGTTTGCAGGGCAGAATTTGGCTCTGGCTCTTGAGCTGGATGAATGGCTGGCAGCTTCGTCCCAATCTGCCTTTTTAGGAAAAAGAACTTCCTTTATCTAGGCATTCCTTTATCTTTCCCACTCAAAGAAAACAAGCTCTCTTTTACTTGGCAGAGTGCAAGGTGTCTGCCAGTGCTATCTCACCCCAAATCAAACGTTTCCATTTTAGTGAGTGGGCTGCTCCAGAAGGACTAAGCGGATAACAAATGGCACATTGCAGGACACAATCTGGACAGCCTTGGACCCAGGAGACATGATCCACCATCTGGTATCTGTTTAGATGTCATCTTTGAAACCAGACATTTCCTGGCAGTTTCTCAGAGAGACGAATCTACATAAGAGCATTATTTATTTATTTACTAGCTGATGACCTGGTGTTGCCCAAGTATTTATAGACATTGAAGCATTTGACAGGGGGCTTTCTTCCCATGCCCATCATCCCAGCCCTCTCCCTTCCCACTTCCATGCGCTCCTATTTCCCGCCCTGGCACCTTTTCCCAAATCCATAAGGCTTCACCATTGGTCCACTGGAGGGCGAACATCATGGCTGGCTTTTCAGAGAAAGCTGTGAAGGATCTGACATCACAAACAATTGCTGCTCTAGGATGCCACACTCTCTCTCCTTACTGGCCTAGGCTCTCCCTTCTCCCTCCCATGACATCACAAACAATTGCCACTCTAGGACACCACACTCACTCTTCTTAATGGCCCAGGCATTCCAGAGTTATGCTGGAACCACACACACAGGCACACACAGACACACCAGGGGTGGCTTCCCCCACCCCGCAGTATTTGTTTCCACAGGGTAAGTCATCTGTGTACCAAGTTTGGTTGAAATTGCTTGAGGCGTTCCAGAGTTATGCTGGAACATACAAACATACATCTAATAATCATTCTATTATTTTAGCATTGATAATATTATCTAATAATTTTCAATTCCATGTTTTCCCCCATTATTAGTATCATCAATCTAATATACATGTATACAAATTGTTATAATTATTAAACATCCACTAAGCCTAGCTATTATTACATCCTTTCAACATAAGGCTTATTAAATTTAAAGTAAATTTATATTATGACATTTCATTACATCATCCTGAAATCATCCAATGATATTACATCTTTATATTCTATTCTATGTAGAATTGTTTATCTTTTATAAAAAGGCTTTTCAACATCATCTCCATAATCCTCACAGTTTGTATAAAATTTCATATTATCAATCTAGTATATATAAATGCTTTGTTATCATTATTAATCATTTATTTGACTATAGCTATTATTATGTATATAGCACTCAAAATTTAACTACATTTAACTAAATTTTATTGTGATATTTCATTTCATCATCCTGTATCCTTCCAAAAATAGTGCAGTCCAATATCTCTTGCCATTTGTAAAGTGTGTATTCTAAGTGTTTTCTTGATAAGTCTTATGTGGATTTCTCTTAAGAACTTGTTCATTGCATGTATTATAAGGATTCAAAACCCTCTATCTACTCCTTTTATCAGCTTCATTTGTTATCATTAGTGCTCTTGCCGAGATTACTCTCATTATTTCTGTCTCTGATTTTTTGAGCTCTGTCCTCAAACTTCATCACTGTACCTGTGCTTTCTGTATTTTGATCTATAATTTCAAGTCTCTTTTCAATTCTCTCTGTGATTATTAAAACTTTTTTAATTTCTAAGAAAATTATTTGCAAAGTTAGAGCCTTTTCTTCTTCACATTTTGCCATTTTCCAGGTTATAAACACTGCCAAAACATCCGAGACTTTTTAGGTTTCAAACAAATTCAGTGGAGTTTTTCAAAACAAAGCTTTCTCTTTTCTTCAAAGGAACACCTATATAAACAAAACGTTTTCCACTGACCCTTTCAGCAAACAAAGCCTATAGCTTTGTAATATCAGATATTGCCAAGCCTCTAGCCAATAGATTGCAGTGTTACCTCTTTTCCTTCTGTTTTTGCCTCTCTCTGTAAACTCCAAGCTCCGGAAGAGGAATTTTTTTTTACTACTGGTTTTGTGGGCGTGATGTGGTTTTGTGGGCAGGGCTTTGTGGGCACAGCGGGACAAGGATATTGCAAAATCCCCATTCTCTCCCCACCCACTAACCTGCTCTTCAGCTCCATTCTCCTGTTCAGGGCAACAAAAGAAGATCAGCTGGGAGGTAGCAGGGCAGGGCCAGCCTATTTGCCGGTTCTCCAAACTACTCAAAAATTCTGCTACCAGTTCTCCAGAACCTGTCAGAACTGGATGAATGCTACCTCTGGCTTGGATCAAACTATGATATTAGACCTTCTTCAGATTTATCATTCATTCATGTCTGATGATGTAAAACAACAACAAAAACCAGAGCCGTTGTCACAAGAAGGAGCTGCAAAGCTCTCCATACATCATCCCACAGCATCATTTCAAACACTTATGGAATGCTCTCCCAGGTTGATGTAAAAATGCTCACAGGGCCCCAGCCTTTTAAATGAAAAGGCCATTTTAAATACATTTCAACTGAGTTAGAAATACAGACGGTTGGGGATAGTGGTGGGGTTTCCCAGATCCAGAGGTGAAAATGCTCTTCATGCTTCAAAGTGCGCACTTTAAACATAAAATTTGAACTGAAACTACAAATATTTTATGAGAAATAATTCCAGAAAATGTATTTTGTATATATATATATATTCAGTTACGTTGTTACGTTTTATTGGCAGTTATTGTCCACCTTATTTTTATATTGTTATCCTTGAGTGGATTTTTGTTTAATTAATCTGTCAAAGTTTAGTAAATTAAGAAAAAAAGTTTGCCCATTTGTTTAAGTGAAGGCCAAGCAGTTCCTTTATAACTCTTCTTTCTTTTTTAATCTGTCTGTGTAAACAAAACTCTGGCTTTTATCTTGGTTGCACAGAGGTGGCAAAGGAAGAGGATTCATTGGAAGCATTCAGTCGTCTGAAATAAGAGCGCCCAAAAGATGTGGTTTTCTTGGGATTTGCTCTCTGGATAAACAAGGATTGATGACAAGCATCTGAATCATCCATCATGAGCTGGTGGGGTGGGAATGCCTTGCAATTTCCTTTATCATGTAAACACACTTTCGCTGTGTGCAAGTTTTTTTTTTTTAAAAAAGTCTATCCTGAAGACAAAAGAGAACATATTTTGTTTAAATCTCCTGCACAACTAGGTTCTCAAAAAGAAACTAGGTACGGTTTCTGAGCTACCACACAAGTGCTGGAACCAAACAGGGCAGTTTCCAAGGAAAGAAAGATCCCTGTTGCTAGTCATCAAAGAGCTGCTGCAGTTCATCCAGGGGTGGGATTCAGGCAGTTCGGACCGGTTCGGGTGATCCTCTACCTAGGATTCTGCCCAGTTTGGTGAACCCCTGAATTCCCCCCCCCCGGCTGACCACGCCCACCCCACCCCTCCCAGGAGTCTCCACGCAGCCTGTTCATCATGCCAGGTAAGTGCAGGGCCTGCTGGAAGGCTTGGGGGGGGGGAGGAACAGGCCTACCAGAGGTTCTGGGAATCCAGAAACAGACCTGCTGCCAGCCTTTGGAGGGCCTCTGGATTTCACCCTCCTGGAGGCTCAAGCAAAGTCTCCGGACCCTGGGGAGGGTGAAAAATGGGCCTACTGGAAATTCCGGAAGTCTGGAAACAGGCCTGTTTCCGGCCTCTGGAGGACCTCTGGGGTCCAGGGGAAGCAGTTTTCAACCTCCCAGACGCTAGAGGAGAACCTTCAGAGCCTGTGGAGGGTGAAAAACACCCCCACCCCCGCCATGGTGCAGGAAGCCAACTAGGCCACGCCCACCCAGCAGCGGGGCAGCGAACCCATTGCTGCAATTTTTGAAGCCCACCCTTGAGTTTATCCTTCCAGGCTGAAAGGGGGGCATACTGGGAAAGATGAAGACGTTGGAGAGGAACATGCCCTCTGTCTTGGAAAAGTCACTCTTGGTCAGAAAAGTCCAAGAGAGGCAGTTTTGCACCCAACTTCAGCATGGCCAGGGGCATGTGGAAGCAAAAGGTACAAAACATTTGGTAGGTATCAGGAATGGGTGAGTTTGAACTGGATGGCCTATCTTGGGATAAAACATCTGCTTGATGCAAGATCCAAAACCTTTGTCCAACCAACAACCAACAACTGAATGGGTTCAGGAAATAACTTTGTCCTGGATAAAAGGATGGCGCCATACTCATCCATTATGTCTTGTGTCACCATTTTGAGATAGGCAAGTCTGACTCGAAAATCTTTCCCCGAGCTGAAGGCAATGGGAAGAAAGCTTGTGTCAGGGTTCCAAATAGCATCCAAAAGTAAATCCGAGTCCAAGGCAAAGTATTGCTCATAGTTTCAATTTATTCAGAGAGCCATGTTAGCACATCTGGGAAAATCCGAATCTGAAAGCTTCCCGGTTTTCCCTACCCAGTTGAAAGTTCAAGATCTTGCCCCCACACCCACAATTCCATCACATGGTCCAATCCCCCACTGCCATGCTGGCAGTTCCACCCATCCGGTTCTGGTCAGGTGCAGAGGTGCAGAGACAAAGGATGACCTTGGCTTTCTAGAAAGAATTTTGTTATGGTTACATACCATCTCACTCCATACAATCCCCCCTCCCATTTTCCCATAATAGAAAATGCATAGTAGAATAATAGAAAGTGTGGCAGGCCTAGGATCCACAAGAAAAGATGGCTGCAGGCCTGACAGGTTGTGAGACCCACCTGGAAAGGTGTATGAGACAGTAAATACGATTAACCAGTTGTTATAACTAGTTGTTGTGTAAATACTGTTAACGAATTGCCTTCAGGAGTTGTGGGTACCCCATCACAGGAGACTGGATAACCATTTATCAGAAACAGTATAGGTCTCCTGCGAGAGCAAAGGGTTGGACTAGATGATCTCCAAGGTCATTTCCAGCTCTGTACTATTACTCTTACTGAAAGAAAGAGGCTGGACTTGTGAGGTCTTTGGCATTTCAACAGACAACTATGGATCTTACTGCTGAGCCCCCCCCCTCCCCCAGCTCCCCTAACAGGGCAGACACATTAAGCCAGCAGTGCAAAGGGCAGTGAATTTTCCGAGGCAGAAAATTCAACCTGATAACACAAATTGACTGGCTTTGCAATGGTGCACGCTTTGCTGAACTCATTAAGAAATGCCAATAAGAAAGATATTGACACTTTATGCAACATTTATAATCCTGCCTCCTGCCTTTTGAGCAAAACATCAAACACAATTTGCTCCTTTTTGCAAAAAACGCACCATATTATTCGAACTTCCTAAGCAACAATGTTCTTCAGGTCCCCTATAAAAACAAGTAGGTGGTGTAAACAGATAACATTCACTTTTAAAAACACACCGTGGACATTTAACTTTTAAAGGGGAACTCATGAGCATTCAAGTGTGCTCCTTGGGTGACATAAATTAAGCTTTCTACGCATGGACTTCAAAGCCATCTATTATACGGTCCCTATTTTATATGTCAGGAGGGCACAAAAATTAAAGATGTTAAAAGAATGACATTTATTTCAGCTGGGTGAAAATATACCCAGGCTGAAAATAAGAAATCTTCATAGTAAGTGCTAGACTTGAAGGCAAACAAGTAGTTGTGTTGTACTAACTAACCACTTCTACTCAGACATGTTGTTCTTTTCATTACAAATTAAACTAAAGGGAATTATTTTATGTCAAATTATTTTATGTTCAGCCTTTTTCTTCCCTTTTTTGTTTATGTTTTTGGCAAGGAGAGTGGTGTGTTTAGTCACCATGGCAACCAGAGGGCCAGGACTGAAAAGATGTGAAGAAAGCAGGAGCATCTTTCCACGGGCAGCTTCTTCAGCTGCTCCACCCCATCATGAGCTTTATGGCAATGAGCTTGAGAGAAAGATGCTGTCACATGTCACATCCCTGTTCCACAGAGGCCCTGTCAGGGTTCCAAGTAACATCTCGGAAAACCCAAATCTGAAAGCCCTCCGTGTTTTCCTCACCGAAGGGAAAATCAAAGTCCCTTCCCCTGCACCCACATGTCCATTGCATGGACCGATCAGGTCACCGTCCCAACTGGAGTTGTTTCCCAGTCACGTCTCTCCAGGTGCAGGCTGAATGTCCTTGATTCCAGGGAAAAGAATGTTGTTATGGCTGTACATCTCACCCTGTCTCCATCCAACCCCCCCTCCCATTTCCCACAGCATGCCCATCCACTGAGTGTGGCAGCCCTGAAGATCCCAAGTTAAAGGTGGCCTCCAGGGCTGACAGGCTCTTTGCCCCAGGGCTTGGGTAAGAGGACAGGATGATAGTAGCAGAACCTTTACCACGTACTCAGAGGAAGAGCTGTGGGCAGAAGCTGAGGAGACAGTTGACCTGAGCATTGACTGATGAGGAAAGCTCCAGTTCTGGTCTGCTGTGAACAAGGCTAAAGGTAGGCATGATTATTGGGATAGATCAAGGGTGTCAAATTCAATTTTATTGAGAACTGAATCAGGGTTGTGTTTGATCTCAGGGGGACAGGTGGTGAGGGGTGTGGCCAGGGTGGGCATGGCCAGTGCAACATCACTCACCAAGACTCTGTGACGGCCTCCTGCAGCCCTCTGCCAGCAAAAATGGAGCTCATGGAGATTGTGCTTGGCCTGCCTGGACTCCATTGTCACTGGCAGAGGGCTGCAGGAGGCTATCACTGTAATGTACGTATGGACCTTGTTAAATTTACATGTTTTTATATGCTCACCAGGGATTGATTGCCCAAACCCCGGGAAGTTTAAACAACTGTCATTGGCTGGCTGGACTGCCGGAGCTCCTTAATTTACATGTTTTCACATGCTCACTGGGGATTGATTGCCCAAACCCCGGGAAGTTTAAACTAGTGTCATTGGCCGGTTGGTCTGCCAGAGCTCCTTAAAAGGTGAGCTCTAGCAGCCCAGCTGGCAGAGCGCAGTCACTTACTCTTGCAATAAAAAGTGCTGAAACTTACTCGTGCCTCTCGCCTGCTGCTTCTCGCCGATCTAACACTGGCAACGAAGGACAAAGGGACCTGAGAATCCTCGTTGGACAAGCAGCCATTTCATACAAGAACCAAGACCCTGCACCACAGCACGAGATGGCATCACAAGCATCTTCTGCACCAGCGATCTTCAACCTGCAGACGGAGGACTGGCACACATACATGGGGCGATTCTGGATGTTCCTGAAAGCCAACGACTATCAGGACTGGATGGACAATAGGAAGCGGGCATTATTCCTAAATTACTGTGGAATGAAAATCTATAAAATGGCACAGACGTTAATTGCCAGCAGACATAGAGACCGTCGCATGGACAACCCTACAACACACCTTGGAAAACCACTAAGCACCATCCGCCACCCCCATGGTGAGCCGGAATGAGTTTACCACCGGCGCCAATGGGAAGGAGAGACGGTGAATGATTTCATGGCTAGCCTCCAAGAAATCAAAACTCGGTGCGAATTCATCAACCCAGAAGAAATCATGAAGGACCAGATCATCCTAGGAATAAGATACCTCTCCTTGCAAAAAACCCTGCTAATCAGAAGGGGAGTCTCATTCAAGGACATGGTCAAGGAAGCCCAGGCAGCTGAGTCATCGGATAACTCGGCAGCGCACGTAAGGAAAACCAGTGGGATACACCAACCATTCAGGGAACCTGACTGGGTATCCAAAGTTCGGGAGTATGATGATGAAGGGGATGATACTGATGCCATCCACTGCGTGTACCCAGAGAGGAGACAAAGCACAAGGGACATAGAGGGCAGGCAGTCACGTTGTCCAGGCTGCATGGGATTCCATTCAAGAGCGGCATGCTGTTTCCGGGAAATCATCTGCCGCAGATGCCAGTGGAAAGGCCACATTGCTGAGGCGTGTAGAACATCCCAGCCCACCCCATCCCATCCAAGACCCACGGCTCCACAGGGGAGACCAAACAACCCACAACCTGGCCAACAGCTGAATAGGCGGAGACAGGAGCAGTACCAAGCCCAGAGGGAGATCCATCACACCACTGTGGGCCACTCAGATGCCTACGAAGGGGAAAAGTTCCATGCCACAGTGACCATTGAAGGGGGACCATGCAGGATGGAGCTGGACACAGGATCATACTTTACAATTGTGTCCTGGCAGACCATTAAGAAATTGAACCGAACAGCCAGCAAGAAGCTCCTGAAACCACCAAACAGAGGGTGAGGTGGTGTTCCACAAATTCCAGGGCCATCTACCCCTCACGGTCATCACCAGCCACCGACTGTCCTTACTGGGAGTGGAATGGTTCAAGCCCCTGGGGCTAGACATCACCGGCCTGCATCGAATCTCAACCCACGACCTGGATTGGCTACTGGCAAAGTTCACTGACGTCTTCAATGGGGACCTAAGTAAATATACATGGAAACCCATTTCATTTAATCTAGACCCCCATGTAACCCCCCGCCAGGCTCAAACCACGAAGGGTCCCCTTTCTTCTACAGCCCAAGGTGGATGAGCAATTGGACAAACTAATTGCCCAAGGAATTCTCATGCCGACTGACCACATGGTATGGGAAATCCCAATAGTCACCCCCGTGAAGCCAGATGGTTCCATCCACCTCTGTGCAGATTACAAGTGTACGCTGAATAAGGCCTTACAGCAAAGCGCGTACCCAGTGCCAGTTGTGCAACATCTGTTGCATTCCTTAGGAAGCATGAAAATATTCGCCAAACTGGACCTGGCCCCTGCATACCAACAATTGCCTGTGGACAAAGCCACTGCAGAAACAGAGATGATTGTGACCCACAGGGAGGGGGCTTTCAAATGCACCAAGCTGCAGTTTGGAGTCAGCATAGCCCCAGGACTGTTTCGGTGTTTAATGGAGAGGCTACTGCAAGGAATCCCGGGAGAGATGCCATACTTTGATGATGTATTCATCTCAGGGGACTCCATAGAGCAGATGATAGAATTCATGCGTGAGACTTTGGGGCGGTTCAAGGAGAAGGGACTTAACGTGAACCCAAAGAAATGTAAAATCGGCGTGAGGCAGGTAGAGTTCCTGGGATACCTCATAGATGGGTCTGGCATCCACCCCAACTGCCACGGAACTGCTAATTGACGTCAACCCAGCCAGCCCGATTGCCGCCAGGGACATCACCGAGCACACACAAAAGGACAAGGGGTTGCGAAAGGTTCTGAACTGGGTGTTGAGGGGTTGGCCACAGGAGAAGCTGAGTGAGGAGTTCCAGAGCTACCAGAGTAAGCAAGCAGAACTATCAACTATCAAGGGTTGCTTATTGTAGGGAGAGAGGGTCATCATACCCCAGAGGCTGCGGAGGTGAGACATTGAAGCCCTCCATGAGGGTCACCCGGGGATAGCACAGATGAAGGCACTAGCCTGGAACTACATCTGGTGGCCCAATATGGATAAGGACATCACGGAATGGGTAGCCACTTGCAGACCCTGCCAGGAGACATGAACAGCCCCACCCCAGGCACCAGTGGAAGAGTGGAAAGCAACCAAGGGACCGTGGTCACGCATCCACATCGACTTTGCAGGACCAGTGGAAGGGCAGACATTCCTGCTCATGGTGGATCCTTACTCCAAATGGCTGGAGGTCGCTATCATGCAATCAACCATGGCAGAAGCCACCATCAGAGCTCTCCGGAAACTTTTCATGACCCATAGCCTACCCGACACCCTGGTCTCTGACAATGGCCCACAACTGACCGCCAAGACGATGGAGGCATTCCTCGCAGAGCAAGGGATCCAGGATGTTCTCATCACCCCATTCAATCTGGCGAGCAATGAACAGGCCAAGCGAATGATGAGGCTCACAAAAGAAACCCTCACCTGAATGGGACCTGGAAGTTGACAGGAAAAGGTCGACCAATTCCTTTTCACCCAACACATCACTTCCCATGTGACCACCAACAAAAGCCTAGCAGAGCTGTTGATGGGGAGAAGACTGAGGTCCAGACTCAACCAGTACCACCTGGACTACCTTCCAGAGAACCCCCTGGATTCCGCTCGACCAACCCAGGAGTTCAACATAAATGACCAGGTATTCACCCACAACTACGCCGGGTACCCGACTTGGCTGGTGGGCTGAATCGTGGCCGTCACAGGGCTGAAGTCATATCGAGTGGAGCTAGAGGATGGACGAATCTGGAGGAGGCACATCGACCAGCTCTGACACTGCCTGGGGGATGCTGAACTGAGGAATCAGGGCGATTGGACCACACCTGCTAGCTCAGAACAACTCTTGGAGAACCCCAGGTCTCCACCTCATGGAGTATGCTCAACCACTATCTGGGAAGCTGATGGGCAAGAACCAGCCCCACTAAGCCAAGAGATCGAGGGACGACCCTCCAACCCAAGCCACGATCATGTAGCTGTGTCCGAAGCCATCCCACAAAGAAATGGCATCTCAGGAGGTGAAGGAACCAGGCCGGAGCTCGACTTGCAGGCAGAGGAGCACCAGAAGGTTCCTTCCCAGAGGAACAGCAGGCTCGATCCACTGGCCGAGCTCGCAGGGACAAGTGATCTGCACAGGTCAAGTAGGAGACTGGCATGCCCTGCCTACCTGAAAGACTACATCACCTACAGCAGCCGGGGATTGGACATTGTTCATTCTAGGAGGGGACTGATCTAACAGTCACAGTCAAAAACAGAACTCGGGCAGGCTGCACATGGCCCTCCTGAGCTTTGTTTATGCTGGCAGAAGCACTGTGGGCTGGTCCTTTGCTGTTTCAAGGGCAGCATTGCGGGCCAGTTCTAAGCATCCCGTGAGCCAGATCCAGCCCCTGGGGGTTGAGTTTGACACCTCTGGGATAGATGTTTCTATAGTGAATCTTCTGCAGATGGTTCTACTCTCATCTGGTAAGAATCCCCCGGGTCTCCATGTTTGCAGGATGTGGTCCAAACAGTCAAGATGATGCCACAATGTGTGCAATCCCCATAAAAACAGATGGAGTTTTGATCACACTAGCTTGGCCATCATCATCATATTTTTGGATCAAGCCATCTGGTCCCCCCTTATAGTTCTCTTGAAATCAACATCCTTCCCTGTAGGAATAAGTTGGGATACCTCCAACTAGGAACCCCACAAGCACACGTGCTCTTGTTATAGCTCACGTCCCTTACTGATGAGTGAATCTCTCATTTTTGAAAAACGGAATTCCCTGTAATTCTGATTATGAGGAGCAAATGCCTTGAAGCTGGCCTTTCCTGGAGTTTGCATTTAGGACTACTGAATATCCACCTCCCACACTCAAAATGCCAATTCCAGCTGAGCCCCCCATTAGTCATATCTGCCTTCCTTAAGTAATCTTCAGTCATTGGATACAGGCCCCCATCGTTCTGATGCTATTGTGGCCCCATTTCCACATCTGGTTTCCTAAAGGATTATGAAGCTTATGGATGAACATCTGTGGCCGTGTTTTCTCAGGAGGGAGACATTCAGAATCGAACCAATATGAAAATGAAATTGGTCCAAAAATGGGAGAGAGAGTAGGCAAGCCTCCTAAAGAATGAGACTGGAACAGGGGTGTATCTGGGATAATGATAAAATGCCAGGAAAGTGGGTGTCCTGTCTGAGGACCCAATTAGATAGTTATAAAAATAATGTTATAAATATATCATAAAATAATTTATTTTATATAATTTATATATTTCCATATTATATTTAGAATTTGTGTCATTATGTTATAATTTGTGCTATTTGATTCCTTCCAGAGGAGGACAGGAAGGGTAACACTCTGCAGAAAAGTTACTAGGTGCTACATCCAGAGGCTAGATTCCAAAGGTTATGTGGGGCCAACTTCTAACTGAAGCTTCAGTGGGTCATTCTGGGGTCAAATCAACTTTCAGGGTTCATTTGGAGTCAATTCAAGCTTCTAGGGGCCATTTCAGGTCAATTAAACTTCTAGGGTGATCCTAGCATGATCAGTAGCTTCCAATAGTTACTTGGCCTCAACTTCTAGGGGGCATTTCTGGTTAATTCAAGCTTCCAGGGATCATTTGGGCTTCAAAAAAATATCTAAAGATCATTTCAGGTCAGCTCAACCTTGTGGAATGACCCTTCCAAGGATTATTTGGGGTCCACTTCTAAGGCTCGTTGATGCCAAATCAAGCCACCATTCATTTAGGCATCAACCCAAATCAACCCAAATCCCTAGAGGTCATTTCAGGTCAACTCAAGCTTCTGGAGTGATCCTGTTCTGAACACCAGCTTCCAAGGGTCATTTGGGGTCAATTTCTATGAGTTTTTGGTGGCCACTTCAAGCATCCAGGGTTCATTCAAAGGTCAATCAAAGTTCTAGAAGTCATTTTAGGTCAACTCAAGATTTTGGAATGATTCTAGCCTGAACCTCAGCTTCCATGGGTTATTTGGGGTCAACTTCTTAGGCTTTTTTTTAAATAAAATTTTTATTTTCAAACAAACACAAACACACAACACATATAACATAAAAGCCTATTTAACTACATACAGTGTGTTGATTGGTTACAAGGTCTTTCTGCGTCCTTCCCATAGTCCCGTGATGGCGAACCTATGGCACGCGTGCCACAAGTGGCACGTGGAGCCATTTGTCAGGGCACACGAGGTGCTGCCCTGTCAGCTGGCCAGCACGCAGGCGCGCGCTGGCCAGCTGAGTTCACCTTTTTAAAAGCTATTTTTCGCCTTCCCCCGGCTCCAGACGCTTTATATGAGCCTGGGGAGGGCGAAAAGAGCCCCCCCCGGAGGCTTCAGGGACCGTCCCTGAAGCCTTCGGAACGCTTAAAACTGCCTTCGGAGCGCTTAAAATGACCCTCCGAGCAACCCAGAAGTTGCTCGGAGGGTGGTTTTAAGCGTTCCGAAGGCTTTAGGGACCGTTTGAGGCTTCCCTGATGCCTTCGGAGCGCTTAAAACCACCCTCCGGGCAACCCGGAAGTCACTTCCGGTTTGCTTGGAGGGTGGTTTTAAGCGTTCCGAAGGCTTCAGGGACCGTCCGAGGGTTCCCTGATGCCTTTGGAGCGCTTACAACGACCCTCC
Organism: Natrix helvetica; assembly: GCF_964273705.1. Taxonomy (NCBI): domain Eukaryota; kingdom Metazoa; phylum Chordata; class Lepidosauria; order Squamata; family Natricidae; genus Natrix; species Natrix helvetica. The sequence goes on along the minus strand of NC_138551.1, from coordinate 105,840,502 downwards.
GAGCAACCCGGAAGTCACTTTCGGTTTGCTCGGAGGGTGGTTTTAAGCGTTCCGAAGGCTTCAGGGACCGTCCGAGGCTTCCCTGATGCCTTCGGAGCGCTTAAAACGACCCTCCGAGCAACTCGGAAGTCACTTCCGGTTTGCTCGGAGGGTCGTTTTAAGCGCTCTGAAGGCTTCAGGGAAGCCTCCGGACAGTCCCTGAAGCCTCCGGAGGGCCTCCGGGGTGTCGGGGGAGGCTCTTTTCGCCCTCCCCAGGCTCATATAAAGCGTCTGGAGCCTGGGGAGGGCAAAAAAATGTAAAAATGGGGAGGGGGTCGCGCGTTGTGTGCGCATGCGCACTGGGGGGGTTGTGCGTTGCATTATGGGTGCGGCACACCCACACTCGACCCCCCTGCGCTCCCCCCACTTGTGGCACGCGAGCCAAAAAAGGTTCGCCATCACTGCCATAGTCATCACTTGAATGTTATCAAAATTCATATATTGTCAATCAATATATCTTTGTATACATTGTTATTAGTATGGGAAAATACATGTATACAAATTGTTATAATTATTAAACATCCATTAAGCCTAGCTATTATTACATCCTTTCAACATAAGGCATATTAAATTTGAAGTCAATTTATATTATGACATTTCATTACATCATCCTGAAATCATCCAATGATATTACATCTTTATATTCTACATAGAATTGTTTATCTTTTATAAAAAGGCTTTTCAACATCATCTCTATAATCCTCACTTACAGTTTGTATAAAATTTCATATTATCAATCTAGTATATATAAATGCTTTGTTATCATTATTAATCATTTATTTGACTATAGCTATTGCTACGTTGTACATAGCACTCAAAATTTAACTACATTTAACTAAATTTTATTGTGACATTTCATTTCATCATCCTGTATCCTTCCAAAAATAGTGTAGTCCAATATCTCTTGCCATTTGTAAAGTCTGTATTCTGTTTTCTTGATAAGTCTTATGTGGACTTCTCTTAAGAACTTGTTGTTCATTGCATGTCTTATGAGGATTCAAAATCCTTTATCTGCTCCTTTTATCAGCTTAACTTTTGTTATCGTTAGTGCTTCTGCCGAGATTACTCTCATTATTTCTGCCAAATTTTCTCTCCTTTCTTCATCTATGTACTGACATCTGAAATAAAGTTCCGGTTCATCAATCTCTCCTTTCTATATTTCACACTTGTCATTTCCCTCCACTCTCAGCTTGCTGTCAGTGTTAACAATTTTCTTATCACTTTCATATGTCTCTGTGATTTTTTGAGCTCTGTCCTCAAACTTCATCACTGTACCTGTGCTTTCTGTATTTTGATCTATAATTTCAAGTCTCTTTTCAGTTCTCTCTATGATTATTATAACTTTTTGAATTTCTAAGAAAATTCTTTGCAAAGTTAGAGCCTTTTCTTCCTCACATTGTGCCATTTTCCAGGTTATAAACACTGCCAAAACATCCGAGACTTTTTAGGTTTCAAACAAATTCAGTGGAGTTTTTGAAATCAAAGCTTTCTCTTTCCTTCAAAGGAACACTTGTATAAACAAAACGTTTTCCACTGACCCTTTCAGTAAATAAAGCCTATAGCTGCTAGATGGCAGTGTTACCTCTTTTCCATCTGTTTTTGCCTCTCTCTGTAAACTCCAAGCTCCAGAAGAGGAAAAAAAATGTTTAAAAATTATGCTCTGACCAGCCCTTCCGAGAGAAGAAACTTTTAATCCACGAATACAAAAAAGGGAAAAAGTATAGAGGAAGAAGGAAAAAAGAGACCAGGCCAGTTTAAAAGTAAAAGGCATTTGTAAAAAGTCCATCCACAGAAGAAAAACAAAGTTAAGGTAGAAAAGATAACACGATAGTTTTAATCCAGGGTTAATTCGCCACTTATTTTCTTCTGTCTTCAATTTTATTTTAAACTCCAAGTCTTTTGGGTTTTCCCTTCTCTAATAATAATAAAAAATTCTCACCATTTTGACACACTGTCTCTCCTGTACTGCTTCTGTTTCAGGAGCTTGTTCCAACCTTCTGCAGCCATTTTGGTTGCTTCTGTTGTAGATGGCAAAAAGAGCTTTGCAATGTCCCTGAGATCAGCAGGACATGCTCTTCTCTATCACTGTTCCTTCAGAACAGTTTAGGTCCAAAAGGACCGTCCAGGAACAGAAATATTGACAGCAATCTTGGAGCCCCAAGATTGCATGTCATGTTGTTGCAACATCAAGCACCGCCTCCAACTTCTAAGGCTTTTTGATGGCCAACACATGCCTCCAGGGGTCATTGATGGGTCAAATCAACCCTCTGGGATTTCTTTTGAGAGGTCAGTCCAAGCCTCTTAAGGTCATTTCAGGTCAACTCACGTTTCTGTAGAGATCCTGGCCTCAGCACTAGCTTCCAAGGGTTATTTGGGTTCCTTTTTGTGGCTTCTTGGTAGCCAAATCAAACCTTCAGAGCAGGGGTGAAATTCAGCAGGTTCTGGAGAACTAGTAGCAGAAATTTTGAGTAGTTCAGAGAACTGGCAAATGCCACCTCTGGCTGGTCCCAGAGTGAGGAGGGAATGGCGATTTTGCAGTATCCTTCCCCTGGAGTGGGATGAGGATGGAGATTTTGCAGTATCCTTCCCCTGGAGTGGGGAGGGAATGGAGATTTTGCAGTATCCTTCCCCTGGAGTGGGATGAGGATGAAGATTTTGCAGTATCCTTCCCCTGGAGTGGGGAGGGAATGGATATTTTGCAGTATCCTTCCCCTGGAGTAGGATGAGTATGGAGATTTTGCAGTATCCTTCCCCTGGAGTGGAATGAGGATGGAGATTTTGCAGTATCCTTCTCCTGGAGTGGGATGATAATGGAGATTTTGCCTTATCCTTCCCTTGGAGTGGGGAGGGAATGGATAGTTTTCAGTATCCTTCCTCTGGAGTGGATGAGGATGGAGATTTTGCCATATCCTTCCCCTGGAGTGGGGAGGGAATGGAGATTTTGCAGTATCCTTCCCCTGGAGTGGGGAGGGAATGGAGATTTTGCAGTATCCTTTCCCTGCCATGCACATCAATACATGCCCACAGAAACGGTAGTAATTTTTTTTGAATTTCATCACTGCTTCAGGGGTCATTCAGGGATCAAATCAAGCTCCAGGGTTCATTTGGGGACCAATCCAAACTTTTAGAGATTATTCTGGGTCAACTCAAACTTCCAGGAAGAATTTGGGAGTCAACCCATACCTCTAATGCTAATTTTATGTCAAGTCAAGCTTCCAGACTGATTCTGTCATGAACACTAGTTTCCAAGTGTTATTTGTGTCGAACTTCTAGGAGTCATTCTGATGTTAACTCTAGGCTCCAGTGGTCATTCTACAGTAAACCCAAGCCTACAAGTTTCATTTGGTGTCAACTCAATCTATTAGAAGTCATTTCATATCAACTCAAGGTTCTGGGAGAATTCTGGTAAGAACAAGAACTTAGAAGTGTTATTTGGGGTGAAATAAAACAAAATTAATAAAAAAAAATTGAGGAGACCATGTGTCATGGATAATTGTTCTCCTACCCAATTATTTACCCAAAGCAATATTGGAGGAACTGTTCTTCCATGAAATAAAAATATTTATCTCCTTATCTAGATTTAGGAATGCAAAAAATCAGATTAAAAAATGTATCAGGAGCAGACTAAGATCTCTTGTTGGGGATCAACAATTTGGCACCTATTGATGCTGCCACTCATTTACCGGCAGTCTCAGCAGCCACTAAGCACATTAACATTGTAAATGTCAATAATGTTTCTACAACATCAGAATCTTCCTTGGAATTAGCTTGAAAGCAGTTTAGGGGTGTGTTCAGCTGATCTGAAGCATGGAAAACCAAAAGCAAAAATGACTATCCTGAACTGTTGCAGACCCCAGAACTATATAACTCCTTTACAAACACACACACACAAGCACACACAGAAGAAGGAGGAAGAACGTTCACATTATCTGACATTTTTCATGACTTCCCTTTTGTTGAAAGGAGGGGAAAATATCTGAATACTTGCTAATCTCACCCCCTGGCTTTGATTATGCTACCAAGGGGTTGCTCCAAAGCTTTCAAGCTGTCATTTCCCTTCTCTTGCTTCTCTTGAAGCTTCAGAGACAGAGGTAAGAGCCTGCCCAGTGGAGGAACATGATTACCAATCAGTTACGATAGCCTGTGATTTCAATCATATCACATGTTGAGCTGGTTCACTTCAGACAAGGTGGGACACTTAGCTACAGTGGTGATGGGCAGTGGTGGGATTCAGCCAGTTCAGGCCAGTTTAGGCAATCCAGTTGTTAAATTGCTGGCTGGCCCTGCCCCTCCCTACGCCACCCCTTCTAGGAGTTCCCCACAGCCTGTTTTTGCTCCCAGAAGGCTGCAGGGGGGCCTACTAGGCCCAAAATGGGGCACAGGGGGTGGCATTTCCCCCCAGACCATTTTTGCTCCCCAGGGGGATGCAGGAGGCCGAGTGCTGCCTGTCACACACCATGGCCCTCTCACCATGGCCATGTCCACCCAGCCAGTCATTAGGGCAGAGAACCGGTTGTTAAATTATTTAAATCCCACCACTGGTGATGGGTATACCATTAGACTACCAGGAAAGGCCAGATGGATGGACAAAATCTATCTTTGTGGTGGCTGGGATTTGAAAATGTCTTGAAGAGAATTCTTTCCAGTAGGGCATATAACTAAGAAGCAGTCCTCCTGCTGGAAAACAAAACTAGAGACCTTCACATTGTCTTTTTTTTTTTTACAAGAATACCTCTTAGGAAATGAAAAGGGGGGGGGTGTTGTTGTTGTATTTGAGGGTTTGTCTGAAACTGAGCCAATCTTGAAAAGCCCAAGCCTTTTGACACATCATGAATGATACCAGGTAATACAAAATACTCCAACCGAAAATGCTGCTTTCTGACATGAGAACTCTACAAATCCTTGAACTGGAAAGAGATGCTGTCATATTCTTTTTTTTCTAAAGCTAGCTGAAATGACACCAGGGCACGTGTTGTTTACATAATGACTTAAAGCGAGAAGAAGGGGGCTTTTTCCCCCCTTCCAAGTTCCTATATTTTGGGAAACTGATCCTTTTAGTGATTCGAAGTAAGCAAGAACAAATAACTCTCGACTACCAAGGAGACAACACAATTTATAATGAACCTAGTTGACATTAGCCTGTGTGCGAATTTTCATGATTTACTTCTATGGTCTGTAACATTCTTTGGCATTCGGTCCAGGGTTTGGAGGCTGGGACAAAGCCACAACATTGCTGGCTCTTCTTCATGAGCAGAATCTCCCTCTGGGTACCTATTAATGGGATAGAAAACTATGGGAAGAATTCTGCCCAACTCTTCTTTCTGCTTCATGTAGGTTTGTCACATACTGTTTAAATTCCCAGTCTTATCCAGAGATCCCATGATCGTGGTTTTCCTCCAAATGCTAATAAAGCTTGACCGTGCTTAACTTCAGAGACCATATGCATATTTTCCAGAATTATTCTTCTAGCAAGATGTTGGAGATGGGTGTTCTGACCTAGGCCTCCCAAGATCATGAAACAGACTCCTCATCCCAATAAAACCTTTTTTATTTTGGTTAAAGTGAATTCCTCTCCAGCAACGTCCTGGCAAAGAGTCTTTCAAGTGATTTCACAACTACAGACTTTTATCAGGCTTGGAGAGCTGCCAGGCTGATATCTTACAAACGCCATGCTGTAGCAGCAATTACTTGGCAAGAAGTCAGGAGCAGATCTTCACTCTAATGAATTGAACTCATTGTCTCCTGCAAACTCCACTCCCCTTTCATTCCTCTTTATTCCCTACGAGAGGGGCCATTCACCGTCCTCTTATGGCTTTACTTCTGAGACTACCCTTGTTCTTTAGCTGTTCCCTTCTCCTGGAAGCTCTGCACATGCTCACACTGGGAACAGGCTCCAGCTGTTCATCTGCCCCACTGATGTCTGACTCCGAAGGCAGCTGATAACTGTCAGGTGGCCCTGGCCCCATCTCTGCCTCTGACATAGGTTTGGTTTCGGTTTGGTTTATTTGGATTTATATGCTGCCCTTCTCCAAAAGGACTCAGGGCGGCGTACAAGATTAAAAAACACACATCTCAAAAGTTAAAAAAGATTAAATCCATTTCCAAAAAAAAAAAAAACGATTTTTTTTTAAAAAAACACAATACATTTAAAATAAGTTAAAATTAAAATTAACAGGCCAGGCCGGCTTGCTGGAAAAACCAACTTTTTAGGGCGCGTCGGAAGGACTGGAGGTCAGGGATTATGTGGAGCTCCGGGGGCAGCTCATTCCAGAGGGAAGGCGCTCCCACAGAGAAGGCTCTCCCCCTGGGGGTCACCAGCCGACACTGCCTGGCCGACGGCACCCTGAGGAGGCCAACTCTGTGGGATCATACTGGATGGTGGGAGGCTACTGGTGGCAGTAGGTGGTCTCGCAGGTACCCTGGGTCTAAGCCATGGAGCGCTTTAAAGGTCATAATTAATACCTTGAATCGCACCCGGAAAACAACCAGCAACCAGTGCAGGCCGCCTAAAAGGGGTGTAACATGGGAGCACCTAGGTACCCCCATGACAACCTGCGCGGCCGCATTCTGGACCAGCTGAAGCCTCCAGGTGCTCTTCAAGGGCAGCTCCATGTAGAGAGCATTGCAGTAGTCCAGGCGAGAAAGGACGAGGGCATGAGTGACTGTGCACAGAGCATCCCGATCCAGGAAGGGGCACAACTGACGTACCAGGCGAACCTGGTAAAAGGCCCCCTTGGTCACGGCCATCAGGTGTTCTTCTAAACTAAGCCGCGTATCCAGGAGGACTCCCAGATTGCGAGCCTTCTCTGAGGGGGCTAAAATTTCTCCCCTTATCGTCAAAGATTGAACAAAATGTACAAATCGGGATGACGGAAACCACAGCCACTCAGTCTTGGAGGGATTGAGCCTGAGCCTGTTCCTCCCCATCCAGATCCGCACAGCCTCCAGGCATCGGGACATCACGTCGAGGGCATCGTTTGGGTGGTTTGGGGTAGAGATGAAAAGTTGGGTATCATCAGCATATTGAGCCTCAGACACAGAGCCCTCATCAGAGCCTTCCCCAGACTCCAGGACTGGCCCATGTTCCTCCCCAACCTCCTCACTGTCTGAGCCTGCCACCAGTTCCGCTGACTGCTGGTGGGCCACAACAGTAGGGGAGAAGCAACAAAATCCAAAAATTAGATGTTTAGGCTAGGAATTCTGCAGATTGAATGAAGAGACAAAGTTGGGTGTGCTTGGCAATGAATGTTACCTGACGTGTGGGGATGAGGGACAAGGTTGCTTGAGAATGGTCTTATACCACTCTGGATCATTTACAACATTTCAACTTCCTTCAAACTAATCTGGAGGATTCATAATGATATGAGCGAACTCATTGTCTTCTCCATCCAGTAATGTTTTCTCTGCCCATATTTGCCTTGACTCCCAGCTCCAAGCTGATCTTTCACCAAGCGTGTGTCCCACACATCCATCGCCCCTTTCCAGAAATAATTTCATTGATCCATGAAATACCTTTGACAGAAAATATATCTGCCCTTATCTTTACTTCTGGAGAAATGCATCCCCACTTTTGCTAAATAAACAGTCTAGCATGTTTTGCACTTTCGATGCCTCCCAGATGGATACCAGATAGGAAATGGAAGTACTTGGCTTGTTTCATTGCTGGGAGGCACTTTTAATATTAACTTCTTGCTTCTGTGGCTTCAAATAATTTTGCTTTAGTTCTAAATTTGCTAAGTTAATGTTCCTTAACTCAGGGATGGGGGGAAGTTAAGCAATTAGGCTGTACTAATAACGCCGGAATAGCAGCTTCATTTTGCAGATATGTGAGAGCAGAGACTCTCTGCTTTTTCTCCTCAATTTAGTTCTTAAGCTGTTTTGGCAGCTCGAGAGGCTCACTGACATTTTTTATTTTATTTTGCAAAATAAGTTAGACACTAAGCTACCACACATATTATATATATATATACTCTACTCTAATATATATATATATATATATATATATATATATATATATATATATATATATATATATATATATATATATATATATATATATATATATATATATATATATATATATATATATATATATATATATATATATATATATATATATATATATATATATATATATATATATATATATATATATATATATATATAATATATTATATATATATATATATGCTGGTTTTGTTGTATTCGGGTCTTTTCCCGTGTAAGGTTGAGATTGTCTTTGCAACGTTTCGGCAGGATCACACCTGCCATCTTCAAGCTGTGGGCTTAAAATGGGAACGGAGCTGCCGTCTTTCTGTAAGTCTTGGTGGGAGGGGATGGGGTGGTGGCTTTGTTTCAGTAAGTGGAATGATTGGTTGTGTGGTTGTATCATGATTGGTAGATTGGTGCTGATTGGTGCAGGTTGTGTGTGCATTGTTGTTTTGTATTTTAACGGCTTGGGTGGTGGGTGGTGTTCGTTTGTTGGCTAGGGCTGGTTTCCAGATGTTTGGTAGGCGGGAGGTATCATCACGTTTGTTCATGCTGTGGGGGTGTTTAAAACCAGGTTAAAACCAGGTTAATCTCCAAAACAGAACACCTCCACAAGAGAATAATCATGGAAGCCATCGAAATAGAGAAACACCCCCACAGCATGACCCGAATACAACAAAACCAGCATACCTACACCCGTGAAAATCTACGAAAACATATATATATATATATATATATATATATATATATATATATATATGTATGTATGTATGTATGTATGTATGTATGTATGTATGTATGTATGTATGTATGTATGTATGTATGTTGTATTTGTACTGATAAATAAAGGGATAAATAAATAAATATCAGTACAAATACAACACAAATATAAAAAGGCAACATTAAAAATAAAAATATGGTTTTCTGCCTGCATGGTCTTCTGTGATGAGCCGAAGGACAGAAAGAGGGAGTACTGACCTTCCTCCCATATTTAGGCATACCAGGGGTTGTAACACATACATACATACATACATACATACATACATACATACATACATACATACATACATATATATAAAATGTTGTATTTGTACTGATAAATAAATAAAGGGAGACTAGTATAGATCTATTTCGAGCTAATTAGCTCTCATCAGCTAGCCATACCCTTACTGGGATTTATATATATATATATTATTCAAATACATCTACGTACAAAATCTGAAACAATTATTAGTTATTTAATCATTAAGTAATGTTAAAGCATTTAAAGATTGAGGACCAGTTTGTTTGTTTGTTTGTATCTCACCTTTATTACTTTTACAAATAACTCAAGATAGCAAATAAATCTAATACTCTTCTTTCTCCTATTTTCCCACAACAACAGGCCTGTGAAGTGGGTTGCGCTGAGAGAGAATGACCAGCCAAAGGTCTTGCTAGCTTGGTGCCTTAAACAGTATATCAAACTGGTTCTCCCTCCCTCCCTTCCTTCCTGGAGGAAGAGGTGGTTCAAAGATTCAAATATTTATTACTGTCAAAGATGAATGCAATTAAAAATGCTCAAAGAGCAGCTAGGTAAAATTATAGAATAAAATGATAACAAATAACAAATAAAATTTATGTTGAAATCATAATTTGGTATTCTATCAGTTGCACATAAACAAGAGTACGGCTTAAGCTATAATATAATGATGTTGTTGTTGTTGTCGTAAGTTGTGAATTCGTGTCCGACCCATCACAACCCCATGGACAATGTTCATCCTGTCCTCTACCATCCTCTGGAGTCCATTTAAGCTCACGCTGACTGCTTTGGTGACTCCATCCAGCCACCTCATTCTCTGCCATCCCCTTCTTCTTTTGCCCTCCATCTTTCCCAGCATGAGGCTCTTCTCCCGGGAGTTCTTCTTTCTCATTAGGTGGCCAAAGTATTTGAGTTTCCTCTTCAGGATCTGGCCTTCTAAAGAGCAGTCAGGGTTGATCTCCTCTAGGACTGACCGGTTGGATCGCCTTGCAGTCCAAGGGACTCGCAGGAGTCTTCTCCAGCACCACAGTTCAAAAGTTTCAATTCTTTGGCGCTCAGCCTTCCTTATGGTCCAACCTTCATAGCCATCCATTGCAACAGGGAAAACCATAGCCTTGACTATACACCCTTTTGTTGACAGGGTGGTGTCTCTACTTTTAGTATGCTGTCTAGATTTGCCATAGCTTTCTTCACCAGGAGCAAGCATTTTTTAATTTCTTGGCTGCAGTCCCCACTGCAGTGAACTTGGAGCCCAGAAAAATAAAATCTGTCACTACTTCCATTTCTTCCCCATCTATTTGCCAAATATTAGTCCTTAAATTGTGAAGGTCTATAATCATCAGGTACTAAAAAAACAGGATGATAATATCAAAAGATTTGCTGCATTAATTGTATAAAAGAGTTATAATGGATTATTCATCAGGTTCTAATGATTCTTTAGTGCTGCTGTGCAGAATCTAGCTACCTGTGTTGGGACTACAAGCCATTTGTCTTTAGGCAACCACTGAAGATAAAAGAATGGCTAGGATAACTATTAATTATTGGGCAAATGAATTTTGCTCTATAAAAAGAGCAGGAAAGAAGGACATGTCCAGAGGTTTCCACTGTCAGGGTTCCAAATAACATCCAAAATTAAATCAGAGTCCAAGGCAAAGTATTGCTCAAACTTCCAATTTATTAAGAGAGTCATGTTGGCACATCTGGGAAAATCCAAATATGAAAGCTTCCTGATTTTCCCCACCCAGTTGAAAGTTCAAGATCTTCCCCCCACACCCACAAGTCCATCACATGGCCCAATCTCCCACTGCCATGCTGGCAGCTCCTCCCATCCAGTTCTGGTCAGGTGTAGAGGTGCAAAGACAAAGGATGGCCTTGGCAATCTAAAAGGAATTTTATTTTGATTACATCACATCCTACTCCTTACTATTCCCCTCCCATTTCCCCACTATAGAAACAGCATAGTAGATACAAGTATGGCAGGCCAAAGATCCCAAAAGGTACCTGGCTGCAGGCCTGACATCCACCTCTCCAGAATCACAGGGACAAAGCCTTTTCACCCTTTAGATTTGCCATCCAGAATAGCTGATGAAGAAGTGAGTTTTTCAGAAGGACCCCAAAAGTAACTCAAATCCTATGGTGAAGATGCCACAATGGAGAAGGCTCTGCTTTTTTAGAAGTCCTAGAAAACAAGGTGGAAGAACAAGTGGCTAAATTCATTTGGTGTTTCTCTCCAATGTTTCTCTCTTAAATATTTTCTTTTAAGGAGATGCTGCTGCTTTTAAGCATCAGTAATTCACACCCAATTCTCCCACTGTCAGATGTTTGCCCTTTTTTCTAGGAATCTTCTGAGTTTTAATATAACTTACTGTAGTTACAAGCTTGGGATTTCCCATGTTCTGTTCCTGAGATTCCTGGTTAAGTGGTAGCCCCACTAAAGCTTGTCTGATCTCTAAAAGCTCAATGAAGTTAAACAAGGATTCTGGAAAGTAGCCACAACAAGCCCTTTCAGTTTTATTGCCAACTCATCCTCCACAGACATGTCCATGAAGTCATCTGGAGTTAAGGCTTGACTATTCTTTGAATAATAGTACAGTAGCTGTGCAATAGGCTCAATGGCTAAGATAATGAGCTCGTCCGTCAGAACGTCGGCAGTTCGGTTGTTCGAATCCCTAGCTCCTGTTACTTGTCCCAGCTCCTGCCAACCTAGCAGTTCAAAAGCATGTAAAAATGCAAGTAGAAAAAAAGGAACCACCTTCGGTGGGAAGGTAGCAGTGTTCCATGCGCCTTCAGTGTTAAGTCATGCCGGCCACATGACCATGGAGAACGTCTTTGATCAGCACTGGCTCTTCGGCTTTGGAACAGAGATGAGCACCGCCCCCTAGAATTGGGAACAACTAGCACATATGTGTGAGTGGAACCTTTACCTTTACCTTTTTAGCTATGCAATGATCTAGAGAAGAAGGGCAAGGAGCAAGGAGGAACATGTAGGTAGCACCAAAGGAAACGTGTTTTCTTCCTAAAACCCCCCAGGAAAAGATGCAGTAGACCAAGGGTCCTCCCAGCAGGTGCTATGTAGGCACCTACATGTACTAGAAACTACATTTTCCCCTTTGACACTATGCTTCAGCACCCTTTGTACCTCCCCACCCTTTGTCATGACTACAACAAAAAAGCGCTAAGGATCTTGAGAGCCCATTGACCCATCATGCTGTTCACATGAATTTAAATAGCTGTGCCTCTGTGATAGAAAAAGGCAAAGCTCCAGTTCAAAAACGGCACACAGTGCCTCTTGTTTGGTTTTGACTTCATGAATCATGGATCTAGCCATGGCTTATGGCTTGGGGGCTGAGATGAACCACAGTGAAGCAAACCATGGCTTCGTGTGATGCAGGAATTTCATGATCAACTTCAAAGGAAAGAAGCCATTGATGAAGCTATACGAACACTGAAAAGCTTGACTCTCCTAGAAAGGAAATTTAGGGAGAGAATAGGGAGCTGAGCTGAAGCTAAATGAAAGTCAACGTCATCCAGATTTCTGATGCATAAAAATACACAGCGTCAAGGCTATAGAGGAAATATAAATGTTAGATAAATATAAAGGTCTTCTCAGATGAGAAAAGAAGTGAAACCAACGTTTAAATATGCAAGCACTTGCTTGAATAAACATATTGGGGGGGGGGATCTGTTTGAACTGTGCAAAGATATCCTGTTTGAGTCTGTTCTGTACATTGCATGTTCTAAAAGCTGGAGATTCCTCTGTCAAAAGTGCAGGAAGTCAGGATCATCACCTCAGCCTTCACAATAAGATCCTAAGATCTAAACTACCCTCAATGCAATCAAGGAGATTGTGGTATCATGTGCTACAGAACTGAAATCTTTTTGGGTAGCAATTCCATCATAGCAGTTCTGAAACCAGCAAATCTAGCTATATAAAAGTGGCTGTCTCTCTGTGTGTATGTTCCAGCATAACTCTGGAACACCTTAAGCAATTTCAACCAAACTTGGTACACAGATGACTTACTCTCTGGAAACAAATATTGTGGGGGTAAGACACCCCGAACGCTCCTCAGGGTGTGTGTTATGTTAAGACACAGACTATCGTGCTTTAAAATGGCTTCTACTATACTGCCATTAAATGACTTCTACTGTACAGCGCAGTAGAATTGCCATGGTAACAGCTTCAGAGTGCTCCACAAGGGGGCTCCCTCTGGTAAGGGGGAAAATGGTCCAGACATTTCCCCCCTGTAAATAAATATCCAGGCAATGCTGAGTTATTGGCTAGTTTTTTCTAAAAGAAGATCCAGTTAATCTCCAATCTTCCTCTCTGTCTTGGCAGGTCTGGAAGCCTAGAGTCTCAAAAGCAGAACCATTTCTCTATATTTTGCTTAATTTTACTTGATGACTTGCTAGTTGGACTGAAATGCTCAATAGCTGCTATGGAGCTACCAAGAGGAACTTGTGTGATCAGTACTAAGCTCAGCTCCTTGCTACCAAAAGTGTTGATGATTGGAAATCTTTCTTTCCAAAGGATGGATTTTAAGTAGAATGGCAATGAATTGATCTTCTTGTTAGCTTGCTGGAGTCCAGGAAGTCTCAGGAGATGAAAGATTTACCTGATCTGAAGAGAAACCAGACCATAAAGATACTCTCTTTCAACCAGTGAGTTGAATGAATATTCATATATGAATCCTTGATCCGTTTTTCCTTCTTTGATGTTCTTCTGGTTGCTGCTGCATTTGCGGCAGCCATTTCAAAGAAATCAGGCTTTTTGAAAAGAATTAGGAGGAATCCCCCTTGATGCTGAGTGCTTGGTGAAGAAACACCTGTCCAACTTTTCATTAAATCTATTTAGAGAAATGCTTGCTGTTTATTTTGTTGCTAAGCAAAAAGATCATTCAGGTTGGGAGAAGCAACCTAACAGGGCCTATTAGCATATTATGGATGGCTAGATTGCAGGTCCCAGCACTATTGCAGCCATCTGGAGTCAAACAGAACATCCTCTTTGGATACTTCCAGGATTTTTACAAAATATTAGATGATGGCAGGAAGGAAGAGGCATACAGTGACAACTCAGCAAACATAGGTGCAGTATGGACTTCTGTAAGGTGAGTGTTTCAATGACTTTAGTATCTGCAAAACCCACTGCATTAAAAAAAAAACTTGACATGAATCCTTGGGGGTAGGTTTCTACATGTCCACTAGGCTCATGCTAGGATACTCCATTCCATTCCATCCCATTCCCCACTTTTCTGATTTCCCTAATGGCGGAACATCTGTATTCAGTGCCCATTTAATAGGCACTAGTTTGGGGTCTCTGCCTCTTCAGTTTCTTTCTTCTATTCTTTTGCCTACTTTGCCAGCCTTGGATGCCCCCCTTCCCCCTCACCCCCGTGTCTTCTCATCACTCATCCTGGACAGCAGCACTTTCACCGTACCATATCGCTTGAAAAATGAGCTTGCTGTTTATATGTAAGCTGTTCCGTGCAGTGCTTCCGCCTGATGGGGTGAAAGAGATTCGTGGGGGAATGATGGACCAGTTGATCTACATAGATGCCGTTTTGCATCAAACGTGGAACAGTAGCTATTTAATTTTGGTTTCCAAAACTGCCTCCATGGGCGTAGAGGAATACGTGGGATGAAACATGCATTGGACTTTTGTGAAATCTTACCTTCCTAAGTGATGATAGATAGATAGATAGATAGATAGATAGATAGATAGATAGATAGATAGATAGATAGATTGATTGAATGAATGAATGAATGAATGAATGAATGAATGAATGAATGAATGAAAGAAAAATAAGGCGAATAAGATTGAAACATACTTGGTTTATTAGCTGTCCAAAGCAACTGGTTATTTCAAAAAAGAGAGAGAAAATGTAATTTGAATTAGAAATTGGAAGGCATGCAGGCTTCACTGGTGAATTTACTTTTGGAGATTGCAGAACGATACTTCGGTTTTGGAGGGAGCTTTAGAAACAACTTTGGTAGATGTGGAGATCATGACTGCAGATACAACTGAAGAGACTTGATTGAGAAGAGACAATGGAGATGCCTTTCCAAACTTTCCAGTTGTCTTCCAGAGTCAGCTCTGCCACTGATTCTGGGGCTCCTTCATGCACCTGGATCGGCCTTGGGAGATGCCACTGCTAACAGTCAGGATGCAGGAACTAAGATCCTAGTGTTGGAAGAAATATCCACGTCCAATTCCAAGCCAGGAAAAAGGCACGGGAGATAAAATGGAGGTTGGAGGCTGATTGGAAAGAAAGGTTCTCATTATTGATGAAGCAGAACCACCAACCACATACAATTCTGGGCAGCTGACCAAATGGGATTGAGAATGAGTGGATTTGTATACCTTCTTTTAGGCTTTTCTATTTGAGCTTCCTGTTCCTGTGCAAGAAAATGTCCTTTAATATTCTATTGGCTGTTGTCAGATTCCTACGGGGTCATGGCTGGCTCAATAGGCAAAGGGGAAATGCAAATCCTAGGTCAGGGGTCAGCAACCTGCAGTTCTGGAGCTGCATGTGGCTCTTTCATCCCTCTGCTGAGACTCCCTGTAACTGGTCGGCTACACAACGGATAGGGCTTTCGGTTAGGACAGGTAGAGGAAAAAGGATGCTGCACTAGGGGGAGATTCTGTGGTGGGGGAACTGGACTTCCGGTTGGCTCCAGAATTGAACGCGGGGCTTCCAGTTGTTACCTTTGTGGCTCTTTGAGTGTTTAAGGTTGCCGACACCTGTCCTAGGTGTTTGTCTGATCAACCTTTGTCAACCTTTGCCTTGTCTAATTGTGCTGCTTATCTGGAGTCTCTGTCTGACCCAGTCTTTCTGAATGGATTACCTAATCTGGAAACTGGGGGTGGTTTCTGCCTTCCTTAACATTTTTCTTCACTTCTCCTTTAGGGGAAATTGTTAATATTGCCTTTTTTAATATTTCCCAAAATATTTCATTCTTCCAGGGAGGGGGAGTGCATCTATCACTAGTTATGAAATGTGCATCCTAGTCACAGGAATTATGAAAAGCCTTAGAGCCCCAGTGAGAAGCCACCATATCCCCTGCATTGCCTAGAAGTGTTTGGCAGCTGGGGGAACTTTTCTACCTTGGGTGCCAGATGATGAAGTTAACCTGGAAAAACCATACATTTCAATTTCAGATTGAGACAGGAACCATCTGCTAAGGACTTTTTCGGGGCTGCCTTTACTCTGGGGATAGGCAGCCTGGCAAATGCTGGTGTAAATATCTAATAATAACTGACATATACAGAGAAACAGATGTTTGTGTGTGTTTGTGTGTGTGTGTGTGTGTGTGTGTGGTGTGTGTGTATATCTATATGTGTATATATACACACATACATACATACATAGATACATACATACATACATACATACATACATACATACTAATATAATTATAGCAACAACAGAACAATGAATTTAGAGGCATCTGTTGTTTGACTAAATTTGCTTTTTCTTATAGACATTATATGGCATTGTTTCCTTCTCCCAGAGTCACTACCAATTAGAATTTGAATTCCTTTGGACTCTTGGCCTTATGACATTGCCTGTCCTCCAGAGTCCTTGTTGCCCCTTCACCCTGGCTGTGTTCAGTTGGCTTCCTTCGGTTCAGGGTTGTGCCTCTAGAGAACACCTAAGCCACAAAGGAGCAAAATAATCTGGTGCTACGTCCCAGAGGTGGCATTCAGCAGTTCTGACAGGTTCTGAAGAACTGGTAGAGGAAATTTTGAGTAGTTCGGAGAACTGGCAAATAGGCTGGCCCCGCCCCTGCTGCCTTCCAGCCTCCCAGTTGATCTTCTTTTGTTGCCCTGAACAGGAGAACGGAGCTGTAAAGCAGGTTAGTGGGGTGAGGAGGGAATGGGGATTTTGCAATAACCTTCCCCTGCCATGCCCATAGAGCCACACCCACAAAACCACACCACACCCACAAAACCATGCCCACAGAACCGGTAGTAAAAAATTTTGAATCCCACCACTGCTATGTCCCACTCCACAATGGGAAGTTGCACTGAATGAGTGGGAATTACACCTGAGTAAAGATGCATAAATCAGGGCGGTGTTTTCTGCACACAAGGAAGTCTTCATTTAGTCTAAGGGCCTATTTAATCCGGGGACCTGAAGTCAGCCATCTGCAAAATTGACCCACCAAACCAATGCAAATAGTACCGCGATCTTGTTTCTGCAAGGTATAAAATACAGCCTACAAAGGCTAAGTATTATAGCTGCATCAGAGGAACATATCTATACTTCTCCTAACCCTTAAGAAGAAAAACAATGAACAATGATATTTGCTGTCCGATATGCGCTCCTGTTCCAGAACGGTATTAGCAGCTCAGTTAAATAGCTATACTTATTGTGTATTTTGCCACTTTGGAAAGCAGGTAATCATATAGGTGAGTGTCCCAAAGGTGTTTTTTCAAGAGGCAACTGGACTTTTTTGTTTTTCTTTTGAAGACATTTTGCTTCTCATCCAAGAAGCTTCATGAGCTCGCTTCTTGCATGAAAAGCAAAATATCTCAGAAGAAAATCCAGTTACCTCTTAAAAAAGCACCTTTGGGACAACTATGACCTGGATGACTGAGAATCTCCATAGACACATAGGTGGGTGCTTCCCTACATCAGAATCTTCTGAATCCATTATATCAAATGATCACTTAATCTAACCATGTAAACCCATTTAAGTCAATGCAGCTTAGCTGAAGTCATTCTTAGTACACAAAGACCCTTAGATTGTTATCTCAGTCTTCCTTTTCATTACAAGCGGTCCTCAACTTACAACTGTAATGGAGACTTCCTGTTACTCTCATAAGTCACGACAACGCAGCTCATCCAAGTGATGGATCCAGTTTTATGACCCTGTTTTTGCAGTGGGTGTTTAGTGAATCCCTGCAATGATTAAGTGAATCATCTTAGCTGTTAAACAAACCCACGGTCACTAAACAAACCCATGGTCACTAAGCTAAGACTACCTGTATAGAATAAAAGCATCTTCTAGATTAAGAGAGAGAACTGAGCTAAGAATATAAGAATGTCAGGTTTCCGAGACCTATGTTGCAAATCATATCAAGAACATCATATTGCCAACTTTTCCTTACATGTTTTGCTTTTTTTTTTTCTTTATTCGTTGCCCTTTGCTGCTTAAATGTCACGGGAGTTTTCATCATCACTGGGCAGGAAAACTTCTCAGACTGACTCTTGGTAGGACCAGCATCTGCTAAGATCAGAGAAAGTCACAACAAAGCATTGTGCTTTTTCATGCTCAGATTCAGCTACTACCTTAATTGCAGGAACTTTATCAGCCTTGCTAAAGTTCCCCTCCCTGCCAGCAATGCCTTGCACATCTTTGTCCAAAGACAGCAGGTTCAAAACTCATGGGAATGCGGGGGAGGGGGGGAGAACTTCTGAAGGTTATTGATGAAAAGCTGCTAACAGAAGACCTTTGATGTTTTCCCCTTGTTGATTTGAATTCTGAAACTTGGCTGCGGTGCCAGAAATGTTCAAAATGCAAAACGAAGCAAACAAAAACAGCATCCTGGTGAGATTGAAGGTTGCTTATTGATACCCAGCAGTCCTCTTGGGAAGCTCTGTCTGCAAGGATGTCTCCCATTCACGGAACAATTTGCAGTTAGCAGTTTGGTTATCTAAGACTGAACTGACAGCCAGGGATTCTCCTAAGGACGCAGGAGGCAAAACCTGTCACTATCAGGCTTGAGAAGACTGAGATTGTTTCAAAGCAGCTAAATTTATCACCCGAGTCTGGAACACTTGGAAACAAAGAGAGATGTTGCAGTCATTTCATCGCAATGGGGGAAAACACTGTTCTGAAAACTCCCCCACTTTCTTCCAGTCCAGAGCCAAGGAAGCTTCTGAAATTCTCCTTGGAGATGCACATTGCTTGGCCCTGGATATAATCCAAAGACCGAAGGGCAGCCTTGCTCTAGATGAGGGAGGTAAGGAGAGTTAAGTAATGGGCCATCCATAATTTAATGAAGATTTCCAGCAAAAAACACTCTTCAACCTAGATAAAGTAAACCAGGGAAGGTGGTGGCTCTTGTAAGAGTCAAACTGCAAAACATGGTGAGCCTCTGTGTAGATTTTGTCATACTAGGTCCTTCATAGTAGAACACATCTAGTCTTAACCCCCTTGGTTTTTTGTAGAAAGCAGAGCTGTCTCACTGCAGCTCCTACCAGTCATCAAAAATTACTTGCCAAAGTAACCAAACCTTGAAACATCCTAAATCTGTACTTCTCTAAATATGGGCTCCTGACATAAGTTAGATGCTGCAACTTTCAGATTCCATTAAAAATGGGTCTCAGGCAGTGGTGAAATTCAAATTTTCTTACTACCTATTCTGTGGGCATGGCTTGGTGGGCATGCTGTGGCAGGGGAAGGATACTGCAAAATCTCCATTCCCAGAGGTGGTATTTGCCGGTTCTCTAAACTACTCAAAATTTCCGCTACCAGTTCTCCAAACTACTCAAAATTTCTGCTACCGGTTCTCCAGGCCCTGTCAGAACCTGATGGATTTCACCCCTGGTCTTAGGAAGCAGCATCCTATGAAGGTTGCCTGTTGCCAAAAACTAAGAAGATTGAGGTCCGGTTAGTGTTTTGATAGAGATCACAAGGGTTGTGCCCAATGACAAGAAACACAGTTGCGTTGATGAAGTCATGATAAATTAGACGGCTCACAAGAAACCTCTCCTTTACTCTGCCTGAGGCTGACTCAGAATCCATCCTTTCCTTTTTACTTAGACCAGGAGATGAATGACAGTTGTCATTTGGATTCTGTTGACTCAGAAAAGTGGAAAAAGCCTGTTGGAAGAAATGTCCATCTGAGTTCAGTTCCAAGTGGGGAGAAAGACACTGGAAACATGGAGGCTGCTTGGAAAGATGGTTTAATGGTGGACAGGAGCATGTGGTTTTTTTGAGTCCTGGGCAAATGAGCACATGAGAGAGAGAGGGGGGGGAGGGAGAGGGAGAGGGAGAGGGAGAGGGAGAGGGAGAGGGAGAGGGAGAGGGAGAGGGAGAGAGAGAGAGAGAGAGAGAGAGAGAGAGAGAGAGAGAGAGAGAGATTTATACCCTCTCTTGGGTCCTGCCTTTGAGCTTCCTGTTCCTGTGTAAGGGCAGGTATCTTCATTGGTTATCAGACACCCATGAGGACATGCAGGAGTAACTTTGCAAGGTGTCTTGAATCCCAGGCTTGGTTGAATCTTGCTGAATGGTGATATAATGAAGAGGGTTGTGTTCTGAAAGGGTGTTGGGCAATTCCTATCATAGCTTAATGGCTTTGTCCTGTCTTGGATCCCGAGTGAGGGCTAATTCTATTGTGTCCTGAGGGTGAAGGTCTTTTGTTTTGTAGATAAGCTGGCCCAGCCTTTTGTCTTGTAGATAGGTTGGCTCCAAAATATCTGCTGGGAGGCAGGGAGATGAAGCTCTGAGTTTATGTCTTTAGAAACATGTTTCAAGGATTTTGGGCATCAGGTAAAGACATGGTTGGAAGAGAGGTTATATCAAAAGATAGATTTAAACCAGAACTATTCCTATTAGGAATAATAAAAAAATAGTAAAGGAGTGACATATTTAATGCTGCATGTGATAACCCCAGCAAGATTTATATATTCACAGCATTGGAAAAACAGAGATGCCCCCACTGAAGAAGAGGTAATAAAGAAAATTTTGATGTTGCAGAAATGGACAGACTGACACTAGAAATCAAAAACAGAGACGAGACAGAATATCATGAAATTTGGAAAAAATGTATCAATGGTTGGAAATGAGGAAAAGGAACAGAATATTTTGAGGATTGTAAAATTGGAACTGGATAATAGGTAGATAAATATATAAAGGAGGATAGGGGATGTGTTAATAAGATTAATGTAGCTATGTACGATAAGTAGAAACTGTATTTGTTGTTATGTTAAAATATATATGGAAGTGACAAAGCCAGAAAGGTCGCTCTATGTCCAATGTTTTTAATGTTTATTCAAATATATATATCATTCAGCAAGATTCAACCAAGCCTGGGATTGGTTTCACTGGACTCTCCTTTGATATCAGCAGTGGTGAAATTCAATGTTTTTTACTACTGGTTCTGTGGGTGTGGATTGGTGGGTGTGGTGTGGTTTGGTGGGCGTGGCAGGGGAAGGATACTGCAAAATCCCCATTCCCACCCCACTCTGGGGCCAGCCAGAGGTGACATTTGCTGGTTCTCTGAACTACTCAAAATTTCTGTTACCGGTTCCCCAGAACCTGTCAGGACCTGCTGGATTTCACCCCTGGATACCAGGTTTAGATTATGTAATAGTAGCATTTCCTTTTTGAAGGCCATCTTATTGGTTTGCTTGAGACTGCATTTTTAAGTGGCCAAATTACTTAGATTGCTCCTCTCAACGAACTCTGTTCGGTAAAAGCTTTTCTATTTTGCACTTTACACACCTTCAGGGAGCTTCCTTTGAGAGCATTTACAAATGAGAAAACAAGGCAACTTCAAAACGAACAGCCACAAAAGGTTCAGAAAGAAAAAAAACTTCAATTTACCCATTTGCTCCATCAACTCCTGAAAGGTAATACGTAATGTTAAGGGAAGTGCGAGATAAGGTCTACCAAAATTCTTCATCACTTCCGCCAACAGTATTACAGACAGTCCACCCAAGAAGAGCATGGAGTTTGTTTCGGGAATTAGAAGGTTAGGGTAGGGAAAGTCCTGTACTGCACCTCCAAGAAGCAACCTTTAATACAGGGGTGGACTTCAAAAATTTCAGCAACAGGTTCTCTGCCCGGTTGCTGGGTGGGTGTGGCCATGGTGGGCATGACCTAGTCAGCCTCCTGCACCACGGCAGGGTGGGGGGGATGTTTTCACCTTCCCCAAGCTCCGGAGGCCCTCTGGAACTTATGGAACTTCCAGAAGGCCCATTTTCCCCCTCTCTGAGTCTCCGAGTGGGCCCTGCACTTACCTCGCATCCAAAATGGACCACGTGGAGACTCCTGGGAGGGGCAGGGTGGGGTGGGAGGGGTGAGGCATGATGGGTGGGGCAAGGTGGGGTGGGAGGGGTGAGGTGGGAGGGGCAGGGTGGGGTGGGAGGGGTGAGGTGGGATGGGAGGGGCGGGGTGGGAGGGGTGAGGCGGGATGGGTGAGGTGTGGTGGGATGGGAGGGGTGAGGCAGGGTGGGAGGGGCAGGGTGGGGTGGGAGGGGTGAGGCATGATGGGTGGGTCAAGGTGGGGTGGGAGGGGTGAGGTGGGAGGGGAGGGGCAGGGTGGGATGGGAGGGGCAGGGTGGGGTGGGAGGGGTGAGGTGGGATGGGAGGGGCGGGGTGGGAGGGGTGAGGCAGGATGGGTGAGGTGTGGTGGGATGGGAGGGGTGAGGCAGGGTGGGAGGGGCAGGGTGGGGTGGGAGGGGTGAGGCATGATGGGTGGGGCAAGGTGGGGTGGGAGGGGTGAGGTGGGAGGGGAGGGGCAGGGTGGGGTGGGAGGGGTGAGGTGGGAGGGGAGGGGCAGGGTGGAATGGGAGGGGCAGGGTGGGGTGGGAGGGGTGAGGCGGGATGGGTGAGGTGTGGTGGGATGGGAGGGGTGAGGCAGGGTGGGAGGGGCAGGGTGGGGTGGGAGGGGTGAGGTGGGAGGGGAGGGGCGGGGTGGGAGGGGTGAGGCGGGATGGGTGAGGTGTGGTGGGATGGGAGGGGTGAGGAAGGGTGGGAGGGGCAGGGTGGGGTGGGAGGGGTGAGGCGGGATGGAAGGGGCCAGTCAGGGGTGGGATTTGGAAGTTCTACGAACTGGCCATAATGTTAGCTACGGGTTCTCCATACCCAAGCAAACCCGTAGCAACCCACCCCTGCTTTAATAATAATAATATATTTCTAAACTCTTCCTGATTATTTTCCCAGTGAAAGAAATATTAGAATGGTCGGAGACTCAGAGAAGCCTGGAATTTTACCTGGGAGGGTAAGTTTTTGGGAGGGTAGGTTTTGACTTGAAGAAAATCTGTTTCCTGCATAATCTTGCATTTTCCATTACACATTTTCTCAAAGATTCATTTATTGCATCTCTGCTGGGGTGACAAGGACTTGCTGGGGCTACTCTGGATTTGATAGCAAATGGTTTTCTGAACAAAATCTTCTATTCTCCTTTATCTGAGTTTTAGAATTAACAGCTTCTTGCATTCATTTAAATCCCAGTGTACAAAGATTTGAAGATAAGCCTTGTTCTTAGGGTTAGTTGTTAATTGTTTTTTTCTATAGATAGATATAGCTAGGTGGTGGGTTGCCCTGATTGATAGACAAAAAATTTCCAATCTTTTTATGTAGCATAGCATTTTAGTAAGTATAGATGGGGCAATTTATAACTACTTGTAGACCTGTGATGTAAGCGGGGAGAACGCATCAGATATTTAAGTTATTTTTTTTCAGCATTCAAACAGGGTGGACATTTTCTGGTTAATGTGAATAATACCTTTGTTAGTTGTTGTTATATACACATACTTTAGATTTGTTTGATTGTTTTATTTGTAGTTGATTTCTTTTTCTGTTTTGTATTTTAACTTTAAAAAATATTTTTAAAACCCTAGCATTCAGTCACAAATCTCTAAGAAATATTAATAGCATTTAGACTTATATACCACTTTACAGTGCTTTACAGCCCCCTCTAAGCGGTGTACAGAGTCAACCTCTTGCCCCCAACAATCTGGGTCCTCATTTTACCCACCTCAGTCAACCTGGAGCCTGGTAAGATTTGAACTGTCAAATTGTAGTCAGCCGGCAGTCAGTAGAAGTAGCCTGCAGTACTGCACTCTAACCACTGCGCCACCGTGACTCAAAAATAACAGTTGACCATTAAAAATGAGCATCAGCTTTGAGCAGGACTCCAAAACCTTTGAAAATTTGGCAACTTGGCTCAGCCTCTTCGAAGGAGACCACCAGTCTGAGCCGGGCCTCTGTTTTGCAGAGCATGCAAGGTAAACAATCAACAGATATACGTGTTGAGTCATGTCAGATGAACAAACTCTAGCTTCCCCTTTAAATCTTGGCGATGACATCATTGTGGTGAAGCTCATTGGGAGTTTCAGCCCGTGCAACGTCACCAGCTCGTTTTTACTAAACAAACAAACAGTGTACTTGCTCAGTGCACAATTTCCATCTGTAGAGCAGAGTAGAAGCAGAAAAAGTGGCGTTTTATCTTCTGAACAGTTTCCAAAGGAGAAATCCCTCAGGATCATGTAACATAAGGCACATAATGTGCTTGGATGGACAACCCTTTGTGGTGGCTTGCAATACCCAGAGGCTAAAAAATGATGCGACCATTCTTTTCCATCTGTAAATTGTAATCAGGACTAAATTGACCTGATGGAATTAAAAGGGAAATGATACAATGCTGTGCACACATCAGAGGTGGATTCCGACCGGTTCAGCCCGGTAGCAGTATGGTGGTTTGGGTCGCTGGAAGTGGCAGCGACCCAGGCCTGTCATACCCTTGAACCTGTTCCCTGGTCAGCACTGTTGGCACCACCCTCTTGTTTTAAAGTTCTGTGCATACAATTTTAATTGTACTGTGCATGTGCATGCAGCAAGCATCCAGCGTGTGCATGAGCAAAACATGTGCATGAGCAAAGTGCATGCATGAGCAAATTGGCAGTAAAGCCAGCCAGAACCCACCCCTGGCGCATATGTCCAGAGGTGGGCTGCTGTTGGCTCAAACTGCTTTGGGTGAACTGGTAGTTGCAACCTGGGGGTGGCAGCCACCCGCCCTGGTACTATGCTGTCTATTTAGCCTTGCTTTTGATTCAGCATGCATGTGTGCAAGGTGCACGAGTGATGCGCATGTGCAGAAGGCCGGGTCCATGTGTGGATGGCACTAGCAATGTCACATTTTTGGTGCTGGGCGAACCCAGTTGTTAATTCATGTGCCACCCACCTCTGCACATGTCCCTGGGAAGAGCATCACTGATGACAAGGAGACGTTCCCTGACCAAGCCTGTATGTGTTGGGTTGACCTGTGACAGGGCAAAGGCTAAAGTCTCCTCAGTGAAAGGAAACCCACCTTGCAGATTCAAAACGAGTCTTTGTTTTCAATTAATAGCAATAGTCCTTAGACTTATATACCATTTCGCAGTGTTTTTACCGCCCTCTCTAAGTGGTTTACAGAGTCAGCCTATTTCCCCCAACAACCTGGGGCCTCATTTTACCCACCTCGGAAGGATGGAAGGCTGGGTCAATCTTGAGCCTATGAGAGTCAAACTGCCAAACTGCTGTGGTTAGAGTGCAGTACTGCCTTTGGGCGGGTGGGCGGCTGGGTGGATGGACATTACATACACACACACACACACACACACACACACACACACACACACACACACACACACACACACACATATATATATATATATATATATATATATATATATATATATATATATATATATATATAATATATATATATATATATATATATATATAGAGAGAGAGAGAGAGAGAGAGAGAGAAACAGAGTTTGAAGGGACCTTGTAGGTCAACATTTTGACAAATTCACTATGTCAATTGCAAACAGAACAGCTTATCTCCTGCAACTATATCTTTAACACCATGAAATAACAACATCTGCCTACTCCAGGTCCTTGAAAAGGACTCAATAGGTAGACAAAAATGCCAACTCAAGTCTGAACATCTGGCTGTGTGATGAACCGTAATAATAAAAAAATAAG
The DNA here is from genome assembly GCF_964273705.1 of Natrix helvetica. Lineage (NCBI taxonomy): Eukaryota > Metazoa > Chordata > Lepidosauria > Squamata > Natricidae > Natrix > Natrix helvetica. The sequence continues at coordinate 105,814,750 of NC_138551.1, read as the reverse complement.
GCAGTAATGTTTGCAGAGGGATTTGTCACTTGGGTTTTTTCCTGGAAACCTCGCCTGATTGGGGCAGGTGAAGCAGCTGTTTGGGAGTGCAGCAGAAATGATGTTCCCCAGGAACTGTTATCTCTCTTTCACTATTCCATCGCCTCATGCGATTAGGAAGCAGTGCAGTGCTGGTAGCCGGTACTTCCAACAGAGCTTGCTATTATTAGAATGATTAAGGAAATAAAAACAGGAGTGTTAAAGATAAATGGGCTTTAACTTCACATGTAATTTCATAATGTTCCAATTGGTCATCAGAACCCATGACAATTAAGTTGCCCAGCTATTATAATGCATAATGAGAAATATTACTCTTCTATAAGTTCAGTTCAATATGACTTTGACTCGCATAACTTTCCACCCGGAATTTTGGAATTAGAGTTGGATAGGAGAAATACCCCCCCCCTTCCTCCTTCTTCTTCCTCTTCTCCTTTTCCTTCTCCTCCTCCTTTCATTCCTTTTTCCTCCACGTATTTGCGTGTCTTCAGAATAACACCCACCTCTGCCTGAACCATGGAGAAACAGGCTTGAGACATGCCTTATGTTTATTTTTATAACATGGTAGGTCTCTACAGCAGCTCTTTTGAGACTTTCACCATGGAAACCATTAAGCTTGGCAATTTATTTTTGTAACTGTTGATGATCCACGTTGACCAAAACTCTGAATCTTTATGGATCGCACAACCTGGAAATTGAGTCACAGGGAATGCAGTCCTTTCCCGGGTGGGTTTGGCCAAACCGATCCTTGCCATCAATTTTTTCTGCATTCTAGCATTATATTCCCATACATCACAGCCACACACACACCCCAAATATGTCAAAGTCACTCACCGTTTATATTTATTCAGAATCAGGAGGCACTTTAAAATCAGAAAGAGAAATGCCTAAAGGTAAGAACGCAGCACTGAACATGGAAGGCAGTTTTCCAAGAATTTTTAAAGCAAATGCATGGCTCCTATAAATGAGATGTATGTTATAAAACAGTGATGGCTAACCTTTTTCTCATCGCAGGCCAAAAGCCATAATGCAATGCGCATGACATCACCCGCCTCCCTGTGCATGTGCGCTGCCCTTGCACTGCCCTCACCCCTGTGCATGTATGCGCAACCCCCCCTGTGCCCCGTTTTGGGGCTAGTAAGCCTCCCTGCAAGCTCCTGGGAGCAAAAATGGGCTGCAGAGGAGAAGCACTGCACCCCCTCCACTTCCCCCACCCTGCGCATGTGCGTGCGACCCCCCCATGCAGGAATGCATGTCTCCCGCATCCGCCCTCGCCCCAATGCATGTGTGACAGAGCCCCGAAAATCAGTTGACTGACGGGAGGCGAATGCGCATGTGTGGTGAAGCTGAGCTGGGGCAACGGCTTGGGTGCTTGCAGAGAGGGCTCCGTGTGCCACCTTTGGCATGCGTGCCATAGGTTCGCCATAATGGTTATAAAGGGTAGGGAATCTTTCTGAACTCTCAGAAGCCACAGAGGATGAAGGAACAACGCAGATCAGAAAAGAGGAACTTGATGAAATGCTTTTACAAATACAATTCTGATTTTTTTTAAAAATGGGCTGAATTTGTTTAACATCCTGGGTGTGTTATAGAGCCAGGGAATCCTCGTGAGCCAGGGAATCCTGGGAACCAGTCGACCATGCTTGCTGGGAGACTCCTATTGTGACCCCGGTCAAGCCTGATGGGTCAGTCTGCATCTGTGCAGACTATAAATGCACAATTAACAACGTGCTACAACAAAACACATACCCTGTACCCATTGTACAGCACTTACTACATTCGCTAGGTCCAGGGAAAATCTTTGCTAAATTGGACATGGTGCAGGCATACCAACAGTTGTCTGTAGATGGCGCTACAGCAGAGGCTCAAACCATCGTGACGCACAGGGGTGCATTCAAATGCTACCACCTGCAATTTGGCATTAGTATCGCCCCTGGACTGTTCCAAAGCGTCATGGAACGGCTTTTGCAGGGGATACCAGGAGTCGTCCCCTATTTTGATGACATCTTGGTATTGGCTGAAAATGAGGCGCAACTTTTAAAATGAGTTCAAATGGTTTTGGCCAGAATTAGAGAAAAGGGCCTCCGGCTTAAAAAAGAAAAATGCAAAATTAACGTACCGAGGGTTGACTTCCTGGGGTACATGATTGATGGCTCTAGGATTCACCCGACATCACAAAAAACAAAAGCAATCCAGGAAGCCCCCACACCCCGCATGCAAACCAAGCTGCAGGCGTTCCTTGGGCTCCTTAATTTCTACAGCGTCTTTCTCAAACAGAAAGCCACCATTGCTGAACCACTCCACCGTCTCCTGGCCAAGAATGCCAAGTGGTCCTGGGGCCGAGCTGAGGCTGCTGCATTTGCTGCGGTCAAGCGACTGCTGACAGCTGATTCCCTTCTAGTCCAGTACAGCCAGACCCTGCCACTGGTGTTAACCTGCGATGCATCCAATTTGGCGTGGGTGCCATCCTCAGCCACTGCATGCCCAACGGCACAGAAGCCCCTATTGCTTTTTACTCAATAACCTTGTCTTTGGCGGAAAAGAACTACAGCCAGCTGGACCGCGAGGCTCTGGCTGCAGGGGCGGGAGTCAAAAGGTTCCATGAGTACCTTTACTGCCAGGATTTCGAACTTGTGACCGGCCACAAGCCTTTGTTGGGACTACTGGCTGGGGACCGACCTACCCCAGTATCGTTAGCTCCTCGCATGACCAGGTGGACTGTTTTCCTGGCTGCCTACTCATGCAAACTAATCCACCACCCTGGCTCCACTCTAGGACACGCAGATGCTTTGAGCCATTGTACCCTACCAGAACCTTTGGCTGACTCCACTCCTGAGACACCGGTCCTGCTCATTGACTGCTTGGACACTGGACCTGTCTCATCTAGTGACGTTGCCCGTCATTTGGCCAAGGACTCCACCATCAAACAAATTTTGAACTGGGCGTGGAGGGGGTGGCCCAAGGAGCCTGTTGGGGCTGATTGTAAATTGTATGTTGCAAAACAAGATGAGTTGTCTATAATTAATGGCTGTCTACTGTGGGAGGACCAAGTGGTTATTCCAAACAAACTGCGCAAAGCAGTATTGGAGGCTTTACATGTGGGGCATCCTGGCATCATAAGAATGAAGTCTTTGGCTAGGAGCTACGTCTGGTGGCTAACATGGACAGGGATATAGAAGAATGGGTGGCTACCTGCACATCATGCCAGGAGTCCAGACCAGCTCCCCCAGAGGCGCCCGCTAAGGAGTGGGAGTGTCCTCAAGCACCCTGGTCTAGGGTGCACATTGACTTTGCTGGCCCAGTTCATGGCCAAACTTTCCTTGTAGTTGTGGACGCATACTCGAAGTGGTTATAGGCAGTCCTGATGATCTCCACCACGGCAGAGGCAGTCATCAAGGTGCTACTGAGACTCTTCTCCACACACGGCCCGCCTGACGTCCTGGTTTCTGACAACGGGCCCCAATTCATGGCCATTCAATTCGAGACCTACTTAGCAAGTCAGGGAATCAGGCATGCCCTGGTCGCTCCATTCCATCCAGCTTCCAATGGTCAGGCGGAGAGAATGGTGCGATCTGCAAAAGAGGCCCTCGCTGGCACACACGGGTTGATCACTATTTGTTAATCCAACACATTACACCAAGTGCTTCTCATGGGTCGCCGGCTAAGGTCCCACTTAGACCGGCTACACCCAAACTACTCTGCCGCATCGCCCCCTGACTCCACAAGCAAAATTCGAAACTTTAGCATAGGGGACTCGGTATACACCCACAACTACGCTGGGGGAACTCTGTGGATCCCTGCCACGGTGATAGGCATCACCGGGCCTCGCTTTTATCTGTTAGAGCTAGAGGATGGTAGAAATTGGAGGAGGCATGTTGACCCACTCCATGGTCGCCTCTCCCACTCCAATTTCAGAACACCAGACGCAACTCCTGAACAAATCAGCCAAAGCCCTACCCAAAAGGAGCAAACGCTCACTCCCTCTAGAGCCAGTTCAAACCCGTGGGTACCGGGGGACTTATCTGAATTTGTTGCAGGCCCACAGTGAGCTCCAAACGAGCACATCCCAGAAGCTCCAGCCACGGCCTGGGAAAAGTTCCAGGAGGTTCCACCGAGTGGAGCTGGAGAGCAGACAGGCCCGTCTGACCTGCCCAAAGAACTGGTTCCAAATGAACTGCGCAGGTCTGGTAGGACTAAACAAAAACCCGCCTACCTATGTGATTACGTGACCAATAGAAACATCCCAACTAAGAGGGGAGGGGTGTTAGATATTAACTCTGTCTGCTATGGTTTCCACTAAGGTCCTCTGTTCAGGCGGGAACAGAGATTGAATCCTATTGGCTAAGAGGTCTGACAGCTCCCTATAAAAGGGCTGCTGTCAGACCAAGCAGTGGCTGGATTGTACATACTGTTCTTCTGTTAATAAAGAGCTGTTGTTACCACAAGCCTGTCTCTGTCTTCTCAATACCCAATCTAACACTTTCATTATGTATATTCAACATGGGAGAGAAATGTGTTACATAAAGGCTGAAGGTTGCTTATGCCAAAACAAATCTGCCCAATGGCTCTTCTTGCCTTAATTCATCTCAGTCAGGACATCTGACCTTCTAGGGCAGTGGCCCCTAGTCTTTTGGGCACCAGGGACTGGTTACATGGAGAGAGGTTTTTCCGCAGACTGGAGGGGGTGTGGTTGTGTGTGCTGCCTGCATCCCATGGATGGGACGTTGCTTGTTTGTGCAACCTGATTGCTGGCATGCCACGGACCAGACATTGGGGATCACTGTTCTAAGCCTTTCCCTCCAATCAGTTTCTTGAGGTGATCTCCAAAACCTTGCCATTTGAATGTGAAAATCTCCCAGAGGGGGATGTATCAAATCACAATCCTGCATGGTATCTGCAAGGGAGATGAAGATGGTGGCCACCACAACCAGCCACTCAAAGCCCTGTGACATAAGCTCCAGTCACACTCAAGCCAGCTTGACTTCTTTGAACTCTCTTGTAGATGCCTTTGCATACCTGCCACATGAATTCCACATTCTGTTTGCTTGCTTTTGTCCTTTGGTTGAGTTGCTGCCCTTGGAAGGTACTAAGGCATCATGTATTCTGCTTCCTGTTCCTGCGTTATCTCATATTCTCTCTCTCTCTCTCTCTCTCTCTCTCTCTCTCTCTCTCTCTCTCTCTCTCTCTCTCTTCCTCTCTCTCTCCATCTCTACCTCTCTTTCCCCCTCTCTCCCTCTCTCTCCCTCTGCCCATCTCTCTCCCCCTCTCCCCCCTCCCTCCCTCTTTCTCTCTCTCCCCCCCTCTCTTCCTCTCCCTCCCTCTCTCTCCTCCCCTCTCTCCCTCCCTCCCTCTCCCCATCTCTCTCCCTGTCTCCCTCCCTCCCTGTCTCTCTCCCTCCCTCTCCCTCTCTCCCTCTCTCCTTTTCTCTCTGCTTCTGTCTCTGTCTTCCCCTCTCCCTCCCTCTCTCTCCCTCCCACTCCCACCCTCTCTCTCTCCCTTTCTGTCTCCCTCTCTCTCCCTCTGCCTCTTCCCCTCTCCCTCCCTCCTTCCCTCCTTCTCTCTCCCTCCCTCCCTCCCTCCCTCTTTCTCTCCCTCTCTCTTTCCCTCTCTCTCTTCTCTCTCTCTCTCTCTCTCTCTCTCTCTCTCTCTCTCTCTCTCTCTCTCTCTCTCTCTCTCATTTCTGCTGCTCCAAAACAACAGCCGAGATGCCAGCCCAGAAACCCTGAAGTGACTGCACCGACTCGGTAATCATACACGGTAGTACAGATGAATCTGTAAAAGCAGCTTCCATGCCTGCAGTCATGCAATGAATGGACTCCCAGTGGCTTCCCTTCAGCTCAGCCAAACAGCAAAGCCTTTTCCAGGGTAGATTAATAAGCAAACCATTGAGCCTTCAAAGAAGGAAAGGCGAGGAAAGGCGAGGGCAGGAGGTGGGTCGTTGCTCTGTTTTTAATTTCGCTGCAGATTCACCCAGCAATTTTAGAGCCCCCCCCCCAGGCTACCCAACTGAGCAGGGGGCTTAGTCTCAGAGAGGGCTTCTGGAGGCACGGCTGTCATTCGGGGGGGGGGGGGCAAAGAGGCTTTCAGCCCATAAGCCAGCGCTTCCTGCTCTCCGGAGGCCTCCTCGTAATAAATGTTTTAGTTACGAGCTATCCATGGGGCTCTTTTCCTTTTGCCAAAGGAAAGTTATTCTTAGACGGAGAGTTATTCTGCATTTTCTTATTCAGCTGGTTTTGTTGTCAGCAACAAGTGATAGGAATGATAATAGGAAATCACGGGAGGTTTCCACGTATCGAGAACTAGCTTCCCCCCTGACATTCAGTGACCAAGGTTGGGCATTTGCACAATGAAAGCCTGGAATGGGACACCTCGGAAGGAGATGCTTCGGAGAGGATGAAGAACCTTCGGGATTCCAGGAAGACGAACTCCACAACTGCCACCTCCTCACACGAGGAAACAGCAGTCCTCTCGGGTGAGTTTGCAATTCTCCTTCCAGCTGAAGTTTAATCATTAAAGATGTTAATATGTCTGCAGTCAATTTGGAGTGGCGTGTAAGGTTCATTTATTATTTGATGAATTAGGATAAAAACTCAGATCCAAATGCTGTTACAAGCCCAACCAAAGCTGGAGAGAAATGTTCTGGCTGGGATTATGCTATATTCTTAAACCTGGATCCAGTTCCAAATGCTGTGGCTATTCAAGAATTTTACCCCGGCAAGGAGGTCTAGATGTACCTTCCCTAACTGTCCAAATTAAGATTATTTAGGGGAAATCAAGAGAGCACAATCTGTATCCTAGGGGAGACTGTACAATATGGTAATTATCTACCTCTTTTTTGCAAGTCCAGCACACACAAACAATTTGCTATTGTAGATCAAAAGAATACTGGCGCGATTTGCAAAACTTTATTGTGGGACAGATGGTGTTTTTATTACGGTACCAAAGCCACCCAGAAGGGTGACTTAAACCCAAATTTGGACCCTTGAGATGCTTCAGCCAGTAACTGCTGGATGTGAAATAGATGAACCAGTGGATCTACTTTGGCCCTACCAATGGATCTACTCTGAAGTTGCATCAAGAGTTATGACTGGAAAGTTTTTCTGTTGTTCTGCTTCTCTATATTTTAAATTATAGCACTGCTCTCGTGTTGCTGTTATTAGTTGCAAAGTCATGTCCGACCCATCACGACCCCATGGACAACATTCCTTCAGGCCTTCTGTCCTCTACCATCCTTTGGAGGCCATTTAAGCTCACACTGACTGCTTCAGTTACTCCATCCAGCCACCTCATTCTCTGTCGTCCCCTTCTTCTTTTGCCCTCAGTCTTTCCCAGCGTGAGGTTCTTCTCCAGTGAGTCCTTCCTTCTCATTAGGTGGCCAAAGTACTTGGGCTTCATCTTCAGGAGCTGACCTTCTAAAGAGCAGTCAGAGTTGATCTCCTCTAGGACTGACCGGTTTGATCACCTTGCAGTCTAAGGGATCACAGGCGTCTTCTCCAGCACCAGAGTTCAAAGGCCTCCATTCTTTGGCGCCAGCCTTCCTTATGGTCCAACTTTCACAGCCATACATTGCAACTGGGAAAACCATAGCCTTGACGAGACACACTTTTGTTGGCAGGGTGATGTCTCTACTTTATAGTATGCTGTCTAGATTTGCCATAGCAAAGAGCAAGCGTCTTTTAATTTCTTGGCTGCAGTCCCCATCTGCGGTGATCTTGGAGCCCAGGAAAATAAAATCTGTCACTACCTCTATTTCTTCCCCATCCATTTGCCAGGAATTGAGAAGGTTGGATGCCATGATAGTTTTCTTAATGTTGAGTTTCAAGCCAACTTTTGCACTCTCCTTCTTCACCCACATCAAGAGGCTTTTTAGTTCCTCTTCACTTTCTGCCATTAGAGTGGTATCATCTGCGTATCTGAGAATGTTGATATTTCTGCTCTCATACCAAGCTTTTAATCCGCTGGCTGAAATAAACCATTTTTAGTAACCAAAATCAATACTTACCAAGCTTCTTGTATTTTGTGAATACATCTTTCCTTAACTTGTTTCTTCTGATTTCATCCAGAATGACACATTAAGAAGGGGGGAAAAAACTTTCCTGGATGTGGCTGGATACTAATATAGTCTTTCTGGATGGATTTTCCCGTGCCATCCACCACCAACACCCATATGGAGCAGCTGAAGTTTGAATGTCCCTATTCAGCAGGCAGCTGTATATACTTTCTGATTTAATCCAAGAGAAAAGAGCAAAGGCTTTTCAGCATTACTTAATGGCACTTGGAGGCATTTGATTTCAGACACAAATGAAAACTTGTTTCTTTGGGATATGTTCACCGGTGCAAAAACACATTAATTTTTCAGGAACAACCCAGATTTGGAGTAGAAAAAAAATAGGCTTACTTTCTAAATGGGTTTTTGACATCTTCATTGCTCTACCTGTAGAGAGAGGCAGCTAATCAAGAATGCTGAGACGTTCCTTCAAAATCAAACTTTGCGAAGAGGACAACACGTTTCACAATAATATAACCTTCTTCTGAACAATTTTGGCACCAACACCAGTGAGGAGATCTGAATGAGTGTCAAACCAGGTGGGAAGGTCTCAATTCTGAGCATTTAACTATCTCAGGTGTAGCTGAGCTGCAGCTCTTGGTCCAAAGCGTTGGGCAGACTAAAACGAGCATGTGCAGCAAGGTGTCAACTGATCTGTAGCCAAACTGATCATTTACTTAGGCATCAGGTAATTTTATCAGCTTCATGACATGATTAAAAAAAGAAAAAAAAGGCTTTTCTTAGCATCCCCATTTTGCATGGGTTGATCCCCAAATAAGACAGAATTATATCACCTTTATCAGTGGTGGGATTCAAATAATGTAACAACCGGTTCTCTGCCCTAATGGTTTCTTCCAACAACCAGTTCACCAACCTGCTCAGAAGGTTAACAACCGGTTTTCCCGAAGTGGTGTAAACTGGCTGAATCCCACTGTGGATCTTTGTACAATATACACATTTCTATGCACAATTTATGAACGGAGAGAACTGAGATAACATTGAGGACCCAGATTGTTGGGGGCAAGATGCTGACTCTGTAAACTGCTTAGAGAGGGCTGCAAATCAGTATGAAGCAGCATATAAGTCTAAGGGCCGTTGCTATTGCCCTTCCTCCCTTCCTCTTTCCCTCTTTCCCTCCGGTTAGAATGCAGTATTGTAGGCTAACTCTGGCCACTGCCAGCAGTTAGATCCTGACCAGCTCAAGGTAGATCATCTTCCCTCCTTCTAAGGTCGTAAAATGAGGACCCAGATTGTTGGGGGTAATTGGCTGACTCTGTAAACCGCTTAGAGAGGGCTGCAAAGCAGTATGAAGCAGTATATAAGTCTCCGGGTCCTTCCTTCCTTCCCTCCCTCCCTCCCTCCCTCCCTCCCTCCCTGTGGTTAAAATGCAGTATTGTAGGCTAACTCTAGCCACTGCCAGCAGTTCGATCCTGACCAGCTCAAGGTAGACTCAGCCTCCCTCCTTCCAAGGTCAGTAAAAAGAGAACCCACTTTGTTGAGGGTAATATGCTTACACTGTAAACCACTTAGAGAGGTCTGCAAAGCATTATGAAACAGTATATAAGGGCCACTGCTATTATCATCTCACAGATCACTGCCTTGATTTCATATAGGTTTAAGATGTATAAAATTAGGAATGTTCACTAAAATGCATATGTTCCAACTTTGGTGCATAGAAAAGAAAGTTGACCTCTTAGAGACTGGACAGAAGTTGGCCCCCGGGATCCTACAATCAGTTTCTCATTTTGCAAGTGGCAGGAGAGTTATGAAAAATCTGAGGATTAACCATAGTCACTGCACTAATTAAGTTTAAATCAAATCCACCAATTTCATTTTATTTTTATCCTGGTGCTATGATCCCTGCTGACATTTTTCTCTTGCTTGGCCTGTGTTTTAGATTGTGGGCCCCAACAGCACTCAAAGGAACTTCATCTGCTCCTCCATTATATGTATGTATGTATGTATGTATGTATGTATGTATGTATGTATGTATGTATGTATTGTGTCACAACCCCAGGTATGCCCAAATATGGGAGGGAGCATACTGCTTCCCTTTTCTGTCTTGTGGCTCACCCTAGGAGCCATCCAGGCAGAAAGCCATTTTTCATGTTGCCTTTGTTACATTTGTGTTGCATTTGTGCTGATAAATAAATAAAGGGAGACTAGTATAGTTCTATTTCTGAATTCTGAATTTCAATTTCTATATAGATCTATTATATATATATAAGACCACATGTGAAGAATCCACCTATATCTGTGAAATCTTCTTTGACAAGTATGAAATGTTAGGAGTAGCAAAGTAAAGCAGGAAGTGGATCCTAAAACTCCAAAATTCACCTGGAAAGAAGAGGCACATTTGAATCCTGAGGTGTAATTGTAATTGAAAAGAAAGGAAATGTGTGAAAATGAAAGTGTTTTTATGGCTGATTAGAGAAATAAGTACATATTATGTGGAAACATTTCCCCAGGACAGTCTTATTTGGTTATAATGAAAGGTGAGATTGTTTACCCCCCTGGAATCCAGCAATGGGGAAGGCACCGAAGGATATTATAGCTATTTAAAAATGCAAATAACTAGGTTTGAGTTTGGAGATATCAAGACTCATTAATATGGGATTGGATAACCCAAGAACATTTGAGTATGAGAAAGAAACTGTGGAGGAAATGGATGAATTTAGGGCTTGGAGATTTACAGGGTGAGGGAATTCTACAAAATAGGATCCAAGCTTATGAAATACAGCTATGAAGGAGGAGAGGGAGAAAGGATTCCAGTGAGCCCAGTTTAATGTTGCAAATAGTGTGGAGGAAAACATACAAAAACATACACCATACATTAGCAGAGAAACACAGATTTGTTTTATTTCATATTTATTTTTCTCCGTATATTTATTTATTTGTCAACACGTACAAGGTAACAGGTATTAGTATAGACATGGACATTATCACATGAGATTGGTACAAATAGAGGGATATAAATAAGTATAACATGGCCATGAACACATAAAATGAGTACATATAATGGGGACAGTAGGACAGGGACAGGAGGCATGCTGGTGCAAATTATGTATGTCCCCTATATACTAGAATGAACTATATACTAGAATGAACACATACTGCAACTGCAAAGTTCCAATATTTGAGGGGCTGCCACAGATAGGAAGGGGTCAAGCTATTTTCCAAGGCACCTGAAGGCCAGACAAGGAATAATGGATGGAAACTGACCAAGGAGAGATTCAACCTGGAAATAAGGAGAAATTTCCTGAAAGAGAGAGCAATCAACCAATGGAACAGAAGTTGCCTTCAGAAGTTGTGGGAGCTTCATCACTTGAGACTTTCAAGAAGAGATTGGACTGTCATTTGTCAGAAATGGTGTAGGGCCTCCTGCTCAAGCAACCCCTTGCTTGAGCAGGAGGCCCTACACCATTTCTTGGTCTAGATGACCTACAACGTCCTTTCCAACTCTGTTAATCTGTTAAAAGTAGCTCTGAATGTGAAGATGGGAAGACCAGGGTTTGACTTAAGATGGTTTTGAAAATCCATCAGTATATGTGATCAGTGTAGTAACTGAAAATGCTAATTAAGTTGGATCTGGAAGCAAGAATGATCAGAGTAACCATAACACTTATACATGCAAAGTTCTTAAATAAAGCATCTCAAAAAACCTATTTCTGGTACTCACTCTTTTTTGTTTGGTCCATTGAATTGGATTAAGAACCTAGTTGTTGGATGACGTCTACCACATCTTTTCAGAGATATCATACACTGACCATAGTACCTTTTGCCAGCAAATCAAGCCAACTGCACCATAGATTCAACTGGGCACAACCACAATTTGGTGGTGCTATCAGTTCATTCTGAACAGATTCTGAAAATTCAGCGGGACTTCCTGCACTCCATGAAACAACAAAGCGTTTGCGGTCAGGAGAACCCCATTAAGTATCACTGATGGAAAGTGGAAGGGGGATCTCATAGCACAAGGCTGACCAGATCATGGCAGGATCAGATGCCTTGATTTATGGATTTCATATACTGTATATGCACTCAGTCACTGCTTTGGGGGCTGTTCAGCCTCCCCCTTCCCGTGTGACATCTGACAGAGACAGCCAAACAGGGTCATGAATATCCTAAGAGAAACACGGAATAAATTACAGAATTGGGAAAAAAATATTGAAATGTATATGGAAAATAGGTCATAGCTGGTTCCATAAGATGGAATTAGCAGGGATGCAGTCTTTCCATTGTCACTTCCTTGCTGTGGATAATAGAGCAGGGTTTGAACTCTGCTCCCAAAGGCTCTTAGCACTGTAAGGTTTAATGATGAACCCTGTATGGAGGCTGGATTGTGGTTTGAAAACTAGGTGTAAAAAGGAAAGGAGAAGCTTGCCCCAAAGTTAATTGACTCAGTAAATCATTGTAGCTCAATGATTAAAAGGCATTAGCCAAGAACGTTAGGAAGGTGAGAGAAAGGAGTCATAGGGGCAGCCAAGATGCATCAGAAAGGATGAAGAATCGAACCGGTTTTAATTAGCTATGCAAATTACACATCCAGAAATTCAGATGATTGAAAGTGAAAAGTGAGAATCAAGGTGTCATGCCATAAACTGAATAATTATGTCAGGTGACTTTTCAGGTTGCAGTAGGTAATAATGTAGATGATGACCAAAAAATACCTGATCTAGAAATATTTAGAGGACAGAAAGATCAAGGAAGCATTGGAAATAATAAAGCAGTCATTAACAGCCATGACCAAGAAAATCAGCAGATACAAAGTTCGAACTGCACACCATAGCATGCCAAATAGCATCCAAAAATAAATCAGAGTCCAAGGCAAAGGATTCCTCAAAGTTCTAGTTTATTAAGAGAGGCATGATGGCACATCTGGGAAAACCCGAATCTGAAAGCTTCCCGCTTTTCCCCGCCCAGTTGAAAGTTCAAGATCTTGCCCCCACACCCACAAGTCCATCACATGGTCCAATCTCCCACTGCCATGCTGGCAGTTCCACCCATCCGGTTCCGGTCAGGTGCAGAGATGCAAAGACTAAAGATGACCTTGGCTTTCTAGAAAGAATTTTTGTTTTAAAAGAATTTTATTGGTTTTTAAAATTTATGGGAAAAGGGTAGGTGGATATACAAAAAAATTTTTGGCAGCTCCATCGTGCTAGAGGTAGGAATCTCTCCAATTCTCACAACTTTTATAGAAAAAAAACAAAACAAAAGATAAAAGATAAGCAGAAACAGCGTCTTATTATACATTGTATCAACCGTGTGTTCAATCATCTCTTTTGCCACTTTCCAATATATCAACAATTAGAATGATATTCCAGATATATTTATTTTTGTGACCTGAGTCTTTCCATTATTGTTCCCTCCCCCCTGTCCCCAGATGGAGCCGCAGTCCCTCCCTCCTTCATGTCTTGTGTATTGTCGCCTTTTTCACTACTTCTTATATTTCCGTCCTATATGAGGGCACTATGTTTTTTAATGAAGGCCTCTGCCTCCACAACTCTGTTAATTCTAATTCTGTTTCCCTCCCAGAAGATCAGCATTCCTTCTGGCAATAACCATCTAAACCAAATTCCCTTATTATATAATTTCTTTGATAAGGAGGAATACTTCCTCCTCTTATCTCTTATTTTTTTCGGAATTTGCTTAAGAATGGCAATTTCTTTATCTTTATATTTTAGTGGTTCCCCCCCCTCTGAACCCCTAGAATCTCATCCCTCGTAGTCTTCCTAAGAAATTTAACATGTACTTCCCTTGGAACATTATGTGTTCTGGAATATGCTGAAGTAATCCTGTAAACCAGATCCATATCCCACCACAACTGTTCTTTATCTCTTTTAATATATTGCTAAAATTGTACTCATAATATCCTTAAGATCTTCATCTTCTGTCTCCGGTAGGTTCAAAATTTTCCAATTCTATATTCCCCTTCTGGACTGCCTTAACCTCCTCACCCAGCCCAACCACGCCCTCCTCCAGCACACCAATTCTCTGTTTATTTTCTGTTATTTGTTGCTGCACACTTTTAAGCTCTTCTGTAAAATCTGCTACCTCCTTTTTCAACTCATTTTGTCCCTGCATAAGAGCCTGAAACATTTGAGTAACAGATAAATCTTTTGAACTCTCTCCAGTCCTTTCTTGTGAAAATGATGAAATTTTTGTCTGTTGAATCGTTGGACTGGATGTAGAAGAAGGCGGTGCCGAGGCTGCTATGCCTGTAGGTGGTTTTCTGGGCCCCATTGTCTAAGTTCAGAAAGAGTATAAATCTTTTGCAAAAGAATGGGGTCTGTGAAGCGCGCAGCCGAGCGAGTCCGAGAAGACAGGCAAATCCAAAAGTGAAAATTAATCCTCTGTCACAGTTCCAAGCCAAGAAGTCACTCAAAAAAAATAATAATCAAATAATCCAAATCCAGAAAGACCACATAACAAGAGAGGCTCCAAGAGTCCTTCGGGGGAAGGGGGGGTAATATAAAGCCAGACTTTCTTCAAAGGTAGTTTCAAAAGGCAGACTTCATTTATAAGTGTGAAGAAGAAGACGTAAGCAGGCCATCTTGGCTCCCCCTTGGAATCAGGAGCAGAACATTAAAAACTTCCATAAAGCTTTCAAAACAACTCAGCAATCAACTCTTGCAGTTATTTATTTATTTATTTATTTATTTATTTATTTATTTATTTATTTATTATTCATGCTTCTAGACCGCCCCCTCTCCCAAAAGGGACTCGGGGCGGTGTACAGTCCATGCAAAATATATCAAAATACAATAAAATTGAATATGTACAGTTGGAATGGAGGAGGTTAAAAATGGAATTAAAAGAACTGTACAAAGCAATATATATAAATATAGGATTTTGAACCCCTAAAACACACACAATAAGTTAAAAACAATATCCCTAAAATAACCAGTTAATACATTTGCCAGGAGGGACAGTTGTAATTATGCCAGGCCTGCTAATCGGAACAGGTGAGTCTTCAATTTTTGCCGGAAGGAGCGGAGGTCAGTAGTGGTTCTAATGTCGGGGGGGAGGTCATTCCAGAGGGTTGGGCCCATCACAGAGAAGGCCCTACTCCTTGGTGTCGCCCGTTGGCATTGCCTAGTGGACGGCACCAGGAGAAGTCCCTCTCTGTGTGAGCGAATTGGCCGCAGGGATGTATGTGGGAGGATGCGATCCCGCAAGTAACTAGGTCCCGTGGCATGGAGCGCTTTAAAGATGGTAATCAGCACCTTGAAACGCACCCGAAAAACCACAGGTAGCCAGTGCAGCTCGCGCAGGAGAGGTGTTACGTGGGAGTACCTCGTACTCCCCATCACAGCCCGCGCGGCTGCGTTCTGAACTAACTGCAGTCTCCGGGCGCGTCCCAAGGGCAGCCCCATGTAGAGAGCGTTGCAGTAATCCAGGCAGGACGTCACCAACGCATGAGTGACCGTGCGTAGGGCATCCCGGTCCAGTAGGGGGCGCAATTGGCGCACCAGGCGAACCTGGTGGAACGCCCCCCTAGCCACGGCTGCCACATGGTCATCCATTGACAGCCGGGCATCAAGGAGGACGCCCAAATTGCGCGCCCGTTCCACAGGGGGCAATTGTTCGCCCCCTATGGCCAGCGATGGAATCAGCTGGCTGAACCGAGGTGCCGGTAGCCACAGCCACTCAGTCTTGGAGGGGTTGAGTTTAAGTCTGTTGTCCCCCATCCAGACCCCGACGGCTTCCAAACACCGGGACATCACTTCGACAGCCTCGTTGGGGTGGTTTGGGGTTGAAATATACAGCTGGGTATCATCAGTGTAGAAGTGACACTCAACCCCAAAACCACGGATGATCTCACCCAGCGGCTTCACATATGTGTTGAACAGGAGAGGCGAGAGGACCGACCCCTGTGGCACTCCACAAGTGAGTGGCCTCGGGGTCGACCTCTGTCCCCCTGTCAACACACATTGCTTCCGGTCGGAGAGGTAGGAGCCGAACCACCGCAGAACGGTACCTCCGACTCCTATCCCCTCCAACCGGCGCAATAGGATACCATGGTCGATGATATGTTATGATATAAATCTTTTCACATAGTTAGTTCAAGTGGCTAATTCAACTTTTTGCTCTCTCTCTCCATTCCGAGATTGAGAGACAGTCCAAATGCCGCTTTGCCTGAGAGGGGTAGAAGAAAAAAAGCAACCCCTCTCCAATCTTCCTACTTCAAACAGATTGAATCCACAACTTACAAAAAAGCCGCTGCTCATTAGTTAAAAGCAGTTAAGGAGATTGGAGCGAACTTCTCACCTCCAGCACTTCAGCTGCTGCATGTAGTTAACTCTTTCCTTCCGGAATCCATTCAGCGAAGGTGCTGCTATGCACCCCCTACACTCCCTGGATCCTTAGGCGAAACTGGAGACCCCCCCATGGCTGCCATCTATCCGGGGGGGTTCCAGCAAGCCACCCTATGGCAGGTGGTCCCTCCAAGACCGCCTGTGCTCCTAAAAGGAGCCCACCGGAGAAGTGAACAGCGGACCAATGTCCGTCGCCTTCGGAAGCCGGAAGTGATCTCTCTAGAAAGAATTTTGTTATGGCTACATTGCATCTAACTCTGTAAAATCCCCCCTCCCATTTTCCCAGAATAGAAAATGCATAGTAGAATAATAGAAAGTTTCGCAGGTCAAAGATCCAAAAGAAAAGATGGCTGCAGGCCTGACAGGCAGAATGTCCAATTTCTGTTGAATCAGGAACTAACAATCCACCAATGCTGAGACTACAATGAACGAGCCAACAGTAATGTTTTATGAACTCACATTTAGGATTCAATGGGTTGTGTGAACAAATGTGAAGCTTAACTTAGCCTGTGTCTCATAAAAAGTCTTCTTTGCACCTAAGGATATTTGGTCGACTGGTTGACAGCTGGTTGTGAAGAAACTGATTCAAAGAATTTTCAGGGTTTAGGTTTGATTTGAACCTTGGTCCCAGAGGAGATTGGCTCTTGATGTCCATTTCCTTTGGATCTTTGTCAGCCCCTCCTTGCAATTGAGCAAGGCAGGTGTCAGTTTCTTCACAAATATAAGCAGGGCGAAATATGAAATGAATAAGTTCTACTAACCATCAATCCAAACGTTTCTCCATAGAGTTATGACAATGATGGCTAAACTTTTTGTCGAGGCATGGCAAAAGCAGGGGAGGGGCATGTGTACATGCCAGCACCCATGATGCAATGCCCTTCCCCCACGCATGCAGGCACAACCCCACCCCCTGCACATACATGCAGGCCTCACTGAAGCCTCCAGACTTCTGCGAGGCATATTGGGCAGTTTTTCGCCCTCTGGAGGCTTCCAGGAAATCTCCTGAGGCCTCCGGAAGGAGAAAAACTGCCCAACAGGAACTCAGAAATTCATTCCCACACTTCCAGCTTGCACGTTGGGCCATTTCTCTCCCTCCAGAGGGTTCAGGAGGTTTCTCGGAAGCTTCCAGAGGGTGAAAAACAGCCAACATGCAAACCGGAAGCCCGTTCCCAAAAACAGCCAAAAATCAAGGCCGAAAATCAGCTGGCCAGCAAGTGAATGCATGCTGGAGCTGACAGGGCAATGCCTTGCGTGGCCTCTGAAATGGCTCCGTGTGCCACCTGTGACAAGTGTGCCATAGGTTCGCCATCACAGAGTTATGATGTCTCCCAAGAATTTTCAATGTATACGTTTTGACTGCCTACCTAACACAACTGAAAAGGAATTGAGAAATCCATGCCACAGGGCTTAGTTTGATGAGCTATAAGTCCGGATTCTGATATTAAAGAAAATATTGGAGCTGTCAAAAAGAATTAATGCTGCGTCTGCAGGATCCGGTAAAGAAAAAACCCTGTCAAACTTAACAGGCCTAAAGAGGAAGAGACCATCTATTTTCACATAAGCTAGTATGAACACAATGTGTGAAGTGTTTGACGCAGCCGGAATACAGATATGCCGGCTGTTTTTGGTATCGCAAGAAAATATTGCTTCCTTCCCCTTTGGAATTCTGTGTAAGGAGCTCAATATCTTTTCGGCAGTTTTAGTAAGCGGTTTTGCACAAAGATTAATTTGAGGGTTTCTGCGGCTTCCCCTCTCTGGCGAGAGGCCTCCTGAGAAGATGGCAGCATCATGGCTGACACGTTCCAATTTCTTCTCAAATCCTTCTCCGAGTCGGTGTGTGGCGGGATCAGGGAAGCAATTGCTTAGCAACACGGCAGAGACAAGCAGATGGTGAGTGATGCAGGGAGTGTGAGACAGAGAGACACACACACAACACAGGTTGTGGCAACTCTGCTTCCTGTTCCTCCACCCTTTTCCCATGTTTATCTGAAAAAGAAAATGCTGTTTCTGGCAAATGGGAGGGCCAGAACTTCATGCTGGCAACTTTGTTCTCTTTTTTTGCTCAATATAAAGATAAATGGTAAAGGTTTCCTTGGTGCTCATCTTCGTTTCAAAGCCGAAGAGCCAGTGCTATCAGGAGACGTCTCTGTGGTCATGTGGTCGGCATGGCTAAACACCGAAGGTGCACAGAATATTGTTACCTTCCCACCAAAGGTGGTTCCTATTTTTCTACTTGCATTTTTACGTGCTTTCAAACTGCTAGGTTGGCAGAAGCTGGGACAAGTAACGGGAGCTCACTCCATTATGTGTTGCTAGGGATTTGAACCACCAAACTGCCGACTCCAACCTCCTTACAACAGAGTCGGACAGTGAGGAGGTTGGGGAGGAACTTGGGCCAATCCTGGAGGCTGGGGAAGGCTCTGATGAGGGCTCTGTGTCGGAGGCAGAGAGGGGGCCAAGGCAGTGGTGGATTTTGACCGAAACGCCCCGGTACGGGCGTACCTGTGCCTGCTGGGAGCATTGAGTACTGTTAGAGTATGGTGTTCCGGAGGGCCCACCCGCCGTCCTTACCTGTATTTGAGCTCTTTGGGGCTTCCGCCCACACGCATGGAGCATATAGCACCATGTGATGGACGCCGGGCCCCATTGCTCTGTACTGGTTGGAATGGAATCCGGAACCCACCACTGGGCAGTTCTCAGCTGCCTTCGGAACTAGACAGCAGTGAGGCAGAGGTACAGCTGGAGCCTGTTCCCAGTATGCGCATGCGCAGAGCTGCCAGAAGAAAAGAACAGCTAAGAAATCAGAGTCGACTTCGGAGTGAAGCCACAGGTGGACGTTGAATGGCTCCTCCCATAGAAAATAAAAGAGGAGTGAAAGGGGAGTGGGTTTTGTTTGTTCATTCATTCATTCGTTTCAGGAGTGCGAAGATCTGTCTGTGACTCTCACAGACTATATGCCAAGTCTTTCCTTCCACAGAACCGCTTTTGGAAAATATTTACATGGCAGCTTCCTAAGCTAGATAAGGTCTGTGGTCATAAATTCACCTTTGAAAAACTGTTTACCAGGCCTTTGCTGAATGTGAATGAGAGGAATTGACTTTCGTTTAAGAAAAGGGGTTTGGACGGGACCGGAAATCTCCTTCGTGGTTTTTTGGGGAAGCCGAAGTCAGAACACCAGAAGGGAACCCACTGCGAAAAACAGAGTGGGCCATTAGAGGGCTAGAAAATGTGGGCTGCAAAAAATCAAGATGCTGGTCAGAGCCCATGAGGCTATTCATTCAATGCCGTGTCTGGTGTTTAGCAGTTTCCTGGATTTGAGATTAGGCATTGCAGTTTTTTCTTGGACGCTTACTGGATGAGATTTATACTCCAGCTCTCTCAAGAAACAAAGAGTGCATTCATTCACGGCTTTTCTGAGCCACCGTTGTCTGGATTTGCACAACACACTAAGCTATAAATTACAGTTAACAAGTCTGCAGCGACTACATTTTCTCAGTGTGCTAGATGAAACAAATTTTATGATGGCTTAGAGCAGGGATGTCGAACTCAAGGCCCAGGGACCGGACCTGGCCCACAGGATGCTTAGATGTGGCCCGTGGGGCTGCCCTAGAAATAGCAAAGGATCGGCCCCCGGTGCCTCTGCCAGCAAAAACAGAGCTTGGGAGGGCCAAGCTCCATAACCCAGACTGGCTCCATATTTGCTGGCAAAGGGTGGCAGGAGGACGTCGTGGCTAAAAATGGCACTCGGGAGCCCCTTTTCACTGGCAGAGCACTTGGGCCGCCACAGACGCCTCTGACACGAGTGGCGTCAATCTGGCCACACCCACCCTGGCCACACCTCCTCCCCCCCTTGAGGGCAAACACAACCCTGATGCAGCCCCAGGGGTGAAATGCTGCCTGTTCGGGACAGCTCGCCTGAACCGGTAGTAAAAAGTGCTACTGGCTCCCAGAATTGGTAGTAAAAAATACTAAAAAAAAGTTTTAAAAAAAGTTCTGACAATCGCATGTTGCACAGCTGATCTTCGGAAACCCCCCCACCTTTTTTTTTTACATTTTAAGCATTTTTTAAACTAAAGTTTCTCCTGAAATGCTGAGGTGAGGGGTCCATTTTTGCTCCCAGGAGGCTTCCCTGTGGCCTGCTAGGCCAGAAACGGGGGGAGGGTGTGTGTGCAGAGAAAGAAAGAAAGAAAGAAAGAAAGAAAGAAAGAAAGAAAGAAAGAGAGAGAGAGAGAGAGAGAGAGAGAGAGAGGGAAAAAGGAGAGGAAGGAAGGACTACAAACCTGGCACTAGAAACAGCTTCAGAGGCTAATGCAGGGCTGGAAGGGATCTGGAGGTCATCTAGTCCAACCCTGCTCCAGACAGACATTGTTAAAGTGAGTTTCTGTCTTTTGATCCCCCAGTTACATGACTACATAGGCACGCCCACCCAGTCACATAACCCCCACCAGGCCACGCCCCACCAAGCCCCACTCACAGAAACGGTAGCAAAAAAAAAAAAGATTTCACCACTGTGTGGCCCTCCAGGAAATTGAATTTGACACTCCTGGCATCGAGGAACACACTGACCGCTGTGTGCTTATTGTGAATTCAGTTGCATTCTCGGGACTGAATTCTTACTCTAAAAGAAACCACAGTAGACTTTTGCAAATTGTCAAAAACCATGAAGATTGCTGTAGACATGTAGCATTTTTGAAAAGGAAAAGACCTGCAGGGAAAAAAAAAACCCAGCTTTTGACTCTTTAAAAAGGACTGCAAAAAATTCTTCCAAACAAAATCTATCAGAGAAACTCTGCAGAGCCCGGATTTTTGTAAACGACTCCTGACATTTCTCAGGAACAATGTCAAAAAGCCTCTCTTAAGTCATTGTGACAGACCTTTTGCAGATAGCTGACAGGACCAGCAATGCCCAAATCTCAGCTTGACCACAGGAGCCAGCTGTCCACTCTCGGATTTTAAGGACAGCCTGCCATCTAGTGGCGGATTGAAGAATAGGAATACTTGCCAGCGGTTAAGATTCGCTTGTTGGTTTTGCACTCTCCAGATTCTTGTCACAAATGTCTACAAGGAAACAAAACAATGCTGAGAACTGTACAATACTGCCCAACTGTATTTTGGGCAGTTTTCCTATTTTGAAGAGGTTTTTTTTGCAAAGTAAAGGGGTTGATTCTCCTCTCTTCATTGATAGCG
The DNA here is from genome assembly GCF_964273705.1 of Natrix helvetica. NCBI lineage: Eukaryota > Metazoa > Chordata > Lepidosauria > Squamata > Natricidae > Natrix > Natrix helvetica. Next base: position 105,793,162 of record NC_138551.1, on the reverse strand, counting down.
GCAATTTTAGACACAAGCAGCCTCTCTTGCAAGATCAGACCAATGGTGGGTTTCAATTTTTTTTAGAACCTATTCTGTAGGTGTGGCCTGTTTTGTGGGAGTGGCTCTGTGGTCATGTGACTGGGTGGGCATGGCCAACTTGAAAAATGTGGTGAAACTCACTTAATGGCGCTCTTGCTTAGCACGCAAAATTTTGGGCTCAATTGTGCTCATAAGTTCTTTTTCTTTCTTTCTCTCTCTCTTTCTTTCATCTCTCTCTCCCACTTTCTTTTTCTTTCTTTCTTTTTTCTTTCTTCCTTTCTTTCGCTTTCTCTTTCTGTCTCTCTCTCTCTGTGTGTCTGTCTGTCTCTCCCTCCCTCCCTCCCTCCCTCCCTCCCCCTCTCTGTCTCTTTCTCTGTCTCTGTGTGCCTGTCCCTCTCTCTCTGATTCCCTCACTCCCTCTCTCTTTGTCTCTTTCTCTCTTTCTGTGCATCTGTCTGTCTGTCTGTCTGTCTGTCTATCTGTCTGTCTCTCTCTCACACACACAGACACACACACACAGACACACACACAGATACAGACACACACATACTGTGGTCACCTTGTTGAGTGTTCCAATCACATTTGAAACACTCAACAACTGAGCTGAATTTATGGGTTTTTTGCAGCATTCTGCAGTCATAGGACCAAAATATATGGTTAAAAGTACCTGGCAGCAGCATTTTTTCCCTGGGGGGCTCCGCAGTACATCCCAAGACCGATGCCACCACATCTGCCCTCTTTGGGAACAGGTCCTCTTCAGAAGGACGAGGCCTCCACGGTCCCCCTCATGTTCCTTGTCTTCCGGCCATGGCCTCACACCGTGGAAAACACGCCCGCACAATTACAGCCTCAAGCAGGACCAAAGCCCCTCTCCCAACTGGCCCTTCTTCCCTCAGAGGGCTTCGGAGGGAAGCTTCTGCAGAAGCCCAGGTGAGTGAGAACAAGTTCCCGCCGTTATGAAGTCTCCGAGGCTATAATTGTACAGGCTGTGCGCGTGCGCCTATGTTTTCCACGGCATGGAGCTGCGGCGAGGCTCTGCCTGGCTGGCGATGACTCTGGAGCCCATCCATGGGGGGCGGGGTCCCCGAATGGACATTTCTTCTAACAACACACAGAGAGATTTTGGAGGCACATTTTCTGCCTCAAAACACAATGAGAGTTTTGTCAAAACCTCTTCTCAGAGACTAAGACCACATCTTCATTTACAAGCGTGCTTCCAGACAGCCACATTTTCTGAATGGTATTTGCATTGCATCACAACTGGAACAACTATCGCTCAGATCATTCACTGTCATGTGAAGAATGAGCTCCTTTGATCTCTGGGGACCAAGTTATACATTTGGCCTTCAGTTATAAGGAAAAAGTCTTATGATCACTTCTCAGCCCAAACCTTAGGGACTGAGAGGATCTTTCAACTTTTGATGATGCTACATTGATGGGAAAATTAAGACGTTGCTATCGAAGGTTACTGGGTTCTGCTCGTAGTTATAACCAATGTTGTCCAGGAAAATCAGAGAGTGAAGGGCTTCCACCATTTCAGTTCAGTAATTTACTTGCATTTTTGTTGTTCCACCAAATCAGGAAGGCTATCACCAAGTTTGAACTGACTGCTGAATTCTGATCATTGTTTTTATTTACACATGCTTATGGTGTTTCAATGTTATGGCAACCTATAGTAAAGTTCTTCTTAAAATTTGATGGCTAGAAGTATTTGGCATTTGTATTTATAGCCAACGATACTCCAAAGCCACAGAATATTCTCTAGCACAGTGCAAAACGACTCTGGAGGAGATTTTTCCACAAAAGAAGACTGGCAAAATATTATATACTTTTCTTTCTTTCCACATTAAACAAACCAAGACATTGGCAAGATACATAGCAAGGACTCGCATATGTTGTTGGCTAGCAGTTTCTGCGATTGAGAGCTTAAAAGGAGAATCACCTTTCTTTCTTGGTGCCCTCTTAGCTTGGTTCTTCAAACATTCTTGCAGATGTTTCATTACACTGCACTGATGTTGCAACTTAGTTGGGTCATGAAATGTCTATAAGAAAGGAACTCAGCTCACAGAGCAGCAACAAACCCATAGTTCTCCTCCTCCTCCTCCTCCTCTCCACAAACCCCACTCCCTTCTAGCATTGATGATGTAACATAGTTGGGTCATAAAATATCTGTAAGAAAGAAACTCACCTCACAGAGCAACAACAAACCCATAGTTCTCCTCCTACTCTCCACAAACCCCACTCCCTTCTAGCATTGATGATGTAACATAGTTGGGTCATAAAATGTCTGTAAGAAAGCAACCTAGCTCAGAGAGCACCAAGGACTCCACAGTTCAACCCTGAGTTGCAAATATTCTCTTCTATTGGTTGCTTTCTTTTTGCTACACACCTCTCAGCAGGGTTGTCTCTCAAGCATCCTCCACCTGGCATGTTCTGTCATTTTTCTCCGTTGAATGAAAGAGCTGAGAAAAAGTTCCACATGTTGGCAAGGGTCAGTGCTGTATGTTTTGAAAAAGAGGGAACCGCTGACGTGAGAAAAGGAGCCTTTCTGAGTCAACCATCACAACCCAGAAGAACATTCAAAGTATTGTGCAAAAATGATGTTTCATTAAATCCAACTTTCCCACTGAAAGCATTTTTCCTTTTAAGATTATCTTGAGTCATATTTCCTCACTGGCATCTGCCAAATAATTCAAACTCGTGTTTCTCTCTTTTTAGCAAACAATCCTAGCTACAATTTTGGTTGAGTAAAAACAAAGGCTGAAGAAGGGTGTCCATCATGCTAAATATAACTTGGATGGTTCACAGCTGACTCTTTAATCTCCTGTCGTTGTTTTGTTGTTGTTTTGTTGTTTTGGTCTGCTGAAAACTGCAAAACAAAACAGCGAAAGAAGTGGGGGAATATGGAATAGCTAGCAGGCTACGCGAGCGGCCATGGGCTTTGGCTCGGGGCTCAGGGATTCCTGGCTAATCATTTGATCACGGCAGGTTTGCAGATTGTGATAAGTTTTAGAATGAATCTCTGAAACTAGAAAGGGGGTGGAAAAGACTCTTGTTTGTGCCACCACAAACTCAGCCTAAAAGCTGAGCTACTGCATTTTATCATGCCACTGCTTTCATTTTCTAATTAGCTCATGCTGTGCCCTTCCATAATGTAGTGATTACAATCTCAGCTCAAGCCATTCATTCTGTACTTCCCAAAATTCAGATAAGGCTACTCTATTAATTGTGCCAGTGTTTTTACTTAACAGAATGCAAAAACCTGGTTGGTTAGCTAGCTGGTAGGTTTCTCATTTATCAGATTAACCCTTCACCCTTCAAGTACAAGTTGACATATTCACGCAGTCTATCTGGCAGCAACACGGAAATGGCTTGTCATTGCCTCTTCCACCTCCTCCTTCCCTTCCTCCCTCCTTCCCACCCTCCTCCTTCCTTCTCCCTTCTTGTAGAGCAGGGATGTCAAACTAAGGCCTGTGGGCCAGATCCAGCCCGCTGGGTGCTTTGATTTGGCCCTCTGCGCTGCCCTGGAAACAGTGAAGGACTGGCCCGCGGTGCTTCTGCCAGTGAAAACGGAACTCGGGAAGGTCGTACACGGCCCCCCCAGGCTCCATTTTCACTGGCAGAGAGTTGCAGGAGGCCGTAGCAGCTGGAAATGGAGCTTGGGAGCCTGTTTTCACTTGCAGAGCTCTCAGCCACCACAGGCACCCCCGACATGAGTGATGAGCTAGCCACGCCCACCCTGGCCATGTCCCCCCCCCTCAAGGTCAAACACAACCGTGATGCAGCCCTCAATGAAATTGAGTTTGACACCCCTGCTCTTGAGGGTGTCAATAAAGAGGTGTGGGGTAAGAAGAGAGAGAATGAATTTATTTATTTTAATTTGCATAGTTTTCAATATTTAACAATTTTTCTATTTATCTTTTGAGGATCTGTAAACCACCCAGAGTTGCCTTATTGAGGGGATAGGTGGCATATAAATTTATAATAGCTGGCATTGGCATCCTTCAGTCTCAAAAGACGATGGTATCGTGCTCTGGAAAGAGGTCCTAATGCAGCATCTGGTATGGCTAAAAAGTCCAATTCAGAAAATCCCTTCCACACTGAGGGCAGATACATTCTGTCCCCTGCCCAGCCCCCAGATTCCGCTGGTTCCGGGACTGCCTCTTTGCCTCAGCCTGCCTCTTCGAATTGGAGAAGGCCATGCTGTGTCTTTAGCCTCCAAGCTGAATGGTCAGAGATCAAGGTTTCCCAGCTGTTAATGTCCATTCCCAAGACCTTTAGATCCCTCTTGCAGATATCCTTATATGGCAGCTGTGGTCTCCCTCGGGGGCGATTTCCCTGCACTAATTCTCCATACAGGAGATCTTTCGGAATCCAACCATTGGCCATTCTCACAAGATGTCCAAGCCAGCATAGACGTTGCTGTTTCAATAGCGTAGAGATTCCAGCATGTTCTAAGATTGCGCTATTTGGAACTTTGTCATGCCAGGTGATGCCAAGAATACATCGGAGACAGTACATATTTAATAGCTAAATAATAAATAAACAAACCCTTCAGCTCAGAATAGGTGGTCACTATTTCTTCCACTACCCTTATATGCTCCAGTCCTTCCTCCTGTCCGAAAGCCTTCTGCTGATAGCTAGCAGACCTTCCAGCAGAGTGTGGACAGGGCACAGACCTGTCATGCCTCCAGAAGCAAAATCTGGATGTGAAAGTCCTTCCCACTACACTGTGGCAGCAAGTATGGATTCATTCATTTGCTAAACATTTAAATGGTGCTTTGAGAAAGGAAAGAATCGGTTTCAGAAAACGGAAGCTGCTGTGTTAGCAGAACCTGAGATTCAAAGGAGAGACGCAACGGGCTCTTGGCTTTGAGAGAAACCAGCCTCACTCCACAGCTGACATCCATGTTGTTGTAGGAGGCCTTCTGGACGTCCTCAGGCTTTCTTGTTATTTCTGGATGACACTGAAGGTGGGGGCTCGGGGAGCGTAAGAATGTGGTGGTGAACTTCAAACAGGAAGCAAATGATGTACTGAAAAGTCACACTTTAATTGTATAAGTATGAAATAACACGAGCTCAGCAAAGGAATGGCTCCTGCATCCAAAAGAAATACAACAGCAGGATCGAGCTTTGGAAAGTCCCAAAATTTCAGAGCTTTGTGGAAGTGCTTGGAAATGTAGTCTTGGAGTTAGGTTTGTGTCAGCTGTCCTAACCTGGTCAGTTAGAAAAGACTGATTCCTGGCCCACAATTAGCCAAAAGTATACTTTACTAAAGCCAATATCATTACAGAAGAGGCAAAGTTGGATCTGAGATTTTTGCGTGCAAAAAATACGATGAACGTTCTCTTGTACCTGGCCAGCTCCCTGCTCTCTTGGTTATCAGTCAATCTCCAATCAGGTATTAACACATTGTTTGGGAAACGGTCCCTGTCTTAACAGGCTCCCGGCTCTGCACCTCATTCTTTTGGTGTGACCTTGAGATGGTTGTGCTGCTTCTCACAAGGTGATGCTGTTGCTTGGTTTTGATTCTTAGTTCCCTCCCTAAATCCCCTACCTCCCCCTCCTGTTGCTCCCTCCCACATTACTGATGTCAGGCTATCAACGTGCCATACGTAACTTAGCAAGATGATGACTGTTCTGATGGGAGTGTTCTGACCCAGGCTTCCCTAGAAAGCTAGAAGCAAAGTCTTGGTCCTCCTTTATTTACACGGCTGTGAATTCCTTTCATTCACAGTCAGCAAGGGTTAGCAAAAAGACTTTTAAAGGAATGTTTACCCACACTCACCTTATCTCATTTAGAGAGCTGCCAGATAACTAGTTTCCAAACACAGGACAAAGCAAAACTTGGCACAGAGTGTCTTATAATCACAAACGGAACTTTCTGGACCGAATGAATGAATTGTTCCCTGCAAAAGCCTCCTCATTCATTCCTCTTTTATTTGCTATGGGGGGGGGGGGAGAATCACCTCCAAGGTGTGGCTTTATTCTTAAGTCGACCCTGCTTCTTTCTTAGTTGTTCTTGTCTTCTGGCATCTCTGCGCATGCGCACACTGGGAACAGGCTCCAGCTGTTCCTCTGCCTCACTGTTGTCCAGCTCCCTCTCTGCCTCTGATGCAGAGCCTTCGTCTGAGCTTTCCTCAGCCCCCAGGACTGGCCCATGTTCCTCACCAACCTCCTCACTGTCCGACTCTGCTGCCAGCTCCTCTGGCCACCGGCGGGTCACAACAATGGCATAGTCCTGTTTGGGAGGCAGAGTCTTCATTTTTGGGGGTGGGGGACTGAGTAAAGGCTGCTGAGTACAGGAGCTCTTGGGTACATACCAAGTTGGGTGATTCCATGGAGTCATCCCACACCAAAGCATTTTTTTACGCAAATGCAACATGGGCTGTCAATCACTTTCCAGGCCGTGTCTATCTTCAGAAGGGCCTTTTAATTCCCTTGCCTTGCCTTGAAAAGCAAATATGGTCAAGGCCAGGAATTGGGGAAGGGGCGATGTGAGATGGGGTGAAGAATGCTGTTGTTCCAAAGGTGCTTTTTCAAAAGGCCAGTGGACTTTGTTTTGCCTTAAAGATGTTTCACTACTCATCCAAAAAGCTTCTTCAGTTCAGATGAGAAGTGAAACATCTTCAAGGAAAAACAAACGCCAAAGAACATTGTGCTTTTAATGTAAGACAGTAAGTGACTTCCCCTCCCCTTCAAATATTATAATTTGGTAAATAAACAAATGTTGACCTTTATTTTATTTTATTCTGCATTATATTGCAACATATCATTACTGTGTTTTGATCATTTTCCATTTGGCAAAGCCTGGCTCTGTTTCCTGTCCATTCCTCCTAAAGAAAAAATATATAGACTAGATGTGGCTACGTTTCAAATTGCTTTAAATCCTGCCAGTGGCAACAATAAATAACTGAAACATTCCACAATTGGTTGGCGTACTTAAAATGTTAAAAGTTTTTTAAAAATTAAAAATGTACACAGTCACAAACTTTCAAGGATGGTGCCAGGAAAATTGCTTTTTTTTTTTGTCTGTCCTTGTAGTAAAATGCATAGAATTATGGAAGAGAGAGCAGACAAGAATGAAATTGTTAAGGATTTCAGAAGCATTTTCTTTAAAGGCAGTGGAGATAGGTATCCAGATAAAATTATTATTGTGGTTGTTTTTGTCCAGAGTAGATGATGCTGTAAAATATTTCTCCCAAATCTTCACTCTCCAAAACAAAAATCGATCTCCTTTGCTTAATTTTGTTGCGCTGCCAGTTTGAAAATGTTCACAATCTGATGTATATTTCTTCTTAACAAAGTCCAGCTGTGTGCAATCGGGCATGTTATTGGCTAGCCTAGAAGATGGCAGCTTCAGTTATCCATAAATATTCCTACACAGTGATTTCAGGCTCCAGATGGGAGAATAATGGTTAAACTGGTTTGGCGTCTTCTAAAGATCAGGCCAATGAGTTGACAACAGCTGAAGTTTTCTACAAACAAGAGCTCTTCTTAGCATTGACTTCTACTCTTATTGTCCTCTGCTACCAGATACTTTCCCCTCAAGGTTTCATTCCCAAGACCGAGGTTTAATTTCACAATTTCATTTTTGGAGGTTTTGCATCCTGCTCAATTACTAAGCTTCAAAGCAGTTCACAATAACAGAAAACTAAAACACAAACAAGTCTTCCCAGAATGGACTGTTGGAAGGAATGTCCATCTGGGTTTAGTTCCAAGTGGGGAGAAAGATACTTGAAATGTGGAGGCTGCTTGGAAAGATGGTTTTAATGGTAGACAGGACCGCATGGTTTGAGGTCCTGGGCAGAAAGAAGCACATGGAGTGGAGAGAGGGATATATTTATACAAACTCTTGGGCCCTGCCTTAGAGTTTCCTGTTCCTGTACAATAAATTTATCCCATTGGCTATCAGACTCCCAGGGGGCGGGGGTCTTAGCTAACTTTGTAGACTGTCCATGTCCCAGGCTTGGTTGAGCCTTGCTGGGTGATGTAATCTTCCCAGGTGCCGTGTGGTGAGATGAATAGAGGGCTAATCCTATCATGTCCTGAGGGCCATGTTTTCATCCCATCACCCTGGAGCTGAAGGGGCAGGGAGGGAGCTGCAGGGAGCTGCTCTTTGTCTTTAAAAACATCTTTCTCCTTTTATCATCCAGGGAAATATAATATTCTGCCTTTTAAATATTTCCCAGAATATTTCATTCTTCTAGGAGAGGGCTGGATGCTAACTTCCTACAGGACTAAGTAATGCAAGTCCTTTCAGCATCCGAAGGTCTGCAGAATGAAATTCAAAAAAGGCAGGGACTTTCCAAATTTATAAATTAGTATGCGTTCTTGGCTCTTCATCCTAAATTGTATTCATCCTACCTCTGTGTAGGAATCTCAAAAGCTGGCATGAACATATGCTGTGATGCTTACCATATGTATTTTTGGTCTTCTCCCACGAAGTACTCCCAATACTTGAAAATATTTGATGGGTATTAAATAATACTGCACAATTAAAATTCTGATGCTTCTCATTTCTGTTTAGCAGATTTGTGTTTTCGTTGACATTTGAAAAAACAAAACAGGCTTGCACTCAGTTAAGTACTGTTTTTACAGTGTCTTTTCATGGGGATATAAGCAGCTTTTTTACAACTGTGGTGGCAAAAAAGGATAGAAATGCCAACTTTCTATAATTTGGAAGCTTATTTCCAAAGTATTCTTTGGATATTGCTCAATATTTTTATTGAGGCAATTTAAAATTGTTTTTGCTTCTTTACACCAACATCACGGTATCTTTCTGCAGGACCAGACCTGCTTAAAGGGTTTGGAAGATTTTTTTCTTTCTCCAGTCCTGGAAATACTGAAGAATGACAGAAAGCAGACTAACAATTTAGAAAGTGGTTATAAGATTACATTTTACTTCCAATTGACATGTGAAGACATTCATCTGGATAGGAGGAAAATCTGGCTCTTGCACAGTGATATATTCAAGGAATTAAGACTCAACGGAATTGTGTTTGTGTCTCTGTCTGCTTCCAAACTCAATTGCTGGCAATCTGTGGCTGGAACGCCATCCAAGATTGGGAACCCACACAGAGATTGGAGCAGAGTGGAGAGTTAAGGGAGGCCACAAAATAAATGTCAGATATGCACAGCAATGAAAAATCCCACCAGAGCATGTGCCCGCGCACCAGCAGAGCAAATGCGGGGATGTTTCCTTCCAAAATTGGGGCAGGTGATCTCCTACCTCCTATGAAGAAGGTGCATAACAATTTCCTCTCCCCACAATCATTAATGTCAACTATCTCTCGTTTTCATGCCAGACTTAATAAACGTGTGTGGGGAAATTGAGAGCAGTAATTGGTCCTCCCGGTTGGGCAAACATTCATTAGTTGAGTGGGGCTTTGGCCAAATGGCTGAAAATAGCGAATAAAGGAGCCAAGGCATTCAGATCAGCCTTGAGTTTGGGATGATGGACTTCGGCCAGGCCTGGAGGGGGAAAATGAACTTGTACCAAGAAAGGAAATGGATCCAAGATAACCATGCTGACCAGGTTAAAGGCCAGCTCCAATCTCCTCTATGCCCACAAACATTGGTGGTTTTACCATCAAAGAATAGAATGGGCACTCATCATTATGAGTGCTGCTCCTAAACAGTTTGTTACCAGATTTACCATCTGAACAAAAAATGCAGAAGGAGCCATTTGTCAGATTGGCTGAAATATCAAGGATCTCTAATACAGATGGCTAAAGTTCCATGTTTTATCTTAAGTGTAGGAAAATCTTGTAACCCTACCCAGAAGCCTCCTGAGAAAGGAGATTTTCTTCTCCCGGACGGTTTCTAGCTAAGCTCATCATAAATCAGAAAGAAGCTCAACACATTCTGAGTACCAAACGACAAGGCTTAACAATCTTCGAGCAATTAAAATTAAGCCTCTGGCTGTTTTCTTGAGAAGCCAAAGATAAGGAAGCCATTCCTGCTGACAGAAAGAGAAAGGAAGAGAGCCATGCTTAAGGAATGTCTAAGCCTTTCTCTTTTCATTATTACAGCCCTGGGTTTTTCCAGATACAGCAGCTGCTTTGGTGAATGGCTTCCAAAATAACTAGGATTATAATTGCCATAATTCCTGACACCCTGAGATCTTGTGTTGATCCCATCACATGTAGACGTAGACATTAAGGTGAGCAAACTTTGTAAGAGAAGTGAAAAGTGCAACAGAATAAAAGAGATGGACAGGACGTTGGAGGTTTCCTGTTCCAGCCCCCTGCTCAACCAGGAGGCACTGCACCATTCTGGACAAATGCCAGTCAGGGGTGGGTTGCTCCCGGCATTACTGCCTCTTTGTTGCATGCAAAAATTTTGCTACGTGCGCATGCACATTTCCACAAAAAATAGGTCTGCAAAATGTTTAAAAAAGGAAAAAAAATAATTTGTGCAATTACGATTGTTCTGCGCATGTGCAGAACAGAAAATCAAGCTGGCAGCTCGGTGGGAGAACCCGTTTGGGGGGGTGGCAGGCCTGGGTCATTGCTGGTTCCAGCAACCCAGGCTACCAAACCACTACTGATTCGGCTGAACCGTTTCAAACCGGTAGGCACCTCTGATGCCAGTCCCATCTCTTCTTGAAAACCTCCAATGGGTATAAATATTAAGAAAGAAGTTTATAAATTGAGGGCATTTTCTGATGATTTGGTTATATTTTTACAGGGCCCAAAAAACAATAGAGAATATTTGATGAGGACATTGAATGAATTGGGGGCTTTGGCAGGTTTCAAAATAAATAAACAGAGAACAACAATGCTGATCAAGAATATGACTTCTCAATATACCTAATATTACACATCTTGACTGCAGCAAGAATTGTGTATGCACAGCAGTAGAAGAGCGAAAACACCCCTTCAGAAAAGGAGACAATAAGGAAGATATTAGTCTGTGTGGAAATGGACAGACTAATGACAAAAATAAAAGATGAAGGAGATACAGAATACCATGCTACATGGAATAGATTCCATCAATGGTTAGAAACACAAGGTAGAAGTTGGAATGCGAAAGAATCAGGTTAGGTGGACACGCAAAGAGATACTATGTAAGTATTAGAATATAGGTATTAGAATGATAGATAAGTTGACATACTAGAATACGATGGTCAGAAAGTACTGTACAACCCAGGAAGCTTTCTTTAGAAAAGAAATGGTGGCGAAGCCAAACTGGTTGACGTAGGGTAAATTTTTATCTTTCAACTCGGGTGATATTAAAGATTAAAGCAGAGGGAAGAATTTGAATCAGAAGGTTATGTTTGCCATTGGTTTACTTATCAACAACTGAAAGAGAGATTTCAACTGGATAAAAAGTGTTATGGATTTGACTTTATTAAAAATGAATTGGAAATGTTATTATGTGGAAAGATATTATCGCTAAGATCTATAAAATGTTATTGAAATTGAATTTGGAAAATGAACATGTAAAACATTGTATGATTCAGTGGGCAAGGAATTTTGGATACAATGTGATGCTTGAACAATGGGAAAATATGTGGATGAAGGGTTTAAAATTTACATTAAATTACAATCTAAAAGAAAATTTCTATAAGACAATGTATTGTTGGTATTTAACATCAGATAAGTTATCTAAGATGTATAAAGGTATGTCAAATGAATGTTGGAAGTGTAAAAATAAAGAAGGAACTTTTTATCATCTATGGTGGACATGTGATAAAGCAAAAAAAATTGGAGTATGATTCATATTTTAATACAGAAAAATTTGAAAATGGAGATAAAGGTGAAACCAGAACTTTTCCTCTTGGGCCTAATGGAAAAAGACCTGGAGAAAAGAATTGGAACTTTGTTAATATATATATCGACAGCAGCAAGACTATTGCATGCAGAAAAATGGAAGGACACTTTCTTCCTGCCATGGATGAATGGTTGCAGCAGTTGATGGAGTTGGCTAAAATGGCAAAATTGATTATTTTGATTAAAGAAAAGAATATATCATATTTTTGGGAGTATAAAATGCTCTGGAGTATAAGATTCAACTTAGTTTTTCAGAAGGAAAACAAGAAAAAATAATTCTGCCTCTTCCTACCAGCATCCATCGGTATTCATCTGGCTAGCGTCCTTGCAGCAAACAGCAAACAGCCTGGTCAGCTTCAGGACATTATTGCAGCCTGTTTCAGCACGAGCAGCTGATTGGCGGTTGATCAGCCTCCTGGAATACCATCAATCAGCTGTTCCAGGCTGTGGGGATCACCACAGCTCATCACCGCCTCCGCGGTGTGTTTTTGGCTGCTGCATGGCCTGTTTTTGGGCTCTGCAGGTCACATTTTCAACCTGTTCCAGATGGCGGGGAATCCTGCTGCCGCCGATCTCTGCCACCTCGAGCCGGCCAAAAACACGACATGCGGAAGCCGAAAACGCGACACATGGAGGTCAAAAATGGCTGAAGGGTGGAGGCTGGTGGGTTGGCGGGGCTTTGGCAACATTCACTGTATAAGTTGCACAGACATTTCCACCCACTTTTAGGGGGCAGAGTGCATCTTATACTTGAAAAATACAGTAAGTACTTTTGTTTCCACATGGAAACCGCTTCTGAACTTTGTGCTTGATGTGGAAAAGAATGAAACTCTCACTTTGGGTTTTACAGATTAGACTGACAGATCTTTGTAGAAATGGTTTGTTTATACTATTATGGAAAAGCAACAAGTTGTGATTTGATGTCCATGCCTTATTTTACTGTAACAGGGTGAGTCAGAAGTCAATGCTTCTTTTTCTTTTCCTCACTTCTATCTTTCCTCACTTCTTTTCCCCCTTTTCCCTCCCTCCTCACTGCTCTTCCATTTACTTTTGTATTTTGCATTTTATAATACTCTATAACTCAATAAAACATGTTTTAAATAAAATAAAATAAAAATGTTAAACAAAGAGAACCTCCAATGTTGGAGCATCCACAATTTCTGGAGGCAAGACGTTCTACGAATTGTTCTCACTGACAGGAAATTTCTCCTTACTTCTAGTTTGGGTTTTTCTTCAATAAGTTGCCATCCATTATTTCTTGTATTGCTCCCAGGTACATAGGTTGCCCCCCCCTCTTCTTCGTGACAGTCCCTGAAATATTGGAAGGCTGTGTCAAATTTTCTGGCAACAGGGGAAGCTCATGTTTTCCAACCCTAACCCTCAAGGGTGGGTAACTGCCGGCGTTGCTGCCGGTTCACTTCACACACGCGTGCCAGACACACACTACACGTGTGTGTAAAGTTGACTTTTAATTGTTCTGCACAGAATATGAAAAAATTAGTAAAAAAACATGCCGGTAATTGCATCGCTGACCAGGGAACTGATTCAGGGGCATGGCCAGCCTGGGTTGCTGCCGGTTCGGGTAACCAAGGCCAAAATACCACTACTAGTTCACTTGAACCAATGAGAACTGTTAGCAACCCACCTCTGCTAACCCTTAAGCAGCTTAAAGGCAGGCAGTTCTGCCCTTGACAAACCCTGCCCATTATTCCTCTTGCACACCTGCCCTCCCTTTTTGCACTTTCACATTTAAAATAGCATTCGATGAGTTGCAATTTTGAAAGCCGATTGTGCTCAAGCAGTTATGAATTGTTGAATTCTTTTATCATAACGGATCTATTTATTCCAGCACAACTTGCTTCTTATCAATGCTGAGGCAATCAAAAGATTTTTATGCCACAGTGGGTTGCGGGCAGCGTGAAACGATATTAAGACGTGAGTTTGGGAAAAATGACACCAAAAGATGTTCCAAGCATCAAGGAAGCAAAAACAGAGTCAACGGTGATATTTATCACTTCCGGGCTGCAAAAAAATTCAGGTGTATGTGGTAGAAGGCAAGAAAGCAAAACTCGTGCAAACTCTTGTGCATTAGCAACATTAATATTTTAGAAAACATAGATAATACATAGATAAGGGCTCAGGGCTGTATGGAAACCTGTGGAAGAGGCTTTCATCCTGCAATGGATAGACAATGGCTAAAATGATGATGATGGTGAGATATATTGATATAAAGTTTTTTTAAAAAAAATGTTTATCTTAATTATTGCAGGATTGTTGCAATCATCTTCTATCAACTGTTCATAAATACCACTGTGTCTAAGTAAGACAATATGCTACTTGTGTTTTAAAATAATAAAACATTATTTTTTAAGAAACAAAAGACTCTTTCTTTATTAAACTCTTAAAACTCTTACCTCTTTGCTGCCTTTTAGCAGCTGACTGGAGTTTCCCACCAAAAGATAGTTCAGCTATTGGTCAATGTGGCTTATTTTCTCTACAAATGTTCAGAGGATCTCTGAATTGTTTGAAATCTAGAGATGAGAAGGGGTTTTATCACCAATAAACCCATTAACCCAGCAAAGTATAGATAAATAAGGTTATCTATTTTAAAGCTTTACAAGGTTGTCCACTTTTGGTGGCTTGGAACATAGAAACAAAGTATAAATTAAAAAAATTATTTAATGACACTATATATGTCAGAGTTTGTTGCATAAATTCAAATTGAGAAGCACACACTGATAACTGATGCAGCAGGATTCATTAACTTCTTTACATACATAAGAATAGTTGAATGAATGTACAATACCAACAGGTGGTTCTTTCAAGTAAGCATAAGGCAGGAGAGTTATAGGCAAACACAAGCTTCATTTCAGTGGACAAGCCCAGACAGACTGCTAGTTTACTTCTCAGAGCAGCATACTGCTTCCTTCTTAAGTTTCTGTTTCAATTCTCTGCACAGACTCAGATCAGTTTAAGTTTCCATTGACTGACTTAGTTGCTATGCCTATTCATTGGCTGACCTTGTTCCCATGTCTCTCCCAGTCATGAATATTTTAACAATATATAAAGTACATTCAAAGTATAAACTGAAAAACGCAGCCAAATGGTAAGATTCCTTCTACCAACATCTCAACACTGTGCACCTGTTTTCTGCAGTGATGCTGTTTAAATACTCATAAAATGTCATTGTAGTCCATTCACTGGTTCATAATTCAAACATGAGTGTGACATGTCCTCATTCCTCTAGATACTTCCAGGGACAGCCTGGTCCTTGTTTTATTCAACCTCTATCATGGTGTGAATTGGGCTGAAGAACACGAAATTATTACCCAGAGTATTGAGGAGCTGAGTTGGTAGAAGAGCAGAGAAGGGAATAATTCCACAGCTTCCTTTTCTACCTTCCGTATTAAGCTTAAGACCCACCTTTTCCAAGCAGCTGGCCTGGCTCAACTTTGATTTAACCATATCGCTCCTGACGGGTTTTTAACTGGGTATTTTAATTATATTTAATTTCTAGGGGTTTTAAATACAGTATTTTAATTGTTTTTATCAATCGATCTCCTCCTTATGTATGTATGTATGTTTTAGTGTACCTTTGTTAGATGTTTGTTTTGTTTACATATTTATTTCGAATGTTTCGTTGTACGCCGCCCTGAGTCCTTCGGGAGAGGGTGCGGCTAAGAAATAAATATATTATTATTATTATTATTATTATTAAGTTATAATAACAACACAAGTAGTCCTCAACGTACAACAGTTCATTTAGTGACCAAGTTACAACAGCACTAAAAAAAGCGACTTATGACCACTTTTTACGCTTATGACCATTGCAGTCATCAAAATTCAGACACTTGGCAACCGACTCATATTTGTGACGGTTGCCGCATCCTAGGGTCATGTGGTCACCTCTCGTGACCTTCTGACAAGCAAAATCAATGGGGAAGCCTGATTCACTTAACAACCGGTTTATTAAGTTAACAACTACAATTATTCACTTAACAACTGTGACAAGAAAGATCGTAAAATGGGGCAACGTTCACTTCACCACTGTTTCACTTAGCAACATTAATTTTGGGGTCATTGTGGTCTACCTGTGATCTTTTTAGATTAACCTCCACACTGGGGATAGTTTTGAAAATTCCTGGGTTTGGTCCTTTTTTGGAACAGCTACTCTGCCATTGAACCAATTTATTTTATCTCCTTGAATTTAATTTAATTTATTTTTTTGCTAGCATAACAAAAAAGTTCCAAAGTAGGGCAGTTTTAATCAGAAAAGGAATCTTTCCTGCAGCCCTGGGATTGTACTGGTTGCTCTGGAAACTTCAAAATCTGGAGCCAATTTCTTCCCCGTCACTTTCTTGGCTTGCTTCTCCGTTCTGCCTTTTCCTTACCAACTTCTTCTTTTCTTCCTTGGCTGCCCCACGAGCAGGAATTTAGTAAAGTCCTCCAGAGAGTCCCCAAGGTGACTACGCCATTTCTAAAAATTAATCAAAATCCTTTTAAGAGTGGCCTCAGATGTCAATCCTTGATAGCTTCTAACACACCAGAAATTTCCTAGCACAGTACAGAAGAGCATGTGACGATTTTACATGCAAAAAATATTGGAAAAGGACATTTCCAAAAAAACGGGCATTGGGTAAGTTATAATAGACAGTATATATTATTATTTAGGTATAAATGAGGCAAACAAAATATGTCCATTACCATCACCAGTCATGAAAGGCCCATGAAAATATATCTTCAGCGATGGTGGAACAATTTCCCTCCAGTAGTTGTGGATGCTGCTTCAGCTCTGGAAGTTTTTAAGGAGAGATTGGAAATCCATTTGTCAGAAATGGTATAGGCTTTTCTGCCTGAGCAGGGGGTTGCACTAGAAGACCTCCACGATCCCTCCCAACTCTGTTATTCTGCTATTGGAGAAGTCCTCATCTCACAGTTTGATTCTACTAACCGTATAAAACTATTATCTCTGTATTTTCCTTTTTAATTAAATGTTTTTCCTTTATTCTACATCACAATTTCAATTTTGCAACAGCGGTATACTGGTTGTATCAAGTCATTTTTGAATATATACATGGTGTTATACACTCTAATCATAACTGTTATTCTCTTAATCATATAGTAAAGTCTCTTTTTAAATACATGATATTGTACAACATAGTTATATCCATTATTTCCATGGTTGTGCCATAACACTCTATACCCGTGATGGCGAACCTATGGCACACGTGCCACAAGTGGCACGGGGAGCCACTTGTTAGGGCACACGAGGCATTGCCCTGTCAGCTCCAGCGTGCATGCACGCGCTGGCCAGCTGACTTCGGCATTCTTTTGAGGCCGTTTTTTGCCCTCCGGAGCCTACAGGCAAACCGAAGTTTAGGAACAGACCTCCGGTTTTTCGCCCTCCGGAGTCTTCAGGAGGCTTCCCTGAAGGCTCTGGAGGGCAAAAAATGGCTCTATAAGCAAACCGGAAGTGACTTCTGGTTTGCCTATAGGGCTGTTTTTCGCCCTCTGGAGCCTTCAGGAGGCTTTCTTGTAGGCTCTGGAGGTCAAAAAACAGCCCTACAGACAAACCGGAAGTCACAGTTCCCAAAATTCTGGGTTCCCTGTAGGGCCGTTTTTTGCCCTCTGGAGGCTTCAGGGAAGCTCCTGAAGCCTCTGGAGGGCCTTCGGGGGTGGAGGCGCAGGGAAGCTGTTTTCACCCTCCCCAGGCTCCTAGAAAGCCTCTGGAGCCTGGGGAGGGCAAAAAAACCGCCCCAAAAGCAGTGGGGGGAAGTACTGGTCGCATGCATGAGTGTGGAGGGAATGCGTGCATGCACATGGGGGTATGTGTGCATGTGTGCTGGGGCCACGCCCATAGCATTATGGGTGTGGCACACCTGCATATGACCCCCCCTGCACCCCTCACCCCCGCTTTTGGCATTGGAGCCAAAAAAGGTTAGCCATCACTGCTCTATACCTTTTTCACACTATACATTTTAATCTATCGTCACATGTTGTCCGATAATACTATTGCTTACAATATATATTCTTATGCATATCTTTATACCTGTATTTATTTCTAATTTGTTAATCTTCTTTCATTCTTAATTTTCTAATCTCTGCACCTATTATCTAGCCATTTATACAATAAGTCCCATATTGAGTCATATTCAGTTTCTCTTCTATCTTTAAATTCCATCCTTAACCTGTCCATTTCGGCACAATTTAATATTTTCTTTATTTCCATTTCATCTGTAGGTGTACTTCCGTTTTTCCAATTTTGTGCATTTGTAATTCTAGCTGTTATTACATGCAACATTAAAATATATCATTCTTTTATTGTATTTCCCTGGTAGTATACCTAAAAGAATAATTCTGGTTTTAGGTCTATTTGTTGTGCTATCATCTCTTCTAACCACCCTTTTACCTTTGACCAGTATTTTTTCACCCATGGACAGCTCCACCACATATGATAATAGGTTCCCTGTGCCTGTTTACATTTCCAGCACTCTGATGACATGTTTGGGAACATTTATGTCATTCTTGCTGGTGGCAAATGCAATCTATAGAACATTTTGTACAGATTTTCTTTATATGCTGTTGACATTGTTAATTTATAATTTCTTTCCCACAATTTTTGCCCATTCTCTATTTCTATAGTGTACCCCAAAAATTTTTGCCCATACTATCCTTATCTCTGTATTTTCATTGGCTGAGAAGTAGCAGAGAAATTGTCATCCAGCTTTTGGGGCCTGTTGTCTACCTTTCCAAACCAGAAACGGGGGTATCTCTTACAGCCTCTCTTTGTCACTAGCCCACAGCCAAGCAAAACAGCAATTTAGAAATATTTTTTGCTGGAAATGTAAAAATTAGAGGAGGGATTTATTTTATCATGGTTGACTTGGCTAAGAAGTATTGGCTCAATCGTAGAGGAACAATTTGTAGAATTAATGGAAATACCTTTAAATGCAGACAGTTGTGTATTTCTTGTATAAAACCTTTATATATTGTACAGTTATCCTCCTTGGCTTAAAGCGTTTTCTAATAAAAACATTATAAGCTGCGTTTTAAATCTACAGGGTACACCCCAAAACCAGGCCTCATAGACCCTTTATGACGTGAATTGCAGTAAATGTTCAAATCGGGTGCCATTTTCTTCTTATGCCTTTGATGCATGATCTTTGAACGTTCCTAAGTACATAAACATTTTTTGGGGGGGGGGAAAGCCATATTTAATAAAATGTATTGTGATTGAACTATGAATCCTGATTTTTGATGCATCTTCCCTCTCCCTCCCTTCCACCCCCTCTCTCCTTCTTTCTCTCTGTAGTGTGTGTGTGTGTGTGTGCATGTGTGTGTGTTGTACACTTTCTCAGCCATTCTTACCTAAGAACCAGGTACCTCATCAAGCAGGCCTGCTATTCAAGACAGCCGATATTTTCCATCTGTTGTGGCCCACCACCAGTCAGCGAAGCTGGCAGCAGATTCGGACAGTGAGGAGGTTGGGGAGGAACTTGAGCCAGTCTTGGAGTCTGGGGAAGGCTCTGATGAGGGCTTTGTGTCAGAGGCAGAGAGGGGGCCAGAGCCGTATGCCAGTTATCAGCTGCCTTTGTAGTCAGACATCAGTGAGGCAGACGAACAACTGGAGCCTGTTCCCAGTGTGCCAGACAAAGGGAACAGCGAAAGAACAGGGGTCAACTTGGGAATAAGGTGGATGATGAATGGCCCCTCCCAGAGGAAATAAAAGAGGAGCGAAAGGGGAGTGGAGTTTGCAGGAGACAATTAGTTCACTTAATTGGTTCATGACTTTCCGAGATTCCTTGCCAAGTTTTTCAGATATCGGCCTGGCAGCTCTCCAAGCCAGATAAGGTCTGTGACTGTAAATCCTCCCTTGAAAGACTTTACTGGATGTGAATGAGCAGAATTCACAGTCAATTAATAAAAGAGGTTTTTGTCGGGACAAGGAGTCTACTTCATGCTCTTGGGAAGCCTCGGTCAGAACACCATCTTGCCATTTTTTTCTGTGGGATCCATGAAATATAATTATTTATTTATCACTTATACAGGTAAAAGGCACTTTTAACTTATTGCTTTTATGGGACTCAGAAAGTCTAGAGAAAGGGCAGCTCCTTTAAACTAAGGAGAGCTTTTAGGAAAGGGATCTGCAATGTTACTAAACAGATCTTTTCATTGCTGGAGGCATCCTAACCTCCAAAAGATTCAGCTGAAGATTTCCCAGTACTGGTGGTGGAGGAGAAAGAGGAGATCATTGTTTCCACAACTTCATTCCCTGGGCAACCACACAAGGAATGAACACAACAACACAACCTTTCCTCTGTCATCTCCCTTGACACTTTCCAGGTCCAGAGGATAATTATGCTCAGTTTAAAGCTTCCTCTAGCATTTAAGCCTCTCTTTTCCTTGCAGAGCATTCAGTTCCCAGGAATCAGGAAGCCAGGCTATCTGTGGGATGGAGCCTGAGTGGGAAGCAAATGGGCAAAGGTTCCTACTAGGACGTGCCAGTGTAAAATTGTGAAACTCTTTTGAACAATGATTGAGGGCAATCACATTCCAAACAAATGTGCTGAGTGTGAGCTTTGTAACTCTTCCAATGAAGTCCTCCAATGAAAAATGAAGTGTGTATTTGGTATATCCATTAGCGTAATGAGAGAATCGGTCCAAGGTGACACAAGATCTTCTCTGCCACATTCCAACGCTCTATTTCTACCCAACATGCTGTGCAGAAAATCTTCTACCTTCAGACGTGATATTGCACATACAACAATTTAGATGTCCAGATCACTCTGGCAGATTATTAGCAAATCTGTTCTATTATCCCCAGGAACTTCCAGCAATCAACCTGAAAAATTTGTGTCCCCCCTAATTTGAGAGACCACAAGGTTGGGAAGTGCCGCCAGATCCTATTTGATTGTTGCCTATATAAGGGGGTGAGAGTACCTTTGTCCATATACCAAACAAAGGACCCATTGGGATCCCCATATCAAAAAAACATTACTTTATGTGCAGCCAGAACTGGAAAATAACATTTAACACAGCACGGTACTTAAACAAAGTGGTTTGGTTGAGATCTGCGTATGGGAGGCTGATTGGGGTAGATTGTAAAGGTGACATCGAAATATATTTTTATGTCATTTTATTTTATTTTATACATTTATGTATTAAATTATATCGCACGTTATCCTATAACTATTGTGTTTTACCTTACTCCTATTTTAAATTGTTTGCATAAGATTTTATGGGTGGTGTGTTTTTGAATGTTGTGCTTTGATATGACTTATAGGCTAATCAGTAAAGTTATCATATCATATCGATATCATATCAGACAACAAGGTAGGAAAGTGCTGCCAGATTAAACACTATAATTCAAAACAAAGGCAAGGTAG
The DNA here is from genome assembly GCF_964273705.1 of Natrix helvetica. NCBI lineage: Eukaryota > Metazoa > Chordata > Lepidosauria > Squamata > Natricidae > Natrix > Natrix helvetica. The sequence continues at coordinate 105,771,978 of NC_138551.1, read as the reverse complement.
GAAAATATTTTAAGCAAACTAATAAATGAACAAAAGGACATTTGATATCCGAAAGGTGCTTTTCAAAAGGCAACTGGACTTCCTTGGTAAGGAAGTCCAGTTGCCTCTTGGAAAAGCACCTTTGGGACAACCGTGACTTGGATGCCTGAGAATCTCCAGAGAGATTTAGCCATGCACTTTGGGATGAACACACTTCGAATGGTGCGGGAATATGAACCGTTTTCCAGAAAACGTGCTGACTACAGGAGCCATTTGAGCTTCAACTTGTGATGCAGACAACACAGGCTCCATCCCAACAGTCTGCATCTGTGTTCAGAAGGATAGAACACAGGACAGAAAACATCCTGCAGAAAGCAGAGTTCCAGCTTCTCAAGGAAAGAACAAGACCGATTAATTTTACAACTGAGGTTTTTTTTTAATTTAAAGGGAACATGGAACACCAACTCCAAGAGTTCACTTCTACCTCACCACGAAAGTCCAGTTTCCTTTTCCTGTATGATTGAGAATCTCCATAGTCAAGGAAGCGGATGGCAAATAGTTCAAGGTATGGAGCAGTGGTGGGTTCCTGCCAGTACGGCCCAGTATGGCTGTACCGGTAGTAGCCGGGAGCAGCTGACAGCGTACTGGTATGGTGGCCGGTTTGGCCCAACCACCAACCTGCATTCTATACCTGTTTTTAAGGCAAGCAGCCAATTGCACATGTGTACATGGCGTGTGGAGCCTGCGCGACCTCCGACAAGCAGCTGGGTGTCGCAGGGTCGGTGGAATGCCCTGTGAGCAGCGTACCAGTAGTGACGGAGAGAGAAACCCGCCACTGGTATGGAGGTCACAAGTATTCACCTTCTTAATTGCTTACATTGTATAATCATCGTCCCTGATCATTGCTAAATGGACAGGAGCACATGGACCTTATGATGCTACAAAGATAGGACAGGGCAGGCAGATGCTTTAAATGTCCTTTCTGTGCGGTTCCATAAACAAAAGGCAGTTGGCCGGAATGTCAGTACGATGAAGTTGGACTCATACCTGTCTGGCCAGGATGAACAACAACTGATCCATGTCAACCGAGGGCTGAATAAGTAAAATATTAAGCATACAGCGTAGCCTTAGGTTTCACATCATGTCCTATTAATATGGATTGAAATTCAAGAAGACAAGTATGAGAAAGAGACCAGTGAAAGTGTGACTCAGCCATTGGCCAAATAAAACCACTTAGCTTGCACATATGTCATTTTGATTTTATACAAGAGGATTGCCTGCACTCTAATATTTTACAAACCCCATCAGAAATCACCCCACACATGCCAGATAAAGCCCTGACTCTCATCTACATTTTTAGGATATGGACCCCTAAAATTCCATATTGGTACACGGTCATGTGCAAAGTTTAGGCATCTTAGCCAAGGTATACACTATAATAAATCCCTAAGTGAACACAGTAACAGAATAACAGAGTTGGAAGGGACTTTGGAGGTCTTCTAGTCCAGCTCTCTGCTCAAGCAGAAGACCCTACCATTTCAGACAAATGGTTGTTCAATCTTTTCTTAAAAACCTCCAGTAATGGAGCAGCCATAACTTCTGGAGGCAAGCCGTTCCACTGGTTAATTGTTCTCACTGTCAGGAAATTTCTCCTTATTTCTAGGTTGTTTCTCTCCTTGACTAATTTCCATCCATTGCTCCTTGTCCTGCCTTCTGGTGCTTTGGAGAATAGGTTAATCACCTTTGTAAAAGAAGTTGACATAACCTATATCTGGTACAAAATAAAACACGATGTCTTTCTGCCCATTTGAAAGCATTCCTCATATTTTTGAGGAATTGTTTGCAGATCCAAAGCAGGAAGGCAGTTATATGAAGGTGCCAAAAATTGGTCACCTTTCAATCAATCCTGTACTTTGCATCCCCTCCCCCCTTAGGCAGAAATAACAGCACCCAAATGTTTTCTGAAGGCAGCTAACAGTTTAGAATCTTTGCACTTGGATTTCACTCTGTTTGTTCTAGCTCAGAAACGTTTTGTGATTTTTTTTTCAGGCCAGGCAGCTCTAAAGGCCATTCCAAAGCCTGTATCTTTCTTGCAAATAATTCCTAAGTGGTTTGGAAATATATTTTCTCATCTACTAAAATATCATCTGACCACCAAATAACCAGCACTGGATAAATAACATTGGATAAATCTCTTTTCTCTCTCTTTCTTTTCTATTTTTAGTCAACTCCTCCCCCCTCTTTCCTGCACTTTGCTTTAAAAAAAAATACTTTTTCCTGCTTACTTTACATTAATTTTAGCTTCTATATTCTTATTTAAAGTTTGAGTAAAAATTATAGTTAAAAAGATAAATAACTTGCAATGTCTATAGCTATTATATAATGATGCAAGTAGCAGAAATGAGAGAGAAAGAAAACATTTAATGTACATTAAAGTTCCTAAGGAACTTTTTAGCGCTGCCTGCCTTTTCCATACATGAATTCTCCACGTGAAAACATTTAACATTCTGACCCTTTCTCATAGGATGTGGTGACTCAGGGGCTAAGACACTGAGCTTGTCGATCAGAAAGGTCGGCAGTTTGACGGTTTGAATTCCTAACACCATGTAATGGAGTGAACTCCTGTTACTTGTCCCAGCTTCTGCCAACCTAGCAGTGTCAAAAGCACGTAAAAATTCAAGTAGAAAAATAGGGACCACTTCAGTGGGAAGGTAACAGCGCTCTGTGCACCTTCAGGGTTTAGTCATGCCGGTCACATAACCATGGAGATGTCTTCGGACAGCGCTGGCTCTTCGACTTTGAAACAGAGATGAACAGTGCCCCCTAAAGTCGGGAACAACTAGCACATATGTGTGAGGGGAACCTTTACATTTACCCTTTCTCACAATGGTGAAGAGGTAAGTTAAAATTTGGGAGAGGAGTGCAGATCAATTTTCTTCACCAAGCCTTGAATAGTTCTAGATGTGTGTTTGCTGCTTTGTGTGCTTTGAACACACACACACACACACACACACAGCATGAAGTGTTCCTTTTGACTTGCTTTCAGATCTGGAAATTCTCCATGTTCATCACTTGTGTTTATGTAAGTCTGAGGTCCACGGAGTTGTGTGTGGTTCCAAACACTGTTTGGGCTTTTAATATTCAAAGGTCGGAGACAGGATATGATGAAGAAGTGATTAAACAAAAACTGGGAAATCTGCAGCCAATTTTCACGGAGGACGACTGTGATTCAACCCTCGGTTCCTGAATTCTTGGGTTTATGTCTACCAGATGCCCCAGTGATTCTCCACTTCAGCTATTAAAATGCTGCAATCCTCCCACACAGCTCCAGAAATCATCTCTCCTGTCATTTGGGTGGCTTTTTCAGAGACATGTGAAGGAACTCAAGACACCAAGGCCATGAAAAAGATTTCAAGAGTGACAAAGCTTAGACCCTTCTTATAAGCAGATGACAGATCATGTCAACATTTCTCCGCCTCAGTTTTGTCCCTTCTCCACCTCAGGATGGAGCAATTGGAATACTATTTGTGTAACCAAGAGTTTGGGGAATTGATGAGGCAAAAGGAAACTGCTCCTGGATTCCAGTTAGGATGGTAGATATTTTTCCTGGTAATGAGGCTGGTGCCCCTTGTGTAAAGCATCACCAGATGCAGGTTGGCCCACCTTCTCAGAAGAATCAGGTTCAACCCTTATTTCTCCGAAAGAGTAGGAGAAGAAAGAAAAGGAAGGGAAAACAATGAAAGAAGGAAGCAAGGAGAGAAAAAGAGAGGGGAATGAAGGGAGGAAGGGAGGGAAGAACGAAGGAGAGAAAGGAAGGAGAGGGGAATGAAGGGAGGGAGGAAGGAAGGAAAAAGGAGAGACTTCCTGTCTTGACTACTGCAACATGCTCTACATGGGGCTGCCTTGGAAGAGCATCCAGAAGCTCCAGTTAGTGCAAAATGCAGCGGCCTGCAGGGTTTTGTGCAGACCTCGGTGTGCAGATGTATCCCCTCTCCTGCGGGAGCTCCTGGGTTGCTGATTTGCTTCTGGATGCAATTCAAGGTACTGGTTGTCACCTTTAAAGTTCTTCATGGCTTGGGACCAGGTGATCTGAGGGACCGTCTCTTGTTGGTCACATCTACCTGATCCATCAGAGCGGGGAGGTTGGGAATGCTGCGGATCCCATCCCTGAGGGAGATACACCTGGTGGGATCCAGAAGAAGGGGCTTCTCCGTGGTGGCTCCCTCTCTCTGGAACATCATTCCCCCAGAGATTAGAATGGCCCCCACTCTAATTGTCTTCCGCTGAAGACCTGGTTCAGTCAGAGGGCATGGGGAACGCAGAGCAGGATGGAACCCATAAATGGGCCGTGTGATTGGCCGTTGCTGGGGCGGGAGGTGATTTTATTACATTAATTTATTTGATTTTTGATTAGTTTTACTGTTTTTAGATGCGGTTCATATTCTGTAAGCCACCTTGAGTTGCCATGAGTGAATAGGCGGCAATATAAATTTAAGAAAAAGAAAGAGAAAAGAGGGAGAGGAGAAGGAAGGAGAGCTCAATTGTACTTTGAATTCTGCATATATAAGGTTTGCACTGAAAAGCAAAAGGACACTTGAGATACTTCAAGCCTTAGGCTGTGTCCCACCACAGAGTACCATCAAACAGTAATTTTACAAGTTCTAGAAAAGGGATTTTTAAAAAATTAATTGCATAGGATGTAACCTATGTAGTTGTATTTAAGTGATTTCCAGCTAAAACTCAATTGATCTGATCCCACTGAATTTTTCTTTGTTTCTGCCCCAAAGTCAAACACCCTGACTTTCTTTTCGCCTTCAATGACCCAAGTTTTGCCCTGATGTATTTTGGCATTTTGGGGGAGATCCTTCTTTCTCCAGATGCAACTCCAAACTTTGAGCAACTGTTTGAAAGTAATCATTCCAGTTGGACAATCTTTTCTTTAAGTGTCTGCTTATTGCACAGCATCACTTCTTCTCTGCAGAAATTCATTTTTTGTATGTTGGTTTGATTTTTGCACTTTCACGCTGCTTGTTTCTACATTTTACATCTTAGCAGGAATGACAATTCCATCACTTTTTGACAGGGCTGAAAAGTCATTGGCGACGTTGATGAAAATAAATCAACTTTTCAATTTGAAAAGACTTCAAATCTCAGTTTAAATTTTAGCTTTTTGCAAACCTTCAATCTCTTAATTATCTTTCTCTAACTCGAATTCAGATATTCTATTCATTATTTTTATTAGTATCCCAACTTTCTGCCATAGAGGCTACCAGTACATGGGTCTTAACTCACAATTCCTGGGAAGGGAAAACGGAGAATTAATTTCCGCCCTTCTCAAGAACTTTGCATCACAGACAGCAACACAGTGCCGGAGACATCTGCATAGCTTAATGGAATCAAAGCTTCAATACCCGTCATCCATTTAGTCCATGTCTCAGTTCCAGCACAACTAATTAGAGGCATGCATCACTGTCAACACAGGCTCCCCAACTAATGTGAGCAAAGAGGTGACCTTAATTTATAGTACCCAAATCACATTAAAGAGAAGTGTCAAATTCAAGGCCACTTTCCAAAGAAAGGTGTTTTTGGGGAAGGAAAGAAGAAGCACTAACAGATTAACAGAGTCGGAAGGGACTTTATAAACCATCTAGTCCAAGCCCCCGCTCAAGCAAGAGACCCTACACCATTTCTGGCAAATGGCAGTCCAGTCTCTTCTTGAAAGCTTCCAGTGATGAAGCTCCCACAACTTCCGACTTCTGTTACATGGGTTGATTGTTCTCACTGTCAGAAAGTTCTCCTTATTTCTAGGTTGAATCGCTCCTTGGTCTGTTTCCATCCATTGTTCCTTGTCTGGCCTTCAGGGGCTTTGGAAAATAGCTTGACCCCCTCCCCTCTATGGCAGGCCCTCAAATATTGGAAGACTGCTATCCTGTCTTCCCCTGGTCCTTCTCTTCATTAAACTAGCCATGCCCACTGTTCCTGCAACTGTTGTTCGTAGCATTGAGCTATGCAATCCCTACGTCTGCATTTGGAAATTTGGGGGAGTGGGGTGTCATTGTATTTCCAGTTGTTTTGGTAGCACTAGACGCCATGCATAAAAGAGAAGGAACTGCACCCAAGCACTCCACGCCACTATGGCAACAGAAAAATATTGACATGATAATGCTTCACAGAATACATACCTTAATCCAGGAAAAAAAATATTTTAGATCCCACTGCTCTTCCTGACCTCCCTTTGCAATTACTATCTTAGCTTAAGGAAAAAGCGAGCCACCTTTGTTGTAGTCTTTAGTTTAGAGCAAACATTCCGGTAAAGTAACATGTTTAGAAATAAAACCAGACTTCATTTAACCAGCAATGTAACAAGGGTTATATAAATTTATTCTTTCATGTAACATTTGATTAGTTTGAAATTCTCCATTTGTAAATGTTTCATTCCATAGTTTATTTATTTATTTACCTTTTAAAAAAATCACTAAAAAGGATCCATCCCTCCCCAAATACAATCTGTATCTGCTCTATATTTACAGATAACTGGTCGCTATAAAGGCACAATATTTTAAAACGAATGCTTCGGTATTCTTTGTGCATTAATACAATACTGACAATACTGAATGTTGCGTTGCCATTTTTTCTCCTCTCGTGGAATCCAAATGAGTAACAAAGTTTTGCTTTCCCAGTGGGGTATGTGGGTGGGTGGGTGGGTGGGCGACTCAGTGGAAGGGGAATTTCTTATTCCTTTTATATCTCAGACATTCTTTGCTTCAGTATAGACCACTGCAGCTTAAATGCGTCTTCCAAGGGTATCACTATCAAAGCATTCGGCCATTTGAATTCAAACGGGGGAAATATCACAAAATCCAAGAGAGAGAGAGAAAAAAAAATCTCCAGTGGAATACATTGTGGGTTAGGTCTCAACGTAAACCAAAAGACTCAACTGAATCACTCTGGCACAAATTAAACAACGTTAGTTTTCCACGTGGGGTGAAATGCTTCATCACCTCCTGAGGTCCTGAACTTCTAACAACAAGGGCTGTGCTTCGCAACACAATGCCGAGTCTCCCACCGAAGGGAGCAGCCACGATAAAACACGTAGCGTTCTTTGAAAATATCAGGACCTCCATTTTGTACAAATTGACAGACAGACTGTTTCAAAAGAAAAAAAAAACACAATATTTGTTTCCTGAATAATGCACAACTCCGGACTGAGAAAAAGCACTTTCTGTGCTCATCCGGCCGTTTTTTCCAAAAATCAGAGAAATATCAGCAGCTATTTCAGCAGGAGTGAGAGGCTGTTGAGATGTCATAGGTTGTGATTAAAATGAATTCTGATGTATAGCTGATTATTATTTCCTAATTTTAGCTAAGCTTTCACCTTTCTAATCTTCCCTTTGTGTTGGTGTCTCCTTCATGACGGAAATGAAATATATCCACAAAAAGTGTCAAAACTCTTCCTCACCTCTATGTTGCATATATATCTATATATCTATCTCTATATATTTTTTAAAAACCACCATGGTAATTGTTAATGCCTTTCTGAAGAGTGGTTTGCCTCCACCCTAAAGGGTTTGTACATTGTACATAAATAAAAAAGGAAAAATTACAGTACAAGTAATTCACAATATATGCAATGGGAATGTTGTTTTTCTTCTATTGATAAATTCGTGTTCAGAAACATCATTTTGCATCACTGAGAGGCACTTCATTTCATCCTTCATAAATTTATACCAAATCATTTGACAGAGACAATATAATTGGATTTCTAGATCTTTTACAAGGTGAGAACATCACTGTTTGCCCTACCGAGACATCCCACAAACTCTTTGCTCAAATACAGAGTTTTGGAAGTAGCCCAACTCAAAACCTTGGCAGCAGACAATTGTGGACTTAAGTCAAGGAGGCAGATGTCACAACCTGACCAGCTCTTAAATGGGAGAATCACGTCAGCAATGTCCCGTAGGGGAATAGAGACAAGAGTGCTGTCTTGTCAAATGAAATGTATGCTCTGTTCAAATGAACGAAGGGCCTAGAGATATGCTTCATGTTCCTCTACCATAAACTCTTTAGTAGAATCAGTTTAATTTCTTATGCGCTCTAAGTGTACAGGTTCTAAAAATAAGACGTTTGCTATAAATAAAGTGTCCTTTAGTGGCAGTTTATACTAAAAATAGTCCTTGGTTTGAGATCATCATTAAAACAGGTTTAGCATTGAAGGCAGCAGCTAACTAGGATTAGCGATGGCAACACACTCTGTTTTGGTCTTTCACTGCTTGGTTTGCAGCGTGCAAACTCAGTCGCAAATATTTCTCAAGACTTCCTTCCAAAGGAGGCTGCAGACTCCTCTTCATAGAACTGATTACGGGAAAATTCCCTACAGTTGTCTAAAGAAAACCATCACCGTCCTCTACATTTCAACTCGTTAGTACCATTTATGGGCGGGGGGGGGGAAGCCTTTTCACCTGAAGTGGAATGCACCTGGCAAACATTGATTAGCGCCACTACCGTAATCTTTTTTCTTCCCATGGAAATTAGAGGAAAGTAATAAAAATTTCCACAGGAAAAGCAATCCGAACACATAAAGTGCAGAAAGACCTCTATTAATTATTAAGCAGTACCAGAAATTTCCTTGATAAAAAATCCCATAAGCAATGACCCCCTCTGGCATCCCTGCCCATCACTCTCTATTCAAAAAAGTTTTTAAAAAATTCATTCAGTGCATACAATATAGTTATTACAAGTCATAAAATACTAAACACCCCCCCCCCAATATTATTGCAAATTCTGTCCAATCTACAAGAGTAAGGCGTAATCCACATTGGGTGCGTGGAAAGACAGACGAGTGTTCTTTCTCTCTTTCTTTCGCCACAGGAAGTTGTGCAAAAAAAAAAGACTTTGGTCCTTGGTACCTAAACTCCCAAGCGCAGAGGGTGGTGTGCAGTGGTGATGGTCCACAGGATTGCCGTGTCCATGGAGTTGTGCAGTCAACTGTGAAAGCCTCCTGTTCCTGCTACCAACGACCGCTCACGCTGGCAATGTCTGAATGGTATTGGTGAGACAGCCGTCCACTAGCGCCGCCTTCCAGAAACGAGGCTCGGATATTGGAGGGTTCAAAGAGTTTTCTTCGGTTTTTGTTCAGTTCTGTGTGGGGAGTGGAGAGGAGAGAGAAGAGAAGCTTCCCTTCAAAATCTGGACACCAGATGCAATCTAGCAGGAGGCATTTTTACTATTTCATAGTCCAGGGAAACTAAGTCCAATCAAATGCAATATGCACTTGTTGGATGCAAGCAATAGCAATAGCAATGGTACTTAGACTTATATATCACTTTGTAATGCCTTAAAGCACTCTCTGAGCAGTTTACAATATGCTTTATTGCCCTCAACAATCTGGGGTCCTCATTTTACTGACCTCGGAAGGACAGAAGGCTGAGTAAACTTTGAACTGATCAGGATCAAACTCCTGGCAATGGGCAGAGGCAGCCTGCAATATTGCATTTTAACCACTTGGTCACTATGGCTCATCCAGTCAAATTCTCTGCGGTCCTCAATGAGAACCACTTGTGAATAGCCACAAGCAGAAGCTTTATTGCTAGGCACCGGTGTTACAAGAATGTCACCCGAGTGACTGCATTCCCTTGGGAATGGTTACATACGGCTTCAGGGAATCTGGGGGAGCTCAGACCTGTGCTACTTTCTGCAATGCCAAGACTCCAAGCTTGGTCCCTTCTTAACACCTCTCTCCTCTCTAACTAGAGATTCTATCACAGTACCCACACAAGATGTAAAATAATTTAAGATAGATTTGGGTCATAAAAGGCAATAGATCTGTCACAGGTCTATTGAGACAATTGTTTTGGTTGAAAATGAAAGAGGCATCAAGCTGCCAGCACATGAGATATACCTGTCTCTCTTCAAGGGGACCCTATAAAGACATGGGCTTCCTTATGGCGTTTTGCATGTCCCTGACTATAAATCATCATAGATGTTAAAATAAAGGCTCCCCCGCACATGCATGCTAGCTGTTTTCGGCTCCAGTGGGCGGCACTCATCTCTGTTTTTAAGCTGAAGAGCCAGCGCTGTCCGAAGATGTCTCTGTGGTCATGTGGCCAGCATGACTAAACACCAAAGGCGCACAGAACACAGTTACTTTCCCACCAAAGGTGGTCCCTATTTTTCTACTTGCATTTTACATGCTTTTGAACTGCTAGGTTGGCAGAAGCTGGGACAAGTAATAGGAGCTCACCCCGTTATGCGGTGCTAGGGATTCAAACCGCTGAACTGCTGTCCTTCTGATAGACAAGCTCAGCATCTTAGCCACTGAGCCACTGCGTCACTGAGCCACCGTGTGTTACAATCTTATGGTAGGCGAAACCTAATAGAATTTCTAACTTCACCTACCAGAAGTAACTCCCAAGGAAATCAATGGATCTCAGATTGAAAGATAACACATGAGTGGATTTACGAGGACACACAGAGAGATTAAGGCTGGCAGAATAAGGGTGGACAAGAATATGGCTACATACAGGGTACCTTTAGTTTCTGAAAACAGACATTCCCCCATCAAGGAAAAAGAAGAGAATTCTTACAAACTGCACAAGCTAGTGATTTTCCTTTACCTGAGATTGCCAGAAGCATTTTCCTTCGTGCACCAAAAGTGGTAATTCCAAGCTCTTTCAGATCCTGATCTGTTAGTGTGAGGAACGTCTGAAGATCAATCTAGGAGAAATCACAACAACACCATACTCTAAGATGCTCTTCCACGGAGAGGGCTTTTGTGGGAGAACATTCTGCTTAACATATTTTTGTACACAAATTGGTAACGAAGGAAAGAAGTCAAACCATTATTTCAGTTCATGGTAATTACGTCTATTAACAACATTCAAAGCACGTTAAAATCAAAGGAGCAACATTTTTATAACAAATGCAACAGATTATTTTGACAGCCTAAATAAATAGTAGAAGAGGATTTAGGAGCTCAACCAAATGAATCACCTTGGAATTCCTTCATGGCATAGAATTCCTTCAAATCTCATTTGGTGAGTCATAAAAAATTGGCTGGCAGAACAATTTGAAAGATGTTACTGTGTTCTAAAATTAGTTTATATAAATTGAAAATATCTGGATCTTTTCCGAGCTGTTGCCAGTCAATTAGTATACATTATTTTCTGAAAGACAATCCCTTTTAGTTATTTATGACAGTTTCTGAACAAATTTTAAAATTACTGAGCCATTATTGGTATTCCTTTATGCCCACAGGTTAATTGTCTGTATGTCCCAAGGCTGATGAACTACTGTAACACAGAAAATTAATTTAATTGTTGTGTTGGTATTGCAAAATATTAGATAATTGCATTTCTCTTTGAAACAGTGATTTTAAAAGTCAAGGAAATCACATCAGATGAAACATGTGTAACAAAGTCATATTAATTTTTATTCGGGCGTGTCAGTATATACAAACACATACTTGTGCCTCACATGTTTGCACGTAGGTTTGCATATGCATAAAATGTTTCAACTACCTCTCTATCAGTGAATATAACTGAGGGAATTAAGACACAGTGTGAAGATTCACAGGAAATTTCATACTTTTTCTGCAGTCCCATCGAGGTATCCTATTCTGATCATTTCTTGCCCACCAGTCTTATATATTTGCTTTTATTTATTTATTAAACTTATTGACTGCTTGTCTTATCACAAGGTAACACTGAGTGGTTGGTCTTCACACCATCAAGGTCATTTGAGATCCTGCTCTGATTAGTATTTCCCAAGCAGTGAGTTATGGGTTTGCTGATAATATCCAAATCAGACTCCCATTCCTTCAGAGACCTAGTTTTTTTTTTTAGATAAGATTACAAACCACAGAAATTGGATTGAGACTGCAGAACTGGCTCTCTCAACACAGCACTTCAAAAACATCGAGGGCTGAAGCTAGCTATTCCTACAGCCAAAGAATGAATCTGTGGTCTTGATCGTCAGAATATGAATATTCATGGACTGGAATAGATCAGCCAATGGAGACTGAATGGAGACATGGAAACAAGGTCAGCCAATGAATAGGTACATCAATAAGTCAGCCAATGGGAACTAAACAGATCTGAGTCTGTGCAAAGAACTGAAACAGAAACTAGCAGTCTGTCTGGGCTTGTCTGCTGAAATGAAGCTAACTGCTTGTGTTTTCCTGCGCCTCTCCTGCCTTGTGTTTACTTGGAAGAACCACCTGTTGGTATTGTACATTTATTCATCTATTCTTATGTATATAAAGAAGTTAATGAATCCTGCTGCATCAGTTGCCTGGGTGTGCTTCTGGATTTGAATTTATGCAACAAACTCTGACAGGTTATAGGCTCAGAGTACACAGAATACTGAATTGTATTTAAGCTGAGGACCACCCGTGTTTAAAAAGAGAAATCAGGCAGAGAAAGATTGCAGGATGGCTGCTGTTGAATTTAAGGAAAGCTCTGTGCCTTGTTTAGGACAGAAGAACTATATTATTTGGGCTTCAAAGATGGAATGTTTCCTGAAGGCTAAGGAGCTGTGGAATATTGTTGTAAATCCACCACAGGTTTTTACAGCTGCTGTTCAGAGGCAGCATGACAAAGCAATGGCTCATATCATCTTGAGTTTAAAAGATGAACAGTTCATCAATGTAGCTTATTTAAAGGCTGCAAAAAAGGTCTGCCTGAAATTGTCCAGTTATTCATCTATTCTTAGGTAAATAAAGAAGTTAATGAATCCTGCTGCATCAGTTATCTGTGGGTGCTTCTGGATTTGACTTTATGCAGCAAACTCTGACATTGATTATCAATAAAAGCACCACAGATGGGAGCAAAGCAATCAAAATAGTCTACAAGGAACCATCACCATCACCAAGCCTTTCACAAACACTGACCTCTTGTTGCTGAAATATGTCTGTGTATTTACCCAGGCCCAGTTTGCTGAATAACTCGGGTAGGTCAGATCCCTTAAACAGACTGTTCAGGTTACAGCCATTGCTTCCAATCAGGGAGGAGATGCAATCCATGTAGTTGCTACTGCTGAGATAATGCTCGCCTAGATGTTCAAGAGACAACAAGCTTCTAGTTAGGTTGAGTTCGCTTTAGGCCGAGGAGCCGCTTCATCTGCTTAAGTTCTGGTGCTTGCAAACTGCCAAGTAGTACTGAACTGAATCTCTAAAGGAGAATATTTATAGTTCAGGGTTCAAATGAGAGGTCCTTGGTGCTCTCTAGCTTGCTTGTTTTCTTGAAGACATTTCATTATCCTAACTAGGTAACATCCTCAGTGATGATGTCTGCAAAAAAACAAGCAAGCTCAGAGAGCACTAAGGACATCTCCACTAAATCTCTGCCTGATGTTGGATTACCAAGCATTTTCATCTTTATTTTCTTGGAAATAGAACACAACAAATATTGGTCAGAGTAAGGCAAATATTGCATGCCATCTGAAACATGGGGGGCGCTGCTTTGAGGCACCCTAGCCAATTCTATCTCTTGTTATGTGGCCTGGGAGAATAAAATTATATTATGGCATTTCAACATATAGAAGAAGAAACAAAGTCATCACAGAGGGAAGAAATGTGACACCAAGCTATTATTGTCACCAACTCTCTAATGTTTCTGATAGGATGTAGCAGAATTAGGGGCAACATGATAGCAGTATTTCAGTATTTGAGGGGCTGCCACAAAGAAGAGGGGGTCAAATTATTCTCCAAAGTTTTGAAATATACCCTAACAATAATAGAAAAAGAAAGGGAGAGAGGAGGAGAGAAAGAAAGGAAAATGGGGGAAAGAAGAAAGAGGTAAGGAGAGGAGGATGGAAGGGAGAGAAAGAGAAGGTGAAGAGGGTAGGAGGGGGAAGAGGAAGCAGTAGGAGAAAGGGAAGGGAAGAAGAAAGGAGGAGAGGAGGAAGGAAGTAGAGAAGGGAGGGAGAAAAGAAAGGGAAAACAAGGAGGTATTACAAAAGGAGGAAGGGATGGCAAATAAAGCAACACAAGCTGTACATTATAACCCATTAAATGGAATAATAAATGTATAAGAATGATAAATGTAAGAACAACAACAATTATGTGAATGTATACTTAAAATGGTATGTAAGAGAATAAAAAATTCTTTGGAAAAACAATTATTCTCCAAAGCACCAGAGGGCTGGACAAGAAACAATGGATGGAAACCAATCAAGGAGAGAAGCAACCTGGAATTAAGGAGAAACTTCCTAACAGTGAGGACAATTAACCAGTGGAACAGCTTGCCTCCAGAAATCATGCAAGCTCCATCACTGGAGGTTTTTAAGAAGAGACAGGACAGCCACTTGTCTGAAATAGTTTAAGTTCTCCTGCTTGAGCAGGGGACTGGATTAGAAGACCTCCCAGTTCCCTTCCAGCTCTACTCTATTCTGATAGCCTATCATTGATAATTATAGCTTGATGCAACTAACTGACCTTGGTTTGTCTAAACAGGGGTGTCCAAACTTGGGAACTTTAAGACTTATGGACTTCAACTCCCAGAATTGTGGACTTCCAATTCCTAGAATTCCCCAGCCAGCCATGCTGGCTGGGGAATTCTGGGAATTGGAAGTCCACAAGTCTTAAAGTTCCCAAGTTTGGACACCCCTAGTCTAAACCGAACTGGAGCTAACTCTTATTCAAATCAGTAGCTCTGCATGAGAACTCTGACCTAACCAATGGGGTAAATCCTTACTTGATTTCTGTTTCCGTTTAGGGCTGCTGATGGAAGAAACAAAGTCGCCCGGAGCCGTTGAACTGATGCCATTGTGATCTCTCCAGTTATCAGAATCACTCCCGCTCCCCAGGTGTTCCCGGCTGTTGGATCGGGAGAGAGACATGGAGGAACCCTGCAAGGAAGTCAGAAGGAAGAGGTGTGACATGTGGAGATACTGGCAACTTGGCTGTACTCAAGGACATGGTGCCAATGTTTCCACCCATAAAATTAACGAGCAATATCAACTGCAATAACACAAGGGCTATCAATAGATACAAACTAAATGTAATCCTCTCTAATCTTGATTGCAGGAAAAATGATTTCAGCAATAGAGTAGTAAATGTCTGGAACCCCCTACCTGATCCTGTTGTTAGTTCCTCTAACCCCCATACCTTTGACCTTAAGCTCTACCGTGGAGCTTACGTGTTTCTTAAGAGGTCCGTAAAGGGGGTGTGCATAAGTGCACCAGCATGCCTACCATCTCTGTCCTACTGTCCCCATTGATATATACTCTTTGTATGTGTCTATGGCTATGTTTTTTTTTAAATTTGTGCCATTTTTTCATGTGTTTCCATACTTGCTTCCTTGTACTTGTTGACAAATATAAAATAAATAAATAAATAAATATTTTGTTAAAGAACTATCCTTGTCATAGAAGTCTTAAGTCCTTTAGGGAAAGGCATAAACAAATAAAGAATTGCATTGGCAACATTTGATTTGTGTCATCAAAGCAAATTAATGTTAACTTGTCATCTGTGGCACACTGTGTCCTGCTAGGTAGCCCCAATTCAGATGGATCACTTTTTTTTTTTAAAGACCGTGGACGGTTCTGAAAACAACCTGATGTAAGCAGGGAAAACAAAAGAATAGATTGCTTTTGTTGTTTAGAAATTATTTTTCCCACATGTTTCAAGTGTAGGAAAAACATCAATCTCTGAAAAAAATAGCTTACAGAGCAGAGGACTCAGGCTGCGGTTTGATCCTGGGGCTATAGCCAAGTGACTCAGATACAGTCTACACACACACACACACACACACACACACACAAACACACACACAGTATGTGTGTGTGTGTGTGTGTGTGTGTGTGTGTTGTGTTTGTGTGTGTCCACTCATACACTCCTAAGGAGAAAGAGAAAATTTTCTGGAAGATAACATGAAACCGAGATATTTATGGCATAAACAAAACCCAATGAATTAAGATTGCCTTCTGCATGCATACAAAAATGTTAACACAACCCGCAGTTTCATGAAGGCCTGGAGGAGTCACGCAAAGACACCTTTGTCAGAGGGGACCTTGGAAGTCTCAGCAGCAAACCGCAGACCCAATCTGCTCAAAGTTCAGACCGGAAGCTTCAAATTTCTTCTTTTTCAAGCCTAGCACGCAGTGCAGTTGTGCATACCTCATACGTAGTCGACATTGATGGTTTGTAGGCTATGTGGTTGGCCCTCCTCAGCTCCTTAATTGTTTCGGCCGGCATCGATTTGGAAAAGCCCAACCCACTCCAGGTGTTGGTGGGAGTTCTCACCTCCGTAACAACAGGCTTTTTCAGCATAGCTTTAAGGGGGCAGGAAGCATATTTATAAGCATCAGTATCTTTTTTCCCCCCATAAAAAGCAGCCAAAATTCTTTAGGCAGTAGATGATCACACCCAGAAAATCTTCCACTCTCTGCTTTTACCACTTTCCAAAAGTTTTAAACTTGCTAGGGTCACTTCATATTTCAGTTTATATTTCTGAATGTGCAGCAAGAGAAGATTATGCTAATATGTGATGTGGCCTGGACAGCATATACTGTACATGTTTCTACACATTGCATACGTATTCACTCACACAAAGTACATTAATTCCTATAAATTACATGAAGGTAAGTTTGGAAGATAATTTAGATCAATATTTTTATAAAGCCAGAAGACTCGTTCTGAAGTTTCAGGAGATGGAAAAGAGAAACCTGAAATCTTCAGACGTAGGAAGAAACCTAAAGCTTTTCAAATGTAGAATGTGGCAAGATGGAGCAGCTGCATTAAAAAAAGGAAAGGAAGTCAAGGATCGTTTGTTATTGTTTTATTTCTTATCTCAATTTCAAGCAAGAAGCAGAGAACAAGCCCAGAAGCATAGGGGCAAACTGTCAAGCAAATATTTGATGGAAGGATTTTGCTAGCCAAGAACAGGATAAATATAGGATGAACTCTGTGTTATAAAAATGGAAGAATGCATATGTTTAGCCCAAAAACAACCTCTCTCCCTTTTCAAAAACAAATTACTTAAAACCTGCATCTTGCTGCATGCCCTCATGTTTGATGGCTGCAGATCAGAAAGGAAGCAGAAAACGTAAGGAGGGAGTTCAAGGCATCTGTTACAAACCACAAGGACATCAGAATGGCATCAGATGGTTCACGATGACATTGGGCCAGCTGAATTATATAACCATTAAATCTGTACACTGAGATGCACATCACAAGGCTTATTGAGGCCTCAACGGGTTGAGGGTATTGAAGGATGGCATAATTGGCACACTGCACAGGGCACATTGTTTTCTAGCATACCCACCTCATCTTTCTGTGACTTTCTTGATTCTTTCCTTTTAATGAGTCAAAAATACATACAACATGCTGATGTGCACCTATCCAGAATGTGCCAACTAAATGAAGAAATTGGTTGGCCTGAAACTTTGTTTGTCTTTGGTGAATGGTGGATGGTGAATCACAGAGTTCTGACCAGTTCTGGAGAATCGGTAGCAGAAATGTTGAGTAGTTCAGAGAACCAGTAAATACCACCTCTGACTGTCCCCCCTCAATCTATTCTCTGCCTCCCGAGTCCCAGCTGATCAGGAGGGAATGGGGATTTTGCAGTAACCTTCCCCTGCCACGCCCACCAAGCCATCCCATGCCCACCAAGCCCACAGAACCGGTAGTAAAAATATTTGAATCCCACCATTGGTGAATAAGGATGCATAAAGCTTTCAACCCTCCCAAGTGGCAACACTTGTGATATACACAAGGGATATACACTGCTTAACGCAAGAGAAAAACAACTCCCAAAACCTGGGCCTTTTGAAGAGTGAAAAAGACAAATAGAAATAGGATTTTTTTGGAGAGTTGACTGTAACGAAATCTCATTTTAATGTATGGTGATTAATGTAATTCAATTGTACTCTGTTCTGCTCTGCTTCTATTCTATTCTATTCTATTCTATTCTATTCTATTCTATTCTATTCCCTACTCTACTCTACTCTACTCTACTCTACTCTACTCTACTCTATTCTTATTCCCTTCCATTCCAAATAGTCCTGTAACAGGCAGGGTAAATGTTCTGATCATCGCCCCATAAAAAGGAAGATAAAAAGGGATCCTGTTTGCTCAGAAAATTTAACCCCAGGAACCTTTCAAGGGGAAGAAAAGGAACAAAGACCAGTTGGATTGCAGAACATGTTGTCTAAGCTACAGTTTCTCCACTGGAACAATGACAGAGCCCAAACCGAGGGCAGGAGGGAATGGGTGACAGGGGGAGGGGGAGCACAGCCTCTTTCATCACTCTGCTTACAAACAGAAACATGCTACAAGTCACCGTTGTCCCACATACCTTTGGTTGCCAGTAGCTTCTTCTGTTCGTAGTCAAATGCCTAGAAAGGAAACACAGAGAAGGCCACTTAATCACTGCCCTTGCTAAATGTCATGCCTACACTCTCCTCCACAAGCCACAAAGGCTTTGACCAGGATCCATCACTTTCTCTCGGAGGAACCCTTGGAACCACCCAACTATGTGCCAGTAGTCCGATGAACCTTTGATATACTTTAAACTCCCTTTTAAAATCAGCTAATTAGGGCTGCAGTGTCCACTGAAGAAAAACCTGGGAGCATCAGCAATGCATTTCAATGTATCGGGAATCTTCAGGTGACAGCCTCACTAGAAGAGCAACACAAAAATCTCTGGTGCTGGTTGTATTAGTGCAACACAGAGACTGCTATACCAACAGAAGGGAATATTTGTAGCTCAGGGATCCTCGGGGCTCTCTGAACTTGATTGTTTTCTTGCAGACATTTTATTACCCAACTGGGTAACATCATCAGTGTTAGAAGAGAGTGGGGCTTACTCTCAGCAATCAACTTCCAGATAAGCAGGGATTGATTGACACCAGGATTAATATCAGACCAACAATCAAGCAGTAAAAAGCATCCCAATCAAGGAACTTCCAAGAACATCACACCAACACTGGCAAGGCAAACCAACTGTCTATAAACAGAGATCAAACCCCACACCCTTCTAGTACAATACTAATGATAGCAAAAGCACTTAGATTTATATACCACTTCACAGTGCTTTATAGCCCTCTCTAAGCAGTTTACAGTCTATTTGCTCCCAACAATCTGGATCCTCATTTTACCGACCTCGGAAGGATGGAAGGCTGAGTCAACCTTGAGCCTGGTGAGATTCGAACTGCCAAATTGCAGGCAGCCAGCAGAAGTAGCCTGCAGTACTGCACTCTAACCACATCACGGCTCATAATGTTACCTAGTTGGGTTATGAAATAGCTATAAGAAAAAAAGCTCAGGCACAACAGTGCTTCACAGAGTGGAAATCCATCCTTGGAGGAGTCAATACCTGCATGTCCACATACGTCGACTGGGGGCCCAGGTGTGCTCTTTCCGAGTTCTGCTGTGCCGCGGCCGCCCTCTCCGCTGCCCTTTCGCTTCCAGGTGCCTTTTTATCAGCCACTGTGGTCTCTGAAGCACTCATCTCAGAATCCGACATCAATCTCTCGCCCGCGCTACAAAAAGAAAGGCACTCTTTTTAAGAAGAGATGGAATGTACCACTTATGCTTTGGATAGTTAGAAAGGACTATAGAAAGAAAAGGGTCCATGGTGGAACTTTAGAAAGAGAAGTAAATTTATAATGGTGCTTGTTAAAATATTCATGACTGGGAGAGACATGGGAACAAGGTCAGCCAATGAAGAGGCATAGCAACTACCATATTTTTCAGAGTATAAGATGCACCAAGATTTTGAAGAGGCAAATTAAAAAAAGTTTTTGCACTCTGCAGACCTCCCCAAAATGACCCCTTTTTTGCAAAAATGGGCCCGTTTTTTGTCAGAAAAAGGAGCATGCATAGCCTTGAGGAGGCTTATAGAGTGCTCCTGGGGCCCAGAGGGCAAAAATGGGCTGTTTTCACTCATTTCTACCCTCTCCAGCCCCCAGGAGCACTCCGGAAGCCTTCTAAAGGCTATGCATAGCCATTTTTGTGAAGGGGTGGGGTTTTGAGAGGCCAAAAATGCTGTATTCAGTGTATAAGATACACCCAGATTTTTACCCTCTTTTTTGAGGGAAAAAGGTGTGCCTTATACTCCGAAAAATATGGTAAGTCAGCCAATGGAAGCTTAAATAGATCTGAGTCTGTGCAGAGAATTGAAACAGAAACTTAAGCAGTCTGCTGCTCTGAGAAGTAAACAAGCAGTCTGTCTGGGCTTGTCTGCTGAAATGAAACTAACTGCTTGTGTTTGCCTGTAACTCTCCTGACTTGTGTTTACTTGAAAGAACCACCTGTTGGTATTGTACATTTATTCAACTATTCTTATGTTTGTAAAGAAGTTAATGAATCCTGCTGCATCAGTTATCTGTGTGTGCTTCTGGATTTGAATCTATGCGACAAACTCTGACAGTATTTATAAATGCTGTAGGGAATATTGGAAGCCTCCTGTCCTGTCCTGTCCTGTCCTTCCCCTTCCATTCATCCCTCCCTTTTCCGTATTCCTTTCCCTTCATTAAACTTGTTTTAAAAGATCATGGATAACTTCATTGCCTGGGCTACAAGCCCAGAGGTATTCAAGAGGTATCTTGGATTCCTCTTATGTATCTTTTCTTTGTTTTAATACAAAAAGGATTAAGAGTGCAGTTGTCTTCTCCACAGCTTGATTCCCATGCACATGAAAACCTTTCTGAGTCACTTCCGGTTCCGGCGGCTGACGGCGACGGGCAACTCGCTTGCCTGCTCCCGCTCCCCGGTGAGCTTCCCCACTCCTTGGGGGGCACAGGACGCCCCGAAGAGGCGTCCTGCCGGAGGGGCGGCATCGCGGGGGATCCCTGCATCAGCGACGGCCGGTGGGAGGTCCCCTGCACGCTCAAGGCACCGGGGAGCAGATCGGAGGGCGCGTAAGGCGTCTTCGTTGACAGGCTGTTCGGAGTGTAAAAGAAAGCTGAAGGATGTGGCGGCGGAGCGGTGAGGTGTAGACTCCCTTCATTCCTGTTACCAACTTTAAAATTTGCCAGTTGTGCAAACTTGAACTTTTGGCTAGAGTTGGAGAGATGCGGCTGGAGGGGAGGGGGATTCCCCCCCCCCTTGGACAAGCGGCTTGAAACAAGAGCTCTCTGCCCCAAGGGAAGGAGGAGGGGGAGAGCTAAAACTAAAGATGGCACACCCCTATTAAATGGATTTTCAGATTTAAACCTTTAAGGTTTAAGATAATGAGATCTGGAAGCCTTGGGAACTTTGAATCTTGAAAACTTTATTTGTTGCCTCAATACCCGGAGCTGGCAGGGCAAGATGGCACACTTCCGTTGTCTTCATGAACTGTGAAATCTGACTCCACCTTTTAGCTTCAGGCTTCCGGTCTTTGTCTCCGTGCTACTTGGTTGACTCTCTTGTGGATTGTTTGTTTTTGAATCCCCTGGAGTGAAAAACGACTGCTGTTTTGCTAGGGTGATTACAAAACTCCCCTGTGCCTGGACTCTCTGCCTCCTGGACTCTCTTGGCTGTTCTATCTTTCTGATTGATTCGTCTTTATATTGACTGGACTCTCTATTTCATAAACAATGGCATCTAAAAGACCACCTCCTGGAAAATCAGGCTTTGCTGCCTCTGCCCCAACATCTGCAACCTCCAGTCCTAGCACACAGTCAACGTTAACAGCCTTCAAGCAAACTAAATCTACGGACTTGGAGCTTCATCAAATGCTTCAACAACTTCTACAGGGACAAGAGGAAATAAAGAGACAATTGAAGGAAATGAAAGAAGAAATTAGAGAGAACCAGGAGAAAATTAACAAGAACTCACAGAGACTGGATCTTTTGGAAGATGGGGCGGCTGAGATGAAGTGGGGGGATAGAGGGTGTGCAGAGGGGAAACAAAGAACTTGACACCCAACAAATGAAAATAGAGTTTGAGAGAATGTCTTTTTATCTTAGATTTCAGAACGTGATGGAGACAGATGATGAAAATATAAGGGACATCATGACAACCATTTTGGCTGAGTATATTCAGAAGGAAAAACAACAGATGGGGTGGGAAATAGACTTGGCCTATAGAGTGAACTCAGCATATGCTAGAACACACAATGTCCCCAGGGAGGTACACATTTAATGTCTTAGGAAAAGCACAAGAGATGAAATTTTGAATGCACAAAGGGGGCAAGCTTTGACATACAAAGATAAGGAGATAACCATTCTGAAACAAATCCCCAAGAAAGTGAGGGAGAAAAGAAAACTTTATTCGTAACTGGTGAATAAACTATACCAGAAGGGGGTGTGGTTTCGATGGTTACTGCCTGAAGGTATGCTAATATTCTGGGAGGAGACAAGAGTTAGAATTAATACACCCATAGAGGCGCAGGCCTTTATGGAAAAAAATAAACTACTCCTAGAAAAACCAGAAACAGTAGATGTACAAGACACGGGAAGGGCCGGAGCACTGCCAGCTGGGGGAGATGGGGCGACATCAAGAAAGCTCAGATCACACAAATAAGTAAGAAAATCCTTGTGATATAAACTGACCAAAATTACCAATTGAATTTACCACACTGACTATATGCTATTATGTAATATTTGAATATTATGCAAATGTACACTATGAGTTTGGAGGGGGGGTGCACCTACTGCATTTCGCGGCTGCCAAAATTTGTAACCTTTCCCATACCTTTTCCCTTTGAAAAATACTAAAAAACCAATAAAACTTTGTTTAAAAAAGAAAGAAAGAAAAGAAAACCTTTCTGAGAACCAACACTGTCAAACAGTGTTTCCCAACCATAGCAATTTGAAGTGATGTGGACTTCAACTTCCAGAATTCCCCAGCCAGCAAAGCCAAAGTTTTGTCAAAATGGAGGAAAATACTGCTATGGATTCTCCAAATCCTCTCCAGAATCTCCTCTTAATTCAAGAGCAAATTCAGGGCCTTCCAACCTGCTTCTTTCCTTCAGTTGGCTGCTAATACTGCCATTACAGCTAAAGGGGAAAGACACTCTCTGAAACTCATTTTGACTTTATTGTTTGAAGTGGGCCAGAGTTGGGCTTCATATAATTTAACAACCAGTTCGCCTAGTGCAGAACCGAAAATGTGAGCTTGCACGCGGCTTCAAACACACAGCGATTTGATGTGCGTGGCTTCTAGTACACCTTCTTGGGCAGCCGCTGTGAGTAGAGTGGGCTAGACACGGAAATCAGCTGGGATGGAAGGGCGGGACGAGTGAGCCAGAGAGTGAGATATATAGGACTGGATAACATTGGGGCAGGGAGGGGCAGGCCCAGTCGGTGGTTGGAACTATCCGTTTGCCTGAACCAGTCTGAACCGGCAGCAGCTGACCTTTGAAGTGGGCCCTGGAAGGCAGAGCTACAATCTCTTCTACTCTTCTGATCTGCTCGTTTTGCTGTCTTGGGATATGAAGAGGATTGAGAATGATGGTGAGTAAATCATTTTACTGGATCCCAGCTGTCCCCGCCATTAAACAAGCAAGGAGGAAAAGAGGATGCAGTTACTCTCTGTGTAATTCTCCCTCAGAGTTAGTAAGGTGAAATCTTTTACATCTAACTTTCCCCCAAACAGAGTCCCCACTATGAATCATGATCTACCTCAGAAGGAATTCGGAAAGAAAAATAAAGATGCTTACAAATAACTTAATCCCGGACTGAAATATGCCACTAATTTTCTCAGAGGGACTAGAAGAGCAATAGCTAAGAGATTAATGATAAATCAAAAATGATGATGTCTCAACACATAGGTCTTTGCCAATATTACTCTCACAGCCTAGCAAAAACCATATTTACAATGTTAGGACTGTTAAGATTGATGAAAGGGTAATATTATATTAATACTGCACAAGTAATGTAATATTGAAAAGGGACGTGGTGGCTCAGTGGCTAAGACGCTGAGTTGTCGATCAGAAGATCGACAGTTCAGTGGTTCGAATCCCTAGTGCCACGTAACGGAGTGAGCTCCCGTTACTTGTCCCAGCTTCTGCTAACCTAGCCGTTCGAATGCATGTAAAAATGCAAGTAGAAAAATAGGGACCACCTTTGGTGGGAAGGTAACAGCATTCCGTGCGCCTTAAGCGTTCAGTCATGCCAGTCACATGACCACGTAGACATCTTTGTACAGCGCTGGCTCTTTGGCTTTGAAACGGAGATGAGCACCGCCCCCTAGAGTTGGGAACAACTAGCACATATGTGCGAGGGGAACCTTTATCTTTACTAATATAATTTTGAGGGGGAAAGCACATGAACCAAATAAAAACCATCAAGAGGTCATAAAAGATCATGGCTTTTTCACTGTGCATGTCGCATAGGAAGCTCCCACCAGGGATGTGTTATGAATAGTGTGTTTTATTAACACAACAACCCCACCGAAAACATGTTAAACATCTCCACACTTTGCACAACCTTAACTTTATAAACATTACGTACTGTAAATGAGAATTTTTGGTGCCTTGCAGCAATTCCACCGCCTGCCTCTTTG
Source organism: Natrix helvetica (assembly GCF_964273705.1). Lineage (NCBI taxonomy): Eukaryota > Metazoa > Chordata > Lepidosauria > Squamata > Natricidae > Natrix > Natrix helvetica. The sequence continues at coordinate 105,747,569 of NC_138551.1, read as the reverse complement.
TGCAGGATTGCTTCGAGGCGCTCATCATCTGCTTGAGATCGTTGGCATTAGCGGAGTGCGAAGGGCTCCGGGGCATGCCCACTTCTACAAAAGCATCATTGCAACCTGCAAAGAACCAAGAACAGAACTACATGGATTGGGTGAAGGAATATGAATAGATCTGCCCTATATGATTAAATAACATTGTGATACTAGAATTGTATATGTTGAAACACTGAGCAATGAAAGAATGAAGGATGAAACTTTAATATATACACATTTGAAGACTTAAATAAGGGAAATATGAGTAACAAAGCAGGTGAAAGATGGGAGACAGAAAAGAAACGTTTTTAAATACAACGGTGACATGAATAAACGTTAGAATAGAAATAGAAATAAGAGGGAAATAACAATATATATATATATTAACATAAGAAGATAGATGTAATAATAAGAGGAAAGTGTTTAGAAATTGAATCGTGGTGGTCTTAGATATGTCTAAACAATATGAAATGAAAATGAAGTGTAATAACTATGAGTAATAATATTATGTTTATATGTACTAAAATGTATGATACCCAGGTACCGTACCGGAGCCTGCCTGGAGCACCAGGTACCGTTCCGGTACAGTGCTCCGGAGGGCCCACCTGCCCTCCCGAGCTCCTTACCTGTCCTTTAAAGCCTTCAGCGCTTCCGTGCATGTGCATGGCGCATACAGCACCTGCGTGACGCTCCACCGAGAAGCTGGAGCGTTGCGGAGGCTTGCGGAGGCATTACTGGAAGGTAAGATGCATGCATACGCTGCACGCATTTTCCACCCACCACTGGAACAAAGCCCCCCTGAAGAATGAAGCACTTTTAAACCCAAATATCATATCTGTATTAGCCCATTATGGCTTGTTATTCTGAACCAAACCACCAAGAAATTATTTTGGACCATGCCCAGAAATAGATATTTTAGGAATGTTTTGATCATTTGATCTTGAGCAAAACTTTTAATCGAAATGAACAGGCTTCCCAGGTGGCGCAGTGGTTAGAGTACAGCACTGCAGGCTACTTCAGCTGACTGCTGCTGCAGTTTGGCAGATTGAATCTCACCAGGCTCAAGGTTGACTCAGCCTACCGTCCTTCTGAGGTGGGTAAAATGAGGACCCAGATTGGTGGGGGCAAGAGGCTGACTCTGTAAACTGCTTAGAGAGGGCTGCAAAAGCACTATGAGTTGTATATAAGTCTAAGTGCTATTGCTATTATGATTTGGGGCACGTTTTTTATTTTTAGCACAGAAATAATCAGCTGGTCTTTCCACCACCCTTCTTAAGACGAGCCCTTTAGCCCAAGAGGTTGCACTCAGTGGTGGGTTTCACTTATTTTTACCACCGGTTTGTCCCATGCGTGCACCCTTGCTTCGTCCACATGTGCACTTTTCGCGCATGCGGCCGGCCTCAAAAACATGGCTAAATAGGTCGTCATACTGCTGGGATGGGTGGGCAGGCCCACCCGTGATCTCCGCTACCGGTTCGCTCAAAGCGGTTCGAAATGGCCGAATACCACCTCTGGCTGCACTGTCCTCCTATAGTGGGGGAGATGACGCAGCATCAGAGCACACCACGGTAGTTTTGGTTATACCTTCGCCAGGGTTTGTCTTGGCTGTCACTTGTTCAGAGGCATTATGGCTACCAATCGTCCGAGAAGGTTCGCTGTGGTTTGCGCTTAATACATTTTCACCAAGAGCTGTGGCAGAGAATGCAGGATACTTCATAGCTGAGGTCTGGAACAGTATGTTTAACAGTATGTTTAATCATCTTATACTTTGAAAAAAGAAAGCCCATGAATGACTCTCCTTAATTGCTTAATATCTCTTTTTCCATGCAAAAATATATATATATGAGGTGATCTAATGATTTTACTCCCACCTCACCTGTCTGTGGATACTCAGGATCAATATTTTTCTTAAAAAAAAATAAGGTGCTAGAATGCAGCAGTTCCCATTTTCTCATAGAACTGAATCATCAGATTTAAACATATACATTGGAAACTCATCCGGGGGGCACTTGATTTCTATGACCCCCAGCCCCACCCATCAACTGTGCCTCTGGGGATTTTATAGTAACCATTGAGAATCTCATGCAATCTTGAAAAATTATTTTTTAAAAGTAAAAAGTTAAGTTTTCATGTTACTAACTTTGTTCTACTGCACCAAAAGGAATCAGAAGTCAATTCTTTTCTTTTTCTTTTTCCCCTCTACCCTACACTTTTCTCTGTATCCCTTTCTTTCCCTTATTTTCCCATTATTATGTGAACAATAATCTTTAATAGAAGGAGAATGTTTAGATAAGCTTTGAACACAACATCACTTGGCCTCCTGGCTGCCTCTGAGTAGGATTGCTCTCCTAGGTTTACATCACGTCAAACCATCTACTTGAAACCATATTTAGAGTTTTAGATATGGGTCTTATAGGCTTCATTGAATCATTCCTTATTCAACGTGTTGGCATTAGGTTTGGCATTGTTGAAAGATGAAATTTCAGGATGCCAATTTTAATTATGGCTGGAAACCATTTTCTACAACTTTCTACGATGTTGTAAGAAAGCTACAATAATGAAATGACATAATTGTTTTCACACCATCACACCCTCAGAAGCCAGAATTTCTAATTTTATACTTTTTATACTAATTTATACTTTTATGATATGCCAAACCTCTAACAAAAACATATCCTGAAAAACTTTCCACTTAAAAAGTAACATCCTACTAAAAGTAGCAGTAACTTTTGTTGTGTGGTTGCCGAGTAAAGTGCAGTAGTATTTAAACTCAATTAAAAATAAGCTTTATTTTTTCCAGATTGATATAATCTGAGCTGTGGTGGCATAGTGCTTAGAGTGCAGTATTGCAGCATTGCAGGCTTACTTTGCCCACTGCCCGGAGTTCGATCCTGACTGGCTCAAGGTTGACTCAGCCTTCTATACCTCCAAGGTCAGTAAAATAAGAACCCAGATTGTTGTGGGCAAGAGGCTGACTCTCTAAAGTGCTTAGAGATGGCTGTAAAAGAACTATGAAGCAGTATATAAGCGCTATTGCTATTACACAGAATGTGCACAAAAGAAATTCTGCTTAGTTAGTTGGAATATCTCATAAATATGCTAGAGTTATTACCCTCAGGTCATTTGTTTACCTTTACATGACCATTTAATGATGAGGTTGCATTTTTCTTGTTCTCCACTTGCATGCCATTCACATGAATATCAACAGGTGTTAAGCCAGGAGGGGGAGACGGTGTGCTTTGACTATAGTTGGGCACACCCGACAACAGGATACTGGTTAATGTGGCTTGTGCAGTAGGTGGCATCATCAGGTGAGGAATAGCAGAGAAACCTGGAAGAAAATGTCAGAGGTTCTGCCTTATTTCTGCCGAGATTGAAGATGCCTAAAGTCCTAAGCAGATACAGGGAGTCCTCAGCTTACAACCACTATTGGGAACTTCTGTCACTAAGCGAAGTAGTCATTATGTGAGTCACACTTGATTTTACAACCATTTTTGGTGCAATTAACTGAATCCCTCAGTCATTAAGCAAATCTAGCTTTTCTCACTGACTTTGTTAAACAGGCTGGGAAGGCCACGAATGGTGATCTTATGACCATGCAACCATCATAAATACAACCCAGTTGCCAAGCACCTGAATTTTGATCACTTGATTATGGGAGACGTTGCAAGGTTGCCAAGGGTGAGGAAAGTCAATTGGCTTGCAAAGAGATGCAGAAGCATATACCGTGTGTCCCCGAAAATAAGACAGGGTCTTATTTTCTTTTTACCTCCATAATAAGGGCTTGGCCTTATTATCAGGGAGAGGGGGGTTTATTATTTTCTGGCACTTGGCAGGTGGGGCGGGAGAGAAGCGAGACGCACTTCTTACCTTTTCAGATTCGTCGCATTCCTCGCCATTGTGTCCAGGGAAACACCTTGTTTAAAAAAAGCCCTTCTCGCGAGTTCAAACTTCTCAAACCCGCAACAAGATTTTTTAACAACGTGTTTCCCTGGACACAATGGCAAGGAACGTGACAGAGCTGCTAGTATCCGATAAGATGCATGTCTCACACTGGGGTGCAACTAGGGGGGGGGCAGGTGGGGCAGGTGATGGGGCGGGGCAGGGCGGGCCGCTAGTGATTAAGTCGTCAATGGGTAGTTGTGAGGATTATCTGTAGTTGATTTCGCAAGTATGAGCAATTAACAACTTCTCAAATTCGCAAGAAGTTTTTATTTACAGTGCAAGGTGTTTCCCTGCACAGACGGCTGAGAGATGCAACGGAGCTGTCAGTGTCCGGTAAGATGTGTGTTTCATGCTGGGGTCCAATTTGGGAGGTGGCAGGTGGGGCGAGGGATGGGGCGGGGCGGGACGCTAGTGAGTAAGTCATCAATGAGTATTTGTAAGAGGAGGATTATATGTAGTTGATTTGCAATTCAGCAGAGCAAGATTTCATAGAATAGGATCTGAGTAGCTTTATCTCCCTAGGACAGATTTTGTTTTACAAGGTCCTTGAAATGCCAAGAACTAAGCTAGGGTCTTCTGGATGCAAAGCACAAACCACAATGAAATGAGCAGGCACACTCTATGCCCATCTGGAAGTCCCAAGGACTCCGATGATCCCATCTTACAATGATGGCTTCTTGAAACAGGAGCATCATTTCCCGTTGTGCATGCTTAGGGGGGGATGCTAGATTGCTCCATGTCTCCAATTTAAACCCAAAATACCAACCTGTAGTGCTTGTATTAGCGATTGAGGAAGCCCAGAAAGTTGAACTTGGAGTGTTTGAACTTGGACTCTGCAAAGGACTAACCGAACTATTGAGAGCATTTAGGAGGGAATTTGGAGATGTGGATGTGTTGACAGATAAAGTGGTTGGACCCAAAAGACCTATAAAAAAAAACAAGTAAAAGAGATTTTACACCCCTGTGGATGCACAACCAATGATTTTAAAGACCAACGCAAAACTGAATGAGTTATTTTACTCTTCTGTTGGATGATGAAAACACTCAAGGAAGACCCACCCTAGGTGGACAAGATGCCTACTTCTCTCCTTGGTTGTTGCTCCTAACAAAAAATGCAACATCTATGGAGATTCTCAGTCATCTGGACCACGCTTGTCCCAAAGATATTTTTTAAAGAGGCAACTGGACTTTCTTTGTTTTTCCTTGAAGACGTTTCACTTCTCATCCAAGAAGCTTCTTCAGTTCTGAACTAAAGAAGCTTCTTGGATGAGGAGCAAAATGTCTTCAAGGGAAATTAAAGAAATTTTGCCACAAGAAATGACCTTCTGTTTTGTTCTTCAAAGAAGTGCAGCCAATAGTCTACCTAGATAGCCCATGGACACTTAACTCAACTACACCTTCACATCTATGCCTGCAATTCTTACTTTGCTGCTGACTATCTCCAGAAATCTATGTCACATTTCCAAACTCTTCTCTAATTCTTCCATTTCCCCATATCAGTTAAACAGATGTTTTCCTTCCATTATTGTTTTTTCTTAAGTACAAGAAAGAAAACACACACACATATCAACATAAACTTACATGTTGAAGCTATTGTTCAGCCTACTTTTTAAAATAAATCTTGGCCATTTTAAGATCTGTGGACGTCAACTCCCAGAATTCCCCAACCAGCCATGAATTCAACTCGGTGTCAGGGTTCCAAATAGCATCCAAAAGTAAATCAGCATCCAAGGCAAAGGATTGCTCAAAGTTCCAATTTATTAAGAGAGCCATGTTGGCACATCTGGGAAAACCCGAATCTGAAAGCTTCCTGGTTTTCCCCACCCAGTTGAAAGTTCAAGATCTTCCCCCCACACCCACAAGTCCATCACATGGTCCAATCTCCCACTGCTATGCTGGCAGTTCCACCCATCCAATTCCAGTCAGGTGCAGAGGTGCAGAGACAAAGGATGACCTTGGCTTTCTAGAAAGAATTTTGTTATGGCTGCATGGCATCTAACTCAATAGAATCCCCCCTCCCATTTTCCCACAATAGAAAATGCATAGTAGAGGAATAGAAAGTGTGTATGGGAGTGGGGAGGTGGCAAAGATCCAAAAGAAAAGATGGCCTGACACTCAGGGTGTTGAAGTCCACAGGTCTGGACATCCAGTGGCCAAGGTTGGACACCCTTGCCTTAAACCTTGAAAACCCATATGAAGAGGTTTGAAAATATTAGGTTGTAGATTATACCAAGTCCAGTTAGTCCAAGGCCAGCTGAGGTCAAGATGTCCAAGCCAGGGCAAGGAAGGCCAACTGGGCAAGAGATGGGGGAGGGGTTTGTTGCTATGGCAATGCCGCTGCTTTCCAGACCCAGGAGACATTTCCGTGCTTCGTACATATTTAAGGCATTTCGCTCAACACTCTTCACAATCACAGACTGCAAAAAGAAAACACAGGGTATGAATTTCTGACAACAATTCAAACAATTCCAGACAACTGGCAAGAGTCACAAGTCTTGTTTACAAATCCTCTCCTGAAGAAAGCTCCTCCTAGTAGCAACACAGAGAGAAAGTACTTGTGGCTCCTAAACTACATACTTTTGATTTATACAAAAAAAATCTGGAATGGTAGGGTGAATTTTGGTTGGGATTCTTGGCTACAATATACAGTCACTGAAACAATATCCCTGTTCTATAATATTTCAGACGATGAAATAAATGAGGCTTTGTGTAAAAGGTCCATTCAACATTTCAGCATCGTTTAGAATCACATCACCCAACAATATCCAATCCTTGATATAAATGTAGTTTATCTCTGCTCTGGGCAGCCAAAATCTAAGCTCAGATTCCTGACCTTGTTTAGAACATTGTGGGAAATTATGGAGAGTTTGCTAATTTATTACATCCCAGTGCTTTCCAAGTCAAATAAAAAATATCAGATCATAACATTTTTCCCCTCAACATACAGGTCTAGAGAAACTGGATTTCTCATTTTCTAGAGCTCTGAGACGCCCTACATTTAACTTTACTCCAACTTTCCTTCACGAACAAGTCACCACAATAATTGTGACAATGAAAAAGCATGTTTTGACCCAGAACAAGAACTGGTTTGATTCATCTTGGTGGCAAAACAATGACTGCTTTATTTATTTATCTGCCTCTTGGGTTGCTTTTTGCATCTTGTCAAGTTATCAAAGGAGAATCTTCCCTTGTTGTGTGCATCCACCTAAGAAGATCAGGGCTGTGAAGAGCTTTGAAAAAAAACATCTGGTCAGATTTTATTCCTTGCTTGTGTTTCTCTTAAGCTTTAAAATTACATAATAGCGAGATACTGGCGACATCCTTGTTTTTCTTGGAAGCTTCAGACCAACACTGAAGACAAACTTTCTTGTACTTTTGTAGGAATTAACTTGATATTAAAAATATAATCAGATGAAGTCATTTCAAAGACATCATTTACTAATTAATAAAGATCTTTTTAAAAATTTACATTAGCTATTACCCTGTGGTAACTCGATGTGCTTGTTTCTGTTAAACACAGACACCAAGACCAAAGAAAGAAAACTTAGCAGTGTGCAAATTATTACATAATATACTTAATTTCACATGACAGTGAAATAATTGTTAGGATCATCCAACACAAATTAGAGCCCAGATGTTCAAGATGGTTTTAGGAAAGGCCAAGGAACAAGAGATATTATTGCTGATGTGTGCTGACCTATTTAGAAAATCAAACAATACCCAAAATAAGTCAATACATGCTTCACTGACAATAGACAGGTCTTTGATAAGTGTCAATCATGTTCTCAAGGGTCCTTAGGAAAATGGGAATCATAGAGTATCTCATTATCCTCATATAAAGGTAAAGGTTCCCCTCGCATATATGTGCTAGTTGTTCCCAACTCTAGGGGGCAGTGCTCATCTCCATTTCACTGTCCAAAGATGTCTCCATGGTCATGTGGCTGGCATGACTAAACGCCAAAGGTGCATGGAATGCTGTTACCTTCCCACCAAAGGGGGGTCCCTATTTTTCTACTTGCATTTTTACATGCTTTCGAACTTCTAGGTTGGCAGAAGCTGGGACAAGTAACGGGAGCTCACTCCGTTACGCGGCACTAGGGATTCGAACTGCCGAACCACCCACCTTTCAATCGACAAGCTCAGTGTCTTAGCCACTGAACCACTGCCTTCCTCCTTTATCTTCATATAAAACTACACAAAGAAGAGCAAGCCACAAGTCTGCATGGCACACAGTGAAATGAGCTGACCCAGAGTGGAAACAAGTGGGACAGGACTGTACACTCTCCCCTTTCTTATTCAACCTAAATATTAAACAATACTGGATTCATAACAACTCAGTCTAAAACCAAATTCTCATGATAATAACTCTATTATTACAATGACCAGAAGGTAGAAAAAGGAAAAGTTTTCCTCTGTTCAGTTGTGTCCAACACAAGGGGGCAGTGTTCATCTCCGTTTCTTAGTCAAGGTAGCAGCCATTCTCTGAAGACACTTCTGTGGTCCTGTGGCCAGCAGGACTATATGCCGAAGTGTGCAGAAAGCTCCTACTTTCCCACTGAAGTGGTACCTATTTATCTACCTTCATGTTGTGGCCCGCCGGCAGCCAGCAGAGCTGGCAGTAGAGTTGGACATTGAGGAGTTTGGTGAGGAACATGGGCCAGTCCTGGGAGCTGAGGAAAGCTCAGGCGAAGGCTCTGCATCAGAGGCAGAGAGGAAGCTAGACAGCAGTGAGGCAGAGAAACAGCTGGAGCCTGTTCCCAGTGTGCGCATGCGCAGAGCTGCCAGAAGACAAGAACAACTAAGAAAGAAGAAGGGTCGACTTAAGAATAAAGCCACACACCTTGGAGGTGATTGGCCTCTCCCATAGGAAACAAAAGAGGAGCAAACGAGGAGTGGACTTTTGCTGGGAACAATTCATTCCTTCGGTCTTTTCAAGAGTGGAAAATTCTGTTTGTGACTATAAGAGACTCTGTGCAAAGTGTTGCCTTGCCCTGCGTTTTGCCGGGACCAAGACTGCTTCATGCTTCTTAAGGTCAGAACACTGCATTTGCATGCTACTGAACTGGTAGGTAGGCAGGAGCTGGGGCAGAAATGGGAGCTCATTCCGTTGCATATTGCTCTAGTCTTAACCCTAACCCTAACCTTTTCCAGCTGACAAGCTCAGCGTCTTTAACCGCTGAACTATCCTGCCCCCTGTGATGATCAGAAAGGGGCTGGCTTAATTTTCAAGCAGGATAGTTATAAGCTAAATATAGCCTTCTCCAGGAAAAACTAGAGTCCGTTCTACTCACCTTACTCGTCTGCTTTGGCTTTGGTTTAATACTGATGAAGACATCTAGCTGCTCCATCAGCTGGGTAATAAAATGTGGTTCTACATCAATTTCTTCCTTCATATCAAACATCAGCACAAGAGGAAGGCAGCCCTGGAAGATTAAATGCAGAATCCAATATAAAGTTTAGGAAGCCCTTCATGTTTTGTGCAGTGCACAGCTGAAAGAGCAATCTCCTGTTCACCATTCCCACCATTCTCCTACATTTTACTCACATGGTCTTTCTAAAAAAGAGGTTTCCAGAAATGACAGTTGCTTGACATTTCCATACGGACAAGAATAGTTTTCTCAGGAAGTTTCACTGATTGAATTCTCAGCAATTTGAGAATATGGGAGACGCACAATGACTGATGACATCAGGATGCAACCTACTATACAACCAAGGACTTACAAGTTCAGCTTCTGCCTAGATGAGCCCCACCAGTTTGGGAATGGAGGGTTAACTAAAACTTTTAAAGAGCCCCCTTGAAACCAAGAGTCATGCAGATCTATTGAGAATAAATCATGTGATCCTTTCAGCAACAGGCACATACACACATACACAAATCCTTATGAGCTAATTAATTCACATGCAAGCCTATTATGAGCATGCAGTAGACTGTCCGGTCAACTTGCAAGACATGGAAAAATCCAGTAATGAATATGTGAGAGCCAGGCAATTTGGCACTAGAAATATGCACACAAAACACACAAAAACAAAGATATGTAGCGAATCTAGCCCTTTGTACCTGATGAGATGGAAAATGTTATATATTTCAACAATCAAAACCACATTGTCCATACATTTGCAATTTGTATCTTTTCAATTCAGTTCTGGACCAATCAAGAACAGTTCTAATTTAACGTGAGAATTGTTCAAAATTTTTAAAGTGGATGTTCTCTACCTTGCCCTTTAGTCTTAACTTTTTAACAGAATAGGAGAGTTGGAAGGGACCTTGGAGGTCTTCTAGTCTACATCCAACTCTTTCTGTTGATGCTCATGTTCTTCTTTGCATCTTTCACTCTAAAAGGAATTCCTCCGGATATGCTCCAGTTTGGTACAGCTTAAATGTGGAACGGCATGTGCTAGGTTTGATTATTAAAATGCTACAGAATAAATAAAGAGAACCAGATCTTACCATCCCATGTGCTCCCTTGCTGCATTGAAAGAAACAATGGCTGTGTTAGTGACTGTCCAAGGCATGCTCAGGCCACAGGTTTATGTGATCCTATCCAGCACTCCTGTAGCTACTCTCTTTGGATTATGGGGTTTAAACATTCAGCATCATCTTTGCAAGTCTCAAATTCCAAAAACCCACAAGACAACTTCAGACTTCAAGGAAATTCTAGACTAGATTCAGTCAGACCTCACTGCTGTGTCCAAGAGTTTTCAAATAACAGAATAACAGAGTTGGAAGGGACCTTGGAGGTCTCCTTGTTCAAGCCCCTGCCCAAGCAGGAGATCCTATTCCAGTGACGATGAACCTTTTCTGTACTGAGTGCCCAAATGGGAACACGTGTGCATGCCTGGGCATGCGCCCGAGTGCCGGAAACCCAAAGACCAGCTGGCCGGCACATACATGCCTGTGTTTTGGGTGGTTTTAGCTGGGTTTTGGGCAGTTTTCAGGTCATTTTGGGGCCAAAAATGGCGTGAAAAACAGTCCACAAAATGGGCTGAAAACAGCCCGAAAAATGACAGGAACACACCCCCCAAAACAACCTGAAAAACAGCTTGAAAACGGCCTGAAAAAGTCCCAGGAAAAAGCCTGGAAAACTGCATGTTTTTTGGCTACTTTTGGCAATTTTTCAGACTGTTCTCAGGCTGCTTTCCAGTGCTCCAGTGCCCGGTATGACCAGCTGGTCAGTGTGTATGTGCACACTGGAAACCAGAAGACCAGCTGGCAATGGCATGCATGCCCACAGAGAGGGCTCTGCGTGCCACCTCTGGCATGCGTGTCATAGGTTCACCATCACGGTCCTGTACTATTTCAGAAAAATGGCTGACCAGACTCTTCCTCTTCCGTTGCTTACCTTGCCTTTTGCTGGCTTTAGAAAATCATACCAGTTAACTGAATAACCATTCTTGAGATGGGTAATTTAAATATCTGAATCACCAGAGAAGCAAGTTCAATGCCTTTGAATTCAGAGGGGGGACACAGAATCCTATAATGGGACTCCTACATGATCACAGTTTCCTAAACCATGGAAAACTAGGCTAAGTCTTAACACTAACAGGCTACTTGTTGTGGCTTGCCAGCAGCCAGCAGAGCTGGTGGAATACTCAGGCAGTGAGGAGGTTGGGGAGGAACATGGGTCAGTCCTGGAGTCTGGGGAAGGCTCTGATGAGGGCTCTGCATCAGAGGAAGAGATGGGGCCAGGGCGATCAGTGGGGCAGAAGAACAGCTGGAGCCTGTTCCCGATGTGCGCATGCGCAGAGCTGCCAGGAGAAGGGAACAGTTAAGGAACAAGGGCCAACTTGGGAGTAAAGCCACAGGTGGACGGTGAATGTCCCCTCCCATAGGGAATAAAGAGGAGCAAAAGGGGAGTGGAGTTTGCAGGAGACAATTCGTTCACTTAATTAGACTGAAGACTTCTTCGTGACTCTCAGAGACTCCTTGCCAAATATTTTCTTGTACAGCGTTGCGTTTGGAAGATATCGGTCTGGCAGCTCTCCAAGCCTGATAAGGTCTGTGGTTGTAAATTCACCCTCGGAAGACTGTTTGCTGGGACTTTGCTGGATGTGAATGAGAGGAATTCACATTATTTGAATAAAAAGGGGTTTTGTCAGGACACGGAGTCTGCTTCGTGATTTTATGAAGCCTCGGTCAGAACAGGTAGCTGAGAACTAGTACACACTGAGGTGACAAACCTGGCTTTGAACTCTTGAGCCTGATTCCTACTCAATTCGCCAAGGGGGAGGGGAATATACAGTAATTTGTGATGTGGGTAAGAGAGTTTCAGCCAAACAAGACTTCCTCGGTAATTCCATAAAAGAGGTTGCCCAATGACTGGTACAGGTAGTCCTTGACTTACAACAGTTCATTTAGTGACCGTTCAAAATTACAACAGCCCTGCAAAAAACTGATTTATGACCGCTTTTCAGACTTATGACCGCTGCATCATTCCCGTGGTCACGGGATCAAAATTCGGACGCTTGGCAACTGACTCGCATTTATGACGGTTGCAGTGTCCTACGGTCATGTGATCCCATTTTGCCGCCTTCTGATCAGCGAAGTCAACGAGGAAGGCAGATTCACTTAACAACCGTGTTATTGATTTAAGAACTGCAGGGATTCACTTAACAACGGTGGCAAGAAAGGTTGCAAGATGGGGCAAAATTCACTTAAACGAATGTCTCACGTAGCAACAGAAATTCCGGGCTCAACTGTGGTCGTAAGTCGAGGACTACAAGGAGTCAGTGTCAAGGGACCTGTGACTGCAAGCTTCAGTGGGAACGAGGGGCTCGTGGGGAACCAGGCATGGCCGATGTTCCTTCCACCATCTGCTGCCCCACGCACAGCCCCACCCTTCAGGGCACTCACCATGAGATATTGTCTGGCAAGGCAGACTGATTCGATTGTGCCTTGGAGGTAGACTGTGGATTTCTTCTGGGGATTAGTAGGATCGGGGAAGTGGATCTGAGCACCAGTTCTCTGCATGATATGCTTGATGTTGCTGCCATTTCGGCCCATCATAAAGAGATGGTGCTGAGCTGCTATGTCCAGCTGGGTGCTCACCGGGATCGCAGACGCCAAACTGCCAGCCAGATGCTCCAAGAGCAGAACTGTTCCTTCCTGTCCAGGAAGAGGAAACGAAACAAACTTATATTCACTATAGCAACAGCCCTTAGACTTATATACTGCTTCTCAATGCTTTACAGCTCTCTCCAAGAAGTTTACAGAGTCAGCCTCTTGCCCCTAACAGTCTGGGTCCTTATTTTACCCACCTCAGAAGGATGGGAGGCTGAGTCAACCTTGAGCATGTCGGAGTCGAACTGCTGGCAGTCGGCAGAATTAGCCAGCAGTACTGCATTCTAATCACTATGCCACTATGGTCCTTCACTCCTTCCCTTCCCACTTAGCAATAGCACTTAGACTTATATAATGCTTCACAGTCCTTTACAGCCCTCTCTAAGAAGTTTGCAGAGTCAGCCTTTTGCCCCCAACAACCCGGGTCCTCATTTTACCCACCTGGGAAGGATGGAAGGCCGAGTCAACCTTGAGCCTGGTGAGATTCGAACTGCCAAACTGCTGACAGCCGGCAGTCAGCAGAAGTAGTCTGCAGTACCGCACTCTAACCAATGAGCGACCAGGGCTTATATGCTGGTGCCCTTTTTTCCTGACATGAAACTTTGACGTTTTCCATTTGACAAAGTTTCGTGCTTCAAATTATTTGAAACAAAAGGCAACTGGTTTTTCTTGCAGTTGTTTTTTGCCGTTTGAAATTGTTTCAGCTCTCATCCAAGAAGGATTTTCTTCTGAAGAAGCTTTCCAGATGAGAAGTGAAATAATTTCAAAGGGGGGAAAAAAACCAAGAAAATCCAGTTGCATTTTGGAAAAGACACCTTTGGATGATGGGGAATCTCCATAGATATTTGGAACAAAATGCATGGCTCATTTCAGCAGGCTTAATATCCTGTTTGTAGGAAATTATCCTGTAAGAACAGGAACTTTTAGGGAAAGAGTATTTGTTTATGCATGGAAGCAAACAGAACCTTAAAAAATGGATATCATCATCATCTATGTACAGCAGCAAATAGAACCTTGCTTAAGATAAAACAGATGGCACAACCTCCAGAGCTGCTGGCAGGTGAGGAGGTTGGGGAGGAAGATGGGCCAGTCCTAGAGTCTGGGGAAGGCTCTGATGACGGCTCTGCATCGGAGGCAGAGATAGGACCAGGGCCATCTCACAGTTATCAGCTGCCTTCGGAGTTGGAGATCAGTGGGGCAGAAGAACAGTTGGAGCCTGTTCCCAGTGTGCCCATGCACAGAACTGCCAGGAAAGGGGAAACAGCTAAGGAACAAGGGCCGACTCAGGAGTAAAGGCACAGGAGGATGGTGAATGGCCCCTCCCATAGGGAATAAAGAGGAGCGAAATGGGAGGGGGAGTTTGCAGGAGACAATTAGTTCAATTCATTAGGGTGAAGATCTGTTCTATTTGACCGAGCACAGGCACGAACCTACTTAAGGACGTACCTTGTGGCATTAAGAGCGGCCAAACGTCAACATTGTGCCGCTCTTATTGCGTCCGCAGATAACCGCCCTGCTGCCCTGTTCCGGGTGACCCGCTCCCTCCTGTTTCAGAGGCCGCGGGAAGCCCCTCTACAGGGCAGAGCAGAGGAATTTGGGAAATATCTGCAGGACAAAGTCGCTCAAATCCGGAGGGGATGGGTCCCTTTCAGTGGTCCAGTGGAGACGCCCGAGGCGAGTCTTGAGAGACCATTCTGGGAGGAGTTTGACTCGAGGATTTGGACAGGTTACGTGGACGTCTGCGACCTACCACATGTTTATTGGACCCGTGTCCCTCCTGGCTTGTACTGGCATCCTGGGAGGTTACACGCGACTGGCTCCTGGGCCTAGTGAACGCTTCGTTGGGCGAGGGGTCTCTGCCGGCCGCCTTGAAAGAGGCGGTTGTGAGACCCCTACTCAAGAAGCCTTCCCTGGACCCAACGGAGCTAGCTAATTATCGTCCAGTCTCCAACCTTCCCTTTTTAGCGAAGGTTGTAGAGAGTGTGGTGGCCCAACAGTTTCCACGTCACCTGGAGGAGAATGATTATCTAGACCCGCGCCAATCCGGCTTCCGACCCGGGCACAGCACGGAGACGGCCTTGGTCGCGTTGGTTGATGATCTCTGGAGGGCCAGAGATAGGGGTTGTTCCTCTATCCTGGTCCTATTAGATCTCTCGGCGGCTTTCGATACCATCGACCATGGTATCCTGTTGCACCGGCTAAAGGGGTTGGGAGTCAGGGGCACCGTCTTACAGTGGTTCGGCTCCTACCTCTCCGGCCAGATGCAACGTGTGTTGGCAGGGGAGCAGAGATCGACCCTGAGCCCCCTCACTTGTGGGGTGCCACAGGGGTCGGTTCTCTCGCCACTCCTGTTCAACACATACATGAAACTGCTGGGCGAGATCATCCGTGGCTTTGGGGTGGGATATCATCTGTATGCTGATGACACTCAGCTGTACATCTCCACGCCGAACCACCCCAACGAGGCCGTCGAAATGATGTCCCGGTGCTTGGAAGTCGTACGGGTCTGGATGGATGACAACTGACTCAAACTCAACCCCTCCAAGACGGAGTGGCTGTGGCTTCCGGCCCCCTGGTTCAACCAGTTGCTTCCATCTCTGGCCATCGGGGGCGAGCAACTGGCCCCCATGGAACGGGCGCGCAATTTGGGCGTCCTCCTGGATGCCCGGCTGTCCATGGATGACCATGTAACAGCCGTGGCAAGGGGGGCGTTCCACCAGGTCCGCCTGGTGCGCCAATTGCGCCCCTTATTGGACCGGGATGCCTTGCGCACAGTCACCCATGCGCTAGTGACGTCTCGCCTGGACTATTGCAATGCTCTCTACATGGGGCTTCCCTTGAGATGCACTCGGAGACTACAGTTGGTCCAGAATGCGGCCGCGCGGGTGATTATGGGGAGGACTAGGTACTCCCATGTAACACCTCTCCTGCGCGAGCTGCACTGGCTTCCTGTGGTCTATCGGGTGCGTTTCAAGGTTTTGATTACGATCTTTAAAGCGCTCCATGGCACAGGACCTAGTTACTTGCGGGATCGCATCCTGCCCCATACATCCCTACGACCAATCCACTCACACAGAGAGGGACTTCTCCGGGTGCCGTCCGCTAAACAGTGTCGGGGGGCAACACCCAGGAGCAGGGCCTTCTCTGTGATGGGCCCAGCCCTGTGGCATGACCTCCCCCTTGACATCAGGATTACTTCCGATCTCCGCTCCTTCCGTGTAAAGCTCAAGACCCACCTCTTTCAATTATCTGGCCTGGCTCAACCGTAGTTTATCCTATTCCTCCTGACAGTCCTTTTTAAATTGTATTATTATTATGGGATATTTTTAATGGCTAATTTTTATTATTATTAATGTGATGTATATTTAATTATTACCTCCTCCATGTATGTATATGTATGTATATGTGTGTATCTGTATGTTTATATGTATGTATGTATGTTTTTATTGTACGCCGCCCCGAGTCCCTTGCGGAGAGGGAGCGGCTAACAAATTAAATTATTATTATTATTATTATTATTATTATTATTATTATTATTATTATTATTATTATTATTATTATTATTATTATTATTATTATTATTATTATTGTTCCTGATTCCTTGCCAAGTAATTGCTGCTACAGCGTGGCGTTTGGAAGATATCAGCCTGGCAGCTCTCCAAGCCTGCTAAAGGTCTGTAGATGTGAAAATCTTGAAAGACTATTGCCTGGGACTTTGCTGGAGAGGAATTCACTTTAAACTAAATAAAAGGGGTTTTATCGGGATGAGAAGTCTTGGGAAGCCTCGGTCAGAACACTTCTTGGACAAACATTGTGTGTTTTTGCCCATTTAGTTGAAGGCAGGGCCACCTTGAAATCTGAACCCAGGGACGTGGTCTACGCAAAGTCTCATTTCTACTTGAAGTCTCCAATTGCAATTTATATTATGCTTGAACTATGGGGATCTACGTTCTCCTCCCCTCTTGCCCAGAAGAAGCCTGAAGGATCTGCAAGCCTCATTTACTAGCCACTCGCTGAAGAACAAAAACCCCATCGAACAGTTCCCTATAACCATTAAGCTCAGATCCATCACAGTTCACCTTCACGGCACTCGCGTTATTTTGGGAGCCTCTGATCATGACAGTAGCGCCATACGTCCGGGAACGCTGCTTGAAGGACACCGAAATATTGTATGTCTGCGACAGATGCTGAATCGTGGGAGAACTTGGATCGGGGATGGGTTGAAGGATTCCAGCTATAGGTAGTTCAAACATCAACACCAAGGGCAGCAGTTCCTGGAACAGAAACCAAAACAAATCCACAGCAAATAATCAGCATATACACCATCGTATCTACTCTGCTAATGAGCTGCCTATTTGAGCATAGAGCTGGAAGCAGGGGTGAGCTGTTGCCAGTTTGGTCCAGTTTGGGCAAACTGATAGTTCTGGTGAGCAGTTGCCCCCCCGCCCGCCCCTGCCCTATATTTCTCTAATTCTCAGCTCAGCTGATAGAATTATTTAGAGTGGAATGGAACGGAATGGGAATGGAATGGAATTGGAACAGAATGGAGTTGGAATTAGAATTGGACTTGGAATTTAAATGGAATGGAATAGAATAGAATAGAATTGGAATTCTTTATTAGCCAAGTGTGGTTGGACACACAAGGAATTTGTCTTTGGTGCAGATGCTCTCAGTGTACATAAAGAAAAATAAAATACATTCATCAAGAATCATAAGATACAACACTTAGTCAAGGTTACTAATAAGCTATCAAATCGTACTAGTAAACAAATAAAACAATATAAACTGAAAGACACAAGCAACATGGTTATAGTGGTAAGTGGGGAGAGATAGATATTAGGAAGAAAGAGAAGAATAATAGTAATACATTCTTGGTAAATAATTTGACAGTGTGGAGGGAATTAGTTGTTTAGCAGAGTGATGGCATTTGGGAAAAAACTGTCCTTGTGTCTAGTTGTTCTGGTGTGTAGTGCCCTATAGTGTTGTTTTGAGGGTAGTAGTTGAAACAATTTATGTCCAGGATGTAAGGGGTCTGTAAATATTTTCAGGGCCCTCTTTTGGACTCGTGGAGTGTACAGGTCTTCAATGAAAGGCAGGTTGGTAGCAATTGTTTTTTTCTGCAGTTCTAATTATCTCTGAAGTCTG
This sequence comes from Natrix helvetica, assembly GCF_964273705.1. Lineage (NCBI taxonomy): Eukaryota > Metazoa > Chordata > Lepidosauria > Squamata > Natricidae > Natrix > Natrix helvetica. The sequence continues at coordinate 105,729,400 of NC_138551.1, read as the reverse complement.
TGTCTGTCTTGTTGGGTTGCAGAGCCAAACCAGACAGTTATGGAAGTGCAGATGACAGACTCAATCATTCCTCTGTAGAACTGAATTAGAATGGGTGTTTTTTGAACGCTGTGCATGCACACAAAGTGCGCAATCACTGAACAGGTTGTTAAACCAATTGCAGCCCACCCCTGGCTGGGAGGGCTTCAGGACAGCCCCCTGCTCTGCATAGCCATCACATCGAGAGCCCCTTGTTACTAAAAACAGGGGAGTCTTTGTTGCCAATTCAGACGCAAGGATTCTGCTCCTCGTTGGCACCGATTGGTCTTCAGGAGTGGAGCAGAGAGGAAAGACTGGGAATTATTTCAGTTTTGCATTTCACACAATGCATCCCCAGTGGTTCCCCCACACTCCCCAATGAAAAATATATATTAAATGCGATATTAAAGAGGAGGAGGAAAAACCCAGCAAGAACCACAGAGCGCTAGAATAGCAGAAGAAATATAGAGGAATCGCCCTAATGAGTTTGGCAGTCTCGGGCTTTGCGCCCAGGCAGCAACGAGGCATGGAAGGGAGCGCCAGAGAAATCCAAGAACTGCAGAAAGTAAGATTGACTGATGAAAGCAGGAAGCCAAAACCAACGGTTTCCAGCAAGCGATTCGGTTCAGAGGAAGTGAGAACGAAAATATTTGCAAGCTTGTAGAATTCCCCATTTTTAATAGCGTAGAAGAAGTGAAGTCTGCCCCTTCCAATCCAAGCATCTCAGCTGAACTTCCTTCATCAGCTACCTGGTTCCCACTCGGTTTGCCTCCGTCTATCTGTCCTTCGCTTCAGTGGTGACTAGTATGCTGTTTTCCCTTGACTGATGAAGAACTAGCTCACCCTAGCCTTTCTGTTCTGTCCCAGGCTTCCCAAGAGCATGAAACAAACTCCTGGTCCCAACAAAAAACCCTTTTATTTATTAATTCCGCTCATTCACATCCAGCAAAGTCTTTCAAAGGAGGATTTACAGTCACAGACCTTATCTGGCTTGGAGAGCTGCCAGGCCGATATCTGCAAAACCTGGCCAGGAGTCTTGGAGAGTCACGAACCAATTAAGCGAAGTAATTGTCTCCTGCAAACTCCACTCCCCCTTTCACTCCTCTTTGATTTCTTCTGGGAGGGGCCATTCATCGTCCACCTGTGCCTTTACTCCCAAGTCTATCCCTTCTCTTTAGCTGTCCCCTTCGTCTGGCAACTCTGTGCATACATACACTGGGAACAGGCTCCAGCTGTTCGTCTGTCTCACTGATGTCTGACTCTGAAGGCAGTTGATAACTGGCATAGGACTCTGGCGCCCTCTGTGCCTCTGACACAAAGCCTTCCCCAGACTTCAGGACTGGCCCATGTTCCTTCCCAACCTCCTCACTGTCTGAATCTGCTGCCAGCTCCACTGGTGCGCCACAACAGTTTCCAGGGCCAAAATGAGGAGAGCAGGGCAGAAGGCTAAGCCTGAGACTCAAACTAAAGGCTCTGCTTAGATGGGGAGAGCTTTTCAGACAAGGGGGCTGCCACAGAAGAATAATTTGGGGTTCCAGCTCAAGCCAAGATTGCACAAGAATAAAGAAAAATGAGATCCAGACAGCTGTGAGGAAAGAAAACAATATTTATTCCTAAAAGCAAAGAGTTTGCCTTTAGAGACAGCTGCAGAGAAATGGGGTACAGCAACAGAATTTTATAGGGGAGCTTGTCCTGCTGTGTGTGTGTGTGTGTGTGTTTATTCTTGTGAACATGAAGTTCTGCTGGGAGATCTCATTTAATTAATTCTATTTGTGTTTACAGACCATATCCTTTGATATGGGAAACTTATTTGAGGTTTTGAGGAAGTTTGAGTAATTCCCCCCCCCCATTTGCTATTTTTACTCAATTAACTTAGTTTAACTTTCAGCTTGACTGTCAATTATCTAATGGTGACGCTGACTCTCATAGTATGATTAATTCAGTTAATGTTTTAAGGAAAGATGGAAAAAGTAGGAAGACTAAAATACACTTTGATATAAACTTCTCACACACCAAAGAGCCTGCTTTCCTAGATCTTTCCTAGAGTACTGTAAAATCAGGAGAGAGTGAATGGGAGGAGAAAAAAGGCACACCTGAGTTGAAGGTTTTATAAGTTAACATGTTAATTCTCATACCAAGACTCTTAGCAACATGGAAACGTTTACAGGGATAAGACCTATTGAGTTGGCATTAAGGGGCAGTAATTCTGAAGAGGATACCCAGTGACAGGAACTGTGTCGGGAAGTGACCAGAAGTGCCTATAGAAATACTTTGTCCTTCTATGCTGTGGCTTATGGTATCCCTTCTCCTGAGCACAGAAAGTGCCAACAGGCCTCAATAGTCTACTTCCCTTGACATGCAACTGGAATTGAAGTCAGGAAAACAATAAGAAAAGTTGCAACTCCAGGTAGGCTAAATTCCCCGAGCTGCAAATTTTGCAGAACACATAACGGATCTGGAGGAATTCCAACTTTTTAAAGTAACGTTCACTCATGCAGGCATTTCATAATTACCCGTATTCTAACTCTGGCAGATTCCACTCCGGCTGGCTGCCCTGCGATAGACACCTGTGGAAAGGCGAGGACCAAAAATTAAATTCTAATAATAGCAGGAGCAGGAAGATTAGCGAATCCTTGACAGAATATCAATGCATGGCAAAGATCTCTTGGAATTCTATTTTCTTACTCTCAAAGTAACCCCAGGATCATCCATAGGAGCAGAGAGTAAAGAGGAAGAGAGGATGGCAGACACATTCACAGAAGACTTAAGCCTACTGCCATCTCAGTTGGGCATAGAAGCAAAAATTACCTGAATATCTGGGCCTCGTTTGTGCACCCTGCCTACACACACCTGAAAAGTTGTGGCCCCTTGAGCATTTAGAATGGCTATGAAGATTAAAAACAAGTTTTGAGATTATTTGCTCCGCACAAATCTATAGGAAACAAAGTTTCTTAGGACCTAATATGTTCATCAGAAAGGGGGATTGTTTGAGAGAAAAAACTGTGCAACCAAAACCAATCACATTTGCTACACGTTTTGATGGACCTGGCATTACTGAGTTATTGTGCACAGAATGACAAGGGGAGTTGAAGCAAGGACAAAATAAAGTCAGTGATTGGACAAAACTGCACAACGAAACACAAATTGGTTTCAAGAACCTTGTACAATACAATACAATAGCAGAGTTGGAAGGGACCATGGAGGTCTTCTACTCCAACCCCCTGCCTAGGCAGGAAACCCTATACCGTTCCAGACAAATGGCTATCCAACATCTTCTTAAAGACTTCCAGTGTTGGGGCATTCACAACTTCTGGAGGCAAGCTGTTCCACTGATTAATTGTTCTAACTGTCAGGAAATTTCTCCTCAGTTCTAAGTTGCTTCTCTCCTTGATTAGTTTCCACCCATTGCTTCTTGTTCTACCTTCAGGTGCCTTGGAGAATAGTATGACTCCCTCTTCTTTGTGGCAACCCCTGAGATATTGGAACACTGCTATCATGTCTCCCCTAGTCCTTCTTTTCATTAAATGAGACATACCCAGTTCCTGCAACCGTTCTTCGTATGTTTTAGTCTCCAGTCCCCTAATCATCTTTGTTGCTCTTCTCTGCACTCTTTCTAGAGTCTCCACATCTTTTTTACATCATGAAGACCAAAACTGAATGCAGTATTCCAAATGTGGCCTTACCAAGGCATTATAAAGTGGTATTAGTACTTCACTTTTAAAAGTATACTGCTGTGTCCTGCTAAAGGACAGACATGATGCAAAATTGACAACTTATTTGAGTGCACAAAGAGGAGGACAAATACACCCAGGATAAGCATCTCTAGTGCTCCACAAGGATTAATTTAAATAAGAAAAGCTTCAAAGATGCTTTTTCTGCATAACGGCTTTTCTTAGGAAAAGCATGCAATTGTGCACATATACAGTATTTTGCCTCTTGCTCCACTTCCTCCTCCTCCACCACCACCAAATGCAAAACAAACACAAAGTGTGAAAGCGTTACCCTCCCAAGGGACGTGGGCTAAATGCTTTTCCACAAAAAGTCCTAGGAGACAATTCCATCTTCATCAGAGTTGGCGCACGGTCTCGGGGTTCAAAAGAAGCTGAGAGGATACTTACTTGATTGCTTTTTTCCGCTTGATTGTTTCGATTAGAATCTGGAAAATGGATGTGGCAGCCTGTTACTTCCATCACTTTTTTAATATTATTCCCTCCTTTGCCAATGACGTGAGAATGCTCAGTGTGAGATACGTCCATTTTCAGGGTGACTCGGTTGCTCTGAAAATCAAAATCAGGATATTCTTTATTTCACCCTTCTGGGAGAGAATACATTTCATCTTTATGAAGCTATTGATATTCAGGCCTTGGTTTCCAATCTAAACCCATTTTTCTGGTGAGATGTCATCTGGTCCATTTCAAATCACCTTTCCTGAGTTAGAAAAGGTTAGGGTTTATTTTAAAACGAAAAAGTGGAAATATTATGTACAAACTAAAAGGAACATTTTTACTGTGGCCATGCTCCCTATCTCAGCGGCCCACAACCTTTCCATCTTGGCACGAGAAGGGCGTGTGAGCGACAGGCGTATGCATGCACGCCCGTCACTTTTGTGAACGGACCTTTGTGTAGGCGCACAAATGCCCTCTGCTCATGCAAGTGGAGTTTCAGACTCACACTTGCTCATCACTCGCGCAAGTGGAAGTTCTCATGCACACGCTTGCCCATTGCTCATGCGGCTTGTTTCTAAAACCTAGAATTCTAGCCTAAAGATGAATACCGTATTTCTCGGACTATAAGACGCACTGGAGTATAAGACGCACCAAGATTTTGAAGAGGTTATTTTTTTAAAAAAAAGGTTTTGCCGTCCCCAGCCCCCAGGAGCACTTTGCAGGCCTCTGCACGCTCCGTTTTGTGAAAAAAGGGATGTGCGGGGCAGGATTTTGGGAGGCCAAACATGCTGTATTCAGTGTATAAGACACATGCAGATTTTCACCCTTTTTTTGGAGGGGAAAAGGTGCGTCTTATACTCTGGAAAATACAGTAGTTAAATTTTCAACTTACTTTTGTATCCAAGACAGACATGATCTTTTCCTTAGCTTCTTTAACATTCTCCCTTTTTCCAGAGACTTTGATGTGAGGATCTTAAATGAAAAAGAATAATTACTTTGTAGCAAGGCGAAATATCTTAACGAGTCACCCAATCTTTCTAAAACAAGCAAGCATCCCTACTTCTGCTTTTCATACATATTCTATTAGGTAGGTTATACAACCAACGGCACAAGAGGCACATTGTATATTTCCTGGAGAAACCCTCAAAGCTGTTGCAGCTTCATCATGGATTAATTTATGGCAGACACATTAACTTCCAAAAGTTTGAGATGGACTACAGAACCTGTCGGTCTGTTAAAAAAAAAATCCATTTCACTGAAAACAGGTTCTGGGCTATATATTAACTCTGCTGGAATGTAATACAATCTACTGCTGAATATACTGCTTTAAACATAATGTAAATCGTTCTAAAGGGTGGCTCAGAGGCTAAGATGCTGAGCTTGTCAATCAGAAAGTCGGCTGTTCGAATCCCTAGCGCCACATAACGGAGTGAGCTCCCGTTACTTGTCCCAGCTTCTGACAACCTAGCAGTTCAAAAGCATGTAAAAAATGCAAGTAGGAACCACCTTTGGTGGGAAGGTAACAGCGCTTCGTGCACATTCGGCATTTAGTCATGCTGGCCACATGACCGCGGAGATGTCTTTGGACAGCGCTGGCTCTTCAGGCTTTGAAACAGAGATGAGCGCCGCCCCCTAGAGTCAGGAATGACTAGCACGCATGTGCAAAGGGAACTTTTATCTTTACTTTTAAATCTTTCTAAACTTGACTGTAAAAAATACAATTTCTGTAACAGTTGTCAAAGTATGGAATGCTCTACCTGATTCAGTTGTTTCAGCTACAAATTTTCACAGTTCCAGTTGCAAATTGACTTCCGTGGACCTTACTTCACACTTAGGTGGTCAGTAGAGGGGCTGTGGAGAAGTGCCCTAACGTGCCTATCGTCCCTGTCACTGTATTTTTACTCTCTTATTCTTGTCCTAGTTTTTGTATGACAAATTCTAATAAATAAAATAAATAAATACCAAGTTCTACATGCAATCACAGAAATGTGATTTATTTTCTTTCACCAGAGTAAATGCCCAGTCAGTTTTCAAGTAGCTATTATCATCATCATCACCACCACCATCAATGCCTACATCAGGGGGTGTCAAACTCAATTTCATTATGGGCCGCATCAGGGTTGTCTTGGAGGGGTGGACATGGGTGCGGTCAGCTCGACGTCACCTGTGCCAGGGGCACCTGTGGTGGACAAGTGGTAAGGCAGAATTTCCCTCAGAACCTTCCGCATTTTCATTATAATCTCCTTCCTTCCTTCCTTTCTTCCTTCTCTTCTTTTTCCTTCTCTCTTCCTTCTCCTTTCTTCTTCTTTCCCCTCTTTCCTTCCTTTTCTTTCCTTGCTCTCTTCCCATCTTTCTTTCTTTTTCTATCCCTTTCTCCTTTCCTGTCCCTTCTTGCATGCTCAAATGCAAAAGGGGAAACATGTCTCCTTTTGTTTTGTTTTTAGTTTGCTTTGATAGCCCTCTGTTAGAGAAAAAATGGGGCCTGCGAGCCGGTCCTTTGCTGTTTCCAGAGCGGCCTGTGGGCCGAATCCAAGCACCGCGTGGGCCAGATCCGGCCCATGGGCCTTGAGTTTGACAACCCTGGCCTACATGGGCAAATCCATGCACTTCTCTTGACAACACTTTCCGACATTGCTTGCCTTTGCTTTCTCCTTCCTAGGGCGGAGAGTGTGTGACCAGCCCAAGGTTTCCCCAGCTGGCTTGATGCCTAAGAGGTACTGCAACTCCACATTTCTAGCCAGGTGCCTTTAGCAACTGCAACCAAACTGACTCTCAAATCTCAGCCAGATTTTTTTTTGAAAAAGTTTTTATTTTATTTTTCCCATTCAGATACATTTGCAAATATACATCCTTATAAGTGCTGTTAACATTTATCTATTAACCATTAATGTTTATCACTATCTTCTTACAACTGTATAAAATACAGTTTGGGTCACTTTCTTGCCACCCCGTGTCTCCATCTTACTCTGCGACAACCTTGCTCCTTTCATCTTTTCAACCTCCTTTCTCTGCCTTCTTCTTTCCTCCTCTCCCTCCTGTTTTCTTCTTCCCCTCTTTTCCCCCACTCCTCCTCTCTTCTCCTCCTTTTTACCCTTTCTCCTTCTCTTAATGCCCCACCCTTATTTTCTCTGCTTTACCCTTTCTTCCTTTCCCTCCTCATCCCCCCTCCTTTCCGTTGTTGCCTTTGCTTATTTACTTTCTCTGATGGGTTCTCGGAGTGGCGGTTCAGCAATCCCAACTTTATCTTTTCATACCAATAATTTTCTCTGTTTACATTTGACTTCTAATACCGTATTTCCCTGAACATAAGACGGGATCTTATTTTCTTTTCACTCACAAAATATGGCTTGGGCCTTATTATGAGGAGAGGGTGTATTGTTTTGGGGTTGCCGGAAAGCTGCTCTCTTCTGAGCGAGCTCCCAAAGAGCCAGGCACAGCCTCATGGGCAAATGGCTGTGTTGCGCTGTTGCAGCAGCACAGCAGCCATGAAGTGACTATGCTCACGAGCAGCCACCTGGCAAACCCCCTTTCCAGCCGGGCACAGCGCCATTCACTGACCTAGGGGTATCGCCAAGCCATGTGAGTGCCTGTTTGCTGCCGCCCGGCTCCCATGGCTTGGTGCCTTTGAAAGGCCAGTGAATGGCGCTCTGCATGGCTGGAGAGGGGGGTTGTGCGAGCAGCTGTTCCACTCTCACTCGTGTGCCTCCCAGCCTCACAATGCCTTGGCTCAGCTCTCTCCACAGAGCCAGGACACCTCCCCTGCCGTCACACCGGCATGGCTTTTTCTGCAGCTTCCAAGCCAAGTCTTCCGGCAGTGGCTGCTCTGGGCATACGCTCTATGGTTGTACGCTCTGCTGGCAGCTGGCCCACAACCATAGAGCGTACGCCAAGAGCGGCCACTGCCAGAAAACTCGGTTTGGAAGCCGCAGAAAAAGCCATGCGGCAGCAGCAACAGCAGAGGTGCCCTGGCTCTGCGGAGAGAGCTGGGCCAGGGCATCGTGAGGCTGGGAGGCACGTGAGCAAGAGCGGAACAGTCACTCACGCAACCCCCCCAGCCATGCAGAGCACCATACACTGGCATTTCAAAGGCGCCAAGCCACGGGAGCCGGGCAGCGGCGAACAGGCTCTCATGTGGCTTGGCAATACCCCTAAGTTAGTGAATGGTGCTGTGCCCAGTTGGAAAGGGGGTTTGCCGGATGGTTGCTCGTGAGCGTGGTCACTTCATGGCTGCTGTGTTGCGCTGCTGAGACAGCGCAACACAGCCATTCGCCCATGAGGCTGTGCCCAGCTCTTTGGGAGCCCGCTCGCAAGAGAGCAGCCGCCCGGCAACCCCTCTCTTTAGCTGGGCACAGAGACGCTCACCAACCTAGCGGTATCCCGAAAGCACCAAGCAATGCGATCACCTTTGCCTCCCCCCCGGTTCCCATGGCTTGGCACCTTCGGGATATTGCTAGGTTGGTGAGTGGCACTCTGCCTGGCCGGAGGGGGGGTTGTCCTGGGGGCTTATTTGTGGGGGAGGGCTTATATTTTTGGCCACCAGAAAAATGTGGCATGGCCTTATTATCAGGACATGTCGTAATTTCAGGGAAACACGGTATTAAATCCACTTGTACCATTTTTAAAATTTGCATATTTGTATTTTAATACTTTCCTATCCCCCCCCCTCCCAATTTAATAGTGTGTCATCTGGGTTCTTTATTTTTTGCTTTGTTCCTTTTTCTTTCTACTTGTATCTCTTTTCTAACCAATCATAAAATCACCCCCCATACCCTGAAGTACACTGATTCCTCTTTGTCCTTTATTCTCAACGTTAACCTGTTCATTTCTGCACAATCTAATATCTTCTTTGTTATCTCTGCTTCTGATGGGATTTTAGCTGCTTTCCACTTTTGTGCAAATACAATTCTAGCTGGTGTTCTTGTATGTATAATCAAATATGTTTTCCACTTTGCGATATTTCTTCAGCCAGATTTATTCATCCCCATATTTATGAATAGCCTGCCTGTCCCCATGCAATATTTCTGACAGAAAAATAAGTCTGACGGGGCATTTTATGAAGAACTCTGAAAAATATTTTTCTTTGCTGAATGCCAAAGATGGAAAGAAATCTATATAGGTAGCCCTCGATTTACGACAGTTCACTTACTGACTATTCAAAGTTACAGCGGAAAAAAAGTGACATGACTATTTTTCACCTTTGCAACCATTGACCCCATGACCAAATGACCAAAATTTAGATGCTTGGCAACTGACTCATATTTATGACAGTTGTAGGATCCCGGAGTCACGTGATCACTTTTTGCGACCTTCTGACAAACAAAGTCAAGGGGGAAGCTGGATTCACTTAACATCCATGTTATTAACTTAGCAACTGCAGTGATTCACTTAACAACTGTGACAAGAATGTTCATAAAACGGGCAAAATTGACTTAACAAATATCTCGCTTAGCAACAGAAATTTTTGCCTCAATTGTGGTCGTAAGTCCAGGACTATCTGTACTCCTGATACTACAGAACAGATGCCAGGTACCATGAAATCTTCTCTCTCTATATATATATAAATGGCTGTTTGTGTGTATGTTCCAGCATAACTCTGGAACGCCTCAAGCAATTTCAACCATACTTGGTACACAGATGACTTACTCTCTGTAAAAACATATTGTGGGGGTAAAACACCCCTAGCACCCCACGGGGTGTATGTCCTGTTAAGATATAGCCTGTTGTGCCTTCTAATGGATTCTACTGCACTGCCTTAAAATGGCTTCTCCTGCAAAGCACAGTGGAGTTGCCATGGTAACAGCTTCACAGCCTCCCACTAGTAAGAGGGAAAATCCAACATTAGAAATAATCCTGTATTAGACAGGATTATGATAAATAAATACCCAGGCAATGCTAGGTTATCAGCTAGTATTTTCTAAAAATGAAAAGGTGGGGCAATATGTTTCTATTTTAATTTTTAATTTTAAGGACTGGATTAAGAAGTTATATTAATATTACACGAGAGATGCTGAATGAGGGATGCTCTTTGGTTGACCTAGTGAGTTAAAAATCTGCCTTTGTTTAGAAATAAAATCCAATTTTCCCTGAATTCAAGGTAAAGGCAAAAGGCAAAAATCAGCCTATGGGAAATTGTGTTAAAACCTTTTTCCCGATCAGGTCCATACAGATGCAGGAACTTTCCTCAGCAGAATTCATCTCTAGATGCCAACTCAATCAAGGACTTGTGTTCCCTTCCAGCCACCAACCCTGCCCTCTCTGTTTCTAACAGGGGTGTCAAACTCAAGGCCCGCGGCCCACATCCAGCCCTTGGGGTGCTTAGATCTGGCCCACAGAGCCTGCCTGGAAATAGCGAAGGAATGGCCCATGGTGCCTCTGCTAGCAAAAATGGGGTGTGGGGACTGCATGAGCCTCCCCCCGCCTGTTTTGGCCAGCAGAGTGCTGCAGGAGGCCGTCCAGGCTGAAAATGGGGTGCGGGGAGAGGGGTGCATGCAGGCTTCCCACACTCTGTTTTGGAAAGCAGAGTGCTGCGGGAAGTGTCCATCCCATCTGCTGTCTGTCCTAACTCCCCCTTCCCTTAGGCGCCCGTGGAGGACAGCTCTCAAACAAATCCAGTTTGGCACTCCTGGTTTGTAATCTTAATGAGTGCATCCTGTTTGGCATAGTTTTAAGACTTTCTTTGTACTGACTGCTTAGTGACACAAACAACATAGCCTACACTGGAACCCTGCTCGATAGAGCGATGGGATGAAGAGGCTCCAGTAGTTTATCTTCTGATGGCCGGGTTTTTGTCTCGCTCTGCAGATGTGGCACTGAAATATTTCGTAACTAGAAGGACCAGGAAGGACAGAGCACCATCTGCTGTTGTTATACATCACCAGCAAGTAGCTGGATGATTTCTGTACAGCCAGCTCCTCTTCTGAAAGGAGAACAGCTTTGCACCCACGGGGCCACCAATGCAGTGGATTTTGACACAGGGCATCGTTGCAACAGACTGGGGTCTCTTTTGCTAGCGTTCCAGGCAAGATCTCAAGAGCTTCATAACAGGGAATCTTTGGAAACTGGCTCCTGGTGTGCAACAGTGCCCTCATCTCAGTGCAACATGATGTCCTCGAAATTATGAAATCATACATCACACACACACACAACTTTCTTTCTCTATGTCATCTGAATCCCTCCTACGAGGGTTGAAAGGAGTGGTAGAAAAACAGAAGTCGTGTCCTGGCTGATGGGAAAAAGAGACGCTCAAATCACCTTGTGTTTTCTTTGATTGTGATGACTCAGCGTGTGATGGGATTCCAGGCAATGGTGGCTTATTAAATAAACCAGGCAAAGCTTCACACGGTGGCCAAAATGACCACCTATCACAAATCCTTTCACAGTAGATTTTCCGCACTGAACAGAGGCTGCATTAGACTGCTTTAAACCCTGTAATTCTACAGAATTTGTGTTACGAATAGAGTTTGACCCACCATAATTAGTAGCCAGACCAAGAGGAAAAAGTCCAGATAGTTCACAAAGAGCCAAGGTGGCACAGTGGTTAGAGTGCAATACTGCAGGCTAATCCAGCTGATGGCTAGCTGCAGTTCAGCAGTTCAAATCTCACCGGCTCAAGGTTAACTCAGTCTTCCATCCTTCCAAGGTGGTTAAAATGAGGACCCAGATTGTTGGGGGCAAGAGGCTGACTCTGTAAACCACAGAGAGGGCTGTAAAAGCACTATGAAGCGGTATATAAGTCTAAGTGCTATTGCTATGATACAATCTGAAGGCTGGAAGGGACTTTGGAGGTCTTCTCATCCACCACCACCCCGGGCCCAAGGCAGGAATCCTTATTGCATCCCAGACAAGGATTTGTATATACTGCTCCTTCCTCAACTAGACAATTGAGTTATCTGCCAGGCGTTCCATTTTTCCTCTAGGAAGCTGGAATAATGTTAAATGAAACCATTTTGGGACAGACTGGTCAGAATTAAACTGAAACCTCCTTTCAGACTTCAAGAAAAACTTATTCTCTGAATGAAATGATCTTGTTACGTACTTATACCATCCTGTGAGAAAGGTCATTTTTACCATGATTTGGTTAAAAAAAATACCGATAGATGGCAATAAAAATGATTACTATGTGAATATTCTGTACTGCCAAATGTAAAAAGATTTCTTTTTGTAACACGATGAATGAAGATTATACCGAGTTGTATTTTATTTTAAACTGTTTGTATGTTGCATTTTAAATTGTTTACTCCATTACACTAAGAACAAATTTTGCTGGAGTAAATCGAGCTAAACAAATCCAGCTAAGTGCACTCACAGCTTGCTTATTTTGCCCGTGCAGAGCAAAGGTGGAAAGCAGATGGTCTAAACACTGAATGCTACAAACACTGGATCACTGTGGTTAAGAAAGTCGGAGAAAACTAGAATGCTCAAAATGCAGTAGAGTGGTGCAGCTGACAGACGTTAAGAGGTTTAAAAATTAAATGCACATTGGGGGTGAGGCATGACACAGCTCTTGGCTCCAAATTCCATCACTCGCAACTACTTCTCATGGAAGATCAGACACCAATTCATCGGGGAACTATTAAATGCCAATCACTGTCTCGGTAAAGTGAATTTGGATCCCATAAAGCAAGCCAAACATCTCGGAGCAGCTAACAACACTGGAGACAAGTGCATGTGGAAAAACGACACATTTTAAAATTGTGATACATCAGAAACTTCCCTACATCAATGCAGGTAAAGAAGATCAAGGTGAAGACACGGGGTGCAAGATTTTAATTACAATCCTGATTTAACTTGCTACATCCCATTTTCCCCAGAGCTGGAATGAAGATCTAGGACTCCCCAAATGTTGATTTGCAGCTCCAAGCACATCTTCCATGAAGCTGTTTGAGCTGAGGACTCTAAGAAGCCCAAATGAGGTTCACTGGGACAATCACCTCACTCCACAATATAAGAGCTACTTTCACGTCAGCTCTGAATATTATTTGCCTTCTGATTTTGTTAATCTCTAAAGCAAAGTAATCTTTAAAAGGACTTCAATACCGTGTTCCCCCCCCCCAAAAAAATAAGACAGGGTCTTATTTTCTTTTGACCCTCGAAATAGGTGCTTGGCCTTATTTTTGGGGAGGACTTATTATTTTTGAGGTGTAGGAGGCCTCTTAACTGCGGCATAGCTGATCCAGAAAGGCGCTGTTTCTGGCACACTCTTGCCAGCCGTAGTCGCTGGGCCTGCTGCTCTTTTTGTGACCACCACTAAGAGAGGAAACACGGTAGCTAGGGTTTGTAGGAGGGGCTTCCAGGAGGCTGTTCTCCGTGGATGGCAGGTACATATGGGGCACGTAGGGTATGTTTCCCTCCCCCCCCCCCAGGAAATGACGGGGACCGGTTGTGCATGCATTTAAATATTTTAGGGGAGGGCTTATTTTCGGGAGAGGGTTTAATTTAGTCCATGCGCTCAAAAGCCCAGTTGGGCTTATTATCCAGGGAGGTCTTATTTTGGGGGAAATGGGGGTATGTACATCAAAATTTTGTTTTTGATTTTTTTTTAAATGGCCATGTTTCCCCAAAAATAAGACTGGGTCTTATTTTCTTTTGAGCCTCAAAATAAGTACTGGGGCTTATTTTGAGGGGTGTCTTATTTTCCCCCCATGTATGGGAGCCCCACTTCTTCTGCTTGCTCGTGGAGGGGCAAGAGGCCACGTGGCATGCCAGTGCCACCACTAGAAGGGAGGGGATGGAGCTGCCCCATGCGCCCCTCACCGGCTTACCTCAGGGCCCTGCAGCCAGGGCACCCATGCTCCCACACCTGCCTCGCCTCGCAGTGGCGGCTCTGGCAGCCCAATCCAGCAGGACCCTGAATGGACACCAGCCCACTTCTTCTGATTGCTCACAGCTGCAATGGAGCAGGAGGCCGAGTAACGTTCCAGGGCTGTAGCCATGAGGTGAGGTGGGGGTGGGTGGACCTGCCCCAAAGACCCCGCATTGGTTTACCTCAGGGCTCTGCAGCCAGGCCATCCACTCTCCGACACCTGCCTCGCGTCATGGCCACAACACCAGCACAGCACTCGTCCTCCTGCTCCATTGTGGTCGCAAGCAAGCAGAAATGGGCCACTGATCAAGTTTACACAAGGGTACTGGTGCTGCTGCCATGAGGTAGCTGTTGAGGTGTGGACGGCATAGCTGCGGAGGCCCTGAGGTAAGCCAGTGTGGGGCACATGGGGCAGCTCCATCACCACCCCACCTTGCCTTGTGGCTGTGGCACTGCGAGCAACCAGATAGAATGGGCGGGCAGCCGGCTGCACAGGCTCTTAAGTAGGACTTATTTGGGGGTAGGCAGGTAGGGCTTATATTAGGTGCACACTTCAAAAACATGCTAGGGCTTATTTTTAGGGTAGGTCTTATTTTCAGGAAAACGGGGTACATGCCAAACTCTCATTTTTCTTTTCTTTTCACCAATCTTGCTGAAGAAAACTAGATGAGAATCGTGTTTGGAAAGGACTTCTTTTAACAAGGTAAATTATTGTTTCAAATTAGGCTATGATTGAGAACAGTTCTGTTCTGCGCCCTCCACTCTATCTTTAGCCTTGTGTCATTGCTCTGGTGTTAACCTCATCAAAACATCTCAATAAGTAGGGCAGAAATTACTGAATTTGTCTTCCTGAATCCAACGCCTATCCTGAATAATTTGCAGTGACCAGACTGAAGAACTTTAAACTCTGCATTCTGTAAGTAATTCATAACCCAGGCATGAACAAAATGACAAAAAAATGAAAGCATCATTATACTTATCATAAGTATATGTTTATGTAAGTTTTCTTTAAACTGCAAAACCTCCGAAGGGCAAAAATGCTTCTATTATACTAGAGAAACAGAAGAAAACATAAAGCTGGACAGATATCTTGGAATAAACAAGCATTTTGCTGTCTCTTTTTTAAAAATATTGGTGACGAAATCCAGGATTTTTTCTTGCAACTCTTCTCAACCGGCAGTTCAGTAATTACAAAACCCCTGCAAATAAATCTTAATCAGATGTACCAAGTAGTACAATCATGTTCTTAGGTGGCATGCTACCAAAAAGCATTTCCGTCTGATCCAATGAAATCCATAAAAATGAGGAAGCATGAAATGACTTTCTTAAAAGACTCCAAGAAAATTCAAAAGTTAACCTGACATAATTTTTAAAAAATGACATGGATTCAATGATTGGTAAAACCTGTTGAATGGTTTTCATCTTCACATTGAATGAACATTTTTAAAAATAAAGGGGGGGGGGACACAATTTGGACTGTTTGAATCCAAATTTCTCTGGACATTCATCCATAATTAATAGCACTCTCTCTGTAGTTGGAGATGTTGTTCTGTGGCAATGAAGTGTTTATAAGTAGTGTGAGTGGGTGTAATAAAACCTGAGTTTGAAAACATCAGCGAACAGGGTACAAGTTATTGGGAAAATAGAAAACGTTGGCTTAATACTGTTACTTTGACAAGAACAAAAACTGCTCTAGTACTATAAAGGACTTTGAAAATCACTTAAATATGAGTCAGCCACATGCGACAGCAACCAAAAAAGCTAATACAATCCTTGGTTGTATAAAGAGAAGCATAGAATCAAAATCAGGTAAAGTATTGGTACCACTTTATAAAACCTTAGTAAGACCACAGCGGGAATACTGCATGGTACCACATTACAAAACAAAAGATCTTCAGATTTTGGAAAAGTGCAGAGAAGAGCAATTGATTAAAGGCCTAGAGACTAAAGCATATGAAGAACAATTGCAGGATTTGTCTAGTCCAGAGAAAAGAAGGACTAGGGGTGACATGATAGCAGTGTTCCAGTATTTGAGGGGCTGCCACAAAGAAAAGGGAGTCAACTTATTTTCCAAAGTACCAGAAAGTAAGATGAGAAACAATGGATGGAAAGTAATCAAGGAGAGAAGGAACTTGGAATTAAGGAGAAACTTCAGTGAGGACAATTAACCAGTGGAACAGCTTGCCTCCAGAAATTGTGGGTGCTCCATCACTGGAGGTTTTTAAGAAGAGACTGGACAGCCCCTTGTCTAAAATTGTCACGTAAAATGTCTTCTGCTTGAGCAGGAGGTTGGACTAGAAGACTCCAAGGCCCATCCCATCCCATTCTTTGTAGAAAACATGTCTATCTGCTCCAGAATAGTTTCAGTCTAGCTTATGCCAAACTGGGAATCCTCCAGATCAGGGGTGAAATTCAGCAGGTTCTGACAGGTTCTGGAGAACTGGTAGTGGAAAATTTGAGTAGTTTGGAGAACCGGCAAATATCACTTCTGGTTGGCCCCCGAGTGCGGTGGGAATGGAGATTTTGCAGTATCCTTCCCATGCCTGCCTACCAAGCCATGCCCACAGAACCGGTAGTAAAACATTTTGAATTTAACCTCTCCTCCAAATGTGTGAACAATTCTCAGAATCTTCACTCTGCAAGATCATTGCTAAGAATTCTGGGAGTTGAAGTTCATACGCCCAAACAGCACCAAGTTTTGGAAAAGCTTTCGTAATTAGTGACCAGTGTAGCCTAATCATTCTAAAAAAAAAGTCGTAAATGTAGCATTACAAGAAGGTGCAAATTTCCTTCACAAAATAGACCCAATTGCTACATTACCCTTTGCAAAGGAAATCAAAACAGAGTTTTGTTACAGTATGTGAGCACAACTCAACACATAGTACCCCTTAACTTCTTATCAACGTTTATTGTACTTTTTTTTAATGAAGCATTCCATTGGAAACATTCAGTTCTGTTTCTAAAGGTTTTGGCAAATGTTACAACCAGCTAGCAGCCAAATACCTTAATATACTCTATTTGTTCCAAGAGATTTATTACTTTTTGGCTCAACAAAGTTAAGATCCTCCAGTAAATGTGGATGACAACAACGGCTGCAGCCATTACGTTAAATTGCCTCAAGGCATAGTGCAGGACTTTTTCCATAAACCAATTTATTAGAATTAAACTATTTAGTGCTTGGAGAAACAGAGTAAATTCTTAAACTTTCCTTCCTGTATCCAGAAGAAAAATCATAGCATTTGAGGTTTGCATGTATTAAAAAAACAATGCTCTTGTAAATTAAAGTATGTTTCACAATGGTTTCTTTAGTTGTGCAGAAAAAAATGGGCCAGTTTATTGAAAAATAGAATCATAGTTCTTTTTTAGTATTCATAGCTTGGTGATCTCCAATCAGTTTATGCTCAAAAATGAGAATTGCTCTTTGGTTTCAACTTGACTCCTAGATGGAACCTGGAAGAAATATGGAATTTTATCAGCAGTCACAGAATAGATTTTTACTGCCACTTTCCTTTTTTTTTTTTTTTTTGACATTGTGGGCTTGCCTACAGTCCTGATGGACAAGCATATCCCCGCACTGACTTAAAAAAAAAAACAGCCAATGCTGGGCTGTGTGCGCCTAATTGAACAAAATTAGTTGGGCTTCAGCTTCTCTTTTGGATACTGAAGTTACGAGCTAAACATTTTTGAGGGTTGGTTGTTGTTGTTTTTTGCTACAGCTGCAATATCTTATTACAGGAGAAATCAAGTTCAAAACCATCAATTTTTATTGCTGAATTAGTGACTCCCTCAAATTACAGGCCTAGTACATTAATGAACTTCTGTTATTGAAAACTGCATAAATTGTTTTTAAAAATGATTTGTGCAGGAAACTCTAACCACAGAAATTGGCTTAGTGTTTTTAAGAAAACAAACCTTTTAAAGCATTTAATAAAAACAGGCACTTTGCCTAACTCAAGCTTGGAACATGTTTACTTCAACTTATAGATTGTAAGGACAGTTTATTTATACACCTGCACACAATTTTTGTATCTTGCATTTCTCAACTGGAAGACGCTTCACCGAATAATGTCCTCTTACTCTGACTCATCATCTTGAAAGTGAAATTCATATTAATAATAAAAGATAGATTTGCAATTGCCACCGTTTAAATTAATTGGTTTTAAAAAAATCTTTTGCACAGATGCAAAATTACTTTGCTGTATATTATCAACTGCTTTCTTAATATGAGCCAACTTATCACCGGGATGGGAAAAAGAGAGTCAAAACAGACTCACAAGTACAGATTTTTTAAACTTGAAGACTTAGTGTATGTGCTTTGTTGTTTTAGAAGCCTTAAGACACACTTCCCTTTTTTTTTTCATTTTAAAACTTCCCAACCATGATGCTAGGTAACTGGAATTTTCAGAGCTCTTTTGTGTATCAGCCGAATGACCGGTTTAACATAAGCAGCCAAGGCATTCTGAAAGTTGACCAACACTTAATTGCAAAGGGCAAAGCTAAATTATTCCATGGTTACATGTCCACATAAACGTACACTGGAAAGCAAAGATCTAGATGAGCACTGCGCTAAGTGAATAGGATGGAATTTAATAGGGAGAAATGCCAGCATCAGGATAAGAAAATGGTAACACACAAGTCTAAGATGATATATAAAAAAGATGTTGAGACTCTAAAAAGAGTGCAGAGAAGAGCAACCAGGATGACTAGGGAACAGGAGGCTAAAACATATGAAGAACGGTTGCAGGAAATGGGTATGGCTAGTCTAGTGAAGAGAAGGACCGGGGAGACAGCAGTCTTCCAATATTTGAGGGGCTGCCACAGAGAGGAGGGGGTCAAGCTATTTTCCAAAGCTCTCAAAGGCCAGACAAGGAATAACGGATGGAAACTGACCAAGGACAGATTCAATCTAGAAATAAGGAGGAACTTTCTGACAGTGAGAACAATCAACCAATGGAACAGAAGTTGCCTTCAGAAGTTGTGGGACCTTCATCACTGGAAGCTTTCAAGAGACTGGCCTGCCATCTGTCAGAAAAGGTGTAGGGCCTCCTGCTTGGGTGGGGGGTTGAACTAGATGACCTACAAGGTCCCTTCCAATTCTGTTAATCTGTAATCTATATGAGGTAGACCTTGCTTGGCAGTAGGACATCTGAAAGGGATCTGGGAGTTCCTTGTCAGTGACAACTGCACATGAGCCAGGTATACTAAAAAAAAACACCTGATATTCAAGTCATGTGAGATAATTTTTCTATTATGGCCTGGAGTGGTGGATCATCACACTTCAGAGCAAGTTCAGAGAATATAACCCCATCCAGATGGGAAAAGATCTGAAATCCAAATCCTTTAAGGAACAGTTGAAGAATTTGGTTATGTTAGCCTTCTGAAATGAGGGCTTTGGAGAGATTCATAGTAGTCTTCAGATATCTTAAAGAATGCTACAGAGAAGTCACGGGTTTATTCTACTGCACTAGTGGAAAGAACTAAAATCAGTGGGTGAAGCCTGTAAGGAAGGAGATTCAGAGTAGACATGGGGGGGGGGGACTTTGAACAGGCTGCCACCTGATGAGTCTTCCTCCCCTAATGGTTTTCAATTGAAGTTGGATAGCTACCTGCATGGAATGTTATAGCAGATCTTGCACTAACAGGGGTTTTAGCTTAGGATCCCCTCTATGATTCCCGGAGAGCCATCAAACAGAAAGAATTGAAAGGGACCTTGGAGGTCTTCTAGTCCAACCCCCTTAATTTTGGACAAATGGCTGCCAAACTCTTCTTAAAAACCTTCAGTGATGGAGAACCCACAAAAGCTGTTCCACCAGTTGATAGTTCAGGAAGTTTCTCCTTCATTCTAGGTTACTTCTTGCCTTGATTAGTTTCCATCCTTTGCTTCCTGTCCTTCCCTCAGGTGCTTTGGAGAATAGCTTGACTCCTTCTTCTTTGTGGAAGCCTCTTAAATATTGGAAGACTGCTATCATGTCTCCCCTAGTCCCTCTTTTCATTAAACTAGACATACAAACGATAAACCTATCTGTCAAATAATACACATATGTATCTATATACAATTTCTCATTAGCACTGAAACACGCATGACTGAAATGGGATGTGCATTCCTTGCCTAGCCTGCAACTGGCAAGGGAAACTCATGCAGGACCTCAGGGTTGCAACTGAGGCCCAGATGCTTCAGATCAAGATGACAGAGGCACAGTCTGCGGCCAGACTAGGTCTGCAGCTTAATTCAATCATGGAGTCCCTCTGCCTGTCCTCTTCCTCTCCCACGTTCTTGGCAGACCCTAAGCATGAGGTAAGAGCTTTAGAAGAATTTCTTCCCCTTCTCTTGAGGGAAGAGAAGAAGCTGCCCCTCTGGACAACTTAAAGCTACAGCTCCTGTCAACACAACGTGCAGTGTTCCTCCTTTCTAGCTTTGACACCTAGAATGTTTCCCTGTGGGGTGGTATTTCGCTTAACGAGTTTTTACTTCACCCCATACCTGCCAAACATCATCTGTGCCATTCGGGAGTTCGGCATGCCTGAAATAGTTCTCTTTATATTGCAACGGTGATAAAATGGGGAGGGAAAGAGGGATATTTGATAGCATTGCACTACGGATTCCAGTCAATCAAAATGCACATGATAAATTGCATTTATCTTCTGTTTCATAGCATTCCTAGACTTTTTGACACCACAATTCGTATCCATTCAGAACCAGAATCCTGCATCCTATATAAACACATTTAACAAAACGTCATACAATATTATTGCTAACTATTGACAGAAAGTTCCATTCTTTGCCATGAGGGACTACTTTGTATTATAAATCAAACATCTAAGACTGTGATTTAAGCAACAGCGCATTAAATCTCCAAAGGCAACCACAATAAACAGATGCCATTCCTGGTCCTTACTGGCTGAGACAGAAATTCATCCCTTAGACAAGCACAGAAACATAAAACCAGATTATATTGAATTATTTATCTATCAGAGATCTGAGTACATATGATGTGAAACGAAATACATTCTTTGAACTTTTCATCAAAACTTTCCAAAAAGATGCTTCAGAAGGCTTCCGCGGAACACTGTAATGCTTCAAGGCCTCCATTGAGCCCTGCTTCCGAATCTGTCTCTTCCATCTTTCAGCCTCAAACCTCAGGAATATTATGGTTAATAACATCCTCTCTTGTTTTGCGTGCTTGTTTTATTATAGTTATTTTTTTTTAACTGTGAGTTTTGTATGTGTTTATTGGTTCTCAAATTAAATGTTGTATGCCACCCAGAATCACTTCCTAAGGTAAAGGTAAAGCTTGTCCCTCGCACATATGAGCTAGTCGTTCCCGACTCTAGAGGGCGGTGCTCATCTCCGTTTCAAAGCCGAAGAGACAGCGCTGTCCAAAGACGTCTCCAGTGTCATGTGGCCGGCATGACTAAACATCGAAGGTGCATGGAGTGCTGTTACCTTCCCCCTAAAGGTGGTTCCTATTTTTCTACTTGCATTTTTTATGTGCTTTTGAACTGCTAGGTTGGCAGAAGCTGGGACAACTAACAGGAGCTCACTCCATTACGTGGCACTAGGGATTCGAACCGCTGAACTGCCAACCTTCTGATTGACAAGCTCAGCGTCTTAGCCACTGAGTATCCCCGTATCTTCCTATGGCTATACAAATAGAATAAGCACATGCCTTTCTTAGAACATCTTTTAATTGGGTCAAAGGTTTTATCCCAATAATTAATATAACGAAGGACAGAGGTGGTACCGTATTGAAAACAGCAATATCAAATGCACCTCTAAGCTATTTAAAACCAATAATAGAATAAATAATTGACTATGGGGTACCTTTGTTTTTAGACAGAGTCTTCATCAAGTTCATTCCACACTGATTACATAACAGAAGTGACATTTTAACTAAGCATGTCTGCCCGATCTCACTTTTTAACATGCCCTATTGGGCAACAGGAACTTGAGCTGTTTTCTGGATTGGCCTTACTGTTAGCAAGCCCAAAATAGCCTAACATAAGCAGCACATTTTGAAGCATTAATGAATGAGTGCAAATTTTTCACATTTTTAAAATCACACTATATCTTTCGTGAAGTAGAAGTTACCATTTGTATTCTACAAGCACCATGTGACTCTTAGTGCAGACCTACCATGTTACAAAACAAATGTTGAGGCTTTGGAAAAAGTGCAGAGAAGAGTAACTAAAATGATTAAAGGCCTGGAGACTAAAACATGAAGAACATTTTCAGGAACTGGGTATGGCTAGTCTAGAGAAGGGAACCCGGTGTCTCAGCGGCTAAGAGGCTGACCTTGTCGATCAAAAGGTCAGCAGTTTAACTATTTGAATCCCTAGTGCTGCATAACAGGGTGAGCTCCCATTATTTGTCCCAGCTTCTGCTAACCTAGCAGTTCGAAAGCACGTAAATATGCAAGTAGAAAAATAGGAACCACCTTTGGTGGGAAGGTAACAGCGCTCTGTGTCTAGAACATAGTTCCCCTCACTCATGTGCTAGTTGTTCCCGACTCTAGGGGGCAGTGCTCATCTCGGTTTCAAAACTGAAGAGCCAATGCTGTCTGAAGACATCTCTGTGGTCATGTGAGCGGCATGACTAAATGCTGAAAGTTCACGGAGCGCTGTTACCTTCCCACCAAAGGTGGTCCCTATTTTTCTACTTGCATTTTTAATGTGCTTTTAAACTGCTAGGTTGGCAGAAGCTAAAACAAGTAATGGGAGTTCACTCCATTACGCGGCGCTAAGGATTTGAACCGCCAAACTGCGGGCCTTTCTGATCAACAAGCTCAGTGTCTTATCCCAAGCTTGTTTTAGGACAGCCTAAAGTGACTGACACCAAAAAAGATTTCTGTTTCAAGCTGTAGTACTCTACTGAGGGAAGAGGGCTATTATGGACTGACCACTTCTTGCTTATGAGTGATGTTTCACTTCCACCTCAGAAAGAGTGGGAAGGCCAAAAACTGTTGGCTTGGCCAACAGACACAGGGGGAAAAATGTTCTCTTGCTGTAGATGGGCACGTTGCATTGGAGGCATACATACAAGAAGGCTGGAGTCTTCTCATGGTTGAAAACGAAGCCCAAGCCAGAGATCGTGAGAGGACAGCCCTCTCCTCAGAATCATGCGATATGGGCCTATTTCAAAAGACGGAGACGTTCACATAAGCAGAGAACAAGAAACAGATGTGCATCAATATAAACCAAAAATGATTTAACTTCTAGAATCACAGCCAGCAAAACCCTGGCAACTGGATTCGCAGTTGCATTGCCTACAATATAGATTTCTGGAGCTAAAGCTTGGCTAGTACTCCTGATTATGATGTTTGGAGAAAACTAGGGTTCTAGAGGCTGTGACAGTTTCAGATCAGCTAGCAACTATTAAGCCTATTTCTCCCTAATTAACCACAATCCAATCCATCATTGATTGCTTCCAGACACTTTTCTTCCATTGTTTCAGTGCTGAGATCATTCCCGCCGCATCCGTTCATCCTCCTTTGGCGGCTCCTTCAATCTAGAGTCAGCTTGGCAAACGCCACACCTCAGGAGCTACTGTCTACAATTTCTCCAAGACGTTAACAGAGCTACCTAATTTTATTTATTGCTGCAGTTATTCCATATCCATCACCCTGACTTGTTTCAGAAAAGCGGAGATAACTGCAGTGTAGTTCACTGTAGGATTTGGGCAGTCCCCCCTTCAGCTCAGCTTCCTCAAAAGGACACCCCTAGCGGGATACAATTAGAGGACATTCCAAAGAAAAGAAGGGCAATAAATAAATAAGGACATTTGAACACAAAAAGCGATTTGAGTAACTTAAAGAAAGTAAAGCCATTGGAAAATACATAGAAAAACACAAGAAAGTGTGTAAGATGTTGAGACTCAAGAGGGCAGAGAAAAGCAACAAGAATGATTAAGAGACTGGAGGCTAAAACATACAAGAAATGGTTAAAGGAATTGGGTATGTCTAGTCTAAACGGACTAGGGGGAGACAAGATAACAGTGTTCCAATATTTCAGAAAGACCCTTTTTGCACCAAAAGGCAAAATGAGAAACAATGGGTGGAAACTAAACAAGGAGAGAAGCAATCTAAAAATAAGGAGACATTTCTAGACAGTAAGATCAATCAACTAATAGATATCTTGACTCCAGAAGTTGTGGGTGCTCCATCACTGGACGTTTTCAAGAAAAGACTAGACAGCTATTTGTCTGAAATGGTCTAGGGCGCCACGCTAGAAGGAGACTCTATAGTGGGGAACTGGATTTCCGGTCAGCAGAGGAAAAAGGATGCCACACTAGGAGGAGACTCTATGGTGAGGAACTGGATTTCCGGTCAGCAGAGGAAAAAGGATGCCACACTAGGAGGAGACTCTATGGTAGGGGAACCAGACTTCTGGTTGGCTCCAAACCTGAACAGGGGACTTCCAGTTAGGACCTTTGTGGCTCTTTGAGTGTTTAAGGTTGCTGACCCCTGGACTAGATGACCTCCGAGGTCCCTTCCAGGTCTATTGTTCTAAGTCTCAACCTCCGAGTGGAATGGCTATGTTAACCCCTAAGCCCAATCTTAGAGATCTTAAGTTAAACTGGGCAGTTTTGCCTACGTAGTGAGGAAATCAATGTGAATGCACATGAAATCAGCATGAGTGAGGATTATGCCTTGACTAGAAACAAAATCTGGACGGAAACATTTTTGTTTTGAAAGAGGTAAATCGGGGATATCTTGGGGATATCCCATGTATCGTTCTCAATACAAATCCGAATACGAATACAAAAGCGTTTTCTGAAAATGCAAAAAAAAAAAAAACACCGTTTGTTTCTCACGTGGACATGCACACACCACCCTATGTTTCTTGGTCAGAGTGAATGTCTTAACCTAAAACAGATGTAGTTGCTGCTAAAAAAACATATTGTAATTCCGATGGCATTCTAACAAAACAAGCTGTCGAAAAACATCCACTACACATCTTGATTGGGACCCAGATAGGTTCTAATGAACTTAATGACACCAAGTAAATATTTTGAATTTACAATGAGCCCTGAAAGTGTTTTAGTGATTTGGTCATTTCAAAAGAGATTGTTGCTGTAAATTTTGCAGATTGTTTTTTTTTTAAATCCCAAACAAGTAAACAAGTAGAATATGTGGTGAGCTATCCTTTGGAGCCACAGTGACTCCAGTACAGATTCCTTCAGTTTACCCACAAAGCCAATAATCAAATAAAGCCAATTTGAAAAGAATTCCAATGTTCTGCTAAGTTCTTGACATGAAGGACCACCCATTCAAGAGAGGTCTCCTTGTTTCCAGCAGATCAGAATAAACATGGAACAGAGTCATCCCCTTTTGGCAAGGGAAGAATAAAACAATGAAATATGGCAGATTTGAGGGTTTTGGAGGGAGGACAGGAAACACAAGTCAGCATTATCTACTTGAATGAAAAAGAGAAATCTAAACAACTTTGACTCAATATGAATGTGTTTCCTTGGATGGAACAAACATCACTGGTTGATTATTTAAGATGGAAAAGAATTTATGTGGTGGACTGAGACACGGATGTACTTGGATAAGAAGCAAGACATGCAATCAAACACTTCAGCCCTTCTCATACTTTTAGTTACTTTCAATGTAACTCTAGAGGAGTGTTCACACATTACCTCTGCCTGTTCCCCTTTCATTGTTCCTCTACTGGAGAAGGACTGAAGAGGGGATAATTGCATTTACCTATTTTCCTCCCTGGAACCAGGAAGAAAGCACAAGGTCCCAGCTTTGTGGAGTTTAGCCAAACACACGTGCTGCTATGCTTCAGTCCTTCCATGTAAGGTAGAGGAAGCAAGGACCAAGGTTTGGAAGAACAAGTAGAACCGAGGCTGGGTACTATATGTTATGGATGATTTATGCACAGATATGATATACATAAAGCAATAGCAATAGCCCTTATACTTATATACCACTTTACAGTGCTTTGTAGCCCTCTCTAAGCCAGTGTTTCTCAACCTTGGCGACTTTAAGTCCAGTGGACTTCAACTTCCAGAATTCCCCAGCCAGCTGTGCGGGTGGGGGCGGGGCCAGCACGTAACGCATCCGGCCCACGGGCCACGAGTTTGTCACCCCTGATCTAGACAAAGCCCACTGTGTTCATGGTCATTCAGAAGGCTTGGGTTAGTAGTAAGACCGTTTTTCAGGCATCCGTGCTCTAAATGCATTTTCAAAAACGTGTAAAATTTCAAGAACTGGAACAAGCTTCCTTTATCTTGGGTCCTTTAGATATTCTAGACCAATTCCAAGGTTCCCGCCTTTGAAAGGCAGTAGATTGGGTTCAACCTGCCTTAAATAGAAGAGGGATATTCTGATGTATTCAAGTTTACATCATGCGTACAACATAGAAAACAACAGATGTTCAATAGCAATAGCACTTAGATTTATATACTGCTTTACAGCCCTCTCTAAGTGGTTTACAGAGTCAGCCTATTACCCCCAACAATTTGGGTCCTCATTTTACCCACCTCAGAAGGATGGAAGGCTGAGTCAACCTTGAGCCTGGTGACATTCGAACTGCCAAATTGCAAGCAGATGGCAGGCAGCAGAAATAACTTGCAGTACTGTACTCTAACCACTGCGCCACTATGCAATCTCCCCATCTCAAAGTGGCCATGATTGCACCCCCAAATTGAGTATTCCTTTAGTCCTGAAGAATAATTGCAATAATTGCCACGAACAGGTACAATGGTATCTTTTTCTGACCTTGAAATCTCTGCTTCAGATTATCTCCCTAACACAACTTCACAAAGATCTCATACACTACACGGGAAGCAGTTGTTTTGCATACAATGGCTTCATAGGTCCTGGCCTCTTCAGAGACATACTTCCTGGTCAAGATGACCAAGAATGAATAAGTAAAGAGTTCAGTTTCTTGGCTAATAACACTAGGAATTGATTATTGAGACTGATGATGTTACCTATTTGGGCAACGAAATGTCTGCAAAAACCCCCACCAACCTCAGAGGAACCACAGACTCCACTGTTCAATGCTCAGCTAGGCAGATTCTCTTCTATTGATAGCAATTGTTTATCATGCAATCTTCATGGTTTGCTCAAGCACTTCTGGTTATGATCCATCTTAAATGTGAGTGGTTTTTTTTCTATCACCGTAATTAAGGATCAGACTTTCAAAAATACCCAGTAACATGTATGATAGAAGTTATGCAAGATTTTGAATGAGTTCATTTTTTTCTTGGCCAAATGATAAGTTCAAGATCTAAAAATAAAAGGGTATTAAAAAACCCTCCAAGAATTCTATAGAAAAACAATAACACCCCAGCAAAAAGCAAAAAGCTGATTGTAAGACGCTACTGGGAAAGCTCAAGTTACAGGCAGTTAGCAAGCAGGAAAAGTGCATAGTTCTTCCCTGTGTTTATTTATGCATTTAGAAATATTACTGGGAAAAATTTAAAGGTAATTTTTTCCCCATTACTGGAATCTGGAGGATGCATTTGTTCCTTTCAAATGATTGCAAAGTTCTCTTTTCAGGCATGCATGAGATTTAGGCCCAAGATTTCGTAGCCCAGATGAGCACAAGGACATTTAGACAGCTTCCTCCAAATTCCTAAACTTCAGCTCCACCAAAAAATATCTGGCAATATTGTGTGAGGTTAGGAACCCAGGCAGATGGTTCTCTGGATAGACAGAAGGTTCAAACAGGAAAGAAAGAAGAAAGGGACAGGGGGAGGGAGGAGGGAGGGAGGAAAAGAGGGAGGGAGGAAAGAAGGAAGAAAGAAAGAAAGGGAGGGAGGGAGGGGGGAGGAAAGAAGAAGGGAGGAAAGGAGGGAGGGAGGAAGGAAGGAAGGAAGGAAGGAAGGAAGGAAGAAAGAAAGAAAGAAAGAAAGAAAGAAAGAAAGAAAGAAAGAAAGAAAGAAAGGGAGGAAGGAAGGAAAGGAGGAAGGGGAAAGGGAGGGAGGAAATGGAAATACATAAGTATAGTAATTTCTTCTCCCCTTGATGCTTTTTTCCACACAAGCACAGGAGATTCAGGGAAAAGGAATATTTGCATTCCTTAAGCACTCATGTAATGTTCTGGCATAGAGTTCCATGAATGGAAAAGCACATTTTTTGGGCTCCCCCATTCACAGATGTTGCTGCAGCAAATTCCCCCTATACAGATTATGCTGCTCATCTGGGAAGACACCCTCCCTGCTCCGCCTTGCCTGCACTTTAAGGATCCAAATGAAAAGGAATGCTTTTAGCAATGCATCAGCCAAAACACCTTGGATATCCTAAGGGGCAAACATTCACAAACCTTCTCGACATCTTCCCTGGGGCTGAAAAACTAGATTTTCTGTTCTCAGAACTTGTGCATCACAAAAACAGTTTGGCAATTGTGGGTTGCTCTCAACCGCAACCCCTCCTTTCAACACTTCTTCCTACAAAATATGGGAGGCAGCCCGCTGGACAGTTGTGGTCTTCACACTGTGTTTGGACAGGAGGAAGAATCCTCTGACTTTGAAGAGTGTCGCAATGAGAATGCTTTTAAAAAGATACAGATAAACAGAAGAGACGTCTTGAAGAAGCACACTTAACTGGTCCCAAATATGTTTTTTGCAACACTGGAAGAATTAATGAAAGACCAACCCCAAAAATAAACCACCAGATTCTCACCCTGTTTCATTATTCCCTCTTCGGATATCTTACTTGTCCTGTTTTGCATATTCCAGGGGTTGTCAAACTCAAGGCCCAGGGGCCAAATCTGGCCCATGGGGTCTGTAGATCTGGCCCACAGGGCCATCCTAGAAACAGCGAAGGACCAGACTGTGGTGTCTCTCTCAGCGAAAATGGAGCTTGGGAGGGCTGCATGCGGTCCCCCCTAGTTCCATTTTCACTGGCAGAGGGTTGCAGGAGGCCGTCACAGCTGAAAACGGAGCTTGGGAGACTGTTTTCACTGGCAGAGTGCTTGGGCCACCACAGGGCTGCCCTTGACACGAGCGATGTCAAGCTGGCCATGCCCACCCGGGGGGACATGCCCCCTGTTGTCCCCTCCCCCTGAGCTCAAACACAACCCTGATGCAGCCCTCAATGAAATCAAGTTTCACACCCCTGGTCTACCTCTTCTGCATCAAAGAACTGGTTCTCTCTGCAAATCTACCTTTTGGTTATGTGTAGGGACAACTCCAGGAAAATAGTGCAGGCCGAGCTACAACAGTTTCTGTGAATATGTGGAACTAGAACGTAGCTTATAGCAGCTCTCAAGAAGCCGTGGGTAGAAAAGGAGTAGGCCATGCCTCCTCCTCTTACAATGAGACAGCTGTTGGTGATCACCGTGCTTGGGGTGGGCTTGGGGTCATTTCTCGGCTCCCTTCACCAGGTAGCTCACCCTCCATGGCATTCGGTCAAGAGCCATAGAACTGAGCCAAAAGTTTTGAATCTTCCAAAACAGGGTATTAGCAGTCCAATACAGAACATCTATCTCCATGATGACAAACCTGTGGCACGCAGAGCCATATCTGCCAGCATGCAAGCCTTCAGCTCCAACATTCATGCACGCACTGGCCAGCTGATTTTCAGCCTTCCAGAGGGCTGGGGGAGGCGGTTTTTGTCTTCCCCAGGCTTCAGGAAAGCACCCAGAGCCTGTGGAGGATGAAAAACGATCCCACAGGCCCTCCCCAGGCTCCGGAGGCTTTCCTGAAGCCTGGGGAGGGTGAAAACGGCCTGCCCAGCCCCCTGGAGGAAATACCAAGCTCAGCTTGGAAATCAGCAGTGTGGCATGCATGTGGGGGAGCGTGGGGGGTGGTTTGTGCATGCATGTGCATGTGGGGGCATGCTTTGCATTATGGGTGCTGGCACGCACTTGCGCTACCGCGTGCGCTCCCTCACATTTTTGGCATCTGACAATAAAAAGGATAGTCATCACTGGTCTAGCTAGTAGCAATCCCAAAACAATTCTGAGCAATGGGATGTAATGCCACATCGTATTCAGTAATGGGATGTAATTTCATTGTTAAAATAGTCTTTGTATTCATCTAGACCAGGGGTGTCAAACTCGTGTCATCACGGTGGTGTCACATGACGTATCAGGACTTCCCCCTTTTTACTAAACTGGGCGGGGGTGGGGCCAGCACGTAATGCATTTGGCCCATGAGCCATGAGTTTGACATTCCTGAACTAGAGAAAACCCACTCTGTTCATGGTCATTCAGAAGGCTTGGGTTGGTAGTAAGACCGTTTTTCAGGCATCCATGCTCTGAATGCATTTTCAAAACATATGTAAAATTTCAAGAATTGGAACAACCTTCCTTTATCTTGGGTCCTTTAAATATTCCAGACCAATTCCAAGGTTCCCGCCTTTGAAAGGCACTAGATTGGGTTCAACCTGCCTTAAATAGAAGAGGGATATTCTGATTTATTCAAGTTTACATCATGCATACGACACAGGAAAAGGGCGTTGGTACTTATCTGATACGCCTCTTCTCATAGTGGGGGAGGAGTATCCAGGATGGGTTGACCTTGTCCTCTCTTGATTGGACTGAGTCAGATAAGTTCTTTTAGCCACGCCTTGGTCACGAGGCTCCACCCATTTATCGGCACAGAACTCAATCCAACTCGCTGTGTCATCCACTCTAGACTTTATTTTCATTTCAAACCTTTATTTATTACTTCAACAGAACAGTTCAACAAACAACATAACAATTTCGCAACATACCCATATCAGGGAGGGGCTGGATACTCCTCCCCCACTATGAGAAGAGGCGTATCAGGTAAGTACCAACACGCTTTCTCCATAGTGAGGGGAGGAGTATCCAGGATGGGATGTACCAAAGTCTACACGTCCCTAGAGAGGGCTACACATTTGAGTATATGCCCAAACTTATGCCTGGTGAGGCGTGTCCCCCACACTGTGAACAGCCTGCAACACCCTACGTCCGAATGAGGCTTCTGCAGAAGCAAAGGAGTCCAACTTGTAATTCCTCATGAATGGTGAGGGGGGAGACCCCGTGGCTGCCCTACAGATCTCAGATAGTGAGGCCTGCATGGCCCAGGCCACTGAAGTGGCCGCACTTTGTGTAGAAGGCGCTGTGATGGAGCTGGGTGTTTGCAGACCCTGTGCCTGATAGGCAGAAGCAATACAGGTTCTTAACCACCTGCCTATCATGGTAGAAGTCACCTTGTTCCCCAGGGACCCTGGCTGGAAGGAAATAAATAGGGCTTCCGACTTCCTGTTCATCCTGATGCTTCTGAGGTAAATCCTCAGAGCCCTCCTCATGTCCAAGGTGTGCCACTTCCTCTCTAATGGGTGAGAAGGGTCCGGGCAGAAATTGGGCAATATCAGCTCCTGCGAGCGATGGAAGAAAGAACACACCTTGGGTATGAAGGAGGGGTCCAACCTTAGCACCACCCTGTCCTGGTGGAACACAGAGAGATATTCCCTGGTAGACAGAGCCTGCAGTTCGGATATCCTCCTGGAGGAGGTGATGGCCACCAAAAAGGCCACCTTAAGTGTCAGGAACTTCAGAGAGACAGTACATAATGATTCAAACTGAGGGCCTGTCAGAGTGTCCAATACCTTGTGTTAGTCCCAGGAAGGGTACCTGTGCACCGTGGGTGGTTTAAGAATGGAGGCCCCCTTGAGGAACCACCTGACCATCAGATGGTGAGTCAGTGTCTGAGATCTACCGCACAGGAGTACCGATGAAATGGCCAAGACCTGTCTCCTAATCGTGTTGGGAGCCAACCCTCTGTCCAGCCCCGCCTGAAGGAAGTCCAGAACTTGTGCAACAGTGGCCCGGACCGGATTGTGGCCCCTAGAGATGCTCCATGTTGAAAAGGCCTGCCCTGTAGGCTGAAGGGTCTGCGAGCTGCCTGGATAGTCTGTATAACCCTAGGGGAGAAGTGATCTTCCCTCAGGATGCTCCGCTCAAGGGCCAAGGACTCTCCTCCCCCTTCTTTTCAAATGGCGCTGTGCGGCAAATACAACAGCCCTGCCAGTCAGGGCTTGAAAAAGCGGCGTGTGCTACAAAGAGCTGCCGTGCTGTCTCCTGTGGCCTCCTGCTATTAACAGCAGCTCGCTGAGAGCCTTGCCACCCCCTCCTCCAGCTGCTTTCCTTTCTCTTCCTTAAAGGGAAAGTTTTTCCTTAAAGGGAAGACCTTCTTTAAAGGGAAAGCCTTAGCAGCGATCTGAGCCTCGTTGCCCTGTCTGGGCTTCTCCGGCTAGTCAGGCACTCAGAAAAGGATTGAATAGGACTTGCATAAATCGTGATAGCAAGGTTGCCGGAATACAGGATGACAAAGCCCGAGGTGTCAAAGGGAATCCTCACCTGGAGGGAGGGGTCCCCTTCTGCCGCCCTGCCAGGTGAAGAGAAACCTGCCGCCCTGCCAGGTTCCAGGCTGTGGGGGTGGGGTCTTCCTACTGCTGGCCTTTTGGCCGATGTGCTCCAATGCTTGGTGCCTCTGCCTTTCATACTTGGAGCTAGGCTTGTGGGGTTTGGATCCACAGCCTGCCTCTTTAGCCCCCTTGGTGGAGATGTGCTTCCTTTTTGGCCTTTGTCTTGCCTCCCCCGCCCTTGGCTGATGCCTCCGAGATGTTTTCTAACCTTTATAAGGGCTCCTCAGTGCCTCTGGTGGTTGCTGGCTGCAGGGCTGAGTGCTTGGCTCCTGCCGGCCTCCTCTGAGCTGCTGGGGGCCCTCATCTTGGACCACGTAGTTTCAAAATGGCTCCCGGCTCCAAATTCAAAAAGCTCCTCTTTGCTGGAGCACGTGGAAGCGGCTTGTGCCTTTGCAGGCTGCTGCGTGGCTTCTGCTGCTGCTGGGGGCTCTCTCTCGCCTCCCCCTGCCTCCTGCAGCTCTTTCTGAGCCTCTCCGGCTCTCATCTTGTCCTCTGGCGATCACTGCCAGTGCGGGCACTGCTGGGCGTTTTAAAATGCCGCGGTTCGTGGCTCAACCCCTGAGGGGAGTGGTGGAACGGTCCAGCGCCCTTAGAGCCTCCTTGGGCATTGCCCTTGCTGCACAAGCCTCTGCGGACCTCGCTTGCCTGTCTTTGGTGAGAGTCCTCACTTACTGCCCTGGGTCTTGCTCTGTGACCTGGGCTGTGCACCGCCTTAGCGGTTGCTACGTGGGCTTTCTACACCCGCTGGGGGTTTCCTCAGCCTCTAGTGATTGATCAGGCAGCGTGGAGGCAATTTCGATCACTTTTGCAGCAATTTTTGCAGCAAAATTTTTTCCTTTAAGTTTCTTCAGTATCTCAGGATGAACACAGCTGTCCGTTGATGGACTGAGTCGATAAATGGGTGGAGCCTGGTGACCAAGGCGTGGCTAAAAGAGCTTATCTGACTCAGTCCAGTCAAGAGAGGACAAAGTCAACCCATTCTGGATACTCCTCCCCTCACTATGGAAAATAACAGGTGTTCAATAGCAGTAGCATTTAGACTTATATACTGCTTTACAGCCCTTTCTAAGTGGTTTATAGAGTCGGCCTCTTGCCTCAACAATCTGGGGCCTCATTTTACCCACCTCAGAAGGACAGAAAGCTGAGTCAACCTTGAGCCTGGTGGGATTTGAACTGCCAAATTGCAGTCAGCTGGCAGTCAGCAGAAGTAGCCTGCAGTACTGCACTCTAACCACTGTGCCACTGAGGCTCTTTGGAAAGAAGAAAGGTTCCAGCTGTCAAGGTTCCAAATAGCATCAAAAATTAAATCAGAGTCCAAGGCAAAGTATTGCTCAAAGTTCCCATTCATTAAGAGAGCCATGTTGGCACGTCTGGGAAAACCCGAATCTGAAAGCTTCCCAGTTTTCCCCATCTAGTTGAAAGTTCAAGATCTTCCCCCAACACCCACAAGTCCATCACATGGTCCAATCTCCCACCACCATGCTGGCAGTTCCACCCATCCAGTTCTGGTCAGGTGCAGAGGTGCAAAGACAAATGATGACCTTGGCTTTCTAGAAAGAATTTTGTTATGGCTACATAGTATGTAACCCCATAGTATCCCCCCTCCCATTTTCCCACAATAGAAAATGCATAGTAGAATAATCTAGCATTCTACTGTGTAGAATAATGGTGTGGCAGATCCAAAAGAAAAGATGGCTGCAGGCCTGACACCAGCATTGGTGGAAGAAGGTTTTTTTTGATGTTTCAGTTTAGTGCACCTCTCTCACACAGCTAGCTGTGTTACTTCAGATGCTCCTTCAGATTCTGCAAGATGACCCCCCAACAGAACTGAATGACCTCTTCCAAGTTTCCTCTCCTTCCCCTCCCATTTAAGGAGGAGAAGATCACATCTTTGAACCCTGGAGGAATTCGGCTTGATGCAAAAACACACAGCGCAGCTGATGACATACCTAGGCATATGTTGGTTGTCATGGAGACCTAGCAAGGAAACCTGCCAAGAGTCATACATGCATGTCCTGGTGAATGACTAAAAACCCCCAAACCTATACTTTATACCTTGGGAACCAAGAAAATGCTTTAAAAAAAAAGATTATGCTGGCAGCAGCTCACAGGTCTCTCCATATAAAGCAAGTGATCTTGAATTCTCTCTCCGTTCATGAGTCCTGATTGACTCCAGGCATACCAAGTGAGAGGACCGGGCTGCTTAGCAGGTAGCCATGGAAACCAAGGGACCCACTGCTAGCCTGCAGCAAAAGCCGGGGAGATAAGGCTACAACCACACAGTTTAGATTGTTTTCACAGCTGTGGCTTTCCTTCGTTTCGGATCAAAGTAGTGAACAACGTCTTTCCCTTTTAAGGGGCTTGGAAAATATTTGGCTTGATTGCAGAAGAGGGTAAACATTTGTAAGCACAAATAATGAGATCATGGCAGAGTCCAGGAAAGGCAGGGATTGCTTATGGGAGCTCAGATGACCCTACGTCATTTCTGAGGGTCTGCGACAGGTTCTGGTAGGAGGGGCAGAAAAAGCACCATCCATTCTCAGAGCTGGACAGGGCCTTGAACAAAGCATGTTATAGTATCCTTTGATCTCAGGTTGAGTCCTGGTGCTTTCATGGACAACCCAGGCCAGTCTTCCTGGAAGAGATCTCAAAACAATCTAAGCCCCAGAGCCCCACTGTAGTAACAGCATTGCCAAAAAGGCATTAAGAGTTGTTAACCTAATTTTGCGAAGCTTCTTCTCTGGTAACATTGTACCTCTAACTAGGGCATCCAAAACCTTTTCCAATCCAATTCTCGAATACAGCTCGTCTGCCTGGAATCCACACTGTATATCAGACATTAACACAATTGAATGAGTCCACAGGTATTTCACGAGAAGAGTCCTCCACTCTTCTACTCACAATAGAATTCTCTATGCCACCAGGCTTGAAATTTTGGGCTTGGACAATGTGGAACGGTGTCACTTGCAGTATGATCTAAGCACAGTACACAAAATTGTCTGCTACAATGTCCTACCTGTCAACAACTACTTCAGCTTCAACCTCAATATTACATGGGCAAACAACCAATACAAACGCAAAGTAAACCGCTCCAAACTCGATTGCAGAAAATCCAACTTCAGCAACAGAGTGGTCAACACCTGGAATGCTCTACCTGACTCCGTTGTTGCATCCTCAAACCCTCACAGCTTCAAACTCAAACTGTCTACCGTGGACCTCACCCCATTCCTAAGAGGTCTGTAAAGGGGGCGTGCATAAGTGCACCAGCGTGCCTACCGTCCCTGTCTTACTATCCCTATTTATTTGTATTTATTTCTTTCATGACCATGTTTATATTTATACCTGTTATCTTGTACATCTTTGACAAACTAATAAATACAAGTACAAATAGAAGAAGGTTGCCACTGCCTTCTTCTGTCTTCATCTTCCTAATCTGGCCCATAATCCTTGACCTCTTTGGCAATTTCCCATCGAAGAACCAACCATACATGATTCTGCTTAGCTTTGGAGCGAGAAAAGGTCACTCCACTCAGCCTTTGTTGGGATGTGCTCCAACTAAAACATTGTCATCAAAAATCCTGAGTGAATGATAGCATTATTCTTTCATACCAGTGCAGTTCATAAGTCGTTCCTGAAAATATATGGGATGGCTGAGGTTTACAAAGCAAAACATCATTGCTGCTTGCACTACTTGGTTTGATACCTAAACATGAATGTGAAAAAGTACCAAAAGTTATTTGGAACGTCAATAATTTTAAAAAGTATTGAAGGATGGAATCCTTGGTGTCCTCTCAACTTGGCTCTTTACTTACAGATGTTTCATTGCCCAACTAACTTCATCATTGCTGGTGAATGTGGGGTTTGCTCACTCTTTACAAACAAGAAGATGTGATGCCAGTATTGTTGGGCATATGATTTTCTCCTTGGTAGCTCCTAAATATATTTATACACTATTCAGCTGTAAAGCACTATGAAGTGATATATAAGTCTATGTGTTATTGCTATTCTCCAAAGCACCCCCAAAGGCAGGACAAGAAGCAATGGATGGAGACTAATCAAAGAGAGAATCAATCTAGAACTAAGGAGAAATTTCCTGATAGTTAGAACAGTTAATAAGTGGAATGACTTGCCTTCAGAAGTTGTGGGTGCTCCAACACTGGAGATTTTAAAGAAGAGGTTGGACAATCATTTGTCTGAAATGGTATATGGTTTCCTGCCTGAGCAGGGGGTTGGACTAGAAGACTTCCAAGGTCCCTTCCAACTCTGTTATTTTGTTTAAACTGCCTTTAAAGTTTCCCACATGATAGTCTTTTAATGCTGAAACAATCTGAACCAAGAGCACAAGCATCAAGGAACGGAACTCAATTTTCTTGGATATCTGAGTATCCAAGGACACGAAAAACAAATGCAGAGAAAGGAGAGAAAAAGGAGAATTTTCTGAAGCTGGCCACTTGGTCTGGTATGAAAGAAATTGTTATCTGACACTATCTGACTAAGAGTGAAAATTGGACCAAGGAACAACAGCTGGAGATGACTTCTTACCAACATGTAGTTTAGACTACTGAACTTCTGAGTTCCATCCAAATGTGCTAACTCTTTCAAGTGTTTTTTTATAAGAATGTGACGCATTCTACATCTTCTAGTTTTACATATATTCCAAAAATTATCACTGTACTGGGAACAATATCCTGATTTTCCACACTTTTACATGCAGTTCTATGATCTCATTCCACTGCAATGGGAGAAGCCAGTAACTTTGAAAGCAAAGTCTTAACTCTATCTAGCTATTTCCTTTAAAATTATCTCAAACTGTGTACAACTTTCACTGTTTTTAGAAGGTATCATTTCACATGCCTGAACTGCAGAATAACATAACAGAGTTGGAAGGGACCTTGGAGGTCTTCTAATACAACTCCCTGATCAGCAGGAAATCTAATACTATTTCAGACAAATGACTGCCCAATCTCTTCTCGGAAACCTACAGTATTGGAGCACCTACAACTTCTGGAGGCAAATTGGTCAACTGATTAATTGTTCTCCCTGTCAGGAAATTTCTCCTTAGTTCAATTTCTCCTTGGTTCTTTCCTTAGCTAGTTTCCATCCATTGCTTCTTGACCCATCTTCTGGTGCTTTGAAATATAGTCTGACCCCCTCAAATGTTAGAAAACTGCTATCAGAGATGGTCTTTAGCCGGTTTGGACCAGTTTGCCCGAACCTGTAGCTGAAATTGCGGGTAGACCCACCTGCCTGCCCCAGCTCTCTGCCATTCTATTTAGGCACATTTTTGAGGCCGGGCGCATGCGCAGAAGGCAAGTGCATAAGCAAAGTGCATGCGCTAAGGCCGGGCACATGCATGGAAGGGGAAGTGAGCGGGTGCACACGGGTCGAACCAGTGTTAACAAAATGTGAAACCCACCGCTGACTGCCATGATACCATCCTTATTCCTTCTTTTCACTAGACTAGATGTATCTAATTCCTGCAACCGTTCCTCCTATGTTTTAGCTTCTGCCTCTCTAATCATCTACAAGATGTTAAAATGCTGGCATTTTAGTCACAACAACACAATTTCAAAATCATCATTTCTTCAGACATTATCCAAAGGTTGTTTATAGTGTTGGTTGTTGATGCCAAAAGCAGAGAAGAGATTAAAAACTTAAAATCAACACAAGGGATAAAAAGAGAAGAGCTGCATGTTGAAGTAGCCACTACCCCCGTGTTAAACCTTAGTAACCAGAAAATAAAGCAACCAGTTGAGTTCAAGATGTTGTCTACTTTTGTCATCTCACAAAGATCTCCTTTTAATTTTTTCCCATCCAATATGCATAAATCCAAACACTGTTCAATGATGGTCATATGAGAACATCTCATAAGTCAAAGTCTTTGCGATGGTTGCTCTCTATACTTTCTATGCTTCAGTTAATCATGCGCTGATGGTATGGAAAATCAGCTCCAATAATTTCAAAACCCAACTGAGCCATCACATTCCAAGCGAAAATGTTTGCAAGCAGCTCTTTCCCACCAAAATGAACCAAAGTAACAGCAGAACGAACTTGTCTTTAACACACCCCTACGTGGGGCTGTTCCAAATCCTATGGCCAACACAGCAGACAATTCCAGCCCTAGAGATGCCAATATCCAGATCACTTCACGTGCAGCTGGCTTTTCATCCTTTCATCAAAGGATCTCCTCACGGACATTCTATGTTTGAAGAAAATGGACCTCATAAAGCCTCATGACCTTGGGGCGGGAGGGAGAAGGAGAGAGAGGGGGGAGGGAGGAAGAGGGTGAGAGAGGGAGAGAAAGAGAGGGGGGAGGGAGGGAAGAAGGGAGGGAGGGAGACAGAGAGACCGACAGGCACACACACACACACACACACACACACACACACACAGCTCTGCTGACAAGGTACATTTTTTAAAAAAAATATTTCCATCTGTTCTGCATTGATTTTATCATCATGTCTCTCACAATTGTTTTAGTGCTCCAATTCTATGTTCAGCTAATCTGAATTTCTGGTACATTGAACGTTTGATAGAAATAATAAGTCTTGAAATATATTCATTTATGGATTTTTTTCCCCTCCTTCTGTTCAATCGTATCTTATTCTCAGAGGCTGCCTGGACAAAGATCCCTGCAGTTTTCTTGGCAAGCTTTTTCACAAGGAGTTGCCTGCTCCCTTCATCTAAGTACCGATACAGATCCAACTATTTGATTTTTAATCTTTGAGTATTTTAAAAGCAACCAACTCTTGCAGGGAGCAATTCTCGTTGTTTAGATTCCTGCCCAAGTTCACTTGCTCAGAATTTTTAAAAAAGAAGTCCACGCTTGTTTATTTCCAATATTAATACTTCCGTCAGCTTTAAGGCAGGAGAAAGCAGCTGTTTTTATTCAAGTCCAAACACCAAAGAAAATCAACGGCTTGACACAATGCGACAGGGAGAAACCTTTCCCTTTTAGACAGACAAACATTTAACCTTTCAATTTAGCTGTAAAGAGGGGAGAAAAGTCTTGAAGGGAGTGTAATGCAGCTGAAGAGGTTACAAACCAAAGAGATATCTTCATTTTTTCAATATTTAGAACAATCTCTGACACCTGGTATACCAGCTTGTTGCTAAGTATCTGAGGGACCATTGCTTGCTGGTCACATCTACCCGACCCATAAGGGCAGGGAGGCAGGGAATGCTGTAGGTCCCATCCCTGAGGGAGATAAACCTGGTGGGACCTAGAAGAAGGGCCTTCTTTGTGGTGGCTCCCTCTCTCTGGAACAACATTCCCACCCAGAGATTAGAATGGCCCCCACTCTAACAGTCTTTGGAAGGCGCTGAAGGCCTGGTTCAGCCAGAGAGCTGAGGAACGCAGAGCGGGATGGAGCCCATTAATTGGCTCGTGTGATTGGCTGTTGCCAGGGTGAGGTGGGGGTGATTTTGTTATAGTGTACTATATTAATTTATTTGAATCTTTTTGTTTGGTTTTATTGTTTTAAATGTGGTTTTATATTCTGTAAGCCGCCTTGAGCCGCCATGGGTGAGTATGCGGCAATATACAGTAAATTCAATAAATAAATAAGTCACTAGACTCTCAGTTGTGGAGTTCCTCCCCTGATTCTGCTCTTGGAAACATTGTCTGAACACAGCTGGAAGCGTATTCCTAATGTTACTCTGGTTCAGGAAGCAGCTGTTTCAAAGCCAACTTGTGCCTTCTGCAGAGTGCTTGATGTCCTCCATCGACTGAACGCCAAAGGTGATATGAGGAAATACATTTTTTTAAAACATCTAACTAACTAAGAATCAGTACATATTGATAATATTAACAACCGGGACAAGAAAAACTTTTCAATATGCATGTAGTCCTCAACTTACGACTACAACTGAGCCCCAAACTTCTGTTGCCAAGTGAGACAGCGATGAAGTGAATTTTGTGCCATTTTTCTTGTCCCAGGTGTTAAGTGAACCACTGCAGTTGTTAAAATAGTAACATCGTTGTTAAGTGGATCTGGCTTCCCGATTGACTTTG
Organism: Natrix helvetica; assembly: GCF_964273705.1. Taxonomy (NCBI): domain Eukaryota; kingdom Metazoa; phylum Chordata; class Lepidosauria; order Squamata; family Natricidae; genus Natrix; species Natrix helvetica. Next base: position 105,689,047 of record NC_138551.1, on the reverse strand, counting down.
CTGGTTGGAAAGTTGCAAAAGGGGATCACGTGACCCCAGGACACTGCAACCGTCATAAATATGAACCAGTTGCCAAGTGTCTGAATTTGGATCACGTGGCCATGGGGATGCTGCAACGGTTGAAAGTGTGACAAATGGTCAGAAGTCATTTTTTTTCAGTGCCATTGTAACTTTGAATGGTCACTAACAAATGTTTTGTAAATTGAGGATTACCTGTATTTAGGGATCAATTTACTCCCACAGGGATGGAAATTTCACTAAGTCATTTTTATGAATTGACTAGCCGATAACACGGCATTGCCCGGGTATTTATTTATAGGGGGAAATGTTCAGACCAAACATAATTTCTAATGTTGGATTTTCCCCCTTACCATCCTTGTGGAATACTGTGAAGCCGTTATCATGGCAACTCCATTGCACTGCACACTAGAAGTCATTTTATGGCAGTACAGTAGAAGCCATTTTAAGGCACAACAGGCTGTATCGTAACAGAACACCCTCCGAGGGGTTTTAGGGGTGTCTTACCCCCACAGTATTTGTTTCCAGAGAGTAAATCATCTGTGTACCAAGTTTGGTTGAAATTGCTTGAGGCGTTCCAGAGTTACGCTGGAACTTACACACACAAAGCTGTTTTTTTATATGTAGATAGAAAATAGAGAGAAGATAGATGCACAAATGCAGTACACATTTTCCCATATACATAAAACCCATGGAGAAACTGAGTTTGCACAAAGTGTCTGAGATTGTAATTTATATCTTGAAACAGGTGAAGGTACATGAACATAGCATAAGTTTTCAAGAATTACTATCAGATCAATTTGGAGATTCGCCTCTGTTCATGAGGGTTTGTTCACATCACAACAAAAAAGCAACACTTACCTTTCTTGGATTTCGCACCAATCTTCAGTTTAGAGGGCCAAGCAATCTGGGTGTTAGTTTCCTCCATAATCTGTCAAAGGACAAGAAATATTAGTTTAAATTGAAACACCTTTGCCATTTTCTATCAGACAGAAACAAGCAGAATTTGTAATAATTCTGAACTGCTGCAAAGTTGCTTTAAAATACCAAGAAATGGCTTTCAGAAGACAAGTCTGATTTAACTAGAGTGGGAAGGAACCTGATGGATCCTAGCATTTTAACTGAAACAATATCAATACATTTAAAAACTTAGCTTTTAACTGACTGTTCCCTATTAGCCTCTCAGACTTCCCTGAATTTGCTATGGCATGCCCTATTTTTTGCCAACATTTTCTTAAAATTACTCACAATTAATCAGTAACCGGGCAGGCTTATTTTGGCCCTGCAGAATTGTGCTCTGATGCCCAGTTCACAACTTGGCTTTGAAAGAGTGGTCTGATCATCAGCTGGTGGGAACAATCACCAGCACTTCACTCCCCAGTGTAATAACAGAATAACAGAGCTGGAAGGGATCTTGGAGGTCTTCTAGTCCAACCCCCTGCTCACGTAGGAGGCCTTATACCATTCCAGACAAATGCCTGTCCAATCTCTTCTTAAAAGTCTCCAGTGATGAAGCATCAACCACTTCTGGAGGCAAGCTGTTGCACTGGTTAATTGCTCTATCAGTCCCGAAATTTCTCCTTAGTTCTAGGTTGCTTCTCTCCTTGATTAGTTTCCATCCAGTGTTTCTTGTCCTGCCTTCGGGCACTTTGGAGAATAGATATTCCTTCTTCCTTGTGGCAGCCCCTCAAATATTGGAAAAAGCCCTAATCCTGAATATGTGGGCACTGACAAATACAATCCAACAAGGTTCTTGTCTTCATGCAATTGGTCACTAAATGAACAATTGTTAACTCAAGGACTACCTATATCTTCCCTGATCCCACTATCACCCTAAGATTAAAACATAGAAAGAAAAGCATAGGGAGTCCCAAACCTCAAGAATATTCAAATTACTAATCCAAACAATTCAATGTAAGAAATGCAGCATGGAATGATTATTTAAGCATGTCTCTTTGAATCTCTGCATGAGTTCTGGGTCCACCTCCTTTCTAGTTACGCTTTCACGTTCTGCATTGATAACATCCCGCATTTTACTTTCTTGTACAGCATCAGTGAAACAGTAAACAACGTGAGTGCATCCCACTCCTATTTAAGGTAAGAAAATAATCCTCCATTCTCTGAACTGGAGAAGAAGTCAGCATACACGGTCGGGTTTCAAATATGGCGGTTTCAAGAAATCATGGCTATAATTATGATGAAAGAAACGGCATCCTTTGCCGATGCCTTACAGGAAAAATTTGAAAGACAAATACACACGCTGAAAAGTTTATACTTCTTTCTATTGCCTGTATCAATAGAATTCCTTAAAGCCACTATTTCCAGAGGATGGTGCCATGTGGAAAAAGTGAGAAATGTCAGCCAGGACTCAATGCTCTTTGCTTTGAATGGGTTTCAGCAGCCACAGGGTAATAAATTGCAGCTGGGAGGTAACTTCCAAACAAGGCAGTTCTACCATGACATACATCTATTCCTAAAGAACCCAAAATACAGATGTGAAATAAGAACTGTGGCAGCGTCAAGTCTGAATGCTAAATCGCTCAGGTCGACCTATTTGTTGGGAGGAAAGCTATGGCAAACCTAGGCAACATATTAAAAAGCAGAGACAAAGGCCCATACAGTCAAAGCTACGGTTTTCTAAATAGTAATGTATGTAACAGAGTTCCAAATAGCATCCAAAATTAAATCAGAGTCCAAGGCAAAGTATTGCTCAAGGTTCCAATTTTTTAAGAGAGCCATGTTGGCACATCTGGGAAAACCCGAATCTGAAGCTTCTCGGTTTTCCTCATCCAGTTGAAAGTTCAAGATCTTGCCCCCACACCTACAAGTCCATCACATGGTCCAATCTCCCACTGCCACGCTGGCAGCTTCCACCCATCCAGTTCTGGTCAGGTACAGAGGTGCAGAGACAAAGGATGATCTTGGCTTTCTAGAATTTTTTTTGTTATGGCTACATAGTATGTAATTCCTTACAACCCCCTTCCCCATTTTCCCACAATAGGAAATGCATAGCAGAAAAAGAGAACGTGTGGCAGGCCAAAGATCCAAAAGGAAAGATGGCTGCAGGCCTGACAGTGTAGCTGTGAGAGTTGGGTCATAAGGAAGGCTGAGCGCCAAAGAATTGACGCTTTCACATTGTGATGTTGAAAGTCTCTTGGACTTCAAGGAGACCCAATCAGTCAATCCTAAAGCAAATGAAACCTGGCTATTCTTTGGAAGGACAGATAGTGACACTGATGCTCAAATCCTTTGGCACCCAAATGAGAAGAGAGGACTCCTTGGAGAAGACCCTGATGTCTTCAGTCTTTCTGAAGATAAAAAGAGAAGGACAGCAGAGGATGAGATGGTTAGATTGTTTCATCGATGCGATGAACATGAATTTGGGTAAATTCTGGGAGACAGCAGAGAACAGGGGAGTCTGGCATGCTTTGGTCCATGGACTCGTGAAGAGTCAGACACAACTTAGCAACACAACAACAACTGCCTATATATCTTCAGACGTTGGAACTATATGTATCTCCCAAATTCCAAATTTGGAACTGCCTCAAAAGGAACAACCTTCTGCTTGGCAGAACTGTGAACAAGCAGTTTGGAAACTTGAACCCTCTTGCAAAATAAAAAAAAAATCCTGAATATTAGAAAAGTGGTCCAGGTAGAAGCTTGAGGCTACTTATGGTTAAAATTCAAAAGTGGACTTCAGTCTTGATTCATTCCTTCTGGAAAGGGTTGAAATGGACAACCTGGTGATCCCCAAAACAGTATCACATTCTCAAGTTTATGCAGAGTAAATCTGGCACAAGAACAGGTTTAGTACATGAACACAAGATTAACCTTTAACTTAATTCTGAAAAGGCTAATGAGCAGATCTTAGGAACCACTTGCTCGCTTCCCAGAGGGCAAGCTAGAAAAATCATTATCTTAAGTAGCTTAGTGGGTGTGTATGGCATTACTCAGCATGTTCTGTAAGACTAACTCTGGCACCCCTGCAGTGTTGAAAATCTAGTGATTCAGGCTAGTGTGAACGGGTTCCAAGTGGCACGCTTCTGCTCTTCTAACTCACTCAGCTTCCAAATGAGAAAAGGAAACCATTCAAACTTTTGTCCTATATATTGTTTGGGGACTCATACCCAAATTTTAACAAAGGCACATATAGCAATTCCCCAGGATTATACAGTCTATCCTTCATTTTCTGACACTCTTGTGGGAGCTACAGATTACCTCCAGAAGCTGAGCGATTTTGGGGACGCAACCGGGAATTACAATGGGTTCTACAGATGGGAAAATCTCATTTTAAAGAGGGAGAGAAGGGGAGAAAAGAACACAAAAGCCGAGACTTTTTGCTGCTTTCATGCTTGATAGATGACAGATAGAAATGATAATAGCAGGTTGGTCAATCAATGAAAACACAGGCAAAGCAGCTAGGTTGTCTCAGGTTGGCTGATCAACACGCAGCACTTAGATCTGCTGGTGCTATCAAGAGCTTTCTCAGCAGGTGGTAACTCTCTGTGTCTGGATGTAGAAGCTAAGTGGGGTCTGGCATCGCCAGTTCTTAGATGGGAATCCAGAGAAATAGACTAGACTACAAATCTCAAAAATATTACTGGGAGAAGGCAAAGGCATGCTAGTTATCTGCCACTGCCAAGAAAAGTACAAGGGTTCAAGAATTCACCAGGAGTCAAGAACAAATTAATGGGGACTTAATAGAACAGAGCAGAGCAGAGTTGGAAGGGACCTTGGAGGTCTTCTAGTCCAACCCCCTGCTTAGGCAGGAAACCCTACACCACTTCAGACAAATGGTTATACAACATCTTCCAGTGTTGGAGCATTTCTGGATGCAAGTTGTTCCACTGATTCATTGTTCTCACTGTCAGGAAATTTCTCCTCGGTTCTAAGTTGCTTCTTCTCTCCTTGATTAGTTCCCATCCATTGCTTCTTGCTCTTCCCTCAGGTGCTTTGGAGAGTAGTTTGACTCCCTTTTCTTTGTGGCAGCCCCTGAGATATTGGAAGGCTGCAATCATGTCTCCCTTAGTCCCTCTTTTCATTAAACTAAACATACCTAGTTACTGCAACCGTTCTTCATATGTTTTAGCCTCCAGTCCCCATATCATCTTTGTTGCTCTTCTCTGCACTCTTTCTAGAGTCTCCATGTCTTTTTTACATCGTGGTGATCAAAACTGGATGCATAATTCCAAGTGTGGCCTTGCCAAGGTCTTATAAAGTGATATTTACACTTCACGTGATCTTGATTCTATCCCTCCGTTGATGCAGCCTAGAACTGTGTTGGCTTTTTTGGCAGCTGCTGCACACTGCTGGCTCATATTTAAATGGTTGTCCACTAGGACTCCAAGATCCCTCTCACAGTTACTACTATTGAGCTAGGTACCACATATACTGTACCCGTGTTTTTTTTTCTAGCCTAAATGTAGAACCTTACTTTTTCCACCATTGAATTTCATTTTGTTAGATAGCACCCAATGTTCAAGTCTGTCAAGATCCTTCTGAATCTTAAGCCTACCTTCTGGATAGTTGGCTATTCCTGCCAGCTTGGTGTCATCTGCAAATTTGATGAATTCCCCATTCCAAATTTGATGAGTTTACCCATCCTATCTTCCCACAAGCTGACAATCTCTCTCTTCACACACACACAGCCTTTTGTTAGAAATTTGCAAGTTAATGTTACTGCATCTTTTTTAAAAAATCTACAGTAGCATCATGTTTTAGCGTAAGTTATGATTAAACTTAGAGAACCATCTGTCCATGGCATTATTTTAAAAAAGGACAGCCAGTAATTAGGAAATCATTACTTCAACTGAAAATGATCCAGTGATTAAATCATATAAGATGCTTGTGAATTTATTTAATCAAGCAAGGCAGACTATGAAAATTTAGATTACGGGTGCCTTATATAGGATTGAAAAACAGAAAATAGACAATGACAATTCAATACAATAATAAGAGAATGCAAGCCATTAAGGCTCAAACCCATTTCTGATGGGATGATCCAGCACCCTGGTCCAATGTCCAGGTAAGAAGACAGTTTTCAAGATGATTCCATTTCAGAAGGGATTGTGTTCCATAAGACAAATGCCAAAGAAAGTACAACACCTGCGCCCCACCAGATGACACTAGAGGGAATCTCCTCCTCGTTCAATCTTTGGGATGGGTTGAAATGACCAGAGACAGACAGTTTTGGAAAACGTCCACCCTAACCTAGGTCAGGAAGGGTTTTTTAAGTGGTAATTAGTACCTTGAATTGGTCCTGGAAACCTATTAGGGGCTAGTAAGACTCACAATAGTTGTGCTACTTGGGTGTGTCATGGGACAGCCATAATTTTTAATGAAAAGAAAGACTAAAGGTGATATCATATCAGTGTTCCAATATTTGAGGGGCTGCTACAAAGAAGAGGGAGTCATGCTATTCTCCAAAGCATCTGAAGGCAGGACAAGAAGCAATGGGTGGAAACTAATCGAGGAGAGAAGCAAGCTAGAATGAAGGAGAAATTTTCTGAAAGAACAATGAATCAGTGGAACAACTTGCCTCCAGAAGTTGTGAATGCTCTAACACTGGAAGTTTTTAAGAAGAGATTGGATAACCATTTGTCTGAAATGGTATACTATAAAGTTTCCTGCCTAAGCAGGGGGTTGGACTAGAAGACCTCCAAGGTCCCTTCCAATTCTGTTATTCTGAAACTATTTGCACCACTTCATTCTGAAACATTTCCATCTTATGAAAGGTCTTCAAGCACAGCCCCAGGTAGAGCACACTGCGACAGTCCAAAGAGAAGGCGATCAAGGCAAAATCTAGGAATTGGGCGTGATTATTGCGCAAAATGGATTTGTGTAAAGGTCTTCCTCGTCACATCTGCCACCTGCTCTTCAAGCAAGAGTTTATCTAACTCTGCATCCAGATTGAATTGAAGAATTAAATAGCTGACTCAGGGGGTTTGTTTTCCCAATTCCTAATTAACTGACAATTCAAATTTAATCACACTTTCGAATAAGATTTTGGCTGATTCACCCAGCCCTCCTTAGCCACATCTGCAAATGTAAGAAATTTCTAAGCTTCTTGTCATCCTGTCTTCCAAACAAGATGTAGCCATTTTAGTTTCTTATTGCACAATATTCCAAAACTCCCTCCCCCTCAGCATTTCGACACCCATCTTCCAGCCAAGCATGTGACCCTTGTGAGAAAATTCACCACTTAGAACAATGGTTGAGTTAAGCTGAGGTGACAGTTACTCAAAGCCACAGTATCATCATTCCAGCTATTGCATTCCAGTCCAGAACAGAGTGGGTTTTGGAGGGTTTTTTCCCCCTTTATCCCTAAAATCATAGGGATAACTCATGACTTTTTATTTTACACAAGGAAAAGTTTTAAGAGATTGAAGAAAACAACAGAGAGAAAGAAATGAGTAAACCATGAGCTTTTACTCCAAAGAGCTTTTCTGAAAGTTTCTCTTTCAGCCACAATACTTTACAGGCTACCAAAAATGCAAACTTCTGCAAATTTAACAATTCACACAAAGATGACAAATGCCTCAGCCTAACTGTGTCAACCAACCACAAGTCTTGCATCTCTACAATTACTTTTCCTTCCATCCTGAAATAGCAGAGCAGAAGGAACGGAAAAAGCAAGAACCGTTGTCGCCAACACTGAATGTCTTCGATTCAAGCAGAAGCCAATCATTTTAGGATTATTTTTTTTTGCTAAAACCCTTTCACCCCACCCCATCCCCCAACCCTTAATTCAGAAGCATCCACAAAAGAAAGTAAGACCAACCTAAACCACAAGGACCACATGCCTATATATTAGGAACCAAGCTAACCATAATGGAAACATAATATTATTTTTCTAAATAGAAGAACATTCCAAAGTCATTACTGGCCCTCATGGGGTGACCTAGAATTTTGGGGGCTCTGCCTAGAATTTGGATCCATATTGTGGAGCTAAACATACATTTCCCAGTCCTAACCTAAGTTAGTTAGCCCAGAGAAGATGAAGAGAAGTTACTGTCCTCTATGCAAAGGTAGGAGGCAGCTAGTCTCATGGATCTTAGATCAGGCATAACCCATCCAATGGCTTTGTCTATTGCGCAATGGGAAGGGCTGGTCATACCTATGTCCCATCTACTCTAGGTTCTCCGAGGATTTAACAAAAACAAGAACTTGTCCATTGTGTTCAGGACTCAATCCAAAAAGCATTTTCTGTTAGTTGCTGCAGGTATATCCATGAATGCAACCGCTCTTACCTTCTGGAAAAAGTCTTCTCCACTTTTCCCCTTTCCTTCAGCAGCAGCTGAAAATAAAAATGGCACACAATTAATCAGATCTACGGCAACATCCTTGTCCTTGTTTACTAACCCCTCTAAGGCAATCGTGGACATCTCTGTAGGGAGTTTCCCAAAGCAGGCTGTTCTGCCAATGAAAATAATGTTGATGCCGAAATGCACAATTGAACTGAATATTAAAAGTTTGTGAAATAGCCTAGTATGAAAACTTTTTCATGTAAATGACTAGAAGACCTTGGTCAATTTGACAATAATTCAAATTTAGAGAACCCCTTTCCCCTTTCATTTTGATGAGGACCCTTGTCATTTTCTGAGGAGATGAAATGGGCTAAAGAGCGACCAGCTTTCCGTTTCACTGGATCTCAATTTCACTCGATTTCACTGGATCAGCACCAGATTTCTCTCACTGTCCCTTTTTCAGGTTTTGGAGGCGATTCATACATGTTTATACTGCTTCCAGTGGAAAGGCTCCCAAAGATGTTTGCAAATATAAAGTACATTATAAGCCACATCGTAAAAACAATACATAAATCCTAGATCTGTGACGGCGAACCTATGGCACATGTGCCCAAAGTGGCACATGGAGCCATGTCACCTGGCACACACAGCATCACCTGTCCCTCTTCTGAGTTTCTGGCGCACATATGTGCACGATGATCAGCTAGCCTTTGTGTGTGTGTGGCAGTGCCAGTAACTGGAAGAGCTGGTCTTCCATTTTCCAGCGTGGGTTTGCATGCTGGCCAGCTGATCGTTGATAGTGCATGCGTGCCAGTAAATGGAAGACTAGCTGGATGGTGCATATGCGTGCACTGGAAACCGGAAGTTAATTTCCCGGCGTGCGCATGCCCCCTGAGCAGCTCATCTTCCAGGTTGCGGGCCAAAAACCAGCCATTTTAAAAGACTGTTTGGTTCTGAGGGAAGGCTTGCATTTCTTCCACTGTTTTTAACTTTTCCAGATTCACAATGAATCCAAAGAACTACTTTAAGTGCTTAGTTGCATGCTGTGACATCCACTTTTTTCTCTCTCCCCCCCCCCCCCAACAGCATAAAAACAACCACCTAAGACATCAAAGTCTCTTTTCTCAGCCATGGACATTTTGTTCAGTTTCCTTGAGCTGGGAACCATCTTCAACCCAGAGAAAGTTCTGATTCGTTCTCCGGAATCTCATTTAGAGACCTGATACGGTCTAATGTTTTTCTTTGACTTTCACCACTGAAGTCTTCGAGCTTCCTTCTGAGAATAAACCAACTCTGTCTGCATATTCAGGAGTATCCAATTACGGATCGCTTGCATAACGTTATTCTTCCACAAAGAGAACATTTCCAAAAGGCAGCCCTCCATCACCTCAGCCTGAAAGTGAAATTAAAACTCAGCACAACGGCACTGGGTTTCTGTGAAAAGACATTGTTGTGATTTTCAGTCCCTGGTACTTAAGCTAATAAGAGGTTAGGAGGCTCGAATTTCTTTCCATGTGGGAAAGTCAGTTTTTGCCAGACTGAAAGAAAATAATAATAATACACAAAATGCTGTTTTGAGGTAGAATGGTGGCCTTGGACATTTCCACAGGACCAAGAGGTCTCCTTGACCCAACTGTCTTTGGACATCTAAAAATCAACTGATTTTTAGAAAACAAAGTGGTAGTGCTGGAGGAAGAACTGATCTGTTGCATAGCACATTGTCTACTTCCCTGGTCTTCCTCTTCCCAAGAATAGCTCCGAGTCCCATACTGTCTCTTGGAGAAATGGATGCCTGCAGCTCAGGTGCACTGGGGACAGGTGAAATTATTTTTCTGCTTGCTCAGAAAAGGGAGGAGAGTTACTAAGAGGTAGAAAGGATAGAAAGAGCGAGGAACATGGGTGGCGGAGGCAAATCTTTGCTTCTTGTTATGTCTCTCAAAGCAACCAGAAATGGACTATCAGAAAATGGATGAAAAGTGGAATATTAAAGGGAATAAGATGAACTAAGAGAAAATGGTTAGAAAAGGAGGAAGGGAAAGAGGGATATATTAGTAGAACAAAATGAAATATGTTAACACTGTTAATGATATCTAGCTAAATAAGATGTGATAGAATTATATTTATATTAAGATTGTTAATTGTGGATAATAAACTAAGTAAAATGATTATTATATGAAAATTGAATTTGAGGATATATGCCACCTATAGAAAATAGAATAACAGGAAAATGAAATGATAATTTTGATTTACTTCTGAAGGGGCAAAAAATGATATTGTTTATGTGTTAAGAAAAAAACTAAGTTTAAGATGGAAATATGGGAAGAAAATAATACGGCTGAAATTAGGAATGGTATTATGATGAAAAATGAATTATGTATATGAGATAATGTAAAAGGGGAAAAACCTGAACAACACTTTGTTTACAAAAAGAATTTAAAATGTGTCACAAAAAATAAAAAACTTTATTTGCAAAAAAAAGCAACCATTCTGTGAATGTGTATGCACACTCACAAACACACAACTGAGAGAGCAACCGTTTTGCAAAAGAGCCACAAATTTGGAGAGGGACTGTACTGCACATCTTAAAACTGAAAAACCAAACTAAAAAAAAAATTCTCATAAGCAAACAGCAACTTCAGTTTTTTAAAATCCCAACAGGGGAGAAGTTAGCAAACCAGAAGAGTGCTGGATAAATAGTGGGGTTTTCTGGGCAGTGATACTGACTCTTGGAGGGCTGGAGAAACTGGGTGTTTTCTAACCTCAAAAGGTATTCTTGTCTTCCAAAATACACTCCTGGATTCCACAAAGAGGTAATTGGAAACCTAATTTCTTTAGAAGGAAACCAGCATGGAGTTAATAACCACAATAACATAGATATGGGGAACTGACACCAAAATGCCCAATGTTCAGTACCTATTAACCTGTAACTCATTGTTCATTTATCTAAGGATAGTTGAGTTGACCACATTTAGAGAGCCAAATGATCAACTAAAGTCTCAGCTAGCAAGTTGGGATCAAAGTTCAAATCATTAGGGGTGACATGATAGCGGTCTTCACAAAGAAGAGGGGGTCAACTTATTTTCCAAGGCACCTGAGGGCAGGACAAGAAGCAAGGGATGGAAACTCATCAAAGAGAGAAGCAACTTAGAAGTAAGGAGAAATTTCATGACAGTTAGAACAATTAATCAGTGGAATGACCTGCCTCCAGAAGTTGTGGGTGCTCCATTACTGGAAGTTTTTAAGAAGAGACTGGCAACCATTTGTCTGAAATGGTAGAAGGTCTCCTGCTTGAGCAGATGGTTGGAACAGAGGACCTCCAAGGTTCTTTCCAACTCTGGTACTCTGTGTGAAGAACCTTCAAAATACTATGGGGGTGGTAGGTTTCCAAATTTAAAAAGAAAATTAAAAAAAGAAAGAGGAATAAAGGTTGTTGATTCTATAAATATAAGATTATATGGTGAGATGATCATATGATCATCCATTTGGTGGCCTGCAGCCATTTTTAACCAAAACATCCCTCAACTCTGGCCATCTTGGCTCATGAAAGCATGTCAGAATTGGATTGGCAGAGGATGGCGGAAAAAATGTTTCCCTAATTATTATTATTTATTTTATTTATTAAATTTGTTTGCCTCCCATCTCATTTTGAAGTATCTCTGGGTGGCTTAACAGCATAAAAATATTAAAATAATCAAAAATAAATATTCCTAACACAATGAAATGGAAGGACAATCAAAGTAAAATCATAGTTACAAGATTGGGGGTGGGGTGGGGGCTCTTAATTAATCAACCATTATGAGACTCTCCCATTGGGGCCCCAAGACATCTGGTACTTGTTCTGTTCCCCACAGAGAAGGTCTTTAAATCTGGGTAAGAAGGAAGGAAGTTGACAACATGGATGTATTTCAGTCAAATATATCTGGCTCTGACTGATGGATCCTCCCCAAGGACCAAACTGGGAACCAACAAACTCTTTTGTCGGTTCTCCTTGTTGGCTAGAGCAGGGGTGTCAAATTCAAGGCCCAGGGACTGGATCTGGCCCATAGGGTGCTTAGATATGGCCTGTGGGGCCACCCTGGAAACAACAAAGAACCAGCCCATGGTGCCTCTGCCACCCAAAACAGAATTCACTTTTTGCTGGCAGAGGTTGCAGGAAGCCATTGCAACTGAAATGGAGCTTGGGAGCCCATTTTCACTGGTAGAGCTCTCGGGCCACTATAGGCACCCCGACACGAGTGATGTTGAGCTGGCCACGCCTACCCTGGCCCCCAAGGTCAAACACAACCTTGATGCGGCCCTCAATGAAATCGTGTTGGACACCCCTGGTGTAGAGCATCTACCAAAAGGAGGACATCAAACTGGTGTTTTTAGTAAGAGTTTGGGTGTAGCCCTCAGCCAAGATGCCATGAATGAATTCTCTTGAAGGTTCCCCTCATTAAAAAACAGTTTTTGGGAAATCTGGGGTGCTTTCTTGCTTCACCAAACTAGCTGGTACAAAGCCTGGCCTCCTTAAAGTGGTTTGCTTGCATGAGAAGAGAAGATTTCTGTGTAATGAACAGAATCTCCCCAAAGAATTCACAAGTTAGCAAAATCTGACCTAACTAATGGGCAGAGGGGCTTTTTTCTCACGTAATGAAAATATACAGGCTCCGGTTAACTTCTGAAATTTAATAGACTGAACATTTTCCCACTACAATATTTATAAAGATTATCAGACCATTTATATAAAAAAGAAAAGTACTCCATTCTATATAAATTACAGGTGCGTTCAAAACTGTATCTATTTCCACTCACATATATATTTCAAGCAATTTGCATTTCAGCTTCACTCTGATGGGTTATCATGCCGGCTTGCATTTCATATTTTTCCCACTTGTAGCCAAAGCAGGGCTGCAAATGTTCCGTCCAAAACTAACAGCACAAAGTTGAAACAGGTGTTAACGGTTATAGTATCCATGAACTTCAAAAATTTGTCCACTATAAACATGAGCAAAGCACTACTGAACATCCCTGAGACTGAATTTAAGCAAATTATTCTTAAAATTCTAAATAGGTGTTATTGCAATTCGAGTTTAAGGCAGGAGCCTATGGAATATTTCCAAGAAAAGAAAGGACTTATAAAACTATGCAAACTTTTGTGTCAAGGCAGAAATTCATTTAGTGACCATTTGAAGCTACAACAGCACTGAAAAATATGAGTTATGAGTGTTTTCACCCTTATGACGCTTGGCCTCATGATCACGTGACCCCATGATCATGTGATCGAAGATGATTGCTGACTCATATTTTTGATAGTTGAAGTTTCCTGGGGTCATGTAATCCCTTTTTGTGGCCGTCCAACAAGCAAAGTCAATAGGGAAGCCAGATTCAATTAACAACCATGTTAGTAACTTAATAACTGCAGTGATTTACTTAACAACTGTGACAAGCAAGGTTGTAAAATGGGGCAAAACTCAACAAATGTCTCCTTTGGGATGAGTTGTGGTCTATCCCCAAACATTTCAACAATGCTGATGCTAGCTACCAGTAAACAAGTCAGTAGCTTTGCATCCTGCCGGGACTCATCAGTGTCTCTCTCTAGCATTCAAAAATCATCTCTCTCTCTCTCTCTCTCTCTCCCCCTCCTTCCCTCCCTCTCTCCCTCTGTGTGTGTGTGCGTACATAACTATGGAACGCCTTGAGCAATTTCAACCAAACTTGGTACACAGATGACTTACTCTCTGGAAAAAAATATTGTGGGGGTAAGACACACCTTGGTGTGTGTGTTCTGTTAAGATATAGCCTGTTATGCCTTAAAATGGCTTCTACCGTACTGCTGTAAAATGGCTTCTACTGTACTACCGTAAAATGGCTTCTACTGTACAGCGCAGTGGAGTTGCCATGGTAACAGCTTCACAGTACTCCACAAGGGGGCTCCCTCTGGTAAGGGGGAAAATCCAACATGAGAAATTACATTTGATCTGGACATTTCCCCCTATAAATAAATGCCTGGGCAATCCTCAACTCAGCTAGTAGACAATAAAATAATTCAACTATGAAATCTCCTTCAAGGTGAGCTCAACTCCTAGGACTTCTCAGGAGGAGCCATCCTATTTTCCTGGCAAAAGTGTAGAAATATTTGCTACTGCCTTCTTTCATGACTTGCTTTTAAGCTTTCCAGAGTAGCTTGCAGCCCCTGGGATTCTCTGGTGTTCTCACATCCAAATACTAACCAGGTCCAGCTCTGCTTAGCTTCTCAAGATCAGCCAAAGTCAATCAGGAGCTGCCACCCAGATGGGCAGGTGAATGTTTAAGAGGGCTACATTCCTCTTCATTCCGCAGGCTTCCATTTGTGGTTTTGTATTTTAATTCTGTCCTTTCATCTCTCATAATTTTTCAGATTCTCTTTAGCTTGTCTAAAACGTAACTTTGGTATCATGCCAGTGTCCATGCTGGACAAAAGCTAAAGATTCAGAGATTGGGGCTAAATATATTTGAAATCTAAATTATCATGCAAAACATATTCACATAGCCTATCGAAACCAAAGAGTCACTCTTCAAAGGAGCATTTATTATATCAAAATCTGTCTTTGGTAGCAGGGAACTGAAGTCATTGCTGATGCAACATCAAAGCAAGAGAAATCATTATCGTTTATTTTTGCAGCTGTCTGGACAGAGACATTTTAAAAAGCAAGTTGTGAATTCTTGCAAAAGAGGCAATACATCTCCCCTCCACACTGTAATAGACATGGTTGGAGAAATCTTGATTCCAGGAACCCGAAATAAAAATTGGCGGAAGAGAAAAGCATGCAGATTTCAAGATTATTTTTTTAAATAAAAAAAGCTATGTCTTTTTGGGTTGGTGGAGTCTTCAGTTCCACAAATTAAAAGATGCAAAGCACCATCTCACTTGTTAAGAACCAACCTCTTTGCAAGCACACTCAAAAACAGCAGAGGTTTCCTGGGTTGACAGTCCCACAGGGAAGAAAACTAGCAGAGATTTGGCATGACTTGTAGACTTCCCGTATCTTACAAGGGTTGTAGACAGGACATGGTATCCACTGAGCTGATTTTTAAAAATTTTGCAAACGATGCACAAGTACAAGGTCTCTTCCAATTCTGTTACTGTTTACTCAAACTTGCACAATTTAAAAAAAGCCAAATTGCTGAACCCCTCCTCATAACTTCTAAAATAAACATTTATGTTTCAATGCCTTTTCGTTATATAGGACTATCACAAATAATTTAGGGCAGTGATGGCTAAACTTTTTGTTGTTGGGTGCCAAAAATGCAAGGGCGTGTACATGATAACCCGCATGCATGCCAGCACCGATAATGCAAAGCAAGCCCCCACAAGTGCATGCACGCACAACCCCCCACACTCCCCGGATCGGGAATGATCCGTTTCCAGCTTCCGGATGGCCTCTGCAGCAGCGGGGGAGTCCATTTTTACCCTGCCCAGGCTCCGGAAGCTTTCCTGAAGCCTGGGGAGGGCAAAAACTGCCTCCCTCGGCCCTCTGGAAGCCCAAAAATCAGTTGGCCAGTGCGCACACGTGTGCTGGAGCGTGCTACCTGTAGCACATGTACCATAGGTTCGCCATCACAGATGTAGGGCTTTATGCGTCTGCCTAACATAAATTAAACCGTGAACAGGGCAACGGTCTTCCTACATTCATGCAGAGTTCCTGAAGGCCTCCTTTCCATGCTCCCCAACCCCTCCCAACTGCCACCGCTGGAAAATTAACAGCACCGTTTCCTGCCACTTTGTGGTCTACACATGAAGCCTTCTCCAAAAAAAGAGGGTAAAAGTTCAGTCTTCATCCATGTATCAACCTTCTCCTTCCCTGCCTGTCTCCCCCCTCCAAGATTGACTGAAAGTCTGAAGAAACATTTCATTTTGGGAAAACCTTCCATGCCAGTATAATTGCTAAGACAAACAATGTAGACAAAACCCTCCTTCCTTACATGCTCACCCTCATGGCAAGAGAAGAGAAGCTTTCAGAAGCCACAAACCAGAGTTGGGATCCATAACTCTTTCTTGGGAGAATTTGCTTACCAGGGGGATTTTAAATATGTATGAAAACAAGGCTGAGTCTTCTTAGTATAGAATGCTACCAGATGAAGAAGCAAAAAGAAAAAAAAATGAAAATAAAGCTACAATTTTATTCCACTTAAAAAAGAAAAGTCTAGCACAGTGTTGGCAAAACTTTTCAGCACCAAGTGCCGAAACGGGCATGCGCACGCCTATGGGGGAGCACCAGAAACTGGAAGAGCAGTTCCCCGGCTCCTGGGAACATGAGCTTCTGGTTTCCACATGTGCATGCAGACCAGTCACCTGCTCTTCCTGTTTCTGGTGCTCATTGTGTGTGACGACCAGCTGACCGACAGGCAAGCGCATGCCAGAAACTGGAAGCTCAGCTTCCCTGGGTACGCATGCACGCCAGGGAGCTGCTCTTCCAGTTTCCTGCACTCCCACGTGCACAAAGACCAGCTGGCCGGCGCCCAGAAGAGCAATGAGCAACAGCTGGCATGCCCGGAGAGATGGCTCTGTGTGCCACTTCTGGCATGCATGCCATAGGTTTGCCATCACAGATCTAGCATTACAGATGTATTATGCTTGTCTGTATGACTAAAGAAGGCACCCAGGATACAGAAATCCTTTTTTGTTTTTAAAATTATTGTTTGAAGTTTATCCTTCTTATGCTGCTCTGTGACCGCAAGAAAGATTTGATTGACTGGGATCCAATCTAATCCTATTGGGAATCCAATCAATTAACTGAAGTTAACTGATGTCCCTCATGGGATAATACAAATTAGAAACGCCATCCTTGATTTTCAAAAACGTGGCAGGTGAGACCTTCAATATTTATTGCCTTCAATGTCTGAAAGCAGCCCTAACACATTGAGAAGGACAGCTGTTTTCCATGACTGCCAAAACCCAACTTATTGGAAAAGGGCAGAGAATTATTCTGACACCAATCTTAGATTTGACGCAATTACTACTCTTTTGAGGGAGCACCACTGATTAGGGCAATGTCGGGGACAGTCCTTCAACCCCAAGGATAGGTGTCAAAGGAGCCCAGCAAAAATCTGGCCCCTCCTGCTAAAAGGCTATTCCCCAAAGAGAGTGCAATCCAACTGCATTGCTGCGACCCATTCTACGTGGGGCTGGCCTGCTGAGAAGCTTCCTCTGTTGCAGAATGCAGCCACATGTCCCATTATGGGTGCTGGTCATTCAGAACATGGGCTGCAGGGGTGAAATTTGACCGGATCGGAACCGACTCGGGCAAACCAGTAGGGATGATTTGTATTGGCTCCCCAAACTGGTAGAAGTCACCCCTGGTTGGCCCCGCCCATGCCTGAGTCACCGCTCACCTCTTCCGGCTGCTCACTCGGCCTTTCCAGTCCCTCGACCCACCCACCCAATTCGAACATTTCTTCCTCCATTCACAGTGGAGCTGCTGCAGCCTGTCCCTTTAAGGTAGTCCCTGGGAGGGAGGGAGGAAGCGAGCCGGCAGGGGGATGATAAAGGGAGCAGCAGCTCCGCTGTGAGTGGAGGGAGAAACTTTCGGATTGTCTCTGACACAGAATTAAAAGCAGCAGAGACAATCTGAATGTTTCTCCCTCCATTCACAGCAGAACTGCTGCTCCCTTTATGGTCCCCCTGGCCCTGACCCCCTCCCTCCCAGGGACCACCTTAAAGGGACAGGCTGCAGCTGCTCTGCTGTGAATGGAGGGAGAAACGTTCGGATTCTCTCTGACACAGCATTCACAATGAGCCTTTCTCATGCTCAAGACACACAGTTTTTCTACTGGGTTCTATGGGCGTGGCTTGGTGGAAGGGGAGGTCCTGTGACTGAGTGGGCATGGCTGTGAGTGACATCGAGTTGGCCATGCCCACTCAGTCACAGGACAACCCCACCACCAAGCCACACCCACAGAACCGGTAGAGGAAAAAAGTGAATGTCACTCCTGATGGGCTGCCCTGCTCCATGCACTGCACTGACTACCAGTTGGTTTCCAAATGCAGTTCAATATGCTGGTAGTTACCTTTAAAGCCCTTCAGAGAGTTTGGGGCTGGGTTACTTATGGGACCACTTCTCCACAGTGGGGTCCACCCCCATCCTGTTACATCCAGCAGGAGAAGCATCCGGTGAGACCCAGGAACAGAGCCTTTTTTGGTAATGGTACCCGCCATGTTGAATATCATCTCTCCAGAGATCAGACTTGATGAGTGGTGTGGTGGCCTAGAGATGGAGCTCTCACCTCACAATCAGGAGGCTGTGAGTTCTATCCTAGGTAGAGGCTGATATTTCTTTCTCTGGGCATACTGAGAATATATCTGCTAAACAAAACTCTGCATTGGCAACAGGAAGGGCATCGGGCCAGTAAACATTCAGTTCCATTCAGTTGCCCAGAGTCCACCCCAAAAGGGATTATGGGGTCATTAAAAGAGGATGATGATGATGAGAGATCAGATTTGATGTGGGCCTCCTGGTCTAAGACTTGATTTTGTCATCAGGCCTAAGTCCCTGATATTAGCGGTGCGTGTTGCAGGCTACTAAATATTATAAAATAAATATTTTATGCTATTTACATTACACGTAATTCTCGATTTACAACAGTTCATTTAGTGACCATTCAAAGTGACAATAGCACTGAAAAAAGGAACTTATGATCATTTTTCAGACTTATGACCGTTGCATCATCCCTATGGTCGTGTCATCAAAATTCAAATGCTTGGCAAGTGGTTCCTATTTATGACAGTTGCAATGTCCTGGGGTCTCGTGATCCCCTTTTGCAACCTTCTGGCAAGCAAGGTCAATGGGGAATCCAGATTTACTTAACGACCATGTTACTAACTTTAACAAATACAATGGTTCACTTAACAACGGTGGCAAGAAAACTCACTTGGCTAATGTTTCACTTAGCGACACAAATTTCGGTCTCAACTGTGGATATAAATCAATGACTACCTATATTTTCCATTTTGGTTATTGCTTTTATTCCATTTTTTATTCATCAGCTGCCCAGAGCTACGTTTATGAGATGGCCAGGTGAATTTGTAATATAATAGGATATTAATATATGAAAATAAATAAATCCAACTGCCCATGTCCATCATGCATTTCTGGGCAAATTGAAAATAGCTCCTTATTGATTGATTGATTCTTACAATGGCCATACATTTAACCTAGGGGTCCCCAAAGTTGTGCAACTTTAAGACTTGTGGACTTCAACTCCCACAATTCTCCAGCCAGCTGGCTGGAGAATTGTGGGAGTTGAAGTCCACAAGTCTTAAAGTTGCCAAGTCAGAAGATCTCTGATTTAACCAGTAAAACACTGGGCAGCAAAAAAATTTTAAAAAAAAAATAATTGTACACAATATGTATCCGTTTATAAAATCAAGGGAATCTAAGCAAAAATCTCATGGCCAACATATCCACCCACCCACATGCCAAATCTCTGTTCACATCCCAGCCACACGCTCTTTGCCACAAGCCAAACATCAGTCTGGCATTAAATGACCGTTGTCTTACCTGAATGGTCTTTCTCTAGGCGCTGCGGGAGTGTCCAAGCACGGGGTTAACATCAGCTTGCTGCCCAAGGACTGAGTTCGAATTCTTGTAGCTCCGCCTCTTGCTCCCCTCAGAGGCTCAGTTTTAAAAACGAAGGAGTGTCCAAAGGAACTGTCAATGCAATAGTCCAGTCCAATGAAGAAACTACCCCGCGACCCCTGATAGGGTGGGGTTGGACACTCCCGCAGCGCCTAGAGAAAGACCATTCAGGTAAGACAACGGTCATTCTCCTAGGCACTGCTTGGAGTGTCCAAGCACGGGACATGCCAAAGCTATGATCCCCCAGGGAGGGAAGAACTGTTCACGGGCGCGGGGCTAGCCACAACCCTCTGCAGAATTCTTCTCCCGAAGGCTGCCTCAGCTGAGGCAAAGGTGTCCAGTTTATAGTGCTTGACAAACGGTGACGGGCCTGACCACGTAGCAGCCCGGCAGATGTCCTCGATGGATGCCTGGGTGGCCCATGCGGCCGATGTGGCAGCACTTCTTGTTGAGTGTGCAGTGATACGAGGAGGCGCCGGCCTGCCCTGATGTTCGTAGGCCAGCTGGATGCACGCCCTTATCCAGCGCCCTACTGTAGCGGAGGTGACCTTCTTGCCCATGGTGGCAGGTTGAAATGACACAAAGAGGGCCTCCGACTTGCGGAAAGGAGCTGTTCTTTTCATGTAGATCCGTAGGGCACGGCGGACGTCCAGCTTATGCCACTCACGTTCCTTGGAGTGCCTGGGATGCGGACAGAAGTCCGGGAGGATCACTTCCTGCGAGCGGTGGAAAACGCTGTTGATCTTTGGTACGAATGCCGGGTCCAGACGTAATATCACTCTGTCGGAGTGGATGACGCAAAGGTCCTCTCTGACTGACAAGGCCGCCAGTTCAGAGATCCGGCGTGCCGAAGTGATGGCAATGAGGAACGTCGTCTTGAGGGTCAGGTGGCGTAGTCCAACTGTCCGAAGGGGTTCAAATGGTGGCCCGGACAGAGAACGTAGCACCACGGACAAGTCCCAGGTAGGATACCTGTGGATGGTAGGAGGAGCCAGATTGGTGGCTCCTTTGAGGAAATTGCGCACCTGCGGGTGTTTGCTGAGGGACAGGTGCGACTCAGTAGACAGGATGGAGGCCAAGGCGGCAGTCTGGCGTTTGAGGGTGTTTGGTGCCAGACCCCTGTCAAGGCCGTCCTGCAAAAAGTCCAGCACTTGGGGAACGGTGGCAGAAGTGGCAGAGATCTGGTGATGAAGGCACCAGCGAGAGAAGGCCGACCAGGTGGCTTCATAGATTCTGATCGTTGATGGACGTTTGGATGCCTGGATGGTGCGGATCACCTTCTCTGAGTATGCGCTGAGCCTCAGGATCTCCCCTTCAAGTGCCACACGGCAAGTTTCAGCCACTGGGGTTCCAGGTGATGGATGGCCCCTTGGCTGAGGGAGATGCGGTCCTGAGGAATGCGCCAGGGACGAGACACTGAGAGACTGACCAGGTCGGCGAACCAGGATCTCCTCGGCCAGTGAGGAGCTACCAACAGTACCTCCGCTCCCTCTGTCAGGATCTTCCCGATGACCTGTGGGATTAGCGGCAGGGGCGGGAAGGCGTACAGCAGACCCGGAGGCCAGGGAGAACGAAGAGCGTCCGTGCCTTCCGCCCCTGGGCACTGGAACCTCGTGAAGTACCTGGGTAGCTGGGCGTTGGCCGGAGACGCGAAGAGGTCGACAACTGGAAGGCCGAATCGCAGAGACAACTGATGAAACAGATCTGGGTGAAGGCGCCACTCCGCGTTCTGGATGGTGGATCTGCTGAGCCAGTCTGCAGTCGCGTTGTCCTCTCCCGAGATGTGGTCTGCCCGCAGAGACCTGAGGTGTCGTTCCGCCCACCGACCCAGGGATTCCGCCTCCGTCATCAGAGCAAGGGATCGTGTGCCGCCCTGATGATTGATGTACGCTTTCGTGGCGATGTTGTCGGTCAGGATCAGCACATCCTTGTCCCTGATCAGCTGGAGGAAATGCTTCAGGGCCAGTCTGGCAGCCCGGAGCTCTAGCCAGTTTATGTTGTGGGCGAGCTCCGCTGGAGACCATCTGCCCTGGATCACCTGTTTCTGAAGGTGCGCCCACCACCCGAAGAGGCTGGCATCTGTCGTGATGACCAGGCGCTCCGGCTCCTTGAAGTAGGAACCCTTTAGGAGAGCGTCCGACTGCCACCATCGGAGGGAACGGATTACCTTGGGAGGGAGACATATCACCCTCTTGGAGTTGCTGGCCATGCGTCTCTGGAGGGGCAGCAGGAACCACTGGAGATCCCTCGCGTAGAGGCGTGCCCACGGGACCACCGAAATGCAGGACACCAGCTTCCCTAGCAGTTGAGAGAGGGAAACTACCGTTGCTGACCTGGTGGACCGGATCCTCCGCACGAGAGACCTGATGCTGTCCACTCTCTCTTGTGTGAGGAAGACCTTGCAGGACTCCGAGTCGATGATGGTGCCGAGATGCTGGATCCTGTGGGTTGGGTTGAGATGGCTCTTGGCCAGGTTGACCGAGAAGCCGTGCTGTTGCAAGACCTGAATGGTGGTGTTGAGGTCCTGTTGCGCCTGATCCCTTGATGATGAGTGGATCAGGATGTCGTCCAGGTAGCACTCCAGCCTCACTGGAATTGAGCGTAGGTGAGCTGCGATGGCGGCCAGCAGCTTGGTGAAGGTGCGTGGGGCTGACGAGAGTCCGAAGGGAAGGGCTCTGTACTGGAAATGCTGGTTGGCAAACTGGAACCTCAGGAACCTGCGATGCGCTGGGTGAATCGGAACGTTCAGGTCTATCGAAGTCAAGAGGTCTCTCTGCCTGATGCAACCCAGGATGGTCTGCAGGGACTGCATCTTGAAACGCTTGTATTCTAGGTGCCTGTTGAGTTGCTTGAGGTCCAAGATTGCCCGCACCCCTCCCGATGGCTTGGGGACTAGGAACCGGATGGAATAGAAGCCTGTGCCCTCCTGACCCTCGGGTACCCTTTCTATGGCCGCTATCTCTAAAAGGTGGTCTATCTCCGCCCTCATTAGTTGGAGCTTGTGAGGTGACCTGGGAGTGGGGCAGCGAACCCGGGATCTTGGGGGGGGGGGAAAGGAAGTCCAGGGTCAGGCCGTGACGGATCGTGTTGAGGATCCACACGTCCGTCGTGGTCTCCTCCCACTGGGCGGCATAGAGTTGGAGACAGCCGCCTATGGGAGGGTCCCTGTGACTGTCACTTGGATTTCCTGAAGGGGTGGTTGGAGAACCCCCCTCGGGAAGGTTTACGGTAGCCCTGTTGTCTATTTCTATCCCTGTAGAAAGATCTGTCCTGGGGACGTTCCTGAGACTGGGGAAAGGGATGGCCTGAGCCACCTGAGGAGCCCCGAAAGGAACCCTTCCGAAAGGGCTGGCCCTTGCGTTCAGGTTTCTTGGTCATGGCTGGGAGTACCTTGCGTTTATCCTTGGATTCAATCAGAAAGGAATCCAAGGCCTCCCCAAAAAGTTTCCCACCCTTAAAGGGAGCGGAAGCCAGCTTCCACTTCGCCTTGACATCTGCCTGCCAGTGGCGGAGCCACGGTAGGCGACGTGAGGTCACATTGGCGGCTAATGCCCTGGAGGAAAACTTAGTGGCGCTAAGTGAGGCATCAGCAGAGTATTCTATGGCTGCTATGATTTTATTTACGTTTTGCCTCATTTTAGTGTCCCCAGCCGGTAGGCCGGCCAATAGTTTGCGAAGCCAGAAGAGAGCTGCCCTCCCGAAGTAGGAAGAGGCAGAAGATGCTCTCATGGCCC
Source organism: Natrix helvetica (assembly GCF_964273705.1). Taxonomy (NCBI): domain Eukaryota; kingdom Metazoa; phylum Chordata; class Lepidosauria; order Squamata; family Natricidae; genus Natrix; species Natrix helvetica. Next base: position 105,665,452 of record NC_138551.1, on the reverse strand, counting down.
AGGCAGTGGCCATATGCGTCTTGATAGAAGACGATTCAGCCCTTTTGTCCTCTGCCTTGAGCCCCTCCAGTAATTCAGCAGGTAGAGCCGAATTGGAGGTAAGGGACATAATGGGGTCATCGACCTGGGGAAGCTTTAGAAGCTCCTCCAGAGGCTCTTCCATGGTAAATAGCCTCTTGTCGTTCCCGCTGGGATTTGCCAAGGAACCAGGCTGGGTCCATTGGCGTTGGATAATGTCTAGGAACAGCTGAGGGGCTGGAACCAAGTCTAAGGGGGGGGGGAAACTTCGTTGAAAAGCCCTGCCCCTGGGTCCTGGGGACCGATGGTCTCCATGGAAGCCTGATCCGAGGTAGTTTTGGGCTTGGGGGCTGGAAGGCCCATCTGGGGTCCTGCAGCCCGGGCCTTAGTCAGAATAGCCTTAAACATGGAAGAGTTAAAAAGACCCAGAGAGGGGGGAGGCTCTGGAGTGGAATTTTCATCCTCAGAGAGGTCTGGAGCATCACGCTCCACCTCCTCTGAGTCAGAAACCTCGCTGATGCCCGAGGGATCAGGTGAGGCTTCCCTAGCTGGGGGACCTTGTGCCCTAGCTGGTTTCCCCTTACTGGGATTAACAGATGCAAAGGGAAGCTTAGATGCCAGCTGCATCATCCCATCAGTGATACCCCTGGAAATGGCCTCTGCCACCACCTCCTGCATGCTTTTGGGCAAGGGGAGATCGTGGGCCTGAGGGGTATCTGGCCCAGTTATTGAATAGATGAAGGACCCCTCCTCTGCCAGGGAGTCTGCCTCATCAAGGTAATCTGCTGCCAGGGAATGGCCTGGGGAACCCATAGAGGCCCTGGATGGATTAGGGGAAAAATCAAATTCCTCTCTTTCCCCTGGAAGGGAGGGAGGAATCCCCTGTCTGGAGGTAGATGGAACAGGAACCCCTTCCTCCCCAGGAGTAGGGGCTGGAGGAAGGGCCTGCTGGGCAGAAAAGGCCTTCTGGAACTGTTTCTCCAGGGCCCTCTGCCTCCTAGCATCTAGTCTCTCCTCAGCCTTAGAAGGCTGCTTGGCTTTAGGAGCCTTCCCCTTAGCTGGGCATCCCACCCCTTCACCTTTAGCAGCAGGGTTGGTCCTGCTGCGTTTAGCTGCTGGTGGGCCAGCCTGCTGATCCACTTGCTTCTCCATAGCGTTGGGAATCCTTCCCGATGGCTGAGGTGCTGGAGAATCTGAGGCTTGCATCTCTGGATCCTCCTGCTGTAGGCAAGTGGTGGCTGGAAAATGGCTCCGGCTGAAATGAGGTCGGAAGCCAGCAGATCCGCGCTGAAGAAGGCACGGGTGAATGGTCTAGATGACCAAAAGAACCCCTGCGGCCGCTTGTAGGTCTGGAGGGGAAGAGACCCAGTCAGGAGACCCTGCGATGGTCCTCTTCAACCCCTACTGCGGCGATCTGCAGAGAGCGCAGGCAACGCGATGAGGCTAAAAGCCCCGGCAGAAAAAGCGCGCCAAAATTTAAAATAAAAATGGCCGCCGTTCGCGTTTTCGCGCCTGGAGCAGCACCGGGGGAAAAGGCAACAGCCTAATGCTGTCCCTTGGGGTCCTAGCCTCCTACCTGCACCCCCGTTGTTCGCTGGCAGCCGCCAAACGAACTCCCCCGGTGCGACTGCTCTCGTCGCTGCGAGAAGCGAGTCGCGCTCCAGGCAGCCTGGCTCGCGCGCCAAATTCAAACTGCAAAAAGCCGAAAATGCAAGAAAATCCAAGAAAAATACAGAAAAATAACAAACTTCTATCTAGGAGCTAACTAAACTTAACTATTTTACTCAAAGGGAGCTAACTACACTAACCAAAGGGTCCAGTCTGCTGCTCAAGGACTGGATCTCCCCAAATTGCGTCCTGTAGGGCGACTGAGTTTTTAAAACTGAGCCTCTGAGGGGAGCAAGAGGCGGAGCTACAAGAATTCGAACTCAGTCCTTGGGCAGCAAGCTGATGTTAACCCCGTGCTTGGACACTCCAAGCAGCACCTAGGAGAATTTAAGAAGGCGTATGGATCAAAACGATTTAATTATTCACCTCGACATAGCACAATTACTGCAAAATTTATTTTTGGTACTTTCATACACTCAAAGCACTCAAAGCATTTCATTTTCTAGCTTTAATTCTGCAAGGGTGGGTAAAAGTCATTTAAAAAAAACTATGAAATTATGACTTTTTGAGCACATATTAAAAAAAATGGACACAGCTCAAAGATATATTCTACTTACGTTAGCTTATTTACCATTTTTCCATGTTATATCCATAGTTTTATACATCTTTATTTTACAAACTAACAATTATTGACAGTCGTAAACTTCCCTCTTATTTTTACCTCTTGTCTCTATCCATTCATAAAATGTATTCCATGTCCTGTAATATTTTGAGTCTTCTTTATCTTTAATTTTTAAAGTTAACCTATCCATTTCAGCACAATCCCAAATTTTCCTAATTATATCATCATCCGGTGGGGTGTTTGCATTTTTCCAATATTTAGCATATATGATTCTTGCTGCCGTCAATATATGTAACACAGTTATATGTTATAAAGTATATGGTTGCTTTGTCATAATTTTCCGACAGTATACCTAAAAGACACGTTTCTGGTTTGAACAATATGTTGCTCAGTTATCATTTCTCTCAGTAATTCCTTGCTTTCTTACATGTTCACCACATGTGGTAGTATGTTCCTGGAATCTGGTTAAATTTCCAGCATTTGGCAGAGGAGTTCTTATACACTGCAGGTGGCAATGCCACCTATAAAACATTTTGCAGAGGTTTTCTTTATAGGCCGCACCCATCATCAGTTTGTAGTTTCTCTCCAAATTTTTAAACCATTTTTCTAATTCTATATTGTATCCAAAATTCTTTGCCCAGGCAATCATCATTTCTTTAACTATCTCACATTTTTCTCTTGACCTTCCATAATATCGAAATTCAGAAAAAGACTTCTACAAATTCATCAAATATTTGTTTTCCACAAAGCGAATGTATAAATCAGTCTGATACACAGTAGCCTGGGATGAAATAATATTCTGCAGCATTTCCCAAAACTGAAACCAGTAGTAGGTGGAATACTAAGGGCATTTCCCCCCTACCTCCTCACAGCTAAAGGCAAAGAACATTTCATTTCTATGCAAGCATGAAAATGCTGAGCAGCAAATGATTAACTACTACAAATCTAGTCAAACAAATTAAAAGGGCATAAAACCGTGGCTGTTTCATTGGCTGACTTTCTTTGAAATGGCCATCAAGATTATTTTTGTTCCCCAAATGTGAAGCGATCTGTACTTCACAAATTTGGACTTACACAGATTGTGTCAGCTGGTGAAAAAGATCAAGTTGATCCTAGGCTCAAATACATGGGTTAACCTGGAAAGACAGGCAGATATACTGTAAGTGGTCCTTTACCAAGATCTTTGCCCATTGAAATAACTTTTGAAGGCAACCTTGGGGCTTCAGCAGATAAGAATAGTGATACTTCAAGACACATGTCCATGAACAAAATGATTGTGGAGAAGCTATTAAAGAACCAGGTTCAACCAGCTGACATGTCCAGCCTTAGGAAGAGATCACCTGCCCTGCCCAGGTAGAGGTGGTTCTGAAGTGAAGGAGTACTGGAGGACTGTGGTCAAGGATGGAAGCTTCCATAGACTTCATCAGAAGTGGTGTGTAGGTTCTGTTGTTTAAAATAAAATACACTTTTCTGTTTTTAACAAGAATACCTCACTAGTTTGCTAACTAAGGTATTTGTCTATGGAGATTCTCAGCCATCCAGGTCATAGGTGTCCCACAGGTGCTTTTTCAAGAGACCACTGGACTTTCTTTGTTTTTCCTTGAAAACCTTTTGCTTCTCATCCAAGAAGTTTCTTCAGAACTGAACATCCGGCCTGCAGCCATCATTTCTTTTGTATCTCTGGCCTGCCACATTTTCTATTATTCTACTATGCATTTTCTATTGTGGGAAAATGGGAGGGGGGATTGTACGGAGTTAGATGCTATGTAGCCATAAGAAAATTCTTTCTAGAAAGTCAAGGTCATCTTTTGCCTCTGCACCTCTGCACCTGACTGGAACTGGATGGGTAGAAGCTGCCAGCAAGGCAGTGGAAGATTGGACCATGTGATGGACTTGTGGGTGTGAGGGCAAGATCTTGAACTTTCAACTGGGTGGGGAAAACTGGGAAGCTTTCAGATTTGGGTTTTCCCAGATGTGCCAACATGGCTCTCTTAATAAACTAGAACTTTGAGCAATACTTTGCCTCGGATTCTGATTTAATTTTGGATGCTATTTGGAACCCTGACACTGAGAAGGGAACTTTCTTCAAGGAAGAACATAGAAAGTCCAATTGCCTCTTGGAAAAGCACCTTTGGGATAACCAAGATATCCCTAATAACAAGCTACACAGTCACTTGAACAAAACTTTTATCACCCATCCTCTTCTCAAGACTGCTGATGTCTTGTAGTCTCAGATGCATTTCCCATTGAATATCCCTCCAGCCAAATATTCCCCATGTATTTCAAGGCTTTTGCTCAAAGTCTCTTGACAAATGGCCTGTTCTTTTCACAGAAACACAGGAATTGTACTAATTTGGAAGGAATGCTAGGGCCCTTACAGGAAAAGGCAGCCCTTTTAAAAAAAAAACAAAAAACAAAACAAAACAAAATCCCATCCTGGATATTACTACACACGTTTGCCGCCAGTGTGGATTCTTTAGAAACAGTTAAGTAAAAACAGCCCCATTCATGTAGCAAAAAAATATATGTCCTTTTAAGTGCTTCTAAGTCTTCTAACTTCCGTCTCGTTTATTCCTTAGCAGGTCAGTTGTGAGTTGCTGTTGGGCGCCTGGCCATCACCTGGGCATTCTTTAAGAAACAATAAGAGATGGAGTCCTCTCTGAAGTGAAATATGACTCTTACTGGCATAGGTAAAGGTTCTCCTCATACATGCAGGCTAGTTGTTCCTGACTCTAGGGGGCAGTGCAATTCAAAGCCGAAGAGCCAGCACTGTCCCAGCACAAGATGTCTCTGTGGTCATGTGGCAGGCATGACTAAACATCGAAGGCACATGGAACACTGTTACCTTCCCACCAAAGGTGGTTCCTATTTTTCTACTTGCATTTTTTACGTGCTTTCGAACTGCTAGGTTGGCAGAAGCTGGGACAAGTAACGGGAGCTCATTCAGTTACGCGGCGCTAGGGATTCGAACTGCCGAACTGCCGACCTTCTGATCGACAAGCGCAGCATCTTAGCCACTGAGCGTGTTCCTGGCATAGTTACCACTAATACATTTTCTCTACACTGTGAGCTTCTGCAGCAGAGACAAATTCCTTGTGTGTTCAATCACACTTGGCCAATAAAGTATCCTATCCTACATTTTCTCTCAATGTTGGACTTTCAGTTTATTTAGTAATGTGACTTAGTAAAATGGGGGAGACTACAAATAGGACCAGGATTGATGGTCATACTCAGGAACAAAAATAAAAATAAACTTTATTGTCCAACTTAGTACAGTTTATTGTAAGTTTGCATTTCTTTAAAATGACTCATGTAACAAACTTGCTGTTGATAAACTAATGTTTCCACTTGGATACTATATTGACCTTTTCCCTTGGAGATAATTGTAGAGAAGGCACTCAGCTTTCGCTCTGTTAAGTATTGGCTAAAATCAAACTGCATTAGGAATACAATATAAATCAACCGTACGAGGCATTCTCTTGGCTAGACTAGCTGCTTGTTTTCTTAATCACTCCAGGTTGTTATTTGGTTGTTATCAGGAGCCTTTTAAAAAAATAAAATTACTATTATTTCAATTTCTGGAACCCTTTCTCGGGTGAAAGCAAACCTCAGGGTTTTGTTTTGTTTTTTCATTCAAGTTGACGGTTGAACGCCACCATTCTGATGTCCCAACTCAGGAATCCTGGTGTTTTAAAGCTTTTTGAGCAATAAGGCTCACTTTTCTAGCAATCACACATCCAAGGAGGTCAGGAGGTTAAAATGGCAGCAGAGATGGTGTGATTAAACCATCATGAGTTTTGATCACACTAATATGGCCCCATCTGGACTTTCTTTTAACCACACCCTGTACACCTGGTCAAGTTCACGTATCTTACACACTCGGACACAAAAGAGGAGCTGCATATCTCAGACTAGAGTTGTTCAACCTTTTGAAATTCTTGACAGCAAGTTCCAGTAACGTGAACAAGAATGACACACAGGAGGGCAACTGCATTCTGATTAAAGATACGTCTTGGGAGACTTCACAATGGTATATGCCAGGGGTCCCCAAACTTTTTGAACGGGGATGATTCATGGTCCCTCACACTGTTGGGAGGCCTGACTGGTTGGGTGGGCTTGGCTAGGTGGTCATGTGACTGGGTAGGTGTAGCTAGGTGGTCTTGTGACTGGGTGGGTGTGGCCAATTTAGCACTCCATTTTGCCTTTGTTCTTGCTGTACTTGCTTAATCCAAGGAATCTATTTACTTAAGACCACCCCAAAGGGAAAAAGTGCACAAAGGTTCTTGCCATTGCCTAACTTCATTACAACAGCAGCTTCCGGCTCCTTAAAATAGGCCATTTTAAAAAAATAAAACAAACAGGATTTACTTCAAAATAACTCCTGATCATATGTATCAGATGACCACACAATAAACCAGACTGAGAACTGCACCAATTAAGACTGCAACTAAAACCCCCAAGATTGGGCATTGAGAGACACTGGAAGCAGGCGGAAGAAGGCAAGAATCAACAGACACACACACACACACACACACACACACACACACACAGTCTCCAATGGTGAATTAAGGAGGGAGAATGGTCCCTCAGACTGTTTGGGGGGCGACTATAGTTTGAAAAAAACATGAACAAATTTCTATGAACACTCCACATATCTTCATTTGTAGTGCAAAAATACATGAAATAATACAATATTTAAAATGAAAAACAATTTTAGACAACATAAATATACTCCTAATTCAATGGGAAGTGTGGACCTGCTTATTTGGGATTACAGGGCTAAGGATCTTTTAAGCCCGGAAGAAAATTCACAAACTGATTTGTTTTTTGCCACACTTGTGCATGTGTATATATACACACATGAATACTGTACCTACCAAAATTGTTTAGCAACCAATTTGGTGGATGTACTTTATATATGGGAAGAATCAAAGCAGTGGGTGAATTCTCTTTCAGGCATTATACTGCGGTTGCATTTAAATTAGTGTTAGCCAACTTCAGCTGATTTTGAAAAAGCTAGGAGACGTGGAGACATGTCCCCCTACCCCTCACTCACTAACCCACTCACCCACCTACCCACTCACTTTTAAAGCGCTACTTTAAAAGCAGCTCCTTCCCTACTCACCCACCGGCTCTGGATCATATGGCTGTGAAAACCATCTGAAAGGCTGTTTTTAAAGCATTTTTAAAGACTTTGAAAGCATTACTTTACAAGCTGACAGCTGCTTTACAAGCTGGCACCACCACCCCTCTCCTACTCGCCCATCAGCCCTGGATCACATGGCTGTGAAAAACATCTGAAAATCTGTTTTTAAAGACTTTTAATGGATCACATGGTTGTGAAAAACATCTGAAAGGCTGTCTTTAAAGACTTTTAAAGACTTTTAAAGAACTTCTTTACAAGCTGGCAGCTGCTTTTCATCCCACCACTCCACGGGCCGATACTTTGCATTGGCAGACTGTATCTGGCCCATGGGCCATAGTTTGAGCATGCCTAGTATACACAGTGGAAAGACCTCCTAATTTCTACCTGCTGATATATACTCATCTTGCCCCCGAATAAAGTTATCTGAAGATGTTCAAGGTTAATCCAAAAACATACTTGGAGGTTATGCTGGCCTATTAACTCTTCTTTCTATAATGTGGCAAAAATAGTATCTCCCGAGTCATAACTTATGCAACCTTTATGCAAATAAGCATATGAATTCTATTTCCCTTCCATTACTTGGTAGGCAAACAGCCTTGACACTTTGGGAGAGGAAAACTAACCTTTCTGTCTAAAAACTGCCATTCAACTTATTTTATCTTCATATCATAAAATGCACAGGTTCGATGTAGGTGTAACCAATTAACCCTTCGATCAGAATAGCAATAGTACTTAAGACTTATATACCACTTTACAGTGCTTTACAGCCCTCTCTAAGTGGTTTACAGAGTCAGCCTATTGCCCCCAACCATTTGGGTCCTCATTTTACCTACCTCAGAAGGATAGAAGGCTGAGTCAACCTTGAGCCTGGTGGGGTTTGAACTGCTAAATTGCAGTCAGCTGGCAGTCAGCAGAAGTAGCCTACAGGACTGCATCTAACCACTGAGGCTCTACTCATGGTACCATTTTGTTCTGGTTAATTATCATTTTTGTTTTTGAAGTAAAGATTGTTGGAAGAACCAGATAAGAGATTACATTGTATTTAAGAGGAAAGCAGAGTCATCTTCAGTTCTGGTGCAACCAATTTCATCCAGTTTTCTTTCTTCCCCCAATTATCAAGCTATACCCCCACAGAACAGGGCCAGAGAAAAGAAAGGATCCTTCACCAGTTGAGAAACCAACAGTTTTCGGTCTTGCTCTCCTTTCAAATTGTGCTTGTATCAGTTTATTCTGTACACACATTAATCAAAGAGTTTTTGGCTGTTTCACAGCTGGGTAACCTCTGGTCATCCTAAGACTTATGTAACCTTAAGACCCGGTGCCAGAGTTTTCTTGTTTTTCTTCTTGTAATTTAGGGAAAGTCTTTTTCCTTATGTGCCATATGTATTTTAGATTGGGAGACTGAAGGGAGAAACTGTTATATAAAATAATGGGAGCTTTTCATGGGAATAAATCCCCAGAGAAGAGTAAATTCCTACACAAAACACAAAACCTGCCACAGGAAATTCATTCTACCTGTTAACTTTTCACCTGTCAAGAGCCCTTCACCTCAAGCCTGCTTCCAGGACTTCGTTGCCCAGACCAATTGCCATTTTAACATAAAAAAACATTTCGTCTTACTGTTCAATCCCACCTCCTTTCTACATTTACAACACATGGATAAAAGAGGAAATAGATTGTTAGGGATTTTTGTGCATTTTTCTCTAATGCTAGAATTAGAGAGACATTTTGTGGATGGTGAAGGGCCAGAAGAGGCAAACTTCCTGACTCTAGCACAGCAGTAGAAGGGGTTAGTGGTATGGAATTCTTGGTAGCTCAGAAATTCTTGGACTAAAGATAAAATAAAACAAAATGGAACAAAAATGTGGAGCATCTGGATTACTTTTCTAGATATTTGATTGAAATGTGGCTTTTTTCCCCACTGACTTGAAGGGAAAAGGGGAAAAAACTAGAATACCTCTGTGTTTATTGTAGCAAAATTAGCAGTGAACATTTAATAGTAGATAAGAAGATTATGTAAGAACACAGTCAAAACCCTCCTCAAATGTCTGTGGAATAATCAGAATTTGCTCTTCAGCCTTCAAATTCAAATTATCCTAAGGATTCTACACTTGATTTCTGTTTTTTATTTTCTTTATTTCTGACTGCGTCACCCAAAGTGACTCATTTGGCCTTATGAGACACAAAACTGCCTGGGAAGAACACTTTCAGTGAGTTTTTCCTTAAATTACAACTTAAGATGCATTGTGTAACATTCAACTTTTTAAAACAGAGGCATTTTTAGGAGTTTTCAGCAAATGTGGGACGATGCGTGGAAAGACTAAAGCTGTGTTGCAAATTGTACCTGGATAACTCGGGCGATAAGGAACTGCAAATCCTGATGAAGCCATTCAACCTTAGAGGATCTTAAAGGAGGATCTTGAGCGACCACTAGTGGCAAGCTGCTGAAATAGCTCTCCCTGACTTAAAGGTTAGAATAACTAAAATCACTCATAGTTATGCTACTTTTATGCTATTTCCTCCTTAGCATTGTAGGAAGTTAGCACCCACCCCCTCCCAGAAGAATGAAATATTCTAGGAAATATTAAAAAGGCAGAATATTATATTTCCCTGGATGAGAAAAGGAGAAACATGTTTTAAAGACAAAGCACCTTCCTGCCCCACTTTCAGTTCCAGAGTGATGGGATTAAGGCATAGCCCTCAGGACATGATAGGATTAGCCCTCTACCCATCTCACCACATCGCACCTGGGAAGATTACATCATCCAGCAAGGCTCAACCAAGCCTGAGACTCAGGACAGCCCCATGGGAGTCTGACAACCAATCAGAATGCAAGCTCAAATTCAAAAGCCCAGAGAGGGCAGAAAATCAGGGCACTCTCAGCATCTCTGCTCTTTCCCCCCCAGGACCCCAAACTATGTGGTCCTCCCTGCCATTAAAAACCATTTTTCCAAGCAGTCTCCATGTTTCCAGTGTCTTTTCCCCCCACTTGAAACTGAACCCAGGTGGACATTTCTTCCAACAGCATCAAATTAAAATATACTTCAAAGCACCATCCCTGAACAAGTTTCAATTCTTGTATTCTGATGTTCTTCAACCTAACATATGTGGGTTTCAATTCCCAGAATTCCAAAGCCAGCATGGGAAATTCTGGGAGTTGAAGTCTATGTGTCTTAAAATTGCCAACGTTGCAGAACATTGCCCCATACAGTATGTTGAACAGTCAAACTTGTCTTCCCTACTCCTCCTCTTTAAATAGCCATTTATTATTATTTCTGCCAGTAGCAAGAAGTCTCCAGCAGAAGACTGCTCAGATATATCCCACTCAAGACCAACTCTGTTGACCTCCTGTCCTGTGAAGCTGGCTAATTTTCAAAATCGCCCAAAGCTGACAATCCAACCCCCAGACCTCAGAAATCTGGGACTTCAGCCAACTGATTTCTTATTATAGAGAAGCACAATCAGATCAGCTAAGAAGCCAAGAATGTCTTCTAAGTGATGGCAACAGATCCTTTTGATTGCTTACCATGAAAGCACCGATTGTCCTCCAATGCAGAAATCCCACCTCCTTTTAGAAGAAGACATGACCAATACTTTACATTGCAGTCATTCACGAGAGTGGTGTTGGAGGAGGGGGCAAGTTGCAGAGGACACTTGGGAATCTTGAGAATAGGTCAAAGATGCCAACACAAAATGGTTAACAGGGTATGGACATCTGGTTGTGCGACGGACATTTTTTAGAAGCACACATGGCCCTCGCTACCCTGATGGATTTCCTTGGACCACATATTTTGCCTTTGGGGATGAGACATCACGTCCAGGGAGCAATTGAAAAACAATTTTATCTGCCTATCTTCCTCCTTGACTTTTAGAAGAATTTCCCACTGTCTCATGGGCAAAAAAAGTAAGACATGTTCCAGTTCCCAAAGAAAGCAGACATAAGAGAATAAAGGTGGCGGAACATATGTTTTGACTAATAATAATAAGAGTAGAAGGCCTTGACAGGCGCCAAGGGCACAGAGCCAGAATACACAGTGGTGTCCTCAGAGGCTATTCTGCCAACCCCAACTCTTGAGTTCTTGCTAGTATGACTCCATGTTTTCTCTTAAGAGACTCCCTTGAACTGAGCTGGATAACTTACATATACACTTACAGTACTTTATTACTACACCTCCATGTAGTTTTCTTGGGAGGGGGAGAGGTTGGAAATGTAGAAATAGTTTGTCACCAGCTACCGATCTTCAATGATATTGTTGCCACATCCCAGTGTAACTGTACCCCCTCAATTTCCTGGTGTTCTCCCATCTAAGGACTAACTCGATCTTAGGGTCACTAAGCTATCAGCTAATGCCATCATAGCAGCTTCATTAAGAAGTTTGTCTCCCTTGGATGGACCTTAATTCCTGGTGCCTTCTATGTGAGACATTTTCTCTTGCCCAATTAATGCATCAATAGCTGTATCTGATAAAAACATAATGCCTGATGCGTGGAGTGTGCTAAGGCATTGTTTTATTAAGACCATGCAACCATGGTTACCTAACTTCTGAGTCAACTTCAAAATCATTAAGCCACATCGCATCTTAGCATGATGCTGAGACATAGCAAGACTCCTCCAAATCCCAGACTGCATATTAAGTGCTACAGATCTACACACTCAGGAACAAGAATTTCCTGAAAGATATTTATTGCTAGCAGGATAATGTTACAGAATCTTGAAATCATGTCAAAGCAGTTCTCCAGATCAGCTAATTCCCAACAAAGTGACCCAGTCTTTTTCAGATTTTCCCTTCTTCCCTGGATACTGAGATTTTAAGCTCTCTCCTGGAATAGTCCTTCTCCCTCCTCCATGCCTCATATTCTGTTACACATTTCCATGTTCTGTTAGACACTGCCAAAGCATCAGCCATGGTTGGAGATCAATCCCCTAACAGTACAAACCTCCCTTGTTTGATTCAGACATCCTGGCGGATTCTAGAGTTATCAAAACTTGTTGTGGCCCCCCAGTGGTTAGTGGAGCTGGCTGCAGACTCAAACAGTGAGGAAGTTGGGGAGGAACATGGGCCAGTCCTGGAGTCTGGAGAAGGCTCTGATGAGGGCTCTGTGTTGGAGGCAGAGAGGGGGCCAGGACCGTCTGACAGCTGCTTCTGGAGTCAAATATCAGTGGGGCAGAAGAACATCTGTAGCCTGTTCCCGATGTGCACATGAACAGAGCTGCCAGGAGAAGGGAACACCTAAGGAACAAGGGCCGTTTTAGGAGTAAAGGCACAGGTGGACAGTGACTGGCCCCTCCCATAGGGAATAAAGAGGAGCGAAAGGGGAGGGGGAGTTTGCAGGAGACAATTAGTTCAATTCATTAGGGTGAAGATCTGTTCCTGACTCCTTGCCAAGTAATTGCTGCTACAGCGTGGCATTTGGAAGATATTGGCCTGGCAGCTCTCCAAGCCTGCTAAAGGTCTGTAGATGTGAAATCTCTTGAAAGACTATTGGCTGGGACTTTGCTGGAGAGGAATTCACTTTAACCAAAATAAAAGAGGTTTTATCAGGATGAGAAGTCTTGGGAAGCCTCGGTCAGAACACTCCTTGGACAAACATTGTGTGTTTTTGCCTATTTAGTTGAAGGCAGGGCCACCTTGAAATCTGAACACAGGGATGTGGTCTACGCAAAGTCTCATTTCTACTTGAAGTCTCCAAGCCTGATAAAGGTCTGTAGTTGTGGAATCTCATGAAAGACTGTTTGCTGGGATTTTTCTGGAGAGGAATTCCATTTAACTTAAATGAAAGAGGTTTTATTGGAATGAGGAATCTGCTTCATGATCTTGGGAAGCCTACATCAGAACAAAACCAGAAAAGGGAAGAAGGAACTGAGCCATAGAAAAAAAAAAAAGACTCGAGAAGGAATATCAAAGACTTGATCCATGCGATCAGGTGATGCAAAATGCTTTGACTTTGAATGAAACATCGTGTGTCTCCTGACTACAGTATTTGGGGCATCCAGAAATAAATGGTCAAGAAGATATTCCCCTTTAAAAAAATCAAAATATTCAAAAAGCGCAATTGGAAAGATGGGTTAGCAACTCATTCTGTCCTCCAAGTGCTGACTGAATAACCCAGAGAGTTTACTTAAAGACGTTGAGAAGACATTTCACTGTTTGCTCAGACACTTACATAGCTTGGACTAAGGATGATGCCAGACTTCTATTCTCATTATTTCTTGGATGCACTTTGTTTTCAAAAAAGAAAATAAACTTTGAAAAGACATCTGCAATTCAGATGACAGATAACATGAGCTATCTCTCTCTCCACCCCCTTTGTGGCCCAGGGGTGAAAGCAAGTTGACCTCACAATGCCATTGTTCCAGTTTTATGTTGAGTTCAGAACCCTGGAAGCGATGTATTTGAAGAAAGGCCAGACAGGCACTGTTGAATATCTTCTTATTCTAATGGAACACATCCAAGGCTAAAAATACACGTTTTGTCTTTTGCACACTTCATGCAAACACAAGCAGCTGTCAAAGAGGCACAAGACCCCCTTGCCCAGGACAGTGGAGAACCATCCTCTGCTCTGAACTGGTCTCATACCAGGGCACTGTTAGTGATTCAGCGGTATTTAGCAGCCAAATTCCGGACATGAGATTTATAAACTTGAAATGTTCTAGCTGACATCTGCAGCTGTTACGAGGCACGTTTCCAGGATCTGCTCTTGGGACCCGTTTCACATACGTCAAAAAGTGGTAATCGTGCTCTAGAAGCAACACCAGCCATAGTATTTATCAGATGGGATCAGCAAAGAATGAGAGGGATGAGAACAGGTTGTAAATGCCAGTTGAAATTTGCAACGCCATTAGTTATTATGCAAGAACATTTTAATTCAAAGAGTTGGGAGATACTGAAGTCATCCAAGATGAAACAATGCGAGAACAAGGAAAGTAAAATCCACAAGGCCTCGTTAATATTCCATTTCATTACAAAGGTCGAGAAGGGCCCCCAAAATGAAGGTGAACTAACACTCTCTGCATGCTTAAATCCATGTTCCTAGAACAGTTCTCTTACAAGTGTGCATTTGCACAACTATGTATTTTCTCACAAAGCTAGTACTTTAAAACACATTGGAATGGTCCAAATTTTGGAAAACTGCTGCATTTCAATAAAAGCTCTACTTTTATAAAACAATAGGCAGAGATTAAGCCAATTCACATCAAAAATGTTTAGAATGGATTCTTATTATCCTTTTAGATCTGATTTTATATTGCAACACCCCCAACAGTATCAAACAGAGTATAAAAACTATATAACAAATATTTCAGCTAAAAAGCAAACCAACAAACCACCAGTTTCTGTAGAACAGATCATCCTTACAAGCTATCAATATCTTGGAAGACTCAACAACGTTTCTTCCCAAGACTAATGCTACAGGAGATAGCATAATCAATTGTATCTACAAAACCATGGACCAGTTGGCCGAAATTTTACTTACAGTATGTATGTATTTATTTATTCATAAAAAATTTGAGCTACCCATCTTCCCACATGGTAACTTTGTGCGGTTTACAATATTAAAAGATAAAACTATATAATCTTTATCTTTATCACACACACACACACACACACACACGTACGTAACATAACTCTGGAACGCCTCGAGCAATTTCAACCAAGTTTGGTACATAGATGACTTACTCTCTGGAAAAAATATTGTGGGGGTAAGACACACCTCGGTGTGTGTGTTCTGTTAAGATACAGCCTGTTGTGCCTTAAATGGCTTCTACCATGCAGCACTGTGGAGTTGCCATGGTAACGGCTTCACAGTACTCCACAAGGGGGCTCCCTCTGGAAGGGGGAAAATCCAACATTAGAAATTACATTTGGTCTGGACATTTTCCCCCTATAAATAAAAACAAGGGCAAAGCTGGGTATCAGCTAATTTATCATAATGGGGGAAATGCTTCGAACTTCTGCTTACCCATCATTGGAAGCCAGTTAACACACTGTGTCTACAACTGCAAAACTAGGAGTGACTGAGAAATAAACTCTGCCTGACACCACTTCTCTAATCAGAGGTCCTCAAAAGTGTTAAGACTACACTTCCCATGCTGGGATTGACACACAACACATCTGGAAAGCAGTTTGAAAGCAACCATTGGCAAGGGCTGGAGACCTCCCAATTGAGTGAAGGTTAGGGCAACATGAGAAAAAGAAATCCCGAAACGAGTGTGGCTTTTAATTAAGGGATAGGTGATGAGACACAATCGAAAGTAAACTTTCGTTGTGGTATTTCCTTTTGTTATGTGTTCAGGAATCACTGTTGTAAATTCCAGTTTATAAATTCTTGTGGAGGACGAGAATGTTACCCACTAGTTATTTCAAATCACTGAATGGGACATTTCATATTACTTATCTATTAAATCTCTTTTTTAAGTCAAAAAGTATCTGCATTATATATTTCAAGTAGCTACTGAATTCTGTATCAAAGCTTTTTGTTTATTCTTCACCAGACATGAAACTCCCTTAATGTCTAAACCAGAGGCACAGTATCTTTGGAACATCTCTCAAGAGCAATGAAC